>NC_086107.1:34531426-35818426 GCF_963921235.1 Mobula hypostoma | reverse complement strand
GCTTCGTGTGATTACATAAATATGTCCTCACTAAGCGTTTATTATTATTAGGCAAATATAAAAGTTAAAAGCCCATACTGAGTGTTACATTTTTTACATCTATAAAGCTCTCGGAAGGTGGGTTAGTTTTAAAACTGTATCCTGAAGTTTTGTGTTTCCGAGGACAACACAATGCAACATCCCAATATGTTTTGGTTTATGTTTGCAGTGCAGCCCTTGTCAAGCTCATGTTGTCTCTTCCCAAGTTTATTCCTGGGCTCAGCAAGCACTGTACATGTTATCAATTCCTATGAACAGATCAGTTATACTGTATACAAACAGGTCTGTGCCTTTCAGAAATTAAATTATAGTTATAATTTTTATTAAAATATTATTGTCGTGGTTTCTTAAGAGTTGGACTTTTTCTTAAAATTCTTTCAATTAGGATTTTTTATGTCGGGTGGGCATAAACAAATTGTTTTTTGAGGGTTTAGTGAATATTGAGGTAAGACTGCAGAACTTTGCAAGCGAATGAACTGATTGAAAACTGAGGTGGATAGAAATTTATTCTCACATTGAGTGATGAGTCAATTCACAAGGGTTGTGGAGGCCAGATCATGTTGGTACTTAAAAAAGAAAGGACACAAAGTTTTGAAGGACTGGAGAAAGGGGAAGTGCTGCTGAAGAGGAGCTGAGGCTTAGGGCAGTCAGTCATGATCATACTGAATTGCAGGGTGGGCTTGAAGAATCAGAGGGGGTCTCTCCTGCTCAAATTTTCATGTTTATGATTGGCTTTTGTTAGATGCTTCTTGCATGCATTAAATGAAATGGTCCATTACATGTAGACAATGTCAGCTTATTGTCAGTTGCAAGGCACTATAAAGGTCATGCTTGATAGCTATATTATCCATCTGAGTATTTTCAAAATCTCTAAATGGTGGAAAATCAATTTGTCAGCCTTGTCTTGGGAATGGTAGTTTATATTGCTTGTAAGAAATAATGGTGGTGTAACATCCTGAAAAATATTACAAAATGCATTTCCCTGCAGGATAAACCTTTTGATGTTCAGGTAAGAGTAAATAACACAAGAATATTGGAAATAAAAACATAAAATGTTGGAAACATTCAGCAAGAAACATCTGTAGAGAGGAAGCAACAGAGTTAACATTTCAGCTCAGTGACCTTTTAACCAAACTGGAAGATGTGGGTGGATGTTTTCAGTACTAAAGCCAGGGTGAGTTTCATAAGAAATGGCTTAAAAGTATGAATCTTGCAACTGTGTTTTTAAAAGTTAAAATGTATTGTATTTTAGTTGAATATTCCAATGATCTTATGGCTGAGATTCTACCTAATACCTTAATTTCACTATGCAAATCTTAATTTGACCACCATTCATTGCTGTATTTGTTGATTTATTTTCAGTAACATGTCAGTTTCATAGTTCTCATCATGCGCTTCAGATCCTCAGTGTTCTTGCTTTTTCCTGTTCTTGTAACTATCTTACATCCCATCATGGACACATTTCTCCAGTCATACATGTTGTACAACTACCAATTCAATAGCCAAGCTTTGGCGACCAGGCCTTCAGCCATACACACCCTAAGCTACAGACATTTCTCCCTAAACCAATCTATTCCTTAACATATACCTGTGTAGAAACTGCAAGTAAGCATCATTATGTCTTCTGTTTTGGATATGTGCCATTTTCTTCAACTGGCATTCTTGTGTAATGTTTGGAACAACTTGTTGTGTTAAAAACAGCAATGTATGCAGATTAATTTTAAAACTTTATTTCCTGAACTTTTTCCACCAGTTCTTGCTATTTTAATTGACGTTACTGTATAACAACAGAATCACCTTTAAAACATAACAGCCTAAAAAATTAATTGGATTCCATTCTATCGTTCTTCCTTAAAATTTCTAAACCTTCATTATTTTTGATGTAACCTATCTGACCAATGTATGTTATGCAGCCAGAGAATGACTCAGAGTATTTTACAATCCCTTAGGGTCCATTCATTTGTATTATGAGCTGAATCAACTAATTAGACATTTGCCCATGACTCACAAATAGTTTTTAGGCTGGAAGCCCATTGTGGCTGCTTGCTGACAGGCCTGTTAACAATCCTGACTGAAATTGGTGGGCTGGTCCCTCTCGGGAGCCCTGAGGTGCTCATTGATCAGTGACGCATGCACGCTGAAGGCATTCTCCCTCGTATAAGATACTTGAAATTATTTTTCAACTGTGCCCTTTGTTTTGAAGTGGAAAGTGGCCTCATACCCACCCCATCCCAAATGAGAACTGTCAGCAAGGCGACCCATGTCTATTATCTGGGAGAATGAATATATTGCATTTAAATATTAAAGAAGAAGTAATCTTGCAGCCTGATTCCCCCAAGACGAGACCAAACTTCAGTAGAATACTCCTGTTTTGAATATCCACTTGAGGCCCTCCGGTGGTCTGGGTCAATTATGGATGTTTTGTCCCAGCTGTCTACATGATACGCAAGCCAGGTCGGTATGATATGGACCCGTCCCACCTGAATTCCATGCCCAAAACCTGCACACAACCATCTATATAGATCCAAAGAGAACCAGAAAACCGATTTTTCCTCTTAGTAGTCTCCCATTACTCAGTGGTCTATCAAAAATTCTCCTTGGAACTGCACTGGCCAGGACATTTTGGTTCCCAATGGCAAGTCAGTGGATTGGCACTTACTGAGGGATGTTATCAATCCAGTTCCATCCAAATATAAACAGAAATATTTCCAAAGCTTCTGGTGTGTATGGTAGACAATTAGTTTTATATTTTAGTTACATTGTTAATGTGCTTAGACAATTTTATGCGCAAGAAACTGAAACCTTTCACTTCGAATTTTCTTGGCAATAAATTGCAGTTTTCCCCATTGTGTTTACTATCTACCTAAAATATCGCGAGCAATTATCTCCTTCTATAAATTAATATTAAACTGCAAATGCTGGAAATCTGAAATGAAAATAGAAAATGAAAACTGACATCAATGGGCAGGTTGGCAGCACCTGTGGAAAGAGAGACAAGCAATGTTTCAAACCTAGATATCCTTTCCATAGATGCTGCTTGACCTGCTGAGTGCTTTCAGCGATTTCTGATTATATTTCAATTGTAATCTTTCCTCGGTTTGCGGAAACTAAATAAACAAACAACTGAAGCATTATCAGCTAGTTAATGGCATGGATGGATGTTTCAAAGTATTACAGCAGTATCATCCTCAGAGCAATCATTGCAAGTTTACGATAGGGAATTATGCCAGCAAGGTCTTCCTCTTATAATTTTGTCTCCATTGTTCCCACTCTAAATCACAGATTTTTCACAACCTTAACTTCCCAGTTCATCTTTTACATGTGCTTATGCTTTTGGTGCCAATGAAATAACAATTTAAAATAAGAAGTATGAAAGAGCACTGAGAAAGCAGATACTTATATTTGTTAATGTGACCTTCAGAAAGAGATTTTATTCACGTACAGATCAAGGTTGCCGAAGACTGAATAGTCACAGTATTGACTGGTTTGCCAGAATCATCATTTATAGTTATTTATTCATAAGTACTTTTGTGCCAATTATATAATTCTATACTGTAAATCAATGTTTAAATGCCGTTTCTTTACCTTTTCATATTTAATAAAGGAAATAATATTAGGCAGCAATCACAGAAGGAAACCAGAAAGTTAAAGTACCAGTCTGACTTATTTTTGCATGAATGACATCTTGTTCAGGGTATTGTGCATCGTTCGTCAAGAAAGATTTGCATTAATCCTCAATTTATTTAGCAGAAGTATTCATCATCTAAATTCATTACAAAGATCATTTTTCATCAGAGTTAGCAGAAAATATTAGTGTTATTATGATTGACTACCCTTCTTTCAAATGACCAACAAAGCCATCTGCTGTTCTGAAGACAAATAAAATGCAAGTATTCCACAGTGCTATTTAAATATTCATCAAAGTACTGCTTCCAAATCTACTTCCTTGAGTGAGTCTGAAGAATTCATTGTTTGAGGGCTTTCGGTTTGGCTTTTAGTCAAAGAAAAAAACAGCTTTTTCTTCCTGCCTAGCAATATTTGGAACATTGTGATAATAAAACAGACTACCCTGCATTTTTAAGACTTAAAAGATTGTAAAAATGTAGGCTGCGTCTGTCATGTTGAAGAAAGTAAAGTGATATTAAGTGAATCTGGTTGATTTGCGATGAATATGGTGCACATGTCAGTCAATAAGTATTATCTTTACAGCAATTTGCAATCATTGTTCATTCAGCTCTCTTCAGCGAACAATAAGAACTCATCAAGCATATGAGAATACATCTGTTTTATTTCCAAGGTCTAGGCATCACTGGCAGCCAGGTTTTTATTATGCATCATTAAGATAGAAAGTGCATCTGTGCAGAGTGAAATGGTGGTAATGTTTCAGGTGAATGATCTTTTGCCAAACTTTCATTCAGAATTATTTCAAAACTGCAAAAATAAAGAGGTGGTGTCTTGTAATTCTTAGCAAGGTAATTCAGAACTACTTACAATCAACTGGAGGTTTTCTTTTCTTTCGTATATAGTAATTCCTTTGGATCAACTAAGCCCCAATTGAAATTAGTCACATAGTTTCATGTCCCAGAGTTTTATCTCAGCACTGCCCTGGCAGAAGACATTGTTATGTGGTACATAGTTTAAGCAGGGTTGTCAGCTCACAACCAGTGGAATTCCTGATGGTGGCATATGAAGGAAAAACACTTTCCACACTGGCATCAGGAAACACACTATCCACAGTTTCTGTGGCTGATTAGATCACTGTTGGGTTAAAAGATTGATGTAGGTAGCTTCATTCTACATTTTCCTGTATATTGTTGCGGTTCTTTCACTTGTGAGAGTTTGAGAACATGTTCAAAATTTTCTTCAATAGAAAGTTTCATAGTTCAGGAATAGGCAGGGTGAGAAAAAGGAGTCACAAAACTACATTTCATTGCTAGTAGAGGATAAGGTAGAAATTTTCTGTTTTCCTGGTGGAGCTGGTTTTGCCGATCATGTGGTCTATTCACAGGTGCTGTTGTGTTTGATCAGAATCTTTGTGGTAGGGGTCTTGGCCCAAGAGAGAACATTGATCTCACATTGGCTATCCTGCCAGTGGATTTGAAAGATTTTGCAGAATCAGCATTTATTGTTCTACTTCTCCAATATGTTGAGGTGGCTCCTTTAGGCTATCCTTGTCTCAAAAGCATACAGGAAATGCAGGGATCACTTCTGCTTGGTGTCAGACTTGAGGTCTTGAATCTTGAACGTGCTTTTCTTCAGTAGGGCAAAGGTGTGCTGTCATGCCTTTGCTGAAGGTTTGCTCGCAAGTTATGAAAAGCGGCACACATTTTCTTATCTTGGACCTTAATTGTCATGGCTGGTGTGGTATGAGTGAGATTAAATTTAGTAGTGGATCTTTATCTGCTGGATGTTCCCTGCAAGGCTATCCTCTTCTGCACCAATGAAGGGATCAATGTTGACTTGGATCTCGGCCTTCATTATTGTGCATACACAATTATTTGTGTTTTGTAAATCAATGACAGCTTGAAATGACCTATTTTACTGGAGTGGAAGGAATTTGGTTTCATAGTTTACATTTTTGCTGTAGATTAATTTAACTAGATTGAAAAGTTAGTGTTGGCAAGATGCAGTATTGCAGCTAAGATAGTCGAGTAAAGGGTTGATAAGCTCCAGTATTCAATCTACATGAAATCAATATTTTACAGATTTCAACACGAAGATCCCAACCTGGAAAAGTGGACAATACCACACAAGAGGGCTACTCTGACTTTCATTAATCTTTGGCCTGATTGCCAAGAGAAAACAGATAGATCCTCCAAGGCAACCTCATTGCCTGAGTTGGAAAGAATCCCACGGAAATATGTGATTGCCAGAGAGAATAGTAACAATTACCTCCATCCATTGGAATGCCCTTTCTGGGCGAACGCTTAGAATATAATCTTATCATATTATTTTGTTGCTCAGAATTAAGTTGGAGGCCTAATGGCAACATCTGTGATCCCTGGCACCTGATAGATGATGTCATCATGCAAGTGAGGTACTGCAAAGATGTTTACATCACTTGAACTGATGACCGTTCGATGGATCACCACCTCTGGTCTTTCAACTCTGTCAACTTGATCCCCACAAAGTGACACAACAGTAATACTATTGCAGTAAAATTAATGTTAAAGGTTGGTTTCATGGAGCCTTCATCAAAATCTCCACTCTGTCAGCACCTCACAAGACAATTTGCAAATCATACTTCACCTATGACTGTGTTCCTGTACATGGTTCTAACTCCATAATCAAGTTCACAGATGACACCACAGTGGTTGGCCTGATCAGAGATGGCCTACAGGGACGAGGTCCAGTACCTGGCCGCGTGGTGTGCCGACAACAACCTGGCCCTTAACACACAGAAGACCAAGGAGATCATTGTGAATTTCAGGTGTGCTAGGAGCCACACTCATGTCCCCATCTACATCAATGGAGCTGTAGTGGAGCATGTATCAAGCTTCAAATTCCTTGGTATCCACATTTCCAAGGATCTCACCTGGTCCCTGAACTCCTCCATCCTGATCAAAAAGGCGTGACAGTGCCTGTATTTCCTGTGGAGCATCAAGAAAGCTCACCTCTGTCCCAGGATACTGATGAGCTTTTACCGCTGTACCATTGAGAGCATACTCACCAACTGCATCTCAGTGTGGTACGGCAATTGTTCCGTATTGGACCGCAAAGCACTCCTGCAGGTGGTGAAAACTGCCCAGCGGATTATTGGCACCCAGTTGCCCACCATTGAGAACATCTACTGTAAATACTGCCTGGGCAGGGCGAAAAGTATTATCAAGGATGCATCTCACCCTAACCATGGACTTTTTACTCTTCTCCCATCCGGTAGGCGCTACAGGAGCCTCGGGTTCCGCACCAGCAGGCACAGGAAGAGCTTCTTCCCTGAGGCTGTGACCCTGTTGAACCTCACATCACAGTGCTAAACAGTATTGCACCTATATTGTACTGTCTCAGTACTTTTATATTTGTGTGCTGTAGCATTTACTTTTTATTCGCAGTTATTTTGTAAATAACACTATTCTTTGCATTTCTGGTTAGATGCTAACTGATTTCATTGGCTTTGTATCTGTACTGGGCACAATGACAATAAAGTTGAATCTAATCTAATCTAATCTAAAATGATCTTTATTGAATGAATGCCATTTTCAAAGAAGTTTGTGAAATCTATGCACCTGAAAACTATTAAGAAATTGGAATCAAAGTATGACAGCATTTTGAAATGTTCAGATCAAAGTGTCCAACTTTGATCTGAAAGACTCCCTTAAGACGTGGCTTTCTTATCTTTCTTTTGGTGGTGCTTCTTGATATTTACATAGTCCTTCAAATGGCTAGTATGGTGTGACAAATTTTCTCACAGAAATTAAAGAGGTTAAGATGGCTCAGTCTAGAATGCCCATTCAGAAAGAAGCATTGTTTTTCATGACAGTTAAGAATTTATATCTCTGCTTGCACTTATTTATGTGTAGTGTTATTTTATCACAAGATTAGGACAGATGAGGGCTGCCAGGGTTAATTCATCTAGTTTATTCCTCAGTGTTTCACTACTTTTAAATGACTTTGCTGTTTTTCCTGCTACAACATTTTTCAAAAATATAGGTATTCTCCGGGTTGTGACAGGATTCCGCTTGTGAGAATTGATCATAACCTGAACTGTTCTTAAGCAGTAAATGAACAATAACTGTGCAAGCGAAGAGCCCAGCTGTGACAGGAGAGCCAGACGGCATGGCAATCATGCACCAGCCAGCCTTGCTGACTCAGTAACTGATTGTGAGTCATTACAATGCTCTCAGCTCCAGTTGGCTTGACCCAGCCCCGAATCCTACAGCTCAGGGGAGGGTGAGAGAGTACGTACAGAAATGTTCCACTCTCACCCACCAGAAGGTGCCTTGCAGCCAGTAAATCCTTCCCACCATTTTGCAAAATGCTCGTTCATATGTACTGGATGTCCAATATGTTGGCAGTATAGAATCTGAAGAGGACCTGTAGAGACAAAGGCAGAGTGATAAACTTTTGCTGTAGATTCAAGCTCTCACGTGATTTGTTATGTCTCTCAATTTTTTTAGTCTACCCTCAATAAACAATTGCTTTGAGAAGAAGTAACATTTTAGCTGTTTGGGCCAGTAAAATATTACCTGTACCGTTTGTTGTCCTGGTGCATTGTTAGCCTAACTGTGCATAATGTTTTTACTTTGTTCGATTCCCCACAGTTCACCTTTTTTCCTCCCCTCCAGGACACCCACTTTTCCTGATTTGGAAAGTCGTGTTGGTGACCCATCTGTCGGTAGTGTCACCAGGAAGTCCCTCTTAACCGAAAAATAGCCTTCATTTCTCTTACAACGCAGCCAGAGCTAAGTGTGTCATGGTGGCTGAAGTGAACTGTCCAGCAGACATAAGGCTTCTCATATGTACACAACTACCCTTTGTCAATATACAGCCTGTGATGATCCTATTGAGTGCAGTATGCTCAGTGTTTCAGTTTACACAGTTAACGTGTAGAAATAGTACACGTTAACTGTGTATGGATGAAGGGTCTCAGCCCGAAATGCTGACAGTTTATTCATTTCCATAGATGATGTCTAAACTGCTAAGTTTCTCCAGCACTTGGTGTGTTTTGCCTTGTGGATTTCCAGTATCTGCAGATTTTCTCGTGTTACATGTGTATAGCATTTGAGTTTTACACAGCTAAGGATTTCTTAGAGTAGTGATACATTTCCTTCTGTTGGTAACAGTACAAAAAGTCTGATTTTTAGCTATCTGCTTAAAATTTTGTGATCTTTTAAAATACCATTATGACAGTAACTGCTCATGAGGAGCCCAGGTGAAGATTGCTGTGTTGCTTGTTAATCACTCTGTCTACTGTAGGCAACACAACCTTGGGGGAGTAATAAAGCAAAGAATTTTACAACTAACAGTTCCTTAAATGGCTATTAGGATTTTAACCAGTGCACGGAAGTGATATTTTCAAGACATTGACATAATATATTAGAAGCTATGATGACTTTGATTAAAATCAACTCAGTTTTAGCAACTCGGGTTTTGCCAGTGGCATTTCAGCCAGATGATTCAGTGTTATTGTTTATCAAAGTGAATATTCTGTTACCATTTCACTATCCTAGTCATTAATACCATGGCATCAGGCAGTTTATTGCTATTGATTACATGGATGTTAGCCAGCAGGGTATTGTTATCAATAAAATTCTCAGGATGATAGACACTGGGCAGATTAGAATTCTTGTGCTTGCTTTACATAAGCATAATTTGATCAAATATCACTCACTAATGTCACAGGATCAATTCATTAATGTTAGTGTATACTCTGAGAATGTTAGATAACACTTGTTGTTAATTAGCAACTGCAATCATCAGTCAATTTAGTATCATTGAATTAACATTGAAATAGCCAGTTCAATCCCATTTCACTTAATACTGTAGGCATTGGCCAATTAATTGTAATAATCTTGTTTCTATTTTCATCTCTGGTTGGTTCACTGACATTACATTTGCGAAGTAACTATTATTAGTAGCACTATGGCTGTTATTCAGATCATTGCTGATACTGAGAACTAAAGTGGCCTTGTGACATAAGATCTTCTATTCCTCTTCTGTTCTCTTTTTCACAATACATGGCTGTGCCAAGTCATTGCCATTTACCATTTAGAGGTGTTTGCTGAATTTTGTCTGGGGGCATGGATTTTAGTGACTATCAGAGCTGATTATGAGATGGTAAAGGGTTAATTTGTTCTGCCGACATGTAAAAATTAAACGTCAAGCTAAGCTCTGCTGGCTCTTGCACCTGCAGAATAGGATGTGGTAATCTAATTATATTCTATCTAAAAAATATGGAACTATGGTTGAAAAATTAGGAATTACCTCATTGTGCACATTGTCTGAGTTTGATGGCCTTTGGCCTTTTAAGGTAACCAATGGGTCTTTGTCTCAAAATACCACTGTTGCTGGGCAAGTGACTATGGGGGTGGCTAAGAAATAGTTTCCTGTGTACGTGGCAACAAGGGTAAAAAAACTCTTTATCTGTGAGCTTGAGGAGAGAGACCACTGGTACGGGCCCTTGTGTGTGCCTAAGAAGTGCTCTCTCTCTCTAGTAGCGAGCTACTAATAAAAAGCTGTTGCTTTATCCTCCGTAGCACTATGTATGTTCTTGCATCGGGTAATAATTAGAAGTAAGGTTTAACAATTTGGCGAGCCAGCCAGTCAACTATTTCATTAATTTTACGCAAGTCTTGTTCCAGGTGCCAGTCCATTCTTCCAGGTTTAGGGACAGGCAAAATGGGAGTATCACAAGGTGACTGGCAGAGGACTAAAATTCCCTGTTTACAAAAGCCGTCTATTAGGGAAGTAATACTAGCAACGGCTTCCTTCCGAAGAGGATATTGCGGAATGGAGGGTAAATGTGCACCTTGTTTTACCATAATATGCACCGGGGCCACTGAAGTCAATCCCCCCTCATCCTTTGATGCAGCCCATAAGTCAGGGGCTGGTTCTTCTGAAGGAGAACGGTGTGGCTGATGGCAGTGGATTAGTCCCTGCACTGAAAAGGGGGTAGGGCAATAGGTAAGGGTACCATCTGTTAGTGTCTGGGGTATTCCTGAGCAGGGTTTGCCTGCTGCTGCAGCAGATGGGCTAGGAAGCCTAGTTTCTTTGGCTTGTGTCCAGCCGCCACTGACAAGGTAACATGGGGGGATACAAGGCCTGACTGACTCCAAATTTCAGCAAGCACTTGGATAAGTAATGCTGTCCCTTCCTTGCCCTGCACCTCCCCCAGAACCGTGACTCCGATTATGCTGCCCACAAAGGGAGCGTATCGGGTTTCCAATTCCTTTGAGACCCCTGAGGAGTCATACGCCAGTGTCACATGTGGATCGGACACCTTGAGGGGTGGGTCAAAATCTCTGGGCTGAAGGTCTATGGACCACCATTGGCGATGATGGTGGGTTCAGAGGATTCTGCCAGTTGCTGGGCTGGTAACAGTAATGCCACCGTCAAAGCACTGGATATTGAGGCCAAGGGAGCATAATAGATTTACTCCAAGATTTGTAGTTTGTGCAAACTGAATTTCAGTCCACTGGTCTCCAAATTGTACCTGTAAAGGCGCTGTCAATGGGAAAGATCTTTGTTGTCCCATGAGACCGCTCTGAGTGACCAAGGCACCTGACATTCTAAAACTATGTTGGGTAATACGTGAAGATTCAAGGGTCGAAGTAGTTGCTCCAGTATCCACCATAAAGGGGATATTAGAACCTTCTACTAACAAATTAAATACGGGCTCATCTTCTGGGTTGTTGATAAAGTGTGGGAAACGTGGGCGGGCATCAGTGGCTCATCTAGTCAGGCCGAAAATGGGTTTTCCGTGGTAAAAGGATGTTGCCTGCCTGTATGTTCTGGCCTTCCTGGTGGGTTCTTCAAGCGGTAGGGGCAATCCTTTATCCAGTGGTCCACGGCACCACAGTAAAAGCATCCCGTCAACCGGACACTGGGCAGGGCCGGGGGAACAGAGGTCTTCGGCCACCATGGGGCCAAGGATTTGGAGCATAAGGCGGGCCATATAGTGGTGCTCTGGGTCCATTAGGGTGGACAGTGCACTGGACCATCTCAATTATAGTCATAGTCATACTTTATTAATCCCGGGGGAAATTGGTTTTTGTTACAGTTGCTCCATAAATAATAAATAGTAATAGAACCACAAATAGTCAAATAGCAATATATAAATTATGCCAGTAAATTATGAAATAAGTCCAGGACCAGCCCATTAGCCCAGGATGTCTGACCCTCCAAGGGAGGAGTTGTAAAGTTTGATGGCCACAGGCAGGAATGACTTACTATGATGCTCTGTGCTGCATCTTGGAGGAATGAGTCTCTGGCTGAATGTACTCCTGTGCCCACCCAGTACATTATGTAGTGGATGGGAGACATTGACCAAGATGGCATGCAACTTAGACAGCATCCTCTCTTCAGACACCATCCCCACAACATCACTGGCCTTACAAATGAGTTTGTTGATTCTGTTGGTGTCTGCTACCCTCAGCCTGCTGCCCCAGCACGCAACAGCAAACATGATAGCGCTGGCCACCACAGACTCGTAGAACATCCTCAGCATCATCCGGCAGATGTTAAAGGACCTCAGTCTCCTCAGGAAATAGAGACGGCTCTGACCCTTCTTGTAGACAGCCTCAGTGTTCTTTGACCAGTCCAGTTTATTGTCAATTCGTATCCCCAGGTATTTGTTATCCTCCACCATGTCCACTGATCCCCCGGATGGAAACAGGGGTCACCGGTACCTTAGCTCTCTTCAGGTCTACCACCAGCTCCTTAGGCTTTTTCACATTAAGCTGCAGATAATTCTGCTCACACCATGTGACGAAGTTTCCTACTGTAGCCCTGTACTCAGCCTCATCTCCCTTGCTGATGCATCCAACTATGGCAGAGTCATCTGAAAACTTCTGAAGATGACAAGACTCTGTGCAGTAGTTGAAGTCCGAGGTGTAAATGGTGAAGAGAAAGGGAGACAAGACAGTGCCCTGTGGAGCCCCAGTGCTGCTGATTACTCTGTCGGACACATAGTGTTGCATTATAATGAATTGAGGATTTTTTAGGGGCTTTCCACGGACAAATCATTCAATTTCACATCTTGATGAAGCCTGTTTTATGTTGTGTAATTAAATTCCTTACTGCGGTAAGCAAGATATTTATGAGTGATTTTACCATTAATGGGGCAGATGGGGCCCCTAGGAGAAGGAAAACTCTGATCTCAAACCTCCACTGATTTGCGGCTATACCCACTCATGCGGAAGGCTTTGGGAGTAAACCCTGTGGGTGGGAAAAATCCAGAGCTGGAGTCCCTAAGGCAATCCGGCATTGAGTTCAATGCTGACTGGCAACTCCTGCGATGCTGTTGGTAACCGACTGTATCGGCCTCTTCCATTCCTTTGGGATCATCAGTCGCATGGAGAAGGGGAGCTTGCTACAAAGGCAACAGCTTGCTCTCCATATCGTACTGACCAGGCTTGCATGTCTAGACAGCTAGAACACAACATCCATGCTCAACTCTGACCGACGGAGGCCCTCACTCACACTGATAATGTTATATCTGAGGTAATCTTCAAAGAATAATGGAGAATTTTTGTAACATCTGTAAATGTGAATCTTTACATCAGAAGTATAGCAAAAATGTCCACAATGGAAATGGAATTAAGTCACACATATGTAAATAAGTATCTTAAGATTATAATTAATGCAGATTGATGGAAGTGTGGGAGCAGCTTTGGTCTTCTTGAAGCTATACTGTACCTAACCTGGCAGCATTTGGTACGGAAAAGGAAAGGCAAGCTTTGAAAATAAATTTACTTTCTATTAAATTAACATTATGAACTCGACTCTCACAAGAGTATAGATTTAATAATTTCACTCTGGGTAACGTTTACAGAAATGTCTTTACATTTTTCTGTGTATCATCAGGAGCACCACAAATACAATGTGAATTTCAATAATCTCTTCCTAGTTTATGTTGAGCAGTAAAATATAAAGGCCACTTTCTAATGGTGCTGAGTGATTAAAGTCTCTTTTGCACTCGAGCTCCATTTCGGCTGTGCACAATAGGGAGCACTAACTAATAAATGTTTTCCCTGTTGGGAGCTCCAGTACTCTGTGACATTAATGTTTGTGAAAGTGCTTCAGTTTCCTCTCAGATGCAACCAGTACCTTCATTAATCAATGTTGCACACACGTTGCTCCCTTACAGGAAGGGCGTTGCATTGTTGGTGTGACTTGGCATTCTGTAAGTCTTCTTTCATCTTCTCAAATGAGGATTAACCGATCTATTAATGTGCAGTAGATGGCAAATTGCAGCACATGGTTCCATCATGAGTTACATGCCAGGGTAAACATCTATACACCCCTCTGTTGAAATTTCTTCTGCAGGTGAAAAATTATTCTTGAAATAATAGCCTAATCAAAAATGGAAGACCTATTCCTATTTGATATTTTGAATATATGTAAATAGAATTCTCTGGCAGCATACCATATTTAGAATACGTACAGTTCTAGTGATACCACATCTGAATTTTGTGGAAGGCTATATTTATTCTTCTGCATGGCATGTAAAATGTGACGGTTGTGTGACTTTCAAGTTATGAATGATGTGCTTTCTGATACAGAAATAAGTAAAAAGCAGTTTTAACAGAAGGTATTCATGGACTGCAACAAAATAATACTTCAATCCAATGTCATGCCTGTTAAAGCAGGAATTAGAATGAAAACCCTTTAGAACACATTGGTATGGGAGGATGCTGACTCTCAGCATTGGCTGTGTTCCTACAGAAGCTTTCAAAGGTTTTTTTGTGAGTAGTATGATGATGAATATCAAGGAAAGGCTCAGTATTGAAACATTTTTAATTTGAATTGACTGAACTTTTTTTTTGTTGCTTTTTTGATGGTGGTTTGCTAAGCTAGTACGCTGAAGGTTCCAGCTCCATCACCTTAATTCGTCTCCCTTCATTTGCTTGTAGTACATGGGAAATTCATAATATCATG
Source organism: Mobula hypostoma (assembly GCF_963921235.1). NCBI lineage: Eukaryota > Metazoa > Chordata > Chondrichthyes > Myliobatiformes > Myliobatidae > Mobula > Mobula hypostoma. Next base: position 35,803,792 of record NC_086107.1, on the reverse strand, counting down.
TATTCCGCAGTATACATTATTCCTGAATGTATTTTACGTACATTGGTGAAGGAAGGGCAAACTTCAGAAGCCAAATCATGCAAAGTCACTTTAATTATAAAGGAATTTGTGATTCGAGCCCTAACCACACCACCTCCCACTCTGCCCCTCAGCAAAATGAGCACTTAGGAGATATTCCTTAAAAGTTTAACTGTGATCATATTTAAAGGTGGAATTTGCCACCGGTATTGAAATCCATTATTCAGTTTGAAGAGTTAGTCTTGGGCTGTCCTTGAAGTGACATACAGTGGCAGTGTGTTCAGTACTTCTTCAAAACTTGACTAATGAGTGAAGTCTTCAGTGACCAGGTGGGTAATTTACTCTTCTGCCCTACACATCACAGCAAAAGCTTAGACTTAATTGCTATTTAACAGGGGGAAACCTCTCAAGTAATTTCATTTCTTTGTTTCAAGCTTTATGTAGCATCTGAAAAAGGAACAAAGAGTCGGGGAAACTCGGAATGAAAGCAACGGTGGCAAACTGTAACATTGTAACAGCGGGCTGTTTGTTTTGTTTTGTTGGTCTCCCCTCGCTGTGGAAGGGGTGACACCGATCTGTCTCTTGACAGTGAGTGAGTGTGTGAGAGAGACAGAGTGCAAGAGAGAGATAGATCTCTCTCTCTTGAATTGTTGGGTGAACAATAGCTTGTGTGATGGGTAGTGGGTGCTTATGGTCCCTGCTGAAATGGAGTGGGGGGAAGGGAAGAGGGGAGGGTTGATGCTTTGCTGCTGCTGATGTGTGGCAGGGGGCAGAAGGGGGCTTTGGGGTTCTAACGTATCTCTGTCATTCATTCTTTGGGGTTTTCTGTTTTTGTGGATGTCTGTGAAAAGCAAGAATTTCAGGTTATATGTTGTATACATTAAATGGGACCATTGAATCATTGAAGGCACCTTTAACCTTTTAAGAACGTTGCAAACACTGGTGGCTGCAATATGCTAACCCTTGCGTTGGAGTTATTCCAGTAGTATTTGTGCTGTGCATCTGATAACTTGTTTCTATCTGATGTGCAGATACCTTCTAATCTTGTACATCAGTGCAGGCGTTAAAGTGTCAGTACTGAACTTTACTGAGTTGTCATTGTAAATATCCAATGAAACTGGGTGCATGTAGATACTGCATTGGATATATAAAAGCCTGGAATAGCAACATATATATCATTCATTTGTATTCCCATATTAAAACAAGATGCCTTTCCGTGGATGTGGTGGTTATTTTGAGCGACGCTGTGCAGAGAAGCAAGATCGTTGCTTATGCTTGTTCTTACGGAAGAGCGCATTTCTGTGTTCTGTTATGTCACCTGAAACTCACAGTACAAAGTGGAACATGCTAGTATTTGAAACGTGAAACAGCATTCCTAAAATGTGTGTTGAGAAATTTAAACATGTTTATGGACAGCTGTAGTGTTCTACACTACCAGCAAATATTTCAGGGCCAAATCAATGAATAAAAATATTCTTTCTATATTTCAGACTTATTTTCTTCTTCTCTCTCCCACGATGCATGTAAAAGTCAAGCAAATGATTTGTTTTCAACCTGTTAGAGAGTTTGTGGATAAATTACCTCTTGGTAAAGGTAAATGAATGGAAAGGGAATGGATAGACATGTGAAGAGCTACAGGGAAATACGGAAGGGGTTGGAATGAGATTGTTGGGAGTGTTCACAATGATGGGCTATGCAGCTTCCTTCATAATAAGTTAGTAGGATATGCAACGTTAATTAAAACTGCATTTTCAACAATAAATTGGACAGCTTATGGGAAATATATTGTTCAAGCAAGAAGGGAAGCCCATCTGGGAGTAATTGGTCACTGGCTGCTGGAGAAAACTTCTATTAAATTAATTTAGTTTAAATGTTTTAAGCACATCTACATGTGTCGCTGCATATGTACCTGCCTGCATTATTAAAAAAAAATAACAGTACTAATTTTCGACAAGTCCAAAGTGATTTTTGAATGTCTGTGAATGAGGCAGCATTGATAGCCTAGGGGCAGGCCTTCTTTTAGCTTTCAAAGCCATTCTGCAAGAGCAGCTGTCTGCTTTGCTGAGGCAGCTCTTCTGCTGCTCTCACTCTTGCAAAGTGCAAGGACTCGGACTCCCTGTAGATGTCTGTGCCTTTGGCCAAACCAGACGACGCAGCATAGCTCTGCACCAGGAGTGCGGCGGTCTTGAGGCAGTCAAAGTTCTCAGTGGTCTTTGTTAAAAATAAGAGCAAGCTTCCTTCCCTGTTACACCTCTGAGGGCCTTAGAGCCTACCAAAATAAGGCACACAAAATGCTGGAGAAACTCAGCAGGTCAAGCGGCATCTAAGGAGTGGAATGAAGAATCAGCGCTTCAGCCTGAGACACTTCATCAGGACTGGAAGGGAGGGGGAAGAAGACAGAATAAGAAGATTGGGGTGGGGAAGAGTGCAAGCTGGAAAGGTGAAGGTGAAGTCAGATGAGTGGAGGAGGAGGATGAAGTGAGAAGTTGGAAGGTGATAGGTGGAAAAGGTAAAGGGCTAAAGAAGAAGGAATCTGATAGGAGAGGGGAAAGAACCATGGGAGAAGGGGCGAAGGAGGTGATAGGCAGGTGAAGGGAAGTGATAAGGGAGGAGCCAGAGTGGAGAAGGGAGGGGTATAAATTACCGTAAGTTAAAGAAATTGTTGTTCATACCATCAGGTTGGAGGTTACCTACATGGAATATAAGGTTTTGCTCCTCCAACCCGAGAGGAAATGCATGTGCTTAAAACATTTAAACTAAATTAATTTAGCAAAACCTTGCTCCAGCAGAGGAAATCTTCTCCATTTCCCAGACATCTTCCCTCACCCCATCTTCCTGCTGTCTTAACAAGGATGGACAAGAGAAAATCTGCAGATGCTGGAAATCCAGGGCTGGAGTTTCTTTCATCCTCACCCACCACCGTATCAGCCTTCGCATCTAGCAAATCATTCTCTGCAAATTCCGCCGTTTTTAATGGGACCCGACCGCCAAACACATCTTTACCTCACCCCCCCACCTTTCCCCTTTCCACAGGGATTGCACCTTCCATGATTTGCTTGTCCATTTTTCCCTCCACACTAATCTCCCTCCTGGCACTTACACCTGCAAGCAGGAAAGTGGTACACTCACCTATTCATGTCCTCCCTCACCTCCATTCAGAGCCCCAAACCAAATTTTTTTGGGTTGTGTACTGTATCCGGTGCTCCTGATGCAGGCTCCTTTACACTGGTGAAATCCGACATACATTTGGGGACCACTTTGTCGAGCAACTTTGCTCCATTCACAACAAGCAGGATTTTCAGTTAGCCAATCATTTAAATTCCAATCCCGTTCCCATTCCACCAAGTTGGTCCATGGCCTGCTGTGCTGCCACAATGTGGCCACTCTCGGACTGGAGAAACAATAAACAATAGCTCATATTGTGTCTATAGTCTCCAACCCGATGGCATGGACATTGATTAGATTAGATTAGATTAGATTATGAGGACACGCAATCCTCTTTTATTGTCATTTAGTAATGTATGCATTAAGAAATGATACAACGTTTCTCCAGAAACACGACAAACCGACTGAAAAACTGACAAAAACCACATAATTATAACATATAGTTACAACAGTGCAAAGCAATACCATAATTTGATAAAGAACAGACCATGGGTACGGTAAGAAGTCTCAAAGTCTCTCGAAAGTCCCATCATCTCACGCAGACGGTGAACCTCCAGCACCACAAACTTGCCGATGCAGCATCCTGGAAGCATCTGGCCACAGTCCAACTCCGAGTCCGTCCGAAAACTCCAAGCCTCCAACCAGCTCCCCAACACCAAGCACTGAGCACTATCTCTGCCGGGTGCTTCAACCCCAGCAACAGGCAATTGGCAAAGCCGAGGACTTGGGGCCTTCCCCTCCAGAGATTCTCGATCGCACAGTAGCAGCGGCAGTGAAACAGGCATTTCAGAAGTTACTCCAGGTGTTCCTCCATGCTTCTCACGGCTGTCTCCATCAAATCAGGATTGTGCACAGCATCCTACTTCACAGATACAATATCATTTGGAACGGCTGTGCGAACTACGTCACGCCACCATCTTCTCCTCCCTCCTGTCACTTAATTAGATTTTTCTAACTTCTGATAATTTTCCTCTTCCCCCTTCCCCTTCATCCATTCCCCTTCATCCATTCCCCATTCTGGCTCCCCTTTTGTCTCTTCTCCTCATCTGGTAGCATCTCTCCTTGGCGCCCCTCCACCTTTCTTTTCTCCCATGGTCCACTTTCCTCTCCAATCAGATTCCTTTTCAGCCCTTTACCCTTTCCACCCATCAGCTCCCAGCTTCTCACTTCATACCTTCTCCTGCTCCCACCTGGTTTCACCTATCCCCTCTAGCTTATCCTCCTTCCCACCTCCCCACCTCCCCCCCACCCCATCTTCTTATTCTGGCTTTTCCCCCTTCCTTTCCAGTCCTGATTAAATCAAATCTAATCTAATTATCATTCAAACCCATACATTGATGCACAGCTGAACGTGACAACGTTCCTCTGGGGCCAAGGCGCAAAACATTCAAAATAACAAGCAAACATTCAAAAATAGCAAGTACTGTAATTCAAAATAGCAAGCAAAGAAGCATATTCACTCAGGGGAAAAAAAAACCTATATATAGCCCAAGACCCTGACCGACAATGTCCGGCATTTGATGGTACAGTCTCCCAGCAATGTACAGTCACACGCACTCCAGCCTGTCATTCTACTGCTCGAACACAGGAGGGCAGCACTGACAAGAGAGGCCAGGCTCCAGCTGAGCTCAGACGCCACCCTGTAAGTGCTTCCGCGTTTCTTACCTGGCCTGTGGCAGCAGGCAGGCCAGAGGTTAAGGCTAGTCCTTGCTACAGTCAAGGCTACACAGCATTCATGTCGCCTCTCCCCCCACCAGACATGGGTAACAGGCCTGCGGCGACTTAAATGATCACTGTCTAACAGAGTCTTGCAATCGCAAGTGAAGTGTCCGAGACAATCTTCCACGGTTATACTGCACCAACTTCAATGCTTCCAAGTAGTGGGCAGCAACTCAGCTTTTGGCCTGAAACATCCATTGTTTATTTGTTTCCATATGCCTGACCTGCTGAGTTCCTCCAGTATCTTGTGTGTGTTTCTTTTGATTTCTAGCATCTGCAGAATCTTTTGTGCTTAGAACCTACCAAAATGTTTTATTTTAAAAAGCAATACATTTTTTTGGACTACCTTGGGTGGTCACTGCAGCTGGTTTGTTAGTTGTCGTATTCTGGTTTAAAGTTACAATTCTGTAACATTGTCCACCTGGAAGTGTCAAAATGTGGAACTGGAATAGGAATATAACAAAAGTCTGAATAAATAGTTAATCATCTACCATTATTAGTGCATGCGCACTAACCTTAGTGCGCATGCGCCGGTCGTGCATGCAGCCTGGTACAGCCGTTCCAATCTATTCTTACTTTCTTCTTCTTACTTTTTAATTTACGTTATTTTTTGTATTTTTTTTTCTCTCACGGTAACATGTCGAAGCTGCACCCTAACATGCTGGTAGAGCGAGTTTTATTTGGGTTTTCTTTAGCGCTGGAAATGGTTACATCCCGACATGCGGGACAGAAGCAAGGTCGCATTGTGTATTCCACGGAACAGCAAATACCGGCCGGTTTAGCGAGCAGAGCGGCGGACACCCCTGCTGAAATCCGGAGGAAAACTCACAGAGGATGCAGAGGGGGATCACAAAGCCGAGGAAAGAGGACCGGGTCGAGACAACAGAGACTTATGGAGAAGAGGAGTTTGGTGGGTAATACTGTTCCGGCTGACCGGAAGTGCACTGAGAGTGGTAAGCGGCGTAAAGGAGTTGGGTGCTTACCGATCTGGTTAAAAAGGATGGTGCAATCCGGGGCATATTACAATCGAGGAACGTGTTTGCAGACCGGATATTGAACTTCTTACTGTTGGACTTTGGCCACATTCCACCGTGATACAACACTTGGCGGCACGGGAGGTCGTTCCTGCCTGTGGCCATCGAACATGCAGCTCCTCCTGTGGAGGGTCAGATACCCTGAGCCAATAGACTGGTCCTGGACTTATTTTCCATTTGGCATAGTTTTCATTTTGTTGTTTGATTGTTGGGGGGTTTTATATTGCTATATTTACACTCTATTCTTGGTTGGTGCGGCTGTAATGAAACCAAATTTCCCTCGGGATTAATAAAGTATATCTATCTATTATTCTTCAATAATTTAAATTATTCAATAGCATAATATCTTAAATGGCAACAGCTTCAGCATGTTGTTTCACATAGTTTTGATTATTGACAAAATGTGGTAAAATATTTTCTGCATCCTCATATAACTATGGTGAAAATCAATGGTAGCAGCCAAATGGAAAGAAGAAGTGTTAACCAGACCTGTTGATGCCGATTTGATGATCAGGAATGGAAAATGAATACAGTGCATTCTGGTTAGTTGAGACACATTGGGACCTGTACATTCTGACCCAATTAAGTAGCTGCCCCAGTTAGCTGAAGTTTCATGGTTAGAGTTAAAAAGGTATGAGACAGACAAACTACTGCTTAACTGGGTAACACATTATGCATTTATCTGAAATACAGAACAAATTAGAACACTTTCAATACTACTACAGTACTATAAAACTGTGTATTAGTTCCTAATTGTTATCAATGGAGGAATTCATCCAGTGTATGCTGCTGTTTTTTTTAATTGACTGTAAGTGAACAAAATCAGCACAGACATCTAGGGCAGATAACAAACTGCCTTCGTACAATGCTATTGATGAATGCATCCTCCGAATCTTCATTTTCATTGTAACATTCAAGATGATTGTCAGCACCTTCAAATTTTTTGCAGTTCCTAACTTGTTGAAGTAATGAAATTATTTCAATTTTACTGCTGGCCGTTTCTGGCATCTCCAAGCCTGAATGCTTGAAACCACGGTGAGCAAACAGTTCTGAATTGTCTTACTGTTTATTTCTCGCCAACTATCAGTGAGAAAAATCACTGATTTTTGAACACAAGCACATGGTAGCAATGCTATTTAAAAACTGGTGTGTTGTCTAATAGCCACACAAGTTCATGCATCTGGCCTTAGTTAGAAACTGTTCAGCAGCAGTCTTTCAACCCAGTTAAATAACATAGTATCCCAAATAAACGAAGGAAATCCCAGCTATTTTCCCAATTAGTTTTTGTTCTTTCAGAGTGAAATAAGCAGCTGTCCCAATTAACCGATGCCCCAATTAAATAAAATCCATTGTAATTGGGATTATTCAAGAAGCCATAGACTGCTATCCCCGAGAAAGAAAGCAGCTCAAGACTTTGCAATACTAATTATGTTTAAATGAAATAAATTTACTTTTTAAATTTCTTATTAAAGTCAACTGAAACATTCAAAGTTCAAAGTTTGTTATCAAAGTACATATATGTTACTATATACTACTTTCAGATTAATTTTCTTGCAGGCATTTACAGGGAAAAAAGAAAAATATAAAATAGGATTTACAAAAAAAATACATAAACAGACAAAGACTGAAAAAAATAGCATGCAAAAGAAGACAAACTGTGCAAATAAAGAAAAGAATACTACAAACACGAATTGTAAAGAGTCCTTAAAAGTGAGTCTGTAGGTTGTGGAATCAGTTCAGAGTAGTGGTGAGTGAAGTTATCCTCACCAGTTTAGGAGACTGATGGTTGTAGGATAATAACTGTTCCTGAACCTGGTGGTGTGGGACCTAAGGCTTCTGTACCTCCTGACCAATACTAGTAGTGAGAAGGTGCCTTGGCCTGGATGGTGAGGTTTTGATGACGGATGCTCCTTCTGTGGCAGTAGTTCACGTACATGCACACAGTGGTGGAAAGGGCATTAGCTGTGATGGTCTGGGCTCTATTTACCACTTCCTACAACCTTTTTCCATTCCTGGGAATTGATATTTCCATACCAGGCTGTGATGCATCCAGTTAGGATACTCCCTACCACGCATCTGCAGAAGTATGTCAAGGTTTTTGGTGACATGCCAAATCTACACAAATTCCTAAGAAAGTAGAGGTCAAGTTGTACGTACTGTGTGATGACATTTAAGTGCTAGTCCCTGGATAGGTCCTGTGACACGTTAACATTAAGGGATTTAAAGCTACTCACCCTCTCTATCTCCGTTCCCCTAATGAAATATTCAGAACATTTTAAAATAATGATAATAAATAAACACAATATTTAAAAAATAAACTTTTCTTTCTTCCCCACAACCCTACAAACCCCCCTGACAGCATTGGACTCTCAGATCCTGCACTTGATCTAATATGAGGTTACCTCAGCAAGAACAAGCCCCAGCACAGGATTCTGCCATGGACTCCATCAATGGAACATACCAAGAGATACCATCTCAGCTATATCTGGGAAAGCTTATGGCTTACGTTCAGAAACACTGGCATTTATGAGGAATAGTGCAAGCTGAATGTTTCTTTTGCTAGCTTTACTATCCACTTCTTCCTTAACAATGGTTAGAACACAGAACATAGAAATCTACAGAACATTACAGGCCCTTCAGCCCACAATGTTGTGTCGACCATGTAACCTTCTCTAGAAACTGCCTAGAGTTACCCTACAGCATAGCCCTCTATTTTTCTAAGCTCCATGTACCTATGTAAGAGTCTCTTAAAAGACCCTGTTGTACCCTCCTCTACCACTGTCACTGGCAGTGCATTCCATGTACCCACCACTCTCTGTGTGGAAAAAGTTACCCCTGACATTCCCTCTGTATCTACTTCCAAGCACCTTAAAACTATGACACCTCATGTTAGCCATTTCAGCCCTGGGAAAAAGCCTCTGGCTATCCACATGACCAATGCCTCTCATCATCTGGTTGCAGGGTGAATTGCAATCATTCCCAAATTACTTCCTGCTCATAAGACCTGGACCAAAAACTGAACTGACAGACAAATGGATCTTCCCTTTACTGATGACAAAGATGCACAACAGAATCATATTCCCTGTAGCACCACAGTTGATGAGGTGAACCGGTAGAAAAGGCATCCAGCCAGATTCCATGATACTATATTCAGCTTAGTAGCTCTTTACTTTAATATGGTCTGAGCCTTGAGCAGCCAGCAGCATCAATTAAATGCTAGCTATTTATGTGAGGACAGACAGAAAATAAATGCATATGTACTCAATCCATGGAAGCAGCAATGCCACATTTTAAAACCTTGCAGTAAATAAAATCCTCCATTTCAATGAGTTAGAGAAACAAGAAATTCAAAAGAAATGCCCACAGCAGCTGGGATCAAAGATGCTGAGAAGAAAGCAACACACACACACATAATGCTGGAGGAACTCAGCAGGTCAGGCAGCATCTATGGAAAAGAGTAAACTGTCGCTGTTTCAGGCCGAGACCCTTCATCAAGACTGGAATAAAAAAAGAATGAGAAGTTAGAGCAAGAAGGTGGAGGGAGGGGAGAAAAGTACAAAGTATGAGATAGTTGAAACTGGGAGGGGGGAGGTGTGAAGTAAAGAGCTGTGAAGTTGATAGGTGAAAGAGATAAAGGGTTGGAGATGGGGGAATCTGATAGGAGAGGGTAGAAGACCATGGAAGAAAAGGAAGAGGGAGGAGCCCCAGAGGGAGATGATGGGCAGGCAAGGAGATAAGGTGAAGAGGGAGGCAATTACCGGAAGTTCGAGAAATCGATGTTCATGCCACCAGGTTGGAGGCTACCCAGACGGAATATAAAGTGTTGTTCCTCCAACCTGAGTGTGTCCTCATCGTGGCAGTAGAGGAGGCCGTGGACTAACATGTCGGAATGGGACTAGGAAGTAAAATTGAAATGGGTGGCCACCAGGATATCCTGCTTATTCTGGCAGACAGGTGCTCAGTGAGGCGGTCTCCCAGTCTACGTCGACTCTCACCAATACGCAGGCCACCAGACTGAGAGCACCAGATACAGTAGATGATCCAATAGACTCGCAAGTAAAATGTTGCCTCACCTGGAAGTATGTTTGGGACCCTGAATGGTTGTGAGGGAGGAGGGGCAGGGGCAGATATGGCACTTGTTCTGCTTGCAGGAATAAGTACCAAGAGGGAGATCAGTAGGGAGGGACAAGTGGAGAAAGAAGTCGCTTAGAGAGCAATCCCTGCAGAAAGTGGAAAGTGGGGGGAGTGGAGGAAAAGCTGTGTGCTTGGTGGTGGGATCCCATTGGAGATGGCGGAAGTTACAGAGGCTGGTGAGATCGTAGGTGAGGACAAGAGGAACCCTATCCCTGGTGGGGTGGCGGGAGGTTGGGGTGAGGGCAGTCATGTGTGAAATGGAAGAGATGTGGGTGAGGGCAGCGTTAAAGGTGGAGGAACGAAAGCCCCTTTCTTTGAAGATGAAAGGTTGTTTCAAAGGCTGCGAAGAAAAGCCGCCTCAAAGCAAAAGACAACTTATAATTCAACCGGACATTCAAAATAAAATTCGACCCAAGTATGAGCACGGTTGAGAATATGGCTATGTGTCTAAATGTCTCTTGGGTGACAGAATATCAAAGACAAGCAGCTACTGTACTTTGTGATAATGTATTGACACCTTACGTAGAAATAGAACTTGTTGTAAAAACTGGGAATTGAACTTAGAGTAGTTAAGGACTTGATTTGCTCCTAGCAAAATTTTCAGATGAATGGATAAATAGGGAGAGATATTTTTGGTAAATGTGATGGCTGAGGTTGTGAAATGAATACTCCTGAACACGATGTTTTAAAAATATACAAAACTTGAAAAGAAAGTAATTATAATTGATTAACAAACGAAAATCTAACTGCTATGTAGAGTTAATTTCCCACAAGAGTTTAGGAAGCATCATAGTCATAGTCATAGTCATACTTTATTAATCCCAGGGGGAAATTGGTTTTCATTACAGTTGCACCATAAATAATAAATAGTAATAGAACCATAAATAGTTAAATAGTAATATGTAAATTATGCCAGTAAATTATGAAATAAGTACAGGACCAGCCTATCGGCACAGGGTGTCTGACCCTCCAAGGGAGGAGTTGTAAAGTTTGATGGCCACAGGCAGGAATGACTTCCTATGACGCTCTGTGCTGCATCTTGGAGGAATGAGTCTCTGGCTGAATGTACTCCTGTGCCCACCCAGTACATTATGTAGTGGATGGGAGACATTGACCAAGATGGCATGCAACTTAGACAGCATCCTCTCTTCAGACACCACCGTAAGAGAGTCCAGTTCCATCCCCACAACATCACTGGCCTTACGAATAAGTTTGTTGATTCTGTTGGTGTCTGCTACCCTCAGCCTGCTGCCCCAGCACACAACAGCAAACATGTTAGCACTGGCCACCACAGACTCGTAGAACATCCTCAGCATCGTCCGGCAGATGTTAAAGGACCTCAGTCTCCTCAGGAAGTAGAGACGGTTCTGACCCTTCTTATAGACAGCCTCAGTGTTCTTTGACCAGTCCAGTTTATTGTCAATTCGTATCCCCAGGTGTTTGTAATCCTCCACCATGTCCACACTGACCCCCTGGATGGAAACAGGGGTCACCAGTACCTTAGCTCTCCTCAGGTCTACCACCAGCTCCTTAGGCTTTTTCACATTAAGCTGCAGATAATTCTGCTCACACCATGTGACAAAGTTTCCTACAGTAGCCCTGTACTCAACCTCATCTCCCTTGCTGATGCATCCAACTATGGCAGAGTCATCCGAAAACTTCTGAAGATGACAAGACTCTGTGCATAAAGGGAGATGAGAGAATACAAGGGATGATAAATATGCTAGAAGACGTAGTTCATTGATCCCTTGACAGTAGGTACAACAATAATTATGTGAAACTTTAAACTAGAATAATCAAACCGGCAAATGTATTTTAGAGGACCTTCTTAAAGTGCACTCAAGACATTTTTTCAGAGCAACATATTGTAGAACCAACCAGGGATCAGTGTTACTGACCTGAAACAGTAAATCTATTTCTCTCTCCATCGTTTATGCATATCTCATTAAACACTTAGTTCATTTACTTTTTTTATTTTAGATTTAGAGTGCCTGAAGTGTTTTGTTTTCAAATATTTATTAATATTGCTGTATAATAAGGCAAGGTTAACTCGTAATTGTTCAATAATAGTTTCACACGGGAAATGTACTTATATCAATTGTTATCTTGAGTTCAATTAATGTACTTGTGTTTCACAATTAAAACTTAAAGTCAGTTATACAGGTGTGAGGGTGAGTTGCTAAAGTAGACTGGGAAATTAAATTGAAATGTATGTCAAAGACAAATAATGGTAGCATTTAACGAATTATCTTCTAATTCTCAAAGTGTGCATTCCACTGAGAAATAAAATCTTCATTTAAAAATTTTCTGAGCACGTCTAGCCAGCTAGTTAAAGATTCTGTTAGATTAAAGGATTGGAGTGCTCCAGAGGAACCAGCAAATATTCTCTAAAATCTTGAGAAGAAGGAAGGAAATAGACGATGAGCAAAGAAATTGCAAGAAACTTGAGACCAAATTGTAAGTGCTTATAGAAATACATAAAATGTAAGTGTAACAAAATTAAATCTTGTTCCTTGGAGGCAGAGAATGGAGAAATAATATGTAGAGATAAGAAAATGACCAAGATATTAAATATTTTGTAAGTCTTTTCACAGTTGATGACCTGTAATAAGTAGTGGAGAAACAAGTGTCAAATTAAACTCTGTGAATGGTAAAAGGAATATTAATAATATGAGAAAGGGATAGGGAAGATAATGGCCCTTTAAAGGCCCTCTTCTTGTTGCTACCTCCTGGAGTAGATTTTCCCTCTGCCTCTTTAGTTCCTGAGAAACAATCCCCAGGCTGCTAATTGCTTTGTCAGAATCAGAATCAAGTTTAATATCACTGGCATATCTCATGAAATGTATTAACTTAGCAGCAGCAGTACAATGCAATACATGATAAACATAGAAATATAATAATAAATTAAATACATTTGTCAATTGTAATTGGCATTCTCCAGCTCTGATGATATTGTGGAAAATCTATTCTGTACCCACCCTAATACAATTTTCCTGTTGTGGTCAACTCAGACGAGCCATAATTCTTGAACTGTGCCCTAACTTGCATTTTATATAATTCCCGTATGAGCACCCTGCCGTTTTCTATCCCTTATGCAAGAAATATTGTCATTTCATTTTTCTTAAACATCAGTGATTTACTATCTTCAGTGACCTGTGGATATGCATTGTAAGATCCCACGCTTCCTCTACACTTCTCCATATCCTCTTCTTACCTTGTTTGCTCCCTGAATTATGATTGTCATTTCATACTCAGTTCATATAATTAAATCATTGATCTTTTCAACCACTCTCACCAGCTTGGGATAACTCTCAAACTAAATGTTCATTCTTCCTTCATGCAATTGGTTCTGCGTGCGCTATTTTCCGTCCAACAGAAACATTAGCATATCTACAGAACTTAGAAAACAACTGCCAATGATCTACAATTGCTGAAATAATCTCTTAAAATTCTAGGAAACGGGCAATGGAGTGCAGGATTTTCTAGCTTTAAATTGGAATCAGAATCAGCTTTAATATTACTGGCATATGTCATGAAACCTGTTGTTTTGCAGCAGCAATACATTGCAATACATAACAAAAACATCTATAAATTACAGTAAGTATACACAGTGGACTCTGATTAATTGGTTAATTAGGCAGTTGCTTATTTGGGACAACTCTTAAAGAACAAAAACTAATTAAGAAAACTGCTGGGATTCCCATCGTTTATTTGGGATGCTATGTTGCTTAATTTGGGCAGGAGACTGTTGGTGAACAGGTTCTAACTAGCGTCATTCGCGAGCACTTGTGCGGCTGTTAGATGTTACGTTGAGCTCAGAGCGATCAGATTTAAAATAACATCAGTTGCTTGTGTTTGTGTTCAGAAAGCAGGGATATTTTCTCACTGATAGTTGGCGAGAAATAAACAGTAAGATAATTCAGAACTGTTTTGCTTACTGCGGTTTCAAGCGTTCAGGCTTGGAGATGCCAGAAGTGGCCTGGAGTGAAAACGAACTAATTTCACTATTCGACAAGTTAGGAACTACAAAGAATTTGAAGGTATTGACAATCATCTTAAATGTTACAAATGAAAATAAAGATTTGGAGGATGCAATCATTGATAGCATTGTATGAAGGCAGGCCATTATCTGGTGTCTGTGCTGATATTGTTCATTGCGAACACTAGATGGATTCCTCCATTGATAACTATTAAGAACTAATACACAGTTTTATAGTACTGTTGCACTGTTGGTAGTGTTCTAATTTGTTCTGTATTTCCTTCAAATGCATAATTTGTTACCCAGTTTGTCTTTTTTATACCTATTTAACTTTTTTCATGAAACTTCAACTAATTGGGGAAGCTATTTATTTGGGGCAAAATGTACAGGTTCTGCTGTGCCTCAACTCACTAAATTCACTGTGTATAAAAAATGAACAAAGGAAGTAGTGCAGAAAGATAGGAGAAAAATATTGAGGAAATGTTGGTGGATTCATTGTCCATTTAGAAATCTGATAGTGGAGAGGACGGGGTGTTCTTGAAACATTGAGTGTGTGTCTTCAGGCTCCTGTACCTCCTCCCTGCAATGAGAAGAGGGCATGTCCTGGGCGATGGTGGTCCTTAATGATGGATGCTGCATTTTAGAGGTATCATCTTTTGAAGGTAACCTGGATGCTGGGGAGGCTAGTGTCCATGGTGGAAATGGCTGAGTTTACAACTTTCTGCAGCTTTTTCCAATCCGGTAGAGTGCCGCCCTACATACCAGATGGTGATGCAACCAGTGAGAATGCTCTCCACGGTGCATCTGTAGAAATTTGCGAGTGTCTTTGGTGATGCACCAATACTCCTCAAACCCCTAATGAAGTGTAGCCGGTAGTCTACATTACTGAGCAAGATGAAAGGACTAAATGGAATGGTTACAAGTTCATGAACATTATTGGATCATAAAGCATGCAGTGACAATGGAAGAATTCTGCAGTTTGGATTATTGAGTGACAGGAAGGTGACAGATGGGAATGTTAGTTGTATTTATTTAAGTGGCAAGCAAACAAAACATTACTTTTCCAAATTATTGCACATAGGTGTATGGTGTAATATAGGTGTTTTTGTTCACAAGCACAGGAAGATAATTTGCAGGTATAGCAAGCAGTTAGGCTTTAATGTTAAAAGTGAGAAAATTGCTGACTTTGTATAGGACCGTGTTAAGTCCATACTTGGAGCATCATACGGAAATGTGATCTGCATACTTATCTTGGAGGTGATTCATGTGATGCAGGATTGGCAATTCACCTGTGAAATAAGTTAGAATAGAGTTTCCACAGTTACTGGAGTTTAGAAGAATGAATGATAATCTCATTTAAATCTGGACATGTCTTAGAATATAAAAGCAAGGATATAATATTGAGGGTTTATAAAGTATTGGTGAGGCCTTACTTGGAGTATTGTGAGCAGTTTTGGGCCCTTTATCTTAGAAAGGATGTGCTGACACCGGAGAGGGTTCAAAGGAGGTTCACGAAAATGATTCCAGGATTGAACAGCTTCTCATATGATGAGCGTTTGATGGCTCTGGGCATGTTTTCACTAGAATTCAGAAGAAGAGGGGTGACCTGATTGAAACCTATCGGATGGTGAAAGGCCTTGATAGAGTGGATGTGGAGAGGATGTTTCCCATGGTGGGAGAGTATAGAACCTGAGGACACATCCTCAGAATAGAGGGGTGTCCTTTTAGAACGGAGATCGGGGGAATTTCTTTAACTGGAGAGTGGTGAATCTGTGGAACACGTTGCCACGGGCAGCTGTGGAAGCCAAGTCATCTTTATGTACATTTAAGGTAGAGGATGCTAGATTCTTGACTGGTCAGGGCATGAAGGGATACAGGGAGAAGGCAGGAAATTGAGTCTAAGAGGAAAAGTGGATTAGCCATGATGAAGTGACAGAGCAGACTCTGCTCCTATACCTTATGGTCTTATAGTCTTAATTGTTTTATAGGGCGGACTCACCTATAGCAGATAAAGTGCATGATCTCAGAATACCTTGGACTCTACAAGGAGGAACATCTATATTCAGAGGATATTCAGCTGTTGAATATATTAAAGACTGAGAAAGATAAACGTTGCACTATTAAAGAAACCAGTGTGCATAGATTTCAGTCCCAATCCTATTACATGGTGATACTGTATAGCTCAAGGCTTTTTACTGCTGCTTATATTCTTCATCTTTTCTTTAAATCAGTACAAGACATACAGTAGGGTAGACCGTCACTTTATGAAGCAATTCTATTTGCCCAAGATGACTAGGAATGATAATATCCTCTGTCAGTTTTTCGTATCTGAAATTAATCAAACCGTAGAAACTAGGATCACATCAGTATAATCTTTTCCTTTGCATTTCGCCTTACACAGCCACAATTAGACCAAAACCCGGAAAATATCACTGTACTACTTCCACAGGCAATGTTTAGTCAAAACCTGCTTGTACCTACATAAGTTACAGAGTTCAGAAACACAAATACTGGTGAGAGCAAGTTAAATATTTGACTGTTGGAATGGGGGGATACTTGGCCAAAGTAACTTTATGATAATAAATATGAAATGTTAGGAAGAATGAGAAGCGGCAATATAAAGACCACATTTCTGCATGGGATAGAAGAATAAAGTGATCAAAGGACACAAAGGCATTGTTTCTTGAAAGTGGTAGGAAAGATTGGGAAAGTAGTTTATAAACTATGGAATCCTGAACTTTATTAATAAAGACAAGAAAATCTGCGGATGCTGGAAATCCAAGCAACACACACAAAATGCTGGAGGAACTCAGCAGGCCAGGCACACTATGGAAAAGAGTAAATATTTGGCATTTCAGGCCGAGACCCTTCATCAGGACTGGAAAAAAAAGATGAGAAGTCAGAGCAAGAAGGTGGGGGGGAGGGGAGGAAGAAGTACAAGGTGATGGGTGAAACCAGGAGAAGGGGAGGGGTGAAGTGAAGAGCTGGGAAGTTGATAGCTGAAAGAGATAAAGGACTGGAGCAGGGGGAATCTGATAGGAAGGGGAGAAGACTATGGGAAAAAGGGAAGGGGGAGGAACCCTAGAGGGAGGTGATGGGCAGGTAAGGAGATGAGGTGAGAGAGGGAAACGGGAATGGAATAGTGAAGGAAAGAGTATTAGCGGACATTTGAGATATCAGTGATCTTGCCATCAGGTTGGAGGCTACCCAAACGGTGTTGTTTTTCCAACCTGAGTGTGGCCTTATCGCAGCAGTAGAAGAGGCCATGGACTGACATGTCGGAACTGGAATGGGAAGTAGAATTAAAGTGGATGGCCACCAGCATATCCCATGTTTTTTCCCCACAGTCGAAGTGTAGGTGCTCAGCGAAGTGGTCTCCCAATCTGTGTCGGGTCTCACCAATATACAGGAGGCCACACTGGGAGCAGCGGATAGAATAGATGATCCCAGCAGACTCACAGGTCAAGTGTCGCCTCACCTGGAAGGACTGCTTAGGGCCCTGAATGGTAATTCTGTATATTAGTGAGACCCGGCATAGACTGGCATTAGGGTGGGTAATGAGGTCTTGCAAAGTGAGTTTAGGGAGTTAGGTGTTAAGTAAAAGGGCAGGAAATCCAGGACTGTGATCTCAGGATTGCTACCTCTGCAATGTGCTAGTAAGGCCAGTTACAGGAAAATCATACAGTTTGACACGTGGCTAAGGGATTGGTGCAGGAGCAAGAAATTCAGATTTTTGGATCATTGGGCTCTCTTCCAGGGAAGGTGGTACCTGTAGAGAAGGGACATTTTGCACCTAAACTGGAGGGGATAATATTCTGCTGTACAGGGTGGGGGGAGGGGTGTTGAGGAGAGTCTAAACTGGAGTTAATCTATTGGAACAGAGCACCAGAACAAATAGTGGAGTGGTTGTGGGGAAAGATATTATTAAGCCTATATACAACGTCGGGAATCAGAAGGTTAAACAAGGTGGGACTAATGTTCTGAACTGTGGATATTTCAATGCAAAGAGTATTATCGGAAGGTAGAAGAGCTTAGGGCATGGATCAGCATGTGGAATTATGACATTGTAGGCATAAGTGAGACTTGGTGACAGGAGGGACAGGACTGGCAGTTCAGTGTTCCAGGGTTTTATTGTTTTAGACATGATAGAGTGGGAGGGATTAAAGGGGAGGACTGACATTACTAGTCAGGGAAAATGTTGCACCAGTGTTTAGACAGGACAGACTGGAGAGCTTGTCCAGTGTGGTTTTATGGGTAGAACTGAGGAAGAAAAAGATAGGAGAACACTAATGCGATTAAATTACAGGTCACTGAACAGTCCATGGGATTTAGAGGAGGAAATTTGTAGAGAGGTCACAGACTGTTGCAAGAAACATAAGGTTGTTATAGTAGGTGATTTTAACTTTCCACATATTAACGGGGACTCCCATGTAAAAGGATTAGATGGGAAAGAGTTTGTTAAGGAAAGTTTCCTTAATCAATACATAAAGGTCCCAACTAGAGAGAGTGTGATACCTCATCTTCTATTAGGGAATGAGACAGGGCGGATGACAGGAGTTTGTGCAGGGGAGCACCTTCCATTTAGTGATCTTAATGCCATGAGCTTCAAGATAATTATAGAAAAGCTGAGGTCTAGTCCTCAGGTTGAGATTCTAAATTGGAGAAAGGCTAATTTTGATGGCATCATAAAGAATCCAGCAAGTGTGGATTGGGACAGGTAGTTTTCTGGCAAAGGTGTACTTGGTAAATGGGAGGCCTTCAAAACTGAGTTTTTGAGAGTATAGAGTTTTATGTTTCTGTCAGAATAAAAGGCAAGGATAACAGGTTTAGAGAACTGTAGTTTTTGAGAGATATTGAGCCCCTGGTTGAGATAAAGAAGGAGGTGCAAAGCAGGTATAGGCAGGAAGGGGCAAATGAGGTACTTGAGGAGAATAAGAAATGCAAGAGAACACTTCAGAAATAAATCAAGAGGGTTAACCAAAAACATATGGTTGCTCTAGCAGACAAGGTGAACGAGAGTCCTAAGGGCTTTTACAGATATATTAATGATGAGGGAGATCTTAAATGGAGTTTATGCATTTGTATTGACTCGGGAAAACAAGTACAGAGTCTGTAGATGTAAGGCAATGGATCAGGGAGGTCATGGATCTTAAACAGATTACAGAGTGTTTTCTGTCCTGTGGTAAATTAGAATGGAGAAATGCCCAGGGCCTGACAATGTTTTACCTCAGACCCTGTGGGAGGAAGACAGTGCAGAAATTATATGGGCCCTAGCAAAGATATTTAAAACATCTTTAGCCACGGGTGAGATGGTGGAGGATTGGACGATAGCTGATGTTGTTCCATTGTTTAAGAAGGCTCCTAAGAATAAGCCAGGAAATTGTAGGCTGGTGAGCCTGATGTCAATAGAGGGAAAGTTACAGAAAGGTAGTTGAAACAACCGGATATATAAGTATTCAGATTGACAGGTACTGATTAGGGATAATCAACATGGCTTTGTGCATGATAAGTGGTGTCTAACCAGTCTCACAGAATTTTTCAAGGAAGTTACCAGGAAAGTTGATAAAGGCAAGGCAATGGATGTTGTTTAGCAAGGCCTTTGACAAGGTCCTGCAGGGGAGGTTTATCAAGAAGGTTCTTTGCTTGGCATGACTAAGATGAGGTGGTATATTGGATTGAACATTGGCTTTGCAGACAAAGCCAGAGAGTGGTTGTAGATGTTCACCTCTCTGACTGGAGGCCTGTGACTAGTGATGTGCTGCCGAGACTGGTCCTGGGTCCATTGTTGTTTGTCATCTACAGTGTATCAATGATATGGCGATAATGTGATAAACTGGATCAGCAAAATTGCGGAATACACCAAGATTTGTGGGGGGAGGGGTAGTGGACAGCGAGTAAGACTATCAAAGCCTGCTGTGGGATCTGGACCAGCTGAAAAATTGGTCTGAACCAAGGACGATCGAATTTAATGCAGACAAGTGTGAGATGTTGTACTTTGGGAGGACCAACTAGGTTAGATGTTACACCGTCAGCATTAGGGCACTGAAGAATGCAGTAGAACAGACGGATCTGGAAATGCAGATCCTTAATTCCTTGAAAGTTGTGACACATGTGGATAGGGTCATAAAGAAAGCTTTTGGCACATTAGCCTTCATAAATCAATGTATTGAGTGTAGGAGTTGGAATGTTATGTTGAAATTGTATAAGATGTTGGTGAGATCTAATTTGGAGTATTGTTTGCCGTTTTGGTCACCGACCTCCAGGAGAGATGTAAATAAGATTGAAGGAGTGCAGATAAAATTTGCAAGGGTGTTGCCATGATTTGAGGGCCTGAGTTACACGAAAAGGTTAAACAGGTTGGGACTTTATTCCCTAGAATGCAGAAGAATGAGGGGAGATTTGATAGAGGTATACAAAATTATGAGGTATAGATAGGGTAAATGCAAGCAAGTTTTTTCCCCTTCCACTGACTACTACTAGAGGTCGTGGGTTAAGGGTAAAAGGTGCAATTAAGGAAGGGTTCATTCAGAGGGTGCTGGGAGTGTGGAACAAGCTGCCAGCAGAAGTGGTGGATGCAGAAATTTGGATAGGTACATGGATGTGAGGGGTATGGAGGGCTATGGGGGGTTGCGGGGGAATAGGTATATTAATGGCCCAACACAGACTAAAAGGGCCTGTTCCTGTGTTGTAGTGTTCTGTGACTCTCTGATTCTGACAATTTGCTGGAGGAACTCGGCAGGTCAAGCAGCTTCAGTGCAGGGGTGGAAGGAATTGTTAACATTCAGATCAAAACCCTGCTTCAAGACTGACAGTGTTTTGATCTGAAACCTTTGCAGGACCAGTTAGTAAGTGCTGTTTTGTATGTAGTGTTACGTACCCCGTAACTGGGTTGCCAAACCAGCAGAAATGGATCACTCAGTTGGAGTCTGGATTACTAGAACTAAGAAAGTTTTATTAAAGAAACAAGCAACACAGTAATTGAAAGGATAATAAATGCAACAGTTCAGCAATGATAAACACGCATGTGCACAGAATTAAGATAACAGGATCAGTCAAGCTCTATCGTTGTCTAGGGGTAAATGACCAATTTCAAAGTGACACAAAGTCCAGTTTAATTTAGTTCAGTTCGCAGTAATCGTTGCCATGGCGATGGACAACGTGGGGGGAGGGAGAGAGAGAACAAGAGCAACTGATCATTCAGAACGGCTTCCACTCACAGACCTGTGATATTGCTCACAAGCAGCTTTCGGGCGGGTCCTTGGTGATGTCACCTGAGGTCACCGATTGTGACCCCTCCTCCAGATGCGGTCGATCCTCTGCAGTGAACCCGGCACCCAAGCGAGGGTGGACACGCACCGGGTTCCCGCTGATCGTACCTTTCCACCCTGTGCGTTTATGGTCTGGTACTTCCCACCGACTTGTGAGAGGCGCACCGCTTCCAGGGTCTAGTTACCTCGGGTGCTGTGTGTCCTGCCTTAGCAAACCTGTCCCTTTTTATCCCCCTGCTGGGGTATCGCCTGTCCATCACTTCAAACAGTTCAGGGTTCAAAGGGGGAGCCGCTCTAGACAGCTCTCTCTCCCATCCCTTCATTACAGATGTCCAGATCGCCTGTCCATCACTTTAGACAGTTCAGGGTTCAAAGGGGGAGCCGAGCTTGACAATACCCAGACTGATGGCTCCTTCATTTACATCTCCAAATGCTACTTCATTGTTCCTTATCTCTCCCTCCCCTGAGGACAGGTGGCAGACCACTGCTGATGCCACTGGTGCAAGCCCAGGCCAACAAGCATCTTAATTTATGTGTATTCTCGTCACAGTAGATAGAAGCTGGGTTTGTTCTTGGAACCTCTGAGGTTGTAAAGAGAACCAATAGATATATTTAAAATCATGAAGGGTATAGACAGATACAGTACTTTAGGGGGAGACAATCCCCTTTGGACCAAAGGAGCAGAGATTGAAGGGGAATGGCTAAAGAATCATAAGAGTCAGGGGGTTAATATTAATTTACACAGTGAATGCTTAGGTTTAGAATGTACTGGCACTAATAATACCAGAAGTAGATTCAATTATAAATGTTCTAAAAAGGTAGAGCAGTTCTTTCACACAATGCCAGTATGGACTGGTTTTGGGCCAAATGTCCTGTTTCTATTGCTACAAATATTCTATGAAATATCTTCATTGTAATGTACATTGTAAGCTGCATTCCCTTATACATACAGAAAATCTAAAGATATATTTGGAAAAAGTACTTGGGCAAATCTGATAGGGATATAATAGCATTAAAGTTATGGACATACAGTAAAATTTACAAATACATCTGCCATTCTTATAGAAACCTAAATGAACATCTGCATTTCAAGGATAAAATTATCACATGAAATACAGATTAACAGACTATAATTTAGACCATACTGTAAGCATAAGCATCATCTTTGTTGTATTTGATCATCCACCCAGGGAAAGAGATGGGAAGATCTTTTATTGTCTTGCCTGTATGTATATTCTTGGGCATTCAGTGGAGTCTACAATTACAAGCCTAATGCCCATCAAACTGAGGTGCAACAAAGCTGGCATTATCCAGCAACCTCCGAGTAAGATGGTGGCTGATACAATTCATGCACATGCGTTACTGTAAATCAGCAAATGCTAGTTATATGATAGTGCCACACCATTGGCGAAATTGGAGCTAAATTTTACCGTTGGTTCTTACTTAGGGATATATAGTGCATCTGTTATTTTGTAACTGTCAGCAGCTTTAAGCACAGAGTACTGAGAAATAATTCCCCTTGCTTGGCCTTCCAGAGGAAATTCTTCAAAGTTTGAAAATATATCAAGAAGTGCTCAGAACAACAAGTGTAAGAAATAGGTACATGTGTGGAAGCATTCAAGTGAAACATTGAAGTAATTTACTCAAGTCCTATGACTGAAAATATAAATGGCTCCTCCAGCTGTTCAATTCTATGAAATAAGGCAGCTATCAGCACTCACTGATCAAGACCCTAATTTCCCCTGGCTCCAAGATGTCATTGTTTCTCTTCAATTCCTTTCCCCGTTCTTATTGTGGGTTTCTTTTTTTTTTGTAATTTATTTTTTATTGAATTTCATCATCAAACAAACATTTCTATAAGATGTATTTCAGATACTGTACATATATATCATATCATATTTGTCACAAATCTCCACATAATATTTATCTGAGGTATACACTTACAGAAAGGA
Source organism: Mobula hypostoma (assembly GCF_963921235.1). Classification (NCBI taxonomy): domain Eukaryota; kingdom Metazoa; phylum Chordata; class Chondrichthyes; order Myliobatiformes; family Myliobatidae; genus Mobula; species Mobula hypostoma. The sequence continues at coordinate 35,780,523 of NC_086107.1, read as the reverse complement.
GAGGAAAGAAAGAAGAATCGAAAGAAGAAAACTATGTATAGAGTAGGGAGTGATCTTTTTTTTACAACTTATTCATTGACTTGTGAGAATAAAATCAGGCCTGTGAGATGTTATGTAGTTAAACCATTTTTTCCAGTCTGAATAAAATTGTTCCAATTTATGATTAACAGATGCTGTTATCTTCTCCATTTTGTAAATGTCCATTGTAATTTCCATCCATACATTTAAAGTTGGGCTCTCCTGTGATAACCATTTCCTGGTAAGGGTCTTTTTACCAGCCACCAACAGTACATTCATTAAATATTTATCTCTTTTCAATCATTCTTGAGGTTACCGAAAATATATGGTCTTGCTCTCTAAGGGTATTTCACATTTAAAGATGTCTTGTAGGGCATTATGTATCCCACTCCAATAGTCTCTGATAACGGGGCATTCCCAGAAAATATGATAATGGTTTGCATTTTGATTTCCACAATTTCTCCAGCAAACAGGGGGGTTATGATCATAATGGCATTTCTGAGAGGGTGTAACAAAATATCTTATCAAGTTTTTCCACCCGAACTCCCTCCATGTCTGTGAACTGGTATTATTGTGAGTTTCTAATAGAAATTCTCAAAGCTTATTCCAGCTAAGAACATGAGAAATGTGGGTCGGAGGAGGCCTTTTTGGTCCATTGAGCTTACGATGCCATTCAATTTTAAGACTGACCTTTTTCTTTTATCTCCACTCTCATGCCCAATCCTCAGAGCCCTTGATCCCTCAGTATCCTAAAATCTATTGACTCTGTCTTGAATGTGGCAGAGCATTCTGCCCTTTTGAGTTGAATAATTTCAAAGATTTCTACATGTAGAGAGGAGGAAGAGGAATGCACAGGAATTGCAGAGGGATTTCGCCAGATAATCCAAACAAATATACCTTCTGTGCTCCTTGATGCGGGTTTCCACAGTGCGTCCTGTCTGGCCAATATATGCTGCTCTGCATTCATAGGCAATCGTGTAAACGCCAGCCATCCTGAGTCCCAGGTTTGACCTGCATAAGCCGAGATTTGAGCTTCCTTACAGGCTTGTGTATGGTATTTCTCCGGTATTTCTTCAGAATCCTGGCGATCCTTCCAGAAAATGTAGAAATATAGGGAAGACAGGTGGTAGCAATTGGTTCCTGGTTTTTCTGTCGGACCTTTTTAGGGTCTAATTGATTTCCTTCACCTTGTAGTCACTCTACAGGAACATCGTGCATAATTGTCTTATTTCCTCGTGGAGACTCTCCATATTCTCCAGGCTCATCGCCGTCAGGCCCCAAATACTTCTTCAGGTACGTCAATGACACCTTTGGAGTGTGGTCACATGGACTCCAGGCACTCCAGCAGTTCCACAATTGTCTGAATATCCAAACATTCAATTTGCGTTGGCGATAGAGCAGAATGGTTGCTTCTCATTCCTGGACATTTGAATGCGACTGAAACCGGATGATAGCCGTCTATCAGAAGCCTGCTCACCCAGACTAACACCTCAACAATAACAGCCAGCATCACACTTCCCTACATAGAGTGGTTCTTTCTAATTTGATTAACCATGCAAAAATTATTTTGGACCCGGAGAGTCTCCACGAGGAAATAAAATGATTACACATAACGTTCCTACAGAATGGCTACGAGGCGAAGGAAATTAATCAGTCCCTTAAAAGGGCCAGCAAAAAAAACGAGGATACCTAACAACCTGGAGGAATGCTGATGATGGGTCTTGGCCCAAAATGTTGACTGTACTCTTTTCCATAGATGCTGCCTGACCTGCTGAGCTCCTCCAGCATTTTGTGTGTGTTGCTTGGATCTCCAGCATCTGCAGACTTTCTCTTGTTTATAACAAGGAGGAGCCCATCACTACCGTTAGTTTGTACTCTTCTCCTGCTCTCACCACCTTATTCTGGCTCCCTGAAGAAGGGTCTCAGCCCGAAACGTTGGCTGTTTACTCATTTCCATAGATGCTGCCTGACCTATTGAGTTCCTCCAGCATCTTGTTTATGTTGCAATTAACTCTCTGATCTTATTTGCTCTGTGCCAATTTGAATGTGATTCAGGTAAAAATCCAGAGATTATAAACACAAGAGAGTCTGCAGATGCTCGAAATCTGGAGCAACGCACACAAGATGCTGGAGGAATTCAGCAAGTTAGGCAGCATCCAAGGAAGGGAATAAACAGCTTTGGGTCAAGACTGGAAAGGAAGGGGCAAGAAGCCAGAATGAGGTGGTGAGAGGAGGGGAAGGAGTACAAACTAGCAATAACAGGCAGGATAGACAAAGGAGAGTCAGTAGATGTTGTTTACATTGATTTTCAGACGGCCTTTAACAAGAAGCTGCACACGAGGCTGCCAAACAAGGCAGGTGTCCATGGTATTACAGAAAAGCTACCAGCATGGACTGAAGATGGCTGACTGGCAGAAGACAAAAAGTGGGAATAGTTGTCTGCCAGGACTAATGATGTTCCTCAGGGGTCAGTGTTGGACCTCTTCAGGTAATTTGTTAATAATCCTGATAGCAGAATTGATGGCTTTGCGGTCAGGTTTGTGAGCGATGCAAATCTATATAGAGGGGCACGTAGTGTTGAGGAAACGGAGTGTGCAGAAGGGCTTGACCAAATTAGGAAAATAGGCAACAAAGTGGCAGATGGAATACAGCATGTGGTCTTGAATTTTGGTAGAAAGAATAAAGGTGTAGACTATTTTCTAAATGGGAAACAAATTCAGAAATTGGAGGTACAAAAGGACTTGGGAATCCTAGTGTAAGATTTCCTAAAAAGTTAACTTGCAGGTTGGATTGGTAGTAAGGAGGTCAAATGCAATGTTAGCATTCATTTTGAGACTACTAGAATATAAAAGCAAGTGTGTAATGTTTTATATGGCACTGGTAAAACTGCTTCTGGTGTATTGTGATCAGTTTTGGGCCCTTTATCTAATAAAGATTGTGCTGGCATTGAAGACGGTTCAGAGGAGGTTTATGAGAATGATCTTGAGAATTAAAAGGTTAGCATATGAGGAGTGTTTGATAACTCCGGGCTTATACTTGCTGGAGTTCAGAACAATGAGAGGGATTCTCTTTGAGGCCTACCAAATGTTGAAAGGCCTGGACTGAGTAGATATGGAGAGTATGTTTCCAGTAGTGGAAGAGTCGAGGACCAGTGGGCTGAACCTCAGGACATCCCTTCAGAGCAGAGATGAGGAGCAACTTCTTTTGCTAGAGGATGGTAAATCTGTGGAATACATCGCCACAAATGGCTGTAGAGATCAAGTTATCAGGTATATTTAAAGCAAGGTTTGAAAAGTTCTTCATTAGTAAGGGCATCAAAGGTTGCAGGGAGAAGGCAGGAGAATGGGGTTGAGAGAGAAAATAAATTAGCCATTATCAAATGGTGGAGCAGACTGGATGGGCCTAGTGACCTGATTCCGCTCTTTTGTTTTTTGGTCTAAATGACGAGCCACTAATTCTGATATTGTGAGCCATCATTTTAGTTTTCCCAGCCAGAGGAACATCCTCACCACTAAACTTCTTATGAGTTTTATATGTCACGTATGATTCTTTGAAACTCCAGGGAAGATTGACCTAAAAAGCTCATCTTTTCTCAATGCACTCCAACAAGCAGAAATCTATCAAAACCTTTTTGTGTCTTTATACACAATAGGTGTGAATCTATACCTTTGGGAATTCAGAAACAAAAATATCTGAGCAAACAAATGAAATATTTGTTGTATACATATTACATTGTTGCATTCTCCTGAGGCAAGGATATCCTCCTTAGGTATAGAAAACAAAATTGTACATGACGCTGCAGGTGTGGTCTCATCTGCCTTGTAAAATTGCAGAACATTTTTTCTCTTATATTTAAATTGATTTGGAATAGAGGCTAATGTACCATTTGTATTCTAATTGCCCAATGTACCTGCAACCTAATGAGAAGGGATTAATATATAAAAGACTTTGAGGATAATCTGAATGTCTCCCATAATATGAAAAAAATTTATTCTTTTTGTTATTACCTCAAAACTAGATAAATCTACCTTTTCTCACATTATACATTTTATTGCGTACACCTGTACATTTGATTGTTAATACAAGTGTCTTATCAGCCAATCATGTGACAACTTATCAATGCATAAAAGCATACAGACATGGTCAAGAGGCTCTGTTGTTGTTCAGACCAAACATTAGAATGGGGAAGAAATGTGATCAAAATGACTTTTACCATGGAATGATTATTCATGCCTGAAGAGGTGGTCTGAGTACCTCAGAAACTTCTGATCTCCTGGGATTTCCATGCACAACAGTTTACAGAGAATGGTGCACAGAACAAAAAAACATACAGTGGGTGAAAATGGCTTGTTAATGGGTGAGGTGGTAGGTCAGACTGGTTCAGGCTGACAGGAAGGCAATAGTTACAGTAATAATGACGTTTTGCACAGTGGTATGCATTATCTCCCCTTTATTATTTAACATTTACTCAGAGGTAATCTTCAGGGTGTTGAACGATGAAGCTGGTGTCCAAATTAGTGGAGTGACGGTGAACAACTTGAGGTATGCAGATGATTCAGTGTTGTTAGCCGAGACTGAGGACGAGTTACTCAGAATAGTAGATAAGATAAATGCTGAAGGAGAACGATTTGGAATGAAAATAAATGCTGCAAAAACGAAGATGATGGTAGTATCACGGAAGAAAGAAGTTCCCAAAATTAGTATCATAATTAACGGTGTAGGCATAGAGCAAGTCAAGAAGTTTGTGTACTTGGGACAGATGGTCACAGGGGATGGGAAATGTGATACAGACATTAGATGAAGAATTGAGATTGCAAGCTCAACGTTCTGGAGTCTGAGTGAGGTGCTGTGTGGCAAGAGGTTGGACTTTGGGCTGCGTTGTAGAATTTGGAAATGCTACGTCTGGAGCAGTCTGTTGTATGGAGTCGAATCGTGGTCCTTATGCAAGGAAGCGTAACAACGACTGGAGGCATTTGAAATATGGTGTTTAAGGAGACTGCAGAAAATTAGATGGGTGATGAAGGTCAGTAATATGGAAGTGTTGAAGAGAGTGAGGAGAGAAAAGGAGTTGCTGAAGAATGTGCAGAAAAGGAAGCTGGAATATGCTGGGCACTTGTTAAGAAGTGGTGGACTGCAGAAATTGTTATTGGAAGGGATGATAGAAGGAAAGAGGGAAAGAGGAAGGCGGAGAACCACTTGGTACGATAGTGTGAGGCAATGGACTGGGTTGAGTTATGCTGAGGCCTGAAAAAGAGCGCAAGATCGAAGAAGATGGAGGTGCATAGCCGCCAACCCTGGATTCGGGACGGCACCCACTGACTGACTGACTGATGCATAAGAGCATCCCTGAATGCACAACGCATCAAACCTTGAAGTGGATGGGCTACAGCAGCAGACAACCATGAACATACACTCAGTGTTCACTCTATTAGGTAAAGGAGGTACCTAATAAAGTGGCCACAGAGTGTGTATGGATGGCGGGGTTGAGATACCTCTCTATCAAAGGAGGTGTAAGGCACTCCTTCCCTCCATTAACCTGCAGGTCACCCTTTTGCAAGTTGAAGTATCTGCTTAGCCCCCCGATCAGAGTCATGGTGAAGCCACGGGAGCGGGCGGTAGATGGTCATATGAAGAGCTGGTGCATATCATAAGTCCCGGTTTTGCGACCAATGACACCAGGCAGACGATCACTGAGGAGTATTGATAGTAGCTGGGGCACCCATCCTGTAATGACACTCCCCAGAAGAAGGCAATGGCAGACCACTTTTGCAGAATTTGCCAAGAACGATCATGATCATAGATCATGCTCGCCCACATCATGTGACATGACACATAATGAAGATGACTGAGTGTATACTTTCTATCAGGTTGTTTCCCACTTATTTAATCTGCCTATACCTCCTTCAAGCCATTTTATCCATTTCATGTCACACTTTTGCACCTAGCTTTTTAGCATCAGCAAATTTGAATGTGTTACCCCTCGTCCTTGATTATGCGTAGATCTTTATTGTTGTCAATACTTAGAACTTATCCACAGAGAAATGAACCATGCCATACGAATATGGTTTTTACCAGTACCCTGAGCTGTAATTCTATGCAATAACTTATTCTGCAAGACCTTAACCTTTTACTTAATACAAATAACCAACTCCTGGATTTCTCATAGATTCGTCCAATATGCTTTTCCCTTGATATATTCATGACACTCCTAGCTGATTAAACAATGATTTACTAGATATATCTTTTTAGTTTAATGGTTAACTTTTAATAATTAGTAACTGGTTCTCTGCTAGTGATGTCAGGCTGGTTGGCCTATCTTCCCTTATTTTTTTTTACACTGTTTTTGAATAATGGGGTTATGATTCTAATCTGTCAAGCATACTCATTTTTCAATTGGTGGGAACTTCCGGACTATTCTAGTGGCTTTTAGTATTGTGGCTTTCTGAAGATTTACATAAATATTGCTGTGTATGCCTATTCCATAGTGACTTTGGGGTGATACCTGTTGTAAATATTACTGTTGGGACAATGCAGTATATACCCTGTTCATGTTCCATAGTCTTTCAATTTCCTCTTTTAATTCAGTGTATTTCTGGTGTTTTTCATTTATTGATTTCGGTATGTTGCGTGTGTTTATATTGGCTACATCTATTAAATCAATTGTTCAAGCTTGTTTCTGTAATACTATATCTGGGTGGTTATTCCAGATTGTGCTATCTATAATAATGGATTGGTCAAAATAGAATTTGTAGAACTCTGACTTTAAAACTGGATCAGGCTTGTATTTATTGTAACGTATGGTGTCTTTTATGAGTTTGTATTTTAAAGTAAAATTTTGGTAATTGATGTTTGCCACTTGATTGTGCCTGTGTAAGTAAGCAGATTGAGTTAAATTGTTACAGGTTCCTGTAATGTGTTGGATTGTTTCTGATTTCTCTTGGCATTTTCTGCATTTATCCTGAATTTGTTGGTCTTTCATTAGATATATTTGATATTTTTTTAACCACCTGGTCGTGTATTTCCACCAGGGGCCCCTCTGTTTCTTGGAAGTGGTCTCCAACTCTGAGCCAGGCGTTCAATGTTTCCTTGTCGACGTGTAATCTGCTCAGATCATGGGAAGGCCTTCCATGGAGGGCCATGCTCTTCGATTGGTTAACTTTTTTTTCTATAGTGATAATTTCTTCATTTTTCTGGGTTGTGCTTTCATTTAAGTTTAATGGTGTGTATTTCTTATCAGAATTGCATATGCTTGTGTGGAGTATTGAAACTTGTTTTTGTAGATGAAAATATATCTTCAGAAGTTTTATCTGATTGTTGTGTAAATTTTTTATGTCTATTATTCGTCTTCCCCCTTCTGCCCTAGGTAGTGTTAATCTAAGTACATTCAAATGTACTTCTTGTTTTTTAAAATTTGTCATTTCAGTTCTTATCTTTCTTCATAAATTTTCCAGATCGGTTTTGGGCCTAGATATTATGCCAAAAGAATACGTTAATATGAACATAACAGAAGTGTTTATTGTGCTTGTCATATTTTTACTATTGAGAAAAAACAAACTAATAAAAAATTAATATTTTTTTTTCTTTCCTATTGTATCTGCACAGTTTATCTTCTGCACCTTGATTGTCCATCCTGTTGGGCACAGTCTTCCATTGATTCTATTGTGTATCTTCAGTTTACTGTGAATGCCCACAAGAAAATGAATCTCAGGGTTGTATATGGTGACATATATTTACTTTGAACTTTGTAGTTTGAACTTCGATTGATCGGTCTCCTTTGGCTCCCATTTCTTATGGTCTCTTGTAGCTCCGTATACCAGACGTAGTTCACCTCTAGTACACGTTTCCAGTAGTTCAACAGCAATTTTCAGACTCGTAAGCCAGAGGTCTAGTGATTAAATGTTGGCACAAACTATTATCCCTTTTCCCTCTCAGGTATGGACAATGTCAGTTACTTCATTAATTCTTCCTGCTGGATCTGGGCATTGCTGGCAAGATGAGCAATGATTACCCATCTTTAATGGTTATTGACATGGTAATGATAAGCCACCTGTTAATGATTGAACTGCTATGCTATTTCAGAATCAACCACATAAGGTGGATCAAGAATCACCTAGACGTGAGGCACAAAACCTTGGGTATCGTGGCAGGTTGGCAGCAGTTTGCACTTTAACAAAGCAGAAGCAGGGAATAGGTTATAATAAATAAAGTTGCCAGCAGTGTAGGCACAATATTCTTATTTTGTCTGACCTAAGTGTTCAGGATGTTCCTGACATGTTCTTCTGTTCAAGCAACATCTGGCTGGCTACATTGACTGGTCCATACATACGATCTGCAACACATGCATTTTAAATACATCAAAATTCAGTGAAGTTTCAGCAGTCAGTTCTGATTTTAGATAGTGAGCATGTCTCATTACTTTTGGAAGTTTAGTTTGTGTCCCGGCTGCAATTTTCAAGCACTTCTGGGTATATGTGATTATTGGTCAAAGTTGTGGATTGCAAACTCAAAATATTAAAATCTGATGTGATAAAAAAAACATTTATATGTTGCTTTCAAACAATGACTTGAATGAATCATTTTATTAGGTGTTGTTTCCTAGCTGTCAGCTTATTGAGAGAACTTTGCTTTTGTCAGAGCTGCTTCCCAGGTCTTCTGAAGTTCTCAGTCAGGTTAGAAGCTATCATGTCATCACACGAATTATGCTGTTATTCTATCTAGGCATGGCAGCCTCCTGCAAATGCTTTTAACACAAGTTTACAAGAACATTTTAAAAGTTTCTTTGCATGTTTACTTTTAATGTACTTTTTCAAAAGTAAGCCGATTTTAAGTTAATGTTCAAACCAAATGGTTTTAATGGGGAAATTTATTATCCACAAAGAGGCAACCCTGTGCTTGATTTCCCACTGATTATTAATCTCATTTGCCATCATAAAGAATGAATGTGGTTTATGGGTTATAACTGATGTCCATAAATACAGTGTCCTCTACACTTACCTTGGCAGTTTGATGTTTCGGAGCAATTATTTTATAGGTTACTCTTCTGAACCTGATATTAATTTGACAAGTTAATGTCTGAGTTGTGGCTGCAATGTCTCAGTGAATAGATTTTTAAAAGTTCTGTAAGAATTCTGTAAAACTTGCTATTTTTAACAAGAGTATTTGTAGAAGACAATAGGTACAAACTCACTGTATAGCAATGGAAAATATGGTTCCCCAATCCAGTATTATGAGGAGAATTTTCAATTAAATTGATTGAATCAGGAATGGCAAAGATTTAGCAGAGAGTATCAGATGCGCAATTTCTTTAAAACGTGTTCCCTTTTACAGACCTCAAGGTGTCATGTGAAATGTAAATAGACTGATTTTGTAATGCCCCATCTAAATCACATTAAAGAGTCTTCTGGAATATTTTATGTTACTCTTACAAATAGCCTAAAATTGCTATGAAATTGAATGTATCTACTAATTTTGACAGTGTGCTAAAGGTGTTGACATGCCATCGGTACTGAGTTCAAATTTCACCATGACAATAAAGTTAGATTAAAAATGTAACTAAAAATAGTTCAGAATACCACTAGGTTGTTATAATGATCGTTTAGATAATTAAACCTGTAATCCCTGCAAAGTCAGCCATTTAACAACTTTAATCAATACTATCTGAAATTGCTGGAAATGTTCCAGCCCAGGATTCCACTACATAAACTACAATAGTCAATCACAGAGAAAACTAGTATGAATTAAGAGTTTATCTTTGCCCTGGCTATTTCTCAATTTTGCAGCAATGTTGCAGTTTGCCTCCAACAAACCTTTCTGCAGGAGTGGAGTTAATCTTCAGAACTAATGGGAAACTAGCCAAGCTATAGCAAATAAATCCCACATTGGCCCCATCAGTCACCTCAGAGCCCATAAACTCGAGTGGAAGTATGTCATTCTTGATCCTAATGAGCTATCTGCAAAGATGAATTAAAATTATTCTGTAAAATAAGACAGTGTCTGAGAAAGGTAGATAGGGAGCACTTACTTGATGGTAAGTCTGCATCTAATCAATGGAGAACATCTTGAAGGGAAACTAACAAGAGTTCAGGCCATGATGTTCTTGTAACATCATTGGTAACAACCACAGGGATATTAAAGGATATCAACTGTTGGATACAGAGGGGAAAAAGAATGCATAAGGCATGTAAAGAATTAAATATAGGGAAGGTTTGCCAAGAAAATAAACACTGGAGGGTGAACTTTAAAGAGGAAATTAGGAAGGCAAAGAAAGTTAATGAACTATTAGTAGCAGATAGGATAAGGTAAATCAGAAGGCGTTTTATAAGTAGGCAATAGAACAATCAGGAAAAGAGTAGGGCACATTAGAGAAAGCAGGGCGAGTAAGTTTGTGGAGCCAGAACGTAATGGTGATGTCCAAAATAAATGATTTTCATTTGTAGTCACAAAGGAAATGAAATTTGTAGATTTTGGAGAACTCAGCAAAGGGGAAGGGGAAATCTTACTGGAAGTGTCCATATATTTCAAAAAACAAAGAGGATCTACTTGATGCTTTAGCAGACTTAAAGATGGATATATACCTAGTACTCAATGAGATTTATTTGAGGCTGCTCTGAGAGGCCAGGGAAGTGATTGCTAACCACGTGAGAGACCAAATGACTGGAAGATGGCAGGTGTGCTCTCAAGAAAGGCAGCAGGGAAAAGACTGCTATTACAGAGCTGCGACCCTAATAATAGTAGTAGGAAAGTTATTGGGGAAAAAATATAGGGTACAGGATTAATTATCACTTTGAAAGACAGAGACTAATCAGAGATAGCCAGCATGGCTTTGTCGAGGGGAGCTCTTATCTAACTAATTTGGTAGAATTTGTTATGGAAATATACCGAATATATTGGATGAGGGCAGTCAATAGATGCAGTTTACACAGACTTCAGTAATGCTTTCAATAGAGTCCATACGGAGACTGATCCAAAAAGATAAGACCTGTGGGATCGCGGTCAAGTTGTTTACAAACTCGTCTTGGCAAAAGAAAATGGAGGGTTATGTTTAGGACAGTATTTTTTGTGATTGATTGCTTGCGGTTAGTGGTGTTCCACAAGGATTAGTGCTGATATTCTTGCTGTTTATAATACATGTAAGCAATTTTGATATTGACATAGGTGTCATGATCAGTATGTTTGTAGATGGTGCTGTGATTCGTGGAATTTGAACAGTGTGGAGGGTAGTCTTATGCTACAGGTTGATACTGAGGTGTTGGTGAAATGAACTAAAAATAGCACTTGGAGTTTAATCTTGAAAGATATGAGGGGATGCACTTCGGATGTATTAATAAGGCTAGGACATACACCATGAAAAATAAAGTCTTGGGGAGTATTGAGGAACAGAGGGACTTAGACAAGGTTCTACATAAAAGGTTGGTTAAGAAGGTTCGGTCGCTTAGAATTTAGGATGAGGTAGTAAATTGGATTTGAAATTGGCTCTGTGGGAGAAGCCAGACGGTGATGGTAGATGGTTGCCTCTCTGAATGGAGGCCTGTGACCAGTGATGCGCCACAGGGATTGGTGCTGGGTCTGTTGTTTGGGTGATAATGTGGTCAACTGGATCAATAAATTTATGGATGACACCAAGATTGGGGCCATAGTGGATTCTAAGGAAGATTGCAGCAGGATCTCAGCCAGCTGGAAAAATGGGCTGATAAGTGGCAGATGTAATTTAATGCAGAAAAGCGTGAGGTGTTGCATTTTGTGAGGACCAAGCAGGGTAAGACCTACAAAGTGAATGGTAGGGCATTGAGGAGTGGAGTAGAACAGAGGGATTTGGGAATACAGGTCCATAATTCTATGAAAGTGGCATCACAGGTAGATAAACTTGTAAAGAAAGCTTATGGCACATTGATTTTCATAGATCAAAGTATTGAGTACAGGAGTTGCAATGTTAAGATGAAGTTGGTGAGGCCTAATTTGGAGTATTGTGTACAGTTATGCTCACCTACATTATCAATAAAACTGAAAGAGCACAGAGAAAACTGACAAGGATGTTGCCAGGACTTGAGTTGCAGGGAAAAGTTGAGTAGGTTAGGACTTCCTGGCACATAGGAGAATGAAGGGAGATTTGATAGAGATATAAACAATTCTGAAGATAGAGTAAATGCAGGCAGGCTTTTGCCACTGAGGTTAGGTAAGACTAGAACTAGAGATCATGGGTTACGAGTGAAAGGAGCAATGTTTAAGGGGAATATGAGGAGGAACTTCTTCACTCAGAGGGTGGTGAGAATGTGGAATGAGCTGCTAGTGGAAGTGGTGGTGTGGGTTCAATACCAAGTTTTGATTAGTACATGGATTGGAGAAATGTGGAGTGTTATGGTCCATGTGCAGGTCAATGGAAGTAGCAGAATATTAGTTTGGTACAGACTAGATGGGTTGAAAGGTTTGTTTTGGTGCTATGGTACCATATGACTTTATGACTGGAGATTAACATGGACAATGTAGTTTCTCCTGATGAGGTTACAATTTTAGTTGGGTGCACATGGACAGTATTGTTCATTGTAATCAGGTCAAAAATATGAGCAAAGAGTACTAGTTAGGAATTTAAGCTATTTATGTTCAGCATCTCAAACCTTGAATAATTTCTTCAGCTTGTAAAAAGCCTGAGGTTAATAATTAGCACTCTGGCCTGGACAGTGAATATTCAATACAATATGAAGCTAATTTGAAGAAGGTGATTAAATAGAAACTGTTCTTCCTGAGGGTTCATATCAAGTTTAAGATTTTATTGGAAGAACATTTTAGGAAGGTGAAGGGAGCTTGAAGATTTCTGTTCGGGTGTCTTTGGAGCTTTTGCTTGTGCCAAGTATTTGACCTCACTTCATATGTGTTCAAACTAGCATGGCACAGGAGGCTGCTGTAATTTGTGTGAGGTCCCTGGACTACAAAGACCCTTTGCAAAGGAGGCCCAAGAATCATGCACAATGGAATGGTGCTTAAGAGCAAATTCTTTCCTCTACAAGTATACACTCAGCTTGATGTGCAATGTTACACGAAGTTGGGGTTACGCACATGAACAAAAGCAAGAGTTACATCATCAAAAAATTTCTGAAGTGTTGGTGGGAGATGTGCCAAGCTAAATTCTTATAAAATCTTCTTGCCTGCGTTTACATACATTGGACATGATAGCAGATGTTTAAGGCATATTCTTTTTAAACCATGTCCAGAGAGGCTTCAGCTCTATGGTTAAGACCTGTTTCGGTGAGAGTAATCCCTGTTCAGACTTCACTGCACGTGTGCAGAATATTTTTAAATTATACGACTAGAGCATTAGATTAAATTTTTTCCCATAATCCACAATATGGTGTGAGAGAAATTTTAGTTCCTTGATTTTGCTAACACAAAATGTGTATGTTAGAAAACAAAATTAATATTAATACTACGAATGCTAAAACAGGTTGATTTGAAATACATCCCTGCTTATTCACTGTAAATATGGCTTTGAATTTTCTCTTCAGCACCGGTTGAAATTCTCTTTGTATCTATTCTATTCAAACAGAAAAACCTTCAATAATTTGACAGGACAAACACAAGAGGTTCTACAGATGCTGGAGATCTTGAGCAGCACACACAAAATGCAGGAGGAACTCAGCAAGTCAGGCTGAGAATGAAGTTTTTCAGTCCAAAATGTCAACTGTTTATTCGTCGCCATAGATGCTGCCTGACTCGCTGAGTTTCTCCATAATTTTGTGTGTGCTCAATAATTTCAGAAGTCTGAGAGATCACCCTTCATAATTCCCTCTACTTAAAAAGAAATTAGGTATAAGCAAGCCAACTTTCCTTACAGGGGCATCGATACACTTTGTGATAAGTGCAAAGTTACAATTCTGGTATCTTCCTTGTTAATTGCATTTGGAAATCATGAATCACATGTCATGCAGAAATTCTAATGTTGTAACCTATGATATCTCCTGTTTATTGGGAGTGGGAAAAGAATGAAGTACTACTTCTGTAGCCACTTACTATCAGCTAGTAGTGTAATTTTAATGGAAATTTTAAAGTGAGGGGTGATTAACCTTTTCAAGAGCATGTGTCCAAATTAGTAAAAATCTCACAAAAAAAATTCTCTCACATGCCATGGTAACGTTGAGCAGAGATTATCAGTGATTAATGAATTAGTAACAATAATTATGGATTTTTTTATGGAAAAGGCTAGAAGTCCTGTTTCTTTTATATGTGTATTTTATCATTAATAAAAGTATAACAGACAGATTGCAATAGATGAAGCATTTCAGAAAACTTCTTCAAAAACTATTGATATTATTCTTTTAAATGTGTGACATTAGATCGTCCTCAGAAACCTGGTGTACACTAGTCTTTTTTAAAAGACGATTGAAAATAATATAATTTCTAAATCGTATTGTTATTGTAGCCATTTATTATTCAAAATCCACCATCTAACATCACGTGTCCTTGCAAACATCTAGCTGGTGTCAAGCTGATGTGAGATGTTTCCTGTGAACACATCTCACTGCTTTTGTGTTGTAAAAAATCATTCGCTGCTTCATTTGGTAATAAAGATAATCATAATATATCTTTTTATTATGGGTGGCTTAAAGAATCGAGGGTCAGCACTGCATGCTGTGTGCCAGCAAGATCTTTGTGTGTGCCATCTTGGGTACATATACCATAGGTTTGTTCTTACTTTAGCAAGAAACCACATAAGTTACTTTTGGAGAAACAGCAAGATATGCGATTAAGGAAAGAGCAAAAAAATAGATTTAAAAATGGGTGGAAATATCTTAAGTGATTGAAAGTATTCCACTGTGTTGTACTCTAAGACTCATAGTTGAATCTGCCTATTATTTGGACATAGGTTTAAAAAGAATCTGGTATCTGAGTAGCCAGGGTATCAAAGGTTATGGTGAGAAGGCGGGAGAGTGGGACTAAATGGGAGAATGGATCAGCTCATGAAAACATGGCGGAGCAGACTCAATGGGCCGAATGGCCGACTTCTGCTCCTTTGTCTTATGGTCTTATGGTCTTATGGAATGATATTAAAATTTGCAGATGACATTAATGAAGTTTTAACAATATGTATGGAGAAATTGGTTGCTTAAGTTGTCATAGCTGAGGGTGGGTAGTGGGGATGAACTCCCACTACCTGTTAAATGCTCCCAATATTGTGCATCTCAGATAGCTTCTGGCTACCAAGTCTAGCTTCTAGCCTTCATGTTTGGCTTAGCTACTAAGCCTGTTGGAACTGCTTCTACTGACACAAGATAGAGTGAAGGCTGGTTACTGGTGCCTTAAAAACAGTCGCCCTGGGCAGATAGGGCTTTTCAGCCATTGTTGGCAGCTCATCTAGGGGAAGGAAAACTCTGATCTCAAGCCTCCGCTGCCTTGCTGCTAAACCAGAAAAAAATATCTGGAGCTGAAGTCCCTAAGGCAGTGCAATGTTGAGTTCAACATTGACTGGCACCTTCTGCGACGCCACTGGTGCCAAACTGTATCAGTCTCTGCCGTTCCTTTAGATTTATCATCTGCGTGGAAAAGGGGAGCCAGCTGCATGCTGCGTGGGCAACGCTGGGTCTCCATATCGCCCTGGCTTGCATATCATGCAGCATCCATGGTTGACTCCAACCAATGAAGATATACATAGATAGAGATACTTAATTGATCCCGAGGGAAATTGGGTTTTGTTACAGCCGCACCAACCAAGAATAGAGCATAAATATAGCAATACAAAAACCACAAACAATCAAACAGCAAAATGCAAACTATGCCAGATGGAAAATAAGTCCAGGACCAGTCTATTGGCTCAGGGTGTGACAATAGGCTCAGGATGCAGCATCCATGGTTGACTCCAACCAATGAAGATATCAGACATGGAGAACTTAACGAAAGTTGGAAGCAGATGTTACTGGCAGATAGTTGCAGGAACTCTCAGCAGCTCAAGCAGCGTGTGTAGAAAAACAAACAGTTAGCATTTAAGCTCGATGACCCTCATCAGTTCTGATATCAGCAGAACACAGTATCAGAGTTCAGAAAGTTTTTGTCAAGTTTGACAAAAGCTGATAAACATTTTAATAAAGTTGCTCCTGCAAAAGAACAGCAGAATTAAATCACTGGAGATGGATGCTGAGACTGTTTAGCTTGTTTTAAATGAATACCGCAATAATAAGGATTTGCCAGCAGTCGGTGACGAAAAATAGGATATTTCCTGTGAATGTCAATTTTGAGCCCATTTAAACTTTTGAGATTTGACTTCAAACTCCTCGGCCCTGTGTTGAAGGCTGCTCCTCCAGGCAAAGAGCTGAATTGAAACTACTGCTGCACTGCTTGAAAACCAAGCCAGGCAAATGAGTCATGCCCCAGATCTGCAGGCACAGGAGAACAGACTTTGGAGAGTAGAATTAAGATGTTCATAGTTAAATTTAGATGAATTGTGTAGCTCACTGCCTGTGGCAACACCAATTTACATATTCTGAAGTTCATCATCTTTAATTTATCTGAATTACTTTGGCTGAAAAATTTTCACTCATTCATCATCAGGAAAAAAACTGTTAACTTTTCCAAGTAGATTCAAAGTACTTTTTTGCACAACATGTTCTTAAAGGCAATTTTCATTTTGTGCATGATAGTTAATTGCATGACCAAAGATGTCTTGAGGACACCTTTTCTGCCTACAAGGTCAATTTCCCAATGTACCTTCTGAGTTTTTTTTTTGATCGCGTGATGAAGGTTGTTCTGCTTGTAAATGCTAATTGGATAGCAAATGTCGTCAGTACCTTGGGAGCATGGTGCATTTTTAAATGTTAGTTGCCAGTAGCCTTACGCCATGTTCAATCTGTGCAGATAATGACACTCTTCATTGTCTTTGATCATTGTTGTGTTGCACCGTACATTTGACGGTGTAGTTTGCTCCCGCACATCTGCAATGGGGCAGAGCTCTTGAATGATTAACTTTGGTACAAAGGCACTGGTGAACGAATATCTTGATGCTGTGACCATCATCTGCCATGTGGTAATGTAAGTTGTTTTAGATCTCCCTCCGGGGCTCCAGCGCATTGTGTGAACAGCATAGTCCATCCCCTGTGAGTTGCACTACAGCTAAAAAGAAAATGAACAAAAAGCAGTGAAGGAGAAAGACATAAACTGCTCTCATTTCCTCCAGTTGATGATGAATTTGTGCCCAGCAGGGCTGAAGGTTTTATGGTAGTTCTAGTACAGCTGGGCACATAAGGCAATTTAAATATAGAAAGCAACATTTCGACGGCATACTTTGTGTGTCCCTGCAGTTGTGGTTGGGGCGTATAGTTCAATAGCTGGCAACATGGATCAATTTTGAGCTGAGGTATGAACAACATTGGCTGGAAAGTTGATCATATCAAGAAGAGGGAATGGCAGTAGTAGTGGGAGGCACGTACTTGTGTGGAGGGTTCAATAGACGTGATTTCATCTGGGGAATAACCGTGCTTGCACAAGTATACCAGCAAATTGTGTCCTTTTCAATTAATATTCCAGTTTGGACTCTTAAGGTTCAATGAGCAATATTCTGAATAATTCCAAAGCAGCTTATCTGTCAGTGATTCAATGAAAAACAAAATTATAATATGCACTTCTTTTTGATTATGCTGGCAGTAAGTGGTATCAATAGCATCCATTTGTCCAAATAATATCCCTTTAGGGTTACATCTTGCACTCAGTGGATGATTTGATCCCTTCAGTGGCCAGCAAATTAGGCCAAAATCACAACTTTGAGTCCCCTGACCTCTTGCTCTATTGACTGCTTTATTTCAGTAAGTTCCTTTGTCATTTGTACAGAGCATCAAATTAAGCCAAAGACAAATTCAACAAGATATGAATTTGTTTGGAAGAGGACAGCAGTACCATGGAACTATGCCATTGGGAAACATGGTAGAAGGGAGGACAGGACTGGCATTTCCATGTTCCAGGGTATAGATGCTACAGGTATCAGAGAACAGGTGAGGAGCAAATGCTACAGGTATGAGAGAACAGGTGAGGAGAAAATATGTAGGGGATCGCAGATAGTTGTAATAATTGAGTTCTAATATTGGATGATTTTTAACTTCTCAAATATTAGCTTTACTGCCATAGTGCTGAGGTCTTGAATGTGGTGGAATTTGTTCAGTGTATCCTGGAAAGTTTTCTCATGCAATATGTGGATGGTTCTTCAAGTGAAGAAGCAGCATTCAACCTCCTACAGAGAAAGGAAGCAAGGAAAGTAACTGAGGAGTTGGTGTGGAGCGCTTTTGGACCGCTGACCGTAATTCTATCAGTTTTCAAATAATTATAGAAAAAAATAGAATTGGTCCATCAGTTAACGTTGTAAATTGGAACAAGGCTATTGATGGTGTTAGACAGGAACATGTAAAGGTTGAATGGAGGAGGCTGTTTGTAAGTAAAGGAATATCTGGCAAGTGGAGACTTTTAAAAGTGAAATCGAGAGAGTTCAGGGCTGGCATGTTCCAGTTAGAGTGAAGGGCAAAGCTGACAGCATGAGGGAATCCTGGTTGATGAGGGATTTTGAGGTTGGGGAAAAGGGAGGGGCATATGTTAGAGATCAAGCGAATCCCTGGATGAGTAGAAGGTGCTTATTACAATTAAGAGGGAAGAGCAGAAAGAGGCATGAAGTAACCTTAGCAGATAAGGTAAAGAAGAATCTTAAGAGATTCTATAAGTATAATAGGAGCAAGAGTGTAACACAGGAAAGAATTATTTCCCTTAAGGATCAAAGTTGTCGTATTTGTGTGGAGCCACAGGAAATGGGCAATGTCTTGAATGATTATCTCTTGTCTGTTTTGACCATGGAGTGGGTCATGAAAGCTAGGGAAATTAGGTGGCGATTACTGATGTCTTGATATGTACCCACGAAGGGTGAATAAATCCAGCAGCATCCATCATTAAGGAGTCCTACCATCCAGGCAATGGTACAGGAGCCTCACGGCCCAGGCTACCAGGTTCAGGAACAGATATTACCCCTCAGCCATCAGGCTCTTGAACCAGAGGGGAAAACCACTCAACTTTACTCACCCTCACACTGATCCCACAAACTATGGACTGATTTTCCAGGAGTATTCAACTCATGTTCTTGATATGTATTGCTTGCTTGCATGCTTATTTATTTGTTTTTTTCTACTTGTTCTTGCACAGTTTTCTCCTTTTGCACATTGGTTGTTTATCTGTCTTTATTGAGAGCAGCTTTTCATTGATTATATTGTGTTTCTTTATATTTACTGTAAATGTCAGCAAGAAAATAAATCTCAGGGTAGTATATGATGACATACATGTACTTTGATAATAAATTTACTTTGAACTTTGAAATCCCCAGGGACTGACCAAGTAGATCCTAGGACAGTGAAGAAATTTCTGGGGCCCTGGCTAATATACTTTTATCATTGTTAACCATGGGTGAAGTCCCGTAGACTGGAGAGTAGCTAATATTATGCCTTTCTTTAAGAAAGGCTGAAGGATAAACCAGGCAATTACAGGCCGGTGAGCCTAATGTCAGTGTTGGGAAAGATACAGGAGGGTATTCTGAGAGGCAGAATCTATTAGGCATAGTTAGCCTGGCTCTGTGCATGAGCAATCACTCCTTACAAACTTGAATGGGTTTTTTGAAGAAGTGACAGAGGATTGATGAGGGCAGGGGACGTGGTAGGTGTTTTTACATGGACTTTAGCAAGGACTTTGATATGGCACGCTGGTCCAGAATGTTAGATCACATGGAATCCAGGGTGATTACACTTGGAGTACTGAGAGCAGTCCTGGTCGCCCAGCTATAGGAAGGATGTCGTTTAACTGGAAAGAATCAGAATCAGGATTATTATGACTGAGGTAATAATCACAATGTGTTGTTTTGTGGAAGCAGTACAGTGCAGGTATAACAAGATATTATTAGTTACAAAAAAAAAGAAGCGCCAAAGAAAAAAAAGACGAACGATGTAGTATTCATGAGTCACAAACACGAGGAAGTCTGCAGATGCTGGAAGTCCAAGCAGGACACACAAGATACTGGAGGAACTCAGCAGGCCAGGTAGCATCTATGGAAAAAAAGAGTAAACAGTTGCCATCTTGGCTGAGACCCTTCATAAGGACTCGATGAACGTTTCGGCCCAAAACATCAACAGTTTACTCTTCTTCCAGTCAAGATGGTGCCTGTGTGCAACACTCCTTCAGTCGACATCTTCTGGATAGATCATGAAACCACATATTTCACTTCTTTTATGCCTTTTACATTTAATTTTTTTTTGTCTTGAATGTGATTCTGGAACTGTTTGAGCCTGTGATCTGCAGTTTGGAGATTGTTTGGGTGTCTCTGCAGTGTCTCCGAGGGGGTCCCAGGAGGCTGAGGCAGTGTGAGTGAACCTGCTGGTGAGCAGGGCACGAGCCGATGTTCAGCTTCAATTCGCCAATTAACGTGGCAGTGGAGATTGAAACATTGAGGCAAATGCAGAAGATGACCACCACTTCCTGCTGTTTGATTGCTGGTGGAATCGCTCTGCTATGGAGAGGGGAGACAGCTGTTTGATCGCTCTGCTACAGGGAGGGAAAGGACAGCCGCTGTGCCCGGAGAATGTCACCCATGTTTTCTGCGTTTTAGATATGGACTTGGACTATAGACTTGTTTCATCTTATAGTTTTTTATATTCTGTGCTTTTCACGATCTTTCTCGATTTTTGTGTGTGGGGGGGAAGAGGATTTGGGGATTGACCTGCCTATTCCGTTTTTGTTCTTTTTTGTGCGAAGAGGAAGGATTTGGTGATTGATAATTGTGCTGCTCTTCTTTTCTTTCATGTTTTTGTGGTTATCTGGAGAAAAAGAATTTCAGAATTTGTATACTTTGATAATAAATGAACCTTTGTACCTTTTCCATAGATGCTGCCTGGTCTGCTGAGTTCCTCCATCATTTTGTGTGTGTTGCCTAGCATTCATGAGCTCCTGGGCCCTTCAAGAAATCTGGTGGCAAAGGGGAGGAAACAGTTTCTGAAATGTTGGGAGTAGTTTCAGGTTCCCGTGCCTTCTCCCTGATGGTAGAAATGAGAAGAGGGCAAGAAAAGGTGCAGGAAAGATTCACAAGGATGTTACCAGGTTTGGAGGGCTTGAGTTAAAAGGAGATATTGGATAGACTGGGTTTTTTTTCTCTGAAGCAGAGGAAGCTGTGGGATAACAGTAGAGGTATATAAAATTAGGAGGGGCAAAGATGAGGCAAAATGGTCAGTGTCTTTTACCAGGGTAGGGGAGTGTAAAACTAGAGGACATGTTTAATATGCGTGGGTAATGATGGGCAGATTTTTCACACAGAAGCCAGTAGGTGTATGGATGACATGGGCAACTTCTGCTTCTGTATTGGATAACGCGAAGGGCCAATAGGATGCAAGAATGGTGCAAGTCATGGAGAAGTTATCAGACATCAATACAAACTCACAAGTCTGGAATAAGAAAATCAGGACTCAATGTACCATATAACCAAGCAACAGCTTTGTTACAAGCCGGATAAGGTGTAAAATACTCTGCAGAGAAATCACTCGGCAACAGAGGGGATTCCCCCCCCCTTAAACTGTCAATAGGGGTTAAGATCATTTACTGCTTTTCCAGTTTTGTGGGTTCTTTACAGTGGAAAAAGAAAATAATTGTCAAAAGAAATGTACTTTAATGATTAGGTAGCAGATGATTTGTATCCCTAGCCATGTTAAATTGTACCATAGAGAAAGGTGTTGGTAACTATGTGTAATTTCATTATCTTGAAGCCTATGTGTCAGCTCACCAAGTTGTAACTAGTGGCTGGGATTATTCCACTCTGCAGTGCTAAAGTAAGAGTTTACTTTGAAGTCTGCTGAGATCTCTGAGAGACTTGAGTGAACGGGTACTTCTGTCTCCTGATCAACTAAAGAAGCAGACATCATTCGACAGAATCCACACAGCAGGTCTCCTGTCAGCCTGAGGAACTCTCTCAGTGCGATTGCCACAGACAGAAATACCCTGAT
This sequence comes from Mobula hypostoma, assembly GCF_963921235.1. Classification (NCBI taxonomy): domain Eukaryota; kingdom Metazoa; phylum Chordata; class Chondrichthyes; order Myliobatiformes; family Myliobatidae; genus Mobula; species Mobula hypostoma. The sequence goes on along the minus strand of NC_086107.1, from coordinate 35,758,516 downwards.
CCCCATGCACACTAGGGAGCTCACTTCAGAATGTTGATAGATCAGTAGAAGGCAACAAACTCCATGACCTTGATTTAGTGCCAAATATTTATATCACAGTAGGATTGCAGCAGATTTTCTCATTATTTTTAATCTGCAGTCCTGCCAGTTTCCCAGAATGAAAGACTACAAAGTGGTTGTTTAAACCAGGTGAACTCACTTTTTATTCCCTTAATCCACAGCGAATTTGAAATTTCAAAATTAGTTGAAAACATCAGTGGATGCATGTTTTATTGGAATGTGAAATTACTGCATTTTACAACTGTAGATTTTAATATTATGCTCATTGAGCTGTATTTTATACACATGCAATATGTTGCATTTGGAGATACTGTAGATCTAAAGCTGTTTAGGGTGGAACTCTGCTTGCTGGTTGGTAGCATTGGGGAGTTGCATTCTGAGGATGTTCTGAGTGAATGGCAGGGTGCATTGCCTCTGAATGAGACCAAGCAAGCCAGGGCAGTAAGGCAGTCCTGGCAAAGGACAGATGTTTCCTGTCAGAGTGCAGTTATCAAGGGTCTAGGACAAGTCCTTTCGGCCTCATCTGATATGTTTAGCATGAGAACAAGTAGAGGATCTTGTCTTCTATTTTGTATAATTGTTCAAACCGTCCTAAGTATAAGAGACTGGCACAGCACTGGGCAACATGTCAAAATGTACATCCTTTTCAGTGTTAAAATATCATAAAACCATAATGAATAAAGGCGGATCAAAAGATGGCAAACCAAAGGTGCAAAATCACATCTGATCTCATGACATAATGACATTTTAATGATCAGCTGAACGATCGTGCTCAGTATCACTAGTATTCTGTAAAAGACTGCAATGTGACCTGAGAAAATGCTGAAGAATTAAACTAGTACCTCGGGTACCCCTAAGTGGCAGTGGCTGCTTTCTTGTGTTTTTGGATGTTATGTTGGTTATGTGATCCTAACCAATTATAAACAGAGGTTTTCTTCTGTGAGGTTCATTAAATCTTCCCTTCATCCATTAATCTTTTGCCAGAGTGAATTGATTTTAGAGTGTGCAAATATTTCTGCAAATCCTGTCCTGCTGTGCTCAAGTCCTGTAAGTCACATGTATTGGGGTCACTGGCAGACCCTGGCCTAAACTTTTACTTTATACTTTATTGTCGCCAAACAATTGATACTAGAAAGTACAATCATCACAGCGATATTTGATTCTGCGTTTCCCGCTTCCTGAATTACAAATCAATAATAAATATTAAAAATTTAAATTATAAATCATAAATAGAAAATAGAAAAATGGAAAGTAAGGTAGTGCAAAAAAACTGAGAGGCAGGTCCGGATATTTGGAGGGTACGGCCCAGATCCGGGTAATGAAACTGACCTTTCCATTAAAGCTAGACATACTGGAGCAGAAAATCTTCCTCTGTTGTGGGGGCTAAATCTACAGTGTTGTAATATTTGCACATTGACTCTGTATCTGAAATTGGATCCTATTGATTTCAGTCAGAGAGAACAGAAGGAGAAGGAGACAGGGTAAGCCATGGTTCATGACTAGTGCTATGTCTCTAATATTGGCGGGATGAAAATTGGATTTTACTGTCTTTAACTATGGAGTAGATGGAGCACGTGGAAAATGACAAAGTCAACATTTAAATCAATTAATTAACTGAATTAGAGGTTTTTTAAAAAAAAACTGCATTACATATTGCAAATGAAATGAACTTGTGGCTTCTGTCTGCGACTCACTTGTTGGAGGGTCAAAATGTACGAGTGACGGAAATTTCTGTTTCTTGTTAAAGTTGAGAAGGTTAAATATTCCAATGGCACCTTTTGGGTCCAAAACCCTTAGGTACACATCCCTTAATATATTTTATTCTAAGCAGTTTCCTGAAAATTGATATAAACTGTCAGATATTATAAACAAATCAACTGTAACCTTGTCCTTTGTTTGACAGCAGTGCCTCACAGTTGTGGATAAGGAATGTGACTAAAACAACAGCCAGCTGTTTCCTGCTTTTTGTCATTAAAATTGATGAATAGTGCAGTGCTTTTGATTTATAACATAAAAGTCTGTTTGGGGTTATACATAGAGGATTATAAATGTGGATTGCATTTCAAATCCTTGCTTTTATTATTTCAGGTATTGCCCAGCGGAAAGCACTTTTGCTCCCTTGCTCACTGTATATTGAGTAATCCTTTTGCTCCGCCCCATCCCTTCATTTTATAATTTTTTTTTCTATGTCAAATGCTTGTTACTGCATGTGATAAGTTGACTATTACATTTAGTACTTTACCCTAAAAGTTCCTCCCTTCAACACCAAAAAATATGACACTGGATCGCTAAAAATAATTTTAGCCGAACATAAGGCATGATTGTGCTATTTCTGGGCATTAGTGCCCGTCAGTAAATTCAACTCTTGACTTTTCAGGTGGATTTTTGATTACCTCAGCACCATTCTTCAGATGTAATACATCCCCGACATGATTTTCAACCTCACTGTTGTGAAAAATGGCCAGTTGCTCTGTGTTCACAGGAAAAGGGCCACTTTTCTTGAAACTGCAAGACTCAAACTTACAACTTTGTGGTCACTAACATCGATGACATACTGCTGTTAGGTTTTGTTGCTTCAAAACATTAAACTAATTCAAGGGAAAGCAAGAGAGCCAAGAGAAGAGAGTCTTAGTTTGTTCTTAAGCGAGACTCGCACGTATCACTTGGTAGTGTCATGTTGTATGCAATTCACTTAGTTTTATATATAACCTTGAAACAAATTATTTAAATAATCAAAAAATGCTTAATCAAACAATATTGACAATGTTAGTCAAATATTACTGAATATTAAATATACCAACACCTGCAACCTGAAAAATAAATATTTACTGGTGCCATGACTGCTGTATCCATTGAAGTTAAGGTCCTGGCCACTCATGGTTTCTCAGCCTCTAGATAATTCAAGGCCATTGACAATGATCTGTGGCACAACTCACATTTTGCTGCTTTATGGAAGTCACTCAGCTGGGGACTTCATCTACTTTTAGTCTAGAGGGAAAGTAAGCCAGTACTTAATGTAACAGAATACTGGTGCAATATGCCTATACCAGGTAGAAATTTAGTTATTGTACCGGTATGTGGCTTAAGTAGTTTTCACCCCGTTTTCAGTCCATTGGAACCAAGAGAGTGAGTATGGAGATTGCAGAATTCCCTAAAGTGCCAGCATTTATAGAATACGTTCATGTAGTGTTACTCTGTACAGAACACATAATTGTAGCCATGGACTGTCTCAAAAAACACTATCCAACAAATACTTCTTTTCACCAACCTGTCCACAAACCTCTAATCCCCAGACCTTTATCCACCGTCCTTTCTTCATTGCAGAGTTCATACTATTCATTAACTTGATTACTGTACGTCCACCTGTCCACCTCTAATAGTTCTTGACAATGTGGTTGCTATGAGGGTTTTTCCTTTCTTGGAGGTGGACACACATCACATGTATTCTGAGTACTGGCTGCAGAGTGAGCAGCTCCAAGGCTGAATGGACAGCAGTTATATAAACTCGCAGAAAGACAAACAGTAGCATCTGTCGAGAATGCAGTTCTAAACCATGTTCTTGCACCAGTGTATTTTATTTATTTCAGATTCTCCCTCTGTGCTTTTGGGAAGAGTTTTAAAATGCACACCCAGTAATAATGAAAGAATGGTGTACATTTATTTCCAAGTTAGGATGGAGCTAAACTCGGTGTGATGGCTTTCCAGTGCGCTTGTTGCTCCCAGTTTTGGTGAGGTTGTGAGTCTGCGTGCTGTGATTTGGAGTTGTTTGGGTTGTTGTAAATCTTTTAAATCCGGGACACTGGGGTTTCTGCAGATGCTGCAAATCTTGAGGAACACATTCACAAAGTGCTGGAGGAACTCACCAGGTCAGGCAGCATCCATGGCGAGGAAAAAATAATCGATGTTTCAGGCCATTACATTTCATCAGGACAGACTTTTTAGTCAGTTCGCTTATATTGGAGAAGAAAATCTAAGATACATACTAGTGTGAAGCAGCAATCTAAAACACCACTCCTTTCATTCGCATCTATCTTACCCCGTTTGTAGACAAACAGCGGGGGTTGTTGTGACTGAATTGCTTGGATTTTACATTCTAACTCGTTAACTATAATCCAGCAAATGATTAGTTTTTAAACTTGCACCAGTAGAACCAAAGACACATCTTTCTGGGGTGGAACTCATTTAATTTCATCACATCTTATTAACATTGAGAGTGGCTGTAATTTGCTATAACATGAAAATGTTTCCTTTTTTGATTGATCTTATGAGGACTGATCCATTTTAATTCCAAATGAATTACTTGAGATTATGTTCAATAATCCAGAGCTAAAATCTATAGGGATGTACGTAATATACACTTGTGAATTGTTACATACTTATCCATTCCTTCTTTTACATTAAGCGTTTGAGCAACCTGCTGACAAGATACATCTTTCTTGGATGAAGGCACCTTCCTCACCTTGTCCCACCAAAATCAAATATTTATCCGTTCTCTATTTTTGAGATCTTATACATTGGCCATGTAATTATCTACATAATAATGTAGTTTACACTTTAAAAATTCCTTTTTGATTTCTTCCTTTACTCTTCCTTCTTGTTTTCTGCCTTTTGTTTCTTCCATTATTTCATTGGTTGAAATAGAAGCTCCAGCAATTCTGTAAAATGGAAGGCTTTTGATGCCATTGATGCTTGAATGTGAATGCGGTGTTTAATAGTTTCTTGTTTTTCAATCACAAGCCAGTGGTCCTTCCAGGATCCAAATCCCATTAAATGCTGTGGACACACAGCCAACACGTACTACCCGCACTGTTGCCGATACTCTTCAGCATAATAAAAATGATCTGACCACAGCAGGCATGCAGCATTGGTCTTTGTTTGAATGCTGTCCCCGTGAGACCACTTTATATAACATACAATGTGCTCTGAGATATCCTCTGTTCCAGTACAATGTGTCTTCTCTCCTTGAATTTTGACCTTTAGGCATCTTTGAGCCTAAATTTTGAATGTATTATATGAATTTCATTTGCTTATATGGCAAACATTAATTCTGTTTAATTACCTTTTATGTGTATCACTTCACTATTCAAAGACTTAAAATTACTCATGTGGTAAATGTAGATGTATTATTGCTGTGAAGGAAATCCCCACATTTCGGTAATGTCAGCAGCTGTGTCAGTAATTCCTGCTGTTACACAGAGCTGGTGTCTCTATTGTGATGATAATCTTCAATATCCAAACTAATACTGCTCTGTGCCGTTTATATTAAGCAGATGATCATTCCTTTCAGCTACTTGTCAGATGTCTGGTATTGGGGGGTGGGGGGGTGGCTTCTGCACGAGATTGAAGTAAGTTGCTGAATTTTGTAAAATTAGTCAGCTCCATCATGGGTACCAGCCTCCGTAGTACCGAAGACGTCTTCAAGGAGCAGTGTCTTAAGAAGGTGGCGTTCATCATTAAGGATCCCCACCACTCAGAACGTGCCCTCTTCTCATTGTTACTGTCAGGAAGGAGGTACAGGAGCCTGAAGGCTCACACTTAACGATTCAGGAACAGCCTCTTCCCCTCTGCCATCCAGTTCCTAATAGTCATAGTCATAGTCATACTTATACTTTATTGAGCCTGGGGGAAATTGGTTTTCATTAAAGTTGCACCATAAATAATAAATAGTAATAGAACCATAAATAATTAAATAATAATATGCAAATTATGCCAGTAAATTATGAAATAAGTCCAGGACCAGCCTATTGGCTCAGGGTGTCTGACCCTCCAAGGGAGGAGTTGTAAAGTTTGATGGCCACAGGCAGGAATGACTTCCTATGACGCTCAGTGCTGCATCTCGGTGGAATGAGTCTCTGGCTGAATGTACTCCTGTGCCCGCCTAGTACATTATGTAGTGGATGGGAGACATTGACCAAGATGGCATGCAACTTAGACAGCATCCTCTCTTCAGACACCACCGTCAGAGAGTCCAGTTCCATCCCCACAACATCACTGGCCTTACGAATGAGTTTGTTGATTTTGCTGGTGTCTGCTACCCGCAGCCTGCTGCCCCAGCACACAACAGCAAACATGATAGAACTAGCCACCACAGACTCGTAGAACATCCTCAGCATCGTCCGGCAGATGTTAAAGGACCTCAGTCTCCTCAGGAAATAGAGACGGCTCTGATCCTTCTTGTAGACAGCCTCAGTGTTCTTTGACCAGTCCAGTTTATTGTCAATTTGTATCCCCAGGTATTTGTAATCCTCCACCATGTCCACACTGACCCCCTGGATGGAAACAGGGGTCACCAGTACCTTAGCTCTCCTCAGGTCCACCACCAGCTCCTTAGTCTTTTTCACATTAAGCTGCAGGTAATTCTGTTCACACCACGTGACAAAGTTTCCTACCGTAGCCCTGTACTCAACCTCATCTCCCTTGCTGATGCATCCAACTATGGCAGAGTCATCCGAAAACTTCTGAAGATGACAAGACTCCGTGCAGTAGTTGAAGTCCGAGGTGTAAATGGTGAAGAGAAAGGGAGACAAGACAGTCCCCTGTGGAGCCCCAGTGCTGCTGATCACTCTGTCGGACACACAGTGTTGCAAGCACACGTACTGTGGTCTGCCAGTCAGGTAATCAAGAATCCATGACACCAGGGAAGCATCCACCTGCATCGCTGTCAGCTTCTCCCCCAGTAGAGCAGGGCGGATGGTGTTGAACGCACTGGAGAAGTCAAAAAACATGACCCTCACAGTGCTCGCTAGCTTGTCCAGGTGGGCGTAGACACTGTTCAGCAGGTAGACGATGGCATCCTCAACTCCTAGTTGGGGCTGGTAGGCGAACTGGAGGGGATCTAAGTGTGGCCTGACCATAGGCCGGAGCAGCTTTGGTTATTAAAAATAAATGGTTATTGAACCCATGAACACTACCTCACTAGTTTTTTAAAAATGTGTTTCTGTTTTGCACTACTTATTTTAACGAAACTTTTTAATAGACATATTTATATATACTGTAATTCAGTTTTTTTCCTCTATATTTATTTATTATGTGAGTCATTGTTCTGCTGCTGCAAAGTTAACAATTTTCATGACACATGCTGGTGATATTAAACCTGATTCTGATTCTGAAATATCCCATGGTAATATTTTGATAAGTAACAGGAAAGTTTTCCCTGGTCAATGTTTATCCCTGTACAAACATACGAAGAACAAAGATAATGTAATCCACATTATTTTATTGTACGATCTTGTGTGTAATTTAGCTGTTGCCTTTTGAGCTTTCCAGCAGCTTAACAATACTTCATTAGGTGTGAAATCTTTTGGAATGTCCTCAGATGCAAGTTTTTTTTTATTATACTCCGATGTTTGAACTATGAGGCAGATACTTATTGAAAGTTTTTATTTATGGAACAAGCCACATCCAGGAATCCATTACAAAGGTCAAAACCTTTTCTAGTAGTCTGAAGATAAATGGATTGTGTGGTGGCAGAAATCTGTGCCAGAGCTGTGATGCAAGCAACAGAATTGTTTTTAATTCACACAAGCTAGGGAACATTAATCAAGGCCTGGATAGAATCACTCATTTGTTTCGGATTTCAGATTGAACAAAGACAATTTACATTTATATTGCAACTTTAATGCAGAAAAATGTCCCAAGACTCGTACAGTGGTGTAAATAAATGGATGTTGGGTCTTCAGAGAAATGACTGAACAACTGGTTTTAGTAGTAGGTTTTAATGAAGGTCTTAAAGGGAGAAGGGGGAGGGTGAGAACTAGAAGAGCTTATCAGATAACTCTTAATACATGGAACTGAGACAACTGTTGTCACTGCAATCAAAAAGAGAAAGGGTTCCCTGAAGGATAGTATCAAAGGATGAAGTTTGGAATTGGGCTGAAAATTTATGGACTGTTGTGATAGTGTTGAATTTTTGGCAGCCTTCGGAATAGTGGCATGTATTCATGTCTTCTGTATTAGCAAGCTAAGAAGTGAAAGTTGGATTGAAGTATAGAATTGTGGAAACTTCCAAAGCAGTAGGCTGTCATGTACTCGATAGTATTCATGCCAGATGAACCAAAGGCGAGGCAGTTAAACCCAGATTTTAATGCAAAGCTTGTAGAATTTAAGGTGCAGTTCCACATACAGTATGTTATCCAATGAGAATACCAACCAACATTAAAATAGTTTCATCACCAAATAGAGAACTTGTACTCTTTATTGGGAATCAAGCTCTTATTAAGATGATGTTTTATTGCCCTATTGCCTACTTGAAATAAATACCCGTCACATTTTTTAAAAAATGCAAGCCATGCTAAATGAATTTAGATTACAGTTATGGACAGTGTACGGCAAACCTGAACAGTGCCTTGTATGGAAAAGTGAAAGCAGCAACAGACAGTACTATCCAGAGCAAGACACACAAAATGCTGGAGAAATTCAGCAGCTCAGGCAGCATCCATGGAAGGAAATAAACAGTCACATTTTCAGGCCGAGCCACTTTCACCAAGTTCTCTGCCTAAGACACCAACTGTTTCTTTTCCCCCTCCATAGATGCTGTCTGACTTGCTGAGTTCCTCCAGCATTTTGTTTATGTTCCTCAGGATTTCCAGCACCTGCAGAATCTCTTGTGTTTAGGAATACCCTGAAATGGAGTATTACTTCAGGCCACTTCCTATTTCTTGTATGAGAATTAGATAAACATATTTTGTGTTGTACTTTCATGCTGAAGACTTGACCACTTTCCATTTCTGTTGATTATTATCGTTTTGGAACAGAACTCCATGGCATGTAAATCAATGAGTGTTTTTGACAGTAGATTATGGCTGTAATGGCATTCAGCTGATAAGTCCTTAATTGAGAACTAATATATCCTGTTTTAGAGGTTAACAAGATAATGAGAATGTGACTTGAGTTACAAGGCTGCATTTCAATGAGTTCTGATGGTATCACACAAACTGAGCAATTTATTGCATAATATATAACTTGGTTTGTTGTGGATCTTTGTGAGGAGAGGCCTGCTATGAACATTGGTGGGCCAAATATACACTAGTGGGACCACTTTATTAGGTATCTGCTGTACCAAAAAAAGTGGCCATTGAGTGTACGTTCATGGCCTTCTGCTGCTGTCGCACATCCACTTAAAAGTTTGATATGTTGTGCATTCTGAGGTGCTATTCTGGACACCACTGTTGTAATTCATGGTTATTTGAGTTACTGTCACCTTCCAGTCAGTTTGAACCAGTCTGGCCATTCTTCTTTGATCTCCTCAGTAGCTTGGCCTGTTTGCCCATTGACTGCTGCTCAATAGATTTCTCTTTTTATTTCTCAGACCATTCTCTGTAAACTGTAGAGATTATTGTGCGTGAAAATTCCCAGGAGATCAGCAGTTTCTTAGATACTCAAACCACCCCATCTGGCACCAATAAATCATTCCCCGGTCAAAGTCACTTAGTTCACATTTCGTCCCAGCCTCCATTCTGATGTCTGGTCTGAACAACAATTGAACCTCTTGACCATGTCTGTTTGATTTTATGCACTGAGTTGCTGCCAGTTGATTGGCTGATTAGATAGATATTCGCATTAATGAGCAGGTGTACAGGTGTACCTAATAAAGTGGCCACTTAGTGTCGATTATAGAATCCCGGATCTAAACACGTAACTTAATGTGAATGATTTTACGGCGTTATTGTGTGCTTCCAGCAGCGGTTAATCGCCCTCAGTGTTCACAGCAAAACCCTGATTTTGCTGTCTGACTGCCTGTCCCCACTTTTTGCTGTGGTCTACATCCTGAGCATGTTAAAATCATGCATCTGCTGGTAATTAAATGGGTATGCAGTTAACTTCTGGCATTTACATTCGTAGTGGTGGTTAATTACCAGCTCTTGCATAGATGTGGGTTATTACTGCTGGTGTTTACGTAGGTATGTACCAGTTAATTTGTAGCATTTACATTGTACTTGCCAGTTAACTGCGGCATATATATGGATTGGTTAACTGCTAGCATTTACATAGTATGCACTGGTTAATTGCTATAATTTATATGGTTAGCTGCTGGCATTTACATGGGTGTATGAGAGTTAAATCCTGCCATTTATGCAAGTATGTGCTGGCTATCTCCGGGCTTTGACCAACAAATTCCCGAATGCGAATATTGCAGAAACCAGAAAAAAGCGGATCTGAATTTGCAGTGATGTGCAGTTTTCCATAGCAACATTTGTAGGCTGAACAAAATTTCATGCAGCAGTTCAGGAAATTATTTTACCTCCAGGTCTCCTGTTATTCAATGTGTTATTGATAATTAACCAATTAGACTAACCCGTTATTGGAGTGTATGTGATTGCTGCAATTTTTCCCTTTTGGCTCAAGTAATCTTAAATGTGAGGCCCCTCTAATGACTGTGCCATTTCAGGGCTTTAAACTGCTACCACTCCTCTGTTAGCAGCTTGAATCTAGCATTATGTAAGAACATAAGAAATAGAGACGGAGGTTTATTGACTGTTGTGGAATCCTGTTCTGCACAAAAATGTAACAGCTGATGTTTTACCTCAGACATTTTCCTGTTTAACCCCATTTCCCCATTCTCTTATTATCCAAAAATCTATTTATCTCTGTCTTAAATGTATTGAGAGACTGAGTCTCCACAGTCCTTTCGTGTATAGAATTCCAAAGGTTCGCTTGCTTCTCTGGGGATGAATTTCTTCTCCGCTCGGTCCCACATTTTCAGACCATGGTCTCAGGTTCCTGATATTACACCCAGGAGGAAAATCAACCTTATCACTATTTTCCAGGCTGTATAATATGCTTCAAAGAGGTCGCACTTCAGTTTTCTAAACTTGAACTAATTTGTTAATGGGCTTCATCCCATCCCAAGAATCAATCTGGTGAACCTTTGTAGCACTCTTCTCTGCGCATGAGACCTGGACACAATATTCCTGGTCTTACTAGGGTCCAATCAAATTATACTCCAATGTCTTTACTGTTATTCTCAAATCCTCTTACAGTAAAAAAGCCAACAAAACAAATGCCTTTCTTGATGCTTACTGAACCAGCATGCTAACTTTCAGTGGTTCATGCATAGGGACAAGTTCCTAAACTTCAACAGTTCTTTTTATTTTCAAAACAAAAGATCTTCTCTTCTATTTTTCCTATCAGCATCAATAACTAGGATGAGTCATAGGGATGGCAAAAGGTAGACAATGAGCTGAAGCAAAAAAAATCCATAAAATGGTTGACATGCTGTTACTCAGTAATTAAGCTGTCGGTATTATATTAAAGCAGTTCTGGGTGACTGATAATATTGTTCTGTGACGTTTATTGTTATTCAGTAGAATATGTAAATTACTTTGGACTTCCCTAGCTCCCTCTGCAAATTCAACAGCCTCTGAGCTTAGTATCATCTACCTATCTGATTAATTTGCATTAGGATTCAGAATTCTTGCAGAGCTCACAATACCAATCAAACTTCTAATATCTTTTTCTGAAGTTTATCCTTGTGACACCCCTGCACTTCTCTTCAGGATTTGTAAAGTTCATTGGGTAGTTTTATTTAAACTCTAATTAACTTGTTTACTCTGTGTTTTTCTGTCTTGATTATATAGTAATATTGCTTAATATTAACTCCTTAAAGAAACTTGATAAGAACCTAAGTCAAGAGGTTTCTTCTTGTGCTGAGAGGGTAGTGGAAGCAGCCTCAATAGTAACTTGAAAAACATAATTTAATAAATACTTCAAGGGCAGAAATTTCAGGGTTTGGGGAAAAAGGGGGAGTAAACCAAGCTGAGTAGCTTTTTCAGAGAGTTAGGAGTAACATGATAGAATGAAGAGCATTAATCTATGTGGTAAGGTTCCATGATTCCAGTAAACCACTATGAAATAAATCTGATTGTCGTCTATTAACTTCACCTTAGTCCTCATCTCTCTTTGGTTAACTATTTCAAAATTGTACGTCTGTTGCTGTTAGTGAGGAAACCATTAGAAGCTATGACTAAAGATGTTACAGCAGGATATTAAAATTACATGGTAATATGCTATAGCTGGCAACATTTTGTAAAAGGGAGATCAGATTGGACCAGTCTGTTGGAGCTCTTTGAAGTAGTAACATGTAATGTGGATAATCACTACCAATGGATGTACGTCGATTTCCAGCAGACATTGACTTGATTTCACTTGAAAGATGATTATTGAAGATTACCTGAGAGAACACTTATTTGCATGGATAGAGGATTGGCTCGCTGACAGGAAAAGGAGGCCAAGTCTTTATGTATACTTAAGGGAGGTTGATAGATTCTTCATTAGTCAGGGCATGAAGGGATACAGGGAGAAGGCAAGAGATTGAGAATGCGAGGAAAATTGTATCAGCCATGATGAAATGGTGAAGTAGACTCGATGGGCCAAACGGCCAAACACTGCTCTTGTATCTTATGGTCTTATGGTTTATGGAAGTAGAATTGTTCATATTTGTGACTTTTTTTTCTGGCTGGGACAACGTAATGAACGATGTGGCAAAGGGATTGCTGCTGAAGCCTAACCTAGAAGAAGACTCCAAAAGCAGGGTTGCTAAATTTGCTAGTGGCACTAAGTTAGGTAAGAAGGTAGGTTATGACGTGATTGTGAGGAGATTATAAAGAGGTGTAGTTAGGTTAAGTAAGTTGTCAAACATTTGCAAATGGAAAATGATGTTAAAAATATAAAATTTTGACCGCACGACTCAATTTACATCGCTGGTGCGCAAGTGGAACAGGTCAAAAGCTTTAAGTTCCTCGGGGTCAATATCACAAGTGACCTGACTTGGTCCAACCAAGCAGAGTCCACTACCAAGAAGGCCCACCAGTGCCTTTACTTCCTGAGAAAACTATAGAAATTTGGCCTGTCCCCTAAAACCCTCACTAATTTTTATAGATGCACCGTAGAAAGCATTCTCCTAGGGTGCATCACAACCTGGTATGGAAGTTGTCCTGTCCAAGACCGGAAGAAGCTGAAGAAGATCGTGAACACGTCGCAGCACATCACACAAACCAATCTTCTGTCCGCGGACTCACTTTACACCGCACGCTGTCGGAGCAGTGTTGCCAGGATAATCAAGGACACGACCCACCCAGCCAACACACTTTTCGTCCCTCTTCCCTCCGGGAGAAGGCTCAGGAACTTGAAGACTCGTACGGCCAGATTTGGGAACAGCTTCTTTCCAAATCTGATAAGATTGCCAAACGGATCCTGACCCGGATCTGGGCCGTACCCTTCAAATATCCGGACCTGCCTCTCGGTTTTTTTGCACTACCTTACTTTCCATTTTTCTATTTTCTATTTATGATTTATAATTTAAATTTTTAATATTTACCATCGATTTGTAATCCAGGGAACGGGAAACGCAGAATCATATATCACTGTGATGATTGTATGTTCTAGTATCAATTGTTTGGCGGCAATGAAGTATAAAGTATAAATTGTTTATTTTGTCAGGAAAATTTAAAAAATCATTTTATGCAAATAGGTATTGCAAAGCTCTGAGATGAGGAAAGATCTGTGTGTCCTGGTGTATGATTAATAAATGAGCTAGCATTTAGTAGAGCAACTAATTAATAAGGCTAACAGAAAGCTATTGTTTATTGCAAGGAGAATCAAATACATTTGTAGAAGGTAATGTTTCAGTTACATGGAGAAATGGTGCCTCTGCATCAGCATATGTTATTGGTCATCTTACTTAAGGAAGAATGCTAATACATTGCAAGTCATTGAGAGAAAGGTTTACAAGACTATTGGTTAGGTTGGATGGGTTGCCTAATGAGGAGAATTGAGACAGGCTAAGATCTACATTATCTGGACTATACATACTGAAACGTTAACTCTGTTTCATTTTGTACCACGTGCTTCCTGACTTGCTGAATACTCCAAGCACTTGTGGATTTAATTTGGGTTTCCAACATCTGCAGTCGTTGATTTTTATGTAATTAGTCTGTCTTCTTGTGGCAGGTTCAGGACAAATACTCAGGTTGATAGATTTATATCAGGGACACATTATCATCTAGAAAATATTAACTCCAACATTGCTGTCTTCCCTCAGAAGTGTCAGTCTGGATTATGTGCTGAAACTCTTATGAATGGATCATAAGACCGGAGTCTTCTGTCCCAGTGAGTGCTACCATTAAGTCAAAACTGCGTGTGAGCCAGGTTATTTTTCTTCAGGGGCTGATAACTTCAAATGGAATTTGTCATTAGGTTTATCATTTGAAAATTAATTCCTCATTTCTTGGCCATTCTCTGTGCTTTAATGCTGCCATTCGCAGTAAAGGGAGCCCAAAAGGTAATGATCATGTTAGATTGGTGGCGATTCCAAGTTTGTGCAATGGGACTGTCATCTCCACTTGTACCAGCCAACAGCTCTTACTTGCTTCATAGTCTTTCAGAGCAGCAGCAAACCTCCTTGTAAATACAGCAGGGAAAACAGCGAGAAGCCACTCAGCTGATGCAACCATGCTTCAAGAGCAACTAATAGCACCACCTGGTGAGGCTAATAGCCTAGGGGTCAGTAAATTTATGTGCAGGATTGAGCCTGAACCCGATTTACCTGAAATGCAAATTAAAGTCATCTGTAATTAGCTATTGCAACTTTGGATTTGCCTCCCAAGATCCCAGTCAACTATCAGTTTAGTTTAATACCTGTGCATCATTTTAGCAAACTAAACCTTTATTTCTGGAAGATAATTTCACATCTGTTCATTAGCAGATAAAATAAACTTTATTTACATTAGACTGTGCATCTGTTGCAATGTTTTTATTATTTTCCAGTTGACTGGAAGAATGTTCTTTGAAAATAGCAGTGAGCACATCAAAATCAATTTCAATAAGCGCATGTTTCTCACTTGAACTTGATTTTAAACAGCACAATCATGTTTTTACCATGTCCCAATACAAACAATACAATTTATGAACTGGTAATTATCCTTTTTAGGCAGTGCCTTGGTATCAAGAGTGACTTGCTTCCACTGTGGCTTTGTGAGTTATTAGCTGTTGAATTACAGCAATGTGGGAACTATAAATTCTTCCTTAGATGGGACAGAAGGTGCCTGATAGCATGAGATTCATCCACCAGATGCATAACATTCTATGTTCTCAATAATATTCTGAATGCTCCTTCTCCACTTGGAGCAGAGGATTCCTGGGAATACGCGGGGATGCTGCATTTTTTTCAAGTAGGCTTGAAAGCGTTGTTGAATCGTTTCCCCTTTCTATTGGTAATTCTTCCCGTGAAGAATTTCTGTTTCAGTTAATAGGCATCCATTAGTCTTGCGAGACCATGGATCTGTGCCTGGAAGGTCTTCACTCTCCAGGGCGCAGTCCTGGGCAAGGTTGTATGGAAGACCAGCAGTTGCCCATGCTGCAAGTCTCCCCTCTCTACGAAACCAATGTTATCCAAGGGAAGGGCGTTAGGACCCATACAGCTAGGCACCAGTGTCATCGCAGAGCACTGTGTGATTAAATGCCTTGCTCAAGGACACAACACGTTGCCTCGACTGGGGCTCGAACTCACGACCTTCAGGTCACTAGTCCAATGCCTTAACCACTTGGCCATGTGCCCACACTCTGCTTCGGTAGGCTGGTGTCAAGCATGCAAATGACATGACCTGGCTTAAGCAGCCAACTGTGTGAGCAACTGGGCCTTTAGAGCTGGGGGTGTTGACTCGTCTTTTCTGTGGATTTGGAGGATTATGCAGAGGCAGTATTAGTGACATTTTTCCAATGGCTTGAGGTGCTTGCCTGCTGTAGGTAGTGCAGGCCTCAGCAACATTCAGGGCAGAAATCACTGCTGCCTGATAAACCATGAATCTTGTGCCATGTTTGAGATCTTGATCTTTAAGCACCATTTTCCTCAGGTGTTTAATCTATATGTCGTGTATATGCCTAATTGATCATCTATATCTGCCTGAAGCACCTCACATCCACCTCCATACATACAATCTCCCTTCACCCATATCTTCCCAAGGCATGCACGCTCATCCAGAGGCACAGTAGACACAAGGAGCAAATTTCATCATTGGTGCCTGTGTTTGCTGAGAGCTGGTTCCCAAGGTTCTGCAAAGAACCTTTATGTCAAAAGCAGTTTCAGAAAATATTTTCTGTCTTAAGAATATTGGGCCCAAGGCCCCTCTGTTTATATGCCTCCATGAATTAGCTAATGATGACTTGTAACTGGGCATCCAAACATACACCAACACCATCGACATCATACACTGACTACTGGGACCCAGGGTGTCTCTGATTCTGGCAGTTAGCATAATAGGTTGAACATTTCTCCATTAATTATGTAGCCATAAGCATGCTAAAGGGAAGGTTCAGTATTGTGGCAAGAAAATTCATAAGAAAGTGTTGAGGGTAATAACAGCTTTGCTTAACACCAAACTTCACTGAGATTGGTTCAGTGGGGAAGTCCTTGATGAGGATCATAACTATCATTCCATCGTGAAGCAAATGTAAAAGGAATGAAAATTCCGCAGGAAATGTTTCCAGCTGCTGGAGTCAAAACTTGAGTGAGGCTGAAAGTATCCATCCTGAATTTTTCACAAAGGTTGCATAGTAAAGATCATGCATGCCTTGAGATGGACGGAGTTCTCTGCAATTTGTTGAATAGCTTTCTGGCCACTGAGGGGGCATAATTAATGATGCAAAACAGGCCAGAGGCTAAAAGAGGATGTTAGCATAGAACAATACAGCACAGGAACAGGCCATTTGGCCCACAATAGTATGCCGACCAATCCAATTAAATTAGTAATCAAATGGCTAACTAAATGAATCCCTTTTGCCCAGACAATGTCCATTTCATTCCATTTTCATTGCATTCATGTATTCATCTATACACCTCTTAAAAATCCCCAAATGCTTCTCCCTCTACTACAACACCAGGCAGTGCATTCCAAAAAATATCTTGCCCCTCACATCTCCTTTGAAATTATCTCCCCAGCCCCTGGCTTAAATACATACCATCTGGTTTGAGACAATTCAACACTTGGAAAAATATATTGCTTGTCTACTCTATCAATCTTAAAAAACCTCTATCAGATCTCCCCTTGGCCTCCACCACTCCAGAGACATCAACCAAATTTGCCCAATTTTTGTTACTGCCCACGCCCACTAATCCAGGCAACATCCAGGTAAACCTCCAACCTCCAAAGCCTTGCTATCCGTCCTATAATGGGGTGGACAGAACTATATGCAATACGCTAGATTCAAAGGTTCAAAGATTCAGAGGTCCAATTTAATGTCAGAGAAATGTATACAATATATGTATACAATACAATGTATACATCCTGTAATACTTTTTCTTCACAAACATCCATGAAAAGAGAGAAGTGCCCCAAAGAATGAACAACAGATAAACGTAAGAACCCCAAAGTCCCCTCCCCCCCCCCGGCTCCCCTCCCTCCCATGCGTAAGCGGCAGCGAGCAACAATCCCCCCTCCCCCCACCGGCAAAAAAAAAGCAAGTATCAGTACCACCAACAAGCACTCAGTGTGAGCAAAGCAATAGCAAAGACACAGACTTACAGTTACCCCAAAGACTTCGCATTACACCCGGCATTCGACATACTGCGGTTCCCTCTCTCCTGAATAAGGGAGAAGAAGGTGTCTCCGTTTTCTCCCCAGCGAGCATGGAGACATACCAAACAACTCGCTGGTTTACGGTGTTAAGAGTCCGTTACGTTGCTTTTTCCAAGCTCTGTGCCCGAAGATCGCAAAGATCTTGGGTCTTCGGGCCCACAGCAGATATCCTGACTCCCCCGACAACACACGGGTCTCCTGCTGTGAGACCGACCCTTGATCCGCCCGTCTCCAGAGTCCTGAGGTCTTCGACTTTCGAATTCAAGCCAGACTCTCAGGCCGAACCCTTGGCGTGCTGAACAACGGCCAGTTATGGAACCCGCAGAGCAGGTCCCATTCCCACAAAGAACCGAAGTCAGCGTGTAACTCCAGGTCAGGGTCTTTAAAAGAACCCTGAAAGGGAAAAATAAAGATATTAAAGATGGAAATAGAGCTGTTCCCGAAGATGCAAGCAAAGGAGTCACCATGATTTAACTTGAGCTTTATAAAGTTGCAACACATCTGACTTTTAAACTCAATACCTCGACTAATAAGTGCAAGCATACTACCCTATCATCCTGTGTAGCCATCTTATGTCAAGAAGCTTTGAGTAGCTAAGCTGAGTGAGTAGTTAAAAGCAAGACGCACGGAATGTATTAAAGAACACAATGAAGTCATCGATTTGGTGCCCAGAACAGAAAATAATTGGTTTATGTGGCAAGTGGTTGATATCTGAAGGAAATTAGATATCTTTGTAGACAAATCACAAAATACTAATGTGCAGCTGCAAGTGATTAAGAAGGTAAAAAGCCTTGATTTGATTACAGGAGTAAAGATACCCTTCGAGAATTACATATGTTCCTGATGAGATCATACTTGGAAAAAGGGTCACAGTTTGGATCTCTCAGACCCTACCAATAACTCATAATTGCATAACCAAATTCTGCTCTACAAATTTGCAGATATCCAGCATAGTAGATTATATTTCAGATAATGGTGAGACAGGAAGGAGATAGAGAATCTGGTGGCATGGTGTCAAGACAACAGACTTTCTCTCCACATCAGCAAAATGAAGGAGCTTGTCGTTGACTTTGAGCTCCTGTCTGTATTAATGATGCTGACATGGGAAGATTGAGAGCTTCATGTTCCTAGTTGTAAAATCACTAGCTGCACCTTGGATCCTCTCCAATTTGCCTACTGTCACAACAGGTCAGTAGCAGATGTCATTTCACTCAACCGTGGAACATCTGGACAGTGAAAATGCATACATCAGGATACCGTTCATTAACTACAGCTCTGCATTCAATACTATCATCAATGATCTCCAAGACCTGGACCTCAATGCCTCCTTGTTGAACTCATTCGATTTTCTCAATCCCAGTCATTTCGGGTTGGGAACAACATCTCCTCCACTGTCACCATCAGCACAGGTGCACCACAGAACTGCATGCTTAGTCCCCTGCTCTACTTGCTATATACTGTACTTAAGACTGCAAGGCTAAGTGCAACTCCAATAGTATATTTAAGTTTGCAGACAACTACCACTGTTGTGGTCTGAATCAAAGGTGATGACTAATCAGTTTACAGGAGGCTGGTTCGAATCTGGCCGAATGGTGCCACAACAAATCTCACTCAATGTCAGCAAAACCAAAGAGTGGATTATTGACTTCAGGAGGAGGAAACTGGAGGTACATGAGCCATTCCTCATCAGGGATCAGAGGTGGAGAGGATCGGTAACTCGTAAATTCCTTGGTGTTATCATTTCAGATATTCTGTCCCTGGTCCAGCACATTAACTGCCATTACAAAGAAGGTTCAGCAGCGCCTCTACTTTCTTAAAAGGTTGTGAAGATTCAGCATGTCTTCTAAAACTTTGACTAACTTCTGTAGATGCAAGGTGGAGAGTATCTTGACCCTTTGCATCACAGCCTGGCATAGAAAGAGCAAAGCCCTTGAATGGGAAAGCCTACAAAAAGTAATTCGTAGACCCAGTCCAAAAGGGGTAAAACCCTCTGATTAGTGAACACATTTACAATGTCACAGGAAAGCAGCATCCATCATCAAGGACCCCACCATCCAGGCCATGCTCTCTTCTCACTGCTGTCATCATGAAGGAAGTACTAGAGCCTCAAGTCGCACACCACCAGGTTCAGGAACAGTTATTGCCCCTCAATCTTGTACTAGTGGGGATTATGTTACTCACCCCAACACTGAACTGATTCCACAATCTACAGGCTCAGTCACTCTTAAGGTCTCTACAACTTGTGTTCTTGATATTTATTGCTTATTTATATATCTATCTATCAGTCCATTTATTTGTACATTTATTTATTTCCTCTTCCCCCCCACACCCTTTTGTAATTGTCCGATTTGTTGTCTTTTTTAAACATTAGTTGTTTGTCCTTCTTTGTTGTGTGCAGTATTTCATTGATTCTATTGTATTTTTTTATCTACTGTGAATGCCCACAAGGAAATGAATCTTAGGGTAGTGTATGGTGACATATATATACTTTGATAATAAATTTACTTTGAACTTTGAACAATCTGTCCTTGTCCAACCATGTGAATACAATGGCAAAGGAAGCACACTTCTCTACTTCATCAGAAGATCAACAAAATTTAACATGTCCCTGATGAACTTGGTAAACCTTACAGAAGAACTAGGAGAAGCATCCAGACCGGATGCATCACAGCTAGGAATGGCATTTGCTCTGCCGAAGGTCACAAGAAAGTGTGGAATTGTGAGTGCAGACTAGTCCACTGGTCCATTCATGTAAGTCAACCTCCGTTGACTCCATCTACCCTTCCAGCTGCTTGGGAAAGTGGGCAACGTAAACAAGGACGCTTCCCACCCCAGCCATTCTTTCTGCTGCTCTTTCCAGAAGTCCACCATGATTGGTAGCTCTGAAGAGACTCGTGGCTTCTCTACCAAAAGGAGCCAAACCTGGTTTGATGAGAGTGAACAGGAGACCAGAAGCTAATGATCCTCAATCTGAAGCTCCAACATGCATCAAGGAGAAAAAAAACCAGCTCTACAGACACATGAACTGATATGTTTTAATATAAGCAATCCTGGCAGCCATTTTGTCCATAGCAGTGATAATCAAGTAAGAATTGGCCATTTTTCAATCAATGGAGTTGGAAGAATAATAATACATGATCATAACTTGTAGCAGTTACAGATTGGCATGTATGATGTTGTAGGCATCACTAAATCATGGCTGAAAGAAGATTATGGCTGGGAACTTAATGTGCAAAGGTACACATTGTTTGGAAAGGACAGGCAAGAAGGCAGTGGCGGCGGGATTGCTCTGATGATAAGAAATGAAATCAAGTCATTAGAAAGATGTGACATAGTGTCAGTAAGTGTTGAGTTGTTGTGGATAGAGCTAAGGAACTGCAAGGATAAAAAGAACCTAATGTGAGTTGTGGCTCCACCACCGCCCCCCCCCCCCCAACAATAGGAAAGATGATCTACAATTTAGAATGGGATACAGAAAGAACATTGCAAAAAGACAATGTTACTATAGGCATGAGGATTTCAATATGCAGGTAGACTTGGAAAATCAGGTTGGTGCTGGATTACAAACGGGTAATTTCTAGAATGCCTACAAGATGGCTTTTTTTTTAGAGCAGCTCGTGGTTGAGCCCACTAGAGGATCTGCTATTCAGGATTGGGTTTTGTGCAATGAACCAAAATTGATTAGAGAGCTTAAGGTAAAAGAACCATTAGAGGAAGTGATCATAATATGATCGAATTCACCCTGTAATTTGAGAAGGAAAAGCTATAAAATCAGATATATCAGTATTCAAATGGAGTAAAGGGAATTACAAAGGCATGAGAGAGGAATTGGCCAGAATTGATTGGAAAAGAACACTGGCGGGGATGACAGCAGAGCAGAAATGGTTGGAATTTCTGGAAGCAATTTGGAAGGCACAGGATATATACATCCCAAAGAGGAAGAGGTATTCTAAAAGCAAGACGACATAACCGTGGCAAACAAGAGAAGTCAAAGCCAACATAAAAACCAAAGAGAGAGAAAATAATAGAGCAAAAATTAATGGAAAGTTAGAGGATTGGGAAGCTTTTAAAAACCAATAGAAGCCAACTAAAAAGGTCATTAAGAAGATAAAAATGGAAAATGAAGATAAGCTAGCCAATGATATTAAAGAAGGTACCAAATGTTTCTTCAGATACATAAAGTGTAAAAGAGAGGCAAGAGTTGGTACTGAGTACCAAATGAGTACCAAGAGTTGGAGAATTATGCTTGAGAGGTAGTAATGGGGACAAGGAAATGGCGGACGAACTGAATAAGTATTTTGCATCAGTCTTCACTGTAGAAGATATTGACAGTATAGTACAAGTTACCGGTGTCAAGGATTCTCTCTAGTTACCATCAGTAAAGAAAAGTTTCTTGAGAAACTGAAAGGTCTGAAGCTAGATAAGTCACATGGTCCAGATTTTGTACATTTCAGGGTTCTGAAAGAGGTGGCTGAAGAAATTATGGAGGTATCAATAATGATCTTTGAAGAATCACTAGATCCTGTACTGGTTCTGGAAGAGTGGAAAATTACAAATGTTGCTGCACTCTTCAAGAAGGGAGTGAGGCAGAAGAAAGGAAACTATGGGCCGGTTTGTCTGAACTCAGTTGTTGGAAAGATGTTGTAGTGGATTATTAAGGTTGGGTGCTCAGGGTACTTGGTCCGTATGGTTTCATCAACAGATAATCTTGTCTGACAAATCTGTTGTAATTCTTTGAAGAAATAACTAGCAAGATAGACAAAGGAGAATCGGTTGATGTTGGTAGCTTAGATTTTCAGAAGGCCTTTGACAAAGTGCCACATACGTGGCTGTTTGACAAGCTATGAGCCCATAGTATTGCAGGAAAGATTCTAGTGTGGTATGGATAAATCAGGAGGCAAAGAGGGGGAATAAAAGGAGCCTTTTCTGGTTGGTTGACAATAACCAGTCATGTTTCATAGGGATCTGTATTGGAACCAATACTTTTTACATTATATGTCAATGATTTGGATGATGGAATTGAAGACTTTGTTGCAAAGTTTGCAGATGATATGAAGATAGGCGGAGGGGCAGGTAATTTTGAGGAAGTAGAGCATTTACAGAGAGACTTAAACAGATTAGGAAATGGGCAAAGAAGTGGCAGATGGAATACCATGTCAGGAGTGTTTGATGACTCTGGGCCTGTATTCACTGGAATTCAGGAGAATGGGGGTGACCTCATTGAAACCTAGCGATGGTGAAAGGTCCTGATAGAGTGGATGTGGAGAGAATGTTTCCTATGCTGGGAGAGTCTCGGACCAGTATCCTTTTGAAAAGAAAATGAGGAGAAATTTCTTTAGCCAGAGAGTGGTGAATCTGTGGAATTCGTTGGCACATGCAGCTGTGGAGGCCAGTCTTTATGCATATTTAAGGCAGAGGTTGGTAAATTCTTGATTGGTTAGGGCATGAAGGGATATGGTCCTATGGTCTTATAATAGCTCTCCATGCTTCTAGATGTGGCTGACAGGTGGACTTTCCTATTATCCATTTGAAAGATGGCAGTGTTGGCAATGCAGCATTCTCTCAGTACTACACTGAAGTGACAGTCCACATTATGTGCTTATGTCATGAAATGGAGCTTTAACCACATTCTTCTGACTCAGAGGCAAACTCTATCATTGACACAAGCTGTTGCTGTCAGTGGTGAATAATGTGCTTGTAACAAAATTGCTTCCACTTATCAGGAATTCATAGCATGATATGAATTATTCATTATTACCCTCCATTTACTTTAGAATGTATGCCAAGCTATCAACAGAAGAGGAAAATGAATCACTATGTCTCAGCCATTTCCTACTGTTTATTTCTTCCTTGTCTATAGGTATTGACAGATTACAGATAATGTTAGAGCTACAAAACAGAAATTGGGTTGCCCGCAGAAACAAATGCTGCAGATTATATCAGTAGTTATTGAAAAGGTCAAGGACAAATTAAATGTGAAAATATTCACATGAAGGATGGTTTTCTAAATGAATTCAGTGAGTTGAAAAGAGAGCTTGGCCCTGCTGCATAGAAGTAAAAAAAAACTGGGCAAGAAAAATCTGTGTGAACAATGAGGAGCTTCAAAGAAGGGTGAGATGGAGTCTGTCCATGAATTGGAAATGAATGGTGCTCAAAGCTGGGCCACTCTGCATGATTAGAAATATCACAAATAAAACGGTACATGCACTCAAAGCTTATGATAAATGTTGGTTCATAATTCAGCAGGCAATCAAGCTGAACTGAACGGTGAAAGGAATTAAGAGGAACAAAAAGTACTACCAAGCACAGGTTAGCAGGAAACATCGAAAGGAACGGAAGTATTTTAACATCTTAAATAGAGAAAAGCTGATCAAAGAATGGATAGGACAAATTAGGAACTAAAATGATGAAATGAAGTAGAGGCGTATCCAAAGTATGAAATGAATGATTAATGTTTTCTTCACAATTTCTACATTTGACTACAAGATGGCAGAAGAGGACAAGACTTTAATTACAGTATTGACATTCTAGTCAGTCTTCCAGTATACAAGCTTGGTGCCTGAAGACTGAAAAGTTTCAAAAATTTCACCCAAAGTTCGGTAAAGAGCGAAAGAAAGGCAGAAACAGCAATTACAGGCCAATAACCTAACATCTCTGGTGTAGAAACCTTTAGAGACACCAGAGTAGAAATTCAATTGATTTTATTTTAAGGACTGCAGGTCCCCATTTTTAAGGTTGTGTGATAGGTGCATTGCAGTTGATGTGTTGATGCCCATGATGATTGAATATCTAAGGCAAGTGCATATTGTAATATACACTGTATATTTGAGAGATGGAGCAGTGATGATTGACAGAATGTAATTGTGAAGCTGTTGAGCAATGGTATTTGTTGCTATTTTCATTGACCTTGACTATACACTGAGCTTTTTATATTTTCTGCCACTGGTCCTGATAGCTGTGTTCTTTGTATTAACTTGACTTCAAAATGTTATGCCATTTTATATCATCCCTAGATGGCTTTACAGGTCAACAAGCATTCAGGATCCCTCATCTGACACCCTCTTTTTATACAGTAAATTACATTATAGCTTCCTTTGCTTAGCGGTGTGCTGATGAGCAATAAGCGCAGATCAGTGTCCTCTTCCATCTGACGCTTGCCGGGGTGTACAGTGAGTTCCAGCAGTGGTTTAATGCACTGATTTCAATCAGTTGCAGTTCACTTCAACTGTTGCATGTTTCCTGAGAACGCGGTCCTTATTAGGTACAACGATGAAAAGCAACCATATGGCATCCTTTAGATGCCAGGTGTGCACTTGGTACCAGAGCAAACTGCCACGGGTCCCTGAGCAAGATCATTTTATTGTTTGGTTTCCATTGCAAACAGATTGTTGGGCCAAGATCCATCCAAAATTAATTTGACACTCATAAACGCATAGGTTTATCCAATAAATGTTCCAGGGTTTGTTAAAAGCAAATCATGTTTGATTAACCTGAAGAAGGAAAAAATGAAAAGATGTGGAATGCTTGAGGGCTTTTGAAAGGGTCTTTGATGAAGCATTATATGCTGGTAAAAATTATTTGCCAAGGTAAAATGAACAGCAGTTGTTTAGGCATTGTATTTGTAAAGGCATATAATGTCGAATGCCTGTATTTCTGACCACAGAGAAGCCTACAGTAGTGCTCCCTAGAACTCAGCAATAGGGCTGTTGCTATCTTGATTTATTTATATTTATGATACAAAAGGCATGCAGGGATGAATTCAAAGAAGATAAATGGAAGATCATTTAGAAATATAGTAAACAATGAAAACCATCTAGATGCAGGGAAAAAATTTAGTGCAGAGAAGTATGACATAACATAATTTGGTGGGAAGAAAGAATGGAAGAAATATGAACTAAATGACGCATTCTTTTTATAGGTCTTTTGCGGGCTATTAAAACGCCGCATGATAAATTACATTTTACGGTATCTTTCTTTGGTTAGTCCTCAGCACGAGCATTGTGACCAATTCTAGTGCAAAGCTTTATAAAGGGGCTGTTAAGGGTTTAGAGAAATTCAACAGAAATATATTAAAGACAAGTGTTAGGGGAACTGGGAATTTTCACCTTGGAACAGAGAAAAAATAGAGATTTAATTGAATTGTTCAGAATGTTGAAGGATTTTAGAAAATAATGAGTCGAGTAGTACAAATTAAGTTAAGTAACCAGAGGGAACATAATTAAGGTCGTTGGCAAAAGGACCAAAATGTGACATGAGGAAATAATTTCCTGAGCAACATTTTTTTTATGATTTGATATGAACTGTGTAAAACGGCAGTGAAGAGGGAAAAGGTGCTGGAGAAAAATGTGAATGAAACCAGCTGGTTATCCAAAGAGAATTAATCTAGTTCTGTGCAACACAAAGCTATTAATGCATGACGCAAGTGTTACACCATAAAACAATAATCTAATTTCTCCATCCATTGATGCTGGCTGACGTATAGATGTTTCCACTATTTTCTGTGGTTTCCCTCCAATTATACTTATATTTCTGCACAGACACAAAGTAGAAACCGTAAAACAACTACAGCACAGAAACAGGCCTTTTGGCCCTTCTTGGCTGTGCCGATCCATTTTAAACCTAGTCCCACGGACTACACCTCCCATCCATGTATCTGTCCAATTTATTCTTAAATGTTAAAAAGAACCTGCATTTACCACCTCATCTGGCAGCTCATTCCATATTCCCACCACTCTCTGTGTAAAGAAGCGCCCCTTAATGTTCCCTTTAAACTTCCCCCCCTCACTCTTAACCCATGTCCTCTGGTTTTTTTCTCCCCTTGCCTCAGTGGAAAAAGCCTGCTTGCATTCACTCTATCTATACCCATCATAATTTTATATACTATCAAATCTCCCCTCATTCTTCTACGCTCCAGGGAATGAAGTCCTAACCTATTCAACCTTTCTCTGTAACTGAGTTTCTCAAGTCCTGGCAACATCCTTGTAAACCTTCTCTGCACTCTTTCAACCTTATTAATATCCTTCCTGTAATGTGGTGACCAAAACTGAACACAATACTCCAGATTCGGCCTCACCAATGCCTCATACAACCTCATCATAACATTCCAGCTCTTATACTCAACACTTTGATTAATAAAGGCCAATGTACCAAAAGCTCTCTTTACGACCCTATCTACCTGTGACGCCACTTTTAGGGAATTTTGTATCTGTATTCCCAGATCCCTCTGTTCTACTGCACTCCTCAGTGCCTTACCATTTACCCAGTATGTTCTACCTTGGTTTGTCCTTCCAAGGTGCAATACCTCACACTTGTCTGTATTAAACTCCATCTACTATTTTTCAGCCCATTTTTCCAGCTGGTCCAAGTCCCTCTGCAAGCTTTGAAAACCTTCCACACTGTCCACTACACCTCCAATCTCAGCAAATTTGCTGATCCAATTTACCACATTATCATCCAGATCATTGATATAGATGACAAGTAACAATGGACCCAGCACTGATCCCTGTGGCACACCACTAGTCACAGGCCTCCACTCTGAGAAGCAATTCTCTACTACCACTCTTTGGCTTCTTCCATTGAGCCAATGTCTAATCCAATTTACCACCTCTCCATGTATACCTAGCGACTGAATTTTCCTAAGTAACCTCCCATGGTTAGTTAGTCCCTAGACCTTGTCAAAGGCCTTACTGAAGTCCATGTAGACAACATCCACTGACAACAGTTTTCACTTTACAGAATTGTGCAGTAGCATAATTATGAAGCTATCTCATTCAACATTTTATCCTGAAGAAATGAAAGTCATGGGTTTAAACTACCAGTCCCGGCAGCAGTCCACCATGATTTTTGACATACAAAAAGGCATTTCCAGTTGTTGTTTCTAAATAATATGGAAGTATCAGGACATCAGAGTGCTACCCAGCGTAATAGAATTAGTGGTTTCACTTTTTTGGGTCTGGGGCACCCCAGATGATCAGAAAATTAAATACACCAGAACAACATTCAGACTCTGGTTGAGGCAACTGTACTCTCAAAGACATACTCTCCTACTATTAGGCACTGTAAAGCTAAATAAATGGAATGAAGAATAATTGAGGCGATGGCATATGGATTTCCAGTTTATTCAGTAATTTAAAAGAGATTTTACCATAATAAAGTTGATTTTTTTCATTTCTTTAAGCTTCTGCCTGCCTCATTGAGCTTTGTGCAGTTGGTATGTTTTGGTAGCAGTATAACTTAATCAAAATGAATCATTTCAATGATTTGCATTAACTGAGATGGAATTGAATTATCTATGGAGTCATGGGGGAAGGGCAAACATGAAGGAACTGGAGCTGACTGGTAGTGATCAAAGAAGAAGAAGATTGCCATCGTTGTCAGCTCTTTAGACTTGTGGAGAAACCTTTATCCATTTTAATAGCAATAGTTATAAAACTTGCAGTTTAACTTGCTCCAGTAAAAAAATGTATGGTCGTATAGAAGGCATGCAAGCTAAGGAGGTGTGAGATGCCAAAACTGGACAGCCCAAGAGCTTTCTCATTATGAATAATGCATTCCTCAGAAAAAAATGCTTATTTTATTATTACTATATTGTGATCTAAATCAAATCACGAATACATTTTCATATTGTTGAATAAATGTGTTTACAGAAAATAAATTGCCATCTAAACCAGCCTGAAATCCATTATGTAAAACTATTTTAACATTTAATGTTAAATTGGGCAATAATTCATGGGTAACTGCTTATAATATAAAAAGAGAAATGTTTAAAAAATAAATAATTTAACATTAATTTGAAGTTGTATACTAATGTGAGCGTTAAGTCAGAAATAGTACAGTTATTTAGTTTAACACATCTTGAACATTATAATTATAGGATTGTGACATTATTAAATATGCTGCAATTTAATAGAGTTTTAAAGGCACAAATTAATTTTGTATCACTGCAATACATTCAGCTTTGTTACTGAAAAAACCCTGGGCTCTTAAGATCAGAAATCAGGATCAGTACATTTCAGGTTTTGTTGGTCATTTTCTTATTCCCCTCCACCTCCTCTCAGAATAAATCATCAAAAAGGAGCGAATAATTCATGTGATATGATGTGGTTGTGTACATTGAGGTTACAATCATGACACCTTGTGAATGCAGGAAATCCTTGATTATACCTACACAATGGAAGGGTGATGTAGTGAAGTGTTGTGTAATTAATAATGGATTCCTTGTGATACTTTACTGGTGAACTGAAGATGACAAGGTGACAGAAAGTTTTGAAGAATGGGGCTGTCTTTTGAGTTATTCTGTCAGCCTCCAATTCTCACCTCCCTGGTGGAGTACGGACAGTTTTCTGTTGCTAATCAGTCAGAATTTCAGCTACTCTTTGAAAACAATGTTTACTCTTCTGGCCTGTTGTTGCTTGGCTCTGGTCATTGAGAAGAACTCCTTATTATCACCGGAATGTATGATAGGATAATTGATTGTAATCCTGCATGTGCAAGACAGGATAATCTCCTGACAGTTCAGCATTTGAACAGCTAGGAAGTACTTTTTCAACACCATCTTGTGTGATTGTTTTTTTCCACCAGTGATATTGGCAGTCTTTTTTTTTGGTTTATTAATGAGAATTTAATTTTCAGATTATTGACTTAGGCAAGCAATTAATTAATTAATGCATTTTGGATGACTTGGTCACTATCCAAAATGGATTTTCTTTTAAATAATCTTTGTAGTATCAGAGTGGGGTTAACTTGTGCTACTTAAACTGTTTTTCTACAGTCTACTGCAAACAGCCCTTCTACCTTTCTAAACTACAACCACACAAGACTCCTGTATTTGGCCTGTCCCAGTTATTTCATAATCCCAATTTTTATTCCACTGTTGTTACCTGTTAGCTTTCAAATTGCCTCCATAAATGTCTCCATTTCTCCAATCGACTCTGTGCCTCATCTTTCATCAACCCTCCTGCTTGAAACAAGCTTTAAACTTCAAACGTCTCCTTTCTTGGCCCAGTTTAAAATGATTTTATTTTGGTGGAGCACCTCAGGATTATTTGCTGCATTGAAATTACTTAAAAATACAAGCTTATTTGTCTTTTCTCCTTTTATATCTGAGCACGGTCATTGAAATTTATATGATGCTATGTTAATCTAGTACTCTCAGGAGAGGATGTCTGGTCGTATTTTGAAAATTTCTCCCATGCTGCACCTGGTATTGCATTGTGTTTTGTACCAAAGCTTTTAATACCAATAAAATATTGTTTGATAATTACATTGGTGTCATGGTTTTCAGTACATTAGTACTAGATAGCATTGGTACAATGAAACAGCAATGCCAGACAACAGTAATAAGATTATTACGGTAAACAGTGCTAAATTGACATTATCTTGTGTTCATATATGACTATATTCTATTTCCTAAATCACCCACACTCTTTCTTGACATTTGCAAGTACTAGGCGAAATCTTGCTGGATACAATAATGGCATGTTCAAGCCATGTGCTGTTGCTGATGCAGAAATTGGCCAGCTTTTTCTCTTGGTAAAAATGCCCACTGTGATTTGCAAATTTGTCTGAACTTGCTGATCATTTAAGCTGCTTCGCTAAGTTCCTCTACATTAATGGCACCTTTTCCTAGGTTTCTCTATTTTTAAGAATTGGATTTTCCTAATAAATATGCCTGAGAAAGTCAAGCCTGATATTTGAGAGCATAAATACAGTCTTAATGGCATTGTGAATCCAATATCAATTAACCTGGAAATTGAATCATTTAGAGATATAAAAGGAAGAAATGAAGGAAATGGTTAGAGTAGTGGTCCCCAGCAAAGCATGCGCTACCAGGCTGCGAGGAAACGATATGATTTGGCGATAGGAGTCCGCTGCACCTTTCCTCATTTTTTGTCATGTCCACTGTTGAGCCATTACGCATGCGGGGTCATTACCCACGTGTCATCCATGTCAGCGCGGGAAGAAGATCAAATCCTCGAGCTTGCAAATGACGGCGGGCTGAAAAGTATGTTTGACATAACATCTCTGCCGGCATTCTGGATCTCAAAGTCAAGGCTAAATATCCTGAGATAGCCACGAAAGCACTGAAAACGTTGCTTCCATTTCCAACATATCTCTGCAATGAATGCAACGAAAACTAAATTGCGGAATAGACTGGACATAAGGAACCCATTCGAGTATTGCTGTCTCCCATCACCCCTCGATGGGACCATCTTGTTGCAGGGAAACAAGCATTCAGCCCAGACTCCCACTGATTCAGCGATATTGGTGTGTTGTGATGATTTTATATGTTCATATGGGGAAAATATGTGATGTGTGTTTAATGTCCAAATGTTACTTAAAATGTTATGATGCTATTGACTTACTTATATAACCATATTACAATTACTGCACGGAAACAGGCCATCTCTGCCCTTCTAGTCCATGCTGACCACTACTCTCACCTAGTCCCACCGACCTGCACTCAGCCCATAACCATCCATTCCTTTCCTGTCCGTATACCTATCCAATTTTTCTTTAAGTAATATCGAACCTGCCTCTACCACTTCTACTGGAAGTTCATTCAACACTTACTTCAAGCTCCCCTGTCCTTCCCTGATAATTGAGTTATCGCTATATTCATGCGAGGAAAATATGCGCTGTGTGTTTAATATTAAATTCGTTAGATAAACCCTTTTAGAAACGAAATTGAGCGTATTAGCCACTTATCACCTATATTCCGGTCGTGATTAACACCCCCCCCCCACCAGAATCGCCAAAAACGATTTGTAGAAAAAATCGGCACGTACAGGCAAAGGACGCATGCGCATTGGTGCCCGCGCAAGGCTTCATGGTCATTGTAGTCTCTCAGTGTAAACAACGTATTTGGCTCTACTCTTGTCCTTTGGCAAGCCTACCCGCCCCCCCCCCCCCCCGGGTCGGCTGGTAAGCAAGAATATTGTCAATATGAAACCGGTCTGCAGTGCTAAAAAGGTTGGGGACCCCTGGTTTAGAGAGGGAAACATCGCCAACATTATGGGTCAGTGATCTTACTTTTTTGCAAAAGAGCTTAAAAGAGGGAAATTCAGACATCAAACACTTTGAGAGGAGGGGGCTTCAATCTGGTCCACTGCCTGAGGATAAAAGGCAGCAGTAGGTCAGTACAGTGAAAAAAAAAGTGTTGACCAGCGACCAGTTGACATTTGGGATTGATTAGTAGGAGAAAATTAAAGGAAGGCAGGGGCAAGTACAGTGACCATCGTCAGAGTGGACATAGCCAGAATGGTGATCTTGAGACTTTAGCTCTTCGAGGTTACATTGAACAGAGGCTTCAGTCAGAGAAAGCAAGGGACAGAAAAGCTCAAGTTTTTTCATTCTCTTCTTTATATCTGCTCAGCAAGGACAGTAGAGATGACAGGCAGGATAGTGGAATGCTTGACTTGTGGGATGTGGGAAGCCAGGGAGATCTCCAGTGTCCCTTACGACTACAACTGAGAAAAGTGCACCCAGCTGCAGCTTCTAACAAAACGCGTTAAGGAGTTGGAGTTGGAACTGGATGAACTCCAGATCATTCATAGGGCTGAGAGGGTGATAGATAAGGACATATAGAGAGGTAGTTACACCCAAGGTGCAGGACACAGGAAGCTGTGTGACAGTCAGGAAGGGCAAAGGGGTTAAGGTGCCAGTGCAGAGTACCCCAGTGGCCAACTCTCTCAACAACAGGTAAATCACTTTGGATACTGTTGGGGGAAGTTGACCTAGCACACGAAAGTCACAGTGGTCGGGTCTCTGGCACTGAGTCTGCTCTGTGACTCAGAAGGGAAAGGGGGAGACAGGGAATCCCCTGTGGTGACAGGGGATTCGTTAGTTAGGGGAATGGACAGGAAGTTCTGTTAGAGAGAATGAGATTCCCAGATGGTATGTTGCCTACTGGATGCCACGGTCTGGGATATCTCGGATCGAGTCCACAGCTTTCTTAAGTAGGAGGGTGAACAGCCAGAAGTCATGGTCCATGCAGGTACCAATGGCATGAGAAAGATGAGTGATGAGGTTCTGCATAGGGAGTTCAGGGAGTTAGGTGCTAAGTTAAAGGGCAGGGCCTCCAGGGTTGTGATCTCAGGATTACTACCCGTGCCATGTGCTGGTGAGGCCAGAACGAAAAAGATTATACAGTTTAATATGCAGCTAAGGAGTTGGTGTAGGATGGAGGGCATACGATTTTTAGATCATTGTCTCTCTTACAGGGAAGGTGGGACCTGTACAGAAGGGAGAGCTTGCACCTGAACCAGAGGGGGACTAATATCCTTGCAGGAAGGTTTGTTAATGTTAATGCTACATGGTGGAGTTTAAACTAGAGTTTTAGGGGGATGGGAACCAGAACAGCTAGCGGAGAGGTTGTGGAGGCAGATATTGGTAAAACTTCAGACAAAGTTAGGAATCAAAAGGTTGAGGATAGTGCAACTAGTGTCCTGAAATGCATATATTTCAATGCAAGAAATATCATAGGAAGAGCGGATAATGGAGCTGAAGCTGAGGTAGCTGGTAGCTACACAGAGGCAATCTATAATGAGGAGGCTGCTGATAGGACAAAATTGCAGTCAACAGGATGAATTGCACCATAAAAGGCAGACAAAATTGAAAAGGGTGAATACAGGTGTTGTATTTCAACATGCACAGTATATGGAAAAAAGTAGATGAATTGATGAATTTGCAGCACAGTTGCAGATTGGCAAGTATGATATTGTAGGCATTCTGAATCATGGCTGAAAGAAGATTATACTTTATTTTCACCAAACAATTGAAACTAGGACATACAATCATCACAGCGATACTTGATTCTGTGCTTCCCGCTCCCTGGATTACAAATCGATAGTAGATATTAAAAATTTAAATTATAAATCATAAATAGAAAATAGAAAAATGGAAAGTAAGGTAGTGCAAAAAAAAAACGAGAGGCAGGTCCGGATATTTGGAGGGTACGGCCCAGATCTGGGTCAGGATCCATTCAGCAGCCTTATCACAGATGGAAAGAAGCTGTTCCCAAATCTGGCCGTACGAGTCTTCAAGCTCCTGAGCCTTCTCCTGGAGGGAAGAGGGTGGAAAAGTGTACTGGCTGGGTGGGTCGTGTCTTTGATTATTCTGGCAGCACTGCTCTGACAAGGTGCGGTGTAAAGTGAGTCCAAGGACGGAAGATTGGTTTGTATGATGTGCTGGGCTGTGTTCATGATCTTCTGCAGCTTCTTTCGGTCTTGGACAGGACAACTTCCATACCAGATTGTGATGCACCCTAGAAGAATGCTTTCTACGGTGCATCTATAAAAATTAGTGAGGGTTTTGGGCCAAATTTCTTTAGTTTTCTCAGGAAGTAAAGGCGCTGGTGGCCCTTCTTGGCAGTGGACTCCTTGGTTGGACCAAGTCAGGTCATTTGTGATATTGACCCTGAGAAACTTAAAGCTTTTGACCTGTTTCACTTGCGCACCACCGATGTAAATTGGGTCGTGCGGTCTGCTACCCCTTCTGAAGTCAACAACCAATTCCTTCATCTTGCTGACGTTGAGGGATAGGTTATTGTCTTCGCACCATGCCACCAGCTTCTTAATTTCCTCTCCGTATTCAAACTCATCATTACCCAAAATACGGCCTACAATTGTGGTGTCATCAGCAAACTTATATATTGAGATTGATGGAAACTTGGCTACACAATCATGGGTGTACAGTGAGTACAGCAGGGGGCTGAGTACACAGCCTTGCGGGGCACCGGTGCTCAGAGTGATTGTAGAGGAGAGCTTGTCCCCTATTTTTTACAGCCTGGGTCCTGTCTGTGAGGAAGTTGAAGATCCAGCTGCAGATCTGAGTGCTAAGGCCCAGGTTCTGGAGCTTAGGAATCAGTTTATTTGGAATGATGGTATTAAAGGCAGAGCTGTAGTCAATGAAAAGGAGCCTTACGTATGCGTCTTTATTCTCCAAATGTTCTAAGGAGGAATGTAGGAAGGAAGATTATAGCTGGGAGCTTAATGTCCAAGGGATTGTATTAAAAGGACAGACAGGAAGGCAGAGGGGGCGGTGTTGCTCTGTTGGTAAAAAATGAACTCAAATCATTAGAAAGAGGTGACATAGGGTCGGAAGGTGTTGAATCATTGTGGATAGAGCTAAGGAACTGTAAGGGTAAAAAGACTCTGATGGGAGGTGTATACAGACCCCCAAATAATACTAAGGATGTGTCCTACAAATGACAATGGAAGATGGGAAATGCATGCCAAAAGGGTAATGTTACAATAGTCATGGTGGACTTCAATGTGCAGGTAGATTGGGAAAACCAGGTTGGTGCTGGATTCCAGGAGAGAGAATTTCTATAGTGTCTATGAGGTGACTTTTTAGAGCAGCTCATTGTTGACCCCACAAGGGGATCAGCTATTCTAGATTGGGTGTTGTGCAATGAACCAGGATTGATTAGATAACTTAAGGTAGAAGAAACATCAAGGGCAAGTGATCACAATATGATGGAATTCACCCTGAAATTTGAGAAGGAGAAACTAAAGTCGGATTCATCAGTATTACTGTGGATTAAAGAGAATTACAGAGGCATGAGCGAGGATTTGGCTCAAATTGATTGGAAGGGAATACTGGCAGGGATGACGACAGAGCAGCAATGGCTGGAATTTCTGGAAGCAATTCGGAAGGCACAGGATATGTACATCCCAAAGAGGAAAAAGTATTCCAAAGGAAAGATGACACAACTGTGGCTAACAAGTCAATTCAAAGCCTACATAAAAGCCAAAGAGAGTGCATATAATAGAGCAAAAATTAGTGAGAGGTTAGAGGATTGGGAAGCTTTTAAAAACCAACAGAAGCCAACTAAAGTCATTAAGAAGGTAAAGATGGAATATGAAAGTAAACTAGCCAAAAATATTAAAGAAGATACCAAAAATTTCCACTGATACATAAAGTGTAAAAGGGGGCGAGAGTGGATATTAGACTGCCGGAAAATGATGCTGGAAAGATAGTAGTGGTGGACAGGGAAATGGTGGATGAACTGAATCATTATTTTGCATCACTCTTCATGGTGAAAGACACTAGAAGTGTGGCGGAACCAGGTGTTGGGGTCATGAAGTGTATGAAGTTACTGTAAGGTCTGAGGCTAGATAAGACACCTAGACCAGATGGTGTACATTTCAGCGTTCTGAAAGAGGTGGCTGAAAAGATCGTAGAGGCATCTTTCAAGAATCACTAGATTCTGGAATGGTTCCAGAAGATTGGAAAATTGCAAATGTCACTCCACTCTTCAAGAAGGGAGAGAGGCAGAAGAAAGGAAACCATATG
Organism: Mobula hypostoma; assembly: GCF_963921235.1. Taxonomy (NCBI): domain Eukaryota; kingdom Metazoa; phylum Chordata; class Chondrichthyes; order Myliobatiformes; family Myliobatidae; genus Mobula; species Mobula hypostoma. Next base: position 35,722,589 of record NC_086107.1, on the reverse strand, counting down.
CCAGTTAGTCTTTTCTCAGTGATTGGAAAGATGTTGGAGTTGATTATTAAGGATGAGGTCTCAGGGTACTTGGAGGCACATGATAAAATAGGTTTCCTCAAGGGAAAATCTTCCCTGACCAAATTGTTGGAATTCTGTGAAGAAATAACACGCAGGATCGACAAAGGAGTGGCAGTTGATGTTGTCTACTTGGATTTTCAGAAGGCCTTTGACAAGATGTCACGCTGTTAAAGTTGAATCTGAATAAAACCCGGGAGACCAATTTCTTATAGTTACAACAGTTTATTGCACACCCTGCTGCAGGAGTTTGAGACCCAGTTGTCAGAGTGAAGGCACGTAAGTACTGCCACCATCCGACAAGTGGGCCCACTCTCTCCGCTTATAGCCGTATATTTATACATAGTAAGCCCAATACATTACTGTTGCAAGATGTCATTTGATCTGGTATGCCCACCAAGTCTGTTGGTGCGAAACTTAGTTACAGATAAGAGATTCCGCTAGATCAAGGCTTAATTACAGATGGATATGCTGTCCAGTCCTTATCAGTTATTCCCTTTGCTAGGCCCTGACTTAATTACAGATGGATGTTCAATCCTGTCCTTAATGGTGAGTCCTCCTCCCCTACTCAAACGAGGGTACAATGTACAATGTTATCGAACTCTCAATGTCTCTCTGCAAACCAAGGGAGAACTAGTATTAGTTTTAGCTAACTGCTGAAGACAGAGTTTACTTCAGTTCAAAAATTCCTATTCAGTCCCAATTATTCTTTCAGCCAGAGGTTACATAGGTTCAAAATGATTTTTTATATCCCCAATTCCTCAACACATGAGGCTGCTTAACAAGCTATAAGCTCATGGTATTACAGGAAAGATTCTAGCATGGATAAAGTTTTGGCTGATTGGCAGGAGGCAAAGAGTGGGAATAAAAGGAGCCTTTTCGGGTTGGCAACCAGTGACTAGTGGTGTTCCACAGGTGTCTGTGTTGGGACCAATTCTTTTTACATTATATGTCAGTGATTTGGATGATGGAGTTGATAGCTTTGTTGCAAAGTTTGCACAGGATTAAAAATGGGTGGAGGAGCAGGTAGTTTTGAGAGAGTAGAGAGGCTTCATCCATTAGTCTTGCGAGACCATGGACCTGTGCCTGGAAAGTCTTCACTTTCCAGGGCGCAGGCCTGGGCAAGATTGTATGGAAGACCAGCAGTTGCCCATGCTGCAAGTCTCCCCTCTCCACACCACCGATGTTAACCAAGGGAAGGGCAAGGGCCAATACAGCTTGGCACTGGTGTCGTCGCAGAACACTGTGTGGTTAAGTGCCTTGCTCAAGGACACAACACGCTGCCTCAGTTGGGGCTCGAACTCACGACCTTCAGGTCGCTAGTCGAATGCCTTAACCACTTGGCGACGTGAGAGTAGAGAGGCTACAGAAGGGCAAAAACAGGTTAGGAGAATGGGCAAAAAAATGGCCCAGGAACTGTATGGAATGCACATTGATAGAAGAAATGAAAGGGTTGACTATTTTCTAAATGGAGAGAAAATATAAAAAGCTGAGGTGCAAAGGGTCTTAGGAGTTTTTGTGCAGGATTCCCTAAAATGTAATTTGCAGGTTGAGTTTGTAGTGAGGAAGACAAATGCAATGTTAGCATCCATTTCAAGAGGACTAGAATATAAAAGCAAGGATGTAATGTTGAGACTTTATAAAGCATTGGTGAGGCCTCAGTTGGAGTATTGTGAGCAGTTTTGGAAAGGATGTGCTGAAACTGGAGCGTGTTCAAAGGACTTTCACAAAAAAGATTTGAGGATTGAATGGCTTGTCATATGAAGAGTGTTTGATGGTTCTGGGCCTGTATTTGCTGGAATTCAGAAGAATGAGGGGTGACCTCATTGAAACCTATTGAATGGTGAAAAGCCTTGATAGAATGGATGTGAAGAAGATGTTTCCTATGGTGAGAGAGTTTAAGACCAGAGGTTACAGCCTCAGAATAGAGGGGTGCATTTTTAGAACAGAGATGTGAAGGAATTTCTTTAGCCAGAGAGTGGTGAGTCTGTGGAATTCTTTGCCACAGGTGGCTAGGGAGGCTAAGTCTTTATGTATATTTAAGGCAGAGGTTGATGGATTCTTGACTGGTCAGGGCATGAAGGGATATCTTGAACAAGTGCTTACATTCAACTGATGGTGCTTCCATTGTGCTACTGGGCAAAGAGTTGCAGATTTGAACACAATGACAATGAAGGACAGTTATACAACTTGTGAGGAATTATTCAGTTGATAGCATTCCAGATAGGTGATAGATATAGTCTGCTACTCTTGAACATTCTTGCAGGTAGAGGAGAAAGGTTGACAAATAGTTGTAGTGCAGTTTATGGATGGCACATTCTGAAAATATATCGATGATAGAGGTATCTGAGGTAGTGGATGGGCTACTTAGTCCTGGATTGCATTTAGGTCCTTGAGTGCTATTGGAGCTGTGTTCATCCAGGTGAGTGGAGCATACTCCATTCCACTTCTGACCTAAGCATCCCTTGTTTACATCTCTTAGTTCTTGATTTCTCTGCTAAAGGAAACAATTTACACTATGAATTTCAAATAATTACTAGTAATCTAGTAATAGATGCAGAGCAGTAGATGTAGTGTCTATGGATTTCAGCAAGGCATTTGATAAGTTACCCCATTCAAGGCTTATTGAGAATGTAAGGAGGCATGGATCCATGGGGACCTTGCTTTGTGGATCCAGAACTGGCTTGCCCACAGAAGGCAAAGGGTGATTGTGGACTGGTCACATTCTGCATGGAGGTCGGTGACCAGTGGTGTGCCTCAGGGATCTGTTCTGGGACCCCTTCTCTTCATGATTTTTATAAATGTCCTGGATGAGGAAGTGGAGGGATGGGTTAGTAAATTTGCTGATGACACAAAGGTTGGGGGTGCTATAGATAGTGTGGAGGGTTGTCAGAGGTTATAGTGGGACATTGATAGGATGCAAAACTGAGCTGAGAAGTGGCAGATGGAGTTCAACCCAGATAAGTGTGAGGTGGTTCATTTTGGTATGTCAAATATGATGACAGAATGTAGTATTAATAGTAGGACTCTTGGCAGTGTGGAGGATCGGAGGGATCTTGGGTCCGAATCCATAGGACACTCAAAAGCTGCTGTACAAGTTGACTGTGTGGTTAAGAAGGCACACAGTGCATTGGCCTTCATCAACCATGGGATTGAGTTCATGAACCGAGAGGTAATGTTATAGCTGTATAGGACCCTGGTCAGACCTCACTTGGAGTACTGTGTTCAGTTCTGGTCACCTCACTACAGGAAGGATGTGGAAACTATAGAAAGGGTGCAGAGGAGATTTACAAGGATGTTGCCTGGATTGGGGAGCAATGTTTATGAGAATAGCTTGAGTGAACTTGGCCTTTTCTCCTTGGAGTGACGGAGGATGAGAGGTGACCTGATAGTGGTGTACAAGATGATGAGAGGCATTGATTGTGTGGATAGTCAGAGACTCTTTCCCAGGGCTGAAAAGGCTATCATGAAAGGGCACAGTTTTAAGGTGCTTGGAAGTAGGTGCAGAGGAGATGTCAGGGGTAAGTTTTTTACGCAGAGAGTGGTGAGTGCGTGGAATGGGCTGCTGGTTATGGTGGTGGAGGCGGATATGATAGAGTCTTTTAAGAGACTCCTGGATAGGTAATGGAGCTTAGAAAAATAAAGGGCTGTGGTTAACCTTGGGTAATTTCGAAAGTGAGCACAACATTGTGGGCCAAAGGGCCTGTATTATGTTGTAGGTTTTCTATGTTCCTATCTCTTCTTTTCCAAGGACAAGATCTCCAGCATCTCTTGTTAATATAGTCCTCACCCAAAACCACTTACCTCCAGAAACATTTTGGTAATTTATTCTGCAGACTCTGAAGTCATCCAAATGTAAGATGCAATGCAATGTTGCTCCATTTGGGATTAGACCAGTGTTTTATAAGATACAGTAATGCATGAGTCCCTCACTCAAGTTGAACTTTTTAAAACTTGGAATTTGTATGTATATTTTTTCCACCACTTCCTCAGCTTCCTCAGTCATGTTCACAAGCTGTGTGCAAACTCCCAGATTAACTTGTTCTTATAACCCTTCTGGAATTGTGCCTTCTAATTTCTATTTGGATGGCAGGGTGGAGATACGTCCCTACCAAAGGAGGTGTAAGATACTCCTTCCCTCCCCTAGCCTGCAGGTCACCCTTGGGCAATATGTAGCACCTACTTAGCCCTCTGATCAGGGTCACGTGAAACCATGGGAGCAGGTGGTGGATGTTTGTATGAGCAGCTGGTGCTGGTTATGCGACCACTGACACCAGGCAATCTCTGAAGATTATTAACAATGGCTGGAGTTACTCATCTTGTAAAGACACTGGCCAGAAGAAGACAATGGCATACCACTTCTGCAGAAAAATTTGCCAGGAACAATCATGGTCAAGACCATGAATGCCCACATCATACAACCACAACACACAGTGATGATGAGTTTATATTGCTTCTTCTTATTTTCCCATTAAAATACAACGCTTCCCACAGCTCAGCATTAAATATCACCTTCCATCTATCTGCCCTTTTCACCATCCTATTTGGATATATCTCAATAAATTGGCACCAATTCCACATGTCTCTTTTGTGTCATCTGCAGAATTTCAGTATTTGTGCCTGATATTCCTCAGTTAAAAGGCTAAAACCACATGTAACACTCACTTTGCCTAAGTGGCATGATCTCAAGGTGATAACCCCCTGCCTGGCCAAACCTTAGAACTCTCGTTTGGGTGAATGCTTTGCGATGTGTCCCCTGTTTCAAATCGGTACCCCGTAATAACAAGCCGTACACAGGGTGCGGTTAAATAACTAAGATTTTATGACTCTTACTTGAACTATGGGATTAGTTGAGAACCAAAATATAAAATAAAAAGGTGCCAAGAATAATAATTAGTCAGTTTGTGCACAAATAACTCGTTGGAGCTCACACACTATTCTCGGTCCACCATACGATTTCCTCCTAACTCCGCGGGTCCCGAGACCCCGCTTGGGGTCTGCTCCGCTAGCCAGCTCATGGCATCTCTTCATGTGCATCTTCTCTCTTCATCCCGATGGCGCGTTCTCACCAAATCCTGCGCAAACAACAGTTTTCAGACACACAAGGAAGAATAACATCTGTCCCAATTGGTTAGCAAATGAATACAAGTCCCATTATCACTAATTATAAGCCAAACATACTGCTACAGAGAACCCCTTGCATCAGCAGTTAATATTACAGAGAATCCATTTTATTATAACACTACAGAGAAGCCATTTTATTAGCCTTAGCAAGTAACATGAAAAAACCCCTTACACGCAAAAGAAGTATTTTTGGGTCTGTTTTCTTTTTATGATACTATTAATGGTGCACAAGTATTTATGTTAATTTGATTGTAAATAAAACAGAAAATGATAAAGATACTCAGCTGGTAAAGTAGAATCTGTGGAAAGAAATGCCTTATGCAGTACCCTAAAGGAAATATCTCTCAAGATTGACACAGACATATGTTTTTCTGATTCCTTTACTTGACAGATTTCCATAATGATTTACTTCCATACTTGGTTTTAGTTTGAATGTATAATACTGTGCAAAAGTCTTAGGCACATATCTATAGCAGAGTATAAGAATTTTGTAGAGTACTGCATATTACGTCTTTCCAATTAACAAATAACACTTAATACTACTAAGCTAATAGAAAGTTAAGTACTCTGTTTCTGTTTCCCAACCACCTACCTATTTTAACCAATATGCAGTACTGTACAAACGTCTTAGGCACCCTAGCTATATCTATGTATACTTGTACAGGTCAGTACCAATGAACATTGGCATTGATACCCCACCGACAGTGCCTATAAAGAGTATTCACTACCCCTTGGAAGTTTTCATGTTTTATTGTTTTACAGTATTGAATCACAATGGATTTAATTTGCCTTTTTTGACACTGATCAACAGAAAATGACTCTTTCCTGTCAAAGTTCAAACAGATCTCTACAAAGTGATCTAAATTAATTACAAATATGAAACACAAACTAATTGATTGCATAAGTATTCATCCCCTTTAATATGACACACCAGATCATCACTGGTGCAACCAGTTGGTTTTAGGATTCACATAGTTAGTGAAATGGAGATCTGTTTTTGGAGACTTGTGTGCAGTCAAGGTGTTTCAATTGATTGTAAAAATACACCTGTATCTGAAAGGTCCAACTGCTGGTGAGTCAGTATCTTTGCAAAAATTACACTATGAAGACAAAAGAACACTCCAAGCATCTCTGCAAAAAGATTATTGAAAAGCTTAAGTCAGGAGATTGATTCAAGAAAATTTCCAAGTCACTGAATATCCCTTGGAGTACTGTTAAAGTAAATCATCAAGAAAAGGAAAGAATATGGCACAGCTGTAAATCTGCCAAGAACAGGCCGTCCTCAAAACTGAGTGGCTGTGCAAGAAGGGGACTAGTGAGGGAGGTCACCAAGTGACCTATGACAGCTCTGGGGGAGTTACAAGATTCAGTGGCTGAGGGGAGAGACTGTGCATACAATAACTGTGCTTCGCCAGTCGCTGCTTTATAGGAGAGTGGCAAAGAAAAAGCCACTGTTGAAACAAACTCGCATGAAATCTTGGCTAGAGTTTGCCAGAAGGCATGTGGAAGACTCTGAAGTCTGCTGGAAGAAGGCACTATGGACTGATGAAACCAAAATTGAGATTTTTGGCCATCAGACTAAACATTATGTCTGTAATAAACCAAATACCTCATATCATCAAAACACACTATCCCTACTGTGAAGCATGGTGGTGGCTGCATCATGCTGTGGGGATGCTTCACTGCAGCGGGCCCTGGAAGGCTTGTGAAGGTAGAGAGTAAAATGAATGCAGCAAAATACAGGGAGATCCTGGAGGAAAATCTGATGCAGTCTGCAAAAGAACTGCAACTTGGGAGAAGATCTGTTTTCTAGCAAGAAAATAACCCCAAACATAAAGCCAAAGCTACACAGGCTTAAAATCACCAAAGTTAATGTCCTGGAGTGGGCAAGTCAAAGTCCAGACATTAATCCAATTGAGATTTTGTGGATGGACTTCAAAAGGACTGTTCACTCACGATTCCCATGCAATCAGACAGAGCTTGAACAGTTTTGTAAAGAAGAGTGGGGAAAAATTGCATTATTCAGATGCACAATGCTGATAGAGACCTATCCACACAGACTCAAGGCTATAATTACTGCCAAAGGTACATCTACTAAATACTGACTTGAAGGGGGTGAATACTTATGCTATCAATTATTTTGTGTTTTATATTTGTAATTAATTTAGATCACTTTGTAGAGACTCCTTGACATGAAAGAGTCTTTTTCTGCTGATCAGTATCAAAAAGAGCCAAATTAAACCCACTGTGCTTCAATGTTGTAAAACAATAAAAAATGAAAACTTCCAAGAGGGGTGAATACCTTTTATAGGCATTGCACATACTTTCTGGAACCTTTCATCTTGTGCTGACATCTTCCACAGGAAAATTTACAGGAGAGTCATTAACTAGATTGAAAAATTCAGTCTGTGTTGAAAAATAGCATCTTTGTCTCTAATTCAGTTTGCTGCTCACGCTGTTGTCACCTTTTCTTGTCCTTAATTTGTGAAGTAAGGTCATAAGTAACCAACAAATCACGCAATACACATTTAATGGATCAGTACCACTTCAGGACTATTTATGACTTGTCCACATGCATGAAAGAGTTGCAAAGATAATCCACAAGAGCTATTCAGATAGTTTCAGTCATTTTTCTATGAATTTTAACACAAACTTTTAATTGTATGCAGACCATATACATAAAGATAATATTGAGGGTCACGTATTGCCATTAAAGGTGTAGGAGGCAGTTATTTCCTTAAGATGTGGGTATTATTGAATGACTAACCACTATTTTAAGAGAAAGCATCATCAATTGGCTGGATAATGTTTGATAAAATATGAATAAAAATAATGTTAAACTGCTACACATCTCATTGTCTTGCACCCTTCCTATCAGAATGTCTTATTTTTTATTAAACCTATAAAATAAAATTTTGTAAAAATTACATGAGTTTAGTGTATGATATGGTTACGTTGCCTTTAATCAGGTGCTGATTCAGTTCTGAAATATTTCTGTCTATTGTTATATTTGTGTTATCTTTAAGAAAGACAAAAAGAGCTGGTATATAAACCTAACTCTTCATGAAAGAGCAGAAATCTTCATTATTTCATGAGGTATAATTTTATTTTTCCCTCTTTTCTTTTAGGTGGAAAGAGAGATTGCCATCCTGAAGTTAATAGAACATCCACATGTTTTAAAGCTACATGACGTCTATGAAAATAAAAAATATTTGTAGGTATATGTTTAGTATTTAATTGAATGCATGTTATGTTGGTTTGTCACTCTTGAATTACTTTGAATTGGTTTATAATAAATACACTTCGGTTCCCTTTAGTTGTAACATCTATTTTTGCAAAAATCAAAAATAGTTATTATTGAATTATAAATGAAATTTTGTCTGTTAAAATTGATTGTAGGTTGCTACGTACCTGGTTCTAAAGATCTGAGGAGCTGAATGTCTCATGTTTTGGTTTCCTCACTTAAAAGTCAGTGAGTGTATGTCCTGCTAAGCAAATTTAGAATCAACAGACTATGTAAATTATATGAGGAGATAGCCTAGTGGATTATTATCATGCTTTCACATCCAAAGCTAGGCTTAAACTGCACTTTAGATGTAAGTAACTGTGTTCAGGTGGCATCCTTTAGCGTTCTGTTATCAATTCACATCACAAAATTGTTCGTAATTTCACTACATTAGCATTCTCACTTTGGTAGCCTGGGGAAAAGTACACACTCTTTTTCGAACAAATACTTTTTCGGGTTTAATTCCTTTATCTGTTTTAGATGTTTTAGTGCCGGAAGAGGGTCTCAAAACAAAATGAACGAATTTACTACCAGTTCCTGCCATTACAATCTCAGTTTAACTTTCGATCCACATCCTTGTGTATCGATGAATTGCGTATGCAGTATAAAGATACATAAAGCAAACCGCACAGAACTAATACAGAACTAATACGGTAGTGACAATTCTGAAGGAACTCAATACAAACAACATTAGAATCCCACCAACCCTGTACCTTATACATAGCAGTGAAAATGTAAGCAAATACATCTCATCTAAGACGTCTTCTGCTTTTTAGTACACACGTGCTGAACTTCCAAACAGAGACTAAACATTCACGTTACGCGGTTACATTCACAATCGGTCATGATACAATAAAGTTAGACAAAAGGTACACTTTGACACAGCTTTTACAAGATTTTGCCTGGTAGTTATATTACAGGAAGACTGACCTACTTGGCCGGTAAGGAACTTTGCACAAGCCACGCTGTCCAGCGCCAATGTCTTCACTCGTGAAAATCTAAAGCATCCACACGTAAAACATGTCAAATTACTGATATTCTTGATTCACCAACAAGTATAAACGAATTCACATGGATATTGTCAATTAACACTCACCTTTCCTCACCATGCCCAGTATCTCTGGGAGGAACTTAATCGTTCTTCTGCAGAAAACAAAAATGGTCTCCCCACTATCCCGCACGTGTGTAATGACATCACCATCTCCACTTAAAGGCACAGACAACTATTCTAGCATTACCCGGATGGATGCCTAAGTACACTTTTAGCGATAATGAATATGATTCGACGGTCACCCGGTTACATCATGTAGAGAATTTTGTCGGATGACTAGTCTTTGAAGTGGAAACCAAGGATGAAGTAGAGTGCTTCTTGCATACTTTACCTGGTATTTCAATTAAACTATACTGAGGGGCAAGCTCTGAGTACAAATACTACTATGGGTCCCTTCCTGAGTTTGAGAAAGGAAAATTCAGAAAACAAAAATCTAAGTAAATATCTCCTTATGCTTCTGGCACATAGTGCGGGTTTATTTTTGCTTTAGTTTACGTGTGGGTTTACCGTTGGCGCCAAGGTAGCAGAGCGATTAGAGCAACATGGTTACAGTTTGGCTAGTTCCAGAGTTTGCAGTTCAATTCTGAGGAGTTTGTACATTCTCCCCATGAACTGTGTGGGTTTGCTCCAGCTACCCCAGTTTCCACCCACAGTCCAAAGACATACCAGTTAGCAGATGATGTGGTCATTGTAAGCTGTCCCGTGATTGGACAGCTGCCTTGTGTTAAATAGATGGGTTGCTGGGAAGTGTGGCTCATTGGGCCGGAAGGGTCTGTTCTGTCTGTATCTCCAAAAAAAATTAAATAAAAGAACAGTTTTGAACCTATTTGCAAGCAACCATCAAGGTTGGAGAATTGTTTCCTCCGTGCAGCTGAACACATGATGATACTACTAAGAGTCAGAATTATACAGCATTGAATCAGGCCTTTTGACCCACGAAGACCATGGGAACATCACATCTCATTCTATCCTTCCCACACTATCATAAACTTCAACCCCCACCAAGATTCACCTACACACTACTTAAAACAGTTATTTAACCTTGCAACTCACAGATATTCGGATACGGGAAGAATAGGAACACCTGGAAAAAAGCATGAGGTCAGAAGAAAAGTGGGTAAGCTCCATACAGGGAGCACCTGTGGTCAGGACTGAGCAACCCCACTGCTCCCCCCCCCCACCCCGCAGTCCCTAGAGACGCTCTGGCACCATCATTATGTTACCATCATAGCTTTAAACAGGCTACTATTTCCAACCTATTCTTGTGTCCTATAAATAGAAACATGTTACCATGTCAAAAGGAAGAGGGGATTTAAAGATGATGTGGTCATAGGCATCCATATTGTTTCTAAAATACTGTGCTGTTATTGGGTGCTGATGTATTTTGAGCCTATTGCTTTAGCCAACCAAAAATGTATCAGGACGGAAAAATGGAAAAACACTTGTAGAGGTAGATGTAGTTTTTTATGTTTTGATGCAGTCCCCACTGTGAAACAAGAGAGTAAGGTGTCAGGCAGCACACACAAACTGCTGAGTTCCTCCAGCATTTTGTGTGCTTTGCTTGGATTTCCAGCATCTGCATATTTTCTCGAGTAAGGAGTCAGATTTGAGACATTGATCTATCACACTCTGATCTCCTGGCTTACTCCCTTGAGGTGTGTCAAGTGGAAAAGGTTTCCTCGTGTATACTTCACCCTGGGTTCGACAGTTTTTGCAGAGGCCTATACCTGTCGATCATATACTTGAACTTCAAGTGCATTCCATGTTTGGAGAAGGAAGAAAAATTGAAAAGAAAATAATTCTGTCCTTCCAAAGAAGAAAAATCACCCAGGTGGAACAGTCTACTTCCTGTTTCCTGGCCAAGGAAGGAGGGCAAACAAAAGACACAGAACTATATGCCAGTTAGTTAGCAAGATGCAAAGGCCAAAAATCAAAGAAAATATTGCTAATTGTTTCAGAAAGCTTCATGTAATCAAACCAAATCAATATAGTGTCAGGATTAACAGATCATATTTGACAAATATACTTTAATTCATTGAAGATGTGGCAAGCAGAGGAGATGAGAAGAATCTGTAGATTTGGAGTCTTTGGTCTTAAAAAAAGACATTTGCAAGGTGCCATAGAAAACACTTGGTGCATAAGAGTTTATGGTTTTGATGGAAGTATGTTATCATGGATTGAAAATTGGTTATCATACAGAAAGCAATGTTACAATAATTTTATTAGACAATTTATAAGGGGTATTGGCAAAGTACCACATGTTAGCTGTCAGTTATTTAAAGTTTATATACAAGGGGAGGGAACAGAATGTAAGGTATACAAGTTCACCAGGGTGGTGATATTTGGTGGAAGGGCAGGTGATGGAGAAAGTGAGATTGCAATGGCCTATTGATAGATTGAGTGGGCAAAATCTAGGCAAATGGAATTTAACGTGGGAAAGTCTGAGACCATGCACTCAGTGAGAGGAATTAAATATAGATGTTAGCAGGCATATGCAGCAAGGTATTAATAGGGCTAATAGCACAATGGCCTGAATTGCAAAGTGGTTGGAGTTCAGAAATAGGAGAGCTTTGTTACAATTGTTTGAAGTGTAGGTAAAGCCATACCTGCAATACTGTGCACAGTTTTGGTCTCTCTTCCTAAGAAAGTATATAGGGTCATTAGAGGTAGTCCATTCTTTCCTGTTTTCATTTTAGGGTGAAACTTGACATGGACATTTGTAACAAAGAATGTGTTAGTGAGTTGGCCGTGCATTCTTTGCATCAGTGCATTTTTTCTCGATTGGAAATAAATTACTAGTGGTATTAGATTGACTAATGATCTAGGCAGCATCTGAGTAAAGAGAAACTGATGATTAATGTTTCTGGTCTGAGAACCTTTGCAGTCCTGTTTCACTTTCCACCAGCTGTTGCCTGACCTATAGTATTCCCAGCATTTCTTTTTCCAAATTTCACCCTATTTTTCTGAGATTAGAAATATGATTTTAAGACGCTGTGTCTCTAAACAGAGCTCAGATTTCTTTTGATTTGTCTTGGCAGGACACATCAGTGAAGCACTTACCAGTGCATGGAACGGCACTGAAGTGTGCAGTACAACAAAGGAATCCAGGAATACGTATCAGGGAGTGTGCCTTGAATTATGTATCTCTATTCGCGTTCAGGTAGACAGGGTCATCAAGAAAGCTTTTGGCACCTTAGCCTTCATCGATCAGAGCACTGACTACAGGAGTTGGGATGTTATGTTGACATTGTATGCAACATTATTGAAGCCAAATTTGGAATATTATGTGTAGTTTCAGTCACCCACCAGCAGGAAAGATAAGACCATAAAATATAGGAGCAGAATTGGACCATTCAGCCCATCAATTCTGCTCCACCACTTGATTATGGCTGATTTATTTTCCCTCTCAACATCATTCTTCTGCCATCTACCTTTGGCATCCTTACTAAACTAGAACCTATTAACGTCCACTTTAAATATATCCAATGATTTGGTCTCCACCGCAATGAATTCCACAGATTCACCGCTTCTAGCTAGAGGCATGACCATACATTTCCCTCCACCAAATTCCATCTGCTGTTTCTTTGCTCATTCTCCTGATGTGTCCAAGTCCTTCTCCAAACTCCAGGTTTCCTCAACATCACCTGCCCCTCTATATATTTGTACATCCACAAATTTGATCACAGAGCTATCAGTACCGTCATCCAAGTCATGAACATACAACATGAAAAATAGTGGATCCAACATCGACCTGTGCGGAGAACCACTCGTCACTGGCAGCCAATCAGAAAAGGTCCCTTTTATTCCCACTCTTTGCCTTTGCCAGTTAGCCAATATTCTGTCCATGTTACTATCTTTAATATCAATCAGGTATCATAAGGTATCGAGATACCAGTAAGAATTATTAGAATATAAAATATCTAGATATTGATAAGACTGAATGAGAGAAGAGAAAATTTACAGTGATGCTGGGACTGGAGGACCTGAGTTATAAGGAAAGGTTCAATAGATTAGGATTTTATTCCCTGGGGAACAAGGAAGATGTTATAGCGGTATACAAAATTATGAGGGATGTAGATAGAATAAATATATGCAGGCTTTTTCCCCTGAGGTTGGGTGAGACCAGAACTAGAGCTCATAAATTTACAAAGTAGATTAAAGGGGGGATGCAGGTTCAATTGCAATGCCTAAGGGAAGTTTGGATATGTACATCGATAAGCCAGGTAAGGTGGAGCCAGGTCCCTGTGTGGGTAGATGGGGCTAGGCAGAAAACAGATTGGCATGGACTAGATGGGCTGAATGGCCTGTTTCTAATGCTCTCTGACTCTCACAGTTACAGATCTAAACTAATTAAACCAAATGAACAAACCTCAGACTTCTTTATTTGATTCTTCACTAATAATGTAAGCTCAAGGTAGCATGCCATTTATAGTTGTGTTTATCAGCCATTAACAGTCAGCATCAGTGCTTTGTGTATTCGTAGTAAATCAGTCCTCAGCTGCCAGGAAGCCCTAACACTTTAAAACTTCAGTGAGACATAAAAAGACATCAAGATTGCCAGGCACAGGTCATAACCCAGACCATGGAGAAGCTCCAAAAATCCCTTAAAAAGAACTTACTATTATACTGTTCAGGGTCTAACTTATTTCCATACACGTGAATACAACTCTACACAAGGTAAGATCCCTGATATGTGATTTCCACATGATTTCCAGTAAATCCTGCCAGACAGACCTACCGAATTAGAGCCTAAAGTACAGGTTGGGTTAGCCAGATTGTCAACGTTTTCAACCATTTTATAGCTATTCAGGGAGTGTGCACAGCAGCTCACTGATGTCTTCACAGACATCTTCAACATTTCACTCATCCAGACCGTTGTCCCCATGTGCTTCATATCAGTCGCCGTCATCCCTGAAGAACTGGGGAGGGTTTAAACTAATTTGGCAGGAGAATGGGAACTGGAGTGATGGAGCAGTTTGTATACAAGTCGATGAAGTGTGTAGTGAGACTGTGAGAAAGGACAGACTAATAATAGGGCAAAATTGCAGTCAGTGGGAAGAACTCACATGTAACAAGGGACCAAAGCCAAAAAGAGTGATGAATACAGGAGTGAAAGTTATATTTAAATTCATGCAGTTTACAGAATAAGGTAGACGATCTTGTTCTGCAGTTAGAGATTGGCAGGTATGACGTACTGGGCATCCTGAGCCATGGCTGAAAGTTCACAGTTGGGAGCTTTTCGTCCAAGGATACACATTGTATTGAGAGGACAGGCAGGGAGGCAGAGTGGGAGGGATGGCTCTGTTGGAAAATCTGAAATCAAAGCCTCAGAAATAGGATGTAAAATCCTTGAGGGTAGAGATAAGAAACTGCAAGGATAAAAAGACCCTGATGGAATTATATACAGACGCCCAACCAGTGGCCAGGATGCGGGATTACAAATTTCAACAGGAAATAGAAAGCACATGTAACTCTCGGTTCAGCTAGCAGCTTAATATAGGGGATGATAGCCCCCAGCCCAGCCAAACTTAAGAAACCTTGTTTGGGTGGATGCTGTGGGATGTGTCCCTGTTACAAATCAGTACCACAAAATAACAAACAGTACACAATATGCGATTAAACAATTCAGTTGTGTAATTCTTAATTTGACTATATGGTTAGTAAAGAAAACAAAAAAAAAAGAAAAAGGGCCCGTTCTCTTGAAACGAAGTCTAATGTGCAAATGTTGGAGCTCACTGATAAGGCCGTTTAGCCACCATCGACCTCCTCTGATCGTCACTGACCTTTGGACCCTCGCTCCAAACCCATTCCGTCTGGCAGTCTACGTACTCTTTCCATTTGCGTCTTCTCTCCTCATCTCTCCCTGACAAAAGACCGCAAAAATCTCTCTTCCAGACTCACAAGAAAGAATGACATTTCTCTCATTGGATAGCTCCATGTTCCAAAGCCCTGTTATCCTCCGGCGGGAGGAGAAGATGGCGGCGCGATGCAGCTCGCAGCAGCCACTCCGGTGGTGATGTCTGTTGTTTGTCAAGTAGGGTTTCGTGCACAATCCTGAATTGATGGAGACGGATGTGAGAGCACGGAGGAACATCTGGTGAAACTTTTGAAATGCCTGCTTCGCTGCTGCTGCTGTTACTGTGTGGTCCAGAATCTCCGGAGGAGAAGGCCCCGAGTCCTCGGCTTTGCTTGTTGCTCGGCGGCCGGGGCGGGATCGAAGCGCTTGGCAGAGGATGGTGCTCGGAGAGGCTGTGTCGGAGGGGCTGGTCAGAGGCTCGAAGTTTTTGGATGGACTCAGAGTCCGCTGCGGTCAGGTGCTTCCAATGGTGCTGCACTGGCAAGTTGGCGGCGCTTGGAGGTTCATGGCAGGGAGAGTTTCTCCCTTCTACTGTCTGCGTGAGATGATGAGTCTATCGGGACTTTAGGACTTTTTTTTGATCTGTCTGCTCTTTATCAAATTATGGTATTGCTTTGCACTGTTGTAACTATATATTATAATTCTGTGGTTTTGTCAGTTTTAGACTTGGTTTGTCCTGTGTTTTCTCGTGATATCATTCTGCAGGAACGTTGTATCATTTTTTAATGCATGCACTTCTAAATGACAATAGACGAGGACTGAGTGTCCTCATAATCTAATCTAATTTAATCTAATCTAATCTCTGGTCATAACCCAAACATTGCTGCTACAGAGAAACCAATACAGTGGCAGTGAAACATTAAAGAGAGGCCATTACATTAGCAGTGAAACCTTACAGCACGTTCCAGACATGTAATGTTGCACTGGTGATGGTAGATATCAATATGCAGCTAGATTGGGAAAATCAGGTTAGTGCTGGATTCCAAGAGAGAGAATTTGTAGAATGCTGATGAGATGGCTTTTTACAGTCGCTTGTAGTTGACCCCACTGGGGAAAAGACGATCTGGATTGGGTGCTTAAGGTAAAGAAACCTTAGGTGGCAGGGGTCATATTGTGATATAATTCGTGCTACAGTTTGGGAGGAAGAAGATAGTGAGATATATCAGTATTACAGTGGAGTAAAGGGAACTACAGACACATGAGAGGGGAGCGAGCTAAAGTTGATTGGAAGGGGACACTAGCTGGGTTAACAGCAGAACAGCAATAGCTGGAGTTTCTGGGAGGTGACTAGGAAGGAGCAGGATAGATATATTCCAAGGATGAAGAAGTACTCCAAAGGGAGTATGAGGCAACTGTGGTTGACAAAGGCAGTCAAAGACAGTATAAAATCAAAAGAGAGGGCTTATAACATAGTAAAAATTATTGGGAAGTTAGAGGATTGGGAGGATTTTAAAAACCAACAGAATGCAACTAGAGATCCATAAGGAGGAAAGAGGTAAAGTATGAAGGTAGGCTAGCCAATAATATAAAAGCGGATACCTGAAGCTTTTTCAGATATGTAAAGAGTAAAAGATAGGTAAGAGTATATATTTGACCACTGAAAATAACACTGGAGAGACAGAAATGGGGGAACAAATAAATTGTGGATGAACTGAATAATTATTTTCTCTGTGGAAGACGAAAGCAGTATGTCAGAAATTGGGCAGTTATCAGGGGGCAGAAGTGAGTGTATTTGTATTACTAAGGAGGAGGTGCTTGGGAAGGTGAACGATCTGAAGGTAGTTAAGTCACCTGCAACAGATGGACTAGACCCCATGGTTCTTAAAGAGGTAGCTGAAGAGATTGTGGAGGCATTATTAATGATCTTTCCAGAATCACTAGATTCTGGAGTGCTTCCGAAGGACTGGAAAATTGCAAATGTTACTCCACTCTTTAAGAAGGGAGGAAGGAAGAAGAAAGGAAAGTATAGACCAATTAGCCCAACTTCAGTGGATGGGAAGATGTTGGAGTCGATTATTAAGGATGAAGTTTTAGGGTACTGGGATGCGTCTAGTAAAGTAGGCCAAAGTAAACATAGTTTCCTTAAGAGGAAATCTTACCTGACGAATCTCCTGGAATTCTTTGAGGAAATAACAGACAGAATAGACAAAGGAGCATCAGTGGATGTTGTTTATTTGGATTTTCAGGAGGTCTTTGACAAAGTGTTGCACGTGAGGCTGCTTAATAAGATAAGAGTCCATGGTATAACAGGAGAGATACTAACATGGATAGAAGATTGGCTGACTGGCAGGAGGCAAAGAGTAGTGACTGGTGGTGTTCGGCAGGGGTCAGTGTTGGGATGGCTTCTTTTCTTGGTATATGTCAACAATTCAGATGATGGAATTGATGGCTTTGTGGCCAAGTTTGTAGACAATAGATGAAGGGGCAGGTAGAGCTAAGGAAGCAGAGAGTTTGCAGAAGTACTTGGACAGATTGGGAGAATAGGCAACAAAGTCACAAATGGAATATAGTGTAGGGAAGTGTATGGTCATGCACTTGGGTAGAAGGAATAAAGGTGTAGATTATTTTCTAAAGTGGGAGAAAATTCAAAAATCAGAGTTGCAAAGACTTGTGAGTCCTTGTACAGGATTCTCTAAAGTTTAACTTGCAGGTTGAGACAGTGTGAAGGAAGGCGAGTGCAATGTTAGCATTCATTTTGAGAGGACTAGAATATAAGAGCAAGGAGGTGATGTTTAGGCTTTCTAAGGCATTGGTAAGACCACACATGGAGTATTGTGAACAGGGTCAGGCCCTTTATCTAAGAATAGATGCGCTGGTATTGGAGAGGGTCTAGAGGAGGTTCACAACAATGAATCTGGGAATGAAAGGGTTAATGTATGAGGAGTGTTTGATGGCTCTGGATCAGTGTTCATTGGAATTTAGAAGAATGGGGGAGGGGATCATTCCTATTGAATATTGAAAGGCCTAGACAGAGTGGATGTGGAAAGGGTATTTCCTATACTGGGTGAGCCTAGACAAAAGGATGAGGACAAATGTCCTTAGTCAGACAGGGATGAATCTGTGTTGCCACTGAGAGCTCTGGAGGACAAGTCATTGAGTATGTTTGAAGTGGAGGTTGACTGGTGCTTGGTTAGTCAGGGTGTCAGTGGTTACAGGAAGAAGGCAAGAGGATGTGGTTGAGAGGGATAATAAATCAGCAGTGATAGAATAGTGGCTCGATGGGCCGAGTGTCCTAATACCACTCCTATATCTTATGGTCTAAATGACTTTCACTCAGTGGATCTGATGCCAATCATCGTGAAGCTGTTTGAGTGGCTGGTAATGGCATGTATCAAACTCTATTCCTGTCACTTTGAACACTCACCAAAATGCTGATAGACAGATCTGCTCTATGACAGATGTCATAGCATCTGTTATGCACCTGGCCCTGACACACCTAGAAAGCAACGACACATGTCAGAATATTGTTTCTGCATTTCAGTTCGGCATTAAACACCATCGTCCCACAGCCCATGGTGAACAAACTTTTACTCCTCGGTCTGAGAACACCACTGTTCAGCTGGGTGTTGGACTTCCAAATGAAGAGACCTCAGATAGTCAGGATGCACAACCGCTCCTCCCTTCCCATCCTCCTCAACATCTGTGCCCCTCCCCTTAGGGCTGTGTGCTGGACCCATTGCTGTACACTCTGCTCACACTTGACTCCACGGCTAAAAAACTGAGTAATCACATTGTCAAGTTCGCTGATGACACGGGAGTAGTGGGGGGTCATCACCAGCAACGATGAGACAGCCTACAGAGAGGAGGTGGAAGAGCTCAAGGCCTGATGCCAGGCAAATAACCTCTTCCCTCAATGTCAACAAGGCAAAGGAGATGGTTATCAACTTCAGGAGAACTCGCACCACTCACACCCCTCTGTATATCGACGACGCAGCAGAGCATATTCAAACACCTGGTAGTGCACATCTTGTACAATCTCTCATGGTCCCAGAATACATTCCGCACCATCAGGACAGCTGGCCAATTTCTTTGCTTTCTAAGGAGGCTGAAGGGAGCTGGACGGTGCACATATATACTCACGTCATTCTACAGATGCGAGGTAGAGAGCATCCTAAAATGCTGCATCACTGCATGGTATGGAAATTGCTCTGCAGCAGACAGGAACGCTCTGCAGCAAGGAGTCAAAACTGCCCATTGCATTACTGGCATCAGCCTGCAAGCCATCAAGGACATATATATAGAAAGGTGCTGGAAAAGGGTCAGAAGTGTCATGAAGGATCCCAGTCACCCTGGTCATGGACTGTTTGTCCCACTCCCATCAGGGAGGAAGCTACATAGTATCCACATCAAGACTACCAGAATCAAAAACAGATACTTTGACCAAGCAGTAAGGTTAATCGATATCTCCACCTACTAACCCAGACCTCCACATCCCCAATTGCCACTACTTTATCTTTTCGTGTCAGACATCTTATGTACAGACAGTCATGCGTCAGGCGCCACTTTATGGACAAACAGTCAATCTATTTGTATAAATTACCTAAAGGATTTATATTTATTATGTTTTTTTATTATTGTGTTCTTTATCTTATTGTGATTTCTTTCTTTTGTTCTGCATAGATCCTGAGTAACAATTATTTCATTTTTCTTTACACTTGTGTACTGGAAATGACATTAAACAATCTTGACCTTGAACAGTGTAATCACTAATTCTGTTTCATTATACCACACCGTTTCTGACTGATCCATAGACAACCAGTTAAAATGAGGTTTCTCCCCACTGGGGAATTCTTAAGCAGAGGGATTTCGCCAAGGTACTGAATATTAGCTCTTGTTTGGAATAACACAGGAAGCTTTAAACAAAATCTATCAATTATTTTTGTCTGTGTAAAACAAGTACATAGGAATGCACTGATTTCACAACATGAAGTTTCTATGGCATATACAACTTTATAATAAAAAAAATACATTTTATTGTACTTACCTGCCTTCCTCCCTTGTTCCACTCACCCCTTTTATCCATAGATAAAATGTTATCTTGAACGTTGATAAATTTTCTGACTTGATTACTAATCATGATCATGACTTCAATAGTATTACAACCTTCAATGTAAAGCGCACCTTCTTTTCTGAACCTTTTTCAATAAATTATGCATGTATGGCCCTTTGTTCCTGACCCTTTGACAATTAGAAACACACTATTTCTATCTACCCTGTCCTATTTTTTCCCAGTTTCAAAAGCTTCAATTTTATCATGCATCAATATCTTGTTCAAGCAGAGAAATAGCCAATTACTCACACTTTCTTTATATTCTTATTTCCTTCAGACCAGATTCTCAACTAAGGCCTTATTAACGGATCTTCGTTATGGGTTCAGCACTGGTTCTTCACTTTTACATTTTACATGTGTTATAGATAACACTAGCAATTCTATCAGCTGTTAGAAATCCTGTCAATCTTTGATTTTCATGGATTCTATATCCACAAGTCCCAAAGCACAAGATCTACTTCAACTTGGCTCATAACCATAGTTTTTTTTTTCCAAAGTGCATCATCTCACATTTAATGATACTGTTTCATCACTCACTTTTTTGGCCATTATACCTTCTTTTCCTTACCTCTTTGTTATATTTTCTGAAAAATTATTTTCACATAATATCCTTTCCTAGAGTGACATCTAAAAAGTTTATTAACAAACAACAAATGGAAGTGGCCCAAGTGAGACACTTCTGTCCACTGATAATCAATCTGGAAAAAAAATGATCCTTCACTCCAACCTTATTTTCTCTCTTCTATCTACATTTCTCTATCTAGTTTATTTTCCTCTTCTTAATTCTATATATTTAAATATTTTGTACTAACTTCCTGTATGATACTTGAATCTTGCTGGTAATTTCCTTTTTGAATTCTGCTGTTTGTCAAAAATCACTCATTTGGGTCTATGCAGTATCTATCCTGTGATGCAGTTTTTTCATTCTTGTTGCTGTGAATGTTAAGCTCAATATGTCAATTAGGTTAATCTCTCATTTTAAAACGTAGTATTATTTTGACTAGCCTCCAGTTCTTAGGCAATATACTTTGTTCCTGCAAAAGCTTTCATAATTATGGGTATTTATTACTTTATATACTCTCTATGCTGGCTATTGACAAAGTGTGCCCAAAAATTTAGAATCCTTCATACATTGAAGTCATAGAAATTAAATTTCAATGTTATTGTTAACTTAGAAACATTCATGTAAATTTTAGTATTAAATATGTAAAATCTAATTAACATTTTCAATTCGTTTTCAATTCTGCATGTTGCAGAACTTAATATTAAACATTGCACTATTTCTCATTCAATAAAATATTTACGAGGATGTGAAAAATAAGTTTATTTTATAAGTTAATTCTGCATGCTTCTGCTAATAAATGGAGTAATTATATTAAATGTTTTTATTTAAGAAGCAGCCCAAACAGTTATCGTTCTGGCTGAGGTGAAGAGACATTTCTAATGATGGTGTTAGTGCTTGACTGACTACTGGTAGCATACAAAACTTGCTTTAATTTTGATTACAGTTACATGAGCCATGTGGTGTAATTTCATAAAATATTCCTGTAGTTTATCATTAATGAGAACAATCACCAAGTAAAACATGTACGTATATAGTAACACGCAAAATGCTGCAGGAACTCAGTGGGCTGGGCAGCATCTATGGAAAAGAGTAAACAGTCGACATTTCAGGCTGAGACCCTCCTTCAGGACTAGAAAGGAAGGGGAGAAGTCAGGGTAAGAAGGTGGGGGGGGGACAGGGGAGAAAGAACTACAAGATAAATACGTGATTGATTAGTTAATAACAAAAATAAGCAAAAAAAAACTATCTATCTTAAATCTTATGAAGTATAGTTCTTTGGACAATGAGTAATTGAAGAAAACATGCAAAATAGTTTTCTCTTCCTTTATTCAACCATATACATTTTGCTGTTGTTTTGTAGGTCAAATCAATAGTGTTGAAACATTTATTAATGTCATGATGTTCAGTGTATTTTATATTTAATGCAGTGTTCCTTTCTTTGTCTATTATGACATCCATTTAAGAAATTCAGTGGGTTATTTTTACTCAGCAAGTTCTATTTTGTAATCCAAGGCAGCAAATGAATCAATGTTGGCTTGGACATTATAGCACTCTGTGTCACCTCAGATAAAATGCCATAGAGATTGGTGGAATACCTGTTCTCCAAAACTGTGTATGTCTTTAGCTTCGAGTTCAAACAAATCCTTAATGGGTACCAAAAACATTTCTCAGGCTTGGAAAGAGGACTGTTTTAATTAATAATTTTAAAAATCTATGAGATGCAAAATAGTAATTAAAACATAGTCATAAGGTTAAGGCAGAGATTGAAATAACATCAACAAAAAAAGATCAAATGATCATTTTTGTATCAAATATATTGCTAAATATTTAATTTTTGGGAATCACAATCCACATATATAAAATGAGTTTTATTTGACCATAGAGTATTAATTTTCTAATGTAGCTCAGTTTGCTACTAACAATAGTTATAATTGGTATAACAAAGTGTAACCTTTACAGTGATAATATTTCATAATTAGCTGAAATTCTCATAATGAACTGTTCAGTCAAGAGCTTCAGATTTATGCCTTGATTTTGCCTGCTTGTTTTCGGAGTACATAATCAGTTTCATAATTGAATGATGTCAAATATGGCCATTTCCCTGTCATTGCACAATCAAATTCTAGGCCATTATGTTTCCATACACACCAGTGACTTTTCATTCCCTCAAGTATAAATAATGCAGGCATTCTTTAAAAAGGTGTTCTAATAATTCCTGAAATGTAAACCGCTCAATCTCATATGTGACCTGTAAATGATTAGGTGATAATCACACACATGAATAGACCAGTTCGGTACGTTACCTACTTTAAATGACATTCCAATATTGTGTCAGCAATAAATTGGATCCTCGCACACACAAATACTTGGAAGCTATTTATTTTAAATTTAAGCTCTGCTGTGACTGCTAATTTAATGAGTTTTGTTGGGATAAAGAACATGTGGTCCAAATAACTCCTGAGATGTAGATCCAACATGCCTTTTAAATGTTTACAGTTTTTGATCATATTGCATGAAACTTGTAACTTTAAATCATGGGTTTAATATCCTATAGTGTATATCATTTTTCTTTCATTACATTATTATTAAATATCTGTTCCTGTTCTGTGCAGTGTTCACTTAATAACTGAACTGTCTTTCAAATTATTCCAGAAGGATTGTTAATTTATGTATAAGTAACTCACTAGAATTATTAGAAATCTGTTGAGATTTGAATGATACAGAGTAATATGTGATAAATGAGAATTAGATTCAAATCAATAATCAACCATTTTCTCCAAACTTGGAGTGCTTATCACACACTCCACCCATATTTATTTTTCATGCACATCTGTTTTGTGCATCTGAGTATTTGCAAAACTAATGATGAGCAGATTAACGTAGAAATTACGTTATCATACTGTTGTTTACTTGTGTTCTGTTTTGGCTTATTCCAGCAACTATGTGCACAAGTTCTCATCTTCAACTCGGTATGAAAGCAGACCCACACCACATCAGCCCTGCTCTAACCTGAACTATATACAGTTGTTGTCCAGGGTAGAGATTTACAGGGATTATAAATTTCTCTTCATCTCAGCCCCAAACTGCTTCTCTTACTTTCAACTGAACTGACCCCAGTTCAGACTTCTCATTCAAGGGAAGTGTGCTAAGTATGCACTGTGCATCTAACTTTTAAGAATACTGTATTACAAACTGCTTGATATCACCTCTGGCCTCCTCCGCAACTTGCCATCTCTGGAACCAATCTATGAATTCTTTGTTGTGCTTCCATATGGGACAACCATATAATATTATTTTAAAGTATGGAGCCTAGAACTTCACATAGTATTCCAGGCACTATAAAATTGCAATAAAAATTTCTTGACCCTGTAATCAAACCCATAGTAAAGGATTACATACCATCTGCCCTCCTAAATACTAGATGTTCAGTTCACCTGCATGTTGTCCCCCAGTAGTTTGTGTACAAGCATTCCTACATTCCAAGATAAAAGTTCTAGCCTGTCCAACCTCTCCCTATAACTTAGTTCCTCAAGTCCTGGCACTATTGTTGTAAATCTTTTCTGCATCAATCCTCTCTTTCCTAGCACAGGATGGCCAAAACTAAGCACAATACTTCAAGTGTGGCCTCACCAGCATCCTATACGATTTTTAATAACCTTCTTCACTGCCTATTCCATCATCCATTTTAGTGTCATCTGCAAACATACTAACTATGTCTTGTATGTTCTCATCCAAATTATTGTTATACAGTGGGTGCCAAACAATAATGAGCCCAGCACCGACCACAGAGAGACACATTACGAGTTATGGGTCTCTATCCGAGAAACAACTTTCCACCTTTGCTCTCTGCTTCCTAGTGTAGGTTATATATCTAATTAGCCAACTCTCCTTGGTTCCTTGTGAAGCATAATCAAAAGCCTTACTAAACTTCATATTGACCACATCTACCACCCTGCTGTCATCAACCTTCTTGGCTGCTTCATCAAGAAACTCAATCAAGTTCATTAGACATGATCTTCCAAGCATGAAAGTCATGCTGACTGCTCCTAATCAACTGATGTCTTTCCAGATGCATGTGTAACGTATCCCTTGGAATCCTCTCTAATGACTTACCAACCACAAATTATAGCTTTACTGATCTATAGATCAGCAGATAAAAACATAGGCCTTCAATTTGGGGCCTAGTGGACAGATTGGTGTATTGGGTAAATTGTGTACAGGGGCCCGTAAATGTCCAAGGACATAATCCTGAAATGTGGTGCTAAAATGTTCTTTTTGTTGGTGGTTGAGAAGGGTACAATTAGAGTGGTTCTCTTAATGGATTAGCCTACTCTTGACTTTTAGCATATCTGTTCTCTTGCTCAATTGCTGGATGTAACAGTAAGTCCAAAGATGGAACTGGGTTATGCTGAGTCACACAGTTAAACAGCATGTAATAGGCCCTTTGGCCCAACTCGTCCAAACCGACCAAACTATATGTTTGAGTGAGTCCAACTTCCCTGCGTTATCCTTCCACGTGCCTGTCTAATCTGGTCTAAGATATGTTTTATATGGCCCCTCATTTTTAGGTTGACATGGCTGGCATATTGAGAACAATCCTTTTCATTTGATGGGTACGTCTTTAGAGTGAGGGAGGAAACCAGAGCACCCGGAGGAAAACCACGTGGTTACGGGGAGAATGCACAAACCCCTTGCGGCAGCAGCGGGAATTGAACCTGAATCACTTGTACTGTGGAGCGTTGTGCTAGCTACTATGTGACCGTGCCGCCTTTTTAATTAACGTATCAATTAAATAGTTTTAAAGTAAACAGATTTTATATATTTAAATTATGTTTTTATGTCATTTAAATCCATTTAAATTATTTTTAATCATCTCTGGTTGTCAGTGACATACAGAAACAGTTTGAAAAGTCCTTCACTTAATGTAGCCACTTGGGTAGTGCCAGGGGAGCAAGCCTGGCGACTGAGACAGACTCGCCGTAATCTGACATGTGGATCCTAACAATTTACCCACCATTAGTACTTCAGTATCTGGTCTGTACTTGCTCAATTTATCCTAATTGCTTTTTCAGGTTAGCAAATAAAGCAGAATATAGTGATGAATACTTAGAATTGATGAGTGAAACAAACTTGAATAACCCTCTTGAGCAAATGCCATGCTAACTGATAAGAAAGTAGCTTATAGCATAATTCTAATAATAATACAGCAAGTAGCAAAATAATTCTATTATATTAGAATCAGCTATGCAGTACTCAATTATGTTGGAATCAATCTGTAAACATTTTAATAGAATCACAAAGGGAAGAATGCTAGGGGATCATAGAAAGAAAGTGTTATTCGACTGTTCAGGAACTTGCTTAAGAGGAAATTGCCGGATGGTGAAAATAATATTTGCATAAGATGAATAGCCTCTTGCTCACTTTACAATGTCTTGCTTCTATTTTCCTCAAGTTTCAAACCATTTCAGCTGTGTTGTCTTGACTCTCCACTAAATTTCAATCACTGTTTCCAATCACATGCTTCATTACCTTTGAATTCTGAGTCACTAGGACCAGACGGCAGCCACTGGGTAAGGGAAACGATGGCACCTGCTTTACGATTAACTCATCGTGGTGTATGGATCTGCCAGTCTCGTTCCATTCCTGCTCCTCTGACCCAGAACAGCCGGCAGTGAAATGCCGACTGTTCTGCCTTCCATGGGAGTTCTCTGCCATCGTCCTGACTGCAGACTTCATCTCACTTCAGGCAGTCAACAAGCAAGCACTTGAGCAACTAAGTGCTGTGACCAACAAGAATGAAGCAGCTTACTCCAAGGCTTGTCTTATTGTGGTGGGAGACTTGTATCACGCTTGTTTAAAGAATTCTCTGCCTCAACACTATCAACATGTTACCTACAGTACTAGAGGACTCAACCACTGCGATAATGCCAAAAACTCCCACCGCTCCATTCCTTGCCCAGATATGACTGTGTGGCTAAGTACAGCTCCTATGCCAGCTTCAAATTTGCCAATGAGACCACTGTAGGTAGAAGATTCATAGGGGACAACGAATCAACTTATCAGAATGAGATAGCCCGCCTGGTTCAGTGGTGCCAGAAATGCAAACTCGCACTCAACGACAGCAAAACTAAAATGCTGATCAGTGACTTCAGACCAGGTTCCAGGCTGCATCGATGGATAGAGTAATCAGCTTTAACTTTTTGGTTGTTAAAGTATCAGATGACCTCCCCTGGGTTCAGCACGTAGATGCAAACATAAGGAAAGTGTGCAGCAGTCTTCATTTACGTAGGAGGTTTGGCTTGTCACTGAACGCTGTATCAAACGCCTACCGATGTACTGTTGAAAGTATCCTGACCAGTTGCATCGTGGTCTGATACGGCAATTCTAATGCAGAGGAGAGTGAGAGCCTGCAGCGAGCAGTGGCCTCAGCCCAATACATCACGGGTACACCCTTCCCCGCCACTGGTAGTATCTACATGAGGCGCTACTTCAAGAAGGCAACACCTAGGATCAAAGCTCCCCACCATACGGGTCATACCATGTTGAAGATAGATAGCATTAGACAGGAGGTAAAGAAGTCTGAAATCCCACACTGCCAGGTTCAAAACCAACTATTTTCCTTTAACCATTTTTTTGTTATAATTGTGTTTTCTTGTAAAAAATTGCATATAATTTCTGCTTAGTGTATTTTTTTTTGTGAATGCTGTTGATATGATGCAGTATACTGTTGCTGCTCGGCAGGTCAGTCTTTCTTTGAGCCTGTGTGTACGTGTACATGCATATGACAATATACTCGACTTGGATTTGGACTTTGAAGAAGTCTCAATCTGCTATCCATTTCCACATTTTTAAACTTTTGTTACAGAATTCCATAATTTGCTTTTATGCCAATTATCCCACACAGTTAATGACTCGATTAAAAATGCTATAACCTATATTAGCCTGTCCCTAAGAGCTCAACAAGTGGTTGCATTTTGAACCACTATTAACCAACTTTTATAAGCATGTGACTTGCTGTTTAAAATTGCATTGGCTATTGTAATCAAAACAATGTGGAGAACAGAAAGCCTAATAACTATTCTGAAGATCATTAAAAATCATTAAAAGCAAAATCAGTTTATTGAGATTTTGGAAATATTAGCATCCGTGCCTGTTGTTTCTTTAAAACATAGCATTTTGGTTTATTGCCCAATAAGTATTTTAAAATTCATGCATTATATTAGACTGAATACAACTCTTGCATTATTTATAAATTGAACCAAATACAGCATTTTAATTTCTTTTATAGATTGTTTAATCAATACAAAAATATCCAACAAAAAAGCCTTGTGAGAATTTCAATTTTTGCCCGGTAATGTAATGTACCTTAATTAACCTTTGAACAGATGTATATAATTTGTTGCTTGAAGCTCAGCTTAATGTTAAGTTAGCACATAGCAATGAAAATAATTTGCTGAAGTACAATGAGATATTTCCTTTGATGCTACAAGTGAAAAACAGCAGATTTCTATTTTCCAGTTCCCTTGTATGAATGCAAAATACAGAAATAGACTGCTAAGGCCATTGGTTCTTATCTTAGTGTCAGCAAGAAATCAGACCTTTATGAGCTCCTAATTTATTTACATATTTGTTAACTGCATGAGATGCTTAAATAACAAGCTGATTTACATGGGAGTGTCTGGGTCAGAGCAAGGTTACATTTCATCATTATAAAACCATCCACATCTACTCTCATTATTTTCTGTGGATTTGCTGGCATTGTATTTTATGCAATTTAGTGGCAATCCTACTGTTGTAAATGCATTGCACTGTTTTAGTTCCCCCAGTGTATATTGTACTGATGTCTACTGGTAAAATAATTCAATGACATCCCTCCCTTCAGAGATATAATTCTGAAAATTCCCACAATAGGCTTTTTTCTCCATGAGTATTTACAAAAATACGCAAGTATATTAATTTAAAGAGAAATTATACGCTTTTGAAATCTAACTGCATTACCAAAGAATGCCTGGTCTTTAAGATACATATCTGGAAGTATGGGGTTCTGCCAATAGTTGTTTGAGTAAAGCATTCTTCACCTAGTGAACATTAAAGATAGATTGAACAATGTTGACGCTATGGGTGAATGCCAGAATGATACGTCTTTTCATTTATTCCTTAAGAGCAGGGTCAAAAAGTCTGTTTTAATTCTGATGCTAGCCACCACATTATGAGTTTGTAAAATGTGACGTTATCTTGCAACATAAATGTAAAGTGACATATTTCAAATTTTGATCTTATGTATATTAGAAGGTTTTGTCTGGGCTGTGTTCATTATTCCAGTTTAGTATTTGAACTGATAATTGAGTTTGATACAGATTATTGGTGATGACTTGCTGTCATTTACAGTTGAAAAGAATTACAGAACATGATTGTAAATTACATTTTCAGGAAGTATTATCTCTGATACTTCAGTATCAAATTGAAAGAAATAGCTCTTATGAATTTGAATCCAGTGACAGCATTACTGGAGCAATTAAAACCCTTTTTATTTAATTGAGTGCTTCGCTAATTCGGATGAGATGAAACACATCAAGTCACCAGTCATGTTAATGCTATTCAATCTGCTGCGCACTTTTTCATTATATGTATTTGCAGTTGGATACTCCTGCTTAAAATGTGCGTTCTCTTCATAAATAAATCTCGCTGTTTCTGAGTAATAATTGTTCCCAGTCTGTGGTAGCATTTGTGCCTCCATTTAACTGAATGATATGGACACAGTTTCAGCCACAATTTTTAATCAGTTAAGAAATGAGGACATTATCGGCATTTGTTGTCCATCTCTAATTGGCCTGAACTGAGAAGGTAGTTTAAAGTTAGCCACATTGGTAGGGCTGGAGTTGTATGCAGATGACATCAGGTAAAAATGACCAATTTTCTCCCAGAAGGACATTAGAGAATTAGATAGGTTTTTACCACACTCCAGTAATCTATTTATTATGATTGAAACTATTTTTTTTATTCTGGATGTATTTAATTGCTTTACATTAAGTTCCTGGTGTTCGGTGGAGAGATGTGTATTTGTTTCATTTGGTCAGTGGTCCAGAACTCTACACCATTTTTCCATTTGGTTGATGTGGGCACCACTGGCAAGGCCTACAGTTATTGCTCAACCCTAGGGAAAGAGGTGATGAATCACTATAGTCTCTCCGGTGAAATTATTTGATGCCGTTTACTGGGAATTACAGGATTTTCTTCCTACATTGTCATAAGATTTAGCAATATTATTGTCAAGTTAGGATGATTTGTGGTTTAGGAATTTTCTGGTGCCTGTGCCCTTGTCCTTCTTAATAGCGGAGATTTGCGAGTTATTATTGGTGTACCCGAAGTGAGGAATTGCAGTGTAGGTACCACATACTGCAGCTACAATGTGCTGTGGAAGAGTAAAGTATTTAAGGTGACTGATGGGGTGCCAGTGAATTGAGCTACTCGTCCAAGAGTTTAACAACAGCACTGGTGTGTCCCCATTCACTGCAAAAGATTATGTTCCATCAATACTGACAGCCTAAATTCCATTGGAAATATTCAGATTATTCTCATTCCACATTTATAATGACCAATGTTTTATATCCCCTGCAGTCAACACTTTGTCTGTGCAACTTTTAAGTAAAGCAGCATGTGCTGAAGACAATAAAAGAACATTTCTTTGGAGCTGATTAGTGTTCAGAACTGAAAAATCTGATGTGATTTTGTGTCTTGCTGATTTAAATCCTGGCACTGAAGTCCCTGCTGTAAAGACAATTTCTTGAATTATAGACTATTTACATATTATTTGAGATGGAAATAAAAAAAGAGAATGGCTCCAAAAGATTTCAGGTGGCAGAGTGTATTGCTATTACTATTAAACATTACATTTGTTTTGGCATACTTACATAAAAGCCAGAATGACCTTTGCTAGAACTCCTGAAGCGTTACACAACTAAGAAAGGACTTTTGCAGGATAGTCAGTGCTGTAATGTTAGAACAATGTTTAGAAAATGTATAGTCCACTTAGACTAGTAATTCATTAAGATCAAGATCATCCATTTTTAAATATATAGCCCAAATTAAGCCATTCAGATTTCATTGAAATGAATTGTGAATTCTTGATATTTACAGTGGGTTTAAATACAACCAGACAAACACATTTTATCCCAAATTAGTCGCACACATGTCCCTATTTTTCAGTGTGTATGACTGTAAGTACATGCCCTTCCCTGCAAGCTTCCCCTCACTCATAAGTACATTCAGATGGAATGCATTACTGTAGCATTGCTTTATCTCTTCCTCTCTCTACTGACCATCCAACATAGGAGCAGAATTTGGCCATGCAGCCCATCGAGTCTGATCTGCCATTTCCATTATGGCTGTTTTCCACAGTGAAGACTAACACAAAATACTTATTAAGATCATCACCATTTCTTTGGTCCGCATTACTACTTCTCCAACATCATTTTCCAGCAGTCTGATATTCACTCTCATTACTCTTTATATATCTGAAAAAGCTTTTGGAATCCTCTTTCTAATATTGGGTAGTTTACCTTAATATTTTACCTTTTCTCTCTTTATGGTTTTTAAAAGCTTCCCAATCCTATAAACTCCCACTAATTATTGCTGTATTATATGTATGTCCTCTCTTCTGCTTTTACGCTGTCTTTAACTCACTTGTCAGCCACAGTTGCCTCATTCTCTCTTTGGTGTGTATCTGTCCTGCATTTTCTGAATTACTCCCAGTAATTCCAGCCATTGCTGTTCTGCTGTCATCTTGCTAGTGTCTCCTTCCAATCAACTTTGGCTAGCTCATCTCTCATCCCTCTACAGTTCCCTTTACTCCACTGTCTTATTACTGATACATCTGACTTTAGGTTCTTCCTCTCAACTTGCAGGGTGAATTCTGTCAGATACTCTCACTGCCTCCTAAAGGTTCCTTTCCCTTAGGCTCCCTAATCAAATCTGGTTGATTACACAACACCCGATCCAGAATTGATTTTACCCAAGTGGGCTCAGCCAGAAGCTGCTCTAAAAAGTTATCTCATAGGCATTCTACAAATTCTTTCCATTAGGATCCAGTACCAATCTGATTTCCCCAATCTATCTGCATATTTAAATCCACCATGACTATCTTAGCATTGCCAGTTTTATATGTCTTTTCTATCTTACTATTGAAATCTGTAGCCCATATCCTGGCTACTGTTCAGAGACTGTATATAGCTCCCATCAGGGTCTTTTTATTCTTGCAGTTTCTTCACTTTAACCACAAGGACTTGACATCTTCTGATCATATGTCAGCTCTTGCTAAATATTTAATTTCATTATTTACCATTAGAGACACACTGCCTACCTGCCTGTCCCTTCAATACAATCTGTAAATTTGGATGTTAAGTGTCCAGCTATGATATTCTTTCAAGCACAATACAATAATGCCCACAACATCATACCTGCCAATTTCTAATGGTGCTAAAAGATCATCTATCTTATTCCAAATGTAATGCCCTGGTTAAAATTTATACTGCTATGCTACAGGTGTATTATTTTAGCAGTTTTCTGTAAAAGCAGTGTGTCCTGCTGGTAAGTGTTTTGGCTTCAACTAAAGATAAGGAGCCATGTTATACAACATAGGAATGTTGTCTCAGATAATTGTAACTTTCTGCCCAGTGGAAGATTCAGGAGAGCTGGGCAGGATCAGATTTCTGAAGGACGGTATTCTGGTTTGGGGTCTTTTGGTGGGAGCTGCTGAGCAGATCACAAGGGAAGATGCTTGCAGAATGCTGTTTGAAGGAGAGACCCCGTTATAAAAATTGCTTTGTGCAGATGAATGTCTCCAAGGAGGAAGGGCCAATACTCCTGAGAGAGCCAGTTCACTCAAGGTAGTCTTTGAGAGACGTTCGAACTGTGGCTGATGTCCTTCAGCGTGTGAGTAAAGCGATAGACCCAGCTACTACAGAAATGAGCTCCAATGAGCTACAGAAATGAGCTCCAATGTTTATGTGCACATTTAGATTGGTTTAACTGTAATGGGCCCTTTTATTTTTCTTTCCTTTTTCTATAACTGCTCATTAAAGTTGAAAATTTGGTAAATATATTTCCTTTGTAATTTTATGCAGGTGTACGTTCTGTTAATTATCTGGAGAACAATAACTTCGCAGGGAGCAGTATTTACACAGCAGTCGCTGCAATCAAAGTTCCTTAATTGGAACATCACAACTTTCCTGTTTGGTTGAAGCCCAAATCATACCAAACATTGACATATATTGCTTGTCTTCTCACCACTGAGTCATGTGGCTGTTAGCAAAGTTAGCTAGCAAGCCGAGTTGGTGTATGAGCCTGGTGAAAGTGTTGCACAAATATTGCATACATTCAATTATAACACCTTCAGTCCTGTATTTGTCATCCGCTTTTGCCCCTATGTTACACTTCAACTCATCCCACTGACTGCAAAGTTGCCCTGTCATTTACCTGTCATTTCTTACGGTCTCGCTCCAAACTGCATCTACTCTTGCACCTACTGCCCCATCCTCAGCCTTATCATTATGGTTCCCATCCCCATGCCAAACTATTTTAAACCCTCCCCAACAGCTCTAGCAGCCTGCCTCTGTCAAAAAACAAAGTGAGTATTTTTTTCACATTCACTTTTTTAAAATGCCTGCAACCTGTTTCGTGTCTAATTTTATTCTTTTGCTTTTTCTGAGTTCCTCTGTGGTAGGATTTTAGGGAACTGGGCCTCACTAGAAAGGCCAGCAGTTATTGCTTGTTTTTCTTGCGCTTGAGTTGGCAGTGATAAGCAGTCTTTTTGTATTACTGCAGTCTTTCTGGTGAACTATTGTTGACAACTATTGTTGGCAGAATTTCAGGTGTTGACAAGAAGGCATACAGGAACGAGATATATCAGCTAGTTAAGTGGCGTCACAGCAACAAGCTTGCACTCAGCATTAGTAAGACAAAAAAATTGATTGTGGACTTCAGAAAGGGTAAGATGAGGGAACACACACCAGTCTTCATAGGAGTGGAAAGGGTGAGCAATTTCAAGTTCCCGGGTGTCGACATTTCTGAAGATCTATCCCGGGCCCAACATATTGATACACTAACAAAGAAGGCACAATGGTGGCTATATTTCATTAGGAGTTTGAGATTTAGTATGTCACCAAAGACACTCACAAATTTCTACAGAAGTATCGTGGTACCATTCTAACTGGTTACATCACCGTCTACTGGGGCTGGGGTGGTGGGCACTGCACAGGATCAAGATAATCTGCAGCAAGTTGTAAACTCAGTCAGGTCAATCATGGCCACTAGCCTCCCCAGCATCCAGGACGGCTTAAATGAGTGATGTCTCAAAAAGATGCCATCCATCACCCAGGACATGCCCTCTTCTTATTGCTGCCATCAGGAAGGAGGTGCGGGAGCCTGATTACACACTGAATGATTCAAGAACAGATTTTGAAGGTATTTGTACAGTGTGGTTAGATAAGGAGCTCCAGAATTTCGAGCCAGTGGTAATGAAATGGAACTCCCTACCAAGGGTGGCAGTAGAGTCAGTTACATTAGGGACTTTAAAGAAATTCTTACATAGGCACTTGATTGATAGAAAAATGGAGGGCTATGTAGGAAGGAAGGGCTAGATTGATCTTAGAGTACGTTAAAAGGTCAGCACAACATTGTGTGCCAAAGAGCCGGTAACTGTGCTATAGTGTTCAATGCTCTAAGACCAGTGATAGATTTCCAAACTGGGATGGTTGTGTAACTTGAAGGGGAACCTGAAAGTGCCACGTTCTCTTGCCCCTGAAGTGTTTTTCAGCCTTGGTGCTCGAGGTGCTGTCAGAGTAGCCAGGGCAAAAAACTGCAATGCATCTTGTGGATGGTAGACACCCACAGTCACCATACTCCAGTTGTGAAGGGAAGTAATATTGAGAGTGATTGATTGGGTGCCTGTCAAGTGAAATGCTTTGTCTTGGATGATATCAAGCTGTTGACAATTGTCGCAACACAGCTTATTTAAGCAAGTGTGGTGTGTTCCGTCATCCTGCTGTCTTGTATCTTGTAGATGGTGGAAAGGATTTGGGATTCAAGCAGTGAGTCGGAGGAAAAAATTCAGCCTTTGTCTTTTAACCATGAACACTCTC
This sequence comes from Mobula hypostoma, assembly GCF_963921235.1. Lineage (NCBI taxonomy): Eukaryota > Metazoa > Chordata > Chondrichthyes > Myliobatiformes > Myliobatidae > Mobula > Mobula hypostoma. The sequence continues at coordinate 35,687,461 of NC_086107.1, read as the reverse complement.
TCACTATTTTGCCCTCTGTGTGCACTGCTTTTATATATAATTCTTATTATTTAATAACTTTTTAATTTATTGCCATGAAACAACAAATTTACAACATATGTCAGTGATAATAAACCTTATTTTGATTTCTTGAGTCCCAACAGTGTTAGCACTCATCTCTTCAAATTCCTGTGACGACTCACAGAGTTTTCATGGCACTCATGTTGCCCCATTGATTCCGATGTACCTGAGGAACCTCAAGTAACATGGACTAATATACTTCTACTTGTTTCGATAACTTGCCCATTCCTGATATTAGTCCAGTAAACATTCTTTAAACTTGCTTCCATAAATAAAGAGACTTGCATTCTACACTGTATTTATATGTAGTCTCAGCAGCTTCCCACTTTGTACTCCATTTACTGCATAATTGTCTACTCAATTAATCTATTTTTATCCCTTTCATAGGTTCCTATTCCCTCTTCCCAACATACTTTCCACCTACACTTAGAAACAATACCTTCAGTGTTATATCTCAGCTGATGTGATTGAAATTACAGGAAGTTTGATTATGAGTTCGTTAATGAAGCAAGTACTATTCAAACCTTAAAGCTTTTAAGCAAAGCTGATGGCCTTGAATTTCCTACCAGAACCTACAGGTATGTGTTAAATATGATTTTCTCCTTCATAATGTCACCTTCATAGAACATGTAAATATTAACTAACTTTTTTCAATTATAATTATCCCTGGCTGAAGGTTTAAGTTCACCCTATTTTCTGTAATCCATTACATTAGAGCAGAAAACTTGAAATTAATGTACTATTAGTATAGTATAGTACAGTATAAATGAGTATAAATTGGTTGTTTGATGGTTGTGTAGGCTCATTGGGGTGAAGGGTCTGTTTCAAAGGATCTGATACCTTTACAGCAGAACTGCTTGGTTATGATATAAGCAGAAACCTTGAGGCTTCTGAAAATTGTTGATTTCTGTATTAAATCCTGAAGACCTTGATGTGCTCAAACAGAAATAAGGAGCTGTTCCTTTGAGCAGTGCAGAAGATCACAGACAGGTCAGAGTGGGAGTACAATGAATAAATAAAGTGATAGGCAAGTAGAAGTTCGGGGTCACTCCTGTAGACTAATGGGACAGCAAAGCATTCAGCCACTTTGAATTAGAGTTGTCCTGGGTTAAGGAAAATAGCCAGAAGTGCGAGTTGGAAGAATCGCAAGTGAGTCAGTCTAAAAGAGCATCTCCTCCAGTTACATGGTAAAAGGCCATGTGAGGTAAATTATGGATGAACATCAGAACATAAAAAATAGGAGCAGGAGTAGGCCATCCGGCCCATCGAACCTTTCCCGCCATTCAATAAGATCATGGCTGATCTGTTCGTAAACTCAGCTCTATCTACCTGCCTTTTCCCCATAATCCTCAATTCCCCCACTATGTAAAAACCTATCTAACTGTATCTTAAATATATTTAGTGAAGAAGCCTCAACTACTTCTCTGGACAGAGAATTCTACAGATTCACCACTCTCTTGGGAAAAACAGTTTCTCCTCATCTCCATCCTAAATCTTCTCCCCTGAATCTTGAGGCAATGTCCCCTAGTTCTAGTCTCACCTACCAATGGAAACAACTTTTGTACTTCTATTTTATCTATCGCTTTCAAAATTTTGTATGTTTCTATAAGATCCCCTCTCATTCTTCTGATGGACTTGGAAGAGCAAGGCAGGAAGTCATTAAATAAATAGTCATTTTGGAATGATGAACAAGGACGATAAAGTAAGATATTGGTGTTGGAAACCTGTTGAAGATGGTGGAAATTGTATAAGATGGTAGGGTGATAGTTGGCAGAACAGGAAAACTCTAATTTGTTCCATTTGGGAGAAGGTACAGGGAGATCAGAAGCATGGGAAATAGATATGACATATTTGAGAATTCTGACTACTTTGGAAGAGAAAAGGCCAAGGTTAAGGCCAAAAGGAAGACATCTCTAAAGCTCCTATCTGATCATCAAAGCAAATATGGCAGAGCTGGAGTATCTAGGAGAGACGAAAAGAATCCTTTCAGAAGGTAGGATAGCAAAAAATTTTAAGTTGTGCATTTATGTGTCCACCACAGTGAATTTAATAAAAATTAATTGAGACAGAAAAAGAGTGATTTGACGTTTACTTAATGGGTTAGCATTTAAAATTTCTTCAGTGTTACACAATAAATTCCATTGGAGGGTTCATGTTGCTGTTAGAGAAATAGTAATTACTATTAATGAAATTTAAAACTAGCACACTTATATTGTACTATTAAGTCTAGATTTAGTGACCTTTACATGATTTATAATGAATAGAATTTTGTAATGAAAGTCAGATTTTCACAATAGGTTAGAAAATGCTAATAATTCAATTTAACTGAACATGTTAAAGATGTTCATGTGCAACTTAGAAATATTGGGAAGTGTCTATCAGGCCACAACCTTAGTAAATCAATTCAAAACCATAGTATAGTCTGAAGTATACTAGCCCAAATCATGTTAAGCAACAAAATATCTTGCTTTAATTTTGTGGATGACACTCAGGTTTATATAACAGTATCATCAAGTGACTATGATCCCATAATATCACTAAAAAATAATTTTGGATGAGCCAATATATAGATAAGCCACAAGAGGAGAGACTGTACTTGATTTGGTGTTGGGAAATGAACCTGGTCAGGTGTCAGATCTCTCAGTGGGAGAGCATTTTGGAGATAGTGATCATAATTCTATCTCCTTTGCAATAGCATTGGAGAGAGATAGGAACAGACAAGTTAGAAAAGTGTTTAATTGGAGTAAGGGGAATTATGAGGCTATCAGGCAGGAAATTGGAAGCTTAAATTGGGAGCAGTTGTTCTCAGGGAAAAGTACAGAAGAAATATGGCAAATGTTCAGGAGGTACTTGTGTGGAGTTCTGCATAGGTACGTTCCAAAGAGACAGGGAAGTTATGGTAGGGTACAGGAACCATGGTGTACAAAGGCTGTAATAAACCTTGTCAAGAAGAAAAGAAAAGCCCACAAAAGGTTCAGAGCTAGGTAATGTTAGCGATCTAAAAGATTATAAGGCTAACAGGAAGGAGCTTAAGAAGGAAATTAGGAGAGCCAGAAGAGGCCATGAGAAGGCCTTGGCGGCCAGGATTAAGGAAAACCCCAAGAGATTCTACAAGTATACGAAGAACAAGAGGATAACACGTGAAGGAATAGGACCTATCAAGTGTGACAGTGGGAAAGTGTGTATGGAACTGGAGGAAGTAGCAGAGGTACTTAATGAATACTTTACTTCAGTATTCACCATGGAAAATGATCTTGGTGATTGTAGTGATGACTTGCAGTGGACTGAAAAGCTTGAGCATGTAGATATTAAGAAAGAGGATGTGCTGGAGCTTTTGGAAAGCATCAAGTTGGATAAGTCGCTGGGACCGGATGAGATGTACCCCAGGCTACTGTGGGAGGTGAGGGAGGAGATTGCTGAGTCTCTGGCGATGATCTTTGCATCATCAATGGAGATGTTAGAGGTTCCGGAGGATTGGAGGGTTGCGGATGTTGTTCCTTTATTCAAGAAAGGGAGTAGAGGTAGCCCAGGAAATTATAGACCAGTGAGTCTTAGTTCAGTGGTTGGTAAGTTGATGGAGAAGATCCTGAGAGGCAGGATTTATGAACATTTGGGGAGGTATAATATAATTAGGAATAGTCAGCATGGCTTTGTCAAGGGCAGGTTGTGCCTTACAAGCCTGATTGAATTTTTTGAGGATGTAACTAAACATATTGATGGAGGAAGAGCAGTAGATGTAATGTATATGGATTTCAGCAAAGCATTTGATAAGGTACCCCATACAAGGCTTATTGAGAAAATAAGGAGGCATGGGATCCAAGGGGACATTGCTTTGTGAATCCAGAACTGGCTTGTCCACAGAAGGCAAAGACTGGTTGTAGAAGGGTCATATTCTGCATGGAGGTCGATGACCAGTGGTGTGCCTCAGGGATCTGTTCTGGGACCCTTACTCTCCGTGATTTTTATAAATGACCTGGATGAGGAAGTTGAGGGATGGGTTAGTAAGTTTGCTGATTACACAAAGGTTGGAGTTGTTGTGGATAGTGTGGAAGGCTGTCAGAGGTTACAGCGGGACATTGAAAGGATGCAAAACTGAGCTGAGAAGTAGCAGATGGAGTTCAACCCAGATAAGTGTGAAGTGGTTCATTTTGGTAGATCAAATATGATGGCAGAATATAGTATTAATGGTAAGACTCTTGGCATTGTGGAGGATCAGAGGGATCTTGCGGTCCGAGTCCATAGGACGCTCAAAGCAGCTGCGCAGGTTGACTCTGTGGTTAAGAAGGCATATGGTGTGTTGGCCTTCATCAATCATAGAATTGAATTTAGGAGTCAAGAAGTAATTTTGCAGCTATATAGGACCCTGGTCAGACCCCACTTGGAGTACTGTGCTCATTTCTGGTCGCCTCACTACAGGAAGGATGTGGAAACTATAGAAAGGGTGCAGAGGAGATTTACAAGGATGATGCCTGGATTGGGGAGCATGCCTTGTGAGAATAGGTTGAGTGAACTCGGCCTTTTCTCCTTGCAGCAACGGAGGATGAGAAGTGACCTGATAGAGGTGTATAAGATGATGAGAGGCATTGATCATGTAGATAGTCAGAGTCTTTTTCCCAGGGCTGAAATGGTTGCCACAAGAGGACACAACTTTAAGGTGCTGGGGAGTAGGTACAGAGTAGATGTCAGAGGTCAGTTTTTTACGCAGCGAGTGGTGAGTGCGTGCAATGGGCTGCCAGCAACGACGGTGGAGGCGGATACGATAGGGTCTTTTAAGAGACTTCTAGGTAGGTACGTGGAGCTTAGAAAAATAGAGGGCTATGGGTAAGCCTAGTAATTTCTAATGTAGGGACATGTTCAGCGCAACTTTGTGCGCCGAAGGGTCTGTATTGTGCTGTAGGTTTTCTATGTTTCTAAACTCTAGTTACACAAAAAGAAAACTGAAATAATTGTTTTTGGTGCCAAAACTGAACTACCTTCAGTTTGAAAAGTGCTTTACAAATAAACTTGCTTGCTTGCTATATGAAAACAACAGAGGTATCCTGCTTGTTACTTCCTCAAAGAATTCCAACAGGTTTCTCAGGCAATACATCCTCTTGAGGAAACAATGCTGACTTCGGCACGTTTTATCATGTGTTCCAAAGTACACCAAATCCTCATCCTTAATAATGGCCTCTAAAATCTAACTAACCACTGGAGTCAAGCTGATCAGTCTATAAATGTAGTGACATTTACAATTTTCCAGTTGTGCAGAAACATTCCTGAATGCAGTGATCCTTGAACGATTCTTGCTAATGCCTCCACAATCTCTTCAGCTACTGCTTTCAGAATTCTGGGCTGTAATACATCTAGTCCAGCTGATTTATCCTCCTTCAAACCTTTCAGTTCCCTAAGCACCTTCTCCTTAGTAATTGTAACCACAATCACTTCTGTCACCTGACTCTCTTGGATTTCTGCCACGTTGGTGGTGTCAAAATACATATTCAGCTCACTTGCCATTTCATTGTTCCCTATTACTACTACTTCAGTACTTTTTCCAGCGGTCCAATATCCACTTTTGCCTCTCTTTTACCCTTTATATATGTGGAAAAACTTACGGTATCCCGTGTTATATTATTGGCTAGCTTGCCTTCATATTTCATCTTTTCTCCCCTATCGATTTTTAAAATTGTCTTCAGTTGTTTTTTTAAAAGTTTCCTGCTCATTTTTTGCAATATTATGCTGTCTTTGACCACCCTTGTGAGCCGCATTGCCTAATCCTCCCTTTCAAATATTTCTCTTTCCTTAGGATGAAATAATTCTGTGTTTTTTGAATTACTCACAGAAATCCCATGCCTTCCTGCTCTTCCATCATCACTTTTAGGGTCCCTTTCCAATCCTCGCTAGTTCTCCACGCTCTCATGACTCTGTGGTTACCTATAGGCCATAAGACCAGAAAATATAAGAGCAGTAATAGGCCTTTTGGCCCATTGTGTCTGCCCCACCATTCCATCATGGCTGATTTATTATCCCTCTCCTATCACTGCCTTATCCCATAATCTTTGGCACCCTTACTCATCAAGAGCTTGTTAGCCTCCTCTTTAAATTACACATTATCTGACTTCCACAGCTGTCTGTAGCAATGAATTCCACAGAGTCACCACCCTCTGGCTAAAGAAATTCATCCTCATCTCTGTTCTAAAGGAACATTGTTCTATTCTGAGACTGTGTCCTCTGGTCCTCGGCTCCCCCACGATAGGAAGCATTCTCTCCACATCCACTTTTTTCAGGCCTTTCAATATTCGATGTTTCAATGAGATCACCTCATTCTTCTAAACTCCACTGAGTACAGGCCCAGAGCCACCATGTGCTTCTTATACATTAACCCTTTCATTTCTGGCATCATTCATGTGAGCTTCCTCTGGACCCCCTCCAATGCTAGCACATCCTTTCTTAGGTAAGGGGCCCAAGCTGCTCACAATACTCCAAGTGCAGTACAAGCAATGCCTTATAAAGCCTCAGCCTTACATCCTTGCTTTTATGTTCTAATCATCTTGAAATGAATGCTAGCATTGCATTTTCCTTCCCTACTACTGATGCAACCTGCAAGTTGACCTTCAGGGAATCCTGCACTTGGATTCTCAAGTCACTTTGTACTTCTGATTTCTGAATTTGCTCATGTTTAGAAAATAGTCTACGTGTTTATGATCTCAACCAAAATGCATGACCATACACTTCGCTACATGGTATTCTATCTACCACTTCTTTGCCAATTCTGTTATTCTGTCTAAATTCTTCTGGAGACCTCTTGCTTCCTAAACACTACCTGGCCTTCCACCTATCCTTGTTTCACCTGCAAACTTGGCTGCAAAGCCATCAATTCCATCATCCCAATTATTATGTGTATCATGAAAAGAAGTGGCCTCAACGCTGTCCTCTGTGGATCATCTCTAATCACTGGCAGCCTTTCAGAAAAGACCCCATTTATGCACACACTTTGTCTCCTGCCAGTCAGCATTACTCAACTCTAATACCGATACATTTGCTTTTATTCTCCCTCTCAAATTGCAGGGTGAATTCTATCATATCAGCCTCGTAAGAGTTCTTTTATATTCATCTCCTTAATCACGTCTGTTTTATTGCACAACAGGAAATTTAGTTTGGCCTTTTCTCTAGTGCACTCAACCACAGGCCATCTCGTGGCCATTCTACAAATTCCTTCTCTTGAGGTGCCTCATCAACCTCATTTTCCAAGTCTTCTTGCACACTGAAGTTTCCCATCACCACTGTAACTTTGCCTTTCTAACATTGATTTCTGTCTCCTGTTACAGTTTGTACCCCACATCCTGGCTGCTATTTGGAGGCTTGTATATAACTCCCATCATAGTTTCTTCTTACTTTTGTTTCTTGTTTCTTAAGTCTAAATAGATGCTATATCACTTCTTGCTAAGGAATTGTTATCAATTTTTAACAACAAAGCCACCCCATGCTGTTTCTCCATCTGCCTGTCTTTTCAATATGGTGTATCCTTGGATGTTTTGCTTCTATCTTTGATCCTCTTTCAGCCATGTCTCTGTGATGCCCACAACATCATACCTGCTAATTTCTAACTATGCTATAAACTCATCTACCTTGTTTCATATACTGTGTGCATTCAAATATAACACCTTCAGTCCTGTATTCACGACCCCCTTCTCAAATTTTTCTCCCTTTTCTCTGAATTTAATTTCCTATCCCTTTCCTAAACTTTGCAGTTTGTTATCTGGGATGGGATGTTTCTGGGTTAATAATCCTTAGAGAAGAGGAAGCTGAGAGGGGACCTGATGGAACCATTTGAAATTGAGAGGCATGGACAAGATAGAAAGCAGGAAACCTTTCCCCATGGCAGGGACGTCTAAAGCCGGAGAGAATGGGCTTACAGAGAGGAGTATGAAGTTAAGAGGATCTATGAGAAAATATTTTCTTCCCACTCAGAGGATGATTGCAATCTAGAACACATTGCCTGAAGTGGTGGAGGAGGCTGTCAGGATGTTTGAGAAGTATTTAGAATTGCTTTTGAAGCATCCAGGCATGGTAGGCTACAGAGCCAGTGCTGGTAAATGGGATTAGTATAAATTGGAAACGCACACAAAATGTTGGAGGAACTCAGCAAGCCAGGCAGCATCTATGGAAAAGAGTACAGTCGACATTTCGGGCCGAGACCCTTCAGCAGGTCCTGCTGAAGGGTCTCGGCCCGAAACGTGGACTGTACTCTTTTCCATAGATGCTGCCTGGCTTGCTGAGTTCCTCCAGCATTTAGTGAGTTTTGCTTGGATTTCCAGTATCTGCAGATTTTTTCCATTGTAATTAGAATAGATTGGTACTTGATGACGGGCATGTGCAAGGTCAGCTAAAGGGCCTGTTTCTGTGCTCCATGACCCCATGACATTACAGCTTAATGACAGGAATATGAATCCATTTCCCTTTCCTCAAGACTGCATTGCCCCTGACACGTGAGCGTGGTTCACTTAAAAAGAACCTGGTTCTACTCTTGGACTTCACTATCACTTTGCCCTGTGGTTATGGAATATATAATTTACAAATTTAACTCAGTGCTTTGTTCTAATAATTCTCTTGGATATGTCTGTTACCTTATTCCCTGTATGTTTTATGCATGTGTAGTGATAGGATTTATCTCTTTATTTTCTTGCATTTGTTTTATATAAAAATAGTGCCGCAGAATGTGTGGGCAGTAGGGCCAGGTTCAGTTCTGGCCTCTGATTCTCCTTGTGACCCCTTAGCTTTCGTCCGGGTATTCCTGTTTCCATCCATGTCCGAAAGACATGGGTTGGTAGGTTAATTGAATAACGTATATTGCCCTTGTATGTGGGTGAGTGAGAGTTTGAGGGCAATTGATACGATTGCGAGGAAAAACAAATTGGATTGATATATTACTGGGACAAATGGCTGCTTGAAGGGCCGCGCAGACTTGGTGGGCTGGAGGGGCTGATTACATGCTGCACTTCTTTCTTACTCTATGATTCCAACAGAATGTCAGAATATTTCAACTCATTAATATCCTAAATGAGACCTTGTGGATGAGCACACTACTAGGGAGCCTGACTCCTATGCATTTTCCAAAACTCTGCCTTTCACATGCTTCGAATAATTGAATATTATTACTATCATTTATTTGAACACTTTGTGAAGGTGAGGCACTTGTGCAATGAAATATGAATGAATTCTGTCTCCACTTGTATTTTAGTTCCTGCCAGTCGTCCGTGGAGCTTTATTAGTCGTAGCACTTATCAAGTCTGATACCCAGATCTTCCAATTAGTTGGGATCTCTAAATGGAGAGAAAAGGCAGGGCCTCAAGCAGGATAACAAACACTTTAAGACTTAAGGAATATATCTATAAAATAACGATATGTGGAATATTTGCACTCTAATTTGGGTTTATAATAAATGCATTGCAAAAATTCCAAAATGAAATAACGTTGTAATTCAGCAATGATCTTTAGGAACTCTCCAAATCCTTCCTTTCACGTGAATTTGTAATTTTAATAATGAATAGTTTAAAAAAAACATTTTACCAGTTCTCTGTCTGTTCAGCAGTAAAGCTACATAATTTAGTGCTGTCACATGTAGGATATAGCAGGTATAAATAGATTATACTGGGCAGAAGTAATAATGGTGCAAAATATTACTATTTCACTTTTGAGATGATGCTCCTTCGATAATGTTGGAAATTTGGATCTATTTTATTTAGAAAGATGTGCTTTACTTCCTTACTGCAGGACCAGAATATCAGTCAATATTAATCCATCTTAAACAATACAATTGCTAAAGAACTACAAGAGCAATTAATATCAAAATAAATTTCTATTGAAAATAAGGGCTGATTTCTTACAAGCTTTAAAGTTTTAAATATCGCCTGTATGTATTAACTTGTCTTGCTTTTGCTGAAAGTGAAATTCTGGTCTTCCCTTTACTCACATCGACTGAGAATGGGCAGAAGTTCAACACTGCATATATACAGTGTATGAATACATACTGAAGAAACCAGAATGTGATTTTATTGTTTTGGAGAGTGTGTTTCATTAAGGATGTGCATATGTCTCTCCACATTAAGGTATTCTGTATGGTAAGAAGCTTATTAAGAAGCATTAAGTTGGAAAATTCAAATCCACAGTTGATCTTGAAGTATTCTACTTGATTTGTGGGAATTAATTCATGAACCTTCATTCTTTGTCAGTGTTTTGACTTCCATGCACAGTGTATGTTGAAATTTTTGTAGTTTTGAGGTGATGTGTAGGCTCAATAGTTTCATTTAATATCAGAGATTGTATACAATATACAACGTGAAATTCTTACTCTCCGCAGACATCCTAGAAACATAAGAAAACTCTCAATGAATGAATGACGGAGAAAAAAACTGAAGAACCCTAAAGCCCCCTGGCCCCCCGTACAAGCAGTGTCAACCCACTCCTCCCCCATTTATTCCAGCATAACACTTATTCAGCATTTCCACCACCCAGCAAGCAAGCAACAGCAAAGCCCCTAGAGAGAGACAATGATCTACAGTACCAGGCACTCTCTCTAACTAACATGGGAGAGATATTATACCAAAGTACATTTCACTATCAAATTCAATGAGTACATATGAACCTCCACAGATTTGAAATTTGTTAATAGATACTGCAGTGATCTTACACGTATTAGATATTTCCTCAAATTCCTGTGTTCCACTGGGCAGTGTTCCAATTCTCATGATATTTATCAGATACACAGGGCAGTATAAAGTCATGATAAATATAAAAATTGGGAATGGCAAAGTGGAAGATCCATATATGGTTTGATTCAAAAACATGAGTATTTCAAGTTCAAGTTCAAGATTACTGTCATTCATCCATACATAGGTATATAGCTGAATAAAACAAAGTTCCTTTGGGACCAAGATGCGGAACACAGTACAAATATCACATACAGCACATGAAGTAATATTAACACAATCATATTAGAGACAGAGAAGCACAGAAAACTTACAGCACAATACTGACCCTTCAGCTCACAATGCTGTGCCAAACATGTACTTACTTTAGAAATTACCTAGGGTTACCCATAGCCCACTATTTTTTGAAGCTCCATGTACCCTTCCAGGAGTCTCCTACAAGACCCTATCGTATCCACCTCCACCACCATTGCGGGCAGCCCATTGGAATATGTCCTGGATGTGGGGTGAGATGATTCTCTCAGCAGTCCTCACAATCCTTTGCAGGGTCTTGTGGTCAGATGGCTTGCAGTTCTCGTACTAGATGGTGATACAGCTGGTCAAGGCACTCGAAATGGTTCTCTGGTAGAATGTGGTTAGATTGGAGGCAGGAAATCTCCTCAGGAGGTGAAGGTGCTGCTGTGCTTTCTTGACGAAAGAGATGGTGGTGAGGGACCAGGTGAGATCATCCATGTTGTGCAGTTCCAGAAACTTGGTACTTCTGACTCTCTCCATGTAGAAGATATTAATGTGCAGTAGGGGAGTGGTTAGTCTGCACTCTTCTGAAGTCCACAATCATCTGTTTATAGTCTTGTCCATGTTGAGACTCAAATTGTCGTGTTTGCATCAGTCTACAAGCCTCGCTGTATGACGACTGATCATTGTTGCTGATGAGGCCAATCGCTGTTGTGTTATCAGTGAACTCAATGATGCGATTAGAACTGGATCTAGCTGTATCGTCATGCATCAGTGTTGTAAACAGAGCAGGTTAAGCACGCAGCCCTGGTGGTGGGGGGTGGGGGGGGTGGTGCCCAGTTCTCAGCAAGACAGTGATAGAGATGTTAATACCAGCATGGACTGCCTGAGGTCTCACCTTCAACAAGTCAGAGATCCAATTACAGAGGGAGGTGTTGAAACCCAGCAAGGTCAGTTTACCAACCAGCTTCTGAGGAGTGATCACATTGACCACCAAACTGAAGTCGTTGAACACCATTCTGATGTAGGAGACACCTTTCTCCAGGTGAGACGAGTCTGAGTAGAGGGCAGAAGTTACTGCATCACTGGTGGACCGATTTGGGCAATATACAAACTGGTTAGGTGTCCAATGTAGAGGGAAGGCAGGATTTAATGACCAGCTGCTCAACGCACTTCATTATTATTGAGATCAGTGCCACTGGATGGTAGTTGTTAAGGCAGCTTACTGTCTGCCCCTTTGGCATTGGGATGATGGTGGCAACCTTGAATCCTGCAGGGGCAGTGGATTATTTCAGAGAGATGTCCACGTGAACAGCCGCTAGCCAGGCTGCACACCCTCTCAGCACCCAACCAAGTATTTCCAGTATTTCCTATTTTTATTTTAGACTACAACAGCTGTGGTATTCTAATTTTGTAGCACTGACACAGAACAAAATTGGGATAATAATTCTAAAAGACTAGATGTGGCTATTTCCTCTAGTCAGGTCAGGAGATGAATTGATAACTATTTATTTCTGAAGCTGTCTGCCCTATCAAACCTGACAGGTCCATGAAGTAATGATAATCCATAATGCAAGGAACAAATCTACAAAATTGGTCTCCAACAAGTCTGCTGCTGGTTTCACGAAGAAATATTAAGATATAAAATATTCAATATTAAAACAAATTAAATAGTTCATATGATACATGTTTAATTCTGCTGTGGGGCCATTTACTTACACCAGTTATTTATTTTTCTACAGTTATGTTGGATATTGTATAATTTTATGCCCTAACTTCTGTAGATCGACACGAGCAGCCTCATGGTTTCTTAAAAGAAAAACGTGCACGTAATGAATAACTTTATAACCGGCAAATTATTGCAAATGTTCTCCTTTTCTGAGAACAACTTCTTTTAAATGGTGAATTAATCCATTATTTACCTGTCTAACATATTCCCACTTGTGCTAATTGAATCAATTTGACTAGTATCTGATTAGGTGGAACAGATAAATAAGTTTTTGGAGCCCAGGATTTCACATCTGAAAACAATTTAGAATCCAGAGGTATAGGATAGTAATCTCCTCATTGTCATAGAAACAATGAGGATCCTTAATATAATCCCTAAGGGTATGTCCACAATACAAAAGTGTGTATTAATACTGCAATAGGTGGATATAGAACTGAAACTCAAAGGCACTGAATGGATTGGAAAATGAAAAATGCTATCCACGGGTAAAATCAAGAGTTGAGACTGCTTTGCATCTAGACTCTGCTTAGGCGAAAGTGGAGTGCTTAATCTTGTGAAATAGAGAAATGTAGCTCTTCACGTCACCAATTTAGAATCAGAATCAGGTTTATTATTACTGGCAAATGATGTGAAACTTATTAATTTAGCAGCAGCAGTTTATGCAATACATAATCTAGCACAGAGAGAGAGAGAAATAAATAAAATAAAACATAATAAGAATAAATAAACAAGTAAATCAATTGCGTATATTGAATAGATTAAAAAATGAACAAAAACAGAAATACTGTATATTTAAAAAGTGAGATAGTGTCCAAAGCTTCAATGCCCATTTAGGAATCAGATGGCAGAGGGGAAGAAGCTGTTCCTGAATCACTGAGTGCGTGCCTTCAGGCCTCAGTATCTCCTACCTGATGGAGGTCTTTAATAATGAACGCTGCCTTTCTGAAACACCGCTCCCTAAAGATGTCCTGGGTACTTTGTAGGCTGGTGCCCAAGATGGAGCTGACTAGATTTACAACCTTCAGTAGCTTCTTTCAGTCCTGTGCAGTAGCCCCTCCATACCGGACAGTGATGCAGCCTGTCAGAATGCTCTCCACGGTACAACTATAGAAGTTTTTGAGTGTATTTGTTGACATGCCAAATCTCTTCAAACTGATAATAAAGTATAGCCGCTGTCTTGCCTTCTTTATGACTACATCAATATGTTGGGACCAGGTTAGATCCTCAGAGATCTTGGCACCAAGGAATTTGAAGCTGCTCACTTTCTCCTCCTCTGATCCCTCTATGATGATTAGTATGTATTCCTTCATCTTACCCTTCCTGAAGTCCACAATCAGTTCTATCGTCGTACTGATGTTGAGTACCAGGTTGTTGCTATGGCACCATTCCACTAGTTGGCATATCTCACTCCTGTACGCCCTCTCGTCGCCACCTGAGATTCTACCAACAATTGTTGTATTGTCAGCAAATTTGTAGATGGTATTTGAGCTATGCCTAGCCACACAGTCATGTGTATACAGAGAGTAGAGCAGTGGGTTAAGCACACACCCTTGAGGTCCGCCAGTGTTGATGGTCAGCGAGGAGGATATGTTATCACCAATCCACACAGACTGTGGTCTTCCGGTTAGGAAGTCAAGAATCTAATTACAGAGGGAGGTACAGAGGCCCAGGTTCTGCAACCTCTCAATCAGTATTGTGGGAATGATGGTATTAAGTGCTGAGCTATAGACGATGAACAGCATCCTGATGCAGGTGTTGTCCAGGTGGTCTAAAGCCGTGTGGAGAGCCATGGAGATTGTGTCTGCCGTTGACCTATTGTGGCAATAGGCAAATTGCAATGGGTCCAGGTCCTTGCTGAGGCAGGAGTTCAGTCTAGTCATAACCAACCTCTCAAAGCATTTCATCACTGTCGATGTGAGTATTACTGGCCGATAGTCATTAAGGCAGCCCACATTATTCTTCTTTGGCACTGGTATAATTGTTGCCTTTTTGAAGCAAGTGGGAGCTTCTGCCCATAGCAGTGAGAGACTGAAAATGTCCTTGAATACTCCCGCTAGTTGGTTGGCACATATTTTCAGAGCTTTACTAGGTACTCCATCGGGACCTTCTGCCTCGTGAAGGTTCACTCTCTTTAAAGGCAGTCTAACATTGGCCTCTGAGACAGAGATCACAGGGTCATCAGATGCAGCAGGGATCTTCACAGCTGTGGTTGTGTTCTCCCTTTCAAGGTGAGCATAGAAGGCGTTGAGTTCATGTGGTAGTGAAGCATCACTGCCATTCATGCTATTGGGTTTCACTTTGTAGGAAGTAATGTCTTGCAGTCCCTGCCAGAGTTGCCGTGCATCTGATATCACCTCCAACCTTGTTCAAAATTGTCCCTTCACCCTTGAAATAGCCCTCCGCAAATCATACCTGGTTTTCTGATACAGGCCTGTTTTATTGTTTTAATGAGAAATTGCTCAGCATAATGAAATATTCTTGAACAAACAGTTTGAAGGTTAGTCAAACTTTCAAGTGTGTGTTTAAGTTCCTGATGTATAAGTATAACTTGGGACCTCACTGATTGTTATTATTGTTAGTAAGCAACCACTTAATGTTCTGCTTTCAACAGTTTGTGTTGTTGCTGACGAGAGTCATGTATTGCACAAGTATAATAAAAGAGCAAAAGCAGCAGATTACGGAAATCTGAAATAAAAATCAGAAATTCTGGATTCGCTCTGAAAGACGGCTCTGCCTGTGAAAGCTGAAACTGTTAACAATCCAGATTTTAGCAAATAATGGTGGTCCACCTGTGTTCACTGTTAAACTTTGGATTGATTTCTCACCTTTTTTATATTCCATGAAGAAAACATGCTGCATGAAGCTGGTTACAAGTTCAATAGCAATGTTTGAATACTGACAATGCCTTTCCATCAACTAGAGTATTAACAGATTGGATCTAAACAACCCTTATCCATGCAATTGCTGATAAAACTTATCAGCAGCTAAGGCACTCAAATTGCAGTGCATGTTTCTGGATGTTACTAATATTAGAAAGCTTTTCAAAAAAAAACTAAAAATCAAATAATATTAAACATTGAAAAGCGAAAATATTTCCAAACATATTCATTGTAAGTGTGGGTCTTGGTCCCCTTGATTTGGGTACAGGCTCACTACAAATAATTGTCAGAAACTTTAGAACGTCCAAGTGTGCACCTACATCCACAGAAATTCCGCACTTAAATGTAAGCTGCTGGCAGTTTCCCTAAAATCTACAGACAATGTTTCAGACCTTCAGCGCTGTCTTATGATAGTTGTTGTAGTCTTGTACTAAGAAACTTGCCTAACTAATATTAGCACTCTGAGGGATTTGTAGTACATTATGATAGCTAACTCAATGTAATGTCTGAGTGGTTATAGGAATAACCTATAATGTCTATAGGAATAACCTACTTGTACAGCACTTTTAAGTTAGTTTTCAACAAAATACGAACCTTCATTCAATTTGCCAAGATCATAAGACATGGGGAGCAGAATTAGGCCATTTGGCCCATCGAGCCTGCTCCAGCTTTCAATCTTGGCTGATCCCTCTTTATCTCCCTCCTCATCCCCACTTCCCGGCCTTCTCCCCGTAACCTTTGATGCCATGTCCAATCAATAACCTATCAAGCTCTGCCTTAAATACACCCAATGACCTGGCCTCCACAACTGCCTATGGTAATAAATTCCACAAGTTCACCACTTTCTGACTAAAATCTCTCCACATCTGTTTAAAATGGATGCCCCCTGTAATCTGAGTTGTGCCATCTTGTCCTAGCCTCCTCCACCATGGGAAACATCCTTTCCACATCTACCATGTCTAGACCTTAGGTCTCACTGAGATTCTCCCCCACCCCCCCCCATCCTTCTAAATTCCAGCAAGTACAGACCCAGAGCTAGCAAATGTTCATTCCTGGAATCATCCTTGTGAACCTCCTCTGAACCCTCTCCAACTCCAGCACATCTTTTCTTAGATAAAGAGCCCAGAACTGTTCACAATACTCAAGGTGAGGCCTCACCAGTGCCTTGTAAAGCCTTTGCATCACATCCCTGTTCTGGTGTTCTAAACCTCTTGAAATGAATGCAATGTTAGCATTAATTTCAAGAGTTCTAGAATACAGGAGCAGGAGATGTGATGCTGAAGCTTTATTCATGAAGGCATGTTAGGTCTTTTCATTGCTTCTTTATTTGGCTTGATTATTAATAGGTTGGGTTATTGTGGATTTTTTGAAACCACTAGCTTCTACTTCCAAATCCTCTGTACTACCATCACTCCTTTGCATCAAATGTTTTCCATTTTGTCCTTGATTTTGTTAACTCCTTGTATTAGATAATCCTTCTGTCTTTGAACATATTCAATCTGTGCCAATCTTTTCTCTTAGATTATCTCAGATAACTCCACAAGTCTCACTGATGGAAATACCCCTCACTTTCTACAGCTTCTTTACCCCACATTAGATCAGTCTTGTCTTTGTCAAATCTAATTTCCTTGACATTTTCATAGATGCTATCTGAATGTCTTTACTCAATACAATATTCCCCATTCATTCAGTAGAACTAATTATGTAGAATTTACTAAATAAACTTCAAGCAAGTGGGTGCAAATTCTGGGCGTAGTGAACCAGTCATATCTTGCTACATTAATCGTCATTCAAGTGAGGAGGAATGAGAACAGGCTAGGAAGAATGGATAGCTAAATGGGCTGGTGGTAGAGAAGAGAATAAATGGGGCATAAATTAGAAGTGAAGAACTGAATGAAGAAATGCCCTATGCCAAGAGAGGGACAGGCTGAAATTGGGAAGAAGACAGAAGATAGGAATGTACTTCAGTTTTATATTGATAATTTCCCTATAACCCCGCAGCAAAATTTGGCAACATTTACATTTATTGGGATTGAGTAACATGAGAAATGTAGTTTTACTCTTGTTTACAATGTAAACTCATCAGCATTCTGATATAAAGTGAGATTCCAACAGATGTCAATGTTGGCACGCAATTGATCCAAGGTAATTTTGGCAGAATAAGAAGTCTCAAAATAACCTCTACACGTGGTATAAGTGATTGTACAAGCAACTCCATTACAATCTGCTTTTGTGTAAAAGCCAGGTCATCAGAGGACAAATGAAATTTTCCTGTTGAATTAACAATTATAAAAACAGCAAGCAATTTTTCCATAACCAGGATTCTAGAACTGTAATCTTCACATAATTTATGTCTTTCCCTTTGTTTCTAAATTGAGCACCATATAGCCTGCACAATCATAAAGTATTACATGCTGTTTTACAGCTGTTAGAGCTCCATCTCTGAACAAACTCTTTCCCTGCTTGCTTGCCTTATATTGCAAATCTTTATACAAAAACATTTCCATTAAGGGTGTTCACAATTTGTTTAGCTTTCTTTTGCTGAAATGTGTGATTAATTGAATGGAGCAGAACAATGAGAGGAGATTTCATTGAGACGCCTCAAAATGCCTCGATAGAGTGGACGTGGAGAGCATGCTTCCTATAGTGGGGGAGCCTAGGACTAGAGGGTACAGCCTCAGAATACAAGGATGTCCCTTTCGAACTGAGATGAGGAGAAATTTCTTTCACCAGAAGGTTGTGAATCTGTGGAATTCAGTGCCACAGACGGCTGAGGAGGCCAAGATACTGGGTACATTTAAAGCAGAGGTAATAGGTTCTTGATTAGTAATGGTTTCAAAGATTACAGGGAGAAGGTAGGATACTAGAATTGAGATGGATAATAAATCAGCCATGATAGAATGGTGGAACAGACTTAATGGGCCAGGTGGCTTAATTCTGTTCCCATGTCTTATGGTCTGTGGCCTTATTTCATTCTTTTCAAAAGGTTATTACAACTTTTCATGCTTTTTGCTATAGAGTGTCAATAACTAGTTGAGTATGAATCAAAAAAGTGTACTTTGATGAGCTATTTTGATAAACCTTTCTTTGCATGTCAACAGGACAGATCATTGTACACTGAAGTAGTCAAAAGGAAAACAGAATGCAGAATATAGTGTTATGGTTACAGAGAAAGTGCAGTGCAGGTGGACAAAATGGAAGTGACTTCCTTAGTCCTAAAAT
Source organism: Mobula hypostoma (assembly GCF_963921235.1). Classification (NCBI taxonomy): domain Eukaryota; kingdom Metazoa; phylum Chordata; class Chondrichthyes; order Myliobatiformes; family Myliobatidae; genus Mobula; species Mobula hypostoma. Next base: position 35,668,649 of record NC_086107.1, on the reverse strand, counting down.
ACAGCTTCCCCTCTGCCATCATTGATGGAACCTTCATATGTCTGGGCAGAACATCAGTAGACTTCCCTTGATCCTCACCTTTCAGCCCACTAGCCTCTGCATCCAACATATCATCCTTTGCTCTTTCCACCAAATCCAACATGATCCCACCTCATATCTTCCCTATCTCCTGCTTCTTGTTTTCAGCAGTGATGGCACTCTTCATGAATTACGTGTTCATTCATCCTTTCCACCCACCTCTCCTCCGCCCATGGTACTTTTCTCCTATAACCATAGCAGGTATAACATCTGTCCTTCCACTTCCTCCCTCACAGCCATCCAGGGACCTAAGTAACCCTCCCAGCAGGTATTCATCTACAACTCCTCCAATCTGGTCTGTTGCATTTACTGCTCACAATGTGATCTCATTAGAGAAATCAGGCATCGACTAGGGCGCCATGGTAGTGCAATGGTGAGTGCAATGTTATTATTGTTCGAGACATTCTGAAGTTCAAGGTTCAATTCCAGGACCATCTGTGAGGAGTTTGTACTTTCTCCCCGTGAGCTATGAGGGGATCCCCCAGCACTCCAGTTTCCTCCCACTGTCCAAAGATATACTCGTTAGTGGGTTAATTGGTCTTTGTAAATTGTCCTGTGATTAGCTTAGTGTTAAATACAAACAACAGGAATTCTGCAGATGCTGGAAATTCAAGCAACACACATCAAAGTTGCTGGTGAACGCAGCAGGCCAGGCAGCATCTATAGGAAGAGGTACAGTCGACGTTTCAGGCCAAGACCCTTCGTCAGGACTAACTGAAGGAAGAATGAGTAAGGGATTTGAAAGCTGGAGGGGGAGGGGGAGATGCAAAATGATAGGAGAAGACAGGAGGGGGAGGGATAGAGCCGAGAGCTGGACAGGTGATAGGCAAAAGGGGATACGAGAGGATCATGGGACAGAAGGCCTAGGGAGAAAGACCGGGGGGGGGGGTGACCCAGAGGATGGGCAAGAGGTATATTCAGAGGGACAGAGGGAGAAAAAGGAGAGTGAGAGAAAGAATGTGTGCATAAAAAGGAGTAACAGCTGGGGTACGAGGGGGAGGCACATCTTTCCCTCCCCCCCCCTCTGCATTCCGCAGGGATCGCTCCCTACACAACTCCCTTGTCCATTCGTCCCCCCCATCCCTCCCCACTGATCTCCCTCCTGGCACTTATCCGTGTAAGCGGAACAAGTGCTACACATGCCCTTACACTTCCTCCCTTACCACCATTCAGGGCCCCAAACAGTCCTTCCAGGTGAGGCATCACTTCACCTGTGAGTCGACTGGGGTGATATACTGCGTCCGGTGCTCCCGATGTGGCCTTTTATATATTGGTGAGACCCGACGCAGACGGGGAGACCGCTTTGCTGAACATCTACGCTCTGTCCGCCAGAGAAAGCAGGATCTCCCAGTGGCCACACATTTTAATTCCACATCCCATTCCCATTCTGACATGTCTATCCACGGCCTCCTCTACTGTAAAGATGAAGCCACACTCAGGTTGGAGGAACAACACCTTATATTCCGTCTGGGTAGCCTCCAACCTGATGGCATGAACATTGACTTCTCTAACTTCCGCTAGGCCCCACCTCCCCCTCGTACCCCAGCTGTTACTCATTTTTATGCACACATTCTTTCTCTCACTCTCCTTTTTCTCCCTCTGTCCCTCTGAATATACCTCTTGCCCATCCTCTGGGTCAGCCCCCCCTCCTTGTCTTTCTTCCCGGACCTCCTGTCCCATGATCCTCTCGTATCCCCTTTTGCCTATCACCTGTCCAGCTCTCGGCTCTATCCCTCCCCCTCCTGTCTTCTCCTATCATTTTGCATCTCCCCCTCCCCCTCCAGCTTTCAAATCCCTTACTCACTCTTCCTTCAGTTAGTCCTGACGAAGGGTCTCGGCCTGAAACGTCGACTGTACCTCTTCCTATTGATGCTGCCTGGCCTGCTGCGTTCACCAGCAACTTTGATGTGTGTTGCTTAGTGTTAAATAGGTGAGTTTATGGGAAGTGTAGTTCACTGGCCAGAAGAGCTTATTCTGTACTGTATCTCTAAATAAAATAAAAATTAATAAATAAAGGCTGGATCATTTTTCTGGGAGTGGGGCTGCAATGGTCATCGCAAACTTCCAGTTACATGTCATAAAAACATAGAAACATAGAAAACCTACAGCACAATACAGGCCCTTCGGCCCACAAAGTTGTGCCGAACATGTCCCTACCTTAGAAATTACTAGGCTTACCCATAGCCCTCTATTTTTCTAAGCTCCATGTACCTATCCAAAAGTCTCTTAAAAGACCCTATCGTATCCACCTCCACCACTGTTGCCGGCAGCCTATTCCACGCACTCACCACTCTCTGAGTAAAAACTTACCCCTGACATCTCCTCTGTACCTACTCCCCAGCACCGTAAACCTGTGTCTTCTTGTGGCAACCATTTCAGCCCTGGGAAAAAACCTCTGACTATCCACACAATCAATGCCTCTCATCATGTCATTTTAACACCCTTCCCACTCCCACACTGATTTGTCTGTCATCAGCCTTCTCTGTTGCTACATTGAGACCAAAGGCAAATTAGAACAACATTTCATATTCTTATTATGTAGCTTACAATACAATGGTATGAACATTGAATTTTACATTTTCAGGTGACCAACAGCTCCTCCCATGCTCTCGCACTCATCCTGTCCACCAATATTTCTTCTCCCTTTGCTCAACTTTCCTAACCCCTTCCATTCCCCCTCCACCACTTGGTTCCACCTGTCTAGCACCGCTCTGTCATGTGACTCCACCTATCAACTTTTGCCCCAACTCTCCCTCAAACTACTGCATAATCTGCCCTCATCCCTTTCATTCCTGATGTAGGATCTCAACCCAAAATAATAGCTCACACTCACAGCTTTTGCCTCCACAAATGTCGCTTCACCCTCTTGAGTTCTTCCAATGTTCTGTTGGTCCAGATTTCAGCATTTTCAGTATCTTTGCCTTCCAGTTAATCTATAATTTTTCTGCAACTAAAACCTCCAGAGTGTGTAGTGTAGTGAATTAAATGTGTTTCTTTTTTCTTTTTTAGGCCGTTTGCTTAGGTTATTGCAGACCACATTCTGATGTTTGTCTGAACAGAATTTGAATCTCTTGACGATGTCTGCATGCTTTTATACAGTCATACATAAAACACTACATCATAGAAACAGGACTTGGCTCATCTAGTCTCTGCCAAACCATTAATCTGCCTAGTCCCATCGATCTGCACCCTGACCGTGGCCCTCCATACCTGTCCCATCCATGCACCTATCTAAATTTGTCTTAAATGTTGAAATCAACCACACATCCATCACTTGTGCTGACAGCTCATTCCACAGTCTTACCACCCCGAGCGAAGAAGTTTCCCCGCATGTTTCCCTTAAACATTTCACCTTTCACTCTTAACCCATGACCTCTGGTTTTAAGACCATATGACCATAAGACAAAGGAGCTGAAGTCAGCCATTCGGCCCATCGAGTCTGCTCCGCCATTTTATCATGAGCTGATCCATTCTCCCATTTAGTCCCACTCCCCTGCCTTCTCACCATAACCTTTGATGCCCTGGCTACTCAGATACCTATCAATCTCTGCCTTAAATACACCCAATGACTTGGCCTCCACTGCTGCCCGTGGCAACAAATTCCATAGATTCATCACCCTCTAACTAAAAAAATTTCTTCGCATTTCTGTTCTGAATGGGCGCCCTTCAATCCTGAAGTCATGCTGTCTCGTACCAGACTCCCCCATCATGGGAAACAACTTTGCCACACCACTCTGTCCATGCCTTTCAACATTCGAAATGTTTCTATGAGGTCTCCCCTCATTCTCCTGAACTCCAAGGAATACAGTCCAAGAGTGGACAAACGTTCCTCATATGTTAACCCCCTCATTCCCGGAATCATTCTAGTGAATCTTCTCTGTACCCACTCCAACGTCAGCACATCCTTTCTTAAATAAGGAGACCAAAATTGCCCACAGTACTCCAAGTGAGGTCTCACCAGTGCTTTATAGAGCCTCAACATCACATCCCTGCTCCTATACTCTATTCCTCTAGAAATGAATGCTAACATTGCATTCACCTTCTTCACTACGGACTCAATCTGGAGGTTAACTTTAAGGGTATCCTGTACGAGGACTCCCAAGTCCCGTTGCACCTCCGAACTTTGAATTCTTTCCCCATTTAAATAATAGTCTGCCTGTTTATTTTTTCTGCCAAAGTGCATAACCATACACTTTTCAACATTGTACTTCATTTGCCACTTCTCTGCCCATTCTTCCAATCTCTCTGCAGACTCTCCGTTTCCTCAGCACTACCGGCCCCTCCACCTATCTTCGTATCGTCAGCAAACTTAGCCACAAAGCCATCTATTCCATAATCCAAATCATTGATGTACAATGTAAAAAGAAGCAGCCCCAACACGGACCCCTGTGGAATGCCACTGGTAACCGGCAGCCAACCAGAATAGGATCCCTTTATTTCCACTCTCTGTTTCCTGCCAATCAGCCAATGCTTTATCCATGTATGTAACTTTCCCGTAATTCCATGGGCTCTTATCTTGTTAAGTAGCCTCATGTGTGGCACCTTGTTAAAGGCCTTCTGAAAATCCAAATATACAACATCCACTGCATCTCCCTTGTCTAGCCTACTGGTAATTTCCTCAAAAAATTGTAATAGGTTTGTCAGGCAGGATTTTCCTTTAAGGAATCCATGCTGAGTTCTGCCTATCTTGTCATATGCCTCCAGGTACTCTGTAACCCCATCCTTGACAATCGACTCCAACAACTTCCCAACCACCGATGTCAAGCTAACAGGTCTATAATTTCCTTTTTGCTTCCTTGCCCCCTTCTTAAATAGCAGAGTGACATTTGCAATCTTCCAGTCCTCCGGAACCATGCCAGAATCTATCGACTTTTGAAAGATCATCGCTAATGCCGCCGCAATCTCCACAGCTACTTCCTTCAGAACACGCGGGTGCATTCCATCTGGTCCAGGAGATTTATCTACCTTTAGACTATTCAGCTTCCTGAGTACTTTCTCTGTCGTAATTGTGACTGCGTACACTTCTCTTCCCTGCCACCCTTGAGTGTCCGGTATACTGCTGATGTCTTCCCGTGTGAAGACTGATGCAAAATACTCATTCAGTTCCTCTGCCATCTCCTTATCTCCCATTACAATTTCTCCAGCATCATTTTCTATCGGTCCTATATCTACTCTCACCTGTCTTTTACTCTTTATATACTTGATAAAGCTTTTAGTATCCTCTTTGATATTATTTGCTAACTTCCTTTCATAGTTAATCTTTTCCCTCTTAATGACCTTCTTGGTTTCCTTTTGTAAGGTTTTAAAAACTTCCCAATCCTCTGTCTTCCCACTAATTTTTACTTCCTTGTATACCCTCTCCTTTGCTTTAACTTTGGCTTTGACTTCTCTTGTCAACTACGGTTGCATCCTTTTTCCACTCGAAAATTTCTTCTTTTTTGGAATATACCTGTTTTGCACCTTCCTCACTTCTCGCATAAACTCCAGCCACTGCTGCTCTGCTGTCTTTCCCGCCAGTGTCCCTTTCCAGTCAACTTTGGCCAGTTCCTCTCTCATGCCACTGTAATTTCCTTTACTCTACTGAAATACCAACACATCAGATTTCGGCTTCTCTTTTTCAAATTTCACAGTGAACTCAGTCATGTTATGATCACTGCCTCCTAAGGGTTCCTTCACCTCAATCTCTCTAATCACCTCCGGTTCATTACACATTACCCAATGCAGTACAGCCGATCCCCTAGTGGACTCAACAACAAGCTGTTCTAAAAAGCCATCTTGCAGACATTCTACAAATTCTCTCTCTTGAGATCCAGTGCTGACCTGATTTTCCCAATCCACTCGCATGTTAAAATCCCCCACAATTATCATAACACTGCCCTTCTGACAAGCCTTTTCTATTTCCAGTTGTAATTTGTAGTCCACATCCCTGCAATTGTTTGGAGGCCTATAAATAACTGCCATCAGGGTCCTTTTACCTCTGCTATTTCTTAGCTCAACCCATAAAGATTCTGCACCTTCCGATCCTATATCACCTCTTTCTAATGATTTAATATCATTTCTTATCAATAAAGCCACGCCTCCCCCTCTACCTACCTTCCTATCCTTCCGATACACCGTGTATCCTTGGACGTTCAGCTCCCAGAGACATGCATCCTTTAGCCAGGTCTCAGTGATGGCCACAATATCATACCTGCCAATCTGTAGCTGTACAACAAGATCATCCACCTTATTCCTTATGCTGCGTGCATTTAAGTACAACACCTTAAGACCAGTATTTGATACTTTTTGCTTTGATTTCACTGCAACTTTATTGCACTGCAACTCATCCTAATGGCTACAAATTTGCCCCATCACCTGCCTGTCCTTCCTAACATCTTTACTGCTCACTATCTTAGATTTATTTCTGTTTTCCCCTTCCTCTGCTCTGTCATTCCAGTTCCCATTCCCCTGCCAAATTAGTTTAAACGCTCCCTAACAGCTCTATTAAACTTTCCTGCCAGGATATTGATCCCCTTCGGGTTCAGGTGTAACCTGTCCTTTTTGAACAGGTCATACTTCCCCCAGAAGAGATCCCAATGATCCAAGAATCTGAAGCCCTGCCCCCTGCATCAGTCTCTCAGCCACGCATTCATCTGCCTGATCCTACTATTCTCGCCCTCGCTAGCACATGGCACAGGTAGCAATCCCGAGATTACTACCCTGGAGGTCCTGCTTCTCGGCTTCCTTCCTAACTCCTGGAAATCTCTCTTCAAGACCTCCTCCTTTGTCCTATCTATGTCATTGGCTCACTCAACCTCAGTATGGAAAGCCTGCTTGCACTTACACTATCTATACCCCTCATATTTTTGTATACATCTATCAAATCTTCTCTCAATCATCTACGTTACAGAGAATAAAGTCCTAACCTTTTCAAGCTTTCCCTATAACTCAGGTCCTCAAGTCCCGGCAGCTGCATCCTTGTAAATTTTCTCTGCATTATTTCAATCTTATTTCCATTTTTCCTATAGGTACATGACTGAAACTGGACGCAATACTCCAAATTAGGTCTCATCACACCTTGTACAACTTCGACAAAACATCCCAACTCCTGTACTCAGTACATTGATTTATGAAGGCCAAAGTAACAAAAGCTTTCGTTACAACCCTATCCACCTATGCTGTCACATTTGAGAACTTATGGATCTGTATTCCCAGATCCCTCTGTTCTAACACATTCCTCAGTGCCTTGTCGCTCACCGTGTAAGACCCATCCTGGCTGGTTCTGCCGCAGTGCAACACCTCACATTTGTCTGCATTAAATTCCAACGGCCAATTTTCAGCCTATTTTTCCAGCTGGCCTAAATCCCACTGCAAGCTTTGATAGTCTTCCTCACTATCCACTATCTCCCCAACCCTGGTGTCATCTGCAAAATTGCTGATCCAATATACCACATTATCGTCCATATTGTTAATATAGAGACCGTGAAGTCACAGGCCTCCGGTCAGAGAGGCAACCATCTATAACCACTCTCTAGCTTCCTCTGTCAAGCCAATATTTAATCCAAGTTACTACCTCATCTTGAATGCCAAATGACTGAACCGTCTTGACCAACCTCCCATGTGGGACCTTGTCAAAGGCCTTGCTAAAGTCCATGTAAGCAACAGCCACTGCATCGCCTTCATCAGCTTTACTGGCGACTTTCTCGAAAAACTTTATAAGATTGGTGACTTATCACACATACACCTATGTTGGCTATCCCGAGTCAAAGTCAAAGTACATTTATTATGAAAGTTATGAAAGCATTATGTAACCCTGAGATTCGTCTTCCTGCAGACAGCCACGAAACTAAGAAGCACCATGCAACTTGTTCAAAGAAAACATCAAACACCCAATGTGTAAAAAAAAAGAACAAATCATAGAAACAGCAAAAAATGAACAAATAACACATAGAATATTAAACATCAAATAGTAGAGTCCCTGAAAGTCTAGAAATGTTGACTTTAGTTCAGTTCAGCTTAAGTTAGCCCTGTGTTGTTCACTGCCAGAATGCCCTGATCGATATTACTCAAAATAACAATAAAATAAAATACATAACAAAAAAATAAAATAAAATAAACCAGAAATGCAGAGTCCTGTAGAACTGAGTCCAATCTGCAAAACATGCCAATTAAACCTTGCCAGGACTCAAGACCCCTGCACCTTCCTCCGGCACCAGTGAGGGAGATGGAGACCAGTTAGATGCTGGTGTCTTCCTTCAGCAGCAGTATGTGAGAGGGAGAAGTAGACCGGTCAAATGCAGGTAGATGGTGCTGAGCATCGTCGCTTGCAATCAGCTTTCGTCCTTGTTGATTCCAATCTTGCTCAACATTTTAATTGGCAAGATCAGCACCACTTTCTCTTAAAGGCACAGGCAGCTATTTTAGCATTACCAGGGTAAATACATAAGTGCACCTTAACAATAAAAAATAACATTTAACAGTCACCTGGTTACATATTGATTAAGCATATTTCACAAATTCTTTCTCATCCAGCTCTGACTTTGTATTTAGGTTTAACAACATCCTCCTCCACAACGACTGCACTATCTGTTCTGGAGTTCTGGTTCCCATCCCCCCACAGCTCTAGTTGAACCCCGCTACCCCCTCCCTCCTCCACACCCCCCGTGCAGCACTAGCAAAAATTCCCCACGAGGATATTGGCTCCCGTTCAGTTCAGGTGCAAACTGTCCTTTCCTTGGTCCCACCTTCCATGGAAAAGAGCCAAAAATCTGAAGCTGTCCATCCTGCACCAACTCCTTAGCCATGTGTTAAACTGTAGCATGTGGCACAGGTCGCAATCCTGAGAACACAACTCTGATGGTCCCGTCCTTTAGAGCGCCTAACTCCCTAAACTCACTTTGCAGGACCTCATCACCCATCTTGCCCATGCCATTGGTATCGACATGGACTTCAATTTCTGGCTGCTCATCCTCCCATTTAAGATTGCTGTGGACTCGATCTGAGATATCCCTTATGCTGGCACCTGGGAAGCAACAAACTATCTAGGAATCTTGTTATTATTCACAGAACATCTTTTATTCAAGATTCAAGATTCAAAAAACAGAGCAGAGTCAGGTGGAGCAGCTATTTAGCAGTCTGCCTGCCTGTGGGAGGAAGCTGTTTAGTAGCCTTGTGGTTTTAGTTTTGATGCTCCTGTAACGTTTGCCTGATGGCAGAAGAACAAACAGTTCATGGAGAGGGTGTGGTTATGTTCCCCTAACCAACGAGTCCCCTATTACTACAGCTCGCCTCTTTTCACCCTCTTCGCTTCTGAGCTACAGAGCCAGACTCAGTGCCAGAGACCTGATCACTATGGCTTTCCTCTGCTTAGTCATCCCCCTCAACAGTATTGAAATTGGTGTACTTGTTGTTGAGAGGAATGACCACAGGGGAACCCTTCACTGGCTTTCTATCATCTTTCCCCCTCCTGACAGTCCTGTGTGCTGTACCTCGGGTAAAACTACCTCCCTCTAAGTCCTGTCTATCACCCCCTCAGCCTCTTGAATGATCCAGAGTTCATCCAGTTCCAGTTTCAGCTGCTTTCCATAGTCTGTTAGAAGCTGCAGCTGGATACATTTCTTGCAGGTGTAGTCATCAGGGATATTAGAGGTCTCCGTGCCTTCCCACATCCCGCAAGAGGATCTTTCCATTATCCGGTCTGGCACCCCCACAGGTCTAAATGTGCAATAAGAAAGAAATAAAGAATAATAACGGAAAAAAATCTACCTACTGCCTTCACCTCTCCTCGCAGAAGCCCTAATGACCCTCATACTCAACTGCCCACACTAACACTGGTTGCTCCACTTAAATCTAACTTATTTTTGTTGGACTTTGCAGAGTGCCTAATTTTGCCTCCTCGGGAACTGTGGCACACAAAACAGTGCTGACTGCTCCTGGCCGTTCCTTTAAACTCCTCTGCTACTCAATCCGGTGTCTCCTCAGGACTATAGCGCACAAAAAGTTATTGTGCATTATACATTGTTTTGCTGCCGCGTGATTGGCTGATCTTGCCACTGTGCATCTGCTGAACATTTAAAACCATTTCTAAATTTGATGAGAATGTTTCACAAATGTATTTTATGTGTAAAGTTATTTCATATACATTAGAGAATGAGAAAATGCTGGTAAAATAAGGTAATAAATTGATTCTAGGAACTTAATCATGGGGGACGGTAGATAGATGAATTAAATAAATATTTTGCATCAGTGTTCAAAATCGAACATACAAGTAAAATACCAGAAATAGTGCCAAAGGGGAAGAGGATGAACTTGGGAAAATGTTAGAGCTGCAGGCTAACAAGACTTTGGGTACTGATGGACATCTCTCAGGACCACAAAAATAGTGAGTGGGGTAGTGCATGGTTTCTTGATAGTTTTCCAAATTTCCTTAGTTCATTTGGGAAAAGAAACAAATGTAAGAGAGAATAAGATGGAAAGCAGGAAACTACAGGCCGATTAGCTTGCAGAAAATGTTGGTGTTATTAGTAAACACATTACAGCAGTGCTTTTGGAAAATGTCAAGGTTATCAGACAAAGTCAACGTGGTTTTATAAAAAAATTCTTCTGTGATGAATTTTGTTGAGTTCTTTGAAGGAGTAATGTGTTGTGGAGAAAGGGAACAGGGAACGTTCAAGGTCAACAGGAAGTAGAGAAGGCATAAATAGATAGTTGCTTACTTGGCGAGATACTGTGTGCTAAAGAGATGGACCTCATTATTTTAAGTTTAGATAAACAAAGTCATAGAGCACTATAGAACAGAAACGGGCCAGGGCTTTCAACCCATCTGGTATATAACTGTTACTCAGCCCTGAGCTCAGTGTTCAACGCCATCATCCCTCGGGATAATCAACTAAGCTTCAAAATGTGGAACTGCAACCGACTGTACAACCGACTGCAACTGGATCTTCGACGTCCTTATTGAGAGATCTCTTTCAGTGACAATTGGTAGTAGCATCTTCTCCTCACTGACAATCAACACAGGCATATTCTGTTCTACTCTCTCTACAGTCATGACTGGGTAGCTAGGCACAGCTTAAACACCATCTATAAATTTGCTGATGATACCACTGCTGACAGAATCTCAGATGGTGACAACGTAGTGTCCCGAAGTGAGATAGTCGAATGGTGGCATAACAACAACTTCACACTCAAGATCAGCAAGACCATGGAATTAACAGCGGACTTCAAGAACAAGTTGAGAACATACACCTGGCTACATTGAGAGATCAGTGTCAGCATTGTAAAAGATGAGAGGCTTCTCAACATCTCAGAGAAACTATCCTGGGACCAACACATTGATACAATCATCAGAGGTCCAATGTCTGTGGGTCCACTGGAGACGGCAGTCCCCGACAATGGCCTGTCCTAGAGTTGGAGACCTGTCTGTGTGTGTGTGGGTGAGTGTGAGGGAGGAAAGGGCTTGTTCTGCCGTTATTGTTGTTGCTGCTTACGTTGCTCTGCTGACTATTGGGGGCATGTTGGCACCGGAATATGTGGTGACACTTGGGGGCTGCCCCAACATACCTGGGTTGTAGAATGACAAACACAAGAAAAGCTGCAGATGCTGGAAATCCAAGATCAAGATGGCACCTGCATACAATACTCCTTTGGTTGCTGTCTCCTGGATGGATCATGAAAACATATCTTTCACTTCTTTTAAGTCTGTTACGTTTGCTTTGCATCTTGGTTGTGATTGTGGAACTGTTGGAGCCTGCTATTTGCTGTTTGGAGATCGTTTGGGTGTTCCGGTGCTCTGCAGTCTCTGAGAGGATTCTGGGAGGCAAAGGCAGCGTGTGGGAACCTCATGGTGGGCAGGTTGTGAGCCGATGTTCGACTCCATTTCGCCAATTAAATCTGCCATTGTTCACCGATTTAAAGCGACAGGGGAGATTGAAACTTCGAGGCAAATGTCAAAGCCTGGAGGTCGTTTGGGTGCTTCAGCACTCTGCAGCCTCCGAGAGGATTCCGGTAGACAGAGACAGTGTGCAGGAGCCTCGTGGCAAGAATCCTGCGGGCCAGGATGCAAGCTGTTGTTTGACTCCATTTCGCTGGATAAAGCTTCCATTGTTCACCAGTTAAAGCGACAAGAAAGATTGGTGCGAGTGCAGAAGGTGAGCACTGGCTGCCTGTCTTTTAATCGCTCTACTATGGAGAGGGAAAGGTCTGCCGCTGGGCCCGGAGATTATTCCCCAGGTTTTCTGCATTTTGGATGTGGACTTGGACTTTAGAGTTTTTTCAGTCTTATTGTTTTTTATATTCTGTGTTTTTTGCCCAATGTTTCCTGTTTTTTTTGTGCGGGGACGAGGAATTTGAGGGGGGTGGTTGATGTGCCTGTTCTGTTTTGTTTGTTTTGTTTTGTGCAGGAGGAGAAGTTTGAGAGGTTGATATGTCTGTTCTGTTTTTGTTATTTTTTTGCGAGGGAGAAGGGATTTGAGGGGTTGATGTGCCCGTTCCGTTTTGATTTTTTTTGTGTGGGAGGAAGTATCTGGAGGTTGACGTGCCTGTTCCTTTTTTTTTGTTTTTTTGTGTGGGAGGAGGAATTTTGGGGGTTAATGTGCCTGTTTTGGTTTTGTTTGGTTTTGTTTTGTGCAGGGAGGGGGCTATTTTTGGGGGTTGATGATTGTGCTGCCTTTCTTTCTTGGTTTCATGGCAACCTGGAGATGAAGAATTTGAGAGTTGATATACTTTGATAATAAATAAATGAACCTTTGAACCTCTGAACAAATTGCTGGCAGAACTCACCTAGTCACGCAGCATCCATGGAAAGGAATAAACAGTCAGCGTTTCAGGTTGAGATGCCCTGTGTTTATTCCTTTCCGCAGATGCCGCCTGACCTACTGAGTTTCTCCAGCATTTTCTATGTGATACCTAGGTTGGGTTAGTTATTATGCAAGCGACACGTTTCACCATATGTTTCAATGTACATGTGATAAATAAATCAATCTGATTTGGAAGAATGCATGCCAGCTGCTCTTCTTAGATTAGATTAGATTATGAGGACACTCAGTCCTTGTTTATTGTCATTTAGAAATGCATGTATGCATTAAGAAATAATACAATGTTCCTCCAGAGTGATATCACAGAAAAACAGGACAAACCAAAGACTAACACTAACAAAACCACATAATTATAACATATAGTTACAGCACTGCAAAACAATACCATAATTTGATAAAGAACAGACCATCGGCACGGTAAAAAAAAGTCTCAAGTCCTGATTGACTCCTATAGTCCCTGATAGCAGGCAGCAAAAAGGGAGAAACTCCCCTGCCATAAACCTCCAGGCACCGACAACTGACAACTGCCGCTGCATTGGGAGCAGCCGACTGAGTCCATCCGAAAACTTCGAGCCTCCGATACAGCCTCCTGAGCGCCATTCTCTGCCGAGCACCTTCGACCTCATCCCAGCCGCCAAAACAAGCAAAGCCGAGGACTCAGAGGCCTACTCCTCCGGAGATTCTCGATCGCACAGTAGCAGCGGCAGCGAAGCGGGCATTTCAGAAGTTTCTCGAGATGTTCCTCCGCGCTCTCATGCCTATCTCCATCAAATCAGAATTGTGCACGGTACCCTACTTAACAAATACAGATATCATTCCGGAGCGGCCGCGCGCACCGTGTCGTGCTGCCATCTTCTCCTGCTCCTCCTCCTCATTAGGAGTTTGAGCAGATTTTGTTTGTGTCCAGAGTCTGGAAAGTTTCTGCTGATGTGCAGTGGAGAGCACTCTGACTGGTTGCGTCACTGCCCGGTATGGAAGCGACAATGTGCAGGATCCAAAAAGGCTGCAGAAGACTGTAGTCTCAATCCATCATCGTGGACACAATCGTCCCCACCATCGAGAACGTCTTCAAACGGTGATGCCTAAAGAAGGAGCCGTCCATCATTAAGGACTTTCACCATCTGTGCATGGCCTCTTATTACTACCACTGGGGAGAAGGATCAGAAGACTCAAGTTCCACACTAAATGCCTTTGGAACAATTTCTTTCCCTCTGTCATCAGATTTCTGAATGGTCCATGAACACTTTCTCGTTATTCCGCTTAGCACTATTTACTTATTGAAACTCAGGAATTTTTTATGTGTTGTGCTGAACTGCTGCCACAAAACAACAAATTTCATGACATACATGATAATAAACCCGATTCTGATTCGGATGATTCCTTCTTGCCCTCTTTGCATCCTACTGATTTTATTCTGCTTTCCGCCACATACTAGAAAGTGTTTGGAGCAACTTGTGCATTAAAAGAGTATTATGGAGGTCAACCAGTCAGCACCTCGACTACAAGCAGCTTTCTGTAGCTTAAAGGCAATGACTTCTAGGGGACACATAAAGCAGTTCTCTCGCTATTAGCCGTGGTAATTGCAACTTGTTCTGCATTGGCCTTGACTGCCAGCAGTGTCCAAGTTAAAACAGCATGGAGTTCAGTGCTTTAGTCCTGTTCCCAAGGCCCTTTATTACGTAGATATCAAAATGCCATTCAGTACAATGTCAGCTGAATCATTGTTTCTGAATTTGCCACCTCAGCATGACAACCAGGTAAGTTCACCAAGTATGAGCCAGCTTCCTGGCACCCTGGGATTCCACTCTGCCTTAGCAGTATCCTTACCTACTTAAAAATGGAGACGAACAATTTAACTCTTTAACATATACTTTCTAGTAATAATAATAATAGTTCTGGTAGTGGCATTATTACCATTTTTATAATTAGTTATGAACATATTTTATTGTTATTGTAGTTTCCTCAGAATTCTCTGTAAATGCCACTATGGAGGAACTGTCCTTCACAACCACTGATTGTTCTGTGGAAAGCTTTTCATTTTTGAAATGAGTTTTAACTAAATCTTTTGCCCTTATGTTTTGGAGTAAACGAGTCATTTTAAAATGTGATTTATTCGTATGCTGTTGTCTTATTTATCCCCCTTTCTGGTACTAAAGCTCAGAAGTTATTGTTGCTGATACTAATGGAAATATTCGGTCCACAGTTTTAATGTTGTCGTAAATCTTTTTTTAATAGAAATGAGTTAACACATTCATTAATCTAGTGGCAAAATGCTATTATTCATGAATGTTGCCTGTTAGGCCATTAATATCGTCATCCACTGTTTACATCCTTCTTTTGCAGTGTACTCTGTAATTCTTCAACATTTCAACCATTATTGGGGCAGTTCCAATTACATCACAAAAAGTGCAGAAATAATTATGGTAATAAAAGAATGGAGTAGATCCTGTGATCCTTTATCCAAAGTGGTTGCTGGCTTTGACTTTTGCGGCTTTGTGACATTTAATCTGGAACACTGATTGTCCCCTTGCATCCACAAATGTTGCTTGACCTGCTGAGTTTCTCCAGCAGTTTGTTGGTCTATAGCATCTGCAGCCTCTTGTGTCTCCAAGGTTAATTTCTTGATGCTTTTGCATTACGTACCTTATTTTTTAAAACATAAAATATTATTTGTTTTTAAACCACAATAGCAGGCAATTAGAATATTATTTTGTCCCTTTCATTGAGATAGAACCTCTCAGCAGAAATATTCTGCTGATTTAATTTCTTATGTTTACGTGACTCCTCCGATCATCTCCCATTACTTTTCTTACTTTGTGTAATTTCATTCCTCAGGTATTTGGTGCTAGAACATGTTTCGGGGGGAGAACTCTTCGATTATCTCGTGAAAAAAGGACGATTGACACCAAAGGAGGCCAGAAAATTCTTCAGACAAATAATCTCTGCATTAGATTTCTGCCATAGTCATTCAATATGGTAAGCTACAAACATTGCTTCCACATAAAATAAAAAATGAACCTGCTTATGTTTAAATGGCATGTATAGAATATATTTTGTTCAACACTATTCAACAGTTATTGAGAATGATCACATCAATCAAGAAAAGGTTCTGTGCATATGTGGGCTCTTTACTATTGGGATGCTATTAAAATTTGATGATAGTAAGAATTTTAGAATCTTTTGATACCATAAGACTTTTATCCGCATTCTCCAGGAAGAGAATTCGTCGTGGGACTGGCATCAAAAGCATGATAATTAGTCAAATTCCCTCAGAGATGTTGAATTTGACTTTGGAAACTTTCCTTATGGTAAAAAGTTTATTGTAACTAAAGTCGTATTTACTTGGCAGACAGCTGTATATTAACATTTTGCCAGAAGCCAAAGTTTATTAGTAGTGGTGACCATATAATTTGTGCTGAGGTCTTTTCATTTTTCTAATGTTTAAGCTCTGAATTGTTGATTTCACTAGACAGCTATAGTTCAGTGATTCCTATTCAGTTGTCCCACTGGGGTCTCAATCACACTCAGTCCCAACTCGAAGTAGCAAAGGATACATTTGCTCTTTTACAGGAAAGCAGGTTGTTGGTGTCCAACAAGCAGCAGAGGCCAGCAAAGATGATCACAGTTTTACTTGTTCATTCCAGTCCTCCTCTATGTAACTGTGCCTTTACTTGGCTTTTTTGTTTGGTTGCCTATTTTAAGGTGAGACCATCTAACATCATTTGCTTTGCTGTGCGATTTTCTGCGTGGGTAGTCGTTTGCTCTTCATCTGTTGCTTCGTTCTCTCTACCTACGAATAGGAATGCGCTACACACATAGCAGGTCATTACTGTGATCAACTTTAATATCAGCCTAATCCAGAATGACTTGGGCGTTTTCATGTGAGTAATATGATAATGAATTACCAGAAAAGAACACAGAATTACGTAGCCTTCTATTATTTGTTTGACAGCTATTTCTCTAAGCCATTCAAGAAGCCTTACCCAATGTTTAAATGTGTATTCTTAACAGTTTACGAACTTTTATTAGCAATTCAATAAATAAACTTTGAGCAACATTGAAATAATGAAGCAATGATCGTACAATGTTTTAAGAAGGGAGTAATACAGTAAAGATAGTACCGTAAGAAATTAGTCATTATAAATACGCAGTGACAGATTAGTGAATTTATCAAATTCCAAGATGAAACTGCAGCTGTGGTCACTTCTTTATGGCTGAAAGTTATTCTGTATTAGAACTTTTTTGCTATTTTATTGTGGCTGGTATGACCAGTGTTTTCAGGGCAGACTGGCAGCAATATATAAATTAAAATCACATGCAGGGCTTGCGGTTTTCACAACTGGTAATCTGTGACAAATTAACAGAACAATCCCTACATGTTTAAAATAAAAACAAATAACAAGGGAAATGCACATTTGAACTACAACAAGATATCATCTATACAGAGAGAAACAGTTTGGAGCTTATCTTGCATCAGAACTCTAAATTGCTAGCAACAAAACGGGTTTTAAAAAGGAGGGCAAAGGCTGAGCAGAGTCATCAGTGACCCCACCACACAGCCCATGCTCTCTTCTCACTGCTGCCATTGGGAAGGAGGTACAGGATCAGTAGGACCCACACCAACAGGTTTAGGAACAGTTTTTACCTTTTAGCCGTCAGGATCCTGAACCAGAAAGATAACTTCACTCACCTCAGCACTGAACTGATTCCCCAAACTATGGACTCACTTTGAAGGATTCCATTATTTATGTTCCCAGTATTATTATTATTGTTGCATTTGCACAGTCTTTTTTTGCACGTTGGTTGTTTGTCAGTCCGTGTGTGTGGTTTTTCATTTATTCTATTGTATTTCTTTGTTCTACTGCGAATGCCTGCAAGATAATGGATTTCCGAATAGTACATGGTGCTGTATATGTACTTCGATAATAAATTTACTATAAACTTTGAAGAACTGAGATCCAAACAGAAGGTCTGTGATAAGGAAGCATGCAGGAGAAATAAAATAGATTGTGCTACAAAGCGGAAGAGTGTGATTATGAAACAATTGTGAAGAAACTGATCAAATTGGAGCAGTTGTAAATGGAAGTAGTATAATCCTGCTTAACCAACAAAAAAAAACATAATTTCCAGAATAAAATGGAGCTTAATATTTTAAGACAATGGAAATCTCACTCACTTTTCAATGTTAGAATTCCATATTAGAGGATGCAGAGATGACTTTAAAGTTACAATTAAAGGATGCATAGGTGGAATAGTGTACCGTGTTGGAGGCATCTAATGCTAAATAAAATAATTAATAAAAGAAAGCAACAGTAGAGCAATGCTTCCTTTCATTACCAGAAGCAGAATGTTAAATGTTTAGTGCTTTGAAGTCATCTCTTGGATGAGCATCAAACAAACCTAAAAGGAGGAGCTGAATTGATTGGCATTTCTTCAATGAAATAAATCATCTTCACTTTGAGTTGTTTGCAAAAGGCTGCCAAGATTGTTGAGTAGAAGGTAGGCCTTTGGATAATAAGGTGCTGTAGGCTTCAACAAGTCAAAGATAACCTGCATGATGAGAACAGGTTTGAGTCCTTTGCAAACACCAGAGCTGCACGCACTCACTTGTTCATTTGTTGACTCGTATCCTGCCGGCTACTGACTTCTGATTTTATTACTGTCGTGTGTTTCGGACTGTTTGGCTTTATGTATCCTGCAACTCAGAAAGGTAGTTGCATGCACAGTGTCAGTGATGTATTGAAACAAATCAGGCTCAGTATATGCTGTAGTCTTATTTTCATACTGTAAGTTTCACCTCCTCAAAATGCAAGTATTGAGATAAGAGAAATAATTGTTCATAGGAAATTCAACTGTTCATTTTACGATTTAAAATAAAAGATAATATAATTTGTAAGTGAATTTATTCATCAAAGGTAATGTGAAACTGATTATGATGCAAATATATTCAAATATAGGCACAATTACTTGAGGTTAATTAGGCAGCAGGTTAAACAAGGCAGTCTATCAGCCATTAAGACAATGTCACTTTGGTATTTTTAACTAAATGAAGATCTGGAAAAATATTAATGTTCTAATAACGTATTCTGTGGAAAAAGGCTTTGAAGTTTATCTGACACGTAGATATGATGAGACTTCAATCTTGTTGCAGAACTTTGATGCAACTCATCAACTAATGAGATCCTATTCAGTAGATGAATAGAACTGTGCAGTATTGTTATCCTCTCAGCTCAGTACACTATTGAATTGCAATTCTTGTTTTATTTGACCACAACCTACCAATGTTGCCAGCTGAACTTTCTGAAGTTAGGCTCCATAGTTTCTTGCTGCACTCCATCAACACAAAACAAAACGTGAACACTGAAAGCTGTCCTGTAGTTGTGGATCAATACAATGTGTTTGTAGTAGGTATTCTAAGGCTTCCACAATGGAAGATTCAGGCTTGTGGTGGGGAGTAGGTATTTTTTGCCTCGAAATCCCTTGTCAATTGATTTATGGTGGATTGAGTCAGGGGAATCAAAAGGGTGAGATATGCAATCGTGAAAGGATGGGGGTGTAGCGGGTGGAAGAGAGAATGGGTTGAGAATGGGGACCAGAACCGCACAGAGTAGTCCAAATGTGGACAAACCAATGTCTTATTCGGGTGCAACATGACTTCTTGACTTGAATATTCAATGCCCTGAGCAATGAATGAAGGTGTATGTCATACACCTTCTTTCCCACAGTTTCAACTTTCAGGGAGCTATGGATTTCCACCCCAAGATCCCTCTATACATCAGTGCTGTTAAGGTTCTTACTAATTACCGTTTACTTTTCTCCTAGTCTTGACTTCCTAAACTATCCTCTTCAACCTTTTATTCTCCTGTCCTTCCCTCATCCTCACACAGCAATGTTTTGATCAGCTCATGCCTTTCAGAAACTGTGTCCTCAGCAAGCTCTTGGCCCATGCCAGCTCCTTAAATCTTTCTTCTCATATAATGTCGAACAATATTGAACCTGCCTTCAAAAGGAAATCTGCTCTCTACTCCTGACACAGATATCACCTTCTGCAGCAGCTGCTCACAATAAGCTAAGTAGACTCCTACTTCAGAATTCCTTCTTTCAGTGCCCCCACTTTCTTTGATGCACATTCTCTAATACTCCATGTTACACGCTGGGAAAGATTTCACTGCAAATGTAATGGTATTTCTGCAGAAGCAGTATTTGAGTTATAGTAGAGATAATGGGTGCTTTGGAATGTGAGCTGGGTCTTTTGTTCGATGGGAGACGAAGAGAGAAGACGCTGGAGAGAACTAGCCATTGGATACGACGTGGTGGGGGTCCATGATTTGATAGAGCCAGGTGCCAAGATCGACTGAGGATCGTTGAATATGAATTCTGGGAAGAATTGAGCTCCAATTTATGCACATTTGACTGTTTAATTATAATGGGCCCTTTCTGTTCTTCTTCTTTCTTTACTAACCCTTTAGTTAAGTTCAGATTCATAAATATAATTCCTTAATCGTATGCAGTGTGCTGTCTGTTGTTTTTTGGCACTAAGTTGTAACGGTGGTAAACTACACAGCATCCACACAAACTGGGGTTTAGGGTGGGAGAGCAGTCTCAATCTCACAGGTTTGGCGGGACCAGAGCGTATCTTCCCTAGACTTAAGCAGCCAAGGAAACTAGCGGGGTTTCATCCATCTTTCATAACACGTCTGTAGTTCCTTATGTCTCTGAAGCTTCTTGCAATTATCTTCTTCCTTAAATACACCGTTTGAATGTCAGGTTTAGTCATAGTAATTATAGTTGATAGTAGAGGCAATCCTGGTGGTAGAAAGCTTAGAAAAATTCTCCTTTTTGCCTTATACATCAGAAACTGGTGTGTACTAGGGGATGACCTGAATAAAATGCAAAGGTTAACAAAAAAAAACAAGAAAACATTTGATTTACAGAAATTTAATCAGTCCAGCTTCATTTTACCATTATTCTTTTGAATGTGGAGTTATAGCAAGATTTTGGAGATCTTACAGGGATATGTAAACGGTGTGACAATTTAATATGCCATGTTGTCAAGGACAACATATATCACAAATAAATCAAACTGAGGTATTCATCAGCTTGAATGTCATAACTTAAAGTGCACCATTAATTAAAAGGGTCAAAGGTTCATTTATTATCTAAGTATGTGTGCAGTATACAGCTCTGGAGACTTTCCTTCTCCAGATAGTCATAAAGCCAAGAAAAACCATGGAAGTCAGTTCAGTGAGAAACAGCAAACCTACCCCCCTGCACAAAAAAGAACAGCAACACAGTAATCAACCCCCCTTCCCCTGCATAAAACACAAGGAGAACATCAGCCTCACACAAAAAACTAACAAAGAAATGCAGCGTGAAATCAACCCCCATATACCCCTTCCCCCGCACAAAACGCCACAAGAACATCACAAAAATTTAAATAAACACTAGAGAGTGAAATGGATGAAGCCACAAGCTGCTGCTTATTTCTGAGAACAAAAATTAATTTTTTCTCCACAGTGGGAATATCTTTCCCTGCCAGTTAACTGGTTAAGGTTCATATTAAGTTTTAATTATTACAGAGAATGTAGCCTCCGGTAGTTGCTGCACCATACATTAGATAAACTGCAGATATATTCTGTATTGCCAGTGCATTTGTTAATAATTTATATTGTTTCCATAAATATTATGTATCAGATTTAATGGAATAAATTACACATAGCAACATTTATTAGGAAGATTTAATTTATAAATCTGAGTGTGTACATGGCTGACATCAAATAAAGATGTCAGGTCTGATTTTAGCACTTAAAAATAGAAGTTCGAACTTGCCTCTACCAGTTGTGCTGATTTTCATGAGAAATTTTAACTTCTTGTTTTGAGCAGATAAAACGGGTGGCTTCTTGAAGGCATGGATCCTTTCTTTATGTTTGCACACAGGGCACAGATTATGTAATTGGGACTTTAGTGCAATCTTAAGTCAAGATCACTTATCAGGCCAACTTATAGCTAAGAAGTGTCCAATATTAAGAGATCTTGAAGGGGTTAAACGTTCCCCTGTTGGCTAGAAGAAGAAAAAATATACCCCCAGGCCCTGCAAAGAAACACTGGAGGTTTCTAAGCTGTCCTTCCAGAGTCACAGTTAACACTGGAACAAAGCTGTAAATTGTACAGTGATTGAGAGCCTCTTTCCCCTCTTGGGGGTGATGTCAGACTATAATGACTATTTCATTGTACACAAATTCACCACCAGTGGAAAACACAAATTCAACACATTAGTAATAGCCCTTTGATATAAATGCACACCTAAAGCATAATCGCATTTGCCCCTGAGGTGGCTTTCTTCATAAATGGTGTATATCAAGACACTTATGCATACAGACCAATAAAAGATTCTCTTCTGCAGTCCCTCTGATTCCACACCAGTTCTGTGGTTTCTGAAGTGGCTGACCATACCAAGGTGAGAATGACACATTTTGCAGCAGATAATGCGAGAAGTGCATGGTGGGCAGGCAGGTGGGTAGTAGGAAGGAGATGTCGTGATTCCTTTGGGTTATGTGCTTCTGATGCTTGAAATGGAGGTTCTTAATGCCTCACCCAATGCTCCTTCTCCACTTCATCCAGCTGTGGAATTCTCATAAGTTGATGGGGATGTTACAATTTCAAAGAAATTTCGACAAAACCCTTGAATCCTTTCTTCTGTCCCCCGGTGATCTTTATCCATGATTGAGCTTGGAATAAACCATCTGTTTTTGGAGTCCAATGTCAAGCATGTGAACAGAGTTGATGAGTAAAGGTTTAACCCTTGTTCCTTGAAAAGTGCAATGATTATATATTTATTTATTTATTGGCGTACAATGCGAATCGACTCTTCCGGCAATTCGAGCCACGCTGGGCAGCAATCCTCCAATTTATTCCCAGCCTAATCACAGGACAATTTACAAGGACCAATTAACCGACCAACCAATATGTCTTTGGACTGTGAGAGAAAACCAGAGCACCTGGAGGAAATCCACGTAGTCACGGAGAACGTACAAACTTCTTACATCTGGTTTCAATGAGAGCGTTATTTAAGATCTTTGGATTTTAAATTGAATTGAATTAAATTAACTTTATTTCTTACATCCTTCACATACATGAGGAATAAAAAGCTTCACATTATGTCTCCATCTAAATATGCAAAAAAAAAACGAAAAACAGCAAGAGGTTCCATACCTACTTTGTGACTCCAGCTCAAAGTAAGAATATACTGTGTGCATATCTTTACAAGTAAGGTAAGGGCCAAATGGCTTCTAGATATAAACATTTGGTGGCACTAGGTTCTTGGTGGGTTGGTCTCATTTGAATTGGACCTGTGAAACTACAGACGTATATAACATAAAAAGATACTTTCTTTATACATTTCACAATTTGTCTTAACATCTTCATAGAGAATAAATACTCAGATTAGGAAGTTTAATTTCACAGTTGTTCTGTCATAATTCTCTGAGACGGAATACAACCAGAATGAAGACTCATTCTTCACTCTGAAGATGGCTCCTTTTCCACACTTTAAACTCACTGCAGCTCGGCTGGTGGTGGGAACTTATGCCTGAGCTGTGCAGTATCAAGAATTTCTCTGTTCAGTCACCTGACACGAAGGGGGTGACTGATCTCAGCCACATGAGAGGTTTGGCTTCCTTCTGATTCCAAGTGTGGGACTGGGGAAATCTCAGTTGGGATCCCGCTCCTGCATTCTGCAGGCTGAAAATTGCTAGATGGTATGCCTGAGAGCATTGTGAAACAGCAGGGTTTCACACTCACTATTCAAAAGCCTGCTAAAAGTCATTGCCTTGCACCAAGAAAGATAGGGAAGTATAGGCCTCAAGTAACTAGCACATGACAATTACCATCAATAATTTTTATAGATATCTCAGAACACCTTTGCCCTCTCTACCATCCAGGGCCCTAAACAGTCCTTCCAGGTGAGGTGACACTTCACCTGTCAGTTTGTTGGGGTCATTTACGATGTTCGATGCTCCCAGTGTGGCCTCCTATATATCGGTGAGACCTGACGTAGATTGGGAGACCACTTTGCCGAGCATCTACGCTCCGTCCACCAGAGCAAGTGGGACCTCCCAGTGGCCACCCATTTTAATTCCACTTTCCATTCCCATTCTGATATGACCACTCATGGCCTCCTCCACTGTTGTGAGGCCTCACTTAGGTTGAAGGAGCAACACCTTGTTTGGGTAGCCTCCAACCTGATGATATGAACATTGATTACTCAAACGTGGTAGTGCTCCCTTTCCCTTTCCCTTCATCTTCACAAAATTTGACTCCCAGGGATGTGGGACTGAAAAGAGTGAAGGCAGTGCAAAGACAGGAAATGTGCAATAACCATAGAGTCTAAGCCTAACAATCAGGAAAGCCATGCTTATAGTGAAAGGGCAGACGGAAAAATACTTTAAATTTCAATGCATATAGCTCCATTGGTCAGGCAGATGAACTGAGGTTGTGGATTGCCTCTATGGACTGGGATATTGTGGCCATAACAGAAACATGGCCGAGAGAAGGTCAGAACAGGCATCTCGATGTTCCAGAATACCAGTGCTTTAGACATGACAGAAGACAAAGCAGAGTGGAGGGGATTTTGCCTTTTTGATAAGGGACAGCATTACAGCAATGGGATCATCTAAAGCGGCCATTAAATGATCCCTCAAAAGCTTAGAAATAATTCCTGCAATTACTGCTCTGCCATTCTCTCTGGAGTCCCTTTCAATCCTCTTTGGTCAGCTACTCTCTCCTGATTCTATGTTACCTTTAGACCACGAGACCATAACGTAGGAGCAGAATTAGGCCATTCAGCCCATCGAGTCTGCTCCACCATTCCATCATGACTGATTTATTATCCCTCTTAAGCCAATTCTCCTGACTAATCATGAACCCATCAACCTCTGTTTCAAATATATCAGATGACTTGTACTCAACAGTCATCTGTAGTATTGTATTCCACATTTTCATCATCCTCTGGCTAAAGAAATTTCTCCTCATCTCTGTTGTAAATGGACATTCCTCTCTTTGAATGCTGTGCCCTCTCTCCTAGACTCCTCCATTATAACGAGCATCCTCTCCACATTCACACTGTCTTGGCCTTTAAATATTTGATAGATTTCAGAGAGATTCCCCCCCTCATTCTTCTCAAAGGCTCATCATATGTTAACCCTTTCATTCCTAGAATCACTCTTGTGAACCTCCTCTGGACCCTCTCCAATGCCAGCACATCCTTTCTTAGATAAGGGCCCAAAACTGCTCACAATACTCCAAGTGCGATCTGACCTATGCCTTATACACCCTGACTTTATATTCTAGTCCTCTTGAAATGAATTCTAAAACTGCATTTGCCTTCCTTACCACCGACTCGACCTTCATGTTATCTCTCAGGGTTTCCTGCACAAGGACTCACAAATCCCTTTGCACCTTGGATTTTTGAATTTTCTCCCTGTTTAGAAAACTGTGTATGTCTTTTTCCCACTACCAAAGTGCATGGCCATACACTTCCCTACACTATATTCCATCGGCTACTTCTTTGCCTTTTCTCCTAATCTGTCTAAGACCTTCTGCAGGCTTCCTGCTTCCTCAACACTACCTGGTCCTCCACCTATTTTCATATTGTCTGCAAACTTGGCCACAATGCTATCAATTCCATCATCCAAATCACTCGCATATAATGTGTCCCAACATAGACTTTCATATTATGTACAACCACCTGGACATACTATGCTATAGAATTTCAGATCCAGATTGCTCTACACAAGACTGGGATAGCTGATCACACAGCCAACTTAAAATGCCTTTCCAAGGATGCAGCAACTTCCAAGCAATTTAGAAAATGTTTTGATAACCATTGCGTGTCAAAAGTTGATAGGGTGGTTAAGAAGGCATATAGAGTGCTGGCCTTCATTAGTTGGGGGAATGCATTCAAGAACTGCAAGGTAATGTTGCAGCTTGATGAAACTCTGGTTGGTCCACACTTGGAGTGGTATGTTCAGTTTTGGTCATCTCATCTTAGGAAGGATGTGGAAACTTTAGAGAGGGTGCGGAGGAGATTTACCAGGATGATACTGTGATGGTATTGGGATCCCTGTCTGCAAACCCCTCAACTCAAAAGAAGATTTTAAACTCTATCCAATATAGATATCTATGGAAACCCACACTATATGGAGGTTATACTGTATCCACTCTTCAAGGATGAGCTTAGTTCCCCATTTACTCTCTGCAGTGAGGTTTAGCTGCCAATGCCCACTGCTTTAGTGGAGAGTCCCTTCTTCCTAACAAGGAAATAGTTCAAACACAGTTTGTTTTATTTTTAATGATACATGTTTAAATTTAGACAAATAATTCTTAGCACACATTTAACACTCATAGAGGATTTCGGATTTTTAAAAGATTTACAAACTGCTAAGGATTTCCAAACCCAGGTACAACGCTTATGAGCTAGAAGAACATACCAACAAGTTGCAGATGAACAAGTCATCCATCGCAGAAACTGAAGGAATTCTAGTTCTGATGTTGGCTCATCTTACTGTCATTCTCCTTGTCACTTCCAACAATCCCCAGTGATTCTGCTGACATCATCTGCATGTGATATTTTCTAGATACCTTTGCTGGGACAAATGGTGGATGCATTGCATGCACTGCCAGATGTGGTGGTAGTGGCTTACACAATGGGGACATTTAATAGAGAATTAGATAGAGACGTGAGTGACAGAAAAATGGGGGGCTAAGCAGAAGAGAAGTGTTTGGTTGATCTTGGAGTATGTTAAAAGGTCAGCACAATATTGTGGGCTGAAGGGCCTGTACTGTACTGTGTGTTTAACTAATTATTTGTACTTTGATATGCCCCCAGTAAATATGCTGCCTGTGAAGATCGTTAGAAAGTGAGTTCCACTGTTTTAGGATTGACATCTTCTGTTGATGCTAAGACAGCATCTAGAGTATGGTGTGTAATTCTGATTGCCGTACTACAGGGAGGATGTGGTTAAGTTTGCAAGGATGCAGAGAAGATTCACTAGGATGTTGTAGAATGCCGGGGGTGGGGGAGGGTTGAGTTAAAAGATAAGATTATATAGGTGTAAGGGGTTTCTTCTTTTATGTCACTGCGTATGTTAATTAAAATGGCTTCTTTGTTATGTTAAATGCTGAGAAAGTCTCCAGCTAGCACTTTGCTTGGGTTATAACAGATAATAGAGAAAATGAACCAATGAGTGTCCATGTTATTCTTTCTTGGGGTGATATGCTGTCTCATATGGCTGAGAACCAGGGGGTTTTGGCGAGGAGTTGAAGGAGAGACTGGGAGGACGACGGATGTGTGGGAAATCTCAGGTTGGTCGCTCCGGGTGGTCCCGGGCTGTGAGTCGACAGGCTCAGAGTGGTCCCGAAGAGGTCCCCGAGCTTCAACGTGTGCACGAAGAAATTGAACTTTGATAAGTCTGGCGCCTTTTCCATTCCTTTTTTTTTTGTATTGAACTTCTATTAATCTCATAGGCTTAGTAATATCTATAAAGTGTAACTGGTAAAACGTACATTGTGTGCTGGCTGATGATTGATGTTTGAAGCTGAATCAGGTGACAGTTGTACACCAACCGACACAACCCGGAGACAAGGTGGGCAATGGACGGGGTTTCCCCTAGATAAACACGAGCCAATATAGCTGAGCGTTACATAGGCTTGAACTGTTTTACCCAGAGAGAGGGAGACTTATGAGTGGCTTGTAAAAGTTTATAAAACGCCACCCTGGGGAAAACAGGTGTCAAACGCCAGAGGGCATGGGTTTAAAGTGAAGGGAAAAGAACCTGAGAGGCAAGTGTTTTAGACAGAGGATGCGGTGTGCATGGAATGAGCTGTCAGAGGGAGTGGTAGAAATGTGTGCAATTACCAAGTTTAAGTTACAGTACATTTGGACAGGGACATGGATAGGAACAGATTTGAGGAATATGGGTGAAATAGGACTAGTTCAGGAACACAGCTTGGTCAGTCTGAGCAAGTTGGACTGAAGGGCTTGTTTCCGTGCTAGAATGGTGCTCAGTTCAAACCTTGGTGAGGTCCTGAATTGTATTTCTCTTTGGCAGCACAGACATAATATCAGCTAT
The DNA here is from genome assembly GCF_963921235.1 of Mobula hypostoma. Classification (NCBI taxonomy): domain Eukaryota; kingdom Metazoa; phylum Chordata; class Chondrichthyes; order Myliobatiformes; family Myliobatidae; genus Mobula; species Mobula hypostoma. The sequence goes on along the minus strand of NC_086107.1, from coordinate 35,640,649 downwards.
TGATTCTGTTCTTGCGTTTGATCCCTTCAAAAACATCATTCCGTTGCTCCTTCAAGTATCACAATCAGTTTGACTGCAGTAGAATGAATGAATTCAGGCAATGGCACTGAAATGCAGAAATCTATACGGATGGACACAGACCTACTTTAATTTCATGGGCTGGTAACCCTTTTCTTTATTTGAATCCATGAGCATTGGGAGGCCATAGGACTGTAGCCCATCTGACTGAAGCCAGTTATGCAATGGACTGAAAGGAAGCCTACTATATATTGAAGTGGAGGGCTCAATCTTGTTGCCAATTGCCCTCATAAAGAAAATATAATGGAATTGACAGCCCTGCTATAGGGAATGTAAATGTCCCAGTTCACGTTCATGGTAGGGAATATCATTAAGCAAAGAATAGAAGTCAGAAATTCTGATTTGCTCTGCAGATTTTTTCTATTTACATGTCAAGCATTTAGGAAGCTTCCACTGTGAAATTCCAAATGTGTGGGGCGATGTGGGAGAAAAGAAAAATGTTGTTGAAGAGCAGTAGGAAAAACTTCCTGCCAAGACTATATGGAAAATTACACCCAAGTACGGTTAGTGCCTGATTTGTGTCCTGGAAATTGGAAAATGCAGTAGGAGCATTGATATTTGCATGTAATAGAACAGCTCTAAAGTTTTGCTCTAGCCTTTAAAGCTGATGTCAGAGACATTACTGACCATCTCTAATATAGTTTAGTTGGAAATTTTGGCCTCATTGTGCAGGTGTCAGATTATTGCTAGAGACAGGTCTCTGGCCGTGTGAATACAGTTCACAGCATTAAAAGAGATCCTAATCTAACTGCAGAACAAATGTTCTTTAGTCCACCTTCAAATACATGCTCCAAAATTTGGTTGTACCAACAGCGACTGATAACAGTTGAAATACAATTTTTAGAAGTAGACAGGCAAATTTCAAGAAGTTCCTTGACTTTGTTCTACTTGATAAGTGTTCAGAATCTGAGTCAGATTTGCTATCACTAACATTTGAACACTAACATTTGAAATGAAATTTGTCACTTTGCAGCAGCAGTACAGTGCAAAGATATAAAATCTATAAATTACGAAAAAAATAAATAAATCAGACATAAAGAGGAATGTTGTACAGTAAGTGAGTTAAAATATAAATATTTTAACAACAATGCCTTAACAAAAGTGGATGGATCTCCCTTAAAGACATTATTTCTCAATACCACATAGTTTATTGAGTACTCTTTAAGCACAGACATTGTGTTATGTGGATAAATCCCTACCAGGATCAGATATATTTGTTTAATTTGCTTAAGACCCTAGGCTCTCTCATATTGAAAATGTGTATACATGCCATGCCAAATGCCTTTTCACATTACTGGCCTCAATATGCGTGAAGACTCTCTAAACAAATAGCCCATGTAAATTGACCCCAAAAATACTATGTAATTGACCAATTTTCTGCCAAGAAGAATGGATGATGTGTAATATGGAGAAAAGGGAGATGCATGGTGAGGATGAGGGGGGTAAGAAAAGATCGGTCTGAGCAAAAGGGGAGGGAAATACGAGGGAGAAAATCAGAAGGAACAAGGTGGGAGTAAAGAGGCGAACGAGGGACAGAGGAATCCTTGAAGGGTTGAAGAGGGAAAATGTTGCTGGAGAAAGGCAATTGATCTGGGAGAAGAAATTAGAAAGAGAGACAATGTGAAAAGATGTGAAGTAGATGGGGGAGGAGATATCAGATGAGAGTGTGGAAGTGTAAAGGGGACAACCTAGCTGGAGATAGATCAGCTGGTTGAGTGATGTCTCAACAGCAACCTTGCACTCACCGTCAGCCAGAATAGGGAATTGATTGTGGGCGTTAGGAAGGGCAGGTTGAGAGGATGCATACCAGTCCTCACTGAGGGGTCAGTGTGGTAAGGGTAAACAACTTCATGTTAACCTATTGGAGCAGCTACCCTGGGTCCAACGCCATACTATTGATTATATTTCATGAGGAGTTTCAGGACATTTTCGCCAAAGACTCCAGCATTTTTTTACAGATGTACGGTGGAGAGCATTCTGACTGGCTACGTTGCTGCTGGTCATGGTGGCGCTGACATACAGGATCGAAAAGGGCTGCAGGGAGTTGTACACTCAGAAGCTTCCCTGATGGGCAGAAACCTCCCCACCACTGCGGAAATCTTCAAAGGTCAGTGCCTCACGAAAGCGGCGTCGGTCATTAAGGACCCTCACCAACCAGGGCGTGCCCTTTTCTCATGGGCGGAGGACGTACAGGAGCTTCAAGACCCACATCAGCATTTTAGGAACAGCTTCTTCCCATCCGCCTTCATATTTCTCAACAGTCCATGAACACCACCTCACTATTACTCTTTTGTACTATTTACTTATTGTAGCTCAGAGTGACTTTTACGTCTTGCACTGTACTGCTGCCACAAAGCAACAAATTCCATGACATGGGTCAGTAATATTAAGTCCAATTCCGATTCTGAAATGGTGTACATACCTCAATATTCTGACATTATCTCTGTATTCCTCACGTGCAGATTGATTTGCATTTGAAGTGCATATGTGTAGATATACAATTTGTTAAAAATGTAATTCCCTGCCTACATTACAAACCCTTTTGTTTTCTACGCTGTGCTGCCTGCATGTGTAGCCTGGAATCAGTTTAGACAATGTGGTCACCTTATAAATTATCTTTAATAAACAGACTTGCTTATAACATTTGTCTTCACAAGATGTATTTAGAATCACTCTGCAATACCGACTCTATAATTTGATAGAGGCATATTTTCATTCTACGAGATGTTGATGAATTTTGCCTTGCAAATGAGAGGTTCTAACAAAAGGGCCTGATGTATTCTTATCTTGTGGAGAAAATGTCATTTGCCTGGATCTTTGCAGCAACTAATCTTTGCCTTGTATATAGGGTCAGACTATTATCATGCTGCTTGAAGAGAAATCACAAGCAAGTCCAAAACCTGGAGATAAGAAATATATACTGCTGAGTTTATAATGATCAGAATTAGAGATGACATAAATTTAATAAGTGTCAACATTGTCGGGTTCTGCTGGAACTGCTTGGCATTATCTGTGTGGCAAAATATTCCTAGCCAAAGAAAATGCTGTATTGCCGCATGTATTCATTGACTAAGACTGAAATGCAAAATGTACAAACAAATAGTAACAGGTATAAAAAATAAGAAAGTGATGCTAGGTTAGGCTCTGATGCAACTGTGCTTTCAATGCAAAATAGCCTCTTGTAATCATGACTGAAAGGAGTGACTTATAACAGTCTGTCCTGGGAAACAATGCTTGGTCATGACTGCATGTCAGTCAGCACCTACAACTACCCATGCACTACCCATTGTTCACGTCAGCTTTAAAATCTCATTGGAATACATTGCCAAGCTGGGACTGTTTAAAAAAAAGCACACAAGTGTGTTATTGTTTCTTTTCTCCTAACTGGTACGAATCATTTCCACCTGGCACCATGTAATTACAGTATTAATCTTCAAAGAATATCGACTCAGATTCTTCCAGAATTGTTACTTTAAAAGTGGAGAGTTTTGGTAATTAGGCAAAATCACAATGCATATCACATTTCCACTTAATAACTGTGGTTTAATAATAGTGTGAACATGTTACTTATGATTTTGTATCTATTTTTCAATAAAATTATCAATAGGAGGAATGCTGAACATATAATTTTATAATCTATGTGCGTGTATATAATAGTCTAATAGAAGATGTATAGTATATTTTGGCCAATCTCCTTTCTTGTCGATTCTCACGCTTCTTTCCTGATTTTACCAGATTGAATCTGCTTTTAAGCTAATGGCAAAATGGAAGGCAAGACTACTTCATTTCAGTAACACAATTATTAATCTTTGAAGTTGTCTTAATCAATGAGTTAATTTTGATATTTTCCATAGAATATTTGAAATAATGTGAATTGATTATCTGAAAATAACAAGTCCTTATTTGCGTCACTGTCTTTGTCTTTGCTGCTGGGGAGGTCTGCCACGCCTTTAACAGTCAGTGCTGACGGGAATCCCACATACTTTATCCTGGGGAGGAGATATTTCAGGCTGAGAACAACTCAAGTAAAAAAAGTCATTATGTCTGTAATTATTAGAGAGGACATAATGAATTTTAAAATGTTGAAGTAAATTCATGCATTATTATCTTTGGATCCCAAGGTAACTATGTACAAAGTACTTCTGAGAATGACCAAATATTGATGGACATTTTTCTATTTCAGATTGTGTAAAATGTGACCTCTTTAATGAAGGCAGATTCACCAGTAAAGTACATCAAACGGCATAACTATATATGCGAATATTAATTAAATGCAGCTGATGTCTTCATAGCTGAGAAGACATTAAATGTGGATGGTCATAATTAGTCTTTCTGTTTTGTTGATCTCTCCAGGTGTGAAGGAGTAAGGGCCAATTAATAGATTTTGTTTTAATAATTACTGGTGATGGACGTAAGTGAAATTATTCCTCAGCACATACATCAGGGTTATTAACACGCCATGATCTTGAGGTATTATGGAAATAATTGAGCTGCATTCTAAGCAATTGTGCCGCCTACATGAAGCATTTTGTTTTATATATTTCAAAGCAGAAAAAAAACATCTTTTGCATTGTGACCCAAGCCCTATGCTGTTCTAAAGCTCCAAATCTTTGCTGTTTTTTTTTACAAGATTTGCAATTAATGTGATTAATTGCGTCTGCAACCATCAAAATTGGTTGTACACACCTCATGTTCCTAGCATGCCTGCCCCATTAGTTATTCAAATAAGAAATTAGAATTCAGATATTAAACATTTTGGCAATGAAGTCACTTTGTGCATCGATATGTTGCCTTTTACATCTGTACTTATTCATTGAACTCCAGAATGGGGATTATTCATATCAATACCTGAATTTTCCATTTTGTTGTAATGAATAATGTGATTCAGGTTCTTCTAGCACTACTTTCAACAACTAGATTTCTAATCTCTTTTTGTTTTGTGTCAAATTTCAACTTTGGGCTTTTCACAGTATTTTACAATTGGTTAATTTGCATGTATAGTAGACCCAGGATAGAGAGATGTACATGGCACATGGATGTAAGATAAATAGAAGATTATGGGTTGTATAAGAGGTTAAATTAATCTAGAAGTAGGTTTATAGAGGTCTGCGCAACATCGTGGGCCAGAAGGACCATTCTGTACTTCTATCTGTTCTGTGCTTCTTCTTTTACTTGAGGGAAAGTGCATTATGAATTGGTGTTGGGTAATGAGTAGAAAGTACAGTAAATGTGGAGGTGAGAGCAGGGATTCTGAGACAAGGGTTTGGCCATCAATTGCCACAGAACATTAAAGTTTGACATTTTTTGGCAGTCCAAAGTTGCTAAAGTGAAGGGACAAGGATGCAATTTACAGGAGATAAACTTGAAATATTGAGGGGACAAATAAATTAAAATTGAGCTGAGGGTGATGAGTTGGTGGTGAGAGGAAGGAAAATTATTGGAGAAATCACAACGGAAGATAAATTCCACTTGTTTGAAAATGTAGAGTGTAATTGAAAGCATTTGGTGCCTTGAAAATGATCTGGTAAAATTCTTGTCTGTTCTGGAAAGTCCATGGTTTCAATGTCATGAAGCCTAAGCTGTTTCAGGTTGTCACTCTGGTGATAAAAGCAAATCGGTGTGGACCAAGACAATTTGATAAATTGGAATAAAGAGGCAAACTAAGTTCATATGTGTGAAATTTGGACTATATTAGACTATATTAAGAGTATATATTGTATATACTCTATATTAATATGTCATATACATTATATTGTATATTAAGGGTAATAGTGAACTATTATATACAGAAAGACTATATTTATATTACTTAAAAGTGCGTAATGTGTGAGAGGGGCAGAAAGAAGATCTAAATCGGGAAATGATGTCTGTGTCTGTGGACAGCAGAAGAAGGTCTGAACAGAAACCCATATGCATTGCCTTGTCAGGGTATGTGTAAAAGAACAAATATTCAAAACGTTCTTTCAAGTATTTACACTGAATGCATCGGATTCTGATTCTGATTCATATTTATTTATCACACGTACATTGAAACATGTAGTACAGTGAAATGCACTGTTTGCAAGAGCAACCAACACACCCAGGGATGGGCTAGGGGTAGCACCAACATTCATGCCCACGCAATGTTCAGCCGAACACAACCCCACAACACAAGCAGCCCCACAACAACGAAACAAAACAAGACAACAGCAAAACAAGTCCATTTCCCATTCACCACTCATACACACAGACAGGCCCCCAACCCAGAACAGGCTGTCTCAAGGCCTCCTGTCCTTGGCTCTGGACCTTCAAGCTCACAGACATCGGGTCCCAACCCTCCTGTCCCTGGCCAGGACTCGTAGACTGGCAGACATTGGGCCACTGACTTCCAGATTAGAAGAGCCAGAGGCTTTGACCTTCCACCATACATGCTACCCTTGGCCTTCAAACATAGAGTTTCTACCTCTGACCCAACCTGTGCTCTGGACTTCACTGACCTCTGGGTATCCACTAGAGGACTCGCTGATCACAGGTTTGACTTTTGGGCCTCAACCTGAACTTGCACGGACCTCTGACGCTGGTGATCTAGTGGGTCACCAATGCTCATGGCTCCCGCCCATATGAACCTCTGTCCTGGGACTCATCAACCTGGTGTTCGCTGATGTCCATCCTTAGCATTTGGTCCTCGACTCCAGGAGTCAACAATCATAATCACAATCATGTGCATAAACTTTTTGCAGGAATGGATATCTCAAATTTATCAATGAACTTGTTATAAACTAAAGGAATCTTAGACAGGCTAACTGAATTGAAAAAAGACATTTCCAAGGATGGAAAGTATTTAACTAAGAATGCAAAGAGAGTAGGCAGACAGTAATTGATAGGACACCAATAATAATCATAGAAGAGTCATTGAGTATGAGGAAAGCAAGTAGATTACAACACCAATACAGTGCCATTAATCAAAAAGGGCATCAATTGAATTTAAATTTGCAGTAAGCCCAGAGAATGGTTAAGAACAAAAAAGTTTAAAAAATTAAATTAGATTAGATTATGAGGACACTCAGTCCTCGTTTGTTGTCATTTAGAAATGCATGCATTAAGAAATGATACAATGTTCCTCTGGAGTGACATCACTAAAAAACAGGACAAACCAAAGACTAACACTGACAAGGCCACATAATTATAATGTATAGTTACAGCAGTGCAAAACAATACCATAATTTGATAAAGAGCAGACCATGGGAACGGTTAAAAAAAAGTCTCTAAGTTCCGATCGACTCCCGATAGTCCCCGATAGCAGGCAGCAGAGGGAAGAAACTCTCTGTGCCATAAACCTCCAGCCACCGACAACTGTCGATACGTTGCAAGCACCCGACCACAGCTGACACTGAGTCTGTCCGAAAATGTTGAGCGTCCGACCAGCCCTTTGACACCGAGCACCATCTCTGCCGAGCGCTTCGACTCCGTCCCGGCCACAAACAACAAGCAAAGCCAAGGACTTGGGGCCTTCCCCTCCGGAGATTCAGGATCACACAGCGAAGAAGGCAAAAATTTCTCCAGATGCTCCTCCGTTCTCTCACGTCTGTCTCCATCAAATCAGGATTGTGCACGGCACCCTACTTGACAGATAACAGATATCATTCACCGGAGTGGCCGCTGCAAGCTGCGTCGCGCCGCCATCTTCTCCTCCTCCTACTACAACTGATAGTTATTGAAGGAAGTATAACAGCATTTGGGTGATAAGGGTGTGGAGGCAGGAAAATACTAATCTACAATCCTGGTTCCATTTGGTATTCAGTTAGGTACTCAATGGGTTAAATTGATCTGGCTCTAAATGTAAATACATTTTGTTACACAAGGTTGTGCTATGTTCACAGGCATTTGTTGCTCTGCTTTATCACTGAACTTCATGTAAAGTCCAACAACAATACACAGACATATAGCAAATCTGCCTTAGCCACATCTGCCAGAAGATCAGAATGTTGATTCATTTGTATGGAGATTCCTGACCTAAGACTTAGATATGAAAGGAAAGGCATTTTATTTTACTGCATTTTAATATTTTCAATTGTTATAGTTTTATGTTAGTACAATTTATTTTTTATTAAAAATCACAATTTTACTATTTTCATTAGTAAAAATAATTTTGGTAATTTGAATGTCTTAGGCACTTTAAAATTCTTTCAAAGCCTCGCAAGCTTTGATAGAAGGTGAGGCTGCACCTTGTTTTACATTAAGTTTGGCAGGATAATCTGGGGGTGATGCTTCAAGTGTTGTAAGATTAGACCTTGTTCCTTGACTTTAGGATTAAGATGTCCAAGATAATTGGACCTGTGCATTTGCCAAAGACTGGAGAATCTGGGTCAACAACACACATCAAAGTTGCTGGTGAACGCAGCAGGCCAGGCAGCATCTGTTGGAAGAGGTACAGTCAACGTTTCAGGCCGAGACCCTTCGTCAGGACTAACTGAAGAAAGAGTTAGTAAGAGATTTGAAAGTGGGAGGGGGAGGGGGAGATCCAAAATGATAGGAGAAGACAGGAGGGGCAGGGATGGAGCCAAGAGCTGGACAGGTGATTGGCAAAAGGGATATGAGAGGATCATGGGACAGGAGGTCCGGGGAGAAAGACAAGGGGGGGTGGGGAACCAGAGGATGGGCAAGGGGTATAGTCAGAGGGACAGAGGGAGAAAAAGGAGAGTGAGAGAAAGAATGTGTGTATAAAAATAAATAACGGATGGGGTACGAGGGGGAGGTGGGGCATTAGCGGAAGTTAGAGAAGTCAATGTTCATGCCATCAGGTTGGAGGCTACCCAGACGGAATATAAGGTGTTGTTCCTCCAACCTGAGTGTGGCTTCATCTTTACAGTAGAGGAGGCCGTGGATAGACATACAGTAGAGGAATCTGGGTCAGTTTTCCTTGGAATAGAATGGGTTAAGCGGAGGACACAAGAGACTGCAAGTGCTGCAATCAAAATCAAAAAACAAGCCTCTAGACAAACTCAGCAGGCCAGACAGTAATTTTGGGGGCAAAAGTTGATGTTTTGGATCGATTCTCTGCATCAGGACTACAAGGGGAGAGTTGACATTTTGGGCTGGCACCCTGCATCATTCCTGATACAGAATCTTACCCCAAAACATTGTAAGTCCCTTTTCCTCCACAAATCCTGCTTGACCTGCTGAGTTTTGTCAGTCAGTTCTTTTTTTGCTCATGTTTAAGAGGCAGTGTAATTCAGATAGATAAAAAATATGAGAGGTATAGACAAAGTATATGAGGTGTCCGACCGATGGAGGAGTGGCATCAGCACTGGTCTTCAAGGTGGAAGGTCCTGAGTTCTAATCCGGCTGGGTCCCAACCTGGGCAGCACCAGCATCTGCTCTGAAGAAAGGCCTGGCAATCAACTTCTGTATCATGCCACAAAAGCCCTATGGACAACTACACTATCCATGGACTCAGCATGAGTCAATGAAGACTTGACAACCCTAAAAAACACAGACAAAGTAAATAGGAAACTATTCTACACATCAGAGACAGATAAAACTAGAAGATGTAAATTTAGAGTAAGGGGTAAGAGATTTAAAGAGAACCTTTTTCATCCAGAGAATAATGAATAGCTGTATTACAAATCTGAGGGAGTATTAAAAAAAATGTCTGGATAATCACTTGAATCACGTAGGCATAGAAAGCTATGAGCAAAGTGCTAGAAGATGATATTCATCCAGGTCCTGCTCTCTTCTCACCGCTGCCATCTGGAAGGAGGTACAGGAGCCTTAGGTCCCACACCACTAGTTTCAGGAACAGTTTTTATCCTTTAACCATCAGGCTGCTGAATCAACATGGATAATTTCAGTCACCTCAGCATTGAACTGATTCCACAGTCAATGGACTCATTTCCAGGGACTTTATAATTTATGAATCAGTATTATTTATTTACTATTGAATTATTATTACTAGCATTTGTTTTTTTTATTTGCACAGTTTGCCTTTTGCACATTGGTTGCTAGTCTGTCTTTGTGTGTAGTTTTTCACTGATTCTATTGTATTTCCTTGTTCTACTGTGAATGCCTGCAAGAAAATGAATTTCAGGGCAGTACATGTTGAAATATATGAAATTTGATAATAAATTTACTTTGAACTTTTTTATACAACGTGTCTCCACTAGTTAGTGCATACCTCAGGTGGTGACGAGAGGGCAAACAGGAGTGGGATATGCCAATTAGTGGAGTGGTGTCACAGCAACAACCTGGCACTCAACATCAGTAAGACGAAAGAGCTGATTGTGGACTTCAGAAAGGGTAGAACGAAGGAACACATACCAATCCTCATAGAGGGATCAGAAGTGGAGGGAGTGAGCAGCTTCAAGTTCCTGGCTGTCAAGATCTCTGAGGATCTAACCTGGTCCCAACATATCGATGTAGTTATAAAGAAGGCAAGACAGCAGCTATACTTTATTAGGAGTTTGAAGAGATTTGGCATGTCAACAAATACACTCAAAAACTTCTATAGTTGTACCGTGGAGAGCATTCTGACAGGCTGCATCACTGTCTGGTATGGAGGGGCTACTGCACAGGACCGAAAGAAGCTGCAGAAGGTTGTAAATCTAGTCAGCTCCATCTTGGGTACTAGCCTACAAAGTACCCAGGACACCTTTAGGGAACGGTATCACAGAAAGGCAGCGTCCATTATTAAGGACCTCCAGCACCCAGAGCATGCTCTTTTCTCAGTGTTCCCGTCAGGTAGGAGATACAGAGGCCTGAAGGCCCACACTCAGCAATTTAGGAACAGCTTCTTCCCCTCTGCCATCCCATTCCTAACTAGACATTGAAGCTTTGGGCACTACCTCACTTTTTTTAATTAAGGTATTTCTGTTTTTGCACATTTTTAAAAATATAGTCAATATATGTAATAGATTTACTTGTTTATTTATTATTATTTTTTCTCTACCTCTGCTAGATTATGTATTGCCTTGAACTGCTGCTGCTAAGTTAACAAATTTCACGTTGCATGCCAGTGATAATAAACCTGATGCTATAAGTCTGTAATGTTAATACAAATGGGGATGAGACTGGAGAGAATGCAGGGATAAGGGCTGGATTAACAGTTGGAACAGCAAGCTGATGATTGCAGCATGATTTGACTTAATACAAAGTGCGGTCAGTCAGCATGAAATGGCTGGACTTTTGTGAGAGCACATCTGGTTCACAAGTATCATCCGTGGAAGCAAATTTGGCTTCCTTAGACAGAGTGGTCTTACGTGACTGTACATTAAAGGCAATGTGGTTGCTTATTAACCATCCTCTGAAGTGGGCTAATTCAAGGCCATGCACAGTGGGCTGGATCGTACCGCTCTCCGGCTGATCGTTCATTCACTCCTGACTTCCTTGTCTGCAGACTGCAACATGTGGATCAGGAACAAGCTGGAGATCAAATGCTCACTTTGTTAGTAATGTCTGTATCGGTAAATGAATTAAAACAGCAGTCTTTGATTGTTAACAGAAAAAACCTCATATCTGTCATCAGCGTATATGGCAATTTGCATTCATGTTGAAGAGAGCCAAGCAGTATTGTGTGGGAAATGACTGTGTGAAAGAAACATGAGCACTCTGTAGCTCTTTTGTAGCATATAAGGTGTTATAGATGCAGCGCTATGTTTGCCATTTTAGCTTTTGCTTGGTCTTTATTTATCCAGGACAAAATAAAATATACTTACAAATACTGTGCAGGGCTCTTTGTTTCCCTTTGTGACTTAAACAGGCACAGAACTGAAATCCACTATGTCTCCTCCCCATCCCCCTATCTAAATCCTATTGTTTGTTCTTCACCAGAAATGACTGGAATATTAATTAAATATGCCATAACATCAACACTTTAAAATTCTAGGAAATTGTAATGAATGAACTGTACTACATACTTACTTTCATTTGTGTTGGTTTGCGAAAATGGAACTTTTTATCATTTGTGTTTCACTGGAGCTGACATTAGTCTGTTCATCTTGATTCTGTGGTTGGAACAATTAAATGATATTTAACTGTTCCTCCAGAGAAGGGACGAGCTAGTGAAGAGGAAGCTGGCTTTCATGTCCAATATTTTGAATACCCTGCAGCATCTAGCATAAGCATGGCGTTGCAGAGATCTGGAATCAGATTGCCTATCTGCCTTCAGCATGGTGTGATGGTTTGATGTAGGATAGAACTGCTTATTAGTATCAAATATGAATATCTATTTGTTATTGGTTGAACGGATTTCTCTCATGTTTCCTGTTTTGTTCATTAACATGTTCCAAAGAATGACTGAATAGATGTATGAGCTACTGAGGGCTTTGCTTTGCAATGTTTGAGTTATTGGAGCAAATGATCCATGATATTCCAGTAACTTGTTCTCTGAATTTGGTGTATTTATTTATACAGTGCACAACAGCAGTTCCTTTCTTTTTGAAGTTTGTTATTTCTCTGCAGTTTTCTAAGCATAACCTGAATTTTTTTTAATCACACACTTAGATAATTTTCTAAAGGAGAATGAAGCAATGTCAGATAAATGCTTCCTGATATATGAATAACATTTCTTGTGATAGGACTCCAAGGCACAGATTAAATCAATGTTTTTAATTCTGTCCTTTGCAATAGCGAGCAAATCATTTCAAGGTTGCTGGACTCTGCTGTTTCTGTTGGATAATCACTTAAACTAACATTTCAGTCAGTTGCCTGAACACATCATTCTGCACTTGTGCAAGGCAATCCTTTGCTTCTAGTCTGCAGGTTTAGCTGAGAATGTTGTAAATGAAACTTTTTTAATAATATACCGAATAATGAATGGATTTGAAGATAAATCCAGTATTACATATCTAAAAGCTTCGAATTGCTTCTCTGCCTGTATACTAATGATATGAAATCAGAAGCTGTCCATTCAGTACCTTCATCTGAATTGATTGCATCCTCACAATCATTATGTTTTTTCGGAGCTCTGAGGGTGAGGATCATTTGGTTAAGGAGCTGGGAAAATGAGTTTGTGATTGTATGAAGGAGAGGGAAGGCTTTCTGCTCACATGTGGGCAGGTTAATGGGAAGCTCAACTGCGTGATTCAGTGGTTAGCAAACAGTAATATCATAAATCATGCTCGGCTTATAAAGAATTCTGAACATGTTTTCTATTTATATCCGTGTGAGAGACGAGTTGAACAGCTCTTTCCAAAATACCGGATAGGAGTTCATCAAGTTAGCAGGGGCAGTGAGGTTTGAAAATTCGTGCCAGCAGGGAAACCATTCAGTTGTTCAAGGCAATGAAAATGAAGGTGAACAACAGTGGAATCTCTGCAGTAATCTGGAGCATGGCATGAATTGCTTTCAGGAAACAACTCCGGCTCATTGTGTAACGAGAGTAAATCAATAGGCTAAGTACAACACTCTCCTTCCAGTGGGGTTGCATAAATAAAACTCTTACAGAGATAAACTGCATACAGTACACTGCCATGGACACCCCCAATAGCACCAGTGTCATGGACCCCATTAATAGCCACAACTTGTATTGATCTATGGCAAAATGAAAATGCGCCCTTGAAGAATTCAGTACCTATTCAGAATGTTTCTGCCCTCTAGAAAATGGTTTGTCCTGATTATCACATTCTCTTCTTCCTTGCCCCAGATCAAATGAAATACCAACATTTTTCAATCTCCTGATTACTTCACCTATGCAGCCAAATTAAAACATCATGATAGATTTTACCATTGTTTATGGATAGAAAAGGCAAGTACCCAGTCTTTGCACTTGCTATTCCCCTGGCTTATTGTATCCTTCAGACGATCACTCATACTGATAAACTGAGAGTTTGGGATTGAAAAAAAATAAAGCAAGATCACATGTCCATTTCAGATTTATTTGGAGTTTTAATTGGATACTTAACAGCATTAATTGTCCCTTGCTTGAAATGATAACACTTCAAAGCTGTGGTTTCAAGCACATCATTATCTAGAGCCCACAAACCAGGCTGAGATTTCTGAGGGATTTTTAGCGTTTTCAGCGGTTCCCCATTTTTACGATTACATGCAAGAATGAGAATTGCCCGATGCCCAGAGATCAGGAGAGTAAATGTTGCCAGGCCATCTGGCAAAAATCCGGTAAGCTGCTTACGTGCTTAGTGGTTAGGATGTGGATTTCTTCCCCCTTCTGTTACATTCTTATCCAAGATTATCAGCACATTTGCTAGTGAGCTTCCAGAGAGATGTACAACTAAAGGCATTTTAAAACTCTGCTGCGGTGGATAGTTTTTAAACTAGTTTCAGAATTCTGACTCTGAAAGCTGCTGGGAGTTTGCAGAAAGTAAATACAAAGATTGTCCCCTGAACATGAGCTCTCATCAGCAACATCGCACAAAGCATGTAATCTGTGAGATCGTGCATTGTGCAGATTGCCTATAGTTCCCCAAATAACAGAAGTGACTGAATTTCGAAAATAATCCAGATTTTGTAAAGTGCTTAAACATCCTGAAAATAAGGACAGGCTTCAAAGATTATGAATAGAAGTTTTTTTTGCTAGCAACAAATTTTGATGCCAGATCTTCAGTTTGCTGAAGTCTGAGTTGCTGTTGCTGTGAGCAGTCTCATTGATGTAAATCCATTGTTTGCTTTATGTACCAAATGACATTGGGATCAGAAACTGAGCTAACGTTTCTTCCAGGTTTCCTTTCTTTTCAGTTCTTTTCTTTGAGTTTGGTCCAGTGATCAATTATCTGTAGCACTTTAATCTATTATTCAGATAAAGCCAGCCATGAATTAATCAGTGCCCTGTACACTATGTCCTAGCTATATATTGCACTGTACTCATTTGTACAGATTGCCCACTTACGCAGCTATCTAAAGAAGGACTTGTTTATTTTTCTCTTTCTTTTAAAGTTCCAACTAAAGATTATGCATAAAACCAAGAACTTTAAGGTGGCAGAAATCGATAACAAAAGCGGAGATGCTGAAAATGTTCAGTGTACCAAGCAGCATCCATGGGGAGAGAAACAGAGTCAATATTTTAGTTCAATCACTTTTCATCTCCCCATGGATGCCACTTAACTTGCTGAGCACTCCCGGCATTTGTTTTCATTTGGGGCATGGATATTGTTGGGCATGTCAAAAGTTGTGCTCCTCAGACAGGTTGCATACTTTCTTTGAGGAGTTTATGTGGGATTGAACATTGTCAGCAGTCAACATAACCACTTCTGGATCGATTATGGGTGAAACAGCTGAAAATACCTGGCCAAGGACATTGTCCTGAACAATTTCCGAGTGTTGTCCTGGGGCTAAGATCAACAACCACAGCTGTCTTTCCTTCTGCCTGATATGGCTCAGGTTAGTGAAGTAATTTCCCTTTCATTTTTATTGACTTCCATTTCTTAATGTCCTATTTCCATTTTTGTCTCACTTCTAGAAGTGATCTCTTTTATCCATGTTTGGAGCATGACTGTAATGACCCTTGAAAACGTGATCGTGGGAAAACCAAACGGAATATCATTGGTGAGGTTGGTGCTAGTTCAGGAACACTGCTGAGGTGTTGTGTTGGCCCACAGAGCTTAGCTAACGCTGTGAGAATAAGTGGAGTGAATTGAATGGGCTGAAGACTGGTTTCACTGACTGATGTTGGAGATCAAGAGAGGAGGATGAGTTGAATCATGCGCTTGGGTGAAGATGATTGCAAACACATCATCCTTTTTAGCCATTGTGGTTTGCTGTTGCTCAGGATGATGATCAGCCTCTTCCTCCTGGCAACAGTCCAATTCTTCACCACCTTTCATGAGTTAGTGCGGTAGGACTACAGAACTTGGATCCGATCTTTGCTTGCGGCTTTGTTTATTGACTATTACATATTACTTTTGCTATTTAGACACATGATCCTCTATTATACTGACATTGGGCTGGCATATTATACCAACAGTGACCAAATCAATCAAGTAAAGGCACATAATTGAATCACAGAATTTTATTGATGCATTTGCTGGATAGTTCTATCAGATTAGATCCATGGTGTCCATAATGGAATCTTCATAACTAGAAGGAATACACAAGAAAATTAATTGCCCAGTTACACATTGATATTGTTAATGGTGATAACTCTTATCAATGATCATTTAATTCACTTTCTATAAATAAAACGCATTCTTTTCTATTTTTTGTTGTGTCAGTGTAAAATTATGAGTGCTGGAACAAAGTATGAGATTTAAAGATGTATGAACTACTCATCATTGAAGAGAGTAACATTTCCAATGAGCTGATAAGCTCCATAGACTGGCAAATGCACTTGCCTCTGTAATGGTAGCTGCTTTCATGTTAGTGCTCCTGGAATAAGGAAGGAAACAATCAGCCATCATTCTCACTGGTAATTCCCCATAGTGCCAGCATGGAGTGTACTTCTTTGTTTGTGCACATGGAATGCTAAGAGAACTTTGGCTGAATGTGAATACTGAGATATTTCAGTGCACCTAAAGGTTGCAAGACAACAAACATTGGTTCCACCTTGTTCTTTTTACTTGGAGCCAGGCTCAAGAGGTCAATAGTCTGAAATTGGGTTTCCTGCTGGTAGAGATATGGTGAAGAATTATCGATCAGGGATTTACCTGTGTAGCACTCCAGCACTCTCTGCATGCACACGTGAGCACATGTGCGTGCACCCCATGGTACTGCAATGGGCAGAAAGAAAGGTGAGAGTGATCTATTGTTGGGTGTGGTGGGAGGCAGGTATAAGTTGGCTGTACATTGAAGGGAGTGGAATTACATAACAGCAAGAGTAATTATCTGCCTAAGTACAAATACTTTCGCTTAATTATTTTACTCATGCTGCAGACTTCCCAGTCTGGCACTGCAGGAATAAGACTGTATTCTCCCAGGAAAACAAAAGATGGGCATCCAAAGGACATTGTAATCCAAGATTCCCAGCAATGACATCATTTCCTGCAGTTGTATCAGGGTGCAAAGCGTGACTCACAACAGGAAATGTGTGCTTATGTTTTCTGAGTAGCACAAAATGAAGTTAACTTTGTCATGTTGCACTCATGGTAAAATTAATCTTCCCTTCCACATCGATATGTTATAAATGTTATGTGGAGATCTAAACTGAGCTCTGCAGAAGATTTTGAATTTGGCCAGAAAAGCTTTATACAATTGAATACCGAGACAGAATAGTCATTGTCAGAGCCATTGTCAGTAATTCCTGCAAGGAGTTTACAGCTTCCTCCTGAAGATGGGAAAAAGGGGAACACAAGCACTTTCACAATAGAGGGATGCAATAAGAGTTAACCATAAAGTCAATGCTTGTAGTAAACCTAGAAAGATGGAAAGAATATAACAAATTCAAAAATTTGCTGCAGTATTAAATTTGGAGCTCTAAAAAACATGATGTGTAAAATAAACTGATTTGTATATTGTATTCATTGGCTTAATCTATTGCCTATACTGGTTAACCTACCTCGCCCACGTAAATTCTGTTCTGGAAATGCTTTTGTTAGAATGTTCAGTTGTTGCTAGGCAGTGAAGTAGCAATTGGAAGTACCATTAGAACATGCTTTATAATTTTAATTCATGCTATAAATTACCAGTGACCATATTAAGAATACATGAAGACTTTGCAGTATTGAATCCCTACAACGGGGTGACAGTGTATTCTGTCAAATGCTAAGAAGAAAAATAGCATAATAAAGCACAGTTACAAAAAAAAGCAACAAAAAATGTACTAGGGTTTAGCAAAAGCTTGCTTCATTTGGTTGTATCCAGGATTCTACTAAGGATTGTAAACATGTCATTTTGTAGTAACTATAAAGCAAAATAACTACACTTGCTGGAAATCTGTAATAAAAATGCAGGAGATAGTGTGCAAGTCAGGTAGTGTCAATGGAGAGAGAAACAATGAAGCTTTCATATCAGCATATAAATTAGGATGAGGAATAGCATGCTGATAGTGTTGGAGTGGACGTGATATTAGACTGGTAGTTAAAATAGCAAATTGGGAAACCAGAGAATTGGGTTCATATGGTACATTACCCGGTCAGTTGGGAAATTTAAATTCAGTTACTAATCTGTAATTTGATTTTTAAAAAAAAACAAAGTGTTCTTAGTAGTGGTAACAATGAAAACCTAATGGATTGTCAATAAACCAAAAAATAGGTGACCTCACCCTCACCTCTGTATGTGTGGCAGATGCAGCTGTCCAAGAAAACATTGGAGGAATTGATTAGTGTGTGATCCTTGTGAAAGATAAGCCCCTGTCTTCACATTGAGGAGATCATCCATCAGATGGCATGATAAATGTGCAAAATGGGATTGATTAAGAAGAGTACTGGGAATTCAAAATGGGCGTTCAGGAGATATTGGAACTGTCGGTAGAAGGAGAAACCTTTACTTACCTCACAACCCAGCATATTCCTTACTTCAACATTATAATTCATCCAGAGGATTAACCTTGCTCAATGAAAGAGCTACTAACAGCAATACCAGGCTATTGATTTGCCAATGATACATCTTGTCAGCAGAATCTCCCATAGTCACGAAGAGGCATTACAGAAGTGAGATAGATTAGGTGGTTGAGTGGTGTCACAACAACAACCTTGCACTCAACGTCAGTAAGACTAAGGAACTAATAGAGGAAGTCCTCACTGAGTGGTCAGCAGGGGAAAGGGTGTACAGTTTCAAGTTCCTGGTGTCAACATCTCAGAAGATCTATCCTGGGCCCAACATACTCATGCAATTACAAATAAGGAATGGCAGAAGTTGTATTTCATTTGGAGTTTGAGGAAATTTAGTATGTCACCAAGGACAGTAAAATTCTACAGATGTATCATGGAGTGCATTTAACTGGTTGCATCACCATCTGGAATTGGCAAGAAGAGGCTGAGACTCCACCTGTCTTTTTCTCTTTCTTTGTCTATCAGTACATAGCTTGTGTGGTGAGAATGGATCCCACATCTCACTTGTGTCTTGTGTGAGATGCAGGACACCTCCAGTCTCCCTGATAACTATAGCTGCATGAAGTGTATTGAGCTGCAACTCCTTAGAGACTGTGCTAAGGAACTAGAGCTGGAGCTGGATGACCTACGGCTCATCTGCAAGAATGAGGAGGTAATACATTGCAGCTACAGGGAGGTAGTGACCCCTAAGTTTTGGAAAGGTGCAAAAATAACAGGGTTGTTATCATGGGTGACTTTAACTTCCCTAATATTGATTGGCACCTGATTAGTTCCAAGGGTTTAGATGGGGCAGAGTTTGTTAAGAGTGTCCAGGACGGATTCCTGTCACAGTATGTGGACAGGCCGACTAGGGGGAATGCCATAGTAGATCTAGTACTAGGTAATGAACCGGGTCAGGTCACAGATCTCTCAGTGGGTGAGCATCTGGGGGACAGTGACCACTGCTCCCTGGCCTTTAGCATTATCATGGAAAAGGATAGAATCAGAGAGGACAGGAACATTTTTAATTGGGGAAGGGCAAATTATGAGGTTATTAGGCTCGAACTTGCGGGTGTGAATTGGGATGATGTTTTTGCAGGGAAATGTACTATGGACATGTGGTCGATGTTTAGAGATCTCTTGCAGGATGTTAGGGATAAATTTGTCCCGGTGAGGAAGATAAAGAATGGTAGGGTGAAGGAACCATGGGTGACGTGAGGTGGAAAATCCAGTCAGGTGGAAGAAGGCAGCATACATGAGGTTTAGGAAGCAAGGATCAGATGAGTCTATTGAGGAATATAGGGAAGCAAGAAAGGAGCTTAAGGGGCTGAGAAGAGCAAGAAGGGGGCATGAGAAGGCCTTGGTGAGTAGGGTAAAGGAAAACCGCAAGGCATTCTTCAATTATGTGAAGAGAAAAAGGATGACAGGAGTGAAGGTAGAACCGATCAGAGATAAAGGTGGGTAGATGTGCCTGGAAGTTGTGGAAGTGAGTGAGGTCCTCAATGAATACTTTTCTTCGGTATTCACCAAAATGAGAGGGAACTTGATGAAGGTGAGGACAATATGAGTGAGGTTGATGTTCTGGAACATGTTGATATTAAGGGAGAGGAGGTGTTGGAGTTGTTAAAATACATTAGGACGGAAAAGCCCCCGGGGCCTGACGGAATATTCCCCAGGCTGCTCCACGAGGCAAGGGAAGAGATTGATGAGCCTCTGGCTAGGATCGTTATGTCCTCGTTGTCCACAGGAATGGTACCGGAGGATTGGAGGGAGGCGAATGTTGTCCCCTTGTTCAAAAAAGGTAGTAGGGATAGTCCGGGTAATTATAGACCAGTGAGCCTTACGTCTGTGGTGGGAAAGCTGTTGGAAAAGATTCTTAGAGATAGGATTTATGGGCATTTAGAGAATCGTAGTCTGATCAGGGACAGTCAGCATGGCTTTGTGAAGGGCAGATCATGTCTAACAAGCCTGATGGAGTTCTTTGAGGAGGTGACCAGGCATATAGATGAGGGTAGTGCAGTGGATGTGATCTATATGGATTTTAGTAAGGCATTTGACAAGGTTCCACACGGTAGGCTTATTCAGAAAGTTAGAAGGCATGGGTTCCAGGGAAGTTTGGCCAGGTAGATTCAGAGTTGGCTCGCCTGCAGAAGGCAGAGGGTCATAGTGGAGAGAGTACATTCAGAATGGAGGATTGTGACTAGTGGTGTCCCACAAGGATCTGTTCTGGGACCTCTACTTTTCGTGATTTTTATTAACGACCTGGATGTTGGGGTAGAAGGGTGGGTTGGCAAGTTTGCAGACGACACAAAGGTTGGTGGTGTTGTAGATAGTGTAGAGGATTGTCAAAGATTGCGGAGAGACATTGATATGATGCAGAAGTGGGCTAAGAAGTGGCAGATGGAGTTCAACCCGGAGAAGTGTGAGGTGGTACACTTTGGAAGGACAAACTCCAAGGCAGAGTACAAAGTAAATGGCAGGATACTTGGTAGTGTGGAGGAGCAGAGGGATCTCGGGGTACAAGTCCACAGATCCCTGAAAGTTGCCTCACAGGTGGATAGGGTAGTTAAGAAGGCTTATGGGGTGTTAGCTTTCATAAGTCGAGGGATAGACTTTAAGAGTCGCGGTGTAATGATGCAGCTCTATAAAACTCTGGTTAGGCCACACTTGGAGTACTGTGTCCAGTTCTGGTTGCCTCACTATAGGAAGGATGTGGAAGCATTGGAAAGGGTACGGAGGAGATTTACCAGGATGCTGCCTGGTTTAGAGAGTATGCATTATGATCAGAAATTAAGAGGGCTAGGGCTTTACTCTTTGGAGAGAAGGAGGATGAGAGGAGACATGATAGAGGTGTACAAGATAATAAGAGGAATAGATAGAGTGGATAGCCAGTGCCTCTTCCCCAGGGCACCACTGCTCAATAGAAGAGGACATGGCTTTAAGTTAAGGGGTGGGAAGTTGAAGGGGGATATTAGAGGAAGGTTTTTTACTCAGAGAGTGGTTGGTGCGTGGAATGCACTGCCTGAGTCAGTGGTGGAGGCAGATACACTAGTGAAGTTTAAGAGACTACTGGACAGGTATATGGAGGAATTTAAGTTGGGGGCTTATATGGGAGCGAGGGTTTGAAGGTCAGCACAACATTGTGGGCCGAAGGGCCTGTACTGTGCTGTACTATTCTATATTCTATGCTTTATGTTCTATGTTCCAAGTTGCAGAAGGCAAGTACCTGTCAGGAGAGGGACAGGGTATAGGCAGCCAGTGCAGATTATCTCTGGTGCTGTTCCCCTCAAATATAAGCATACAACTTTCAATACAGTTGGTGGGAACAGCCTACTGGGGGAAGCTGCAGCAAATGGGTCTCTGGTTCTATGGCTCAGAAGGGAAGGAGGGAGAAGAGGGCTGCAGTAATGATAGGGGATTCCATAGTTAGAAGAACAAACTGGAGACTCTATGGATGTAAAAGAGACGCCCGGATGGTATGTTGCTTTCCAGGTCCAGGGTCAAAGATGTCTCAGATTGGCTCCACAGCATTCCAAAGGGGGAGGTTAAACAGCCAGAGGTCATGATACATATGATACTAATGACATGGGTAGGAAAAGGGATGAGGGCATAAAAAGAGAATGTACAGAGTTAAGTAGAAAGCTGAAAAACAGGACCTCCAGGGTAGTAATCTCTTGAATTGCACTTGTGCCGTACAACAGTGAAGGTAAAAATAGAATGATTTTGCAGATGAATGCAGGGCTGAGGAATTAGTCCAGCAGGCGGTGTTTCAAATTTCTGCATCATTGGGATCTCTTCAGGGGAAAGTACGATCTGTGCAAAAAGGATGGATTACACCTGAGCTCGAGAGGTAGCAATATCCTGGCGGGCAGGTTTACTAGGAACGCAGAGGAAAAAACAAATGAATAAAATTCAACACAAAACCATTAACAGGTCCCGAGACATTTTAAGAATGTGAGTAAAAGCAAAGCACTCACTTTGTGCGTTCCTAAAGGCAGGTTCACTTGAGGTGTCGGGAGGAGTTTAAGCTAATTTGGCAGGTAGATGGGAACCAGGGTGATAACATGGAGGATGGGGCAGTTGGTATACAAATAGATGCAGTGTGTGGTGAGACTGTGAGGAAGGACAGGGAGATAGTAGGGTAAAATTGCAGTCAGTGGGATGAGATGAAATGTAACTTGGGGGCAAATCAAAAAGAGTGATGAAAACAGGACTGAAGGGGTTATATTTTAATATGCGCAGTATACAGAAAAAGGTAGATAATCTTGTAGCGCAGTTACAGATTGGCAGGTGTAACATTGTGGGCATCACTGAGTCATGGCTGAAAGAAGATCCAAGAACATCCAAGGGTACACATTGGATCAAAAGGACCAGCAGAGGCAGAGGGCGTGGAGTGGCTGAGATGGTAAAATATAAAATCTAATCTTTAGAAAGAGGTGACATAGGATTGGAAGATATATAATCCTTGTAAGGGTAGTTAAAGAACTGTAAGGTTAAAAAGGCTTTGATGGGAGTTATGTACAGGGTTGCAAACAGTAGTCAGGTTGTGTGGGGTATGTATTACAATGGGGAGATAGAAAGGGCCTGTAAAAAGGGCATTGTTACTATAGTCACGGAGGATTCAATATGCGGGTAATTGGGAAAATCAGGTTGGTGCTGGATCCCAAGAGAGGGAATTGGTAGAGTGCCTATGAGATGGGTTTTTAGAGCAGTTTTTAGTTGAGCCCACTAAGGAAACGGCAATTTGAGATTGGGTCTTGTGTAATGAACCAGATTTGATTAGGGAGCTTAAGGTAAAGGAACACTTTGGAGGCAGTGATCATAATATGACATAATTCACCCTGCAGTTTGAGAGGGTAAAGCTGAAGTCAGATGTATCAGTATTACATTGGAGTAAAGGGAATTACGGAGGCATGAGAGTGAAGCTGGCCGAAGTTGTTTGGAAGAGGACACAAGCAGGGATGACGGAGAACAGTAATGGCTGCTATTTCTGGGAGCGATTCAGAAAATGCAGGATCATTTCATCCCAAGGAACAAGAAACATTCTAAAGGGAGGATGAGGCAATTGTGACTGACAAGGGAAGTCAAGACAGCACAAAAGCAAAAGCGAGGGAATATAATATAGCAAAAATTAGTGGGAAGTTGGGGGATTGGGAAGCTTTGAAAAACCAACAGAGGGCAACTAAAAAAGTCATAAAGAAAGAAAAGATTAATTATGAAGTTAAGCTAGTCAGTAATATAAAAGAGGATACAACCGTTTTTTTTTCAGATATATAAAGAATAAAGAAGAGGCAGGAGTGTATATTGGACCTGTGGAAAATGATGCTGTAGAGTTAGTATTGGGGTACAAAGAAATGGCAGATGAACTCAAAATATTTTCCATCAGTCTTCACTATGGAGGACATGTACAGTTTGCCAGAAATTCATGAGTGTCAGTGGGCAGAAGTGAGTACTTTTGCGATTACTAAGGTAAAGGTGTTTGGGAAGCTGAAAGGTGCAAAGGTAGATTAAGTGGTTGTGAGTTCCTGGGTTAAGAGCCCATGGTATTGCAGGAAAGATACTAGCATGGACTTCGTCAGAATGGAGGGGACACCCATTTGAAACAGAGATGCGGAGGAACTTCTTTAGGCAGAGGGTGATGAATCTGTGGAATCCATTCGCATAGATGACTGAGAAAGCCAAGGTACTGAGTAGGTTCTAGATTAGTCAGACTGTCAAAGGTTATGGGAAGAAGACAGGAGGATGAGGCTGAGAGGGATAGTAACTCTGTCATGATGGTATGCTGGAGCAGACTCGATGGGCTGAATAGTCTAATTCTGCTCCCGTGTCACTCTCAAGGACATCTTCAATAGACAATGCCTCAGGCAGGCAGCATCTATCATTAAGATACCTGTCCACCCAAACACGTCCTCTTCTCATTATTACCTTAGGAAGGGCGTACACTCAACATTTTCAGAATAGCTTTTTCCCCTTTGCCATCAGATTTCTGAATAGTCCATGAACACTACTTCACTATTTTGGTCTCTTTTCGTGCTACTTATTTTTAAAAATTATTATTGTAACTTAGAATATATTTTATGTATTTCCACTGTAAGTCTGCCTCAAAGCAACAAATTTCATTATATATGTCAGTGGTAATAAATCTAATTCTGATTCTGATTCTGAATCCGAGGCATACGTAAACTGAATTGCCATCCTAGAGTCAAACTACAATAGGTGGCCTCACAGCAAAAACAGTCTGAATTAGGTAGAAATAAGTAATCCTCGTAACTAACAAATGAGATCGCAGCTCAGCAGTGATATAGCATCTAATTATGGTAGAAAATTAAGCAGTGAGCAGGAAGGAAAGGTCTCAAGAACAATCCCCCTTCTCAGCAAACAATAGTAGGGTTCAGTATGTGAGAGCCAAATGAAAAGCTAAAGCATTTGTACACCATATTCAGCCAGAATTGCTGAATAAATGGTACATCTCAGTGCAGCAATAACTCCTGAAACATTAAGCTATCATTTTGCTGTGAAAGTACCTTCCAAAACTGCAGCCCCTGACAACCATTAAGAATAACAAGGTAGTAGACACATGAGAATACCACCACCTGAGGTTCCTACACAGTTGTACAACAGCCTGACTTGGAATTACATTGCTGAGTCTAAATCTTGGAATTCCCTGCTCAACCACATTCTTGGTTGGTGTTCCTTCACCTGATGTGTCATTGTAGTTCAAAAAGATGATCGTGACCACCTTCTTAAAGGTAGATGGGGATAGCAAATAAATGTTGGTCATTTCAGCAATGCCCATATCCAGAAAATGAATCAATAGTCTATCTCAAGCCTATTCTATCATTTAATAACATACTACATCCGTAACCACGTGAGTTGTAACCACAACTCCATATTCCTGTCTACACCCAGTAACCTTTCACTTCTTTGACTATCTCTGTCTGAAAAGAATCTATTGACCTTCACTGTCCTTGGAGGAACAGAGTTCCAAAGATGTATACTGTCTGTGACAAAAAAAAGGTCACCTCTCCTCTGTCTTAGATGTGTGACCCCTGGTTCTAGACTTGCCCCCAGAGGAAACATTCTCTCTACTTCCATTCTGTCAAAACCATTCAGTATCCTAAATGTTTCAATCAAGTCCCCTCTCCCTCTTCTAAACTCTAACAGATAGCCTGTCCAAACAAGAACAACCTGTTCATTCAGGCATTAGTCAAATAGAGCTTCCCTGAACTCGTCCCAATATTCTGGTCCTTCCTTAAAAATGGGGATCAATGCTCTGTAGTCCATTATATTTGAAGCATAATATTCTTATGCTTGTATTTAGTTCCCCAAGTAATAAATGATAATATAATAAATAATAACATTGGATTGCTTTCCTAATTACTTATGGTACTTGCATAATAAGTTTTTGCAAACTAAACATTAGTACATCCAGATTTCTCTGCATATCAGAGCACTGCAATTTCTCACCATTTAGCTAATGTGATTTTGATATAATTTTCCCATGTTATGCTCCATTGGTCAGATATTTGCCCATTCATATAACCATTATCAAATTTAGCATTTATACAGTCCCTGTGGCACACCACTTATTGCATCTACTCTCTGTCTCCTGTTAGCATGCCAGTCCTTGATCCACACCATTATCCTATACTATGAGCTTTCATTTCCTGATTTCCTTTGATGCAGCATCTTATCAGATATCTCCGAGCAAATGCAGCATCTTATCAAATGTCTCCTAGAAATCCAAATAATTGTTCCCTTTCATTTTCAAAATAAACATACTGACATTGCCTGATTACTTAGAATTTTTGTATGTCTAACTATAAATTCTTCAACATAGCATAATATTTTATTAAGCTAACTGGCTGGTACTTTTCTGCTGTCTGTCTTCTACCCTCTTCATCAACTTGAAACATTAACCCTTTTCTCCATAGATACTGCTCCGTCTGCAGTATTTCTCCAGTATTTTCTATATTTATACAAGTTGGCACTTCAGATTTGAACATGCAGAACTTAACATCAGCTGCTTCATAGAGACCAGAGTACTAGAAGCAGCCTGGAAAACAGAACTTTCAAAGAAAAAGGAAACTAGCCACATAAATTAAGAAAATCTAATTGGAGTGTGCATTATATTCTAAAGCAGAATTGATAAACTATTCTCTTAATGTGGTAACATCTCTAAAAGTCACATTAATGCAAACTGTTATTCCTTCCTACCTAACTTTTAAATTTCTTCAGAGACCACATACAGTACCCTCTCCCAGAGGACATGCAGTGGTTAGGAAATGTCAAAAGGGCCTAATCATCTTCTCCTCCCTATATACTGTATAAATATTGTGACTTTCTTATGCAGATTTAGAATCTACCGAACAGCTGGTGACTTCATTCCATTGCAGTGTTGATGCTCCAAGTTTCAATAGATAAAGCTCAGGAAACATTCCCAGCAAAGCAAGCGAAGACAAAGAATCTTCAAATGGTGGAAATTTGGCGCAGAACCAGAAAATTAAGGTTATATTCCACAGATTTGTCAGTATATATGACAAGAAGAAGGCAGTTCAACATTTTGACTGTAAGATCTTCCATATCAGACTGTCAAAAATATTTAGAATTTTGACAAGTGATTGACATCAAAGCATTAAGCCACCCAATCCCTTTACAACTGCTGGAAGTTCATGCTCGTGTTCTTGACATTCCTTGTCTCTAGTCCATACACGTTTTAAAAGAGAATGAAGGTAGATTTTTCTCTGACTGCATCTGGAAAAGTTAGCAAACTGCTTCACACCCTCCCCAACACCAAAACTTAGAAATGAATTTCACAGATTTTGGGCATTATCAGTACTTCTCTTCAATCATGGAAGAATGCTTTCATTCATCTCAATGGTTGCCTCCACAATAGCTGATGCATTTTAAGAGTAATTTATTTGCTAAACCTTCTTTCTGAAGCCAAGTACTCTACTTGGCTTCAGGGAGAAAGAAATTTCCAGCCAATATCAGGAAAGGCAAAATCCACAGTTTTCTTCCCCTTATTCCTTTCCCCTTCCTTTCAATATGTTTTTTTAATCCCGTCCATCTTCGTGTTTGGTTTTGTTATGCAATGTGTAGTTTTTTTGGATCATTTTTAAAGTGAAAAATCCCAACTGCAGTCCAGCTTTAGAACATAGAACAGTACAGTACAAGAACAGGCCATTAAGCCCGCGATTTCTGTGCCAAGCTCAATGCCGAATTTAAGCTAAATCTCCTCTGCTTGCATATGATCCATATCCCTCCATTCCCTGTATAATTCACCTGGAGGCAGAAGAGCCCTTTGAAAATCCTTTTAAGGAGATAAAAAATCAGACCACATAGAATGTAGCTTTGGAGGAAAAATTACAGTCAAAAATTAGAAATGGGGGGAGAGAAGGAGAAAAGGTTTTATATATATAGAATCTGAATTGTCTTCTGGTTGCAAATTGAGTATTTTCTCCTGGAATTGTTTCTTTGCAAACAATCCATTTGCTACATGTGGTTGAAAAGATAGTCAAGTGGTTTTAATGAGACAGATTTTACAGTTGCAGTGACAGATACTGCCAGCGTTTTTCATCATTATATCATTAAACTGAGAGCTCTGAGTTTGCATATGTATGTTTAAATGTGGAACTCCAGATGTTAATTGTCAATGTCTCTTCTGCTTCTTCTCACGGTGATTTTTTTTGTAGCCTCGCAGAGCATAGTCAGTAAACTGATGAGAACATGGGTTTTAACGAATTATTCTTGCTGTAGAATATCTTGAAAATGTTGTGCTTGATACATGAGATGAGAGCTTTTAGCAATGTACATAACCATAAATATAGTTTAGAAAACTCAATGACTTGAAAAATAATAACTTTGTACAGGGAGATTATAATACCCTCAAATGAATTACTGCTAATGACACTAAGAACTTAGGAAAGTATAACAAAATATAATGAATTGTGAATAATAGGTTCTATATTCTTCAAAATGTCTGCTTATGTTATTTCAATCTTTGTATTAATCTTTTTGTTTGTTCCTATCTTTATTTCATACTGTCAGAATACTTAAAACTTCTGTTGAAAGTTGCTATTTTAGTTCCTGGTTTGCTATTGGTGTGAACAACCAGGTTGAGGACATCACTGTCGTTGATCATCATGCATTCTTTAAAATTGATGTCTCACAGCAACCAATATCAGGGGAGGAAAAATCGACAGCTTTCTTTATGTTCACAGCTTCACTGCTGACCGTTAAACCTGAGCTAGTTTATTTTTTCCCCCTTTTTTCTGTCCCCCTTCCATTCGAAATGTTTATTTTATCCCACCCCTCTTCGTATCCGGTTTTATTGTGAAATGTGTAGTTCTTTTACCCCATTCCTTTCTTTCACTGGATAGGGGGAGGAGCAAAGAACAGCCACAGAGACAACTACCAGAACTCATAAAAAATTTGCAATCCCTCTATTCAACCTGTAGAGTTTGTTTTCTCAAAAGGACTTGTTCTATAATAGTAAATGAGTGACAGCTGTGCCTTGAGAGTGAAGACTTGCTTCTCTCACTTTGCATTCTGCATACTACAACAGAGTGCTCTATGGTCAATGTCTCCCATCCACTACATAATGTACTGGGTGGGCACAGGAGTACATTTAGCCAGAGATTCATTCCACCGAGATGCAGCACAGAGCGTCATAGGAAGTCATTCCTGCCTATGGCTATCAAAGTTTACAACTCCTCCCTTGAAGGGTCAGACACTCTGAGCCAATAGGCTGGTCCTGGACTTATTTCATAACTTACTGACGTAATTTACCTATTACTATTTAACTATTTATGGTTCTATTATTATTTATGGTGCAACTGTAACGAAAACCAATTTCCCCCGGGATCAATAAAGTATGACTATGACAATGACTAAAGTTCAGCTTCAAGGTGGGAAAACATGCAGAACTAGACTGTAGAACAATAAGATGTAGGAGCAGAATATGACCATTCAGCCCATCACGTTTTCTCCACCGTTCAATCATGGCTGATTTATTATCCCTCTCAACGCCATTCTCTTGCCTTCTCCCTATAATCTTTAATGCCCTTCCTAATCAAGTTTCACTTTTAAACTCATGAAAGTAATTTGTTTTAGCCATAGAAGTACAGTTTCAAATAGGGACTATGGAAAAAAAACTCATCCTCAGAACATATACAAGTGTATCCCCACAAAATCATTCAGCCTTCCCTAATCAGTAACCCTAGATGAACTATGAAATCTACAACCTCTGAGGACCAGATCAGTAGCATTCAGATTTGGTGACCAAGTTAAATACAAGAGGTCCTGGTACAATCTCTGGAAAGCTGTCTCACGTGTGAAGTGAAGTGGCAATTCTGGATGAAACTCGAATCACTGAAGGAAGCTTGACCACTGTGGCAGGGCTTGAATGCTATCACTTGCTACAAGGTGAAACCAAGCGATGTGGGTGACAACAAAGCTTCACTCCCAGGTGAGTTCAATGCTTTTTATGCTCGCTTTGACCATCAAGGCATGGAGGTTCCTTCACAAACTCCACAGCCCCTGATGACCCCATGATCTCAGTCTCTGAGGCTAACATGAGAACATCCTTCAGAAGGGTGAACCCATGGAAAATATCCAACCCAGACAGGGTATCTGGCCGTGTACCTATGCTAACCAACTGGCTGGAATATTCACTGATACCTAACCTCTGGCTTCAGCAGTCTGAGGTACCCACTTGCTTCAGGCAGGCTTTAATTATACCTAGGCCCAAGAAGAATGTGGTAACCTGCCTCAGTAACTATCATCCAGTAGCACTTACATCCACAGTGATGAAGTGTTTTGAGAGGTTGTTGATGAAACATATCAACTCCTGTCTGAGAACCGACTTGAATCTGCTCCAATTTGCCGACCGTCACAACAGGTCAACAGCAGATGTCACTTCATTGGCTTCTTATTCAATCCTGGAAAACCTAGACAGTGAAGGTGCTTTTCATTGTCCACAGCTCGGCATTCAATACTAGCATCCCCTCAAAACTAATCAATAACTTCAAGACCTTGGCCTCCATACTTTCTTGTCCAGCTAGATCCTCGACTTCCTCACTTGCACTTGTCAGGTCAGATTGGCATCAACTTCTCATCCACAGTCTCTCTTAGCACAAGTACACCGCAAGGCTGTGTGCTTTGCCCTCTGTTCTGCTCACTATATATTCATGACTGTGAGGCTAAACACAGCTCCAATGCCATGTTTACATTTGCTGATGACACCACTGTCACTGGCTGAATCATCAGTGGTGATGAATCAGCAAATTGGAGGGAGATTAAAAATTTAGCTGAAAGGTGCAACAACAACAACCTCTCACTCAATGTCAGCAAGACCAGGGAGCTGATTATTGACTTCAGGGGGAGGAAACCAGAGGTCCATGAGCCAGTCCTCAGAAGTGGAGAGGATCAGTGACTTTAAGTACCTCGGTGTGATCATTTCGGATGATATTCCCGGGTCCACCATGTAAATGCCATTATGAAGAAAGCACGGCAGCCCTTCCACTTCCCTAGGAGGTTGCGAAGATTTGGCATGGCATCTGAAACTTTGACAAACTTCTGTAGATGGAGGATATATTGACTGGCTGCACCACGGCTTGGTTTGGAAACACCATTGCTCTTGAAAGGAAAATCCTACAAAAGTAGTGGAAGATTTGGCATGTCATTGAACTTCTAACTGTAGATGTGTGATGGAGAGTTTATTGACTGGCTGCATCACAGCCTGGTACAGAAACACCAATGCTCTTGAGTGGAGAACGTAAAACATCAGAATCAGAATTGGGTTTATTATCACCGGCACGTGACGTGAACTTTGTTAACAGCAGCAGCAGTTCAATGCAATGCATAATACAGTATAGCAGAAAAAATATATAATAAGTAAATAACAAAATTAATTACAGTATACTTATATTGAATAAATTAATAATTGTGCAAAAATAGAAATACTGTAGCAGTGTGCTATGCACAGCGCTAGAATAACCACACGGAGTCGGTGAGTTAGAGTTGCGATGAAAGAGCTTTATTCAAACTTCGCGGCCTGCTTTAAAGCCTTCCCATTCCCGCCCTCCCTGGGGCGGGACTGCTGTGGGGAATGCATATTCCCAGACCCTTTCCGCGCGTGGGATTTTCCTCCTGCTGGTGAAGATGGCCTGGCGCCCTTTTTGGGGCCGGCCCTCTGCCTGCGCGCGCTGTTGTGAGCCGGTTCGTGTGTGCCAGAAAGTGGGTCGCCACATAAACCCCCCCGCAGAACCGGCGATACCTCCCCCAATGTCCACGGTCTGGATCGGCCTCTGTTTGGGAGGTCTGCCCCTGCGCCGCGGTGCCTGAGCCTGGACCGGTTGCGCCAAGTCCACATGGGCCGGTTTGAGTCGGTCCACCGTGAAAACCTCCTCTCTCCCCCCAATGTCCAGCACGAAGGTGGACCCGTTGTTCCTGATCACCTTAAATGGCCCCTCGTAGGGCCACTGTAGCGGTGCCCGGTGTCCGGCCTGTCGTACGAAAAGAAACTTACAGTTCTGCAGGTCTTTGGGTACGCAGGTCGGGCTCTGTCTGTGCTGTGAAGTGGGGATGGGGGCCAGGTTACCGAGCCTCTCCCATAGTCTGTCCAGGACTGCTGTGGGTTCTTCCTCTTGCCCCCTTGGGGCTGGTATGAACTCTCCTGGGACGACCAGGGATGCGCCGTACACCAACTCGTCCGACGAGGTGTGCAGATCCTCTTTGGGCGCCGTGCGGATTCCGAGCAGGACCCAGGGAAGCTCGTCCACCCAGTTAGGCCCTTCCAGGCGGGCCATGAGAGCCAATTTCAGGTGACGGTGGAAATGCTCCACTAGTCCGTTCGACTGTGGGTGGTAGGCAGTTGTGTGGTGTAGCTGCGATCCTAAAAGGTTGGCCATAGCCGACCACAGGCTGGAGGTGAACTGGGTGCCCCTGTCGGAGGTAATGTGGGCCGGTACCCCAAAGCGTGCTACCCAGGTTGCGATCAGAGCGTGGGCGCAGGATTCGGAGGTGGTGTCGCTGAGCGGGACTGCCTCTGGCCATCTGGTGAACCGGTCTATCATAGTTAGGAGGTACCAGGCTCCTCGCGACACTGGCAGGGGCCCCACGATATCCACATGGATGTGGTCGAACCTCTGGTGGGTGGGTTCGAACCGCTGCGGCGGAGCCTTGGTGTGCCGCTGCACCTTGGCTGTTTGGCACTGCATGCACGTTTTGGCCCATTCACTGACCTGTTTATGCAGTCCATGCCACACGAACCTGTTGGCGACCAGCCGGACAGTTGTCCTGATGGAGGGGTGCGCTAAGTTGTGAATGGATTCGAAAACCCGCCGGCGCCAGGCTGCTGGGACGACGGGGCGAGGTTGGCCAGTAGCTACGTCACATAGTAGGGTCCTCTCACCTGGGCCTACGGGGAGGTCTTGAAGCTGTAAACCGGAGACTGCAGTCCTGTAACTAGGGATCTCAGCGTCTGCCTGCTGTGCCTCTGCCAGCGCTGCATAGTCCACCCCCTGGGACAGGACCTGTATGGTAGGTCTGGAAAGTGCGCCCGCCACGAAGTTGTTCTTTCCAGAGACATGCCGGATGTCCGTCGTGTACTCGGAGATGTAGGACAGATGTCGCTGCTGGCGGGATGACCAGGGGTCGGACACCTTCATGAACGCAAAGGTAAGCGGTTTGTGGCCTGTGAACGCAGTGAAGGGCCTACCTTCTAAGAAGTACCTGAAATGCCGGATTGCCAGGTATAGTGCCAATAGCTCCTGGTGGAAAGCACAGTATTTGAGTTCAGGTGGTCGTAGGTGTTTGCTGAAGAACGCCAGGGGTTGCCAGCGACCCTCGATGAGTTGTTCCAGCACTCCACCGACTGCTGTGTTGGATGCGTCCACCGTGAGGGCAGTAGGAACGTCCGTTCTAGGGTGCACTAGCGTTGCGGCGTTTGCCAAGGCTTCTTTGGTTTTAACGAAAGCGGTTGCGGCCTCTTCGTCCCAGGTAATGTCCTTGCCCTTACCCAACATCAGAGCGAACGGGGGCGCATGGTTCGGGCTGCTGAGGGGAGGAAACGGTGGTAGAAATTCACCATACCCACGAATTCCTGCAGGCCTTTGATTGTGTTGGGTCGGGGGAAGTTGCGGACCGCGTCTACCTTGGCGGGCAGCGGGGTTGCCCCGTCTTTAGTAATCCTGTGGCCCAGGAACTCGATGGTGTCGAGTCCGAATTGGCATTTGGCTGGGTTGATTGTAAGGCCGAATTCGCTCAGGCGGGAGTAGAGCTGGCGGAGGTGGGACAGATGCTCCTGCCGACTACTGCTTGCTATGAGGATGTCGTCCAAATAGATGAATGCAAAGTCCAGGTCGCGTCCCACCGCGTCCATTAGCCGCTGGAAAGTCTGTGCGGCATTCTTGAGACCAAACGGCATTCGGAGGAATTCGAAAAGTCCAAATGGGGTGATAAGTGCTGTTTTGGGGATGTGGTCCGGATGTACAGGGATTTGATGGTATCCCCGAACGAGGTCTACCTTGGAAAAGATCCTTGCGCCGTGTAGGTTTGCTGCGAAGTCTTGAATGTGCGGCACAGGGTAGCGGTCTGGCGTTGTAGCCTCGTTCAGTCTGCAGTAGTCACCGCATGGTCTCCAGCGCCCCCGTTGCCTTGGGCACCATGTGAAGGGGGGAGGCCCATGGGCTGTTGGACCGTCGTATGATCCCTAATTCCTCCATCTTCTTGAACTCCTCCTTCGCCAGTCGGAGCTTGTCCAGGGGAAGCCTTCGAGCCCGGGCGTGGAGGGGTGGTCCCTGGGTCAGGATGTGGTGCTGTACTCCGTGTCTGGGCATGGCTGCCGTGAACTGCAGTGTCAGTACTGATGGGAAATCTGCCAGGACCCTGATGGAGTCCAGGTGTGGGGCTGGCAACCGTGCTTCACCCAGGGAGAACGTTTGAAAAGTCTTGGCGTGGACTAATCGCTTCCCTTGCAGGTCGACCAGCAGGCTGTGGGCTCGTAGAAAATCTGCCCCCAGGAGTGGTTGGGCCACGGCGGCCAGTGTGAAGTCCCACGTGAACCGGCTGGAGCTGAACTGTAGCCGCACCATGTGGGTGCTGTAGGTTCGTATTGTGCTGCCATTAGCGGCCCTCAGGGTGGGTCCCGGTTCTCTGTTGCGGGTGTCGTAACTCGTTGAAGGTAAGACGCTGATCTCCGCTCCGGTGTCGACCAAAAAGCGGCGTCCCGACTGCTTGTCCCAGACATACAGGAGGCTGTCCTGATGGCCAGCCGCCGTAGCCATCAGCGGCGGCTGGCCCTGGCGTTTCCCGGGAATTTGCAGCGTGGTCTGCAGCGGCGGGCCTCTGTGCCCCACCGCTGGTGGTAGAAACACCATTGTTCTTTGGGCTCCTCACTCCCGTCACCGGGTTTTGTAGGCTCTGCTGCCAGGTCTGGTCTGGTCTGTCGTCGGGCACGCGGCTTGGTGATCTGTGCGACGGGCGCCCCTCTCTCTTTCCTGGCATTCCACAACACACCTGCCTGGGCCACCACCTTCTGGGGGTCGCTGAAATCTGCGTCAGACAGCAGCAGGCATATGTCCTCGGGCAGTTGCTCTAGGAACGCCTGCTCAAACATGAGGCAGGGTTTGTGTCCTTCAGCCAGGGCCAGCATCTCGTTCATTAATGCTGATGGCGGCCTGTCTCCCAAACCATCCAGGTGCATTAAGCGGCGTGCTCGTTCGTGCCGTGAGAGTCCGAAAGTCCTTATGAGCAGGGCTTTGAATGCTGTGTATTTGCCGTCCTCTGGGGGCAACTGTATAAACTCCTCAACTTGTGCAGCAGTCTCTTGGTCGAGTGAGCTCAGCACGTAGTAGTAGCGAGTGGACTCCGAGGTTATCTGCCGAATGTGGAATTGAGCTTCTGCTTGTTCGAACCATAAATGGGGTTGCAGCGTCCAGAAGTTTGGCAGTTTTAACGAAACTGCGTGAACAGATGCAGCGTCGGTCATCTCTGGTCCAAATATCGTTTGGGCCGTCGGGGTCACCGATTGTAGCAGTGTGCTACACACAGCGCTAGAATAACCACACGGAGTCGGTGAGTTAGAGTTGCGATGAAAGAGCTTTATTCAAACTTGGCGGCCTGCTTTAAAGCCTTCCCGTTCCCGCCCTCCCTGGGGCGGGACTGCTGTGGGGAATGCATATTCCCAGACCCTTTCTGCGCGTGGGATTTTCCCCCTGCTGGTGAAGATGGCCTGGCGCCCTTTTTGCGGCCGGCCCTCTGCCTGCGCGCGCTGTTGTGAGCCGGTTCGTGTGTGCCAGAAAGTGGGTCGCCACAATACTATATATTAAAAAAGTGGAGTAGTGTCCAAGGATTCATTGCCCATTTAGGGATCGGATGGCAGAGGGGAAGAAGCTGTTCCTGAATCGCTGAGTCTTCAGGTCACTGTACCTCCTACCTGATGGTAACATTGAGAAAAGGGCATGCCCTGGGTGCTGGAGATCCTTAATAATGGACACTGCCTTTCTGAGACACCGCTCCTTGAAGATGTCCTGAGTACTTTGTAGGCTAGTACCCAAGACGGAACCGACTAAATTTATAACCCTCTGCAGCCTCTTTCGGTCCTGTGCAGCAGCACCGCCACCCCCCCCCCCACCATACCAGATAGTGATGCAGCCTGTCAGAATGCTCTCCACAGTATATCTATAGAAGTTTTTGAGTGAATTTGTTGACATACCAAATCTCTTCAAAATCCTAATGAAGTATAGCCGCTGTCTTGCTTTCTTTATAACTGCATAAGTATGTTGGGGCCAGGTTAGATCCTCAGAGATCTTGACACCCAGGAACTTGAAACTGCTCACTCTTTCCACTTCTGATCCCACTATGAGGACTGGTATGTATTCCTTCGTCTTACCCTTCCGGAAGTCCACAATCAGCTCTTTAATCTCACTGATGTTGAGTGCCAGGTTGTTGCTGCAACACCACTCCACTAGTTGGCATATCTTGTTCCTGTATGCTCTCTCGTCACCACCTGAGATTTTACCAACAAAAACTGATGGATATGACCCAGTTCATCATGGGTAAAGCTCTCCTCACCAGAGGACGAATCTACACAGAGTGCTGTCGCTGGACAGCAACAGCCTTCATTAAGAAACACCACCATCCAGTCCATATTTTAGTCTAACTGCTGCCATCAGGAAAAACGTACAGGAGTCTCAGGATCTGCACCACCAGGTTCAGAGACAGTAATTACCCCTCAACCATCAGGCTCTTAAACCGGAGGAGATAACTTTACTCAACTTCACTTGCCCGTTCACTGAAATGCTTCCACCACCTATGGACTCAATTTGAATGACTCTTCATCTTATGCTTTTGATATTTATTTCTTCTTCTGTATTTTTAATGTATGCATAGTTTGTTGTATTTTGCACATTGGTAGTTTGGCTGTCATGTTGGGTACGGTTTTTCACTGGTTTTATCGTGTTTCGTAGATTTACTGTGATTGTCCACAAGGAAATGAATCACATGTTTATATATGGTGACATATATGTACTCTGATAATAAATTTACTTTGAACTTTCTTAAATGCCTGTAAGTTTTACTTCCATGACGGAAGATGAAAGTTTAAAAGAAGGAGAATGCTTCAAATGTTGAATGGCCTGCTAAGAAAAGCAAGTTATAAAAGTAATTTATAAAAAGACTCTGTAAGGAATTTAATTTCATGTCTGTAAACTCAGCAGTCTGCTGACATCAGCAACAATACCCATCAGCAAGTTTCTCTGTTGGCATGAAATGCTGATTGATATCGCTTCCAATTTCGGATACCATTTGGAAGGCAACAGGCCTGGAGATTTTCAAATTAAAATTGCTTGACTTCAAGCTGTGGAAAATTCTTCTGCTATGTGCTGATGGTGAGCAGATTAAGATGCCTTTAAGGGAAATCAGTTAAGTGCACAAGTGAGAAAATAGAAAAATATGTGAGTAAGGTTAGATGAAGGATGGTCGAACTTGTACAAAGTCTGAATACCAGCAGAGCAAAGTGGGTCAGTTTTGGCTTGTCTCCATTATGCAAACCTGCTCTGTTACACAGATGCAGCTGAACTTCGACAATGTTTACAATTTTTAAAATTGAAATCTTCTAACTCATGAAATTTGGAATGCATTCACCATCTTTTAGGAGTTCCATTTAGCGTTCATGTTTTGCCAGAATTGTGCCATTGGCAAATTGGTTGCTTTCTCTGCTACTTATTTTTGTTGGGAATTGTCTGAAATCAATGAAATATGACTTTAATAAAGCCAGCAGTTTTCAGGACTCCCAGTGCTGCTGTTTGTATCTGGGTACTGAGTCTATGAAGTTTTATAATATTAGTAGTTTACACTAGTTGTTCACCTTCAAACAACCTAATCAAGGGAAAGAGGTGGGCCAGGAGAGTAGTGCTCTCTGTGCAATCAGCAGGTTTCAAGCTACAGTGTCGAGACTAGTATTCTGATTGATCAAGAATATATATCTTATTCAGGTTTAGGAACAGTAATAAAATAAACTGCCCACAGTGATGTTTATCTCTAAGGATCCCATGTCTGCCTCACAACTGCAGAGCTGTTTTTCCCCAGTCTTTGTTCTGTTGAAAAGTAAACTTTCTACTTTCCTTACAGTAAGATTTTCTTGGATTCTGAGCAATTACAGAATATGCATTTGAGTATTACAACACTATTCTTCTTATTATTCCTTTCCTTTGTGGTTGATACAAAGAAAAATGTTGAAAACTTATGGAAGTAGTTTTACCCTGTTGATCCATTAGTAAAATGACAGAATACAATCAAATTACATCGGTTCTATCTCATATAACAAGGTTGTGAGTTGTGCATAGCAGGCACTGAAATGGGAATATTATAAAAATGTTTATACTGCTGATTGGTGAAGTAGTACTTTGATTTCATAAAGTGCCACATATCGCTGACCAGTAGTTCTTTATCAAAATAAGAAAAAGATATTTTATTCTGTGACACACACAAAATGCTGGAGGAACTCAACAGGTCAGGCAGCATCAGTGGAATTGAATAAACAGTCAATGTTTCAAGTCGCGGCCCTTCTTCAGGATTAAAAATGAAGGGGAAGACAGCAGAATAAGATGGTGGAGTGAAAGGAAGGAGGGTAGCTAGAAGGTGTTAGATAAAGTCAGGTGGGTGGAAAAGGTAAAGAGCTGGCAGTGAAGGAATCTGATAGGGGAGAGTGAACCACGGGAGAAAAAGAAGGAGGAGGGGCCTCAGGGAGAAGTAATAGGCAGGTGAGGTGGTAAAAGACTAGAATGGGGAATAGAAGAAGAGGGAGGAGGGGAAGGGATCTTTTACCGAAAAAAGAAATTGATATTCATGCCATCAGGTTGGAGGCTACCCAGGCGGAATACAAAGTGTTGCTCCTCCATCTTGGCGCAAGAGGAGGCCATGGACTGACATGTTGAAAGAGGAATGGGAATCGGAACTAAAATGCTTGGCCACCGGGAAGTTCTGCTTTTGGCAGATGGAGCGGAGGTGCTCCACAAAGCATTCCCCCAATTTACGATGGATCTTACCAATGTAGAGGAGGCCACTTTGGGAGCACCAAGCACAATAGGCAACCCCAGCAGATTCACAGGTGAAGTGTTGCCTCTCCTGCAGGAACTGTTTGGGTTCCTGAATGGGACTGAATGGGTAAATGTCGCTCTTAGGCTGCTTGTGGAGATAAGTGCCGGGAGGGATGAATGAACAAAGGAATCGCGGAGGGAGTGACAGAGAGGGGGGAGGTAAAGATATGTTTAGTGATAGGATCCCTTTGGAGATGGCGAAAGTTGCGGAGAATGATGTGTTGGATTTGGAGGAAAAGTGCAAAATGAAAATATAAGGTACAATACTTGAAGGTAGTGAATGAAAAAAAATCCACTCTTCATTTCTAATTATTCATGACTTTAATATTTTTGTTTCAATTTAAGTTTTCCCACATGCAACCACATTTGCCCATGACTACCATTCCTATCCTTCTTGCTGTTGCTTTATTGTCAACTTACAGAGCTTTATTAAGCGTCTAACTAAAGGAAATGAAGTTGAGCAGTAAGTAGTTTAAAGACATCTTATTATAAAATGTGAGATTGCTTTTTTTAACGTGGCGTGAAATATATTCTATAAATCCAAGGCACTGTTGTGATTTTTGACTGATTACAACAAACATTGGGCTAAAATTAATTAATGCTGTCTATTTCTGCAATGCAATCTGATAAGCCTAAGGCATGAATATGTCTATTGTTTTCTATCTCTTCTTTGGGTGATAACCCATCACACAGTTGGTTCAGTGTTTGCATCAGAGAAGTGGTGTTCCAAAGAAGAAGAGAAAATATTCTATTCAGTTACAAGACTGAAGTAATTGGCGATGATATTTTGATATAGCTCACACATAAACCAAGTTGCACAAAGCAAAATTCCTCAAACAACAATTAGAGTTGTCAGGTAACAGTTTTGCTTGTTACTGTTGTTTGATGTATTAATGTTCCCATCTCTTTTCTATGTAGTCCCATTAAGTTCTGTAATTGTGCTGGAAGACAAGGTAGTATCTTAACTTAATATCTCATTCATAATATAACTCAATCAACATACCCATAGTTCTAAAATAATAACTCAATCTCAGTCGAGTGTGAATTGAGTCTTGAGTCTAGAACCTTCCGTGGCTGAGTTAGGAGTGCTGCCTCTGAAGCAAGGCAGAGGGTGACTTTGCTTTGACGTCCATTTAGTTACACCTATAACTAGATTTCAGTTTAGTTTTTTAATGGTTTTCCCCAGTCTTCTGTTGTGGCCTTGTCAAGATGACCATAGATTAGAAACTGTCTGCTAATAAGAGAAACTATCTACATGAGTGATGAACTAAAATCCATAAGCTCCAGTTAGCTGAACAGAAGTGTCTAATGTGAAGGCTGAATCAATACATTGTTTGCCTACAAAAACTACAGCAAGCCATGCATGGGCAAATTATTGGCTTGTCAATTTTATAAGGTTAAATTTTATTAGGAACCATTGTTTAGTTCTCCTTCACTTAGTCTGTTTTCTTTAAGTCTACACGCCACACCGCTGCCTTCAGGATGCATGTCAGAAGTGGCCTGCTTGGAAGCTACTGACAGTTTCGTTTATATCAAACTTCATATTTTGTAGCAACAATACTCCTTTAATTAGTCAATAAAATAAACCAACATAGATTTTTGCCATTCCGTTTAGAAAAGGAAGATAAATGATCTGTCGCTACAAGTTACCTCACAAGAATGGTGTGACCTGATAACTCATGAATGTCAGCTGAGAGTGAGTTATGGTCACCCCAACAACTGGGATATAAAATAAAACCAAACAATGGTTCTATTGATATCTGTGTATAAATTTATTGTTGCTCAACACAGGTAAAGAATTAATTGCAATAAGACAGATGTGGAAATCAGAATGATATTTTTAGACCAGCTATCCTTCTGAAATTGGGTTCTTTGAATATTAGCATATGAATGTTTGGTGCATTCAATAAAATTCCTCTGTATGTTATTTTAATGGAGGCATTAACCTATTTATTTTAGATGTTTTGGCATTT
Source organism: Mobula hypostoma (assembly GCF_963921235.1). NCBI lineage: Eukaryota > Metazoa > Chordata > Chondrichthyes > Myliobatiformes > Myliobatidae > Mobula > Mobula hypostoma. The sequence continues at coordinate 35,599,603 of NC_086107.1, read as the reverse complement.
CTCTTAAACCTAAAAGTAGACAGAGGAATTTAATATGAATGCATTAAATCTTTACTAATATTTGTAGCTAAATTTACTGCTACATGGATGGGATTGTAAATTTTTTGTAAATATTTTATTACCCCGAAATTTGCATTATTATACCCAGGAGGTAATATTTTCGTACCAGACCTTGACTATTATAGTACTGAATGATATCATAAATCAATGCCTTAGGCTTTTTGAATTAACCTTAAATCTAATTTGATATTTTGTTTTTATTTTGTAAGGGCGAGCCTGTGCTTTGAAGTAGAAATAGACGCAATGGGAATGAGGGCTGTGAAGTCCCCACAGACCACAACCACAGAACTAAGCATTGCCATCTGACTATCAGCTTGTATTATTGCTTTAGGGGCCTTTTTAGTAATAAGCACTATTGGCAACTTGATACCATTAATTTCACTATTCTGAGCGCGGTCCTCACCTCATGAAATATTTTTGTGAATTTTTAATTAGGGGACTTCTCCAAATTCTGGTGAGTTAGAAATGCTGAGTGGTTCATCAGATACTTTCCGTCACTTCGTGAATATCTACTGAGATTCTTGTAAAACTGACCTTCCCTTGCTTGGTTTCATCTTCTGCAGATTAAACTTTTGTACATCTGTTGATATGCAATTATTGAAGTGTCTCTTTGGTGCTTATATTTATTCTTGAGCAACCTTTCTGATTAAACAATTTTATGAAGTAGCAGATCAGCAACAATAAATGCGTAAAAAAACACACAGAAATGTGTTAAGAACCTGTCTTTAAGTAAGTCTCAATCAGCAAACACAGCGGCCGCCATTTGGCATACCCATTAGCAAATCATTTAAATGCAATCAGAGGATATGTTCAAAGTCAATTAATCAAGCCACTGCTGGTCTCTAGCCCTATCACTTTAAAATCTAAGTAGCATTGGTGTGAAAATCTGGCGCCAATCATGGAAAATCACAATCATTTTGATTATAATGGATGGGGTGGAGTTTTGATAATTACTTTCTAACTGTAGTTGGTTAATCACAGGGAGGCAGAAGAAAGCTTAGGAAAAGAAGGGATACAATGATACAGTAAATTATGGTGTGGGTTTTGTCTGGAGCTGCAGACATTATCTTCAACCCATAAGGGACAGCTTGTCGACAAGTTTTGTGGATGGTAGCACAGCCATTCAATGTATTGAGCCGACATTGCTCTTGGATCAATGCCATCAGTCCTATTTTAAATTCATTTCCCGATGACCTATTCTGTTTCTCAGGTGTCCACCTTCACTCGCCTGATTCTTCCTCCAACCACCAGGGTGATTTTCTTTTGTAGCCAATCGACCTACCAACCTGCCCATCTTTGGGATGTGGCGGCGGGAAAGCAATGGGATACTCAGCGAAAAATGCATACAGGAAAAAAATGTGCAAATTCCATACATAAAGCACCTGAGATCAGGATCAGATCCAAATCATTGCAATAGTGGGCAGCAGCCTGCTAAAAAAATTATGGGAACAGATGAAGTTATATGGACTAAATTGCTTCCTATAACGTTGACCGTCTATAGTATGATATTGAATAAATTAAAACCAGAAAGAACATACACTGCAGAATCTGCAGCTGCCTGTTCCTGAAATTTGACCATTTTTTGGAAGTATTACCTTTCTTAATTACACTAAGAGGTAACTTCTCAAGCTAATACCTCCAGCAATTTACAAAGAATTCATGAAAGGTAAGTGCTTTCTGAGGAAGTTATTGTTCATAGCCTCTTCCTAACAGGATAACATTTCTTAATCCAATAGTTGTGAAGTGGAACACATTTGCACCCTGGCCTCCCTCAAAATCACCTTGCTTACAGTGTCAGGTATATCACGCAGTAACTCAAGTTCATTTTCACCTGTCTTGAACAAGAGTAAAAGCTTGGCTGAGGCTTTGACAGGACAGGTAATTGTGCCTGTAACAGTTCTTTCGAAGAACTATAGTGGATTCTAGCTAAATGGGATAAAACGGGGCTAGTACATTTTGGCCCAATTAAGCGGCTGCCCCAATTAGCCAAAGTTGTATGGAAATAGTTAAAAAAGTATAAAAAAGGCAAACTAAGTAAAAATTATGTATTTAAATGAAATACAGAACAAATTAGAAAACTGCCACTGTAATAGTACTACAGTACTATAAAACTGTGAATTAGTTCCTACATAAAACTGTGTATTAGTTTCTATATGAAACTGTGTATTAGTTTCTAATACTGATCAACAAAAGAATTGATCCGTGTCACATTTGCTTGATTGTAAATGAACAAAATCAGCACAGGCACCTAGTGCAGGTAATGGACTGCCTTCATACAATGTTGTCAACGATTTCATCCTCCAAATCTTCATTTTCATTGTAACGTTCAAGATGATTGTCGATATTTTCAAAATCTTTGTATTCCCTAACTTATTGAAGTACTGTAGTGAAATCATTTCATTTTCACTTCTGGCTATTTCTGGCATCTCCAGAACAGTTTGGAATTGTCTTACTCCATATTTCTCACCAATTATCAATGACTAAAATTTCTGCTTTTTGAACACAAACACATGCAACTGGCATATTTTAAAAACTTTGCTGTAAGCACAGTGTGCTGTTGAAGGCCACACAAGTGCATGTGACTGACACTAGTTAGAAACTGTCCAGCAACAGTCTCCTGCCCCAGTTAAGCAACATAGTGTCCCAGATAAATGAAGGGAATCCCGGCTATTTTCATGATTAGTTCTTTTTTTCTTTCAGAGTTGTCTTAAATAAGTGGCTGCCTGATTAACCAATGGCCCAATTAACCGGAATCCACTGCATTTGAAATTACAGTTAGTGTTCATACCATACAATTTTTGTACTTATTTCTCAGTCTTCAGTTTCTTATTCAAATCATGGAGTCTGCAGTCATGCAGTTGGCTGTGTTCTAAATGATGAGGGATTCTGTTTGGAATGTTTTGCAGAAAATAAAATGGTGGTAGAATTTGTGTTGATAACAATGTATTAAGGTGAGAAAAAGACTTCTGTAAAAAATGATATTGTGTCATTCTTAGCAGTTTTTCAGATAATTTGTGTTTGTAATGTCTGAACATTGCAATATGTACCAGCCAATGAACTGTACTCTAGGTAGCACTCCTATCAATCTACATCGATGTCAAAATCAAAGGACGTCAATACTGTTAGGAGCTGTATCACTGAGTTGATCTAATGGAAACACAGAAAAGCTGCTCAGATAAATTGGTTAGGTATATCGTTCTTGCTTCAGAAGTTATCTGGTGCCTCAATTGGGAGTGGAGATTTCATGGTGCAAATTGAAGTAGTCAAATCGGAAGATAATGCAGGGCCGTGGGACTCATTTCTCATTTTTCTTAGATAGCGTCAACATTGGTATTTCTTGTTGCAATATATTCCTATCACGAACTAATTGTACTCTATATGGTCAAGAAATGAGGGCAAGATACCCTCAGCATGCTGACTTGAAAACTTCAAAATGTTTGTCACCCCATTTGCAGTATTGTTACAAAGCAAAGGGGAAATCTGGAATGCTGTTCTGTCTGTAATAAACCTGAAGACCTGTCTCTGGGTGTCTTGCACCTACAGCCATCCATGGTCAAGGTCAACCATGGCTGTTGCATCCTATCTCGATACGTAAGCCAGTAGCAAGTCTAGGCAGTACGATATGGAGAACAACCTGTTGCCCATGCAGCAGGCTCTCCCTCTCCGTATAGCCGATGAATCCAAATGAACTGCAGAGACTGATACAGTCTGGCGTCAGTGGCATTGCAGGAGTTGCCAATCAGCATTGAACTCAATGTAAGACTGCTATCGGGTCTCCAGCTCTTGATTTTCCCTCAGGGTTTACTCCCAAAGACTTCCCCGTGAGTGGATATAGCCACAAGGCAATGGAGGTTTGAGGTCAGAGCATTCCTTCTCCCAGATAAGCTGCCAAACACAATTGTTGAGCCCCATCTACCAGAAGGGACTGGTTTTAAGCTGTCAGTAACCCACCTTTGCCCCTTCTCCTGTCACAGAAATGGTTCCACTGGGATTAGTAGCTAAACCACATGTGAAGGCCAGGAGCTGGACTTTGTTGTCAGAGGCTATTTGAGACACGTGCCATTTGGAACTTTTAATTGGTAGTGGGAGCTTATCATCAGTACCCAACCCTGCTATGACAACGTTAAGGAACAACTGTTTCCTATGTTTTTAACATTTAAGCATTAACATGCTTGCCACATTTTGGTGGGTTAATCTGCCATGTATGTGTATAAACCAGGATAATTTGGTTTTTTAGACACTTTAAGCAACTGAGTGGGTGAGAAGATTAGTTGTAGGCTTTTACCTCAGCTCAATTGGTTCAGATTTATCCCAAACTGATACAATGTCTTCTTTATCAACTGCTTGCAAGAAAAATACATGAAATGTGTTTGGATAGTCGCAGTTCTTTGTTGGAAGAGGTCCATTGCACAAAATTTGGCAGAGGGTCTCACTTTACTTCAGTTTAGGCCAGAAAACAGCTTGTGAATGAAATAAAGTATTACTGAGAAAAAGTCACTGGAGTTGATTATGCAATACCTGCACTGACTGAGCTGATACTCACATTGGGTGCCTAAAGTAGAAAACCTTCATTTATAGCAATAATATTTTGAAAAAGATATATTTTTCATTCATGGTAATCGGCTTTAGCTAAGGTAAGATCTTCATTTCTAAATAATATGCATTTATACTGACAAGCTTAAGCTTTGGATTCTGATCCTTTCTGACAATTTGGCAATTAAATATTGTCATGTCATGAGCTTCTGTCATTCTTTGTGTTCGGGTGTCTTTTTATCTTGTGAATCCATTCCTCCCTTGGGCTACCAGCATTTCAGCGAATTACTGTTCGGTTTGTGTAAATTTACAGTGATTTCTGTCATTAAAAAGAGAATTATCTGACAACTGAAAGCTAGCATATTTGTGCCAGCTTTTGTTAATAATTTCTTTCCAACACAGAGTCCCTTCTTCTTAAAATCTTCCCCATTCCGTTTCTAATTGAAGAACCCTAATCACGCACACCCTGCCATAATAGCAGCAATGGGCTTATGTTCATTATGGCTGTTCTTAGCTGGAACAGTTCAACGTGCTTGGATTACCCAGAATTGCAGTGCTGGTGAATTTCAACTGCAATTGTTAGGAAGGCAGATGGCTCCTATTTAATTTTGTACAGTAGTGCAAAGGCCCTTGCAGTGGCTCTGAGTCGGGTATCTCTGTAGTTGGGTATTTCAGGGCTGCTGGGTGATGTAGCATTCCTTCAGTGCACACTCTGCAGCACCTCCTGCAGGCCTTTTTTGAGAGGGGTTCACATGGGGAAAGTTCTGTTTTTCAGCCTTAGTACTTGAGACTCTTTAGAATGACCAAGCAATCTAGTTGTTTTAGTGATTTACCATTCATTGTATGAAATTGTCCTAAATGCTATTGAGTGGGCAAAGGTACCGTTATATTTAACTTTTACAAATATGGAAGATCGTGTTGGTTCATACTTGTAACAAAAAAGGGAGAATAGTAACATCAGGAAAAAATAGGAGAAATGATAACTACAAAATGGAGGATCTACATAAGTAATATGTAATCTGCATATCATTGAAAAGCATTGTATGTGTGTTTTTGAGTATGTAATGTGAGATGTAGTTCAGTTGTGTATGGTTTAATAAAAATCTGGAACATGTCCAATTTGCACCAAATTTAAATGTTATTGCATCCCCTGGAAGCATTCACTATATCGCTGCTCATTTCTGTTTCAGGCTAGATTGATGCCACTCTACACATCATCTGTCTGAAGCTACTGACTACTGTAGAGGCAAAGGAAAGCTTCATTACAAAACTGCTAGAGGCTAAAAGCACTGATAATTCTGAAGTTGTGTTTTCTGGCAAGGCTTTATTAGGCATATTACTGTCACAGAGCTGTCACCTTCCCTTATCCAAGTTACCTGTCCTACACAGTAATGAAACTCCTGTACCAAGGAATTTGTTGCTGTGTCAGTCACATACCCTGTCAGGAAACCTTGTGCGGTCTGGTGCACAACATAGGAATAAAAGAACTGCAAACACTGAACTATGCTTTATTTCCTTTTGGGGAAATGGCGAGAGATTAATAATTCAAATGATGTTTGTAAACCATGTAAAAAAATTTAGTGAACAAATGAAGCACATAAATTGCCATATGCTAGATTCTGTTTATTTACAATTTCATTGGTACAAGTGGGAAAATCTCATGAAACATGATTGGTTTAAGACAAACATACTGTTTCAGAGAGTTGATGTGAGTAGCTGTACAGAGACTACAGTTCACTCTTCTAGACAAACTGATGCTGCAACAAAAAACAGGGGTCAACTTAATTGCCTACTTTAGTGATGCTTCTGCTACATCGAGCAAGATGTTGAAGATCATATCTGCCAAGCTGAATTATCTGTTCTGTTGGGCTATGATTCTATTTTTGCAGATAGGGACTGACAAATGGCAGGTTAGGATAATCTGGCATTTTTAAAGTATTATTTCCCCCTCTCCATTCCAAAGAGCCGCTTTGTCTCAAAAGTGCTTTACCAGCACTCTAGCCAGATTATGAGATGGCTTCACTTTAATTCCTGCAAGCTCTGCACCCTAATGAGCCATTCATACGGACTCTTTCAGTGCTGAGGCACCAGGTGAATTGGGAATTCTCCCAAATAATGAAGGGACCATTCCATTGTAATGACGAACACAATGGAATATTAGAGCCAGTTGGTTCTACAGGGATCCTTCCAGGATTTTGATTTGGCCGATAGTGACCGAAAGTTGACCGGAGTCACTCTTTATGAATTCTCAGGGTGGCAGATATTTTTCCCCTTAGATCCTGTGGTCACATAGTATTTAAACAGCCCTTTAACCCATTCAGTACGTGCCAATTGTTAAGTACCCATCTGTACTGATCCATTTCCCATTTTAGTGTGTAGCATCTGTAATGTTGTGTAACTCCAAAACATAAAACTGATTGCAAGAAAGAGATGGGAGCCCAGGAGAGCGGACCTTAGTTTTGTTTTTACTGTAAGTGAGGTGTGCACGTTTGATGTGGTGGCATAATTAAGTATGCCATTTAAACAAACCACAATGCTTAATCAAACAGCATAGTAAATTTTAAATGCTCCCATTCAGGCCTAAATATTTAATCACTGTGGAGAATTTCTAGCTCTTGTCTTTCCTGACGGTGGGAGGGGGTGGGGAAGGGATCACTCTGCATGGCAGGAGAGATTTGTGGCTGTGAAATAATCTCAGGTTCTGGGGCCTTCTCCGTGGTGGTTGTAGGAATTGGCTCTGGGACTCCAGGAATTGGTTCTGACAGCTCTGGTCATCTTTCTTCTGAATGCATTGGCACCTACCACTGCCTGAGCTTTCTCAGCACATTTGTTGCGCTGTGCTCTGAGCCCATAATCTTCTAATCTTTCTAACACTGTCTTGAGATTTCGGAGGTGTTCCTTGTTATCCTTACTGTTAGCAACGATGTCAACCGGGTAGTACCGTGAGCCTGGGCAGCCTTGCAGCACCTAGTCCATAGCTCTCTGCCAGAGTGTAGGTGTAGATGCTACTCCAAAAATAAACCTATTATAGCAATAAAACCCTTTGTGAATGTTTATGGTGAGAAACCCTGGACGTGTTCACACATGGAATCTTTTTCCAACTCCATTTGTAGGTCGGCCTCAGCTAGGTCCACTTTGCTGATGCAAACACGTGGAAATCTGCAGATGTGCTGAAGTGCTTTCCTCCAGAAAGGTTTGCAAAGATATCCTCCAAACTGGGCAGGGGGTATTGATCATCTTTCAGTACTGGGTTGATGGTGATCTTAAAATCACCACAAATCCTGACAGACCCATTCTTCTTGGCTACTAGGACAAATTGGTGTTGCCTAAGGACTCTACTCGAACTTGGAAAGAATTCTTTTAGACTCCATTTGATATAGATCACTGGCTACTTTATCATGGATGGTATAAGAAACCGGAGGGGCTTTACAAACTTGTGTGTGTCAATTTCATTTAACGCTATTTTACCCTTGGTATATTTGAGTTTTTCAATCCCATCCTTGAACATTTCCGTGGCATTATCCAGAACCTTTCTTAATTTGCTTTCATTTTACTCCATTGTAGGGGATGTGGCATGCAAATATGGATGAATCCTTAATCAGGTTGAGTTGTCTCAACTAATAATGGCCCCACAATGCTTGCCCTCCTGTTTTCACTACATACAAATCCAATATGGCTTGTTGATTCTTATATTTCACTATTATGAATGTATTTCCCACAGGAGTTACCTTTTCACCAGCATAGGTTCTTAACTGGATATCGGTAGGCTTCAGTTCAGTATCTTTGAAATGTCTTTCTTACTCGTTTTGTGGAATGATTGAAACAGCCAAGCCAGTGTCCAATTCTGTTTTAATTAATTTGCTGTTCACTTCTGGTGTAAGTAAATTACTTGTTTCTGGTTAGTTTTCACATAGTAAATCTCAAGGCTACTCAGTTCTGCGTCATTCTCATCATTATCAAATTTTTCATTAACAGCATGCAGATTAGTGTTCTTTTTGAAACTGCAACTTGGCCTTTTATCTTCCCTGTGCAGTCTATTTACTTTTGTCTGCCTGGCATGCTCTTTGTATGTGTCCTACTTCGTTGCATTTTCTGCGAATTTCACCTTTAAATCTGCAGTGCTCTGGTGTATGTAAGCCCCTGCCCCAATGGTAACACAGTTTGTTCAGCCAGACTGGTTTCTGTTTATATGAGGGGTGATTGATAAATTTGTGGCCTAGGGTAGACGGAGTCAATTTTAGAAAACGTAGCCCATTTATATTTCAACATAGTCCCCTCCTACATTTACACACTTAGTCCAGCGGTCATGGAGCATATGAATCCCTTCATTGTAGAAGTCGGCATCTTGGACCTCCAGTAAGTGGTCCACAGCAGGAGTGATTGATAAGTTCATGGCCTAAGGTAGAAGGACATGAGTTATTAACTTCAAACTTTCTGCATAATCACTCAAAGAGTTGAACCACAGGTGCATGTAATGAGAGCTGTATAACTCATCTCCTTCTACCTTAGGCTACAAACTTATCAATTCCAGCACCCTCCCCCCACCCACTGTAAGTAAGGGGAGTCCAGTTCAGTGTATGTGGCTGAACTGGGAATTGTCAGTTTGGTTACTTTTGATTCCACATATGAAACTTAAAGTGTTCTGCAACAATGGTTTTGGTTCTGAATGTTCCTACATCACTTTCATGATATTAGCAAAGCTCATTTCTGCTGGTTTGGTTAGACCATTCAAACTTCTTAGCAACTATGTTCTTGTTCCCAATGCACTCAGCAAAACTGGCAACAAATACCTTCTCGTTACCTATTTCATTTGCTTCAAAATACTGCTGAATTCATTCCGTATAGAATATCCAGTTATCTCTTGTGCAATCAAACACATCTATCTTTCCAATGTAGCCAGCCATTTCTGCTTCTTTTTTGTAATACTTATGATTATTATCACCCAGTGCTTACTGTTGATGAACCTGTGAATTTGTCTTGCATAAAATACCACTGGGTCTTGACCTTGATCTGTCAAGGACAGTGTGTTGGCTGACCATGTGTCTTCCTCCACACATTAAACAAAGCCACACACAGGTGTTCTCCATTAAGGGAATCCACCTTACCACCCTGGATTAAATCCTGTGGTGATCAGCAAGGGGTGAAGGGGTAGAACTTTGAGGTGTGCACAAGCAGAGAATCCATGATGCTGGGTTTACAAAGGGCAGCTGAAAGAGGCAAAGAGTGGTTATTTTTGTCCACACAGTGCTAGAAAATGTAGATTCCAGATAGGCTTAAACAGCCACCTGAAGACCCACCAATAGAGACCCCCTTTGGAAAACATTATACTTAGAGCACTACTACTACTACTACTACTAATCCAGCTGTGGCCTAACGACTTACTTATTAGGTATATTATAACCTTTCTGGAATTACATTTTATCCGCCAGCTAATAAAGACAATTATCCCATATTTGTAACTACCTGTTCTGCTTATAAGGCTGCCTTCAGTGAATCAAGGTACATTTGGTACATTTGTTATCAAAGAATGTATAAATTAGATTATACAACCTTGAGATATGTCTGCTCACTGGAGACCGCAAAATAAGAAACCCGAAAGAACACAATTTTAAAAAAGACAAACCCCCACTGCATACAGAGAAAGAGAAAAAAACACAGATCATGCAAATAGAGGTGAACAACAACAGCATTCTGAACCAAATTGAGTCCTTAGCTCTAAATGCCTTGAGCAGCCTGGAGCAGGCCCAAAGCCTCGGTATTCGGTTCATCCTTTTAGTGTGGCAAATCGTCGCAAATTTCACAGGCACAAAGCACAGCAGCCGGAGGCAGTCTCACAGTCTCAACATCAGTGATGCTTGAATATGTAAACAGGCTCCCTCGATTCCTCAGTGTTTCCTGGGGCTTTGTATATGGGATGCTTGCTACCTTATAGGTGCACTGTGATAGTTGGTACTGTTTTGCATCTTAGCCCAGGAGTTACAGTGTTTCATTAGGCACTGTTCATGACTGTTCATGTATGGTTGAATAATAATTAAATTTGCCTATCCTCCATTTATCAGTCCTGCATATTTTCCATAATTTATTTTTCTGCTCATCTTACTAACTGATCGATATCTTACTGCAGCTGAAGACTGCCATTCTCATGATGAGCAACACAGCCAACCTCTGTGTCATGAGTAAATTTACCAATCCTCTTTCCTATATTCACATCCAAACTGTTAAGGTACATAACAGACAGTGAGGTTTGCAGCACTGAGAGCGAGAGTATACCACTGGCGGCAGGTTTGTAATCACAAAAACAATCTTCCACCCCACCACTACCCTCTGCTTCCTTTCATTCAGCTAATTTCAGAACAAATTTGCCGCAATTGTCCTGGATCCCATGGGCTCCTACCTTTTAGATCAGCCTCCATTGTTGGATTTTGTCAAAAATCTCACTGAACTCCGTGTAGATTGCATTCACTGCACTAATCTCTTCAACACATGTCCTTGAAAGATTCTATCAGATTAATCAGTCTGGATATCCCTTATCAGATCTTAATAAAGTTATGTTGGCAATCTCTGATCAATACTTGCATCCCCAAGCACAGAATACTACACACTACCTCGGAATTACTTCCACTAATTTGCCAACCAATGGCATTGGCCTCACCTGCCTATAACTCTCCCTTCTACCACATTCGGAAGGAGAAGGTGGCGGCGCGACGCAGCTCACAGTGGCTGCTCTGGAGAAGATACCTGTTATCTGTCAAGTAGTGTGCCGTGCACAATCCTGATTTGATGGAGACAGACGTGAGAAGCACGGAGGAACATCTGGTGAAACTTCTGAAATGCCTGCTTTGCTGTCGCTGCTACTGTGTGATCCAGAATCTCTGGAGGGGAAGGCCCCGAGTCCTCGGCTTTGCTTGTTGCTTGGCGGCCGGGGCGGGGTCGAAGTGCTCAGCAGAGATGGTGCTTGGTGCTCGGTGTCAGAGGGCTGGTTGGAGGCTCAAAGTTTTCGGACGGACTTGGAGTCGGCTGCGGTCGGGTGCTCCTAATGGCGCTGCATCGATAAGTCTGCGGCGCTTGGAGGTTCATGGCAGGAGGAGTTTCTCGCTTTTACTGTCTGCGTGAGATGATGGGGCTATCGGGACTTGAGACATTTTTTTACCATGCCCATGGTCTGCTCTTTATCAAATTACGGTATTGCTTTGCACTGTTGTAACTGTATGTTATAATTATGTGGTTTTGTCAGTTTTAGTCTTGGTTTGTCCTGTGTTTCTGTGATATCTTTCTGGGGGAACATTGTATCATTTTTTAATGCATGCATTTCTAAATGACAATAAATGAGGACTGAGTGTCCTCATAATCTAATCTAATCTAATTCACTATCCTTCAGTCAGTTTTTTGGGCATAGAAGATTTGAAAATTTCTGTCAGAGCCCTAGCAATCTCTTCTCTTGTCTCCCATAATAGCCCGGAGATTTATCCACCTCAGAATTCGAAGATGTGTAATACCTTTTCCTTTTGAATGATAACTTGTCCAGAATTCTACCATCCCTATCCTATATATTTCAGTAACGATCTCCATGAGAATGCAGATCTAACATATTTACACCTTTAATTGATTTCATTCTTTGCCTGGTTAACCTCCTGCCCTTATAAAATGCTTTAGGATTTTCCCTGAGCTTGGTCAAGTCCGAGATATTTCCTAGTGGATTTTTTTTTGTTTCTTTTCATACCCCAAGAACATGCTAATTGGTAGATGAATCGATTACTGTAAATAACTCTAAATATGTATCGGTAGGAGATTCAGGATGCAGTTAATAAACATGTGAAAAAGAATAGATTCCACAGAAGTAAGTGGAGAAATGGCATTGATAAGACTACCCTGAGAGCTGCGGTTGACTCAGTGAGTTAGACAGCTTCTTATATGGTGAGGCACAGGAGAAAAACTCAGGCCATTTTTCACGAATAGTTTAAATTGATATCGATGTCAATGTCTTACAAGAAAAGCCAGTAACATTAATTGTACATAAGCATTCTCATTCTATAGGCCGTGACAATGCAGCACTTTCAAAAACCCACAAAGCAAATTGAATTGCATTGCAAAGCATTTGTAATAAAAGCAAAATGTAATATTTGATGTGATTTGGAATAGTCATTGAGTCTTGCTAAACTGCAGTCTGTTGCAAGGCTGTCCACTCAAATTTAGCTAAAGAAAATTACACAAGTTTACTTGCAGTAATTTTGAAATACTCTATAAATGAGGTGGGAAACAAAATAGATGGATACAACTTTAGACAAATAAACCATTCATGTCACACATGTGATAATTAAATTGCCACTTACTGCTCAGTAGTTTTATGATATGTATCCTCCATCAGCTTTTGAAGAGAAGCTCATTAAAAGACCTTGACTCGATGCATAAGGCTTTTTTTTTGCTGTAGGAAAAATAAGCAGGAAACCAGGAACTGAATTAAGGGTACCCTCGAACAAAACAAAATCTTTTGCAGTGCACTCTAGCCTGGAATTTATCAAGGCTAAATGAATATTCTACACCACATTGTATATTACATTTCATTTCCATTGCAAAATGTAAGAGTGACAACCAAGAGAGATTTGAATAATTTGCAGTGTGTTCAAGCTGCAATTCTTATATGTGTTTTAGTTACAATTAAGTATGGACCAATCTGGTGACATGTTAAGTAAATTTGTTCCCTGGTGGGATATTGAGTCTTGCAAACAAAGTAGATCTGCTAGTTTGATCCCTGTCCACAATGAGTTGGCTTGTCTTGTGCAGCCGTCTTTAATAACAGAATGGATAATTGCTAAAACTGTTACAGACTAAGAAAGGGAAAAAAATCTGTATTCTCTCAAAAGCTACAATCCATACCTGCCCACTGATTGTGTGAACCACTGGAACCACTAAAATAGGCTTCGAGGTGATGACTTTACACTCAAACATGCCCTTTGCCTCAATGTAAAGAACTCAGAATTCAGGAACAGATTTATCCTCACTAACATATGTTATGAAATGTGTTGTTCCAGTAGCAATGCATAAAAATACGGTACATTACAGTCAGAATATGTAAAAATGCTATATATTAAATCAGAATATATAACATTAAATACTATACATTACAATCAGAATATATAACATTAAATACTATACATTACAATCAGAATATATAACATTAAATACTATACATTACAGAATATATAACATTAAATAAGTAGTGCAAAAAGAGAGCAAGTATAGTGAGACAGTGTTGGTCAGTTGGTTCATTGTCTGTTCAAAAATATGTTGGCAGAGGGGAAATGTCAGTTTCGCCGATCTGTATAAAAACAGAAAAATAGCATTTTTCAGGAGAAGATGATAAAAAGATGAAGAACTTTGGAGAATTAAATAATGTATCAAACGGTGGCCCATAAGTTGATGTATGCCCAAAGCAATACACCAACAGCTTTTCAGCTGGTAGTGGCTGAAACTGCAGAAGTTTACAACAACAGGTCCGAGGTCCAAAGCTGACAGTGTTATTGAATTATTACACAATTATAATACACAAAGGACAATTCAGCATGTTGGGTAGGATTCAGAAAGTGGGGAGGGGCGAGAGGGGTGGCAGTTGATAGCCAGACTGGTGCCTAGTCCTTGGGATGTGGACAGTGGCAGGGTGAGGTAGTACTTAGCCAGGCATTAATGGCCTGGTTGAACTTGATGGGGTGATGGAGGAGGCAGACAGGAGATCAATGGTTTGTGAGAGGGTGTGGGAAGAGTTTGTTGGAGAATTTTCGGGGAGTTTTGTATTGTGCTTTGAGCTGATCAGTGGTTCAGAAAGCTCTAATGATTGGAGCCAGGGATACCAAGCTGTTGGGGCATGAAGGTGGGAGCAGTGGATTTTGGCTACATCAATTTTGGTAAACGGTTCCATAACAACCCTCATGATGGCTCATCTAGACATTTAAGATGCATGCTGTCCATGGTAACTTGTCCAATTGGATTCAGAATTGGCTTATCCTTGGAAGGCAGGGTAGTATCCTAAGATGGACCTTACACTGGCTGGAGATTCATGACTAGTTGTGTGGGATGGATGTAGAAGCTATGGAGAAGGTTCAGAAGAGGTTTACCAGCATGCTGCCTGGATTAGAGGGTATATTCTACAAGGAAAGATTGGACAAACTAGGCTTGTTTTCCCTGGAATGGCAAAAGCTGAGAGAGACCTGATAAAACTGTATGGGGCACAGAGAAAGTAGGCAGCATATATCTTTCTCCCAGTGTTGAAACATGGAATACTAGTGTGCATGCATCGAAGGGGAGAGAGGAGAAGTTCAACGGAGATGTGCGAGGAAAGGTTTTATTACACGGAGTGTAATGGGTGCCTGGAATGTGCAGCCGGGGGTGGCGCTAGAGGAACATCAATAATGTAATATCTGTGTGGTGCTTGTCTTATACCGTGTGACTAGCCACCACACTCTGTATGAGAAAATCTACTTGCATATTATGACACTAGGTGTTAGTGGGCCATCAGAAGCTCTATGTATCGGAAGGAGGCAGTGAATAGAAACCACACACTTCCAGAGGTAAGTTTGTTTATAAACTTAGCAATATATACATAATATTTACATGAGTAAGAACAATTCAAAATTCCAACGTTCTGCTTAGATTCCAAATCTCAGATATCAACTGAAAACCAAATTCCTTTTCAGTTCAATTCAGTGAGATTCAATAGAATAACATTTATTACTCCAATTTCTCTAACTAATTAGATCTAGTGTTATTCCCTATTTAAAGACTAACCTTTCCCTTTTTTTAATCCTTAGTTAGAAACTAGTTGAATTCCTGTTCTTAAGTACTATGGTTAACTTCAGTTTCTGTTCCAGGTCAGTATATCTACAAATTCAAATTCAACACAAAAAATATATATATATTTCTTTCTCCCTAGGCCTCCTGTCCCATGATCAGCTCCCTTCTCCAGCCTTGTATTCCTTCTGCCAATCAACTTTCCAGCTCTTAGCTTCATCCCTCCCCCTCCTGTCTTCTCCTATCATTTTGGATCTCCCCTCCCCCTCCCACTTTCAAATCTCTTACTATCTCTTCTATCAGTTAGTCCTGGCAAAGGGTCTCAGCCCGAAACATCAATTGTACTTCTTCCTATAGATGCTGCCTGGCCTACTGCATTCCACCAGCATTTTTGGTGTGTTGCTTGAATTTCCAGCATCTTCAGATTTCCTTGTGTTTGTGTGTGTGTGTGTGTGTGTGTGTGTGTGTGTGTGTGTGTGCGCGCGCGCGCAGTTTAACTCCTTTCACGACAAATTCTCCAACAACATCACAACTTTTAAACAAAATAAATCTCATTCAGTAAATTATCGAAGTATTTGCAAAAATAATCAGTTCTTACAGAAAATCAAGCTCAGATCCTTCGAATAAAAATAAACTTATACATCTAGCCATATTAAATCGCCTACGTCATTAAACATTTTGTTCCCGCGCTGGTTCTTCAATCTTGGGTGGCTGGTCATGAAATAGTGGGTCATCCGTGGAAAGTTGATTCACAAAACTTACAAAAAAAGAAATCTGACCAAATGCTTTGGTATGATTTAACAGAACTAATTTCCAGTTACATGGTAGAGATCTTGGACACTTGTCTCTGCTGATATTGTCTCGCTATAGCTGCTGCTTGTTATGGCCATAGCTTCAATAAACCTTTTATCGACATCGTCTCTCCTCCAGGGGTTTCACCCTGAAGTTTTCAACTAAGTAGGGTTGATACTCTCACTACTAATCCCACTCTTAACAGTTTATATCTTTAGTTTCTAAAAGTTTTCTGCATTTCTGTCTCTTGTCCATGCCCGTGTCAGCCACGCCTTGTCCTTGCATAACTTTTTCCCAAGTTCTCTCTTTTTTAATAAATCAGTAAACTGCGTTTTCATCCCTCCACAGGTGGAGCTTTCTACTGTCACATCTCTGGGTTTAATTAATCTGGGTTACAAATAGCGACACTTAAAATACTCTCAGATAAGCACATTAACATGCAGAGAATAAAAGGACGTTGACCATGTTCAGGCAGAAGGGATTAGGTGTCATTAGCTTAATTGATTTGGCACAACATCATACACCAAAGGGCCTGTCCTTGTTCCATGCTGTATGTTAAATACACGCTTGGTGTGATCAGGAAGTTTGGAGGACCGGGCCTGAAACATTAGGGCTCCAATGTATCAGAAATGTTCAATGAGATTGTTATGTTGGTACGGTGTGGAGCCTAATGAGAGAAAATAAGTAATGGAAATTACCTTAGTGGATTCCCAGCACAGAGTGGTATTATTAAAACCTGTTTGTTCCAGCATTGAGTTATAACGGGTGCCCTTATGAGCAAAGTGCACTAAATCTCCCAGCAATGTGTCGAAAGGAACAATACACAGGGAATCAAATCAGAACCAGAATCAGATTTATTATCACTGACATTTCATGAAAAATGTGGTGTTTGCTGGCAGCCCTACAGTGCAAAAACATAAACAGTACTATAAATTACAAACATAAATATATAGTGCAAAAGAAAAGGAACAACAAAGTTGTGTTGATGGACTGTTCAGAAATTTGATGGCGGGGGAAGGAATCTGTTCCTATTGGGTATGTGTCTTCAGGCTCCTCTACTTCCTCCTTGAAGGTAGTAATTAGAAGAGGACATGTCCAGGATGGTAAAGGCCCTTGATGATGGATAGCCAAGGGTGCTTTGTGTCCAGACGTACCTGTTCAAAATTGCAGATTAGCAGGATTCATTAGGAACGGGTCACGGTTGCATTCCACTCCTGAAAAAAGTAATTTATTGACACTAACAAAAATAACTGTGTATGGGTGCTTTATGTGTAGCGATATTCCCTAAATTTCCATTTTCAGAAATTTGCTGCAGAGTGTCCTGGAATAAGGTCCATGGGGACTGGAATGGAGATGCTTTTTCCAAAGTTTCTGAACTAGATCATGGTTATGAGCCTGATAATAGTAGGCTTTCCAGAATCCAATTACCTTGTAGTTGTTAATGTGTAACAAATTTGAATCTACTTTAAAAGCAGGTGATTGTTCAATTTCTCTGGATCTATGAAGGGTATACATCTAATGCTGTCATGGTGTTAGATAAGAGACATACATATAATGTACGTAAACAATATTATAAAAGATCATCGGTGAAGGCAAAAAGATCATATTTAGTTATTCTTTTTATGCTTACTGAGGCCAAACTAATTGCAGTTTTTTGCAATCATTTCCCATGTCTAGATTAAAGAATTGCAGTCTCCTTACCAATAGTCAGAGAGATGAGTGTAGGGATATAATTAACTTCTGTATCAGTCTGCATAAAATAGTTTGTGTTGCTTCACTGAAATTCTCTTCTCTGGAGATTATTTACTTACTGATGCTCTCAGCTGAAGTTCCTCTATTAAAAGTATTCTACGAGTGGGAAATGTTGATTCAGCATTCCAAAGCCGCAAAGTTAAATTACATAATGTGATGGGAGTTGCATGGTGCTCAGAATGAAAGGATGGATTTTGGCTCCCCATTTAAAAAGAAGCAAGTGTCAGACAACCATTCAAATGTAGAGTTTTCAACTAAACACTAGTATCAGGACATTGAATCCTCCAATTTGTTCTGGTAATAACTGGGTTTGTTTGAGACAGAGATTGATTAGTTCTTGATTAGCAAAGGAGTTAAGGATTAAACGGAGAAGGCCAGAGGTGGGGGTTGAAAAAAGTCATCCATGATTGAATGGCAGATTGGTCTAAATGGGCTAATATGGCCACCTCTACATCTTAGGGTGCAATGGTTACCGCACCGATTGCAGAACCCAATTTAATAGAAATTCTGTATCACTTACACAGGAGAATTGCGTCTTGCATCCTGCTTCATTGATTTCCATATGATTGCTGGTAAAGGATTAGGATGAAAAGGACTGTTGAATATATTTCTAGATTAATGTTTAAAATGATTGGCTTCAAGTTTAATAGTTTATTTAAATGTCTCTGAGTGTTAACATCTGGCAGTCTGGAGGCAAGGCCTTGCCAGCTGTGAAAGCTTTCAGTGTATTTTCAGGGAAGGGAATGCCTCAGTAAACCGCTGGAGATCACATTGCATATAGACCTGCTGAGTATAAATGAGTAGATACTGCAGGCGTCAATTCCATGCAGGGGACCAAGCAACAAAACCTGGCATGGTATCTGACAAAGTTGCTTAGATTTTTTTAGAAATAGAGAAAATGTAATGCACCTCACATTTTCCAAGAGGATATCAAAATTAACATTATTTATTTGTTGTTTATCGGGGTGTGCTGATCAACTGGCTGGAGTGTTCACTGAGAGGTTTATCCTCTTGCTTTGACAATCTAAGGCACCCACCTGCTTCAAGCAGGCTTCAATTATACTGGTATCTAAGAAGAACGTGGTAACCTGCCTCGATGACTATCATTTGATGGCACTTATATCCACCGTGATGAAGTGTTTTGAGAGGTTGGTGATGAAGCATATCAACTCCTGCCTGAGAAGAGACTTGGATCCACTCCAATTTGCCTAAGAGCACAGCAGGTCTCCAGCAGATGCTCAGCATTTAATACTGTCATCCCCTCAAAACTAATCAATAGGCTTCAAGACCTGGGCATCAATATTAAGGTTGGCAGGAACATCTCCTTCACAATTTCCATCAGCACAGGTGGACCACAAGGCTCTGTTAGCCTTACACTTGTGACTGTGTGGCTGAGCACAGCTCCAATGCCATAATTAAGTTTGCTGATGACACCGCTATCATAGGCCAAATCAGAGGTGATGATGAATCAGCATTTAGGAGGGAGACTGAAAATCTGGCTGAGTGGTCCCACAATAACAATCTCTTATTCAATATCAACAAGATCAAGGAGTTACACACATCAAAGTTGCTGGTGAACGCAGCAGGCCAAGCAGCATCTGTAGGAAGAGGTGCAGTCGACGTTTCAGGCCGAGACCCTTCGTCAGGACTAACTGAAGGAAGAGTGAGTAAGGGATTTGAAAGTTGGAGGGGGAGGGGGAGATCCAAAATGATAGGAGAAGACAGGAGGGGGAGGGATAGAGCCAAGAGCTGGACAGGTGATAGGTAAAAGGGGATACGAGAGGATCATGGGACAGGAGGTCCGGGAAGAAAGACAAGGAGGGGGGGGACCCAAAGGATGGGCAAGAGGTATATTCAGAGGGACAGAGGGAGAAAAAAGAGAGTGAGAGAAAGAATGTGTGCATAAAAATAAGTAACAGATGGGGTACGAGGGGGAGCTGGGGCCTTAGCGGAAGTTAGAGAAGTCGATGTTCATGCCATCAGGTTGGAGGCTACCCAGACGGAATATAAGGTGTTGTTCCTCCAACCTGAGTGTGGCTTCATCTTTACAGTAGAGGAGGCCGTGGATAGACATGTCAGAATGGGAATGGAATGTGGAATTAAAATGTGTGGCCACTGGGAGATCCTGCTTTCTCTGGCGGACAGAGCGTAGATGTTCAGCAAAGCGGTCTCCCAGTCTGCGTCAGGTCTCGCCAATATATAAAAGGCCACATCGGGAGCACCGGACGCAGTATATCACCCCAGTCGACTCACAGGTGAAGTGTTGCCTCACCTGGAAGGACTGTTTGGGGTATGCAGAAATGAGTTCGGTGGGGCAGGAGCAAGCTGAGACGATAGGTCGGCCAGGACAGGCAGGTTTGTGGATCTTGGGTAGGAGGTAGAAATGGGAAGTGCGGGGTGTGGGAACTATAAGGTTGGTAGCAGTGGATGGGAGATCCCCTGAGCGGATAAAGTCGGTGATGGTGTGGGAGACAATGGCCTGGTGCTCCTTAGTGGGGTCACGATCGAGGGGTAAATAAGAGGAGGTATCCGCGAGTTGTCGCTGTGCCTCGGCAAGGTAGAGGTCAGTACGCCAGTCTACAACAGCACCCCACTTATCGGCGGGTTTAATAATAAGGTTAGGATTAGTGCGGAGGGAGTGGAGAGCAGAGCGTTCCGAAGGAGTGAGGTTGGAATGGGGACAAGGTGCGGTGAAGTCGAGACGGTTGATGTCCCATCGGCAGTTAGCGATAAAGAGATCCAGAGCAGGCAGAAGACCAGAGCAGGGTGTCCATGAAGAAGAGGAGGGTTGAAGACGGGAGAAGGGGTCAGCAGTGGGGGTGGAAGAGTCCTTGCCGAAGAAGTAGGCTCGGAGACGGAGACGGCGGAAGAAAAGTTCCGCATTGTGGCGAACACGGAACTCGCTGAGGTGTGGGCGAAGGGGGACAAAGGTGAGGCCCTTACTGAGAACAGAGCGTTCTGCCTCTGACAGTTGAAGGTCGGAGGGGATGGTAAAGACCCGGCACGGATGAGAGCTGGGATCAGAGGGGGGGAGGGCGGAGGCTGGGGGTGTCAAGAGAGGAAGATGGAGCCTCTGAGGGCCCAGGAGTTGATGGTGGGATCTGAGGAAGATGGGGCTGCGGAGTGGTGGTGGGGGAAGGGGAGACGGGAGTCACAACAGCAGCACATAAAGACCCGCCCTGGAGTTCAAGGCTGGCGTCGCAGTTGGTTGTGCAATCGCTGTGAAGGTGTCCATGGTCGTTGCTGGAGTCCGGGTTTTGAATATGCCCTGAGGTGTTGGAGCCGCCGAGATCAACGGCAGGGGCCGCAATCTGAAGTTATGTGCTGCTGTTCATGAGGTTCATGAGCCAGTCTTCAACAGGGGATCTGAGGCGGAGAAGGTCAGCAAATTTAAATTGCTAGGTGTCATCATTTCAGAGGACTTGACCTGGGCCCAGCATGTAAGTGCAATTACGAGGAAAGCACGCCAGCACCTCTGCTTCCTTAGGGATTTGTGATGGTTCAGCATGACGTCTAAAACTTTGATGTGTGATGGAGTGTATATTGACTGGCTGCATCACAGCCCGGTAGGGAAACACCAATGCCCTTCAACGGAGAGTCTTACAAAAAATAGTGGATATGGCCCAGTCCATCATAAGTAAAGGCCTCCCCACCATTGAGCACATCCATACGGAAGTGCTGGCTGCCGTAGGAAAGCAGAATCCATCATCAGGAATCCACAACACCTAGGTCCTGCTCTCATCTCACTGCTGCCATCAGGAAGAAGGTACAGGAGCCTCAGGACTCACACCACCAGGTTCAGGAACAGTTATTACCCCTCAGCCATCAGGCTCTTGAACTAGTGGAGGTAACTTCACTCAACTTCACCACCCCATCACTGTACTGTTCCCTTTCAAGGACTTCTCATCTCATGTTCTCAATATTTATTGCTTATTTATTTGTTGTTATTATTATCTCTTTTTCTCTTTTGCACACTGGCTGCTTGTCTGCCCTGTTGGGTGCAGTTTTTCATTGATTCCATTTACTCAGTTGTTGGATTTACTGATTATGCATGCAAGGACATTAATCTCAAGATTGTAAATGGTGACATATATGTGCCTTGAGAGTAAAGTTACTTTGATCTTTGAACTTTCAACTTTTTTTCCAGAAACATTAACTGTGATTCAGAACACAGATTATTGCTTCTCCACCACATGGTCATGGATTATGTCCATGCCATTAACTGGATTCCTGAAGCAAACTGTGATACTGAGTTAGGATCCACCCAAGAACACCTTGAAACCTTATGATCCACATAAGTACAGATAGACTGCTGAACCTTCATGATGCTTCATAAGCTATTAAAACTTGCTCAGAAGTTTTTCTAAGATCTGAATTCCCTCCTTGAATTCTCTGCCCTCTACCTTCCTTGCATTCTTTAAGACACCTTAAAAGCTGCACTTCTGACCTAGTGGATCATTGCCATGTTTGATTAGACACCCATGAAGCCTTGAGATGTTTTGTTACAAGGGAATGTTTGCCAGTGCAAGAGAAACAGACAAAGTGTACTTTTAGTTATTACACCATAATTGATCCCTTTCCATTTGCACTGATCTTACACTCACCCCATTTTTATTCTCTGTATATTCCCATCAATTCCACCCAGCCCAAATTATACCACTGACCTCCACAGCAGGGGTAATTTACGGTGGTCAATGCATCTTGCAAGCATGCACGTCTTTGGGCTCGATGATCTATTAGTGGAGCTGCTGTCTCTCAGCTCCAGCAACGTGGATTTAATCCTAAACTCTAGTGTTATCTATGTGGAGAGTGCATGTTCTCTCTGCCATCACTCACTTTCTATGGGTGCTCCAGTTTCTTCCCACATCCCAAAAGTCCATAGGTTGGTAGTTTAATTGACCACTGTAAATTACCAATTGTGTATAGTGAGTGGTGGAATCTGGGGGAAGTCCATGAGAATGTGAGGAGAATATATTACGGGGAAAATTAGTGGGGAATGAGATTGTTCTGTAAATCAGCATTGTTTCAATGGGCTAATAAGTACTCCTATCTTGTATGGAAATGGTAACAGTAGGATCAGCACTTTTTTTTTACAGTGCTGTAACAGAAATATTTTAGAATTTATTCTTTCTTCTGTTCTGATTCACCAGTGAGGTGTTCACAAACAGAGAAGATACTATACACGTGTTAAATGTTATAAAGACACTACACTGTTTGGAACATATGAAAACTCTTCATTGTCATCGGGTAGCATGGTAGAGTGGCAGTTAGCATAACACAATTACAGTGCCAGCGACCCAGGTTCACTTCCGCTGCTGTCAGTAGGGACTTCCTCTCTGTCACCATAAGGGTTAACTCTCGGTGTTTCTGTTTAAACCTTATATGTATACGTGTGTGTGTGTCCTCAGAAGAGGATGTTTTTCACCACTATTTACTCTCAAGGCTGTGGACTACACTCTTTTACTTTATCCAAACATTTCCACATTTCAAGATGGCACTATTTTGACTGACGACCACTATTTTGTGTTATACACACATTAAGTAACTGTCATTGCCGATTATAAAAGAACTGGGCCTAGAGCACGTGCACTCTTGTGACTCAAGCATTGTTTTTTATCTTATGTGTGCACAAGGAGAACACATGCACCCCTATTACCCACACTGTTCTGAACAGAAAACTGCTATTTTATACAGAATTGGCTTATCAATTAATGACTATTTTCTGTTGGTCTTCACAGTGGAGGGCATGTCTAACATGCCAAAGAGAGATGTTATGGACGTGATGGGAGATGAGGACCTCAATACAATCGCTGTCACTAAAGAGGTAGTGCTGAGCAAACTTGTGGGCCTGAAGATAGACAAGTCCCCTGTTCCTAATGGAATGCATCCCTGGGACTGAAAGAAATGGCAGGAGTTATAGTACAGACTTTGGTGATAATTTACCAAAATTCTCTAGACTCTGGGCAGGTCCCGGCTAATTGGAAGACGGTGAATGTCATGCCACTGTTTAATAAAGGATGCAGGTAACTGGAGGCTAGTTAGTTTAACATCTAGTTGAGAAAATTCTTTAAGTTTCATTAAAGAAGAAATAGTGAGGCATCTGGAAAGAAATGGATCCAGACGCAGCATGGATTCAGCAAAGGCAGGTCCTGTTTGACAAACTGACTGGAGTTCTTTGAGGATATAACAAGCACAGTGGATAGAGGGGCACAGATGGACCTTATTTTCTTGGATTTCCAGAAGGCGTTCAATAACGCCTTCAGAGTTGTTACTCTGGTTGGCAATCAGTGGTGAGTGGTGTGACGCAGGGGTCGGTGCTGAGCCCACAACTGTTCACAATATACATTAACAATGTGGAAGAGTGAACTGATTGTAATGTATCTAAGTTTGCTGATGACACTAAATTAAATGGAAAAGCAAATTGTGCAGGGGATAGGGAGATATAGATAGGATAAGTGAGTGGGCAAGAGAGATATAGATAGGATAAGCGAGTGGGCAAGGGTCTGGCAGATGGAGTACAATGCTGGTAAATGTGAGGTCATTCACTTTGGAAGGGAAAATGGAAAGGCAGATTTTTATTTAAATAGTGAAAGATTGCAGTATGTTGCTTTACAGAGGGACTTGGGAATGCTTGTGCATGAATCACAAAAGGTTGGACTGCAGGTGCAGCAGGCTATCAAGAAGACAAATGTGATGTTGACCTTCGTTGCTAGAGTGATTGAATTTAAGAGCAGGGAGGTTATGTTGCAACTATACAGGGTACTGGTGAGGCCACACCTGGAGTGCTGCATGCAGTTCTGGTCTCCTTACTTGAAGAATGTACTGGCTTTGAAGGTGGTGCAGAGGAGGTTCACTAGGTTGATTCCAGAGATGAGAGGTTTAGACAATGAGGAGAGATTGAGTCATCTGGGCCTGTACTCGCTGGAATTCAGAGGAATGAGATGAGATCTTATAGAAACATTTTAAATTATAAAAGGTATAGATAAGATAGAGGTAGGAAAGTTGCTTCCACTGATAGGTGAGACTAGAACTAGGGGACATCGCCTCAAGATTGGGGGGAGTAGATTTAGGATGGAGATGAGCAGGAACTGCTTTTCCTAGAGGGTGGTGAATCTGTGGAATACGCTGCCCAATGAAGAAGTGGAGGCTACCTCAGTAAACATATTTAAGACAAGTTTGTATAGATTTTTGCATAGTAGGGGAATTAAGGGTTATGCGGGAAAGAAAGGTAGGTGGAGATGAGTCCATGGCCAGATCAGCCATGATCTTAATGAATGGCGGAGCAGGCTCGATGGGCCATGTGGCCTACTCCTGCTCCTATTTCTAATGTTCTTATGTATATTGCATATCTTTGAATTCCTTACTCGCGAGACCCATCACCATTCACAATAGAGCTGTTAAATTCAATCAAAACTTCAAGCGGACAGCCGATGCTACTTTGAAGTTAGTAAAGATAAGTTGTTGGGTGTGTTTCATATCCTTCTGCTATCTCGTCTATCTCTGGCACCCCCTGTGGTGTAAAGGGAAGCAATGTCTCAGGAAGATCTTCCTGGAAAAGTCTCACTACAGAGGCTATGCTCGTCAGACTTAAGTATACACTGCTGAAGTCAATAAAGCCTATCTCGTCCGTAGTGATCAGAGGTGTCTCTGGTGGTCTCACTTCAAAAGCCTCGCTTGACTACAACTGCCCCAGGCTATCCTTGCCTCACCATGACTTCCACATAAGGAGAAATCAAAGATGACTTCTGGTGAATTTAACTCTTGCCTTTCAAGTGCTTTTGGGGGATACTGTACCTGAGCTACTGTGTTATTAGAGTGAAATTTTATAGTCATGATCTTCTCTTATGAATTGATTTTTGTGTACCAGTTCCTTAAGATTTATTTATAACAACGTAAAAAAAAAGTGTTCTCATTTAAAACTTATCACATGTTTCTTTGTACAGAGTTTCTTTTAAGAGACCCTGGTTAGGTACATGGAGCTTAGAAAAATAGAGGGTTATGGGTAACCCTGGGTAATTTCCAAGGTAAGGCCATGTTCGGCACAACTTTGTGGGCTGGAGGGCCCGTATTGTGCTGTAGGTTTTCTGTGTTTCTAAGTCAGTGAGTATAGCGTGACCTGCTGGCATTCTTCCATACCGTGTGATTCTTCACATATATTTGTAGAGCAGGCTTGAAGGGCCGAATGCCCTACTCCTATTCCTGTTTTATATTTTTTTCTTGACAGATTACTGATGCTAAGCAGGGACATTCCCTTTATCGTCCTTTTGCACTAATAAAAAGGGCCAGGCTATTAACGAGGCACTTTCTGTTCACTTAAGTGACCTCAGTGAGTGTGAGTCAGAAATGCCATCAATCCCAAGATGCCACCACCTTCTCCCTGAAACCAAGAAAAATGAAGTTGTTCCCTTACAGACACTTTGTGGCCTTGATGTTGCTGTGGTGAGTTGAGAAGCATGTCACCTGGGAATTCACAGTGCAGAGTAGGTGAAGAAAAATTCTCATGCTTACCTCCACAGAGTGGAGGAATTCCGACAGAAGATGTGGCCAAAGATTCACTGCTCTCCTCCACCCCTCCCCAACTGAATGTCACATGTCCTGTGAATAACAAACTTTGAAAATCTGCTCTTGTGAATACATTGATCTTCAGACAGATTTAGGTTTCTCAGAATGGGCCGTTCACTGAAGTAGGTCTCTTTGCCTTTGATCTCAAGGCACAGTCTCGTTGAATGACCTGCTGCTCTTGTCTGAAAACCTGCAGTAATGGAGTTTTGCTGATATAATCAGTACTGAGGCACCCATTATGTATCTCCACTTCCTGTCAGATGAGCAACTCTGTGGACTTTGAAAGATATTTTAGTGCTGAGTCTGAGACTTCCTGGTCAATTATACTTATACTTTATACTTTACTTTACTGCCGCCAAACAATTGGTACTAGAACGTACAATCATCACAGCGATATTTGATTCTGCGCTTCACACTCTCTGGATTACAAATATTAAATATTAAAAATAGTTAAAACTAGTAAATATTAAAAATTTAAATTATAAATCCTAAGTAGAAAATTGAAAAATGGGAAGTAAGGTAGTGCAAAAAAATCCTGATGTCAGCAGAATATCTTGTACAGTAATACAGCTTCATAGATCTGTTCACCAGTTCCAAATTTGTTATTGTATGGAGCTTTCCAGTTCATAAGACCAGATGACCATAAGATATAGGAGCAGAATTAGGCCATTTGGCCCATCAAGTTTGCTCTGTCATTTCATCATGGCTGATCCAGAACATCCTTCCATAGATAAGACCATAAGACATAGGAACAGAATTAGGCCATTTGGCGCATCGAGTCTTCTCCACCATTCAATCATGGCTGAATCCTTTTTTTCCCTTTCTTAGCCCCACTCCCCGGCCTTCTCCCTGTAACCTTTGATGCCGTGGCCAATCAAGAACCTATGAAGCTCTGCCTTAAATACACCAAACGGCCTGGCCTCCACAGCTGCCTGTGGTAGTAAGTTCCACAAATTCACCACCCTCTGGCTGATGAAATTTCAACGATTTTTGAAAGATCATTTACCAGTGCCTCCACAATCTCTACTGCTACCTCTTTCAGAAACCTAGGGTACAATTCATCTGGTCTGAGTGACTTATGTAGCCTTAGGTCTTTCAGCTTTTTGAGCAATATTTCCCTTGTAATAGTAACTGCACTGACTTCTCTTCCCTTCAACATCTGGCTAGCAGTGTCTTCCACAGTGAAGACTGGTGCAAAATACTCATTTAGTTCATCTGCCATCTCCTTGTCCTCCGTTATTTTTTCTCCAACCTCATTTTCTAGCAGTCCTATATCCACTCTCATCTCTGTTTTATTTTTTACATACTTGAAAAAGCTTTTACTATCCACTTTGATATTGTTTGCTGGCTTGCTTTCATATTTCATCTTTTCCCTCCTAATGATTTTTTAGTTCTCTCTGTAGGTTTTTAAAAGCTTCCCAATCCTCTATCATCCTGCTAATTTTTGGTTTGTTGTATACTCTCTCTTTTGCTTTTACATTAGCTTTGATTTCCTTTGTCAGCCACGGTTGTACTATTTTGCCATTTGAGTATTTCTTCATTTTTGCAATACATCTGTCCTTCCCCTTCCTCATTTCCCCCCAAAACTCACGCCATTGCTGCTCAGCTGTCATCCCTGCCAGCATCTCCTTCCTATTTACTTTGGCCAACTCTTCTCTCATTCTACTGTAATTCCCTTTACTCCACTGAAATGCTGCTACATCAAACTTTACTTTCTCCCAATCAAATTTCAAATTGAACTCCATCATATTGTGATCACTGCCTCCTAAGGGTTCACCTCCGGTTCATTACATAACAGCCAGTCCAGTATAGCCAATCCCCTAGTAGGCTCAAAGACAAATTGCTCTAAAAAGCCATCTCATAAGAATTCAACAAACTCTGTCTTGAGATCCACTACCAACCTAATTTTCCCAATCAACCTGCATGTTAAAATCTCCCATGGCTCTCATAACATTGTCCTTTTGACACACCTTTTCTGTTTCCCGTTGTAATCTGTGGTCCACATCCCGGCTACTGTTGGGAGGCATGTATATGACTACCATCAGGGTCCTCCTACCCTTGCAGTTTCTTAAATCAACCCACAAAATTCAACATCTTTCTTTTTGATGCCAATCTTTGCCAGCAGAACCACACCACCCCCTCTGCCTACCTTCCTATCCCTCTGCTATAATATGAAACCTTGGACGTTCAGCTCCCAACTACAACCATTCCTAAGCCATGATTCAGTGATGGCCACAACATCACACCTGACAATCTGCAATAGTGCAACAAGATCATCCACCTTATTTCTTATGCTCCGTGCATTGAGATATGACACTTTGAGTACTGTATTTGCTACCCTTTTTGATCCTGCATCCCTAATGCACTGATACTCACTCTGCTGGCTGCAATTTTGTCCTATCATCTGCCTTCTCTTCCTGACAGTCTGACTGCATGCTATCTTTGCTTTTTTATCATCTGTCCTATCCTGAGACTCTATTTCCCACCCCTCTGTCAAATTAGTTTAAACCCTCCCCAACAGCCCTAACGAACGTGCTGTGAGAATATTGGTCCCCCTCTGGTTCAGGTGCAACCCATCACTTTTGTGCAGGTTATACCTCCCCCAGAAGAGATCCCAATGATCCAAGAACCTGAACCCTGACCCCTGCACCAGCTTCTCAGTCACGCATTTATCTGCCAAATCATCCTGTTTCTACCCTCACTGGCATGTGGCACAGGCAGCAATCCAGAAATTACTACCCTGGAGGCCCAGCTTCTCAGCTTTCTGCCTAGATCTCTAATTTTTTTTTCATCAGGACCTCTTGCATTTCCTTCCTGTGTCATTGGCATGTAACGGTTTCTTCCCCCAAGCCATCAGACTCCTCAATACCCAAAGCCTGGACTGACACCAACCTACTGCCCTGCACTGTGCCTATTGTCTTGTTTATTATTTATTGTAATGCCTGCACTGTTTTGTGTACTTTATGCAGTCCTAGGTAGGTCTGTTGTCTAGTGTCATTTTTGTGTTGTTTTATATAGTTTAGTGTAGTTTTTGTATTGTTTCATGTAGCATCAAGTTCCTGAAAAGCATTGTTTCATTTTTACTGTGTACTGTACCAGCAGTTATGGTCGAAATGACAATAAAAAGTGACTTGACTCGACTTGGTTCCAATATATACCAAGACATCTGGCTGCTCTCCCTCTCCCTCCAAACTGTTGTGGACGTGATCCGAGACATCACTGACCCTGGCACCTGGAAAGCAACGTACTATCCAGGTGTCCCTTTCATGTCCACGGAATCTCATGTCTGTTCCCCTGACTATTGAGTCCCCATCACTACCGCTCCCAAAAGGGGCACAAAACTGCTCACAGTACTCCTAGTGAGGCCTCACTAGTGCCTCAACATTACATCCTGGTTTAATATTCTAATCCTCTTGAAATGAATGATAACATTGCATTTGCCTCCCTTGCCACCAACTCAACCTGCAAATTAACCTTTAAGAAATCCTGTATGAGGACTCCCAACTCCCCTTGCACCTCCGATTTTTGAATTTTCTCTCCATTTAAAATATAGTTTATGCTCTTATTTCTTCTACCGAAGTGCATGACGATACACTTCCTGACACTGTATATTATCTGCCACTACTTTGCCTATTCTCCTTATCCGTCTAAGTCCTTCTGTAGCTGTTTGCTTTCTCAACTCATCCTGCCCCTCCACATTTCTTTGTATCATCTGCAGACTTGGGCCCAAAACCATCAATTACATCATCCAAATCATTGGCAACAAAGTAAAAAGAATTAGTCCTGACCCCGACCTCTGTGGAATACCACTAATCATTGTCAGCCAACCAGAAAAGGCTCCCTTTATTGCCACTCTTTGCATCTTACTCTATCCATGCTAGTATCTTTCCTGTACTACCAAGAGCTCTTAATTTGCTAAGCAGCCTCATATGTGGCATTTTGTCAATGCCCTTCCTAAAATCCAAGTATACATCATTCTCCTTTGTCTATCCTGCTTGTTATTTCTTCAAAGAATTTTAACAGATTTGTCAAGCATGATTTTCCTGAAGGATTCCATGTTGACTCTGGCCTATTTTATCATGTACCTCCAAGTACCCTGAAACCACATCCTTAATAATCAACTCCAACATCTTTCCACCACTGAGGTCAGACTAACTGGCCTGTAATTTTCTTTCTTCTGCCTATCTCCTTCTTGATGAGTTGAGTGACATTTACAGTTTTCCAGTGCCAAGCTCCATTGTTTCTTGAAAGATCATTACTAATGCCACCACAATATCTTCAGCCATTTCTTTCAGAAACCTGGGGTGTAGACCATCTGTTCCAGGTGATTTATCTACCTTCAGACCTTTCCATTTCCCAAGAACCTTCTCTTGAGTAATGCCATCTTCACTCAGTTCTGCCTCAAAACTATCAAACATCCACCATACTGCTAGTGTCTTGCACAGTGAAGACGGATGCAGAATAATTCAGTTCATCCACCATTTCCTTGTCCCCCATTATTACATCTCCAGCATCATTGTCAAGCAATTCAACATCTACTCTAGCCTCTCTTTTACACTTTGCATATCTGTAGAAACTTTTGGTATCCTCTTTAGTATTATTAGCTGGTTTACCTTCATATTCTATCTTTTCCTTCTTTAGGACGTTTTTAGTTGCCTTCTGATGGTTTTTAAAAGCTCTACATTCCAGCATTTTGTGTGTGTTGCCTTTATTCTCTGTCTCCTGTTGTAATTTGTAGACTGCATCATTGCTACTGTTTGGAGGGTTGTATATAACTCCCATCAGGGTTCTGATGAAAGGTCTCAGCCCAAAATGTCGACTGTTTACTCTTTTCCTTGGATGCTGCCTGACCTGCTGAGTTCCTCCAGCATTTTGTGTGTGTTGCTTAGATTTCCAGCATCTGCAGATCTTCTCGTGTTTCATTTTATCTTTGCAGTTTCTTAACTCTGTCCACAATGATTCTACACCTTCTGATCCTATGTCAGCTCTTTCTAAGGATTTGATTTCATTTTTTTTATCAATAGAACCATGCCACTCCCTCTACCTACCTGCCTGACCTTTCGATACGATGTGTGCCCTTGGACATTAAGATCCCAACTATAATCTTCTTTCAGCCCTGATTCAGTAATGCCTACAACATCGTACATGGCAATGTGTAACTGTGCTAGAAGTTCATCTACCATATTCCATATACAGCGTGCATTCAAGCATAACATCTTCTGTCCTGCATTCATCATCCTTTTTGATTTTATCCCCCTTTTACATTGCAACTCATCTCGTTCACCACCAAGTTAACCTACCATCAGCCTCTCCTTACTAGCAGTCTCACTATACATTGCCTCTCTTTGTAAATCAACTACCCCATCCTCAGCAATATCACTCTGGTTCCCATCCCCCTGCCAAAATAGTTTAAGCCCCACCCCCACTGCCGAACATCCCCAGCAAACCTGCCCAGAAGAATATTGCTTGCATTCCCCCTTCAGGTTCAGGTGTAAATTCTTCCTTTTGTACAGCTCATACCTTCCCCGGAAGAGAGCCCAATGATCCAAAAACCTAAACCCCTGCTCCCTGCACCAGTTCCTCAGCCACACATTCATCTGCCAAATCATCCTATTCTTAATCTCAGTGGCGCGTGGCACAGCCAGCAGTCCAAAAATTACTACTTTAGAGGCCCAGCTGTTCAGCTGTCTACCTAGCTCCCTAAAATTTCGCTTCAGGACCTCCTCATCTTTTTTACCCATGTCATTTGTGACAATATGTACCAGGACTTCTGGCTGCTCGCCCTCCCCCTTGAGTATGCCATGGACCCGATCCGAGACATTCCTGACCTTAGGTCCTGGGAGGCAGCATACCATTTGGGTGTCTCTATTGCATCCACAGAATCTCACCTCTGTTCCTCTGACTATAGAATCTCCACTGCAGTCCTCCTCACCTCTCCGAAGTCGAAGTTCATCCAGCTGCAGCTCCAGTTCCTTCACACGTTCTCTGAGGAGCTGCAGCTCCATGCACCTGGCTCAGATATAGTTATCTGAGAGACCGGAGATCTTCAAGAATTCCCATATTTCACACACAGAACAAAGCACAGCCCCCGGAGCCATTCTCAGTGTATGGACTGTGCCTTCACAGATGAGGAATGAAAAATAAAGAGGAAGAAGAAACTTACCTGATATTTACCTCGTTCAAGCCTGATAAGCCAAAGCCACTCCCAACACTGGCCCACTCACACTGCGGCCTCTCCAACAATGGCCGTTCCACTTGGTCCTGCCTTATTTTTATTTGCCCTTTCTAATGAACCCAGTTCACTGATGCGTGCAGTCCAACCCGGAAAACTGCCGCGAAGCCATGGACTGCCATGAAATCACCACTTCTGCTCACTGATGGGCGCAGTCCAACTTCAGTTTACGTTGATTATAAATGTATCGTGTGCACTCAGTAAAGTCCTCAGGAGTGTGTCAGGCACCAGGAGATCAGACAGTAATGTAAATTGTGACCCAAAGTTCCTGGTTCAATTTTGTTGCAGGCATTATTTCACCTAGAAATGATTGCTAACATAATTTACAACAGGTAAAATTGATTTTGGATCACATAATCTTTAAAATAAGCAATTCGGTTTTCAGGCTAATGTTTTTGAGTTTCAGCTGGAGAATTCTAATGCAGACTGTGTCCTACATTCTGTCAATGCCTGTAAGTAAGCAGTGTTCTTTTAAAGTGAAGCATTTGTGGACACAGTTCAGAAAACACATCCATTGCAAATTAAATGCTGCAAATTCTTAGTCTTTTCAATTGGTTTTACATCAGGGTATGTCGGTTGCCACCGCAGCACAGCCAGAGCTGCAGATAATGAAAATGTAGAAATACATTAAACATAAATGTACTGCCAAAAGAAGGTTCAATAATTCATGTCATCTGATGTATATTTTGACATGGTTTTTGACATCTACGTTATGGCTATTTTCATGCACGATGGCTGAAGCTGTTCTTAGAGACGCAGTAGAAACCTCTTCAGGGATCATGTCTACAGGGAGCAAAATTTTCCCTTCATCCCGTCATTCCTGTCAAACAAGTCCCATTGGGAGTTAGATGCCACATGTCTGACAGTCCTTTACATGTCTAACAACTCAGATCTTTAACCTGTCTCTAACTGGAGATTTGCATTACGTGAACAGAGTCTAAAACAAACTGACATCCAAAGGTGGGGATGGATTGAAATGAAAACATCACACTTCCCCAGCATTAAAGCTGCCAAAGAATGAAAAGAGCGACCAAAACATTGAGTTGAATTCTTCTGCACCTAGAAAAAGCTGCTCTAGTGTTATAATAGCTGCTGCTTTGATGTCCATTCTCAATTACAACAAACAATTAAAAATTATTTAAATCTTCTTTCTAGAATATGGCCTTTTCTATTGTACAGAGTTCAAACTAAAATTACATCAATAAGTTAACAACATCTGCTTCTATTTTGTTGTCAAATTTATACTCAGAAAGGATAACAGTAATTAAATAAATCATTGGAGTAAAACTTCAGAATCCCCCAGGAAATAAGCATCAAAGACTGTGATGCTTTAAAATAACTGAGTGACATTTTAAGAGTGGCTTCAGACCTAACTCTTCATGTGAAAATTGGCAATTTCTATGTACTAAATGGTAAGTGTACATTGTCTCACCTACATTAGAAGAAGGAAATATAATCCTAGAGAGGAACAACACACGAAGATTAAGGAAAATGACACACACAAAGTGCTGGAGGAACTCAGCAGGCCAGGCGGCATATAGTCCTGTCAAAGGCTATTGGCCTGAAATGTCGACTGCACTCTTTCCGTAGATGCTGCCTGGCCTGCTGAGTTCCTCCAGCATTTTGTGTGGGTTGCTCAGATTTCCAGCATCTGCAGATTTTCTCTTGATTGTGCTAAGATTAAGGAAAAAATGAATGGCTGATTTAAAGACTGTCCCAGGAACTTGTTTCTTGAGAGATTTTATAATTTTAGATTATGTAAATTCCCAAAACACTTAATTGAAATACTATCAAATGGGGAAAAAATAGGGGGGGGGGAACGTTTAGAGAATAAAGGAATCTATCAGTAATAGAGTTGAGAGTGATATAGACTGTTGACAGAATGGAAGAAAAAGTTGGAGTATCATCTGCAAAAATGTGGTGAAATTTTATTAACTGCAGCTGATCTGTCTGGAGGAGGTATAAAGCGCAGGATATGATTTGGATAGAGGAGAGAGGGTAGATGCAGGAACTATATGATACTGGTGACCACAGTGCAAAATATCTAAAATAAAAGGGAATTCATTATCTGTGGAGAGGGAACATGTTGCTTAGCAATATAGGTTGATATCATTTCCTGATTACTAGCCAGTTTAACAGGTAAGGCTGGATATCATGTCATCCACCATGACTCAACGCTGAATTTCAGATAACCCACCTCTCCTGTTTGGTCAGAACCATCTAGTTCTCATGAATGGTCATCAATCTTTAATGCTAATTCAGTTTATGATGCTTATTCAACCAAATAGACCATCTTAACCCTCAGAAGTTACTTCAGGGGTCATTCGTTTAAATTCAGCACTTTACCCAAACTCACCCCCATACTGCCCCTTTGTGAGTCTCTTCTTCATGAAGATCTTCATGATGTCATATCTCTTCTCCATCAGTATCTTGGTCAAATAAATACTTAATCCTTTGTCATGTAGAAGTTAATAGACACACTTCCCTTCAATTAAATCTAGTATTTCCAACAATTTAACTGCTCTTCTTCATTCAGTCTCCCATTGAAGACAGAGTCTTCCTTTAAAACCACTCAGCTCAGACATTTTTGGCTTTCCGAACATTGTGCTGTCAGTGTTTGTCCACTTAGTTGTGCTGGCATTGTGTCCCACTATATCTTCTCCAGTTTCCCACTCCCCCATGGTTATTTGGGCACTCCTTCAACCTCTAATTGGGAGTGTCTCTCATTGCTTCACCCCTCTCCGTCAGCACCATTCACTGTTTTGGACCATTCTTTTTCCCTATATTACCTTTATTGCTTTTTCTTTCTGTCCTGTCATGCAGTCACCTCTCTCTACTTAGATGGAATTGATTTCCCTTTCTTTTGCTGCACCACAATCAAATTCCCAGTATTTGAAGCACTTCTGCACAGCAAGTTGTGTAGGTGGGTATGTCTGTCCTTGTGGGAATTCCTGCCTCCTCTATGCAAGACTGGTAACCTCTCTATTTAAGGAGAGAACAGTGCTGCAGACTGTGGCGCATTTTAAGTTGCTGTTTGAAGTTTAAGCACATACCAGAAAACATTAACAGTAAATTATGCTTACAATATCATGGAATTCATGTTTGAACTAATTGTATGCAGAGGTGTATTCATGCCGTATTCTACTTTTGCATTTTGGTTTCATTGGTTTTAAAGTATAGCAGT
Organism: Mobula hypostoma; assembly: GCF_963921235.1. Taxonomy (NCBI): domain Eukaryota; kingdom Metazoa; phylum Chordata; class Chondrichthyes; order Myliobatiformes; family Myliobatidae; genus Mobula; species Mobula hypostoma. Next base: position 35,563,706 of record NC_086107.1, on the reverse strand, counting down.
ATTAAATAATATGTGAAAGACAGCCCAAGAGTAACTGATGTACATAGTACAATCAAAATGACATCAATAGAACAATATTATTTCTGGTTATAAGCTGTATGATAACTTGGAAACCAGCCACGTGTGCTTCATTTGCAGTGGGATCTTGTATACTGAATAATTCAGTGGGGATTAGCTATATAAGAATCTTCATTGCCTTCTCGCTTCTCCATCATTCTTTTTCTCCCTACATTCACCATTCACCGATTATGCTTTTCCTCATGGTTAGTCATTTCTACTCTCAGTCACTCTGCCAAATTCACTTTCTCCTATCTCTTTCATTTGACAACTGACCATTTTTACTCATATTTGTTGACTCCTTTACTCTGTCTCACACAGGCACTTCTCCTTTCCCATCCAGTCTCTCACTCACCCACTTTTGTATTCAGGGTGGTGGGAAAGGAGTGAGGAGGTCTTCTTGTGTGAAAAGGGAATGGACGAATTTCTTATTTCTATCGGAGCACATGCATTATCTGAGAATTGATTTGTGCAGATCAGCTGGAAATAAATTTAGCGTGAGAAAGATTTTACTGCTAAATCTGAGGACAACTCAAAGCTTACCCAGACATGTTCATCCCAGAATTTACTCTGGAATTTTAGCAACATATATAGAAACAAAACAAAATTTCTGATGCATAAGAAAGCTCATCATGTCTAAGGAAAAAGAACTACTTGCCCTCATTTCACCTCCCTTTGATAGATCTAGAGCTCTGCTAATCATCTCTCTTCAAGCACACAGCCAAGCCATTATTCACTATAGTGAATGTATTTGCTTCTACGGCCCATTGGAGAAGTGTGATCGAGAACCCTTCAATTCTCTGAATGAAAAGAATTTCTTCTCTAATCTCTCAAACTGCATTTAAATCTAATTACCCACCAGTTTTTGGCCAATCAGCAAATAGAAATAGGTTCTTGCTGCTTACTCTTTCTAGGCCTCTCATAATAATCTCTCTTCAACCTCTCAACATCTTAATGCTTTTCAATCTTTCCCCGTACCTGTTATTTTCCGGTCCTGTTTACATCCTTGTAAATCTTATCTGTGCCCTCTCCAGTATGAGCACTGCGGTGCATCTGGTAGAGCTGTTGTCTTGCAGCTTCAGTGAGCCGGATTCGCTCATGACTTCCAGGGTTCTCTGTGTGGAGTTTGCACTGTGAATTTTCTCTGGGCCCCCGTTTCTTTCCACCACCCAACAATGTGCGTGCCAGTAGGTTAATTGGCCACAGATTATGGTAGAGACCAGGAGGAATTGATGGGAATGTAGAGAGAATAAAATGATGTTAGTGTCTGATCGGATCAGATTCATTTATTTATCACGTCTACAATCAATACATAGAGTAAATAGTGACATTTGCACTAACAACCAATATAACCTGAGGATGTGCTGGGTGAAGCCTGCAAGTGTTGTCACACATTCCGGTGCCAACAAAGCCCTGAGACTTCAGTTCCTCTATGCTCCTCAATAATGGCCGTTTCACCATCTCAAATACATGATTTGACACTTGTATGGATTAAATTCTAGTCATCACTTTTCTGCCCAAATAACCAAGCTATCACCATCCTCTTGGAGTCTAGAGCTTTCTTCCACACTATCAGTTGCATGGCCAATGTTTGTATCATATGCAAAAATTTTTATAGTGTACCCAATATTGAAATCAAAATCACGAAAATGTTTTGCAGAAAGCAAGGGACAAAGTGTCAAGCACTGTGGGAGTACTCTGGAAAATCCTCCTATTCACAATGCACCTGACCAGCATTGCCCTCTGTATCTTGTTGTTCAGTCGGCTAGGCTCCAGTTTGCCATTCTACCATGAATTTTTTGGCCTTTTATCTTTTTTTTGTCTGACCAGTCTGCTCTGCTGAATTTTGTTAAGAGCCTTGCAATAATCCAGGCAGACTCCATCAAAAGCAGAGCGTTAGAATGCATCTGAATGGACAAAGCTTTTACACAAATTTGAAAGTCTTGATAACTTTGATAGGCAGTGAAGTGGAATTCTCCTCAGTCAAAGATTTTTATAGGAGCTAAGAGGGCATAACTGTACCTAATAAAGTGGCCACTGAGTGTATACGTCCGTGGCCTGCTGCTATACACTACTCACTTCAATGTTAAACATGTTGTGCGTTCAGATTTGCTCTTATGCACACCACTGTTGTAACACGTGTTTTTTGAGTTATTTGTGGCCTTCCTGGCAGCTTAAAGCAGCCTGGTCATTCTTCTCTAACCTCTCTCATTAACAAGGTACTTTCATCCACTGAACTCCTGCTTACTGGATTGTTTTTTTGTTTTGGTAACAATTCTCTGTAAGCTCCAGAGACCGTCATGCATGAAAATCCCAGGAAATCAGCAGTTTTTGAGATACTCAAACCACCTGTCTGGCACCAACAATCATTCCATGGCCAAAATCACTTAGATCACATTTCTTCTCCATTCTGATGTTTGGTCTGAACAACAACAGAATCTCTTGATTCTTTTATGTATAGAGAGATGTTTGCATTAACAAGCAGATGCATAGGTGTACCTAGCAGGGCAACCACTAAGTGAGTACCCCCTACAATACCTGTTAGGGCTCTTTGAGCAGTGCCTCTCATATTCAGGAGATCTCCAAGCAGGACCATGTGACCACCAGCTTTTGACACACACCAACGTTCACCAGAACGGTTCCAGTGGCTAGGACAGGTGGCACACCATCACCTTCTCACTGTCAATTATGGATGAACAATAAATACATGATCCCAGTGTCCCAAAAGAGAAAAAAATTTTAAAAAATGCTGTGGAACAATGGCTCATCTCTGAGCTGAGCGTGGGCGGTGATCTGCAGTGAGCAAGAAACAGTGCATTGATTTTCTGATGCCTGTGTCAGCCATGAGTGGGAAGTAGTTGCAGGTTTGTGGTCTGTGTTATTTTCCATTTTCACAGAAAGCGGTTTTCTCATGAAAGCAGTAAACCAACTGAAGGCTTCTCCTGTATCATGGTAGATGGATAGGGCAGCATTATTTATAGGCACTGGGATTGCTTTTGCTGTGTTCTAGTTCGCTTTAATGACTGACTAGAAACCGAGGTACTGAAAATATGGAATTCAGTGGGTTAGTCATAACTAAAGCAGTCATTTCACCCAGATGAAAGTCCATTGACATAAATGATTTTTGAATAGTGCAACAGTAATAATCCCACTGGCAACTCAGACAGTAAGAGAGAAGAATACACAATTCTCTTTGCCAGTAACATTGACAAGAAATTACAAAATGTGCAATAAATCATGTTTTTTCTTCATTTATGGTGGTGAAAATCTAGATTCCAGTTTCTTTTTTCTCCTTAAAATGTTGAAACATTCTATTTGTTGCATCTAAGTAGATTTGCATCTTGGGCTTGTTATGCTTTACCTATCAATTGGTCCTTCATGTTTCATCAGTAGATAGAAGGCTTTCTCTGTGCAAATGGGACTGAGTTCAAGGCTTTTCTACGACCCCTGGATATTAACGTGTCAAATTTAATAACATTCTTTTAATGTCAATGGGTCAGTGTCAACCACTTCATGTCTGGTGAAGTAGAAACACCCCTTAACTCTTGTGCAGATTCAGTCTGGTTGCTCCCTGTGTCCCTGTGTTCTATATTAACATAAAATTCTAATAATGATCTAGCATGCTTGGATCTTGGTCTATACCAGACTTCCCGATTTTTTGGACTCTTTGATCTTATTTTTATTTACACATTAACACTTCTTTTAATTGTCCATTTCATTTTTGGATTTTTCACAATGCAGAACACTGGGGTGTTGAAGGGACTGGGGCACCTTTGAGAGGAAAAGCAGCAAGACAAGCAAGGCAATGATGAGTGGAAAGGCAGCAGAGGCATTGGGAGCAAGGAACCTGACACCTGTTGAGGTTGAAAGGCAATGCGGGGATGGATAAGTGAAAGGGAGCCCAAAAACTAGGCGGGGGGCCCCAGTCAGCAGAAAGAGAAAGTTGCAAACATCACCTGGTGAGCCAGATGCCCGATCCTCAGGACTTCAGAACAGTCAGCCAGGGGATTATTAGAGTTTTGCTGTAGTCTATTTCTTATATGATAGATAACTCCAGTTTCTTTATAGTTAGCAAACCAATGCGGTGCATTAAACTATATCATCTAGGATTCTTCATTTCTCTCATTTCAGATCACTTCTTTTGGTGCACAGCTTTATTGATTTTTTTAATCTTTGAGTGAAAACATCACATAAAATCAATACTCTATATACAACTGTAGTTTTACAATAGAGACGTACCATTTACAGAATTTTTTGTTACTAGAAAAGCTGACTTTTTTTCCTGAATTGTCTAATTAAAGGTGTTTTTAAAAAAGACACTTTGATATTAAGTGACGAAGTAAAAGTTGTTTTACACAGAAGCTGAGCAATTGTTATATTGGCAGAGATACAAAAGTGATTCACTAGCAGTATAACTTAAGAAGTTATATATTATGGAGTTTAACCTGGCCAAATGTGAAACGTTTAACTGTGGCAGGTCAAATGTAAAGAGACTTTATATTGTTAAGGGCAAGACCCTTAACAGTGTTGATGAGCAGAGGTATCTCGCAGTCCAAGTTCATAGCTCCCTGAAAGTGACTACACAGGTTAGTAAGGTAACTAAGAAGGCATATGGCATGCTTGCCTTTATTAGTTGGGTTATTGAGTTTTAAGAGTCAGGAAGATATGTTGCATCTTTATAAATCTTGAGTTAGGTCACATCTGGAGTATTGCATATAGTTCTGGTCATCCAATTACAGGAAGGATGTTGGGGCTTTGGAGAGGGTGCAGAAGCAGTTAACCAGGAAGCTGTGTGGACTGGACGGCATGTGCTGTAATGAGAGGTTGGAGAAACTTGAGCTGTTTTCTCTGGAGCAGTAGAGGCCGAGGGAAGATCTGATAGAGATTTGACTTTGAGAGGCATAGATAGTGAAGATAGACATAGAGGGTGGTGAGTGCCTGGAACGCACTGTCTGGGGAGATGGTGGAGGCAGAAACATTCGGGACTTTTAAGAGGCATTTAGATTGGCACATAAATGTGAGGGAAATTATCAGATGTGGGCACTGTATAGGCAGAAAGCATTCGCTTAGTTGGCTATTGGGTTACTGATTTGATTGGGTTGGCACAACATTGTGGGCTGAAGGGCCTGTTCCTGTGCTGTACTGTACTGTTCTTTGTTCTGTAATTGTGAGGACAGTCTGTTCAAGGAGGCGCTTTTTTCTCCACGAGAAGGGGAGGGACCTGATAAAGCTCTCTGAGGTAGTGATTCTTATGTTTGTTTTTTTAACAAAGGCAAACTTGCAAGGGTAGAAATATTTTATTTACAGATTTACAGAATTGCTTCATCTCAGCCATATTTTACTCAGGATCTTCAGCCCACCAAAAGCGCATGTGACCCATTCAACAATGTCACTTCCAGTTCCAGGCGAACCGTCCACACTGATCACTGTGAACTGAAGTTCTTTATAAGTACAGATACAATAATGCAGTTTCTCCCTTTAAAGAAAACAAGCACAATAGTAGGTCCTCATGAACCTGCAAGACACAATAATGCTTTCCAACAAAGATATTTGTATTAACTTCAGTTGTAATGAGCAAATACAGTCCCTTATTCACTCAACAATATACAATCCGTCTCGGCGGTGGCTTAGTGATCCCTCTTAGACTGTTATTTGTTTCCACAGCTGTCTGGCTTTCACTAGCTACGTTAATACCAGTGTGTTTTTGAGAACCCTGACCTATGTGCTCATTTCTTTCACATCCTTCTGCCAAGATCCTGCCTGTTCATCTCTGTTCATGTTCTAGCTGTGTGACCATAATTTGTTTCATGTGCCTCAAAATGGAGCCCTGACCTACACCCATGTGATTAGTGAGTCTTTGCACAAGTTCCAACTGATTCTGTCTCAAGTCACACAGCTCCTTGTGTTGGCTACATATCATAGATATCAACTCCTGTTGGTTTGTGTTGAACCGTTGCTGTTGTTCTGACCTTGGGTCTTGCGTGGTCTCCCCATCTTTTTTATTTTTCCTCTTCAGCTTCGGCAAGAATCGTGGAGATATTTTTGTTTTAGATTTAGATTATTTAGATTATGAGGACACACAATCCTCTTTTATTGTCATTTATTAATGCATGCATTAAGAAATGATACAATGTTTCTCCAGAATGATATCACAGAAACACAAGACAAATCAAGACTGAAACACTGACAAAAACCACATAATTATAACATATAGTTACAACAGTGCAAAACAATACTGTAATTTGATAAAGAACAGACCATGGGCACGGTAAAAAAAAGTCTCAAAGTCTCTCGAAAGTCCCATCATCTCACACAGACGGCAGAAGAAAGGAAGAAACCTCTCCCTGCCGTGAACCTCCAGCACCACAACCTTGCTGATGCAGCACCCTGGAAGCACCCGACTACAGCCGACTCTTGAGTCTGTTTGAAAACTTCGAGCCTCCGACCAGCCCTCCGACACTGAGCATCGAGCACTATCTCCGCTGAGTGCTTCGACCCCGGCCCCGGCAACAGGCAATAGGCAAAGCCGAAGGTTTGGGGCCTTCCCCTCTGGAGATTCTCGATCGCACAGTAGCAGCGGCAGCGAAGCGGGCATTTCAGAAGTTTCTCCAGATGTTCCTCCATGCTTTTCATGTCTGTCTCCATCAAATCAGGATTGTACACGGCCCCTACTTAACAAATACGATGTCATTTCGGAGCGGCCGCATGCACTGCGTCGCATCCTATCTTCTCCTCCCCTCCAGTCTTTAACTGAAAGTCAATGAGAGACAAGATTTTGAACCACAGCTGCACAATGTAGAAGCAAGGCTGGCAACTTCTTCATCATGATCACTCAATTCAGCACTGGCATTCCGACTGTCATGCTGGTGTAGCTGGTACAGATGTCTATGGAAGGTGGAGTTGTTGCGCTTCTCTTGCATAACCTCTCTGGATCTCTCATGGATTCCACCAGGCTGAAGTTTTCACATGCAGTCAGGCTTGTGTTAACTGGTTCTGTTCACAGGGAGTTGCTGTTGACCTATCCCTCTCTCATATGAGGATATGGGGCACCATAGTCCAAATCACCAAGTTAAGATATTTAGGCCTTTTCAGGGATGGAATACTGGCAATGGATCTATGAAAAGATATGCAGCTGACCTGTACCTTCCACATTTTTCAGTAATTGTTTAATCTTCCCTTCTCTCTAGTCTGTTTATAATTATTGACTGTATCAACCAATAGGGCATTGTTATCAAGGAGGCTAATCTGCAGGAGAACTGTTATCTGTTGTAATTGGAAGGATCTCGCAGTGGATAATAGAAGTTGCTTAGCGATCAAGAGAACCAGTAATAGATAAGGAACTTTAAAGCTCAAGGAAAAATAGGTTGGGAAGGGCCATGACTTAACTAACCATAATGAAGAGAAGTGCACACTGCACAGGCATAAGAAAGCTATTAGCCTGAAAAGAAGCAGGTTGAATACTAAACTAATGAGTGGAAGCTCTGATTAGAATTAATGCTCTTCATAACAGGGCACTAGTTCTGTGAATAAATTCCTGGCAAATACAATTAATGAAAATGAACTTTAAAAGTAAGCAACCAACAGATCTAAAGTCCACAAGGATCTGGATGGATAAAGATAATCAAGGGCTACGAGGGTTTCATTGCTGATTAAAGACTCCATGGAACACAATAGATTTCTATAAGAAGATCTGAGGAAATGATGTGAAGCTTGTCATACTTTGAGATTCAAGAAGAAAATATCAGTTTTCACCGGAGATTAAATGGAAGAAAAACTCTGTGCTGTGATTTTTTTTCAGTTCTCGTCTTATTTTTGATGTGTTTGTCAGCTTTGTAGCCTTTTGTCATGAATGTATCAGGTTAATTTGGTGATCTGGGTTGCTGGGGAGTGGGCAACAAGTTTCTTGTCAACATTTGTATTGTTTGTATCTGATCTTCTTTGCTTGTTGTCTGGGATTATTCTGTCTGTTATTCTGGCAGCAAGTTATTTTTACAATCCCAATGCAACCTTTCCTAATCCAAATTCCATGTTACTTGGAACGCTGAACCCAAGTAAGGTGCACTTGAGAGCTGTGCCTTTGAAACTTCGCATGGACAGTTTCACACCCAAATAATCAATCGTTTCTCCAAAAGCATTGACCTTTGACAAATCTGCCCCTGGCTTCTCTACAAGGAGCACGAAGCGACAGTTTCTCCCAGAGACAAGAGTTACCAAGTGTTGAGAACATTGTCAGAATGGTGAGATTTAATGCAGCACACAATGTTATTTCAGCAGTTTCTCTGAGCCCAGGAGAGAAACTAGGATTTATAAAAACATAGTCCCATTTTGCTCATGGTTTTTTTTGTTTTGAAGCCATCAAAAATTGCCGCAGTGTGATGTAATCTCCAAATCTTTACCCAGTACTTGTAAATTTTAAACTGTATGTTACTCCAAAGACTTTCCTTAGGTTATATTCCATCCTTTACTTTTCAAAAGAAGTGACTTGCCATGTGCATCATTACCTGATAGATGACTTGGCGTTCCTTTGTCAACTATAGTTGGCCTTGAATGGCCTTTTGTTTTGTATCATTCTATGATTCTGTCATCTTCGTCTCACACACAAATATTTCTCCTTCAACTGAAGTAATTACTATTTGGAATAGATTCAAATTAGCTTCTTCTTAGTTGCATCTAACAGCACTCCACTTTAGATTAGATTATGAGGACACTCAGTCCTCATTTATTGTCGTTTAGAAATGCATGTATGCATTAAGGAATGATACAATGTTCCTCCAGAGTGATATCACACAAAAAACAAGATAAACCAAAGACTAACACGGACAAGACCACATAATTATAACGTATAGTTACAGCAGTGCAAAGCAATGCCATAATTTGATAAAGAGCAGACCGTGGGAACGGTTAAAAAAAAGTCTCAAAGTTCCGATTGACTCCTGATAGCAGGCGGCAGAAGGGAGAAACTCTCTCTGCCATAAACCTCCAGGCACCGACAACGGTCGATGCATTGGAAGCATTCAACCACAGCTGACTCTGAGTCCATCCGAAAACTTCGAGCTTCCGACCAGCCCTTCGACACCGAGCTCCGAGCACCATCTCTGCTGAGCGCTTCGACCCTGTCCTGGCCGCCGAGCAACAAGCAAAGCCGAGGATTTGGGGCCTTCCCCTCCAGAGATTCTGGATCACACAGTAGCAGCGGCAACGAAACAGGCATTTCAGAAGTTTCCCCAGATGTTCCTCCGTTTTCTCACGTTTGTCTCCATCAAATCAGGATTGTGCACGGCACCCTACTTGACAGATAACAGATATCATTCACCGGAGTGGCCGCGCAAGCTGCGTCGCGCCGCCATCTTCTCCTCCTCCTCCTTTGCCTGATTTGGTATTTCCAATGTTCCCATAATTTTGCCTTGAATTTGGCATTGTTCATGTGCAAATGATGTATCATTGCTTTAAATAAAGATGCATTCTTATCCCATTGGAAGACATACGTAACACATTTCCAGAGGGACTGTATTGACAAAACACAATGCCAAGCTGCCAAGTATTGGATCGCTCTTCTAATATAAAACTAGGGTTCAGGCCTAATGGATATGTGAATTTCCACTGCAGTTGATAGTGTTACAGCTGCCGGTTGTGCAACTAATATACGAATTTCATGTGGCAATCTTTGCCATTAAATTGATGCATTTGCTTTGTGTTTACAAGAAACTTGTGGACCTGGAAAAGTCCAGGTGATAGCACTAGGAATCAAATTGACTTTATTACTGTAAACCAAAGATTTAAAAACTCAGTGACTCAATGCAAAACATATGCAGGTGTAGACTATAATAGTGATCATAACCCAGTAGTATGTCATGTAAAGGTAAAACTTAAAAAACTAAAGAAGCAAAAACCTGAACAATCCCTTGACTACTTGCAAATATTTAAAGAAGAAAACTTAAAACAAAAATTTACAATTGAAATAAGAAATAGATTTCAAAGACGAGAAATAGAATCTGTTGAAGATGATAGCAATCATGTAGAAATGAAATTTAACCCTCTGAAGGATGCCTTGGTAGAATCAGCAAAGTCAGTGATTCCTAAAGAAGAAAAAAGCACAAAGAATAAATGGATGACAGATGAAATCAAAAATCTAATGGAAGAAAGCAAATCCTATAGAATATAACTCCTTAGATAAAAAAGTTAAAAGCTTATGTCAAAAAGCCAAAGAAGAATGGTTAAACCAGGAATGCGAGCGAATAGAAAGAATCTCTATTACTGATCCAAAGAGGTTACATCAACAAATCAAGAATATCACTGGTAAAAAGCTCCTCTGTTCTTCAGGTTGGATGTTTGAAAGCAAAGGACGGTACCATTATCATGGAAAAAGATGAGATTATGAACAGATGGACTGAGTATATTCAGGAATTGTTTGAAGATGATCGAGGTGAAAAACCAGAAATTAAGAAAAACATTAAGTATTTTAAAATCTGAAGTTCGTAATGCAATAAATAAGATGAAAAAGGGAAAGACAGCAGGTCCTAATGAATTAGTAATAGAACAAATTATCGCCCTTGAAGATTATGGAATTGAAAAACTTACTGATTTAATCAATGACACTTATGAGACTGGAATAATACCAGAAGAGATTAAATAAAATCAGTATTTATCACTCTTCTTAAGAAACTTGGAGCAATAGAATGTGAATTACATGGGACCATAAGTTTAATGAGTCATATCACCAAGATACTTCTAAGAATTTTGATGATAAGAGCTAAAAGATACAAGCTGAAATAGGTAAAGAACAATGTGGTTTTGAGAAAGACAATATTGATGTGATAAGGTGAAGCACAATAAGTCATTTGAAATATTACAGAAAACTCTCGATCTAGATTCGAAAGACCTCCGCCTAATCAGAAATCTGTACTGGGAACAAACTGCCGCTGTAAGAATAAATGGAGAAATAAGTCAGTTTATGAAAATCAAGAGAGGCGTTAGACAAGGGTGTGTTTTCGCCCCCGATTTATTTAATGTGTACCGTGAAACAATATTACAAAAAATAAGAGAAATCTTGGGAATCAAAGTTGGTGGTGGAAACATCAATAATTTCAGATATGCAGATGACACTGTGTTAATTGCAAGTATGGAGGAAGAACTACAAAACTTAATTGATATAATTGTTGAAGAAAGTGCAAAAATGGGTCTATCTGTCAATCGCAAAAAGATAGAATATATGGTGATATCCAAAAAGAAGGAGAATCCTATCTGCAGGCTGAAAATACAGGCTGTAAATGGGGAAGACATAAAACAAGTACAGAAGTTTTGCTACTTAGGAAGCTGGGTGACATCAGATGACAGGTGCGACTTGGACATCAAAAGAAGAATAGGGATGGCAAAAGACACCTTTACGAGAATGAAGAGTATACTGACCAACACTAACCTAGGCATGACAACCCGCCTCAGAGTGCAGAAATGTTATGTTTATCCAGTTATGTTATATGGATCAGAATGTTGGACAATATCTATTAACATGAGGAAACGAATTGTAGCAGCAGAGATGTGGTTTTTGAGGAGGATGCAAAGAATACCATGGATGAAATGAATATCTAACGAGCCTGGCATGAACAGAGCAAACACAAAAAGAGAAATAATGTATGAGATCATGAAAAGGCAACGTAACTTCACTGGACATGTGATCAGAAAAGAGGAGTTAGAATGCACAGTAATTATGAGAAAGATTGAAAGGAAGAAAGCAAGAGGAAGACAAAGACAAATGATGATGGAGATAGCAGCCAGAGAACTGGAAGTGAATACCAATGAATTGATCCACTTGACCCGAAACAGGAGTGTGTGGGACATGGTAGTCAAAGCTCAAACTGGGCACGGCACCTGATGATGATGATGATTACAAGAAGCAGACGAGAGTCATATTCAATGATTGACTGACATTTAGTGAAATGTCTGAATCACATTCGCGCATACATTGTAAGTGTCTTAAACTCGCTTAACAATGATTCATTTGGAAAATATCTCTGAAAAATGGGCAAGTCTGGGGTTTCTAAAAGACTGCTCGATTTGTCTTTCCTTAACTTGGCAGTTTGTGAAAGGCACATTAAAATCTGTAGTAACTTAAACCTTGTTAAATTCTTCAAAACACCAGATGACATCTTAGTGGAACAAGTAAGTTTCAAACAAGCAGAAAACACATATAGTGTGTAGTGAAATTAGTTTTGTTTAAAAAGTCTACAGAAGTTCATGTTAATTCATTCATATGAAGAGAGCTTTCAATTCATGTATGCAGAGACAGAATAATATATAAATATTCTTTTGCCACGTAAGCCACAGAGCTGTGATTTTCCAGTCCAGAACACAATTTTTTGATGATAAAATAAAAGGAACAATTGTAGTGGTGTGCTACACACAGCGCTAGAATAACCACACGGAGTCAGTGAGCTGGAGTTGCGATGAAAGAAATTTATTCAAACTTCGCGGCCTGCTTTAAAGCCTTCCTGTTCCCGCCCTCCCTGGGCAGGATTGCTGTGGGAAATGCATATTCCCAGACCCTTACTGCGCGCGGGAGCCTGGCGCCCTTTTTGGGGCCGGCCCTCTGCCTGCGCGCGCTGTTGTGAGCCGGTTCGTGTGTGCCAGAAAGTGGGTCGCCACATAACCGCGCGCCCCCCCCCCCAGAACCGGCGATACCTCCCCCAATGTCCACAGTCTGGATCGGCCTCTGTTTGGGAGGTCTGCCCCTGCGCCGCGGTGCCTGAGCCTGGACCGGTTGCGCCAAGTCCACATGGGCCGGTTTGAGTCGGTCCACCGTAAATACCTCCTCTCTCCCCCCAATGTCCAGCACGAATGTGGACCCGTTGTTCCTGATCACCTTAAACGGTCCCTCGTAGGGCCGCTGTAGCGGTGCCTGGTGTCCACCCCGTCGTACAAAAAGAAATTTACAATTCTGCAGGTCTTTGGGTACGCAGGTCGGGCTCTGTCCGTGCTGTGAAGTGGGTATGGGGGCCAGGTTACCGAGCCTCTCCCGTAGTCTGTCCAGGACTGCTGTGGGTTCTTCCTCTTGCCCCCTTGGGGCTGGTATGAACTCTCCTGGGACGACCAGGGGCACGCCGTACACCAACTCAGCCGACGAGGTGTGCAGATCCTCCTTGGGCGCCGTGCGGATTCCGAGCAGGACCCAGGGAAGTACATCCATCCAGTTAGGCCCCTCCAGGCGGGCCATGAGAGCCGATTTCAGGGGACGGTGGAAGCGCTCCACTAGTCCGTTCGACTGTGGGTGGTAGGCAGTTGTGTGGTGTAGCTGTGTTCCTAAAAGGCTGGCCATAGCCGACCACAGGCTGGAGGTGAACTGGGCGCCCCTGTCGGAGGTAATGTGGGCCGGCACCCCAAAGCGTGCTACCCAGGTTGCGATCAGTGCTCGGGCGCAGGATTCGGAGGTGGTGTCGCTGAGCGGGACTGCCTCTGGCCATCTGGTGAACCGGTCTATCATAGTTAGGAGGTACCGCGCCCCTCGTGACACTGGCAGGGGCCCCACGATATCCACATGGATGTGGTCGAACCTCCGGCGGGTGGGTTCGAACCGCTGCGGCGGAGCCTTGGTGTGCCGCTGCACCTTGGCTGTTTGGCACTGCATGCACGTTTTGGCCCATTCACTGACCTGCTTACGAAGTCCATGCCACACGAACCTGTTGGAGACCAGCCGGACAGTTGTCCTGATGGAGGGGTGCGCTAAGTTGTGAATGGATTCAAAAACCTGCCGGCGCCAGGCTGCTGGGACGACGGGGAGGGTTTGGCCAGTAGCTACGTCACACAGTAGGGTCCTCTCACCTGGGCCTACGGGGAGGTCTTGGAGCTGTAAACCGGAGACTGCAGTCCTGTAACTGGGGATCTCAGTGTCTGCCTGCTGTGCCTCTGCCAGCGCTGCATAGTCCACCCCCTGGGACAGGGCCTGTATGGTAGGTCTGGAAAGTGCGTCTGCCACAACGTTGTCCTTTCCAGAGACATGCTGGATGTCCGTCGTGTACTCGGAGATGTAGGACAAATGTCGCTGCTGGCGGAACGACCAGGGGTCGGACACCTTAGTGAACGCAAAGGTAAGTGGTTTGTGGTCTGTGAACGCGGTGAAGGGCCTACCTTCTAAGAAGTACCTGAAATGCCGGATTGCCAGGTATAGTGCCAATAGCTCCCGGTCGAAAGCACTGTATTTGAGTTCAGGTGGTCGTAGGTGTTTGCTGAAGAACGCCAGGGGTTGCCAGCGGCCCTTGATGAGTTGTTCCAGCACTCCACCGACTGCTGTGTTGGATGCGTCCACCGTGAGGGCAGTAGGAACGTCCGTTCTGGGGTGCACTAGCATCGCGGCGTTTGCTAAGGTTTCTTTGGTTTTAATGAAAGCGGTTGCGGCCTCTTCGTCCCAGGTAATGTCCTTGCCCTTACCCGACATCAGGGTGAACAGGGGGCGCATGGTTCGGGCTGCTGAGGGGAGGAAACGGTGGTAGAAATTCACCATACCCACGAATTCCTGCAAGCCTTTGATTGTGTTCGGTCGGGGGAAGTGGCGGACCGCGTCTACCTTGGCGGGCAGCGGGGTTGCCCCGTCTTTAGTAATCCTGTGGCCGAGGAAGTCGATGGTGTCGAGTCCGAACTGGCATTTGGCTGGGTTGATTGTAAGGCCGAATTCGCTCAGGCGGGAGTAGAGCTGGCAGAGGTGGGACAGATGCTCCTGCCGACTACTGCTGGCTATGAGGATGTCGTCCAAATAGAGGAATGCAAAGTCCAGGTCGCGTCCCACCGCGTCCATTAGCCACTGAAAAGTCTGTGCGGCATTCTTGAGACCAAACGGCATTCGGAGGAATTCGAAAAGTCCGAACGGGGTGATAAGTGCTGTTTTGGGGATGTGGTCCGGATGTACCGGGATTTGATGGTATCCCCGGACGAGGTCTACCTTGGAAAAGATCCTTGCGCCGTGTAGGTTTGCTGCAAAGTCTTCAATGTGCGGCACAGGGTAGCGGTCTGGCGTTGTAGCCTCGTTCAGTCTGCGGTAGTCACCGCATGGTCTCCAGCCCCCCGTTGCCTTGGGAACCATGTGAAGGGGGGAGGCCCATGGGCTGTCGGACCGTCGTATGATCCCTAATTCCTCCATCTTCTTGAACTCCTCCTTCGCCAGTCAGAGCTTGTCCGGGGAAAGCCTTCGAGCACAGGCGTGGAGGGGTGGTCCCTGGGTCGGGATGTGGTGCTGTACTCCGTGTCTGGGCATGGCTGCCGTGAACTGCGGTGTCAGTACTGACGGGAAATCCGCCAGGACCCTGGTGAATTCATCGTCGGACAGCGTGATGGAGTCCAGGTGTGGGGCTGGCAACTGTGCTTCACCCAGGGAGAACGTTTGAAAAGTCTTGGCGTGGACTAATCGCTTCCCTTGCAGGTCGATCAGCAGGCTGTGGGCTCGTAGAAAATCTGCCCCCAGCAGTGGTTGGGCCACGGCGGCCAGTGTGAAGTCCCACGTGAACCGGCTGGAGCTGAACTGTAGCCGCACCGTGCGGGTGCTGTAGGTTCGTATTGTGCTGCCATTAGCGGCCCTCAGGGTGGGTCCCGGTTCTCTGTTGCGGGTGTTGTAACTCGTTGGAGGTAAGACGCTGATCTCCGCTCTGGTGTTGACCAAAAAGCGGCGTCCCAACTGCTTGTCCCAGACGTACAGGAGGCTGTCCTGATGGCCAGCCGCCGTAGCCATCAGCGGCAGCTGGCCCTGGCGTTTCCCGGGAATTTGCAGGGCGGTCTGCAGCGGCGGGCCTCCATGCCCCACCGCTGGTGGTAGAAACACCATTGTTCGTTGGGCTCCTCACTCCCATCGCCGGGTTTTGTAGGCTCTGCTGCCGGGCCTGGTCTGGTCTGTCGTTGGGCATGTGGCTTGGTGATCTGTGCGACGGATGCCCCTCTCTCTTTCCTGGCATTCCACAGCACATCTGCTCGGGCCGCCACCTCCCGGGGGTTGCTGAAATCTGCGTCGGACAGCAGCAGGCATATGTCCTCGGGCAGTTGCTCTAGGAACGCCTGCTCAAACATGAGGCAGGGTTTGTGTCCTTCAGCCAGGGCCAGCATCTCGTTCATTAATGCTGACGGCAGCCTGTCTCCTAAACCATCCAGGTGCATTAAGCGGCGTGCTCATTCGCGCCGTGAGAGTCCGAAAGTCCTTATGAGCAGGGCTTTGAATGCTGTGTATTTGCCGTCCTCCGGGGGCGACTGTATAAACTCCTCAACTTGTGCAGCAGTCTCCTGGTCGAGTGTGCTCAGGACGTAGTAGTAGCGAGTGTACTCCGAGGTTATCTGCCGTATGTGGAATTGTGCTTCTGCTTGTTCGAACCATAATTGGGGTCGCAGCATCCAGAAGCTTGGCAGTTTTAACGAAACTGCGTGAACAGATGCAGCGTCGGTCATCTCTGGTCCAAATATCATTTGGGCCGTCGGGGTCACCAATTGTAGCGGTGTGCTACACACAGCGCTAGAGTAACCACACGGAGTCAGGGTTGCGATGAAAGAGATTTATTCAAACTTCGCGGCCTGCTTTAAAGCCTTCCCGTTCCCGCCCTCCCTGGGTGGGATTGCTGTGGGGAATGCATATTCCCAGACCCTTTCTGCGCGCGGGATTTTCCCCCTGCTGGTGAAGATGGCCTGGCGCCCTTTTTGGGGCCGGCCCTCTGCCTGCACGCGCTGTTGTGAGCCGGTTCGTGTGTGCCAGAAAGTGGGTCGCCACACAATGCCCTTTACATTTCTTTTTGTGAACTGCTCTGTTTTATTTATCTGACTAGAGCATCCTCTTTGTTTTCTCAATTATGAAAATAATTGCTGGATTCACAATTGCTCAATGCCAGCTTTATGAAAGGTGTCACAAGTTGCAGATATGATGCTGGGAAATTCCATTGATATTTCTCACTGGTGGGTGAAATGTTTTGTTCAGATTTTATGTAGCTTAAAAGTAAGATTTTTCCTGCAATTTATATTGCCTGTTTTCCTTTCAGCATGCAAGCTGTTTAACTCACGTTATGACTAATGCTCTATATACTTACTCTGTTAATGAAAACATGACGTGATGTTATTTTCTCTGAACTTGGAGATACAAAAATGTGGTAAATTACAAGATATGATAAAGTGACAAATGATAATCAGACTTTGAAGAGGCATCATTAAAGACTGATGTGTTAAATAAATATCTTTGACAAGCTGCTTCAGTAAACTTTCATTTATATAACCTCTCCCTCAATGTCGCAAAAATAAAGGAGCTGGTTGTGCATAACGGGAGGAATGGAAACAGGCTAACCCCTATTGACATCGATGGACCTGAGGTTGAGAGGTTGAACAGTTTTAAGTTCCTCGGCATACACATCACCGAGGACTTCATATGGTCTGTACACACCAGCTTTGTGGTGAGAGAAGCATAACAGCACCTCTTTCACCTCAGACAGTTGAAGAAGTTTGGTATGGGTCCCCAAATCCCAAGAACTTTCTATAGGACGCAAACACGAGGAAATCTGCAGATGCTGGAATTTCAAGCAACACACATAAAAGTTGCTGGTGAACTCAGCAGGCCAGGCAGCATGTATAGGAAGAGGTACAGTTGACGTTTCAGGCCGAGTTGACGTTTCGGGTCCTGCCGAAGGGTCTCAGCCCGAAACGTCGACTGTACCTCTTCCTATAGATGCTGCCTGGCCTGCTGCGTTCACCAGCAACTTTTATGTGTGTAACTTTCTATAGGAGCACAATTGAGAGCATCCTGACTGGCTGCCTCAGTGCCTGGAGTGGGAACTGTAATTCCCTCAATCGCAGGACTCTGCAGAGAGTGGTGTGGACAGCCCAGCGCATCTGTAGATGTGAACTTTCCACTATTCAGGACATTTACAGAGACAGGTGTGTAAGACAGGCCCAAAGGATCATTGGGGAACCCGAGTTACCCCAACCACAAACTATTCCAGTTGCTGCCATCCGGGAAATGGTACCGCAGTATAAAGGCCAGAACCAACAGGCTCTGGGACAGCTTCTTCCACCAGGCCATCAGATTGATTAATTCATGCTGATACAACTTTATTTCCATGCCCTATTGACAATCCTGTTGCACATACTATTTATTATAAATTACTATAAATTGCACGTTGCACATTTAAATGGAGACATAATGTAAAGATTTTTACTCCTCATGTATATGAAAGACCTAAGTAATAAAGTCAATTCAATTCTTAAACTAGGAAGTGTTCTGAAGGGAGGTAATCAAAATGTGGGAGCACACAAAATGATATTGGGATGTAAAATCAACTAAAGCCTTTTTTCCTGAAATGTGTGAAAGGGAACAGGATAAAGAAGGAAAGATTAAGACCTATTCAAGAGGAAATGTTTGCGAGTAGAAATGGAAGACATATATATGGTTATAAATATGTTTTTGTTTACATAGGTGCTTGAGTTTGACATTACAGAGGAAGAATTTGAAGTAGTATAATTTATGGAAATAGAGAGAAGAAGAACATAATAAGGGCTTTAACTTTTTTAATGCAGACAAATTGCCAAATTAGGATCAAACGTCTCCCAAGGCCTTAAATAAGTAAGGGAGAAATGGCACGGGTTTGACTATCGTTTTTCAATATTCTTTGGCTACAGTCATTGCAGAAAAATGTGCATAGGCTAATTTGTAAGTTTGCAAATTTGT
Organism: Mobula hypostoma; assembly: GCF_963921235.1. Taxonomy (NCBI): domain Eukaryota; kingdom Metazoa; phylum Chordata; class Chondrichthyes; order Myliobatiformes; family Myliobatidae; genus Mobula; species Mobula hypostoma. The sequence goes on along the minus strand of NC_086107.1, from coordinate 35,544,979 downwards.
GAAATTGTGGATAACTAGGACTTAGGAAGTTTGTCAAAGAATTCAGCAGGATATAGATTAATTAGAAATTGGAAATGTGGGCAAATGGGGCTTAATCCAGACAAGTGTGAGATGATGCATTTTGGCAGGTCTAGTGCAACAGGAAATTATGAATTAAATGGCATCATCGTTGCACTGGTATTCAGTAGGATTTTAGAGTGTAAACTCATTGTCTCCTGAGAGTTGCAACACAAATGGATAGTGTGGTAAAGAAACTGAAAGGCAAACTTGTCATAATCAGTATCAGAATGAAAGTTAATTACACCAGTATATGTCATAAAATTTGTTAACTTTACGGCAGCAGTACAATGAAATAGATGATAAATAAATAAAAAGGAAAAAGTGAAGTTATGTTAAGTATATATGAATATTTAGTTAAAATAAGTAATTCAAAAATAAAGAAATAAAGTGAGGTAGTGTTCATGGGTTCAATATCCATTTAGAAATCAGCTGGCAAAGGGGAAGAAGCTGCTCCTAAATCGCTGAGTGTGCGCCTTCAGGCTTCTGTACCTCCTTCCTGATGGTAAAAGTGTGAAGAGAACATGTCCTGTATGGTGGGGTTACTTCATTATGGACGCTGCCTTCCTGAGACACTGCTTCTTGAAGATGTCTTGGATACTGTGGAGGCTATTGCCCATGATGGAGCTATAAATTTAACTAGTTTCTGCAACTGACCTTTACCTTGTGCAGTTGCACTCCCCCCGCCCCCATACCACATGGTGATGCAGCCAGTCAGACTGTTCTCAATTGTACATCCGTAGAAGTTTTCGAGTGTTTTAGTTGACAGACCAAACCTCCTCAAACTCCGAGTGAAATATAGCTGCTGTCTTGCCTTCTTTATAGCTGCATCAATATGTTGCATCCAGGTTAGGTCCCCAGAGATATTGACACCAGGACTTAAAGTTGCTCACTCACTCCACTCCTGATCCCTCTATGAGGATTGGTTTGTATTCCCCCGTCTTGCCCTTCCTGAAATGCATTCAGCTCTTTGGTTTTGTTGACGTTGAATGTAAGGTTGCTGCTGCAACGTCAATCAACTAACTGTTATATCTTGCTCCTTTTGTCACCATCTGAAATTCTGCCAACTATGATTGTATCAGCACCAAATTTATAGATGGCGTTTGAGTCAGAAATACTAATCAGTCTGAGTACAAAAGTTGGCAAGTCATGTTGAAGCTGTAGAGGTTTAGTTCTGTTTCTTTTGGACTATTGTGTGTTGCTCTGGTTGGCACACTGTTGCAAAGAGGCTTTGGAGAGGGTGCAGAAGAGCTTCAGCAGGTTATTGCCTGGATTGGAGCATATCAGCTATAAGGAGAGGTGGAAAAACCTGTATTGCTATTTTTCTGGATCATCAGAGATTTGCGGGGTGACCTGATAGAAGTTTATAAACTCTGGAGAGGCATACCCATTTTACAGGGTGCATAATTAGAACCTATTTCCCAAGGTGAAAATGTCAAGTATTAGAGGGCTGGGGTTTAAAGTGAGAAGGGTGAAGTTAAAAAGAGATGTGCAAGGCAGTTTGTTGTGACACAGATAGTGATAGGTGCATGGAATGAGCTGTCAGAGAAGCTGGTGGAAGCAACATTTCAAACAAGCATGGAGGGATACAGAATGCAAAGCAGACATCCCACCTCTCCCAGAAGTTCCGGGAGTCTCCCGCATATTAATAGCAGCTCCCTGATGCCCGCAAATTATATACAATATCCCGGAAATGAGAGGGAGAGGGAGAGCGGGAGCAAGATGGAGCATGCTGATTGGTCTCTCTTTGTGCTAAGTAGACCTATCAATTTTCTCTGTGGGCGGGCTTTACAGTCGACCTTTGTCTCTCCGTCAGTTCAGTTTCGTGTCCTGCACCGCCATGGCAAAGTGTTTCCAAAAAAAGAAAATATAAAACGCACTTCACCCCAGACCGCACTAAAGTGTACCCATGCCTAATAGGGGTCAAAATAATGACAGTGTTGCTCGCTGCACTGTTTGCAACAGTGACTTTTCTATTGCCCATGGTGGGTTAGGACTGTAAAAGACATGTTGAGGTGAGTTTAACAGGTGTCATTTGTTCATTAGCATAGCTAATGTTATTTAAACTAGCTGGCTAGCTGCTAAGGAGCTACTCTATTGATGTCCTACGTGATGAGGCCGAACTCCCTGTAGACGTGCTTAAAGTTGTAATGGAATTTAAAAATGACTCCATGATAACATATAAATACATATTTTAATGTCACATTTTCTGCATATACCCAGTTTACAGATTTCAGCAGAGCCACTTCACAGTACAAGGAAAGTTTGCAAAAGAAATAGAGAAGCTATTTGCATTAGCATTGGGATTGCTAACAAAATACTCAACAAGGAATATATATATGTGTGTGTGTGTAAATAGTTTCAATATGTGTCAAATAGATTATTGTGTTCTTTCATAATCAAATGTCCCATATACATGCGCCCTTGAAGGTTGACCAGGAGGGGGTGGATATGGGGTTGCGGGTGTGGGGCGGGGGTGCTATCTCCCTGAAATGAGTTTTTGCAGGGTGGGATGTCTGGCATAGGATTAGTTTAAACTGTCTATTATGTTTGGCACAGATATTGTAGGCTAAAAGGCCTAGTCTGTGTTTTAAACTGAAGTGAGTTAGGCTCATCTGAATCCTTTGAGATCCTTGAAAAGTGTCATTGGGCAATAACAATGAAAGTCTGCAGAGTGTAAATACTGACCATTGGCTCATAAAGGTAATGTATAGTACACTGAATGGTGTTTGCTAAAACTGGACTAGAGTTAATGTGTTTGTTTTATTTTGCCATGATGTGGTAAAAATAACAAGAGTGAAACTGTAAAATACTGCAGCTCAAGATTTCCTACAATGTCTGTATCCGATTTCATACAGTGATATCCCTCAGCCTTTGATAGAAATGTTATAACATGACTCTGCATAACCCAAAGAAATGTCAAGATGCAACTTGACTTCATTCTGTACACATGTCATTCAGTCATGCAAGGTGCTGGTGCAATGAATTTAGTCTTTCTGTTTTATTTTCTTCCAAGATAACAATGATTGATGGAAAAGTTTGGACTAAAAAGCTGAAATTTTTTATAAAATAGAAATTGAAATATTAATGAAAAATGGTTTTGGGGCATCAAGCTCCTTAAGTTTTCAATGTTCCTAGAAAGAAGAAATTCACCACTGTTACCCTTTCAGAAGAAATGTCTTCTTCAAGAAGCCTAATGCCACCTCATTAGAAAAATACTGCTTGGACAATTTGAAGAGGTGGGCATAGTGTGGATTATGACACAAATACGTTATTAGCTGCTGCATTTTTTATTATGAGTGTCATCTTTTCAATTGGATTATGTAGATAGCAGCAGAACTGACAGGAAAGATAGGATGGAAAAAAAAGTCTATCTGTTGATGAAGAATGATAACAGTGGACACGCAGGTTAATAGCGACATTGAGTACTGGCATTTGTATTAGAGTTCTGAAAAACAGCTCCATTTTAGCATGGATTGGAGACAACTGAGTGATGTCATTAGTGTTTTGAGTCAACCCTTATATACAGTGCTATTTTTCCCAAGATCTGCATAATAGGTAGGACTGGAAGTCTTGTATCCTATGATTAAAAGCAGGATATTTCAGCTCGATAAAATATGAATAAAATTTAGGCAGCAAGTGTTACAGTAATGTTGAAAGTTAAGTGCGCTTTACTATGGCCTCATTATTGTCATCAGTCACTTTTCGAGAGAAGGTAACTGTAATGGTTATAAATATATGTCCAAGAGATCACTGGAAAATATGTGACAGAAACTTTTTCCACTTTAATAAACCAAGAAGCATCTATTTCTACATATCTATCTTGTACTTTTATATCATTGCAGTGAGTGACATCACAAATTTGTGAGATGAATTTTATTCCATGTGGATTATTAATACGAGCAGCAATGTTTTACTTAGCTATTCGAGTGCTGAAGGCCCTATACTGGCTTTCAAAATATCCACTTTTCTCTTGCTACAGTGTTGATAGTTTGGTAATTTATGAAAATTATGTGTTACATATACGATACCGAGGGATTGAGTCATGGTTATGTAGGTGTTAGGGAGGAGTTAGAGTGAAGTGAAAAAGAAAGTAAGGAGAGAAAGAGAATTAGCAATGTCTGTTAGACCTCTGGAAGTTCAGTAACACTGAACACTGTAATAGACTATGACAGTGGAACCAGTCCTTCAGCTCATCATGTCTCTGCTAACCGTAATGCAAATCCAAACGTCTACAGGAGTGGAGAAGTTGAACGTCAACTTTCGGATACATTAGAAATTGCCCAATTTATTATTCCTTTAATGGCAGGAAGTGTTGTTACCTTTATTGCAAAATGCTGCCCTTTTTGTTCTTCTGTAACTTACTATCCTGTATACAGTGGGTTCTGGTTAATTGGGTCACATCAGGACCAGTACGTTTTGACCCAATTAAGCAGTTGCCCCAATTAGCAGAAGTTTCATGGAATTAGCTAGAATGTTATATAAAAAAACAAATTACCATTTCACTAAGTAAAACATTTTGTGTTTAAATGAAATACAGAACAAATTAGAACACTGCCAATGCTACTGGGGTTTGTCCATCATATCCGACGATAATAGGAAATCTGTGTGGGAGAGTTTTTAAAAGTTGGAAAAACTCTTGCACAGGGGTAGTTGCACTCTCTCAAACTCAGAAGTTGGCATCCAGGGGTACAAATAGACATCACAACTGGGGTGTTCCCTGGTTGCAGTGGATGACCATGACTTCCTCTGTGCCTTGTCATGCCTTTCACTCTCCATGTGGCATTGCAGAACCGCCTTCCTGGCCTTTGGGTCTCACTGTAGATATCATCCACCCAGACTGCCAAAGCTAACTTTGGAGGCTAGGACAGGCAATGTTCCTATCTCACTGGGCTATGAGACCCACTGGCTACCTTCACCTGCTGTAGCCCACCTGTTGAAGCTCTGTACAGGGGTGTGGCTGCTGTCACATGCAAACAGCTACTTAGCTCTACAGGTGAGAGATGAGTGTCTGGTGGGTACTAAAGGTAATATTCAAGATGATTGCTGAAACCTTCAAATTCTTCATAGTCCCTAACTTGTTGAAGTAGTGAAATGGTTTCACCTGCACTCCCGACTGTTTCTGGCATTTCAATTTGATGCTTAAAAGTGCAGTGGGCAAAACAATTCTGAATTGTTTTACTGCTTATTTCTTGCCAACTATCGGTGACAAAAATCTCTGCATTTTCAACACAGACACACAGAGCTGACCCTGTTTAAAAACTGTTTGCTCCAAGCATCATGTAGTGTCTGACAGCCACACAAGTGCACACGACTGATGCTAGTGAGAAACTGTTCAGCAACAGTTTCCTGTCCCAATTATGGGGCTTAGTGTCTCAGATAAATTAAGGGAATCCTGCCTATTTTTTTGATTAGTTTTTGTTCTTTAAGATTGTCCCAAATAAATAGTAGCTCTGTTTATCTGATAGCCTAATTAACTGGAAACCATTGTATTCTCAATTTCCAAATATGTTCCTTCATCCCTTTCTGCATCTTACTTTGTACAAAGATTATGGGTGATATTAAATGTTTGCTATTGCAAGGGAGATTAATCTAGTGAGACCTATCAAATATGTGCTCACAGAATTGAAGATGACCTTGCTGAGATCCAGGAGCACGTGATAAAATGCAAGAAAGGTCAATTGGATGGAGATCAAATTAAGTTAAGTTATGTTGTTATATTCCATTCATTAAATGTAAAGCAATCCCAATTTTAATCTTGGTGTTGTGCATTTACCAAATATTAACATGATATATCATGAGCAGCTTTCTTCTTGAAGCCATTTATCTATTGTTGGGGGTGAGTAGGAAATATATCCACAGACAAGTAAAGACAGTACATTTTCATTCAGCATTTGATGTATGAAACTCACCAATGCTGGTTTATGCTTTTTTTTATAAATGATTTCACAAAGTTAATTAAGCAGTAGTAAACAATCTAATTGAAGTAGAAACAGTAATTTACTTTGAAGTTTAATGAATGAAAACTTCCTTTACAAAAATTCTTCAAGCTTTGAAGAAACTTCCAATTTACCACAGAGTAAAGCATAAGGATTTGTAACTTGGGACTTAATTTGAGGCAGTGGTAAGAGGAGGTGTATAGTGAATCCGTGATCTCATAACATATGATGTAATAGTAGCATATTTAATATTTAAGCAATATTTGCATAATAGTGTAAATATCTTGTTTGATTGCATTTTTTATTGTTTAGATAATCCATTACAGGCTATATGTACAAAATACATGAATGGCATAGGTCATTACACAACTACGTCATATTTGAGCTCCTCACTAAATTAAAACAAAATAGACACACATATTCCAACTCCCATGTTTTTCTTTCAATTAGTTTCTGGAGTTGCAAAACATAACAGTGATGAGCAAGTTTTAAAATGAACTCGTGACAACTACCTACCCGTTGAAGCACAGCAGTTTCATTTCTTCGTAAGGGGAGAGAGACTGTTAAAAACACAGCATGTGTTTATTTGCAAGGGGAGAAAAATGGTTGAATTAAAAAGGCATAAAACTGTTCAAAGCATGGGGTCATAAATAGTGAGTATCAGATGTTAATAAAAAATTTTAAAAAGCAGAAATGGCTGGCTACATCGGAAAGATAGATACATTTGATTGTGCAATAGATGATGCATACTGAAATGAAATAGCCAATGAAAAACAAGTGCCAGTTTTGCTGAGTGTAATAAATGGAAAACCATACAGTTTGCATTGAACTTTGACAACTTCAACCAAACTAGCTGATATCGTGATAGTAATGCAGGAACACTTAGAGCCGAAACCATTGTTGATTATAGAATGCTTCAGTTTTCACAAGTGGAATCAAATAGGGGAGTCTGTTTCAACTTGTGTGGAAGAAATGAAGAAATTGGTTGGGCACTGCCAGTTCAGTGATGGGCTTAATGATGCACTGAGAGATTGGTTAGTTTGTGGAATCTTACAAGAAAGCATTCAAAAGTGGTTTGACACCAAAATGAGAATGACACTTGTAACAGTGAAATACAACAACCAATAAGCCTTATTGGAGTTATACGTGGTAAGACGGAGGGTTATCATTATGGGGCTGTGATTGACTGAGACAACTAAACTTGATTGAAGATCCATCCATATTTGCATAATCCCCTACTATAGAGTCAAACGAAAACAAATTAAGCAAGGTACTGGATGATGCCACAGCGGTGTTCAAGAATGGCAGTGGAAAACTCAAAACGTATCAAGGGTAAAACAGTGCGAAATGAAAATGCCACACCCAAGTTTTGTAAAGCCCATCTGGTTCCTTATACTATGCATGATAAGGTGGCCAGTAAGCTCGATTGCAAAGATGCTGAAGGAGTTCTATCCAAGGTTGAGTGGAGCCCATAGCTAATACAAGTGGTCTCAGTAGCCAAGAAGAATTGGTCGGTCAGGATCTGTGGTGACTTTAAGGTCGCCATCAACCCAGTACTGAAAGTTGATCAATACCCTCTGCCCAGGATATAGGATATCTTTGCAAACCTTTCTGGAGGAAAACACTTCAGCAAAGTGGACTTAGCTGAGGCCTGTTTACAGACAGAAATGGAAGAAGAGTCTAAAGTATTTTTCACCATAATCACTCACAATTGTGATAATAGGCCTATTTTTGGAGTCCCTTCTGCACCTGCACTCTGACTGAAAGCTATGGACCAGGTGATGTAAGACTGCCCAGGCACTCAGTGTTACCTGGATGACAAGGAACATCTCCAAAATCTCAAGACAATGTTAAAAGGATTAGAATATTATGGACTCAGAGAATGACAAAACAAGTGTGAATTATTTAAGCCAAGCCTTATTTACTGTGGTCACACCAATGACACACAAGAATTACACAAGCATGCTGAATAAATTCAAGAAGTGGTGGATTCCCCAACACCGAAGGACGTGTCACAGTTGCGGTCATTTTTATGATTTCTCAGTCACTATAACAGGTCCCTGCCAAACGTCAGGGTGAAGGAGCAACACTTCACATTCCATCTAGGTAGCCTCCAACTTAATGGCATGAACATCGATTTCTCCTTCCAGTTATTTTTATCCTCCCTGCCTTCTGTATTCTTCTGTTCCCCACTCTGGCCTTTTACTTCTTCTCCTTAACTGCCTATCACCTTCCCCTGGTGCCTCTCTTTCTTCCCTTTCTCTCATGATCCACTCCCCTGTTCATTCAGAATCCTTCTTCTCCAACCCTTTATCTTTCCCACCCACCCAGCTTCTTCAACCATCTTCAAGCTGATCCTTCTTTCCCTCCCCCCTCCCAACTTTTTATTCTGGTATCTTACCCCTTCTTTTCCACTCCTGAAGAAGGATCTTGGGCCAATACATTGACTGTTCGTTCAATTCCATAGATGCTGCCTGACCTGCTGAGTTCCTCTAGCATTTAGTGTGTGTGGCTCTGGATTTCCAGTATCCGCAGAATCTCTTGTGCTTGTAACATATAAGCAATATTCACAAAAAAAACATGTCATTTATAAATTATGTATAATTTTTACAAGGAAGGACACAATTAGAACAATAAAATATAAAGTCCATTTTAGTGCAAAGTGATTGAAGTAGTCATTGTGCTGCTAAGCCATAGTGATTATGGTTTTCCAGTTGGTTGAAGAACCAAAATGATGAGGGGAACCAGCTGGTGGTGCAGTACTTTAGGCTTGTCTTCCTCCTTCCTGGTAGCTGCAAAAAGATAACATGTCCTAGATGTTGGGTACTTCACGACACATGCCAGTGATAATAAACCTGACTCTGATTTCCATTCGGATTTTGTTGTCCAGAGCCTAGTAAAGAGTCAGAGAAATGGCATCTGCTGTTGACCTGTTGAGACGGCAGGCCAATTGGAGTGGAGCCACGTCATCTCTCTGAGGCAAGAGTTGAATCACAGCATAACCAACTCCTCAAAGCACTTCATTACAGTTGATATAAGAGCTACTGGCTGGTAATCATTGAGGCAGGTCACCATGCTCTTCTTGGGCACCAGATTAATGGATGCCTTTTTGGAGCAAGAGAGCTGTTTAAGTTAATATATCCCAGGTCACGTGTATGTCCATAGAGAAATACATTTTACATTTGTTTTATTTCCCTAATTCCCTAATTGCAATCTCAAATTAAAATTGTCTCCACAGTAATGTTATTTTAATTAAAGATACTAAAAAATTCTCCATCAAACTATAGATTGGTGTAGCAAACTGCACAATATCTCACTGTAAAGCTGGGTTCTCTTCAAAGGACCATTGCATTGTTAAATGCATTTTGAACAGTTGGATTACTGCAGAAAAAGTCAAGTCATTTCTCAGCTTCTTACAAATTCTCTTACCTGCTATGGATTCAGCCTGGCAATTGCAATCTTTATCTTTCAGCAGTTCAGAGACATGGTGATGGATACTGAACTTGTCACCCAGAATATCTCCTTCGTCTTTGCTATTGTCTTTGTTTTTCCAGGTGGAGGATGAAGGATTCAGGTTCAGGTTCAGGTTAAGATGTATTTATTACACGTACATCCAGACATAAAGTGAACAGGCTGTTTGTGTTAATAACCAACACTCCCAAGATTGTGCTCGAGGTAACGCGCAAATGCCGCCACACATCCAGCTCCAACATAGCACACCCACAGTGTTCAGCAGAGCCACACAAGCAGCAACAGCGGCAACAACAGCAATTCAAACAAACAAGATAGCAACAGCAAAACAAGACTGCTAAAAGGAAGGAAGATTTCATGCTTTGTTTGACCTATTGCCACACTCTTTAGTTGGCTCTGAAGTTAATGTTGAGGACTCTCTGGACCATTTCTTCCTAACTGCTGCTGCCACTACTCATGGCATATCCAGATTTCACCATGGATGAGCTAGGATGTTAGCTGTAATATGACTCAGTAAGTAGGACTGGCTAGTTCTCAAAATTTAGGTCAAGCCTCTGGATGATTGTAAAGAAAGCTTGTAAATTGGGCCATTGTCGTACCCCCGCCTGGTGCCAAAGTTGATGTCTCCGGAAACAACAGGAATTCTGCAGATGCTGGGAATTCAAGCAACACACATCAAAGTTGCTGGTGAACGCAGCAGGCCAGGCAGCATCTCTAGGAAGAGGTGCAGTCGACGTTTCAGGCCGAGACCCTTCGTCAGGACTAACTGAAGGAAGAGCAAGTAATAGATTTGAAAGTGGGAGGGGGAGGGGGAGATCCAAAATGATAGGAGAAGACAGGAGGGGGAGGGATAGAGCCAAGAGCTGGACAGGTGATAGGTAAAAGGGGATACGAGAGGATCATGGGACAGGAGGTCCGGGAAGAAAGACAAGGAGGGGGGGGGACCCAAAGGATGGGCAAGAGGTATATTCAGAGGGACAGAGGGAGAAAAAAGAGAGTGAGAGAAAGAATGTGTGCTTAAAAATAAGTAACAGATGGGGTACGAGGGGGAGATGGGGCCTTAGCGGAAGTTAGAGAAGTCGATGTTCATGCCATCAGGTTGGAGGCTACCCAGACGGAATATAAGGTGTTGTTCCTCCAACCTGAGTGTGGCTTCATCTTTACAGTAGAGGAGGCCGTGGATAGACATGTCAGAATGGGAATGGGATGTGGAATTAAAATGTGTGGCCACTGGGAGATCCTGCTTTCTCTGGCGGACAGAGCGTAGATGTTCAGCAAAGCGGTCTCCCAGTCTGCGTCAGGTCTCGCCAATATATAAAAGGCCACATCGGGAGCACCGGACGCAGTATATCACCCCAGCCGACTCACAGGTGAAGTGTTGCCTCACCTGGAAGGACTGTTTGGGGCCCTGAATGGTGGTAAGGGAGGAAGTGTAAGGGCATGTGTAGCACTTGTTCCGCTTACATGGATAAGTGCCAGGAGGGAGGAGGAGCCTCCGGGTCCAACATATTATTCTCCGTAACTTCCACCACCTCCAACGGGATCCCACCACTAAGTACATCTTTCCCTCCCCCTCCCCCTCTGCATTCCGCAGGGATCGCTCCCTACACCCCCCCTCTGCATTCCACAGGGATCGCTCCCTACGCGACTCCCTTGTCCATTCGTCCCCCCCATCCCTCCCCACTGATCTCCCTCCTGGCACTTATCCTGGTAAGTGGAACAAGTGCTACACATGCCCTTATACTTCCTCCCTTACCACCATTCAGGGCCCCAAACAGTCCTTCCAGGTGAGGCAACACTTCACCTGTGAGTCGGCTGGGGTGATATACTGCGTCCGGTGCTCCCGATGTGGCCTTTTATATATTGGTGAGACCCGACGCAGACTGGGAGACCGCTTTGCTGAACACCTACGCTCTGTCCGCCAGAGAAAGCAGGATCTCCCAGTGGCCACACATTTTAATTCCACATCCCATTCCCATTCTGACATGTCTATCCACGGCCTCCTCTACTGTAAAGATGAAGCCACACTCAGGTTGGAGGAACAACACCTTATATTCCGTCTGGGTAGCCTCCAACCTGATGGCATGAACATCGACTTCTCTAACTTCCGCTAATGCCCCACCTCCCCCTCGTACCCCATCTGTTACTTATTTTTATACACACATTCTTTCTCTCACTCTCATTTTTCTCCCTCTGTCCCTCTGAATATACCCCTTGCCCATCCTCTGACCCCCCCCCCGTCTTTCTTCCCGGACCTCCTGTCCCATGATCCTCTCGTATCCCTTTTGCCTATCACCTGTCCAGCTCTTGGCTCCATCCCTCCCCCTCCTGTCTTCTCCTATCATTTTGGATCTCCCCCTCCCCCTCCAACTTTCAAATCCCTTACTCACTCTTCCTTCAGTCAGTCCTGACGAAGGGTCTCGGCCTGAAACGTCGACTGCACCTCTTACTAGAGATGCTGCCTGGCCTGCTGCGTTCACCAGCAACTTTTATGTGTGTTGATGTCTCCGGGCTTTGTTATGTTTTGGCGTGGTGTCTTGGCACAGCTTAGTAGCTTGCTAGGTCACTTCATGAGGCTGCCATGGATCAGTGACATCAGTGACTCTGGACTGGAGTCATGTAATGATCAGACCAGACAAGAGCACAGATTTTCTTTTAAAGGCATAACTGAACCAGATGGATTTTTAAAGACATCGGAGTAATTTTGTTCTCGCCATTACTGATCCAACCTTTTTATTCCAGGTTATAAAATCAACTGACTTAATTTAATTTCCCCAGCTGCTGTGGTGGGATGTGAATTTATATCTTTGTCCAGCCTTTTGGATTACCTGCTCAGTTTTATTCAAATTTTTCTCTTAACTTCTTCACCTGCTGGTTCCGATTATGCTTACTTTCCCTTCTTCAGTCTTCCTGCATGGAATTAACCTTTCCGGCCTTATTTATCAAGTTTGACAGTTTATTTTCTTCCTTTCACTTCAGAATGTGTGTCATACGCCATTAATGAGAAGCTACCTTCTGGGCATTACCCCTTTTCCCAAATACCTAGATCCTTAATTATGTCATCCTTCCCAATTCAGTCATCTCTTCGTCATAGTTCTAAATCTGCTCCCTAATTTTCTGATGCCAAAATTTTAGAAATTTCCTTTGTAAATAATTTATTATTTTTTCCTAAAATATGCATTATCTCTGTATCACAGAAACAATTTTATATTTAGGATTCTTAACTGCTGTTAATGTTGTGCTCTGATTATTATGGTTTTTATTACAATGACACTCCTTATTGAATTGGTAAAATCCTGCTCATAGTCTTTCCACGTCTGATAATCAAAGCAACCAAACAAATGCAAACTTAATTGAGCTGTTTAAAAAGGAAATTAAGCTTTCTTGCAAAACAATGCATCCTGAAAAAAACCCAGAGAGCTGAGGGAGATTACTTTGAAACAGATGGCAGAAAGCTCTTAAGAAGTCAAATTGTATATTCCCATCAGTATATAATTAATCATGTGCTGATATTTAAAAACTTGTGGCCCTCCATTTGTTGAGGTTGAGCATGGATGTTGTGTCCTCGCTATCTTCCTTGTTGTTGCAACACCAGTGCAAGAATGCAAAATTCTGTTATGGTTATTACTCTATAAATTAATTGAGTATGCTCGCAAGAAAATTAATCTCATGGTTGTATATGATGACATACATATACTTCGAAATAAATTTCCTTTGAACTTTGAACTTTTGTTGCAAAGGTCGCATCTATAAGTGGTCTCTGCTCTGCTGGAGCTGCAGCATTCCTTCCTGTGGGCCTGTTTGTCTTCTTTCACTTACAGGACTTTTCTTCACCTGACTTAAACTGTTGTTTCAGAATGCTTCAATACCTGGTGTGGTTGCCTGCAAGTTCCTCCCAGGACTCAGCGTTGATGGCCAGCACCTACCTGTCCCGCTTGCAGACACCCATGTAGCATAGTTCTGGGCGGCCAGCAGTTCTCTTGTCTGTAGCCAGCTCACCGTAGAGGATGTCTTTTGGGATGTGTCCAGCCAGAGCAGGGTGTACACACTAGCGGGGGCCAGCGTGAGAGAGAACGCCAGTGTTGGGTACTCCACATGTGGCTTAGTTAGAGTTTTATCATGCTGCAACGTAACTTCCTGGCTCTTAAACTCAGTGCCTTCACCTGTAAAAGCAAGTATGCTTCTTCCTTACTACCCTATCAACTTGTGCAGCCATTTTTGAGGAGTTATGAACTTGAACATCAATATCCCTTCGTACATCAGTGCTGTTAAGGATCCTGCTGTCAACTGTGTACTTCTTCTTTGCATTTGTTCTCCCACAGTGCAGCACCTCGCACTCGTCTCAATTAAACTCCGCCTGCCATTTCGTTATGCAGGTTTGCAACTGATCTCTATCCCACTGTGTCCTCTGGCAATCTTCTGCACTATCCAAAGCACCACCTTCTGTCAGCTGCAAACTTACTAACCTGTGATGATTTTAGGTTTGCTGACCGCAAAGTTCTAAATTCAAATGAAGACTTTAAGGCCTATTGGATATAAATAGGCACAAGCAGCCTCACTGAAGGGAGACTATACTCTACTAGTTACAAAGTAGTTTAAAACACAGTTCATTTACAGTGATACATGTTTAAATCCACACAACACTCTTAAACATAGTTAAAATTTGTAGAGGATTTTATCTTAAATACTTCCCAATTACAAGCCATATCCTAAAACACCAACTATTTCCAAAGCACAAGGTATAAAACATTTTTCAAACATAAAGGATTAAGGACAAAGGATTTCCAAAACACGGGTACAATTCCTATAAACTAAGAAGACATACCAAAGAGCTGCAGACAAACAAATCATCTGTTGCAGAAATCAAAGCTAGAAGACTGGATTCACCCTGTGCTTCTTTTATGGTTCTTGACATTCCTTAGCCCATTCCTAATAAGCCTGATTTTCTCTCTACATTTATACCCTTTTTCTCCCACTTGAGAGACTCCACAAGCATGTGATATTTCCTCATATCCTTTTAACATAAATTATCTAAAAGCATTTTTTGGAGACATACATCTTAGCTTCTTCCCATTAATGCTGTAAAGCTAACTCCTGAGTACATAAAACTTTTCAACTATAAACACACAACTTATTGATATGCTAAATGATATTATCCATCTAATTCTGCAAGTTTCTTTGAACTGTGCAATTTAGGAGTCAGCTTATCTGAAACAACCCAAATTAAACAAACTATTATCTTATACTCAATTCTTAAGCAATAATAAAGCAGCTTAAGTGACTTTTTACAGATAGAGCATCTTCAAAATAAAGAGTCTATTTGCAAAGCTGTTCTATAAGAGTGGTTTTTTAACTTCACACTGATGACTACTTTCCATTTACGTTTTAAGAGTTGAAGGCTGACACTTCCATTTATGATCTGAAGTTGTACAAATTGTTCGTTGGAAGTTTACTTACATCTGATTTTGATCTTACAAGTAGTGGCTGCTTTAGTTTAGAAAGCAAATTTAACAAATATGAGATCTCCTGTCCAGAGCAATGAATATCCATCACACAACCACCCATCAAGAGAAGTAATCTTTGTTCAGGGAGGAAACCTTTCTTTGCCATAAGACCATAATAAGTAAAGTAAAGGCATCCGTTAGTCTTGCAAGACCATGGATCTGCACCTGGAAGGTCTTCACTCTCCAGGGCGCAGGCCTGGGCAAGGTTGTATGGAAGACCAGCAGTTGCCCATGCTGCAAGTCTCCCCTCTCCACGACACCAATGTTGTCCAAGGGAAGGGCATTAGGACCCATACAGTTTGGCACCAGTGTCGTCGCAAAGCAATGTGTGATTAAGTGCCTTGCTCAAGGACACAACATGTTCCCTCGGCTGGGGCTGGAACTCACGACCTTCAGGTCGCTAGTCCAATGCCTTAACCACTAGGCCACGTGCCCACACAAGACCATAATACATAGGAGCAGAATTAGGGCATTTGGCCCATTGAGTCTGCTCCGCCATTTCATCATGACTGATCCATTTTTCATCTCAGCCCCAATCTCCTGCCTTCTCCCCATATCCCTTCATGCCCTGACTATTCAAGAATCTATTGACCTCTGCCTTAAACTTGCATAAAGACTTCACTTCCACAACTGCTTGTGGCAAAGAAATCTACAGATTCACCACTCTCTTGCTAAAGCAATTCTTCCTCATCTTCATTCTAAAAGGATATCTCTCTATCCTGAGGCTGTGTTTTCTGGTCACACAGGACACTTCCACACCACATCCACTCTATCAAGGTTTTTCAGCATACAACAGGTTTCAGTGAGATCACCCCTCATTCTTCTGATATCCAGTGAATACAGACCCAGAGCCATCAAATACTCTTCATATGACAAACCTTTCAAACCTGGAATCATTTTTGTGAACCTTCTTTGAACTGTCTCTAGATTCAGCATATTCTTTCTAAGATAAGGGACCCAAAACTGCTCACAATACTCCAAGTGAGGTCTTACTGGTGCTTTATGAAGTCTCAATGTTACATCCTTGCTTTTATATTTTAGTCCTCTTGAAATGAATGCGAACATTGCATTTGCCTTCCTCACCACGAACTCAATCTTTAGAGAATCCCACACAAGGACTCCCAAATCCCTTTGTGCCTCAGTTTTTTGTATTTTCTTTAGAAAATAGAAAATAGTTAACCCTTTTATTTCTTCTACCAAAGTGCACGACCATACACTTCCTGACACTGCATTCCATCGGCCACTTCTTCGACCATTCTCTTAATCTGTCTAAGTCCTTCTGTAACCTCTCTACTTCCTCAAAACTATCTGCCCTTCCATCTATCTTTGTATTGTCTGCAAACTTTGCAACAAAGCTATCAATTCCATCGTCCAAATCATTAACAATGGGGTCATTCCCTAATATCTGCTTGGAATTTGGGGTAATGCTATTCTGTTTGTTCAGTGTTGATAGAAGAGTGGTCCAAAGCTGTTCTATAGTGTGCTTTTTTAACTTGAAGTTGCTTACACATGGGAATATGTGCACGTAGGAATTTATAACAGGAGAAATTTAAAAGGTTTGTCTTAGAGCTATGATGCTGAGTATGTAATCCACATCCTATTTTATTGAAATCAAAAAATCATCTGCGAACCATTTGAATAATACCTTTTGTATTTTATGAAAATTTAACCTTCATAAATCGCAAGTGACTTGACAGTTTGTTGAACTTCACAAGTTGAATAAATTGTTTATTGCCCCATTCCATTGAGAATAGTATTTTAATGATTCTGAGCTTCTCACGGTTCAAGATCAAGTTAAAGTTTAATTATCATTCAGCTTACATGAATATAGCCAGAAAATACGATGTTCATCTGGGAGCAAGGTGCAAAACATATTACCAACAGCACACTCCAAATAACACATATAGCCCAAGTCCCTGAGTGGCATGACAGTAGATTGTCCTGGTCCAGCTTGTTCTTCCACTGAGTGAACACTGGAGGGCAGCATTGAGCAAACACCAGAGGGCAGCACCAATGGAGGGCACCACCCCCCAACTCAGCATGCTCAACAGAGGCCTGGGAGTCTGCAACATTCAAAGCAACCACGTGCACGAGGCCTAGTCTCTGCCACAACTGAGGCAAAGCAGCTCCTCAGAGTTAGTGAGCCAATGAAAGGATGTGCAGTTTTGTATATTACCAATGTCCAACAGGGCCTTGTGGTCCCAATAAAACCATCAAGATAATCTCTCACTCCATTTACTGGATCGCACATCATCTTGGCTGAATGGTAGGCAACAACACAACAACGGTATGTGATAAGTCCAGTTCCATCGCCATCAAGCAACTCACTAATTGGATAGTCTTGCAGTACTTGATATTCTCAGTTTTTATCAGTGACTTGTGATAATATAAAGAGACTTACAGGACCAACAAATGCACTTTTGATTGAACCCTGAGTGGCCACTGTATCTGAGTGCGGTGCCATCCTATCAGAACTAGGAATTTGACAACATTGTGGTTTTTCTTAGAAGCCTACTGTCATTAGAAGGGTTTTCTCAATTTTCCTCATTACATGCTGAGCATATTTATACTGAATGGGATACACCTGAACCTGAGAGGGACCAACATCCTTGTGGGCAGATTTGCTAGAGTTGTTGGGTAGGGTTTAAACTAAGTTGTCAGAGGGATGGGAGGAACTTGAGTGACAAGACTGAAGATGGGGCAGTTGGTATACAAGTTGATGCAGTGTGTAGCGAAACTGTGAGGATGGAGTGGGAAATGATAGGGTAAAATTGCAGTCAGTTAGATGAGGTGTAGCATGGGGGATAAATCGAAAAGAGTGATGAGTACAGGACTGAAGATGTTATTTTTGAATGCAGGCAGTATACGGAATAAGGTAGATGATCTTGTAGTGATTGACAGGTATGATGTTGTGGGCATCACTGAGACATGACTGAAAGAAGACCATAGTTGGGAGCATAACATTCAAGGATACACCTTGTATAGAATGTTCAGGCAGGTTGGCAGAGGGAGTGGAGTGACTCTGTTGGTAAAAAATAAAATCAAGTTCTTACAAAGAGGTAACATAGGATCAGAAGATGTAGAATTCTTGTGGTCTATGTTAAGAACTGCAAGGATAAAAAGACCCTGATGGGAGTTATATACATGCCCCTGAACAGTAACCAGGATGTGGGATATACATGTTAATGGAAAATAACAAAGGCACGTAAAAAGGGCAATGTTACAATAGTCATGGGGAATTTCAATATGCAAGTAGATTGAGAAAATCAAGTTGGTGTTGGTTGCCAAGAGAGGGAGTTTGTAGAATGCTAATGACATGGCTTTTAGAGCAGTTTGTGGTTGAACCCACTAGGGGAAAGGCAATTCTGGATTGGGCGTTGTGTAATGGAACAAATTTGATTAGGAAGTTTATAGAAAAAGCACCCTTGGGAGGCAGTGATCAGAAAATGATAGAATACATCCTGCAGTTTTAGAGGGAGAAGTTAAAGTCAGATGTATCAGTATCACAGTGGAGTAAAGGGAATTACAGAGGAATGGGAGAGGATTGGAAGGGGACACTAGCAGGGAT
This sequence comes from Mobula hypostoma, assembly GCF_963921235.1. NCBI lineage: Eukaryota > Metazoa > Chordata > Chondrichthyes > Myliobatiformes > Myliobatidae > Mobula > Mobula hypostoma. The sequence continues at coordinate 35,526,440 of NC_086107.1, read as the reverse complement.
GACAGTAGAACCTCAGTGGCTGGAGTTTCTGAGGGCAATGTGGAAAGTGCAGGATAGTTACATCACTAAGTGTTGTAAAGGGAGGATGAGGCAACCATGGCTGACAAGTGAAATCAAAGATAGGATAAAAGCAAAAAGAGAGGGCAAATAATACAGCAAAAATTAGTGGGAAGTTAGAGATTTAGGAAGCTTTTAAAAAACCAACAGATTATTAAGGCAATTAAAAATACATAAGGAGAAATATGAAGGTAAGCTAGCTAAAAATATCAGTGTAAATCAAAGGTTTTTAAAGAAACATAGGAAGAGTAAAAGAAAGACAAGGTTAAATAGGACCATTGGAAAATGATGCTGGAGTGATAGGAATGGCGCACAAAGAAAAATATGGATGAACTTGGTAAGTATATTGCAGCAGTCTTCACTGTGGAAGACACTAGCAGTATGTCAGAAAATTGAGAGTGTCGGGGGGCAGAAGTGAATATAATTGCTATTACTAAAGAGAAGGTGCTTGGAAAATGGAAAGGTCTGAAGGTAGACAAATCTCCTGGACCTGATGGACTACAGCCCAGGGTTCAGAAAGGGATTGCTGAAGAGATTGTAGAGGCATTAGTAATGATCTTTCAAGAATCTCTAGATTCTGGAATGTTTCTGGAAAATTGCAAATGTTAATTCGCTCTTTTAGGAAGGGAGGCAGAAGAAAGGAAATTATAGGTCAATTAGCCTGACTTCAGTGGTTAGGATGATGTTGGAGACTATTACTAAGGGTGAGGTTCAGGGTACTTGGAGGCACATCATAATGTAGGCCAAAGTTGTATGGTTTCTTTAAGGGGAAATCTTACCTGAGAAATCTGTTGGAATTCTTCGAGGAAACAAAAGGTAGGATAGACAAAGGAGAGGCGGTTAATGTTGTTCACTTGCATTTTCAGAAGTCCTTTGACTAGGTGTCACACGTGAGGCTGCTTAACTAGATAAAAGCCCATGTTACTATAGGAAAGATACTAGCATGGGTAGAAGACTGGTTAATCGGCAGGAGACCAAGTGGCAGAATGAATAGAGCCTGTTCCGGTTGGTGGTGTTGCACAGGGTCGCTATTGGGACCGCTTCTTTTTACGTTATTTGTCAACAATTTGGATGGCAAAGTTGATGCCTTTGTTGCCAGGTGTACAGATGTCACAAAGATAGGTGGAGGCACAGGTTGATTAAGCAAGTAGTCTGCAGAAGGACTTGGACAGATTGGGAAAATGGACAAAGAAGTAGCAGGTGGAATATAGTGTTGGGGGGTGTATAGTCATGCACTTTGGTAGAAGGAATAAAGGCACAGACTATTTTCTAAATGGGGAGAAAATTCAGAAATCGGAGGTACAAAAGGACTTAGGAGTCCTGCGCAGCGTTCCATAAAGGTTGACTTTCAGGTTCAGTTGGCGGTGAGGAAGATAAATGTAATGTTAGCATTCATTTCAAGAGAAATAGAAAATAAAAACAAAATGTAATGCTGAGGCTTTATAAGACACTGGTGAGACCTCACAGAGTATTGTGAGCAGTTTGGCCCCCTTATCTAAGAAAGGATGTGCTGACATTGGAAATGGTTCAAAGGAGGTTCGTGAGATTGAGTCTGGGAATGAAAGGCTTATCCCATGAGGAGTATTTAATGGCTCGGGACCTCTACTCACTGGAATTTAGAAGATTGGGGGAGGAACTCAATGAAACCTATCGAATATTGGAAGGCCTGGATAGAGTAGATGTGGAAAGAATGTTTCCTATAGTGGGTACAGCCTCAGAATAGAGGGGCATCCATTTAGAACAGAAATGAGGAGGAACTTCTTTAGCCAGAGAGTGGTGAGTCTATGGAAATAGTTGCCACAGGCAGATGTGGAGGCCTGGTCATTGGGTGTATTTAAGGAGGAGGTTGATGGAGTTTTGATTAGTCAGGGCGTGAAAGGTTATGGGGAGAAGGCAGGAGAATGGGAGGGAAATGGATCAGCCATGATGAAATAGCAGAGCAGCCTTGTTAGGCCGAATTCTGCTCCTATGTCTTATGGTCCTATGGTTAATGTATGAGGAGCATTTGATGACTTAGGGCCTATATTGGCTGGAGTTTAGAAGAATGATGTCTTATGATCTTATGGAATGGTCCATAAAACCAAAGATAGAATGACTGGATTTTACTACCTAACAAGGAGGGATTAAAAAATGCTAATTTAATTATGTAATTTAAAACTGATGTGCTTTATAGTCTTTGGGATAGAGCACTGACCTTTCATTCATTCAATCCAAGTATTACGAGTGGACCATTAGTTCAGTAGGAAAGAGGAGGAGAAGATGGCGGCGCAACACAGTGAGCAGCGGCCACTGCGGTGAATGATATCTGTTATCTGTCAAGTAGGGTGCCGTGCACAATCCTGATTTGATGGAGACAGATGTGAGAGCACGGAGGAACATCTGGAGAAACTTCTGAAATGCCTACTTTGCTGCTGCTGCTACTGTGTGATCCAGAATCTCCGGAGGAGACGGCCCCGAGTCCTCGGCTTTGCTCGTTGCTTGGCGGCCGGGGCAGGGTAAAAGCGCTCGGCAGAGATGGTGCTCGGTGTCGGAGGCTCGAAGTTTTCGGACAGACTCAGAGTCGGCTGTGGTCGGGTGCTTCCAATGCATCGGCAGTTGTCGGTGCCTGGAGGTTTATGGCAGGGAGAGTTTCTCCCTTTTGCCGCCTGCTATCGGGAGTCGATCAGAACTTTGAGACTTTTTTTTTACCGTGCTCTTTATCAAATATCAAATTATGGTATTGCTTTGCACTGCTGTAACTATATGTTATAATTATGTAGTCTTGTCAGTGTTAGTCTTTGGTTTGTCCTGTTTTTTTGTGATATCACTCTGGAGAAACATTGTATCATTTCTTAATGCATGCATTTCTAAATGACAATAAACGAGGACTGAGTGTCCTCATAATCTAAAAAAAAGAGTTTAGGCCCGCCTGTGCATCAGTCCGAATAGAGAGAGACTGCTACTTTGTGAAATGCTGAGGAATCTCAATGCCTGAGTGCACGAACCACCAAATGTTAGAAGGCAGATCCAACAAAGAGTTAAGAAGGTAAACACCTTGTGGCCCTACATTGAAAAGGAATTGGAGTTTCAGAATAGGGGAGATTTTGTTCGAATTGTTAAGCCTCACCTCTCTGGGATACTGGATATAGGTTTGGTCCCCATATCTAACAAAAGTTATAGTACCATTGGAGGCAATACACAGGAGTTTCGCCGGGCTAATTCCTGGATTGAGATGGTTTACCCGTTGAGAGATTAAGTAGTTTGTTGTGCCTGTATACCTTGCAGACAGAAGAGTGATGAGCTGCTGTTTTTCTTTTATGCGCCTTGTGGTGTATCAGGTGGCATTTTTGTCTGTTTCCTTAGCATTTGTCTGTTTTTTACGAGGCTGAGTTCCCAGCTCGTTGCTCAACCCAGCACAGATGGAAAGTGTGCAAGGGGTCAGCCAGATTTGAACCCAGGACCATTCGCCTCAAAGTCCAGTGCTGATGCCACTACACCACTGGCCAACAAGAATGAGGAGCGACCACATTCAAACATAGAAGATCAAAAGAAGGTTTGACATGATTCAGGAACCACTGGTCATTTAAAATTGAGGTATGTAGAAACCTCTTCTCAAGTGGTGTGATACACCTCTGAAGAAATGGCAAAATCCATACTGTTTGTTCTTCATACATCAGATGCATAACAAACACGTGGATGATCCTGGGTATGTATGTGGTACCCAGTGATATGCAACATTTCTGAGGGGTACTTCTGTGGTGATCTGTGATTTTCTATGGATAGTACAGGCAGAGGAAGTTTTCTATTGCACATGCAAAGCTTGCTTCCACACTACCTAAACAAATTCCAGGCTGAAACTGGTAGTCCAGTGCAGTTAGCTCCTGTTTAAGTTATTTATTTAATTGGGTTCCCCGGCTACATACTCACAAATCCATCATAACTCCAAATGTCCTTACTCTTGTCCTGTAATCAATAGTCCGATGGCAAATGATTGCTTCTTCCTTCTCATTTACTCCACCATCACTGCCCAGCAACCAATATTTGACCTTTCTCCTTACTGATACCCAACTTCCTTCCTCTGACCAACTCTACCCACAAATACATCCTGCTGCCTCAGAATTGGATTTCATTTATCTGCACTCCATGTGGTTGCTATTTAATGTGATTTTTACAGATGCAGTTCAAGTACTGGGCACGTTTTGTTATCACAGGCACAAATTGTGCCTAATTGTACTGCCATTCTACAAACTGTACTGTTCAGGGGACCAGGAAATGACTTCACGGACACAGGTGTACACGAGCTTTCCAAACTTGTCCGGATGTGACCAATGCAATTTTATCACTTGTATGAAGTTTATTTTGTATCTTAAAGATGTCTTCTGTATCCATGCCACTGTGGTTGGAAATTTCCAGAACACTGGCATCTCAGTGTTAGTGGAATGCCCCATGACATCTGAAGGCTGCTATTAATTTCTTTGTTGCATTTTAAGCATAAGCATGACTGTTTGTGGGTGAGCTGGACTACCTTGATGTATCTGAAATTGGTTTTAATTTCATTTTTCCAATGGGTTTTTGGTAGCTTACAATTCTTTCTTTCTTTCTTTTTCAATCTTTTTATTAATTTCATAATAATAAACATTATGTAGTATTGATACAAAGTTATTGGGAATACATCGTTGTAGTTAACATATTTTAAATATAAACCCAGTTAACACACGGGTATTAAACCTCCCAATCATACAGGATACAAATATTACATACAAAAAAAACCATGAAAAAGTAAAATAAAACCCCAAAAGAAAAACTAACCTAAACAATACTAACCAACTAAACTAAAGAAGAAAATAAAACATGGGCTGTTATGTAACATCAAAAAAAAGAACCGTTAGTGTCGTTAACTCCGCTGTTCTTGACATATATTAAAAAGAAATAGAATAGGTTTGGAAAAGGTCAAATTACATCATATGGAAGTGTTGAATAAATGGCCTCCAAGTCTTTTCGAATTTAATAGAGGGATCATAAATAACACTTCTAACTTTTTTATAAATTTAAACACAACATAGTTTGAGAGAACCAATGAAATGTGGGGGGGATCGATCTCTTTCCAATTCAGCAAAATGGATCTTAATAGGGCATCATGCATAGATTCCACCCAAGCTGTGTTTACATCATTTAGCTTTCTTCAAATGCCACTTGAAGCTAATGCTTGATGCGTTGACTGGTTTTAAGCATATATTCAAAGATTCTTCATTCTCTTGCTCCTTGCTTTCATTCATTCATTCATTCCATTCATTCCTTGTACTCTTATCATTCAACCAAATCTACTTGAAATTTGTTAATTTTCTCAGCTACCATTGCTGTCCTTTAAATAATTTGCTATGTTTGGATCCCCTTCATAGGAAAATGAAAATGTTTTCATCGGAAGTTTTATTCTCTTTCTCAAGAGCTTAGCTTCCCACCTCTTGCTTTTCATAACTCCATCTGTGATTCATCATTTATTGAAATCCTTGGGCATCACAATCCAGAATTCTTACTTCCTTAGTGTTCCCAGATGTTTTTCGAAGCTGGTTTGCCTCTTCTGAGCCAAAGCTAATTGTCCCACTACAACTCGAAATGTATCATAAAGCTCAGGTCTATTTATGACAGGAGAGAGGCTCCTAGCTTTTGAAGCAATCTTTCAACAAATCTTTTGCAATCTGCCACTGAAGTAAGGAAAAAGCTTGTTAATAATATTTAATTTTGTCATCACTGGCTTCCCTCTCTCTTTATTGTAAATTATGTTTAGTTGATTTAGAAGTAAGTCTCTGTCTTATCAATATATAGAAAGGATTGACCACTGTACTTCTTACTTCACGCTGCATTGTAAAGAAGCTTTCTCAGTGCATCCTCATTTTGCTAAAATTAAGATTGTTCATATTCACAGCCTGTTGCAAAACTTTCTTATTAACCAAGTTGTTGATTTTTTTACCGCCTTTAATGACATCATCAAGTACATAAATGATAAAGAACTGCACAGGGGTAAAGAGTACCTGAAGTGTCTTATTTAATTTTTTTTGATGTTTGAGGCTTTAACAAACAATACGCATTCAAAGTAGGAACAAGAATCTTTTCTTACATGGTCTGCACATAAAAAGTGCATTTTTAAAAATACTTTGCATGCCACCTGCTGGTAGACTTCAGAAACAGTCTACTGGAGGGGAATAATGACTTTTATTTCAACCTCCCAAAATGTAAGTGGGAAAGTTTGAAAAAAAATAAAAAGTTAGTGCTGTATCTATTCACAACACTTTGATAGGGAAACAGAAACTACTGGAAAGAGAAAGCCGATCGGGCAGCACGTGGGGAATGCAATAGAGTTAATGTGTTTATCAGATCAGGAAACATTAGAGAGAATGAGGAAGTTTAAATTTTCTCTTTGACTGGAGTTTAGTGAGACCTTCTCTCACTGGTCCCTCCTTGTGATCCCTGCTACCCTTTGACTCTTCGACCACGTGCTCACCCAGATTCACTACTCCCTGCTCCAGTATCCGGTAAGATGGCAGTGTGCACAGTGGCTTCTACAGGGCCAACCAAAGGTGTTATTGGCTTTTTTAAACCTATTCTTTTACAATTGCAAGACCCTTCTGGATATTGAGAACTTAAGTGACTACAGGTCTACCCCATCAGCAAGTTGCTCATTAGCAGGAAAACTGTAGGAGATAGACGGTGCAGATCATGTTGCTGCCTACGTTGAAGAGGCCTCAGAGGAGTTGATGCATGAAGGCGGTGTGCAGCCTACCAGCAAGTGATCCACTTAGTCACATTTCTTGCGATTACGACACCCTGTTGGACATTGTTAATGTGGACTGCTGCAAATCCAGTTCACTGATTTATTAGCAGACGGTGGGACACCTGCAGGGCCTCGGTCGTAGCAACGACTAGGCCTCAAAGCTGCGGTATCACCTGTTTTCGCCTGACTAGGGGAGGCATTGGAGTCGGTGTGCTCCTCCGAAGTGCCGGGGGCAGAGTGCAGTGGCATCCAAGCTAGAGTCAGTGCTGCCCCCCAGTGTTCACTTGGCAGATGACAAGCCATACTATGTTCAACTGCAGACTGCTGCAACATTCATGAACTCAGGGTTTTGGACTTTTTCTGTGTGTGATTTATTTTACTGATATCTTATAGGTGCTTTCTATTTACATGTGCTAAATGTGGCTTGTGCAGTGTGTGACTGTTGGTGCAGTGTTTTGCACCTTGGCCACGGAGTAACACTGTTTCGTTTTGGCTGTATTCATGGGTATTCATGTATGGTTGAATGACAATTAAACTTCAACTTGAACCTTTTTATTCTGGCATCTCCCCCTTCTATTTCAGTCCTGATGAAGGGTCTCAACCCGAGACATTGACTGTTTATTCATTTTCGTAGATACTGCCTGGCCTGCTGAGTTGCTCCAGCATTTTGTGTGTGTTGCATTAGAAACTAAGCATGTTTTAAGTTATAGAGAAAGGGTGGAGAGATAAGTTGGAATACCTGTGAAAATTTGTAGAATGAATGAGATAAAGGTTGATGATACTAGCTGAGAGAGTGGATGAGGCTTCTTAATCACAATTGATCTATCTGGAGGAGATCTAAACGGAATGAGTTGAATGAGCTCAAAATAGAGGGAGAAAGAATCAATCCTGAGATGCTTAGGTACAAAACCCTGCTATTGCTTCTAATGTAAAACAAAAGGGAATGTTGGAAAGAGTCAGCATCTGTGGGGAAGAGAAGAGGAGAACTGGTGTTAAAATCAGACTAGTTCTGACACAAATGGGAAATTGTTGAACTCTGCTGGGAGTAAGGGTCTTGGCCTGAAACGTCGACTATACTTTTTTCTACAGATGCTGCCTGGCCTGCTGAGTTCCTCCAGCATTTTGTGTGTGTTGCTACAATATTCCATGGGCAGCCTTACGGTTATCTTGTATGACTGCAAAATAATATCCCAGTTCAGTGTCCTGACTAATGAATGCCAAAAGCTTTCTTCACCATGCTTTCTACCCATGATGCCATATTCAGGGCATGTAGTTGTAATCCTCGATCTTTCTATTCTGCCGGCACTCCTAGGGTCCTACCGTTTAATGTGGAAGTCCTTCCCTGATATGTCTATCCAACTATAACATCTGATACTTAACTGAATTAAACTCCAGTTGCCATTTCTCACTTACCCATCTGATCATCCTCTGTCTACTCACCCAGCCAATCAGATCGTGTCCCTGTAATCAATTAGCACAAGAGAGTTTGCAAATGCTGGAGATCTTGAGGAACACCTACAGAGTGTGATAGGAACTCAGCAGGTCATGCAGCATCCTTGGCGGCTAATAAACAATCGACATTTCAGGCTGAGACCCTTCATTAAGTCAGAGGAAAGGGGAAGAAGACAAAATAAGAAGGTGAGGGAGAGGGAAGAATATAAGCTGGCCGGTGAGAGTGAGACCAGATGAGAGGGAACGTGGGTGGGTTGAGAAGGGTGATGGGTGGATCCTTCTAATGGATATTGCTTGCTAACTTAACTGTTAGAAGTTGAGGAAAGGAAGGGAAGAGTCAGAAGTGGGCATTGCTAAAGTGAGAGCATAAAGGAAATAAAAGTGGAGAAGATATTAGTTCTGTACAAGGGTCAACACAGTTATCAGTGACATGGGAAAGAACCTGTGAAGGGCTGAAACAATAGCTGTTTCTACTGAATCCATAAAGAGACATGCAGAAACTGGGCTGCTGGTTTGGAAAAAGTAAGTGTGGCTAAAAGACAGGTTGTTCAAAGTGGGAATATGTTCAACCAAGTGATGGGTGGGTCTGGTTTGGTCTCCAGTCAAAGAAAAAACAAAAGCCCCTCAGCCCATTCTCTTGTGAAACAAGAGTGTTGAGGGGTTGCATATCCATGGTAAAAATGAACTGCGGGTGCAGGAGAAGGAAATTTGAAAGTCAATATGGTAGATGGCATCTGAGGTGTCATGCATGTAAGTGGGAAGGGACTGCATGAGCAGCATCAAGGTGGGAAGAAATAGATTCTCTGGGACAAGAACAGGGTCAAGCAATGAACCTGCCAAGGCAATTCTGCTTCTAGATATTAGGGAGAAAATCAAGGCAGGTGAAGGCTGTGAAGGGAAGACCTCCATCAAAGGTTGAGGTTACTGATTGTCTGGGAGACAATGGCATGATGCCCAGTGACAAAGTCATGAGATATGTAAATAGGTGTCAGTGCGATTGTGTTAAATCTTTTGCAAGGTAAACATCCTTCACCAGGTCTGGTTATTTTCAAGTCCGGTTTTGCACTAAACAACCTGCGTGCAACTGATGCCAATGGACAGTGAAGAGATGCAGGAACTCTGGATCTGAATCAGAATTGAAATCATGTTTAATAGGCCATAGTCAACTTGCCCCTCTAACTGTTGTTCTGCACAAAAATCAGTTAACCCCAAACAGATGTGGAGCATTGAGGTTTATCATGTATAGTTCTTGTACCAACATATTCTTTCTCAGCCTGATATTTGGAGAGCCGGTGCAAGATTTCTTGGGTATTTCAGTGGTATAAGCTAAGAAAGAAAATAATTAAAAATTAATTAAATTTCTGATGATAGAAACATTCTCTAAATATTATACAACAAACTCAAGGTTATTGTAAAGATTCTGTTCCTAAACATGGTCCATAAGACAAATTCTCCATAAGTCAGAAATGTCCATTTCTTATAATAAACCATATTTTATTGCTATGCATGTACACTTGCTATAATTCTTTAATTTCATTGAATATTTACCTGAAAATAAACTAGCCATAATTAAATTAATAGAATGTATGCCTTATCCAGTCATTAATGAATACCACAAGTTATTATTTTATTTCCAATGTTACCACACATCTTGAAAAATGTTTTTAGAATATATGTGAGAGTATTTGCATTAAGTCAAATTTCCATCAGTCAGGTCATGTGTCACCCAGAAAGCCTATGTATAAGAAAACACAACCCACAGGTTGTGATTCATTGCTCTTTGAAAATATTATTTTTGAATGGTTACAGCTATAGCAGTTTTCTAACATGGCCAGAGTTTGTATGTAGATCAGTCTAAGGTGGTGGTCACTAGCTGGAAAGTCAAACATTTTTCTAGCTGGCCAATTGGTGCCATGGGCTAACATTGTTTGTTCACTGGGGGATTCAGATTTGAAATGTGGATGAAAGGGTTAGGATGAAAACGCCTTTTGTGAATACATTTGGCTTGCCTGCGTGCTACAACACTGCCCACAGAGCGGAACATTTTGGCACAAACTGCCAGTCTAGCGCAGGTCTCAAGACAGTCTGCAAAGTAAAATTCACATAGTGGGGACCTGATAAAAACATGGTGTTGAGACAGAATTGCGGAATCCTTATTTGAGATTCATTTCTTTGTGTTATTGAAAAATACCTTTTGCATTCATTTTAATACATTGTCAGAACCTAATGCTGTGGTTGAAATTTTATCTAATGCATTTCTCAACTACAACGTGTGGACAGTCTTATACCCACCCTGTTACCCAGAAAAGAAGGAAAGGATAATGACTGTTGTCTGTGGTGCACACAAATACTTAATGCTGTTTTAGTTTTGACAGTGATGACTTTCCTTGTGAAAGTTTGTTTTCTCATGAAGTGTTCTTTTTCCCAGTGGAAATAAGTCGGTTGAAACATTGACCGCGTGAAATCCATTGTATCACAACGTAGTTTAAATGTTTACTGGAGTTATATCTCTGTCAAGTGTTTTGGTATATTTGATACTCCTTGCCCAAATCCTCTGGTGCTTTACACAGGCGGCTTTCAGTCAGATAGCTTATCTAGTTTCAAATCTGAATTTCTAATTTAGAGGAGTAGTGAGGCAAATTAAATGCATTGCACTTTAAAGCAAAATAATTGTAATTGCACAGTGGATTAATCAGCATACAAACGCAAAAAAACTCAATTAGAGATGATTGGTTTTGAGGAGAGAATCATGTTTGGAACTTTAAGGCAGCTTTCACTAACTGATTCTGACAAACATGTATGAAATTATATTTTCTGTTTTGCATTCATAGTTTTATGGATGTTGGCAAATGTGAAGTGAAAATATTTTGAATTCAGCCTCTCACTATTGCAGGTGAGAGTTATAATGATGGCCCAGCTTTTGTTTTTCAGTGTTATCCCTTAAAACATGAACACTTATGTTACTGGCAAAATATCACTTAAATATTCTCACTCTCCCAAAAAATACCTACAAGAAAGTTTTTAAAAAATTTTTGGAACTGCAATCATACTAGAGTGTCCACAGGGACAAATAAAAATGAACACTGTTTAAGAAATTTAGTTTATTTTATGAATGTTGACTCTAGTCTCTGATAGACTGAGTTTCAGGCAGCACAGATTTTAAAAAGTAATTAAGCATATGTTTAATTCTGATTGATCCCGGAGTTTGATGTGCACAATTGATCTCAGTAAAACACATTGCAAAATCTTTTGAGCATAATTTTCTTTTTCTTTATTGTCACATCTAATGCCTGCTTCTAAGTTGCAAAGTACAGGCCATGTTGCCAAGCATTCCACTATGATTTATATGTCTAATCTAGTAAAATTAAGTAATTTCCACCAATTGATAAAAACTTTTAACTTTCATCTGTGAAATATACTGCTGGAATCTTCATCTTAGTTTTGCTTCCTTTTTCTACCATTTATATGTTCTTTGGCCGAGCAGGTGGGTGGATGATTTGTTTGCAAACCCAAGGGATTATGGGTATGTCAGATTTTTTCAAAATGGAATTCTTGATTCTTGAAACATATTTTCCATTGTTCAGGTCAGGTCCCTGGACAGTTGTGTGCCTTCTCTTTTAGTCACATGCAAGTTCTGCCATTATTGTTAGGGCAAATGCCCTTGTTTCTCCATTACTCCTCTTCTGTGTTTGTGGAACTGTCAGGTAGCCTTGCAGGAGGAGACAGAAGGCATGGTGACATGCCCCAGTTGGGGTTAAAGCATCTAATCATCCCTGGGGCCTAGGTGAAAGCAAATTAACGCAACGTGTGATGGTTCAGCTGTAAAATGAGAAATGTTGGGATTGCTGAAATAGTTTGGTAAAGGGTCACTTAGTAGCATAGCCTGTGGCGACCCAGAATCAATGTTTTTTTTCCCATCTTTCTAGTGACATCAAATGGAACAGATGAAGTGATGCCTGGGCAGTTTTGTTCACTTTCTCTTTGTATCTATATCTATATCTCTACATGCATACATAAATATATAGTGTTTGTGTATTATCAAAGTCTAAATTTACAGCAGTTTTTAAAATGTAAATCTGGGGTCACTAATGATGCTCTGCAGTATTTGTACTTGTGCAGTAGTAGGGGATAAAGCAAAATTGCATGGAGACCTTTTCATTGTATTTATTTATTTACAGTACATGCCTAATCGATATTTATAATTGTTGCTGTTTCAATTTTAATGCAAAGAATTATTCCACTTTCCCGATATATTCACTATAAGATTCAATAGTTGGGAGATTCACCAGAACGTGCATCACAACATGCCACCTGGAAAGATCCTCACCCTGTACTCTGGACTCAAAATGCACAGGAGGTTTATCAGTTTCTGAAAAACAAACTATTGTTTCTTTTTACTTGCCATTTGTCATGTGATGTGGACCTCATTGACATTATCAGAAACAGATTTAGGAACAGCTTCTTCCCCTCCCTCATCAGCTTTCTGAACAGACAAAAACCAACCCTTGAACACTACCTCACTATTATTGCACTATTCATTTGATTGATTGATTGATTGATTTCTTATTGTCATTTATAATACTTTAATGTGTTGCACTCTGCTGCTGCTGCAAAACTTGACATATGTCAGTGATATTAAACTTGATTCTGGTTCCGATTTAATCTACAGCCCTAAATGCGCCTAAAGTGAAGAGGCAGACAGGAGGCAACCATGTTGGTAGATCCAGAGTCCCATATGGGTGAAATTAGATAAGGAGGGCATCTTTTGTACAGTGAAGGATATTAGATAACCAGAAGCATATTTACAGTAATCTAATAGGCTTGTCTTTACTATCATTATTACTAGTTTTCCTCTTAAACACTGGGTCTATGTAATTTATTGTATTTAAATTGACCAGTTGCCATTCACGCTCTTAATCACAGGAGCACTGGTCCTAAACGCAGTCTACTTATCCAAACGTATTAATGGGATTCTGATAATGGTCATTGATCTGAAATACTAATCTGTGTTTTCTTCCTTCATACACCCGGGTCACTTTATTAAGCACCGGAGTGGAATTTGGTGTGATCTTCCTCTGCTATAGCCCATCCACTTCAAGGTTCAACATGTTGTGTATTCAGAGGTGCTCTTCTGACCTGGGCTGATCTTTGGAAAGCCGAACCACACCGCATCCAATTTCTCATCCAGGCAGTGTACGATGTGCTTCCAAGCCCATCAAACCTGCACACATGGGGCAAGGCAGAGTCATCTGCGTGCCCACTGTGCTCCAAGCGAGGAACCCTGGAGCACATCCTCAGTGGCTGCGCAAGGGCACTTGGTGAGGGACGGTACAGGTGGAGGCATGATCAGGTTCTGAAGACCATCACTGAAGCTGTCAGCACAGGAGTTGAGTGGGCGAAGTGGTCCCGACCCTCCAAGCAGACCATTGCCTTTGTCAGAGCTGGGGAGCAGCCAATACCTGCCAAAAGAACATCTGCAGGCATTCTGACCTCTGCAAGGGACTGGCAGCTGTTGGTGGACCTCGAAGGGAGCTGAGGTTCCCCAACCATATTGCAGCCACCACCCTGCGACCAGACATTGTCCTAGTCTCTGAGTCGACTAAGCAAGTGGTGCTGCTGGAGCTGACAGTCCCATGGGAAGATAGCTTGGAAGAGGCCTTTGAAAGGAAGCTGTCCAAGTACGCAGGACTGGTCAGCAACTGTCAGCAGGCTGGATGGAGAGCGAGGTGTCTCCCAGTGGAGGTTGGTTGTATGAGATTCGTAGCCCGTTCTTTAGTTAGAGCCTTCAGCATTTTGGGCATCGAGGGAGAGAGGAAGAGGAGAGCCATCCGCAGTACCACTGATGCAGCAGAGAGGGCCTCAAGATGGCTGTGGCTCAAAAGAGGGGAGCCGTGGAGTCATAAGTAACTAGCCATCTGGACACAAGCTGGGGTCTGATCAGCCCCGGCTGGGTCACCTGGAGGAGGTTGTATGATGTTGAAAGACCCGAAACACCCGATGATTCCAGGAACATCACTGAAGATGCGTCCAGAAGCATCAATAGATGTATGTACACAGCTGCACACCACTGTTGTAACACTGTTTGATTTACTTTTGTCTTCCTGTCAGCTTGAAGCAGTCTAGCCCGTCTCCTCTCATTAACAATGCATTTTCACCCACAGAACTACCACTCAGTGGATATTTTCTATATTTCGCAGTATTTTCTGTAAATTCTAGAGACTGTTGTGTCGAGAAAAAAATCCCAGGAGATTAGCAGTTTCTGAGATGTTCAAACCACCCAGTCTAGTGCCAAAAATCATTCCACGGTCAAAGTCACTGAGATCATATTTCTTCCCCATTCTGATGTTTGGTCTGAACAGCAACTAAACCGCTTGACTATGTTTATGTGCATGGAGTTTCTGCCACATGATTGGCTGATTATGTATTTGCATTAGCAAGCAGATGTACCTAATAAAGTGGCCACTGAGTATATATCTGTTAACACTTGCAATATTTTCTATTTGTGCTTTACATTCCCTGTTTTCAACAAAGCTTTTACATTGAAATGTCAAAGCAAACAAATTCAAAAGGGTATATCAAAAGTATGTGATTAACTCACTATACAGTACAAGTTTTCAGAAAGTCCTCATGTGTACTGAGATGGCTGACTCCATCTTAGATGCAAGTGGGACTGTTAATTTGAAGCATATTCCCAGACTAGCCAATGAAGAATCAACTTCTGGCTTCTACCTGATTATTAGATTCATCTTCTGGAAGGGAACAAGTTCAGTTTTGGTTGCAAGTTGCAGCTCCTCAATGCACATTGTCACAGAAGCTGCTTGTAGATTTTAAGGACCAAACAAAAAGGCTGGCCATTCGGATGAAATGATAATGTGTAAACAGATGTTGTCCTGCTGAAAGGTTTCGGCTCAAAGCATCAACTGCACTCTTCTCCGTCAATGCTGCCTGGCCTGCTGAGTTCCTCCAGCATTTTGTGTGTGTGTTGCAGGTGTAAACAGTCCTTGTTTAGCTGGGGCATAAAATACAGAAGATGGGATACTATGCTCCAACAATATAAAAACTTGCTCAGGCTGTGTGTTGCTCTGGTCACCGAGGTATAGAAAGGGTGTGAGAGTGCTGGAGTGGACGCAGAGGAGATTCACCATGAAGTTGCACTTAATGGAGCAGTTCAATTACGAGGAAAGACTGGAAAGGCTAGGTATGTTCTCCCTGGAGCAGAGAGGTTAAGAGGGTGCATGATTGAGGTATATAAAATTTTGAGGGGTGTAGATAGTGTAGACTGAAAGAAACTTTTCCCCTTATCAAGGGTAGATAAAACTAAAGGACGTAAGATTAAGAGGAAGAGATGTAGAGGTGATACGGGACCTTCTCGTCCCAGAGAGTGGTATGTATTGAAGTCTGATTGCTGACAGTGTTTGAGAAGTGTCTAGCCAAACACTTGAGTGGTCAAGGCATGGAGGACTATGGACTAATTTCTTGGTAATTGGTGTAATATCAAAAAGTGCCTACTGGTGGGTATGGGCAAGTTGGGCCAAAAAGCCTGTTTCCATGCTGGATTCTCCTCTGTGAGCAGATGGGAGTCTACTTCAACAGGATGTTTCTGTTATGTAGAGGGTATACTGAAAGAAAAAGCAAGTTAGAAGTTGTTGGAACTTAGGTTCACTATGTTGTGAATGCCTCATTAAAAGCTTTGACACCAATGTAGTGGGTCAGTGAAGCATTTCATCAGAAGTCCTGTTTTTGCAGTTGGTGTCAAAGAATCTGGAACAAACCTGAAAAGCATGATTGTACAGTCAAGAATGGAGTTAACATGATTGATAATGATATAAAATGTCAATTGTGATTTGGAAGAGAAAAAGTGATTGAAGAACGACATTGAAGAATCCTGCATCAAGTCTTTGGGTGAAAATCAGGCTGTGAGGGAGATACTAGTTTTCTACAGATGGTTTAAGAGCTTGTTAATGCGCTTTTCTGAGATGATTTTTATAGGCAGTGAATGGTTTGTTGGTTTAGTCATGTTCTCGGCCTCAAAAAGTATTTCTGGCTGTTGCTAAACCTAAAAACTGCAGGGAAATATTTGGATTACAAGGGCAAATTGATGAACTTTATGAAACAAATCAGGCAGTGAAAGAGAGGTACAGAACAAAATAATATGCAAACATAACAGTCTGTCGTCATGGTCAGACTTTGGATAGTGTGAGATTTGCTTGGTTATTGTGGAATTTAACATGATGTGGCTATTTTTCCTGCAGCTTCCAACACATACAATTGCTAAAAGGAGACTTTGAGTTCTATCCATCTGACACAGAGATTGAGTGGTTTATAGAAGGGAATGTTGAACTAAGACTAAAGTGAATGGTGGCTGACGATTACAATGCAAGCATAACTGCACACGAGTAACGTGGGAACTGTACACTTACAATCATGAATGGGGCCAAGTTAAGTTGAAAGTTAGTAGAATCAGTCTGTGAAAGTTAAATAAATTGCAGGTGCTGGAAATTGAAAATAAAAACAGAAAGGCAGAAAATACTGAAACTTACCAGGTCAGGCAACATCTGTGGGAAGGGAAGAGTTAATATTTCAGGTCTGGGACCTTTCATCAGAATAATCTATGGCTGCAATATATCAGGTTAGACTTAAGATAATACAGTATATCAGTTTAAAATTACATTTTTCTTGTTGTTAATAGTATTTTAATATCCTAATTAAGACAATTAGGTTCAAATAGGATGTTAAATGGAGCTTCTTGCATTTCACTTTTCTCATCATCTCGGCTTCTTATTCTGATATAATATCACTTGACCACTTCTTAATATTTATTGGTTATCCATAGTGACAAGGGAATCATTCACTATAGTAGTTCTACATGGAATCCCTAGAGTTAGTTAAGGTACTCAGGTTCAGCCCTTTGTGTCAGGTGCAGGGCTTCTCAAGCATTATAAGGATTAATTAGCTGGGAAGAGAACAGAATATTAAATTAAAATCCTAAATAGTGTTGCCTCTCCTTTCTTCTGTACCTTTGTGAAGTGCAGTGTGTTGGAATTAGTCCACCGAGGCTTTTATCATGGGGATAACTCAATCTTTTGGCATAGTTGTTTTCCCTGTCAGAGTCTGGAGACCTTTGCTCAGTGAAGAGTTGTCCCTTATGAGGATAACTAAGAGGCATCAAAAGCATGTGCAGCAGGATTCCCTTTGGGAATTCTGCTTTCCGCGGTCACTTTTTTGGAGGAAGAAGAGCAAGGTAAAGGAAGCCAGATTGACCAGGTTGTAGTGAAGAATATACGGCACATGAGAAATGAAGCAAGGGTGAACTGAATCAAAAACTAGCTAGGTGATGGGAAGAAGGGGTAGTGGTGGATGAGTACATTTCTGACTGGAAGTGGCGTACCGCAGGTCTTAGACCTGGAATCTTTGCTGTTTATAATATATATTAGATGAGAATATAACAGATCTGATTAGTAATTTTGCAGTTAGTTGGCGGAGTCATAGACAAGGAAGATGTTTATTAAAGAATATACTGGGAGATGATCAGCTGAACACTTGGATGGTGCAGAGGCAGGTGGAATTCAATTGAGAGATAATGCCAGTGTGAGGTATTGCATTTTAGGAAGTCAAATATCAATAGAGCATAAAGCAAGGGCCTTTGGAGCATTAATAGACTCTGAGACATTGGGATACACGTCCATAGTTCCCTTAAAATGGTGACCCAGATGGATAGATTAGTAAAGAAGGCATTTGGTATGCTTGCATTCATAGGCGGAACATCAAGTGTAAGAGTAGGGATATCATGTTGCACTTATCAGTGTTAACATTACTTGGAGTAATGTATATATTTTTGGTGTCTACACAAGAGGAAGGGTCTTTGTAGCATTAGAAAGATTACAAAAGAGATTTAACAGGATGTTGCCTGGAATGGAGGGCTGTAGTTATCAAGAAAGATTCAAGAGGCTTGCTTTATGCTCAATGGAATGCAGGAGATTGAGGAGAGACCTTACAGAAGTTTATCAAATTATGAGGGGCGTAGATAGATAGTCACACTCTTTGTCCCAGGGTGAGGGACCCTAGAACAAGAGGGCTTGGGTTTAAGGTGAGAAGAGGGAAATTCAAAGAAGATCTGAAGCTTTTGTCACAGCGGGTGGTGGCAGTCTGAACGAACCACCAGAAGTGTCGTAGCTGAGAAAATGGATGATGAGGTAGGTGTTTGTGGGAAAGGCTTCTGTGCTCAAGCCTGTGGGATGTGTGTTGCCTTTTAACAATTATAAAGTTACACTGGAAAACAGACCTCTTCCCGTATCTCAGGAACCACCTCAGAGTAAAGGAGACATCAGCAATGACATTCACCTTCGGAGTGCTGTTATCTAGTTTATAATTTACAAAGCTGGAATGAAAACAAGTCATCCTCAAACCTGAGGGCCTGCCTAAGAAAAAGAGAATAAATTGTGTCTGTTGTGTGCATCAATCAGGTTGCCACCAATGTGTGAGCTTCTCAATAAAAACACCATGGCAATAGGCACTGAGTAATTCAGACAGGTCACTGAGGGAATTAAAGTTTCCAACAATATTAGATTTTCTGGCACTTTAGATGCTATTTGTTGCAACAGCATGGCTTTGTATGCCTCCAATGCAAACCCATATTCTTACGGACTGCAAAAGCTGCCATGCCCTATAGCTACACACATCAAAGTTGCTGGTGAACGCAGCAGGCCAGGCAGCACCTCTAGGAAGAAGTACAGTCGACATTTCGGGCCGAGACCCTTCGTTATGCCCTGTAGCTATAATGGCCAGCATTCCTTTTTGCATGTGCACTCTCAGTGTGTCACCAGGGTGCTCATTCTGTTTAACTACTTCAGCAGTATTTATTTAGATGCAAATCTGTGGTCACACTGTCATTTCTGTATCAGAGGGAAGTAGGTTCAAACTGTGTCCTAAAAACATATGCACTTAACTTAGCCTGACATGCTTTGTGAATGCTGTCCTGTCAGAGGTGTTAACATTTAGATGAAGCATTCAGCTGAGGCTCCATCTGCCCTAATCAACAGAACTGAATATTTTTGCTAGTCAGGGTAATGTTATGCCTGATTTAGCTCTTAAGATAAATGGATAATATGGACAATCGTTTAACTGTTTTATTGGTGTTTCTTTACACCACAAAAATAATTCCACTTAAGAAATACTTCATTAACTTCGAAGTGTTTAGAAGCAGCTTAAAATCATTTTTTAATTCATGAGCAAATTTGGACAAAGTGGTCATATTAAGCTAAAGATTACATACAAACACTTACATCCTAAGTTGTCTTATCTCATAGTCCTTTATTGAATATTTGACATTTCTTTACTACATTGGGCCCAGGAAATTAGAAATATTTCACTAGAAGTGATAAGAAATCTTATTGGAAGTATTTAAAGTGGAGCTAGATAAATGTTTAGCACAATTAGAGATGGAGGGCTGTGGAGATCTGTCACAAAGGTGAGATCTGAAATAGATCACAAGCAAGAGAAAACCTACAGACGCTGGATATCGAAGCAACACACGCAAAATGCTGGAGGAACTCAACAGGCCAGGCAGCATCTATGGAGAAGAGTAAGCAGTCGACGTTTCAGGCCGAGACCCTTCACCAGTCCTGATGAAGGACCTCGGCCCGAAACATCAACTGTACTCTTTTCCATAGATGCTGTCTGGCCTGCTGAGTTCCTCCAGCATTTTGTGTCAGAATTAGATCAGCTAGTTCATATTAAATAATGGGACATGCTTGAGGAGCCAGGTGGCCCTAATTTTTTGTGTTTTCATTTCCTTTAAAAAAGTAGCGGTAAACTTCTGTCTTGAATGTTTGCTTTCAATCTGATAAATGCAACAAGGAATGAAGAGTCCACAACTGTAATAAGGTGGCAGTCTTGATGTCATAACTCGGCCAATATTCAGGAAACTTGTATGATTAGATTGTATTCTGAGTACATGGATGGTGTAATCTAGTTGAACAGTTGCGTCATGTCATTGCTTTGTAAACAATGTTACATTAGAGTGGTCAAAAGGGGCCTGAAGTACAGTAAAGCTCTAACTGGACAACCCACTTGGGACTTTGCTGGTGCTAGACAGACAGGTTTCTGGATGTTTAATTCACGTTTTTCAGATGTTACAAGTAGTGTAATAAATTTTGGAGTGAATCTGGCAAGTTTATGGGAAACAAAGCCCTGTTGTGCTTCAAAGGAACAACTGAAAGCAGGTCCTGGTGGCTTTAAGGAGAGTGCGGTAAATAGGGTTTGGTGGTTTGAAAAGGAGCATGGGAAACACACTGGTAATTTTAAAGGCATTTGGGAAGTGGAGCGCAGGAAACAGGTTGCCAGTGAGTTATTAGCAGCTGTGGGAAGAAAGGCCCTGATTAACTTAAATGGACCATAGAAAACAGGATCTGTTGAGATTGAAGGGAATATAGGAAACAGGACCCGACGTGTTTGAAGGAAATGTAGAAACAGGGCCCGATGTGTTTGAAGGGAGAATAGAAACAGCCTGATGTGTTTGAAGGGAATGTAGAAACGGGCCCCGACGTGTTTGAAGGAAATGTAGAAACAGGGCCCGATGTGTTTGAAGGGAGAGTAGAAACAGGGCCCAATGTGTTTGAAGGGAATGTAGAAACGGGGCCCGACGTGTTTGAAGGGAGAATAGAAACAGCCTGATGTGTTTGAAGGGAATGTAGAAACGGGCCCCGACGTGTTTGAAGGAAATGTAGAAACAGGGCCCGATGTGTTTGAAGGGAGAGTAGAAACAGGGCCCAATGTGTTTGAAGGGAATGTAGAAACGGGGCCCGACGTGTTTGAAGGAAATGTAGAAACAGGGCCTGATATGTTTGAAAGGAATGCAGAAACAGGGCCCGATGTGTTTGAAGGGAGAGTAGAAACAGGGCCCGGTGTGTTTGAAGGGAATGTAGAAACAAGACCTGATGTGTTCGAAGGAAATGTAGAAGCAGTTCAATGGCTTGAAAAGAAGCATGGGAAACAAAGTGCTGATGCTTTTGAAGGGAGCATAGGCAATGATGCCCTGGGGAGTTTTAGGGGATTGTAGGATAAAGTTGTTTTCAGAGGAATTAGAGTCACAGAACACAGAAACTCTCCCTACCATCCACCTAGTCCATGCCTAACTGTTATTTTGCCTATTCACAATGACCATAGACCCCCATACCCCTAATTGTGTTTAAATGGAGTGTGGGAGGTGGGGCATCTGTAAGCCATCTGCTATTTGGGATCTCTGCACTCTTGGCTAGCACGTTATTTCAGTTTAACTGTATTTATAGATGAAGTGCTTTGACTTATTTAATATACGCATTTGGTGCTTCAATGGAATACAGTGCTGATTTGACTGACATCTGGAGGCACAATTCCTTCTTCCATTTCTGTGTCTTCATAGTTAAGCTCACATATTTTCCTTGTGAAAGCTGCTTAAATGATGTTATGTGCCTGTGATGCTAAGGCAAGTCCGTTTTTCATTGCACCTGTGCACGACTTTGACTTTTTAATATATTTCATTTGTCTTCACAGTCATTCTTACATTTTTGTCCATGACAGTGTTGGACAGTAAACTCATTTCATTGCTTCAAAGATCCTTTCATAAAATATTTACTTCTATAGGTTGCCCTTTGTGTGACACCTTGAAGCATTTGTTAGTGTGCTTGCCTCTGGGTCAACTTTTCCCTTCCATTCTAGCTTGGTATGTGAAGCAGTTAAATCTAAGTGACTTCAATGTAATACTCATGAAGAATGACAAAAACCATAAATAACTAGAAATTTGCCAATAAGATGTTTTGAAAGATCTATGAAAAAAACAATCAATAATGTGCAACCTAGTCAGATTATATTACAAAGAAAACAATGTGTAAAACTTATGTTAAAAAGAACCTCGAGCACTGGCCAATCTGGGCATCAGAAGTTTTGAGAGGAGGGGACTTCAATCAGGTCCTCTGCCCGAGGACAAAAGGCAACTGCGGGCCACTACAGCAAAATAGAGCTTTGACTAGTGACCAGTCAGCATTTGGGATTGATTAGCAAGAACAAATTAAAGAAAGGCAGGGGCAAACATGGTGGCCATCGTCGTAGCGGCCATCATCAGAGTGGTGATCTTTGATGCTTCAATCAAAGAAGGCAAAGAAAAGAAAAGCTCTAGGTTAAGTTATTTTTATCCTTCCCTTCTTTATATCTGCTCAGCTAGGACAGTAGAGATGCCAAACAGGATTAGATTAGATTAGATTATGAGGACACTTAGTCCTCGTTTATTGTCATTTAGAAATGCATGCGTTAAAAAATGATACAATGTTCCTCCAGAATGATATCACAAGAAACACAGGACAAACCAAGACAATAACTGACAAAACCACATAATTATAACATATAGTTACAACAGTGCAAAGCAATACCGTAATTTGATAAAGAGCAGACCATGGGCACGGTAGAAAAAAGTCTCAAAGTCCTGATATCCCCATCATCTCACGCAGACGGTAGAAGGGAGAAGCTCTCCCTGCCATGAACCTCCAAGCGCCGCAAACTTGCCGATAAAGCACCATTGGAAGCACCCGACCGCAGCGGACTCTGAGTCCGTCCGAAATCTTCGAGCCTCCAACCGGCCCTCCGACACCAAGCACTGAGCACCATCCTCTGCCGAGCGCTTCAACCCCGCCCCAGCCGCCGAGCAACAAGCAAAGCCGAGGATTCGGGGCCTTCCCCTCTGGAGATTCTGGATCACACGGTAGCAGCAGCAGCAAAGCAGGCATTTCAGTTCCTCCGTGCTGTCACGTCTGTCTCCATCAAATCAGGATTGTGCACGGCACCCTACTTGACAGATAACAGACATCACCACCGGAGTGGCCGCTGCGAGTTGCGTCGCGCTGCCACCTTCTCCTCCCACAAATGCTTGTTAAATAGTTAAATGCTTGTCTTTCGGGATGTGAGAAAGCAGGGAAACCTCCAGTGTCCCTGATGACTAAAACTGCAGGGAGTGCAGCCAGCTGCAGCTTCTAATAAGCTGCATTAAGGAGTTGGAGCTGGAGCTGAATGAACTCCAGATCATTCAGAGGGCCGAGAGGGTGATAGGTAGGACATATAGAGAGGTAGTTACACCCAAGGTGCAGGACACAGGAAACTATGTGAAAGTCAGGAAGGGGAAAGAGGTTAAGGGGCTCGTGCAGAGTACACCTGTGGCCATCCCCCTTAACAACAGGTACATCACTTTGGATACCATTAACAGAGAAAACTCACAGTGACTGTGTCTCTGGCATTGAGTCTGGCTGTGTGACTCAGAAGGGAAGAAGCAGGCTGTGGTGATAGGGGATTTATTAGTTAGGGGCACGGAGGTTCTGAGAGTGAGAACGAGATCTCTGGACGGTGTGTTGCCTCCCAGGTGCCAGGATTGGAGATAACTCAGATCAAGTCCTCAACATTCAGCAGCCAGTCGCCATGGTCCATGTGGGTACTAATGACACGAGTAGGAAACTGAAAGGCCTGGAGGTAGATAAATCACCTGGACCAGATGGTGTACACCCCAGGGTTCTGAAAGAGGTGGCTGAAGAAATTGTGGAGACATATCTTCACAATTTTTCAAGAATCATTAGCTTCTGAAATGGTTCTGGAAGACTGGAAAACTGCAAATGTTATCCCACTCTTCAAGAAAGGAGAGAGGCAGAAGAAAGGAAACTATTGGCCCGTTAGACTTTCCTCAGTGGTTGGGAAGATGTTGGAGTTGATTAATAAGGATGAGATCTCAGGGTACTTGGAAGCAAATGATAAAATAGGCTGTAGCCAGCATGATTTCCTCAAGGGAAAATCTTCATGACAAATCTGTTGGAATTCTTTGAAGAACTAACAAGCAGGATTGACAAAGGAGAATCAGTCAATGTTGCGTACTTGGATTTTCAGAAGCTCTCTGACAAGATGCCATACATGAGGTTGCTTAACAAGCTATGACCCCATCATATTACAGAAAAAATTCTGGCATAGATAAAGCAGTGGCTGATTGGCAGGAGGCAAAGAATGGGAAGAGCCTTTTCTGGTTGGCTGCCGGTCACTAGTGCTGTTCCACTGGGGTCTTTTTACATATAAGTCAATCATTTGGATGATGGAATTGATGGCTTTGTTGCAAAGTTTGCAGACGATATAAAGATAGGTGAAGGAGCAGATGGTTTTGAGGAAGTAGAAGGCTGGAAAAGGACTTAGAAAGATTAGGAGAGTGGGCAAAGAAATGGCAAATGGAATATAGTGTCAGGAAGTGTATGGTTATGCACTTTGGTAGAAGAATTGAAAGGATTGACTTTTTTCTAAATGAAGAGAAAATACAAAAAATTGAGGTGCAAAGCGACTTGGGAGTCCTTGTGCAGGATTCTCTAAAAGTTAATTTGCAGGTTGAGTCTGTGATGAGGAAGGTAGATGCAATGTTAGCAATCATTTCAAGAGGACTAGAATATAAAGGCATGAATGTAATGTTGAGACTTTATAAAGCACTGGTGAGGACTCACTTGGAGTATTGTGAACAGTTTTTGGTCCCCTTATCTTAGAAAGGATATGCTGAAACTGGAGGGGGTTCAAAGGAAATTCACAAAAAATGATTCCAGGATTGAACTGCTTGTCATATGAATAGTGTTTGATGGCTCAGCCTGTATTCACTGGAATTCAGAAGAATGAGAGGAGATCACGTTGAAACCTATTGAATGGTGAAGTGCCTTGATCGAGTGGATGTGAAGAGGATGTTTCCTATAGTGGGAAAGTCTAAGACCAGAGGACACAGCCTCAAAATAGATGGAGGTTCTTTTTGAATGGAGATGAGGAGGAATTTCTTTCGCCAGAGAGGAAGAACCTGTGGAATTTGTGTGGAGGCAAAGCCTTTCTGTATATTTAATGCAGATGCTGATAGATTCTTGATTGGTCAGGGCATGAAGGAATACAGGGAGAGGGCAGGAGACTGGGACTGAGAGGAAATTTGGATCAGCCAGGATGAAATGGCGGGCAGACTCGATGGGCCAAATTGCCTAATTCTGCTCATATATTTTATGGTCTTATGTTCTTATTCACAAAGCATTGAACCAGATGGGGAAAGAGGATTAAACAGGTGGATTTTTTAAAAATGTTCTTCTGAGATTTCACATCAGAGAGGGTTGAATAAGATGGAAGGAGAGTTACAACTTGGTATGTATATGTGATTGTTAGTGTAGCCCTTAGGGCGATGATGATGTATATGTATATGATTGATTTTACATCAAGCACCAAAAAGTACTTCAGTCATTTTTTTCTTCTATTAGAATATTCCTTTGCAGGATTTTAATCTAGATATTACCATCAATTCATTTTACTACCCATTCATATCATATTAAAATACAGATTTTTCCTCTTTTTGGGAAATATCTGATTCTATTTTGGTAAGGGTATACAATTTTTTCCCAGGTTTTAATATGTTCCTCAGTGGCCTGTTTCATCTTTTTCATGACCTACAGCTTTTCATAGAGCAGAGCGCACAATGTTTGTTTTCCATGGTGTTGGTGAATTATCAGTCAGTTGTGATAAAGCACCGACTGCAATGGCATCCGGTCACACATCCCTGATTCAAGGCCATCTTTCAGTTCGGTTCTCAGGCCCTTATTCTGCAATGATGAATGTAGCTGGCTAATTCTATAGCCATTAGAGGCACGACTGAAATAAGACTGCTCAAAGAATAAGGGTGCATATAATATTATTAAATTTTGTACCGTCTGCAAAAGATGTTATGGAATATACATTGATGTAGGCATTTTAAATTAGGAAAACTATTTTATTTGACATTATATTTGCTTTGTCTGTGAGAACCAAACATAATGTGGACAAATTTAACAGTTCTTTGGTTGAAACAACTTTCTCGGTTTCACAACAGATCAGAGCTACGTGACCTTGCTTGGGACTGCATCTCTTTAATCATACTGCAAACAATAATAAGTAGCTCTGATCCGTTTTGTTGGAGAGTTAATTAGATGCATATTTTCAGCTAAATTGATTGCGGTTGTTTTCCACAGTATCTTCAGTTTTACATCAGGGGATCAAATCCCTAAGCCAGGAGTGTATACAATGTGTGATGTGGCACAAGCCAGCAAATTTCACATATAATCCCTAATGCATGCTGAGGCTAGCTACTGATCAATGTAAGTGTTATAATTAGTCCCAGCAGCTTTAGGCCATTGCCCCTCGTCTTAATCTCCAGTGAAATTTGCAGGAGGACAATGATGACACAATGTCAGATTTGCATATAGATTAATTATTATGCCTTCTACAGTTAAAAAGTTTGCAACCTTAAACAATCATGTCCACTTTGTTGCAAAGAAAGGGTTGCTTGGCTGAGCCAACAATACTGGTGATAACAAGTTTGCTGCAGGTCGAACTGCTGCCTCTCAGCTCCAGCAACCTGATTTCCACCTTTACCTTCAGTGTTCTCCGCAACCACAAGGACTTACTCTAGGCGCTCCAGTTTCCTTCCACATCCCAGAGAAGCACTGATAGACTAATTTGCTCTTGTAAATTAGCCCCCGTCATCCTCAGCATAGGTGGGTCCAAAGGAATGTAACAGGAATTAATGGGAATGGGAGAGAGATGAGCCACAGAGAAGATTCAAAATTGTTTAATGTCATTTTCTGTACACCTGTGTAAGGATAATGAAATAATTGTTACTCCAAATCCGATTCGGCATGAAAGAAACACAGAAGGTAAAGAACACGATCATTATAATAAAAACACATTAAAAATAAATACATCAGGTAGCTTATATAGATTTCAAGTAAGTGGCTTGTTTTTAATCAGAATAACTCTGTCAATTCATTTCCTTGCCAGAAGCAGTTTGAGATATCTGTAGGATATCTTTATTGATACATTGACAGGTGGAAGAGAATTACTTCAGTGATGATAAAGCTGGAGGATGGAGATATGTTTGCTCTTTCAGTGTGATTGTAAGTTCTGTGATAAAGTTTTAAGGAATTATTTAGATAGGGGCTGTGGCAGGTCACATGTTATCTTGGCCAGTGCCGAAGCAGGCCCAGTCTTCATATTTAAGCAAGGATCTTAGAGGTTTCCAGGAGGTATCCTTTATACATATATTCCAGGTTAAAGTCAAAATAGAGCAGGATCCTGAAAGACTGGTCCCAAGGACAATTTTATCCAAGTACCTAGTCTTTGGCCTTGCAATGGAACTTAAAAATGTTTATATGTCTCCATAAACTCGAAGGAGTCAGAAATGACAAGCAGGCATGTTAATGGAATTTGTAAAAGTAAGTAAAAAGTCCTGTAGCAGCAAAAAATTGTATGCAATATTTCCTGCGGGGACTGTGAAATGACCACATTAACCTCTACTTCAACAGCCTAACCCCTTCTAGATGAACACTTCTGCATATTTGGGTTGCAATTTTTATTTCGTTTTAAATTATCAGTGTCCAAGTTTCAGCTAAAGGTCATGGTCATGTATCATAACTGTTGGTTTCTGGTTAGTTTCATTATTCTGGGTGCTATTAAATTAAAAATGAAAGCTTGCATCTTGTCAAGCTGCTCTGCTCTGTCCAGAGCCTAGAGACAGACTGGCACCTTATCTCTGGAGCAGGGGGAAGGAATCAACACTGCATATGACGATACGAAAAATACTTAAGTAGCCTCTTTTATTGCACACAGGACCAACCCTTCAACAACAAATAAAATAAAATTGAATGAAAATCCAATTAAAGCTGACTTTGTATGAAGTATACATCAATTTGGCCCCTTGATCTCAGAAATTCCCGAAGTGTTTCTAGTAAACTAAGTACCACGATTTGATTCTTCAAGTTGAAATTTAAAAAAATAATTTTCAACTGGCAAGTTCTTAAAAACGCCAGTGAAATAGAGTAGATAGAATGATGTCATTCTGGAAAACAGCACCTCTGATTGGAATAGTTCCTCAGTATCACTGTGAAATACAGACTTTCGTTTGTCTGGGATTCTCTAGACTATGACAAAACTACTATTGAACACTAAGTAAAATTCTTGGAAAATTTATTTGCATCAAGAAATAAGCTTAGAATCCCAGTATTCCGTGATACACACCAGTTGGCCTCTGTATTATTTAATTATTGAAATGGTTGAGTTATAATATCAACTTCTGCTGTAGTATTTTTTCCCTTGGCAATTCATTAGCATTTCAAATTGTTTTTTCAATCAACCATAAATGTATTTCCTGTTGAGATTTTCTTTTGCAAAGTTCTCTGGCCAGAACTAACAATTACAACAGTTTCAGAAAGATCACACTGAAATTTATGTAGCAATATCTTGGCAATTCAACGGATACTGTACATTAAGCTTTTGAGTATTTACAGGTTAAATTTATAACTATTAGAAAACTTGATAATTAGATGATTAGGACTAAGCAAGTTTCACAGAATTTGAACTTAGGATGCACATAAACAGTCAATTAAATTGTTTCATTTGTATAAGTGCAACAGATATAAGAGAATATTTTCAAAAGACCTTTCGTGAGCAAATATTGAAAGGTCAGACAGACGTCCTCCTTGGGGGAAAAACTATGTACTTACACCCTCTTTATGCCCTTATAATATAGTACACCTCTACTAGGTCACCCCTCAATCTCCTACGTTCCAGAGAATAAAGTCCTAGTCTATACAAGCTCTCCTTGTAACATGCCCTCGTGTGTAAATGAAGAACAGTGAGCAAAGTCAGGGATTTTGAGCGGAAAGGTGCAACTAGGTCAGGTAGCTCTGTCTGGACTGACAGACATTGACAAGATTGATCAAATGGCCTCCTTCACTTTGTAAATTTTCTATGATTTCTGTGCCTTGTAGTCCTCAGACTGTAAAACTTCAAAAATACTGATTAGTCATACATCTCCTCTGAACAGCAGTGTTCTCAGATCTTTTCCTCAGAACCAACAAACAAAAACTTTTCCTTTAAGCTGCTTCATTTGATATCAGAAATTCAAGTCAATATACAATCTTTGACATTTAACCATGGCCCAATCATGATGTTAAAAAACTAATGCAAAGTTTGCTTCAAAAAAACTTTTTGATCTTTGTTTTGCAAAGGTAATTCCAAATTACATGCATATGTAAAAGCAGCTGTCTTATTTTTATATAAATTTTCATCAAATTGAAATTAGAATGTCTTTTCAATCAATATATATGGTCTTATCATTTGCAAACCATACTGGTTTGCGTTAGTGTTTGCTTGATAAACAATTCTATGTGTGTAGCTATGCCTCCTGCATATCGTATCTTTTCAATCATGTTGGTTGAACAGGCTGAAATATCTCCCTAAATCTTTGTGCCTCTTTAAAACTTTCTTGAGGGCCACCCTTTAAAGCAAGCTTTTTGATTTGTTGTCAATTTTTTGCTAATTTGTATAGATATGAATCACAATTTACAAGGTCTGTCTACATTTGTTAGCGACTAGCATTTGAATGACAAATCTAGTGACAGTGTATTGATATGTCTTTTTTCCGTATACCTTTTTTGATGATAATCTGATGGAGCAGATCACCTGGCTGTGTCAGGACCTGTCTGCTTTCTATGCCATTGATTTAATTTAGACAGCTTGACAAGGGGAGGATGATATGTCCCATCGGTTTACTGCCTGGGCAATGGTGTTAAAAAAAAAGCACTTGAGCAGTCCTGATTGACCAACAGAAAGTTTGGCATTTAATTTTGAATGCCGTCTAAGCAAGTATTGATTTCAAGTAATAAATATTTCTCCTTAGTACTCAAGGCAGCTTGCTCATGATAAACCAGTAGTATTTAAACACCATGTCAGAGAAAGCAATATTATTTAGGATCTGCATGGTGCTCTCCATTGTCAGTGCACCAACACTGCATTAGGCTGCAGTGGAATTACTTACGTAAAAAACATTGCACCCCTTTTTCATAACTGATTCATTCCGTGTTACTAGCTTGCTGGTTCTTCCATTTTCCGTATTGTCTCATGTTTCTTACATTATTATGATTTTGTTAAATGTAAATTATGTTATTTTCTACTTCAGTGAATACAGTTCAAGTTACTTCAGTGTCCAGGGAAATCCCAAGCACATTGTAGATGTTACTGTGATGCATTTCGTATATATTCTTCCTTTTCTCTTTACTTGCCACCTCTCTTATTTACCTTTTTTAATCATTAATTTTCATTTTCCTACTTCCTACTGTGATCACTCTTTATAATTCTGATTTTTCCTGCCTCTGAGGCGTGGTCTTTTTGGACATCTCTTTCTTTCTTGCGCTTTCTAATAATTTTCCCTTTCTAGCTTTGGCCAGAGATAATTCTGGGTGCGCAAAGTACAATGTAGGAGCGTATGGACAGGAGGACAGTGGACATTGGTTTATGAAAAATAGATTGAGCAGTTACTTTAAATTAATAAATTAATGCAGTGGCCTCCCAACCCTCAGAAGATGACTGGCTGATATACGCTGCTCTACTTTCACAGGGAATTCTGTAAATGCCACTCACATGGACTTATACCTCAACAATAACAGCCACCATCACGCCTCCCAACATAGAACTTATAAAATTTGCAGTTGTGGCGTCCAGCTCCTATGTTGCAAAATAATTTGTACTTTATCAAAAACAAACTTTACTTTCAGATCACTGCTGTTTGGAAAGTAGCTTTATTGTTCAGCAAAGTCTTATTTTGGGTTTGAACTCTGCTGATTTGCTGATGAGCTCTGTTGAAAAGAAAAATTATTGAATTTTCGGCACAGTAGTTCTGTTTAGCACCACCCAGTGTTCTAAATAGCTACACTGAAAATGGCTGACTGATCAACAGATCAGCCCATCTTCTCAAAATGGGCATCAGACTTTCTTCCTAGTTTAGGTATCTAATTATCCCCTTAACCTAGTGAACATATTCCCTCCTTTCATGACAATTAGATTGACTCCCCAGTGTAGCAGTCCTAATACTGAAATCAGTTTCTGCATTTAAGGGAGAGAGCT
The DNA here is from genome assembly GCF_963921235.1 of Mobula hypostoma. Lineage (NCBI taxonomy): Eukaryota > Metazoa > Chordata > Chondrichthyes > Myliobatiformes > Myliobatidae > Mobula > Mobula hypostoma. The sequence continues at coordinate 35,495,236 of NC_086107.1, read as the reverse complement.
GGGTCTCCTTCCCTCATAACCCTATAGGAACTGTGCCAGCTCTAATATTAATGATTTTGTATTTTTTTCCTTCATGAGTATTGTACAGCATGTTTGTCTGAACCTGTTCCCTATCACGTTCCTGGTTGATCTGATTGTTATAACTTCAGACGCAAAGACAATCAAACCATATACATTAGAGACATTATTGACAAAGTTTGCATTGAGAATGGGGATAATCAACTTAAGCAGTGTGGAAGAAAAAGCTTACAAAATCATTACCATTTAAGAAACTCTTTGGTGATGTAAGAATGCTTATTTATCTTTTCATTCGAAAAATGTAAGTGATGTGCTCTGTTCACTATTGTAGCTTGTGGTGGAATGACCAACTTTCTTTCATGGATTGTAGGATGGTTCTGGAAATCTCCAGTTTGACAACTGTTGTCAAGTTGGTCATGGTTCTTGCTTCTGAAGACTTCAATCAGGTCACAAAAAGAATTGTTGTGCTTCACAATGAAGTTGCCTATAGAAGCTTTATTTCAGAGGGCTGACAACCCTCCTACTGTTGATGCTAGCTGTAGGGTTTATCATGACTGACTTTCAATGGCCTTCATTTGGCTATTTGCTTCAACTATAAAGGAACCAATATTTTCACTTGCTGTACAATCTAGAAATCTCCTCTTCAAACACAGGCAGAGATGATAGTTTATTTATTGATGCACCTGTTGCAAGGAAAAGGTTGTTCATTGCCACCACAGTTGGGGGGAAAAGCTCCCTTGTGAGATTTCCCCAGACTGGCTCTGAGTTATTGCTAGGAGATATTCCAACTGTTTCAGTGCCAGCATCAATGAATTCAAGAAAAATCAGCCACTGTCAGTAAAGCAGTCATTGGAACTGTTAGTACATCCATCTGTTACCTGGTCACCAACTGGACCTGTGCTGTACCCAACATTCATAATCTTCAATCAGTCCTGAGACAAAAATTGTACTGTAAGTAGTGGCAGGTTTGTATTCTGCTATTATTATGTTAGTAATAACAATTTTCTCTGTGTGTATTTCAGTAAATGGAATTTTTTTTTGCAAATGCTAATTTTCTTTTAGTAATAGGATTCTGGTTATTTTAATCTGTTATGTTGATACAAGATAAATATCTGTGGATACCTTTCATTTGTAGATGATTAGTTCTTTCATAATCTGTTGAATTTGAAAATTGTAATGATGTTGATTATTTGGCCTGCAACATCACACTGTTGATGGCTGATGCAAGATTACATTTACGTGTGATGAAATGTTCCTGAATATAGTATCACTCTGTTGTAAATGTGGAGTGGAAGATGGATGGGCCTGTCAGTCAATCTCTTCATCTGTGACTAGTCATTTTGATCTGATCTGCTAAATCTGTGTAACATTTGCTGAAACAGAGCTGCATAGAGAGGAATTAGGACATGTTGCTTAAATTAAGTGCAATTTATGAAAAAAGTATATTTTGTCTATTCTGAAAATTGCCAATTTTTTATGCTGCATGCAACACAACACAACTCCTCATCTCATTACAATATTTAATGATTTTAAACATTGGATTTTAAATCCTGTAGGTGACATTGCATATCTGTGAACTCATTATCTGAAGCCTAATGTATTTCTTTACTGATCCAGTACTGGTTAAAAGGAGAGGATTTAAGATGATTTTACTTTGAATTCTAAGAAGTTTCATCTGGTTTCCACGTTTTCCATTATTTTTTTTCAACCTTCAATCCTGAAGGTGGTAATTACTTCTGCAAGAAGGTTTCAACTTCACCCTTGAAACAAGTGTGTTCATGGATATCATCCTATATCTCACCTTTCCTAATGTTGTTAAACATAAACTTTGCCCATTGATCTTATCTAAAGTTCTTCTCTTTGGTCCATTTTAATTTACTTCTTTACCGAGGTCATGATGGCTCTTTGCTGTCAAGCTGCTTTTCCATGATGAATTTGTTCTAATTTTAATCCGAGATGCCCTGCTTATCTATTAGCGCTTTCCACAGCACTCTCTTCATAAATCCAAAGCTATTGGTGCCAATCCCTGAAGATGGGTGAACAGCTTCTCAGTCTTTCCAAAAGAATGCAGCACAAAATAAATTAAAAACAAAATAAAAGACCGGACTGAGAAAGTAGGTTATGTAAAATCAAAAAGACTAATGATTACTGATTTAATACTTAAAGTACTAAACTCAGGAATTTTCTGGCTCCTGTATTTGAGTAAATATCTCTGAAACTTAATGTCAGTTTCTTCTACTGAAATTATTTATTTGTTTTTGCAATGCAATGCAATGCAAAATAGACCCTTCCAGCCCTTCGAGCCATGCCACCCGGCAACCCTGAGTTAGCCCTTGCTTAATTACGGGACAGTTTACAATGACCAATTAACTTATCAACTGGTATGTCTTTGGACTGTGGGAGGAAACTGGAGCACCCGGAATGCATGCAGTCACAGGGAGAACAGACGGCGGCAGGAAATGAGCTCAGGTCGCTGGTACTGTAAAGGGTTGTGCTAAACACTATGCTACCCTGCCTCCCTGTTTGTCAATAAAAAAATTAACCTGCTTACATGGAACATACAAATTAACATAAAATACAGAAAGTCCAATTACAATCGGTAGTACTGAACAAATTGTTCATTTCTGCCAGGGAAACTTGTACTCCTAATGTGACTGCAAAACAGATTTCATTAAATCTATCATAATCTGCTATCTAACTAATCAGAAATCCCGGTGGTTCATCATCTGTTTCATCAGGTGGTGTTTGCTGCACTTTGAGATTCACCCAGGCCCCATTTCTTGCATACCCTTGAAATTTAATTGGTTTCTTGGAGAATTTCTTGAAATACTATGCAACCTCGAAAAACATTAATGAGAAGTGTGTCTGGATATTTTACTGCTTGAGATGTAATGTATTATTTTATCATTTATTCATGCAGCTTTTCTTTTTTTTAAATGTTCTCTTATGAGGCTTTCCTACCGCAGATGGCAGATCTGTCAGAGACTTAGCTAAATAATTGTAGCATTGAGTGATTGAAATGGAAGCAACTTGAGCAGGATTAGATTGGAAGCAAAGTCAAATGTACCTAGTTTTTTTTTCCATGTAGATGGAGGTTCTGTGGGCAACCTTAATAATTCTCACTCTTTTCCCTCCAGCCACAGGGACTTGAAACCAGAAAATTTATTGCTGGATGAAAAGAATAACATTAGAATAGCAGACTTCGGAATGGCTTCACTGCAGGTTGGCGACAGCTTGTTAGAAACCAGCTGTGGGTGAGTTCACATTTTGCTGTTGTGATAAAGAAGAACAAAAGCATATTTTAATAATTGACTACTTTAGATGTTTAATTTGTACGTAAAAAGTACACTATTTATTTTAATGCAAATGGCATATGTGCACAAGAAAGCTTTGAAAACTCTTTATTTGGTGTGCATTATAATTCAACGTGCAATGCAATGTAATTTACTGGGATGTTGTCAAACCACAAAGGATTTTATTATGAACTGCCATTAATCTTGATTTAGATCTTGAAAGTGCCTAAAGTTTTAGCTGGATTTAGCTATTAGAAACAGCGTTTACTGTTGCTTTTAACATAAACAAGGTGATAGTAATAATTCACGTACAGTGTCAGACAAGTAACTTTATAACATTGATAACACAAATGGCAACTCTGCAAAATGTATGAGGCTATTACCATCCAATAACAATGTCATGCAAAAGAATTTTTCTTTGTGAAACGTATCCTAGTGCAACGCAATGAACAACCTGGAAGACTTGTATCCTTCCATTTTCAAAATTACTGTAAAGTGTGGAGTCATAAAAGAGAGACAAAAACGATTTTTCTCTCAATAAGCCTCTCATGTATTAATTAACATGAAACTTACTGTATGTCTTAAGAAAAGACTAAAAGAGAGTTAATGTCTTTTTTGAGCTTAGTACATAAGCTACTCTTGGGTATAAAGTTAGGAGAATATACCAAAGGGACTCAACAAAAGACAATCATTCCAACTCAAAAGTAATTCCAAATTTCCACCACACTCAATGACCAGGAGGTACAGGTGGACTTTTAAACTTTTTGCCAATGATGCTGCTGTCTTCAGTTTACACAATATTGTTGCCAACTCAGGTGTGGAAGTATCAGATTTGTTTTAATGATATCTTTTCCAACATTATTTTGACTTTTTTTTATCCTTCATCAATGTTACCCTGTTTCTCATTGACATTCTCGGGTAGGTAGGAATTCATTTGAAGTGAAGGGAACTGAGTTTGTGGCAGCAGAGTACAATGCACAAGTTCAAGTCTCTTGTAAGCAGTCAAGAATGTGCTCATGTTCCACTGTCTCTTGGAATCATTGAGAAGTACTGCACAGAGAGGGATATTTCAGACTTCTGTCACTCTATTGACTAAAAATGCAGCAACTTAGTTCCAAATTGGAATATGATTTTATTGGTGACGCTAGTTTCCTGACACCTTTTCTAAGTGATTTTTTTTCAGGTGTACCTTTATAATGTCACTCTGGACTTTTCAGTCAGGAAGATATTACAGCCCAATGTAATTCAGTTTTTCGTCCAGCACTAACAAGTGGAATTTCCAGAAGGCGATTAGGTGCAGGATATTCATTGAATATTTTCCTCCCAAATCCAAAGATATCAAACATTTCTGATGCTTTTGAACGGGCTACCTCAACTCATAGCTGAGGCTTACATCTACTACGTCTGAGTCGAACTGTCTGTACTGCCGTTTCATTAGCTTATTTTTAGCCATGATGTTGAGTAGTTCAAAGTGCTGATTATTGACTACAAGAGAAGAAGCCAGTCCCCATTGGGGAAGCGGAGGTGAAGGGAGCCAGTAGCTTTCAATTCATTGGTGCTGACGTGTCATGGGATCTACATGGGAAAAGCATGTAACTGTCATCACAAGGAAGCCTCAACAGTGCCTCTGCTTAGAAGTTTGCATAGATCCAGCAGGTTACCAAAACCATTGACACACTTCCGTAGATGCACAGCAGACAGTATCCTAACTGGTTGCATCACAGTCTGGAATGGGAATACCAATGCCCAGGAATAGAAAGGCTACAGAAAGTGGTGGGCACAGCCCAGTCCATCACAGGCAAAGCCCTCCCCACCCCTGCATACATTTACATGGAGTGCTGCCTTAAGAAAGCAGCATCTTCCATCAAAGATCGTCACCAGTCAGGCCATGCCCTCTTCTCGCTACTAACATCAAGCAGGGGGTACAGAAACCTGAGGTTGCACACCACAAAGTTCAAGAACAGTTATTACTCTACAATAATCAGGCTCCTGAACCGGTGTGTGTAACTTTATCCACCCCGACTCTGGACTGATCCTATGACTTACTTTCAAGGCCTCATTACAACTCAAGTTTTCAGTATTTTGTTTTTTGAACAATGTCTTCTTTTGCATGTAGGTTATTTGCTTTGTTTATGTTTATGTTTAATTTTTTTGTAAAATTCTACGCCGTGTGGTATCACCCTCTGACTGTTGAACTCAATCCACCCACTAACTGAAGGCCATCATAATCCTTCGTAACCACACTATCAATTTGTGCAGCAACTTTGAGGGATCAATGGAGTCAGGATCTTCTGTTCCACCACACTGCTCAGAATCCTGCCATTAACCTTGTACTCTGCCTTCAGGTTCAATCTTTCAAAGTGCATCACTTCACACTTTTCTGGATTGAACTCTACCTGCCACTCCTCTGTCCCATTCTGCATCCTGTCTCCATCCTGTTGTAAACTATGACAACTTCTACTATAGCCGCAAAACGGTGCTGGACCACTCTGCCTGGTGGCACTGGTAACCAATGGTGACATTTTGCAAGCAGCTCACAAAACTACCAGATGCTCTAGTAGATATACTCCTTCTGCACTGTGATTGGTGCAGTCTGTAATTTCCCTTTAAGAGATGTACTTTTGACTGACTAAATGAACTAGCACTTTAGTGATCTCCTGGGGGGATTTTTGTGTACTAACTTTCAAGAGTGCCGGTATGGGCATTGCTGGGGGAGGTCACTGCATCAAGACCTGAAAGCAGAAGATGAACCCACGCTCGGTTACATTACTTTGCAGCAATTAAAATGTTGAGCAAGATTTTTATCGTCAAGGCCGGGGAGCAGAAAACGTACAGGTGTTCAGCACTGTCGGTCTGCTTTTGTTTGCTCTCTCTCTCTCTCTCTCTCTCTCTCCCCGCCCCCCCTCTGTTCTTACCGCTACTATTGGTCAGAATGTGCAGGACTGTTGGGTCCCACACCGCTAGATTCCGGAGCCGTTGTCGCCCTGCAGCCATTGAGACTCTTGGCCGAGCGTCGCTCGCCTCAGAGCCGAACTGGCTCTGCAGCTGTGGACTCACTTTCCGGGACTCTGCAGTTCATGTCCTCGTGTTAATTGTTTGCTTTTTTTTAAAACTATTTGTGTTATTTATCCTCTTTTGCACATTGGATATGTGAACGGCCTTTGGTGTGTGTGGTTTTTTTCCACAAATTTTACTGTGTTTCCTTGTTTTGTGACTGCCTGCAAGAAGATGAACTTCAGTGTTGTATAATGGTCTACATACTTTGATGACCTTCATGTCATCTGCACACCTACTAACCCACTCTTTCACTTTCTCATCCAAGTCATTTATGAAAATCACAAAGAGCTGGGGTCCCAGAACAGATCCTTGCAGAACATGACTCGCCAGCAACCTCCATGCAGAATACCACTACTCTCTGCTTTCTGTGGGCAAGCCGTTCAAATCCACGCCGCCATGTTTCCATGGATCTCATACTTCATGACTTTCTATAAGAATATACCACGAGGAACCTTGTCAGCTGCCTTGGTAAAATCCATATACACCACATGTACCACTCATAAGGCACTGATTGACAAAGCCATGCAGACTATCACCAATAAGATTATTTTTCTCTAAATGCTTGCAAACCATGTACCTAACAAACCTCTCAACTAGTTTGCCCACCACTGACAAAGGACTCACGGGTTTTATAATTCCCAGGATTATCCCTATTACCTTGTTTGAACAACAGACCACCCTCCAATCCTCTGGTACTACCTCTGTGACCAGGGAGGGTGCAAAGATAGTCATCAGCACCCCTGCAATTTCCTCCTTTGCTTCCTGTAGCAGCTTGTCGTATATCCCATCCAGCCCAGGGACTTGCCTATCCTAATGTTTTTCAGAAGTTCTAATGCTGCCTCTTTCTTAACCCTGAGATGCTCAGTACATCGAACTATGTTTTTGTGGCCATTACAGAGATTTGGTTGAGAGAGAGACAGGAATATCCCGAGGTTTTGAAGTTCTAGAGAAGTTAGAGAGGGAGGTAAAGTAGAGGGGTAGTTGTGCTACTAATCAAGGACAGTATTGCACCTGCAGTCAGAGGGGACATCATGCAGGGTTTGTCCACTGAGTCTCACAAAAGTAGGAAGGGTGCAATCACTCTGGGATTGTACTGCAGTTCCCCCTCCCCCCCACCCCCCAATAGCCACTAATATGGTGGGAAAGATGCAGGCAGATTAAGGAAAGGTGTAAAAACAATAGAGATGGTGTCGTGGGGAATTTCAACTTCCCTAATATAATCTAGGACTTTGAGTGCAAGAGCTTTAGATGGGGCACAGTTTGATAGGTGCACCCTGGAGGGTTTCTTAAATCAGTATGTATACAGTCCAAAAAGAGGAGTGGCTGGACTGGACCTGGTGTTGGGTAATGATTCTGTCCAGATAACTGAGCTTTCAGTTAGGGAGCAGTGATCACGACTTCTTAAGTTTTCAGATAGCTATAGATTAGGATAAGCATGGACCTTGCCAGATAGTTTAAATTGCTTGGCAGAGAATGAGAGCATTATTTAGCTGGTTAGTTAGTTATTTATTATCGTTGCTGAGGACAACAAGATTGCAGTGCTATTCCATTCGGTGCAAAACTGCATGCTGGCAATTCAGTTACTAACAACGCAATGGCATTATTTAAAATAACATCCCGAGTTATTTAGTTAGGGGGAGTTAATTGCGAATAGCTGTTTTTAAGAAAGCTCATGCCCAACGTGTAGGGGGTGTTTAAAGACCAATCACTCAGAGCACAGGACAGGTATGTTCAGGCCAGAAGGAAGGTCAAAGATGGCAAGGCAAGAGAACCTTGGATGTTGAGGGAGGTGATGAATTTAGTCAAGAAGAAAAAGGGCATAGTATGTAAAGTTTAGGAAACTGGAATCAAAAAGAGCCCTTGAGGATTAGAAAGAGCCAGAAAAGAACTCAAGGAGGGAATTAGGAAAACCAGGAGGGGCCATGAAAAGTCCTTGGCAAGTAGGGTTAGAGAGAATCCCAAGGCATTCTATATATGCAACAAGATCATGAGGGTAACTAGGAAGAGGGTACAATCACTCAAGGAAAAAGGAAGGAACATTTGCTTGGATGGAGAGGATCCTTAAGTCCTTAATAAGTATTTATATGAGTATCTACCAAGGACAAGACATGGAAGGTAGGGAGGTCAGTGCCAAAGGTAATGATGTACTAGGGCAGCAGTCCCCAACCACCAGGTCACGGACTGGTACCGGGCCACAAAGCATGTGCTACCGGGCCGCGAGGAAATGATATGATTTGGCGATATGAGTCAGCTGCACCGTTCCTCATTCCCTGTCACGGCCACTGTTGAGCCATTACGCATGCGAGGTCATTACCGGTGCGTCATCCATGTCAGCGCGGGAAGGAGATCAACTCCTCGAGCTTGCAAATGACGGCGGGCTGAAAAGTATATTTGACATAACATCTCTGCCGGTATTCTGGATCAAAGTCAAGGCTAAAAATCCTGAGATAGCCATGAAAGCACTGAAAACGTTGCTTCCATTTCCAACATATCTCTGCAATGAATGCAACGAAAACTAAATTGCGGAATAGACTGGACGTAAGGAACCCCGTTCGACTATCACTGTCTCCCATCACCCTTCGATAGGACCGTCTTGTTGCAGGAAAACAAGCCCAGGGCTCCCACTGATTCAGCGATATTGGTGTGTTGCAATGATTTTATATGTTCATATGGGGAAAACATGTGCTGCTTGTTTAATATCCTAATGTTACTTAAAATGTTATGATGCTATTGACTTATATAACCATATAACAATTACAGCACGGAAACAGGCCATCTCTGCCCTTCTAGTCCGTGCTGAACACTACTCTCACCTAGTCCCACCGACCTACACTCAGCCCATAACCTTCCATTCCTTTCCTGTCTATATCCCTATCCAATTTTTCTTTAAATGATAATATCGAACCTGCCTCAACCACTTCTGCTGGAATTTCGTTCAACACTTACTTCAAGCTCCCCTGTCCTCCCCTGATAATTGACTTATCACTATATTCATGTGAGGAAAATATGTGCTGTGTGTTTAATATTAAATTCGTTAGATAAACCCTTCTAGAAACGAAATTGAGTGTATTAGCCACTTATCACCGATATTCTGGTCGTGATTAACAACGCGCCCCCGCCAAACAGAATCGCCAAAAATGATTTGTAGAGAAAAAATCGTACGCGCATGCGCACTGGTGCTCGCGCAAGGCTTCATGGTCATTGTAGTCTTTCTCGGGGTAAACCCAACGTACTTGACTGCTACTCTTGTCTGTTGGCAACCCTACCACCACCACCGCCCCCCCCCCGCCCCCGGTCGGCCGGTCCGCAAGAATATTGTCAATACGAAACTGGTCCGCAGTGCAAAAAAGGTTGGGGACCCCTGTACTAGGGCATTTCGAAGCAAAGGAGGAGGTAATGTTGGGTGGCTTATAGAGCATTAAGGTGGATAAATCCCCAGGGCCTGATGGGATATATCCCAGGATATTGAGAGAGGCAAGAAAATAGACAAGCAATTACCGGGGCTTTGACCAATATTTTTCTGTCCTTTCCAGCCATAGGCTAGGTCCCAAAGGACTGGCAAATAGCTAATATTTTTCCATTATTCAAGAAGGGAACCAGGATAACCCTGGAAACTACTGACCAGTGAATTTCATGTCAATGGTAGGGAAGTTACTGGAGAGAATTCTTAGGGACAGGATTTATGAGCATCTGGAAAACTATAGCCTAGTTAGAGAGAGCCAGCATGGTTATGTGTGTGACAAGTCATGTCTTATTAACTTGATTGCGTTTTTTGATGAGGTGACAAAGGTGATAGATGAGGTAGAGCTAGAGATATTGTCTACATGGAAGTTAGTAAGGCATTTGACAAGGACCCTCATGGGAGGCTCATCCAGAAGATTAAGATGCATGGGATCTATGGTGAATTGGCCATTTGGATTCAGAACTGACTTGCCCATAGAAGACAGTGATCAAAGGGACTTGTTCTGGCTGCAAGTCTATGATTAGTGGGATTCTGAAATGATCTGTACTGGGACCTTTAGAGTTTGTGCTGAATATAAATGACCTGGATGAAAATATAGGTGGGGGGTGGTTTAGTAAGTTTGCAGATGATATGAAATTTGGTGGCATTGTTAATAGTGTAGAAGACTGGCAAAGAATACAGTGGTATATAGATCAGTTGCAGATATGGATGGAGAAATGTCAGATGAAGTGTAACCTGGCCAAATGTGAAGTGTAGTACCTTGGTAGTTCAAATGTAAAGAGACAGTATACTGTTAAGGTCAAGGCCAACAACAGGGTCCCTCTTTGTGAGGAACAGAGGGATCTTGGCATCCACGCTCATCACTCCCTGAAAGTGGCTAAACAGTTTGGTAGGGTGGTTAAGAAGGCATATGGCATTCTTGCCTTTATTAGTTGAGGCATTGAGTTCCAAAATCAGGAAGTTATGTTGCAGCTTTATAAAACTCTAGTTAGGTCACATCGGGAATATTGCTAACAGTCTAGTCGTCCCGTTGTAGGAAGAATGTCGAGGTTTTGGAGAGGCTGTAGAAGAGGTTTACCAGGATGCTGCCTGGATTAGAGAGAATGTTATATAACAAGAGGATGGACAAACTTGGGTTGTTTCTCTGGAGCAGCGGAGGCTGAGGGGAAATCCGATAGATTTATGAGATTATGAGATGCATAGAGTAGTCAGATAGTATCTTTTTTCCAGGGTTGAAATGTCTAATACCAAAGGGCATGCACTTAAGCTAAAAGTGAGTAATTTCAAAGGAGATGTGAGGGACAAGTTTTGTTACACAGAGAGTGTGGGTGTGTGGAATGTGTGGCCTGGTGTGGTGGCAGAGGCAGATACAATGGGGACTTCTAAGAAATTTGTAGATAGGCACATGAAAGTGAGGAAAATGGACGGATATGGACATTGTGTAGGCAGAAGAGATTAACATATGGCCATTTGATTACTCATTTAATTGGTTCAGCACAACATTATGGGCCAAAGGGCCTGTTCCTGTGCTGTACTGTTCTATGTTCTATGCTCCAGCATATTCGCCTATTCTACACTGACTTCACATTTGTCAAGCTCCCTCTTCTTGGTGAAAGCCGAAGCAAGTTATTCATCAAGCACCTCCCCTAACTCCTCCACTTCCAGTTACGTTTTTCCCTTTTGTCCCTGAGTGGTTCTACCCACACTCTCGTCATCCTCTTTTTCCTCACAATCGTGTAGAATACCTTGGGGTTTTCCTTAATTCTACCCAGCAAAACCTTTTTATGTCCTCTTCCAGCTCTCCTAAATTTTTTTGCAAGCTTCTTCCTGGCCAACTAATAACTGTCAAACGTCCTGACTGATTTTTGCTTCCTAAGCCTTAAGTATGCCTCTTTCTTCCTCATGACCAAATGTTCCAGCTCTCCTTTCACCCTAACATCATTTCCCTGTCTCAGTGGGACAAATCCATCCTGTGCAAGTGGTCCACTGTTACAGAATATCTGTTCCTCATTTATGCTGTTAAGAAATCATGCAATGCTTCAGAACTTGTGATGTTGTTGTATTTTGAATATTGCATTCAAAGTGAGGGATATTGATGATTAGGAGTTAACTCTTTAAGCATGGGCTGCCGGCATGCTGTGGAATGTGCACGTCCTGTGATTATGTGGATATCTTCCAAGTGCATTGATTTCCTCTCATACCTAAAAGGTGTGCTACAGGTTAATTGGCCACTGTAAATATACCATTTAGTGTAGGTTAATGACAAAAAAATTAAAACGGAATTATCGGCATGTGAGAGGGAAAATACATTGTAGGGTGAGAAGGAAAATTATGAGGAGAAATGTCACTAATGGGATTGTCCCCTCGGGAGATTTGACAGACTCCATTGTCTGAACGGCTGCTGTCTGTGCCATACAGATATAAGCCGTCCAGCTCTCTGAGGTCAAGTAAAGCATAGACTGGTGTCATGGTAAATCATCGAGTGCTGTACAATTATGAAGTGCCTCAAACACAATAGGCTCTAGCAGTGTGGCATTGTCAGGAGGAGTCACCCTGTATGTCCCCTCATGCAAATTGTACATAATTTTGCATCACGCATTTACCCACTGGAAATTAATTTCGTATTCAGCCAGCAGATTAGAGAGAACCTGTAGTCTCATCATTCTGTGCTAAATTAAACCCAATGCAAAGAGTCATAAAGCACTATGCCACAGCATCAGTACAAAGATTGAATTATTCAGAAAGGGGAGGGCTGCTCCATCTCAGCTTTTTTCCCAGTTCATTGTATTAATAAAATGAACATAATCACTACAAAGCAGGGTGTGCAATTTTGCTATTGTAATGTAACATCAATTGGTAACAATGCTGTATACAGTATTAATAAAGGTTTTCTCAAAATTTCTCTGTTATTTCCCATTACTGCTTGCACCATCCAAGTGAATTGAGAATCCGTCCCTGCAGTGCTTTGAATATAATAGAGAAATGAGCTTTAACATAAAACTACAGCATTATATCCAACAAGAATACATGCTGTCTGCAAAACTAATAAGGCTAGAGGAACTACGTCAAGGAATGATCGGATGGTAGGGATTAAACAGTGCTTTGTATGTTGGTAAAGTTTGAAATACTTATTTTCTTATATCTGGGACATTAGACCAATCAATTATATTATTCGCTGAGATTTTTAAAATTTTTAATAAAAGGAAATACTATTTATTTCATAACATATAATCTTCCTACTTATGCAAATTTGTCACAACAATGATATAGCTAAGTGCTCATAGTGACTGACCATTTGTCAAATTACTGATGGCATTCTCAGGAGAGTTCATCCAAAGTGACAATAAAATAATAAATCAGCCTGACAACAAAATAATAGAGCTAGCTTGATTTTATTGTGTAGCAGGTCTCAAAAAATTAAGGCTGCACTCGAAGGTAGGAATGTAGCAATGTAAGCTGTTCCTATACTTAAAGAGGAGCCAGATAAACTTCCGAAGGATTTGGAAATTCCAGGCTGTGGTAAATTGGCCATAAAAGAGGAGTTGAGGTGTGAGGTAGATCAGAATGAGTGACAGAGCAGGCCTGAGTGGCTAGTTGTCCTATTTACTTGTGGTCTTACGTTTTGCAAAGCTGCAAACTTTTCCTTCTGTTTAAAAGATGCTTAAGTCCTTTCCTCTAATTTTAGCTCATGGTCCTTTCCTTCATGAAAACCTCAGAAATTTCTACCATGCTTTGATGGAGTGTTGAGCACATCTGTCCTTCTAGATGCAAGCAGAGTATTGTAAGAGATACTTGGTTAGCGCTGTATTATCAGAATGTTCACATGACTGATGTGTGGCGTTCTGAGGATTGGGCCCAATGCTTGTTTTGCTGTAGTCCTGAAAAACTAAAGTTCCTGCAAGTTTATTCCACCACTGTCATTGCACTGGCCCAGAACATGACTATATGCTGGTCACTGGACCTAATGATAAATAACGGACTCTGAGAGATAATAAGCCAAGCTATGTCTGAAGGTCACTTATAGGCTTCCGCCAAGTTCATCCCAAGGTACTTCCAGGGCTGCAATCTGTGCCCTTTGTGCAGGAATTACCAGACATACTGAACTCTTCTGAGAGAGGGACTCTGATAGATTCCAAGAAAGCTATTGCATAATTGCACAAAGGTTCTGAACTTAAAGAGGGGTAACTTTGAAGGTATGAGACGTGAATTAGCTAAGATAGACTGGCAAATGACACTTAAAGGATTGACGGTGGATATGCAATGGCAAGCATTTAAAGGTTGCATGGATGAACTGCAACAATTGTTCATCCCAGTTTGGCAAAAGAATAAATCAAGGAAGGTAGTGCACCCGTGGCTGACAAGAGAAATTAGGGATAGTATCAATTCCAAAGAAGTAGCATACAAATTAGCCAGAGAAAGTGGCTCACCTGAGGACTGGGAGAAATTCAGAGTTCAGCAGAGGAGGACAAAGGGCTTAATTAGGAAGGGGAAAAAAGATTATGAGAGAAAACTGGCGGGGAACATAAAAACGGACTGTAAAAGCTTTTATAGATATGTAAAAAGGAAAAGACTGGTAAAGACAAATGTAGGTCCCCTGCAGACAGAAACAGGTGAATTGATTATGGGGAGCAAGGACATGGCAGACCAATTGAATAATTACTTTGGTTCTGTCTTCACTAAGGAGGACATAAATAATCTTCCAGAAATAGTAAGGGACAGAGGGTCCAGTGAGATGGAGGAACTGAGCGAAATACATGTTAGTAGGGAAGTGGTGTTAGGTAAATTGAAGGGATTGAAGGCAGATAAATCCCCAGGGCCAGATGGTCTCCATCCTAGAGTGCTTAAGGAAGTAGCCCAAGAAATAGTGGATGCATTAGTGATAATTTTTCAAAACTCGTTAGATTCTGGACTAGTTCCTGAGGATTGGAGGGTGGCTAATGTAACCCCACTTTTTAAAAAAGGAGGGAGAGAGAAACCGGGGAATTATAGACCGGTTAGCCTAACGTCGGTGGTGGGGAAACTGCTGGAGTCAGTTATCAAGGATGTGATAACAGCACATTTGGAAAGCGGTGAAATGATCGGACAAAGTCAGCATGGGTTTGTGAAAGGAAAATCATGTCTGACGAATCTCATAGAATTTTTTGAGGATGTAACTAGTGGAGTGGATAGGGGAGAACCAGTGGATGTGGTATATTTGGATTTTCAAAAGGCTTTTGACAAGGTCCCACACAGGAGATTAGTGTGCAAACTTAAAGCACACGGTATTGGGGGTAAGGTATTGGTGTGGGTGGAGAATTGGTTAGCAGACAGGAAGCAAAGAGTGGGAATAAACGGGACCTTTTCAGAATGGCAGGCGGTGACTAGTGGGGTACCGCAAGGCTCAGTGCTGGGACCCCAGTTGTTTACAATATATATTAATGACTTGGATGAGGGAATTAAATGCAGCATCTCCAAGTTTGCGGATGACACGAAGCTGGGTGGCAGTGTTAACAGTGAGGAGGATGCTAAGAGGATGCAGGGTGACTTGGATAGGTTGGGTGAGTGGGCAAACTCATGGCAGATGCAATTTAATGTGGATAAATGTGAAGTTATCCACTTTGGTGGCAAAAATAGGAAAACAGATTATTATCTGAATGGTGGCCGATTAGGAAAAGGGGAGGTGCAACGAGACCTGGGTGTCATTATACACCAGTCATTGAAAGTGGACATGCAGGTACAGCAGGCGGTGAAAAAGGCGAATGGTATGCTGGCATTTATAGCGAGAGGATTCGAGTACAGGAGCAGGGAGGTACTACTGCAGTTGTACAAGGCCTTGGTGAGACCACACCTGGAGTATTGTGTGCAGTTTTGGTCCCCTAATCTGAGGAAAGACATCTTTGCCATAGAGGGAGTACAAAGAAGGTTCACCAGATTGATTCCTGGGATGGCAGGACTTTCATATGAAGAAAGACTGGATGAACTGGGCTTGTACTCGTTGGAATTTAGAGGATTGAGGGGGGATCTGATTGAAACGTATAAAATCCTAAAGGGATTGGACAGGCTAGATGCAGGAAGATTGTTCCTGATGTTGGGGAAGTCCAGAACGAGGGGTCACAGTTTGAGGATAGAGGGGAAGCCTTTTAGGACCGAGATTAGGAAAAACTTCTTCACACAGAGAGTGGTGAATCTGTGGAATTCTCTGCCACAGGAAACTGTTGAGGCCAGTTCATTGGCTATGTTTAAGAGGGAGTTAGATATGGCCCTTGTGGCTACAGGGGTCAGGGGGTATGGAGGGAAGGCTGGGGCAGGGTTCTGAGTTGGATGATCAGCCATGATCATAATAAATGGCGGTGCAGGCTCGAAGGGCCGAATGGCCTACTCCTGCACCTATTTTCTATGTTTCTATAATGGGGGGAAATCTTCCAGAGGATTATAAAAATGAAAGATGTACTCTCTCCTCGCAATGCTGTTGATCATTGCACAATTTGAGGATCTATCTTCAGAGCCTGCATCTAGTTGTAAAATTGATCAAATACCACTTTGTTACCATTTATCAGAATTTTACTTTTTTGACTTTCCATCCATAAATATTTTTCATGTATTTCCAAACCAAATTTCAGTCCTGGGCATTCTGAAACGCAATGGTATTGCGATCACTCGAGTCGAATAAGATGTTTTCCTTCGGGATTGTCTATTGGAGGGTCCTCAGGTGGCTGTAGAGGGCGAACCGGGATCACATGTTCTGGTGCAGTGTGGACACGAGTAATTGATGGCTGTGTTTAGTGGTTGGGTCTTTTGTATAGAATTGAATTGACTTTATTACTTGCATCCTTCATATATATGAGTAAAACTCTTTATGTTATGTCTCTGTCAAAATGTGCAATGTTCAATTTATAGTAATTTATAATAAATAGTATGTACAAAAGGACAGTCAATATAACATAGAAATACAACTGTGTCAGCATGAATTAAGCAGTCTGATGGCCTAGTGGAAGAAGTTGTCCCCAAGCCTGTTGGCCATGGTTTTTATGCTGCGGTACCGTTTCCCGGATGGTAGCAGCTGGAACAGTTTGTGGTTGGGGTGACTCATGTCTCCAATGATCCTTCAGGCCCTATTTACACACCTGTCTTTGTAAATGACCTGAATAGTTGGAAGTTCACATCTACCGATAAACTGGGCTGTCCGCACCACTCTCTGCAGAGTCCTGCGACTGAGGGAAGTACAGTTCCCATACCAGGCAGTGATGCAGCCAGTCAGGATGCTCTCAATTGTGCCCCTATAGAAAGTTCTTAGAACTTGGGGGCCATACTAAACTTCTTCAACCGTCTGAGGTGAAAGAGGCACTGTTATGCATTTTTCACCACACAGCCAGTACGTATAGACCACATGAGATCTTCGGTGATGTTTATGCCAAGGAACTTAAAGCTGTTCACCCCCTCAATGCCAGATCCATTGATGTCAATAGGGGCTAGCTTGGCTCCATTCCTCCTGTAGTCCACAACCAGCTCCTTTGTTTTTGCGACATTGAGGGAGAGGTTGGTTTCTTGACACCACTGTGTCAGGATGATGACTTCTTCTCCGTAGGCTTTCTCAATATTATTTGAGATTAGGCCAATCAGTGTGGTGTCGTCAGCAAATTTTAATTAGCAGATTGGAGCTATGGGGGGTGAGACTGTCATGGGTATACAGAGAGTAAAGGAGGGGGCTTAGTACACAGCCCTGAGGGGCACCTGTGTTGAGGGTCAGAGGGGCAGAGGTGAGGGAGCCCACTCTTACCACTGCCGGCGATCTGACAGGAAGTCCAGGATCCAGCTACACAAGGCAGGGTGAAGGCCGAGGTCTCTGAGCTTCTTGTTGAGCCTGGAGGGAATTATGGTGTTGAATGCTGAACTATAGTCCAAGAACAGCTTTCTCACATAAGCATCCTTCTTCTCCAGATGCGTAAGGATGGTGTGTAGAACTGTGGCTGTTGTGTCACCTGTCGATCAGTTGTGTCGGTCGGTGAATTGTAGGGGTTCAGTGTGGGTGGTAGCAAGCTGCAGATGTAGTCCTTGACCAGCCTCTCAAAGCATTTGCTTATTTTTGAGGTGAGTGCGACAGGACGCCAGTCATTCAGACATGTTACCTTGATCTTTTTAGGTACAGGGACAATGGTGGATGTTTTGAAGCAGGAGGGCACTCTACACTGGGAGAGGGAGAGATTAAAAATGTCTGTAAACACACCTGCCAGTTGTTCATTCTCTCCTTTTGCACCCCTGCATTTTTTCTGTGGCACAGTGGAGGCAACTGTCAGGTAGCACAGCTCACTCTCGAACACTTCCTCCAGGTGTACCTATTGAGTGCAGTGTCTTCCCAGTTTTTAGATGTAACATTAAATGTTTTCAGGCTGATTCCGATGTTAACTTTGAAGTCTTTCCTCTGCCCACCAGGGGCTCCCTGACCTTCCTTCAACGTGAGTTCAGCATCCGGATGCCATGACCTATCCATCGGAGCTGGTATTGCTTTGCTGTGGTGGAGGTGCTGTTCATGTTGGCCTCATCCTGTATGCTGGCATTAGTGCATTTGTTCTTCCAGCCGATCCTCAAAATCTTTCATAAGGTTCTTCGGTGGTATTGTTCCAGGGATTTCAGGTGTATACTGTAGGTGTTCCATGACTGCTCCATGCTGTAATGGTAGAAGAGTGACTGCTGTATAGACCAACAGCTTTGTTTGGACCTGTAGGTTGCATTCTTCAAAGACCCTTTTCCTTAATCTTGCATGGGCTCCACTAGCACTGCTCAGGTGCCGATTGACCTCTGAGTCAACGTCTACTTTTGAGGAGAGATTGCTATCAAGGTAGGGAAACTGCTCTACATTTTCAAGGCCAATACTGTATCATTTGCATACAGAAGCTCTATGATAGTGATGGTGCTGACCTTGTTCTTGGCCTGAACCAGTTGAGGTTGAAAAGCCTTTCTGGACATGATTGGGTTTCTCTATGGCAGGTCTTCACCAATGAGGTGAAGGATGGCAGCAATAAAGATGGTAAATAGGGTGAGCACAATGATACTGTCCTAACAGTGAAGAGTTCTGATTCAGTCCCACTATTACTGATTGTTATAGCTGACATGCTATCATGCAGTAGTCTTAGTGTTCATAAGTACTTGAAGGTTCAGCCATGTCTTGATAGTATGTGCCAACTCAGCAAATGTACAACTACTGTATCAAATGCCCTGGTCAAATAACAGAATTGTGGCCACCATGACGGATACCCTTATTTCCCTTTAAAATTTTAAATTCAGTCCCCTTGTCCAATTACCCTTGAGAAGTGATAGAGAAGCTATTTCTGAGCAGCTTCAATTTGTGAGGCAAAGGTGCCAGTTGTATGTTGTAGAATCTTGCCCCAGCAATGATACAGCTGTTCTTGCAGTGGCTAAGCTTCGTGAGATATGGAGGCGAGGCCGAATACATTTTTCTAAGTTGGCGTTGTGTGTTTTTGTGGATGGACACACTACAATCACAGTATGCCAGCCATGGAAGGATGAAAGTTTAGGATGATGGACGGGTGCTGCATTGCATTTTTCTCTATTTCTGAAACTGTACTCATTCAGGCACCTGGAAAGTACTCTTCAGTAGCATGTATATTCTTGTCATTTAAGCTCAAGGCTGAAAATTGCTCAGGTCTTACTGCATGAAGACAAGATTATTTTCTGAGGAGTACTTTACCCTGAAGGACTCCTGATGTGTTGTTCTGGGGCTGCATCCACTGCCCCTGTCTTTATTTGTGCCAGGATCATTCCACAGGATCAATATTTTACTGTCTGATTCTCCTGTATTTCAGTGTTATTCGGACTCCTTCATACCACACTTGGTAAAGTGTTTAACGTATACAGACAAACCCAGTTTCAACACATGGTCCACAGTGTTTTCAAGGCTTGATCACTTGCTTTGGATGTGCTTTGTCCTCGTTTGAACAAACACATTCAGCCATTTCCTCCTTCTCTACTCATATCAATTTCTCAGACAGAATTAACAAAGCTACGGCCTGAAACGTCGACTGTACCTCTTCCTAGAGATCCTGCCTGGCCTGCTGTGTTCACCAGCAACTTTGATGTGTGTTGCTTGGATTTCCAGCATCTGCAGATTTCCTCGTGTTTGCGTAACAAAGCTACCATTTTTTTTTCGTTGCTTTATAATTGAGTGGGTAGTGGCTCCATATGTCACTACTACAGGGCGTGACGACCCTGCCTTACACCAGTCCCGGGCTCAGCTGGCTCTGGCTGACAGTTCCCGGTATGGGCCCCTCTCCAGGGTGACGGATCCCACTGCCTTGTGGGTATCTTCGGGAGAAGAGAAGGCTAAGGAGTAAACCCTACACAAATCCCGAGTGGAGCCCCTAAGGCGGTTGGATGACGTATCACATCACTTCCTGGCAGCTCCTGCAGCCAAGCTGATGCCAAATGTACTGCTTCGCATTCCTTTGGACCACATACTCGAGGCTGAGAGGGGGATCTTGATGTCTGGGCAGCCCAGGAACTCCATATTTATCGCCCAGGTCTGCGCCCCAGAATGGGCGCATCCATTGCCTACTTAGACAGATGGAGCCATGATAATTTAAGAACTTGAATCATTGCAATTCCCTTCTTTAATTCTGTGAGCTCATTGTCTTTACACATAGCATAGTGACAAAACTATCTGCTGATTTTTTAGTTATTTTTCTTAATAATCCCTCTTGCTGCTAGAAAAATACATTATCGGCAAAATTAAACTCTACTTTTTTGATATTAGTGGTAACTTAAAGTTCAAGTTTGTCGTTCAGCTATATTCATGTATACAGCTAAACAAAACAATTTCTCCAAAACACAGTACATACCGTCACGCACAGCACATATAGTTATGAAAGCACATACAGTCACAAAACAATATTAGCACAAGTCCCTGTGTGGCTTTGCCTAAAGATTGATGTTACATCAGATATTGTCCTGGAGCCACACTTCTACAAGAACGAGCACATAGTTCCTCATCTGGCACTGGGTCAGCTTCAGATGAAGGCAATCCAGCTTGTCTCCCGGGGAGCGAACACTGGAGAGCAGCACTGACAGGAGAGCCGGCCTGCAAGGAGCCAGCCTGCGACACAGCAGAGATTTCAGCTGCCCACTGAGCCTCTGTTCCCACCCACACGGCTTCCAGCACCTCCTCTCCTGGGTGTCTGTGACAGGCAATGCCAAGACTAGTCCACACAACAACCAAGGCCACGTCACTCCCCCCACAGTAGGTCTCACCAATGAATCAATGAACCCGACTTTCAGTAATTTCTATTACCAATGTCAAACAGGGTCTTGCAAACACAAGAAAGCATTTAAGACAAACATTTGCGCTATTTGTTGGACACAGAGAGGCTGCTGTGACCAAACTTGCTGCCATTTTACCAGAAGATGTTGCGATGTGACTCTTGTTACTTTGCTGCTGTCAGCTTTGTTGAGTTCCTGTAAAAATCATACCTATTTAATATTAACACAAGTGCAATATACCACAGTTTGAGTACTCCCTGGGTTTTTCTGATTCCTTCCATATCCTAAAAACATTGAGCAGTGTTGCAACAACAGTGTTAGCAAACCCAAAGAATTGATTGTGGACTTCTGGAGAACATTCAGGGGTCAGGGGTCAGTGGCAGTGCCTCAAGAAAGCACAATCACTAAGGGCCTTCGGTATCGGGGGCAACCCCTCTTCCTGTTACTACCATCAAGGAGGAGGTACAGGAGATGAAAATCCACACTACAATTTAGGAACATCTTCTTCCCCTCCGTCCAGTTTCTGAATGGGTCCATGAACACTTCCTCAATATTCCTTTTATTCTGCACTGTATTTAGTTTGTAATGTGTAGTAACTTTTATGTCTTTACACTGTACTGCTGCTATGATTTTGATTCTGAGAACAAAGAATCTGATTAATGTAGCATTGATAGAAATGAGTAGAGAATGGTCAGTGCAGAAGAGGTGCTCCAAAGGGCCTATTTCTGTGTTGGATAACTCTATGACAAATATTTGCAATTGGAAATGTCAGAACAGCAATCTTTCTTTGAAACCTAGCTGATAAATTTTCTTTCCTCATCTTTTTCCCCACCCCCAAACTTCATGTGGACACGAATACTGTAGCTAATTAAACTTCTTTAACTGTCATAAGGCTGAAATCCATATACCCAAAACAAATTGGGATTCAAATTTGACTTATTTTGCCTTATGTTACTGAAGGCTCCAAAAGGCAGAAAGTTTTATTTGTTGTATATTTACCACTTTTTTCCCATTGCTCTGTGGTATGTGTGACTCCTTTCTTCCTCTCCAACTTCTTGCATTCGTGTGTCCCAGCTTTTGCCTTCTTGTAGTTTATCTCTGGTTGGCTCCTTCTGTGCTAGGAGTAAGAGAGCTCTCAGCCATCTTGCCCTCACACCCTTTACCTTTGCCACAACTCCTTTGATCTGATTGATCCTTCACACTCTACAATCAGTTCATGAATGATATACATGAAAATGGATTATTGATAGACTGCATGAAGAATTTACTGACTGAACCATGCTTTAGCCAGCATCACCGGTTCCAAACTTCACCTGTTCAGAATTAATGTGCAGTTTAAGGTGCATGGAGTGGTTTATAAATGCACGTCCATATATAATACTGTATGTGCAACAGAGAAATCGAGTCAACAAAGGCAGGTTTATCGGACTATTTCTGAACCGTCTGATAAGCAGAACCTGAACATTCCATTTTTCTCAAAATTTGACTTTAGTTTTTTTTTGTTATACCAAACCATGGGATTTCAACTCGTAACAATTTCGGAAGAATTCAAAGTCCAGTATTGCTCACTCAACTGTTTGCTCCCAGCACACAAACATAAAATATTTCCTGCAGCAAAGAGGAAATGAAAAAACAAGTAAAACACTAATAGATAATGCACATTTTAGGCAATATGATTTTAAAAATGATTTTTCTGTTTGTGTTGACACTTCAGAGATGCACTTTTAGATTAATGGCACCTGGTAAAATTTAGTTGAAGTATCCATACATCATGACTTGCCCCCAGTAAATGGGTGAAGAATTTGCTGTGATATGATAATTTTGGGATGCAATAAAATTACACTGCTGTTCTTTGGAACGTTAATAATTAAATGAATATTTAACAATATGCTAAATGCCTGAATAGTTCAATCTATTTGAACATCTTTTTTCTGTTAACCAAACTTCTGGAAAGGTAGCTGCGTTAATTGCTCAAAGCATGAAGCAATTTATCATAATAAATGATGATTGGATTTAAAAGTGAATGTTCTCATCATTCATTGATAATGAAAATTCAGATAATCAATTTTCATGTTCAAAAGCTGTAGAGAAAAGATACAGCTGTGCAGCTGGATAGAAATTTGTTCAGTTTTCTGCGGCTAAGCAATAGATTCCATTCTTCAAACAGTTCCTTTGACTTCTGCGGAATTGAACTGTAGAAGCAGAGTACAATGTGTACCTACTATTGTGCAAAACTTCTACTCCCTTGTCTGTTCAAGAGAGTTCTTCATTGAATAATAGGAATACAGGACAGGCAGTGGTAGGCCTCCTTTTTCAACTTGGAACTACATTCAGCTATGGCACTGGTGCCTTCCTCTAATTATTCCCATAGAAAGTTTCCAATGTGCTGACAGAATATTGAGACATTGCAGCTGTGTGAAAGTGAGGTGCATCAAGATGTGATAGGGAGATCTAGACTTCTTAGTAGTACTTTCAAGCACAGAATTATGAAGGAGACTTTGAAGAATTGCCTCAAACTTGCATGCAGTGCTTGTTTAATTTGGTATTAATTAGTTAATTGGGTAGCATTTTATTCATTTTGGAGGATCGATTTTGTATTCATAAATTTTTACCGTAAAGGTCAGAGCTGTTGGTGGAGGGAAATGTTATAATTCAATTTCTAACATAACATATTTGAATCTATTCCACTTTATGTTGTGTAACCGGTAAGATGACAGTGTGCTCAGGTCGCATCGGCCTCAATCAGAGGTGCTATTGTCTTTTCTTAAATGTCTTATTTTAATGATTGGAAGATACTGATGAATATTAAGAACTTCAAGTCTACCCCATCAGCGGGTTGCTTACTGGCGGAGGAGATGGAATTGGTGTGGACTGTATACAGAGGTGTCAGAGTCGGTGCATAAAGGGAGTCTAACAGCGAGTGATTGTCTTAGCCATTTTCTTGCGATCCCAATACAAACACCTTGTACTAAGCTGTGTTGTGGGAGGGAATTTCCAGGCAGATAGAGAGCAAGGGTCAAGAATGTGCTGAAAGCTTCTCTAAAGACTTCTGGGAACCTCATGCGACATGACTATTAGAGAAGTAACATTTGGAAATTTGTTGAGAACCTCAAGAGCACAAAGGAGCCCTGTGTAAGAGGCAGAGGAATGTACCATATTACAAACTACCCACTCACCTACCTGTCAGCTGCCTTCTGCCCAGCTGTGTTAGAATCTACAGTTACTATGGTAACCTGATCAGCCTTCTCAAAACCCACAAAACAGGAACAGAAGCAGGTCGATCTCAATCCTGAGGGACTACCTACGATAAAAATTTGCCTATTCAGCAAATGGTTTTAAATTCATTTATTTTGATTAAATACAATCATAACAAAAACAGGTATTGTAATATATGTTTATAATATATTCCATGCATGGTGATGACATAACTTTTGGCCAGAAATATTACAGTGTTTAAATGGAGTCATTCAAGGGAAAAAAAAATATTGGGAAATGTTGCACAGCTTGGACTCACCATGTTGAAAAGGAGATGGGAAAAGAAGTGGTGACGAAATAATGGTGCATCCTTCAACTAACATATACCCCTGATCTATAGTGGGTCCAAAGTGCCTGCTTGGATTCCAGGTCAGCTTCTCAGGTTGTTGAATTTAGTGAATGAAATAACAAAGCTATTCCCATTCTTCTCTCCTGGTTTCAGTTTGCTCATTCATGGAAATGTGGGGCCTACATTACTATGACTAACCAGAATCTCTCTGGCATGTATCAATCCAAGAATAATCTGATACTATCAAAGACCCTTAATAATCAGAAACATAAAGAATATGATTAAATATTTGATAAAGTAACATTGTTTAAATAATTTATAAATATAGGTACATTCCTTAATTAAAAACATGGGTTCAGCATTTATGAGGATCTAAGTTAAGTCTTTGTATTTTTATTCATTTTTGAATGGTGGGTTTTAAGCATTTTAATTTAATAAATTCCTAAAGTCAGTAATATATATATATCAATTTTCCTAGCTAATTAGATTATTTCTAAATATGTTCATTTTGATTAAATTTAATCAACAGAAGTATCTAATACTTTGGCAGCCAGCTCAGCCAAGGGGAGCTATCTAGCCAACTCTAAAACTTTTCTCCGCAGTTTTGTGGACTAATTTTTTTCAGCTGCCACCACATGGAAAGCCCTATCACAACAAAGAGTATCTAGCTATCTTCTTTTCATGTGAATAAGGTAGTTTTAATTTATTCCAGGGATCAGCGGTGACTGTGGACAGCTTGCTGTTGACTGCAAAATCCAAGCCAATAACTGGCATGAAAGATGCTGATGTTTGGTGCCTTACCATCTGGTAGTAATGAATGTGAAAATGAATTTATTATATCTTCAGATCATTAATTTAAGTCTATTGAAGAAAATAGTACAGAATAATTTCAGTTTCATTTGTACATCTTCTGACAAAGTATACCAATCTGATGTCAGTAATATGAAATGAACTCAGATGTAGTATCTGCTGAATATATGCACCTGTTTTAATGGATGGCTAACTTACTAATTTAAAGTAATAATGTACAGTTAAATACACTTTCAATTGTTGCGACCATAATGATTTTCAATAGCAATTATATGCTGTTAAGTGTATATTGGGAAGGCAATTTGTAATTAGCACTTAACTGACCATCTGCTTGTTCTCCAATTAACTCCAGGCCTTCGTGCTGAAAAGTACATTAGTTATTTCTTTTGCGCTGAGGGAACACTTTACATCTATCACCGCAATAGCAAAATGAGGTGGGGAAGCCAATCCATTAGCGAACATCTGAGTCTATGCTTCTGGACCATTTTTATTAGCCAGCATTAGTGCATCATGCTGCCTTTGACTTATTGCTATCTTTGTTGATCATTTCTATTTGTGAGTTAACTTACAAGACCAAACGGTGTAGAAGGGAGAAAATGCTATCTGCAAGGTATTTTATATGTTGTTTTGGAAAACGGTACCAAGAAAAATTCTTTCTTCCAATGTTGGAGTGTATCCAAAAATAGAATGTAATGCAAATCAATAGAATATTTCTCAATTACAGACACATTTGTCTTTTAAAATGCAGAACTAGGCAAAGTTCCACAGTTGTAACTCAGCTGTATGCCAGGAAAGGGCCAAAGACAGAGTGACAGACCATGTCAGAAGTGCAGCCGAAAGACCATATTGATCAACGAATACTGTATGTTGGAAAAGGAGTGAAGCACACAAAATGCTAGAGGAACTTCCCCTCCCCCCACTTTTTATTCCAGCATTTTACCCCTTCTTTTCCAGTCTTGAAGAATTGTCTCAGCCCAAAACCTTTATCCCATTCCACAGTTGCTGCCTGACCTGCTTAGTTCCTCCAGTAATTTTTCTGTGTTGCTCTGGGGGAACGCAACACAGGCAATTCCAATGAAAACGAATAAACAGTCAACACTCTGGGCTGAGACATTTCATCAAGATGCTTCATCATGAGTCCCAATGAAGCATCTCGGCCCAAAGTGTCAACTGTTTATTCTGTTCCACAGATGCTGCCTGATCTGCTGAGTTCCTCAAGCATTTTGTGTGTGGTCCTCTAGAATTCCAGCATCTGCTGATCTCTTGTTAGGGAAGGAACCTGAAAGAAATTAGTCTAATTCTCAACACAAGGCACCAGTGAGAGCTAAGAGGACTTTCAGGCATTTATTCTATAAGACCTAAAACAGCAGTATATTCTGCCTAATGGAAGATGTGTTAGTTAAACATTATTAGTAAGAGTTTGTGCTAAATTCTATTTTTTCCATCTTTTTGTGACATCCATTTCCAAATGCATTAATCTTCAAACCTATGCATGATGTGCATTTTTGAAGGGAATATTTCCTCTCAGTGAAAAGTGCTCAACACCTAATATGAAATATTAAATTACCTTTAGTTTTACCGTATGGTAAACTGACTGTTTTGGTTTCTTATTTTTTCAGCTCACCCCATTACGCCTGTCCTGAAGTCATCAGGGTAAGTATCTACCAAGGAAAAACTTTATAGCTGTTTATTTTAATATGAGTATGAATACTTTCCCGTCATGAGAAGAGTAATGGTGTGTTCAACTAAATATTATTTTCTTTTGTTACCATATAAATATCTTTTCTAATGAAGCATAGGAATAAGTGATGTTTGAAAAGACACAAAATAGAGAAAACAAGCAGCTGGAGAACAGAAAATTTACTGATATAATGAGTTTCTTTCATTTTCTGTATATAATTCATTTTGTATTTGGTATTTTGCTGGAAGTACTTTGGCGAGAAGTAGGAAATCAAATCTACTGTGTCAGTTAATGTGCACTTTGCACTTCTTTTGAGATAATTTTTCACTGGCGTAGAAATTCATAGTGCAATTTTCTAGTTTAAAAAAGAACATTAATAATCTCCCTTACACTGTTTTCAAAAAGCTATTTAAAAATCATAAATTTGAATCAACAGTGCCAGTACAATTTTTGTATGCTACTCTGTTTCAGGCAAAGTTGTGTGTTAAGGGTAAAATCTTGTACGTCGCCGATGGTTTCTTGATCTTAGGAAGTAGTTGTTAAAGGCTCAGACCACAGTATAGTCAGCAAGTTTGTGGCTACTGGGGGGCATTGGCATGGAATGAGTATATGTAACAATGATAGAAGGGAAGACTTCCCAGAGAAGCAGAAGAATAATGCTGCCTTATGCAAAGTGCACTTATGGTGGAAGTTACCAGGGTGTAGGGCCCTTCACAAATTCCTACTTATGCGAGAACTGCAGTGCAGCCAAATGTCTTGTCCAGATGTGAATATAAATTCACAATGACTCAAAATCATCAGTGAGCAACGTATCATGTACATCATTTATCAGCAGAGACGTCCTTCTGTGGATCAGTGGCAAAGGTTTTTGAGAGTGACAGTAACCTTGACTTTGAGCACTGTAGGCACTTGTGTTTGTTTGCTATTTGAGATTTTGCTTTTGATCTTGGAAAATCACAAACAAGTTTACTATATGTTGAATAGATTTCAACAGTAAAAAAATTACAATTAAAAAACTCCTTAAAATGATGGCCAATGTCAAAAACATTAAAATAAAGTTAAATAAATGAACCACCTACCTTCACTTTTCCTGTGGGAGAAATGTCCCCATCAAAATCAGTGGGTTCTAGGTTCTTATTACAACAGTCCATTGCTGAGTTATTGAGGATTTGACCTCACTGCTAAGTAAACCAGTACTTAGGGCATGGTGGGGAGTGTAGTGGCAGAATGAGAAATCATTTGCACTAGTCTCTAACCTCCAAATCATCTCATACTTCTATATATCATAGCTTATCTGATGAAGTCCAAAACAAGCAGGAGATAACTGCCAAATCCAGTTGGGATTTCCATCAAAATTTATATACATCTCATGAGGTGAGAGTGTAGGGAAGTATTAGAAAGGTGGACCATAATTCAAATAGTTATGTTCTAGGTTCTGAGGGAGATGGATGTGTAAATTGAAAAGCTCCCCATGGTCTTTCCAATCAAGGAAAGATTAAGAGGTTGCTTGAGAAGTTTGAGTTAATAAAGTGGAGTCACAGGAATGTGTCAAAAGCAAAAGGGATTCAAATAATCCAAATGAATTTTTTTTGCTGAGCTATTAGCAAACAACATATGCTAGATGTTACCAACTGGATTTCCAGAAGGCATTTGAACAAGTACTCCATAAGAGACTAGTTTGAAAAATTGAGGACTGTGGAATAATGGAGCCAATGGTGTCACGGGCAAAAAGAAACTCAAAAAAAAGAAAATAATCATGGTAAAGGATTTTGTTCAGGAAGGAGGTTGGCAGTGTACTTTAAGGATCTCTTCCAGTGAGTTCAATGTGCAGGATTAAATTTCAAAACGGGTTGATGAAATCAAGTTTGGAGGTATGATAAACAGTGAAGACATTAGTGGTAGACTGCAAGAAAATGCAGAGAGGCTGGCAGCTTGAGTTGTTGAGTGGCAGATGAAACTTAATATAGACAATCATGAAATACTTCACTTTGGCAGGAAGAATAAGGAGAAAGAACATAGACTAAATAAAACTGATTTAGAAGATGCACAGGGTCACTGAGACCTAGATTTAAACATATATAAGTTCTTAAAAGTGGCTGATGTATTGGGAGAAGAGTTAGCAATGCATATGAGACCCTTTGATTTGTAAGTAAAGGCATCAAGTACAAACGCATGAAGTATAAGTTGACTATTTATAATATACCAGTTAAGCCATAACTGGGTTAATGAATTCAAATCAGATTATCACTCTTTGAGAAGACTATAAAACTCTTTGAGGAGATATGGAACAGATTTAATGAATTGATTCCATAATGAGTGATCTCAGCTGCAAGTTTTATTTAGAGAACTGATGGCGGGGGGGGGGGTGTCTCTGTTGTAACAGAGAAGATTGAGAGGAGATTTGATAGAGATTTACAAGATAACTGTGGGTTTAGAAGGAGTAAAATGAGAGAAAATATTCTCAAAAGCAGGTGGTTCAAGGAACAGGTGATGATATGGAAGAAGATGATGAGAAAAAGATGTGGGGAATGTGAGGAAAAAATGCATAGGGAGTGGTTAGCATTTGGAACTGAAGGTGGTAGAAACAGTCAGTGAAGGCTTTCAGAGGGCATCTGAGGAACAATAGCTTGCAGGGTTACATGGAAAGGAGTAAGACTGAGCAGGTTGCCTAGACTCATCACTAACTCATTGTTTAACTCTGTAAAGAGTTTATGAATCTTCCCTATATTTAGTTGGAGGAAATGTCTGTGCAACCAGCACTGGCGATGACTGAGCAAGAAGAAGCAAATGAGTGAAAAGGAAGGGAGCAATAGAAGAAGTTAATGCAATGAATGATCAAAGAAGATAAATAGAGAAGAGGCAGATTCTGAAACTGCATTGGTAATGACCCTGGGGGATATCATGACCCAGATAATTCCGATTAGAAGAAGAAGCCTGATACACGACAATAGGATTAGGCTTATTAAAAAAAGGAAAATGCGTGGCTGCATGTGCATTCCCTGTATCTGAATAACACATCAAAAGAATGTAGATTGAAGTCTGATTTGATTATGGAGCAGAGTACCTTCTGCATTCTGTCAACTAAATACATTCAGAAAAAGAAAGCAGATAATTAGTATCATCATCAATGTTCATAGAATATACTTCGTTCCATTGCACATAACAGACATTTTCTAAAATTATTTCCCTGAATACAAGCCTCAGTCCAAGACATCAGGACCATATATCAAATAATGGCATTCGGTAGTGTATTAGAAAACAGTGGAATTCAAGATTACTCCCTGTATTGCAGAAGACCAAATTATTCCAGAAAATTCATTCCAAAAGTAACAGCAAAGACATTCATATAGATGTGCCATGCTTTTCTTTACATTTCCCAAAATATTTCAGCCAAATAAGTACTTTCAAAGTGTTGTATTTATTTGTTAATCAGACAAGCATTACAGCTAGGCCCCCAAATCCTCTTTCATTCAGTGGCTGATGGATCTGGTGGTCTTGACTGGGGGAAGAATAATACCCAAAGTATCAGACAAACATTGCTGCTTATTTTCAAGTGGTGTTGTGGAGAGCTTTTATGTACAGTTGAACAGCCTCATACAAAATACAGACCTTTGCCCAAGTTGAAATGGCAACCTTGATTACGTTAACCAAAGAGAAATGTCACAATACAGCCATTGCCAGCAAAGCTGCTACTTGTTTTCAATTGGGTTCAAGTAGACTTCGGTTTGTCTCAATAGTGAGGATTTGCTGCTCATCTGGATTGCCTCATTGTGAGGTTTAAATGGGGTGACGGAGTCGTACAGTGTGGAAAAGTTCCCTTCAAACCAGCACTCAGCCACGGCCTTCTGTGCCATGGCATTCTAACGACTTATTTCAATATTTAAAAGTAATGATAGTGCCTACCTCTACCGCATCCTGTAGCAGTGCATATCAGACTTCAACCACTGCAGGGTGGAGAAATCTTTTTCAGTTTCTCCTTAACTCTCAGACCCTTAACCTATGCCCTCTATTTTTAGACACCTCACTCTTTACCTAACCTAGGTCTCTCAAACTTAGTCTATATCAATCAGATCCACCCTCAGCCTTTTCCGTTCTAAGGAAAACAAGCATTTTACCCAGCTTCTCCTCTGAGTTGAAATGTTCAAGACCCATGCAATGTCCACTTGAAACTCCTTGCTGTCTTTTCAGTCAAATGCCATGCTTTCTGAAAAATCTTACCAGAAACTACATGCAGTACTCCACATGCTGAACTACTGTTTAATATAGTTATAATGCAAGCTTTCCACTCATCAATTCTATGCCCTGACTAACACAAGGAAATACTCTATATACTGTACCTTTATAACTTCCTTATCTACACGTGCTATCACCTTCAAGGATACTGGATGTGTCAGTAGTTAGAACATAGAACTTTACAGCACAGTACAGGCCTTTCAATCCACTGTGCTGTGCTGACCTAGTAACCTACTCTAAGATCAATCTAACTCTTTCCTCCTCCATAGCCCTCCATTTTCCACTCATCTATGCGCCTATCTAGGAATTTCTTAAATGTCCTTAATGTATTTGCCTCCACCACCACCACTGGCAGGGTGTTCCACATACTCACCACTCTCTGAGTAAAATCTGACCTAGACACCCTCCCTTCACCACCACCCCCCCAACATTCTTTCCTCCAATCACTTTAAAATTATGCCCCTTTGAATTAGTTATTTCTGCACTGGGAAAATATCTCTGGCTCAATCTTATCATCCTGCATTCCTCTACCAAGTCACCTCCTTCACTCCAAAGAGAAAAGCCCTAGCTCGCTCAACCTACCTTCATGAAGCGTGTTCTCTAATCCAGACAACATCCTAAAAAATCTCCACTGCATCCTCTCCAAAGCTTTCACATCCTTCTTATAATGAGGTGACCAGAACTGAACAAAATTCTCCAAGTGTGGTTTAACCAGGGTTTTAGAGAGCTGCAACATTACCTCATGGTTCTTGAACTTAATCCCCCGACTAATGAAGGCCAACACACCATACGTATTCTAACAACCCTATCAATTTTGTAGGGTTGTATTGTTCATTGTGGTAGCCTTATTAATATTTCCAACGTGAATCACGTCACATTTTTCAGGCTTAAATTCTATCTGCCACTTTTCTGCCCACCTGTACAATTAATCAATATTTTTCTGTAGCCTCCTCATTCTCAACAATAATTGAAGTTTTTAATTCAAGTAAAAATGTCTCTATTCAGACAACATCTAGAGCAGAGGGACATTGTGCCAAGTCATGATGACTAATAACCAATGTTTCTGATGGTAACTACCAGCCATCAGCCACATACTGAAGATGGTGGGGGGTGGGGGGGAATTTGAAGGGTTTGTCAGCAACGAAGTTGCTTCAGCTTAGATTGAAGCATCAATACTTAAATAATGGGTCAAACTGTGTTTCTGTCAAGGGTGACCATGGAGGGGAACTCTGTGATCATCATGCCATTAAATATTAATGCTATGTGGTTAGGCCTCTGTTGTTGATTGACTGACGTGTACAAAGGGAACGTTACTTCCCACTTAATATTGTTTAAGAGTTCTTGCTGCATGGATCATTTACTGAATAGCTTCAAGTCCAATTGAACATGACCAGCTTTTGATGTTCTTAGGGAAGGAGAATGGATTGTTTACGTGAGGTGAGGGAACTGCACTAAAGTTCTGGGGCTGTAAGTTTCTGGTCAGCTTCACCACCACACTGAGTCTCATGGCAGAGCAATGACTTCCTCTTTGCAGAGACCGGATGTACTTCACATCTGGCCCTTGGCTGAATCACAGTGAGGACTGGTGTAAAAATGGCAATCCCTAGCAATCCCATTAATATGAAGGGGCCTTTGCCTTGTGAGAGAAAGCAAATGCAGGTGAATTACTTATTTTACTTAAATTATTGTCAGTGTTTTCCAAGGATATTGAGTTTATTTTATTGTCCAAAGGTCCAATTTAATGTCAGAGAAATGTATACAATATACATCCTGAAATGCTTTTTCTTCGCAAACATCCACAAAAACAGAGAAGTGCCCCAAAGAATGAATGACAGGTAAACATAAGAACTCCAAAGTCCTCCCCCCCCCAGCTCCTCTCCCTCCCACGCATAAGCGGCAGCGAGCAACAATCCCCCTCCCCCCAACGGCAAAAAAAAAGCATCAGTACCACCACCGAGCACTCAGTGTGAGCAAAGCAATAGCAAAGACACAGACTTGCAGTTACCCCAAAGACTTCGCATTACACCTGGCATTCGACATACTGCAGTTCTCTTTCCCTAATAAGGGAGAAGAAGGTGTCTCCGTTTTCTCCCCAGCGAGCAGGGAGACATAACAAACAACTCGCTGGTTTACAATGTTAGAAGTCCATTACGTTGCTTTTCTCGAACACTGTGCCTGAAGATTGCAAAGATCCGGGGTCTTCGGGCCCACAGCAGATATCCCAACTCCCCCGACAACACACGGGTCTCCTGCCGTGACACTGACCCTCGTTTCGCCCGTCTCCAGAGCCCCGAGATCTTAGGCTTCTGAATTCGAGCCGGACTCTCGGGCTGAACCCTTGGCATGCCGAACAACGGACAGTCCTGAAACCCCGAGAACAGGTCCCATTCCTGCAAAGAACCGAAATTCGGGTCAGGATCTTCAAAAGAACCCTGAAAGGGAAAAATAAAGATAATAAAGATGGAAATAGAGCTGTTTCCGAAGATGCAAGTAAAGGAGTCGCCGTTTAGCACCAGCTTAACTTTGCTCCACCTCCCGAGGTCATTTGAGTACATTTTACATTTTAAAATTATTTAGATCTATTTGAATAGCTTTTAAATACCTCTGAGTATTAATTCAATCTGTCTGGTGGGTGGATGGACACAACCAAATTGCATCTAGACAGTTGACCTGATCCACAACAATCCAACCCTTTACAGTTGATTTTAATGTCCTTCCTTAATGGTCTGAACAAAGAAAATTTGCTTTGTCTTGCTATCAATATGTCACAGATGTTGGCTCCTTGTCATCACCCTACGTACTGCTGTGATTATTATTAGATGTCCTGGTGGGGTAGGATAAAGTTAAGGGTCTGTCTACCATCAGCACTTATAGACTGGAAACAAACATACCACCACAGAAGGACTGCAGAATGTTTAGTTTAAGTGAGGAACACCTATGACAATGGTACACCAGGCCTTCTTCACCCTTTATGATTTTCCCTCAGGTCTTTTGTCTGTCTCTCCTTAAAACTGCCAGTGTGCCTGATTCTAAGATATGTTCTACAATAGCTTTGTTTCGGGCTGGGATGAGCATTCACAAGACTGAGCAGAGTAGATAATAGACAGGATGGAGGCAATTACTGTTCATTCTATTGCAATTCATTGAGTGTTCAGGAAAAATCCTCAAGAGTATTTTAAGTTCCTTTCATCCTCTTGACGGGATCAGCAAAAGTCACCTTAAATACTGAAATGCTCTTCACCTCTGAATGCAAGTTCTGAATATTCGTCCATAGCAGTTCATCATCAGAAGCAGGGCACAGTGTGCTGGAAGAATAAATAGCCTGCTTAATCCAGGCGATGAGTTTCAAGATAGTTGTGAGTGATGTAGTTCTTTGTTATTTAATAAGTTAAATTTTGAAAGTTAAGCCCTAAAGAAGAAATATACTGCTATAATTTTAGTTTTCCTTGGTCCCAGAATATTCATCCTGATTCAACATTCAAATTTTATAGAAAATCAAGTTTGAAAGAGAATATGGAATATATTGGCACTTTGTTTGCAACCAAGGAGGAAATTTCAAGTTTGGATTTTATTATACATTTCTTGTTGGAATTTCCATTTCAAACCTAGCTTTTGCTTGTATAAGCTCTACTTACTACTTTGAATAATTGTCATAAGGGGGCGTTGGGAGCGGACCCAAATGCAAGACACAGACTGAAGTACTAGGAACTGGACTAGGTTTATCAAGAAAGCAAGGGGAGTCAGGAAGAAATGACGCTGGACATGGACACAGGCTCTGGACAAGACAAGGACACCGGGCCTGGGCTAGGACTAAGACTAGGAAAGAGGGACCAGGACAAGGAATTTGGAGCTAGGAGCCTGGGCTAGGACTCCGAACCGGGGTCTTGACTCGGTCTCGGACCCCGGATCTAGGCGAGGACAAAACGTGGCTACAGGACTGGACATGGCTAGACTACAGGACTGGACGTGGAACTCCTGCACAGGACGAAAACACAAAACCTTGACTTGGTCAGGATGAGGTTCTTGGACTAGTCTTGGACAAGACAAGGTTCTTGGACGTGGCTTGGACAGGACGAGGTTCTTGGATGTGGCTTGGACAGGACAAGGGAACTCCAGCACCAGGCTGGGTGAGGTACTCCTGGGCTGGGCAAGGTACTCCAGGGCAGGACGTGGCTCTTGAACTAGATTTGGCTCGGCTCTTGGACTTGGCTGGGTTGAGCTCTAGGGTACGGTGCCAGGACCCCTTCTTGGGCTTGGAGCCGGGACCCCTTCTTGGGCTTGGAGCCAGGACCCCTTCTCGGGCTCAGAGCCACTGGGACCCTTCTAGGGCTCGGAGCCACCGGGACCCTTCTAGGGCTTGGAGCCACCGGGACCCTTCTAGGATGAAGGGCCGGGATGCTTTCCAGAACACAGAGCCAGGACCCTTTCTTGAACGCAGGGGCCGGGATGACCGCCAAGGATATTTGCCGAGGTAACTACCAAGGATACTTGACGAGGTCACTGCCGAGGATTCTGATGAAGTGGCAGACGAAGGTTGCAGGCGAGGATTTGGAAGGGTGGGGAAGGGAACAGTCCATGCAGGAAATCCTTGGTTTGCCGAGGTATTTATGTGCCAGCCCAAAACAAGAATCAAGTGCCTCAATTAAGGCACCCAATGGAACAAAGGAAAACAGGAAAACCCGGAATAAGGATCGATGAACTGGAATATGGATTTCACGGAATGGACCATGACAATAATAGCAAGATTGTTTCCTTTTTTCTCTGAGGTTTTTTAAATCTGCCTTTGATGGTCAGTTGATCTATATTTTAAGTTAGATTGTTGGTAAAACAAGATGCACTGAAAATTTTCACTTGAATATTTTTGGTACAGGTTAAATGAATCACAACTTCAATAAGTTCAAATATTTCAATTTTTGCTTGATAAAGAAAGGTGAGGGTTTTCACATATGGAAACAGGAGCAAGAGCAGACCATTTGACCCTGCTGGCCGTGCGATGCAAAAATATCATGGTTAATATTTACTTTTGCCTCAATATCACTTTACTGTGCTCATTCCCCATGTTATTGATGTCAATCTCCATCTTGAATATATTCAGAATCTCTAACTTCACAGCTCCCTTGGTAGAAAATTATAAAAATTCATAGCCTCTCAGAGGTGAAATTCCTCCCTATATTTGCCTTAAATGTGCAATTACTTATTCTGAAGCTATACCCCATAGTTCTACATATTACCATGAGGAGAAATAGCTTCTCTGCCAATACCCCCCAGAGTCTTAAATGTTTCAATGAAATTAGCTACTTCGTCACTCAACTCTGGAATACCTGAACAGCAAAGATGATCATGATGCTCTTTATTAACTACACCTCGGCATTCAATACCATCATCCCCTTCAAAACTAATCATTAAGGTCCAAGACCTTGGCCTCAATAACTCCTGGTGCATTTGCATCCTGGATCTTCTCACTTGACGACCCCATTCAGTTCGGATTGGCATTCAGTTCCATCAGCATAGGTGCACCATAAGACTGTGTGCTTGGCCCGCTGCTCCACTTGCTTTAAAGGACAGTATGGCTAAGCACAGCTCCAAGATTGATGCACCTGATTGCACAACAGATAACTGGATATTGTATGCTGAGTGGATCAAGTAGTATTTTGAGGCAAATGAAAACCAACTTGTAGTTTTGCTGAGTGTGTTGGGTTGGAAAGCACAGTTTGCTTAGAAGTTTGATTGCTCCAACCAAGCTTGCTGAAATGAGCTTTGCTGATATCATGAAAGTAATGCAGGAACAATTGGAATTAAACCCATTGTTGAATACAGAGCACTTTAAGTTTAATTAGTGGAATCAAAAGGAAGGAAAGTCCATTTCAGTATACATGGCTGAATTGAAGTGACTGGCTGAACATTGTCAGTTCAGTGTAGGACTTAATAGACTGAGAGATTGTTTAGTTTTTGAATCTTTCAAAAAAGCATTCAAAAGTGGCTCCTGACTGAAGCACAATGTACATTTAAATGAGCAGTTGAAATAGCTGTATCTATGGAAACAGCAGAAAGAGGTGCAATTGAGTTGCAGTCAGGAATGAAAGTGAGTGTGAACAAAGTTGTAGTGTCTAAGCAGAACCAGCCCAGCCTAATAAGTTGTGTTACTGTTGTGACAGGGGCTTGCATACACTAGACAAATGCCGGTTTAAATGCTAACCAAAATGCATCAAAGTAGGACATATACAAAGAGCATGTTGGGCAGTCAAAAATAATGGACTGCACGGGGAAGAGAAAAAGATTAAAAAGTCAAGTTGCAGTTTCAAAAAGAGCACTAATCTACATGCTAGTGATGAAAAAATCTGATAATGATGAGGTGACAGAGAAATAAGTCGCCTTGAGATTTACATTGTGAAAACCGACAACAGACAAGCAATATGGCTTCACCACAAACAAACAGTTAGTAAATTAAAATGGAATTGGGCACTGGCTCAACTGTTTCAGTCGCACCACAAAATGAGCTTGAATGGCTCAAAGATCCTAAACTGAAGCCTGCAGATATCTAGCTAAGAACTTACATTGGAGAAAAGATCATTCCTGTGGGAGTAACATTCGTAACAGTAAAATACAACAATAAATAAGCCAGATTGGGCTTGTATGTGGTAAAAGCAGGAGGACCAACATAGTGGAGATGTGAGTGGCTAAGACAACTACAACTTAATTGGAGATCTATCCACCATTTCCATGCCACATCCCTTGCAACAGAGTCAACTGAGAGTGAATTAAGGTACTGGAAAATGCCACAGCAGTGTTTAAGGATGATATTGCAAAATGCAAACATATCAAGGGT
Organism: Mobula hypostoma; assembly: GCF_963921235.1. Classification (NCBI taxonomy): domain Eukaryota; kingdom Metazoa; phylum Chordata; class Chondrichthyes; order Myliobatiformes; family Myliobatidae; genus Mobula; species Mobula hypostoma. Next base: position 35,457,061 of record NC_086107.1, on the reverse strand, counting down.
AAAATAGTGTTAAGTAAAAATCCACACCCAAGTTTTTTAAAGCTCCTCCGGTTCCTTATACCATCTGTGATAAAGTAGCCAGTGAGCTAGATCGCATGGAGTCAGAAGGAATTCTTTCCAAGGTTGAGTGGAGACCCTAGGCAACATCAGTAGTCAAGAAGAATAGGTCTGTCAGGATCTGAGGTGATTTTAAGGTCATTATTAACCCAATACAGTAAGTAAATCAATACCCTCTTCCCAGGATAAAGGATATCTTTGCAACCCTTTCCGGAGCTAAACACTTCAGCAAAGTGGACTTAGAGGACCTCCTAACAATGGAGATGGAAGAAGAGTCCAAAGTATTTCTCAGCATAAACACTCACAAAGGGTTTATCATTATACAGTACTAGGTTTTTTTTTAGAGTGGCATCTGCACCTGTACTCTTGCAGTTAGCTATGGACCAGGTGCAGCACGGCTGTCCATGCACTCAGTGTTACTTGGATTAATCATTGTTACTGGTGAGGATGACAAGGAACATCTCCAAAATTTCAAGATAGCATTAAAAAGATTAAAAGATTTTGAGCTCAGAGCACAACATGACAAATGTGAATTCTTTAAGCCAAGTATCACATACTGTGGCCACACCATTGACACACAAGATTTACCCAAGTGTGCTTAGAAAATTCAAGCAGTGATGGACGCCCCAGGGCCAAAGAATGTGTCACATTTGTGGACTTTTTTAGGATTTGTCATTTCAGGCTCTTGTTAAACCTGGCCCTTGAACTCATTACTGCAGATCAGGAAGAAATGGCAATGGAGAAAGCAGAGTGCGGTGACTTTTCACAAGATAAAGAAAATGGTGACGTCAGATGCTGTACTCACGCATTATGATTCACATTGTCCAATGAGGCTTGTAATGCATCTTCAGGATTCCCAGTAGAAAGGTGTCCAGAGCTGTCAGAACCACTACTTGCAGTCCCAAAGTCAACTACTACAACCACAACGGAGAAGGCCCTAGAACATGGGACTGTTTCATAGACACAATTCTCACTTGCCAAGCAGAGTGACCCCTCCCTCTCCATTGTCAGGAAAGACATTACCCCCCCCCCCACAAGAGTAAGGAATCCTCCACAGCAATTAAATCTTAAATTAGGTCTGAATGGGACAATTTAAAATTGGGGTAGGGGGATCATGGTTGGGAAAAGGTTAAGGGAACGGAGAGGAAGCGGGAAGCACTAGAGAGACATTCCGTAATGATCAATAAACCAATTATTTGGAATCAAATTACCTTGCCTGATGTCTGCACCCTTGCCGCCCGCCCCCCCCCCCGGCCCTGGTACTCCTTCTATGCCACCTGTCCTAACCCTTCCCGTGGCACTCCACCCTCACCTTTCCCAGCATCGTTTGCTCCCGCCAGATTTACAAGCTTGCTGTCTGCTCCACATTGGCAAATGCAATACTGTGCAGAAGTTTTATGCACTTAGCTATATAGATGTATCTAAGACATTTGCACAGTACTATGTATGCATGTGTATATTGCACACGTCATGACACCACCACGTCATGTCTATGCTTCTCGATTAAAGTAAAAACAAATCCAAGATACGCTATTTCTGGCTCCATGCTTTCCTTTCAATTAATTTTATGTTTTTGAGTTACAAAACATAACAAATTTGGCTGCCATGCACTCAGTCCCTTCATTCAAATTTAATAGCACTTGACTAATTATTGATTGTCATTTCAAAAGTGACCCATATCGTTGTACTATCTGTTTTCTGTTAATTTCCTGTCTTCCTATGGCTGCCAGTGAACTTCCCACACCCCTGTGTACCACAGTGATATGCCAAACAGGCATAGACCTGGGTATTTTGGCTTTTTTAAATTTACCGCTTTTTTAAAACTTTTACTTTCAGTTATTCTTTCTTCCTCCTGAACAGAATTTCTTTTCTTTATTCCTAATATCTTTGCCAGATTTGATATTGAGCTTGCCCAATCTAAATTAGCTAGCGTCTTGTTCTTTCTTCAGTTTCTGTTGTGGTTCTTAACACTCATGGAGATGCATGCTTGCTGTGTAGTTCACCACTCGGAAATAGCCCTTGCTGTGTTGCCATCAAATGCCCTTACAGGCCAAAAGATTTTGATCTGAACAATGTAGGAAATTCGCATACAACAAGACATGGCCTACTCCAGCAAATTCCAGATGTATACATAAGACTTTGCTACACAGTATATTGTTGGCAGATTGCTTTACTGATATAATGTAAGTGTTTTCAGCTTCCTCATTTGGTTGATGCTTGAGATTCACTATGGAAGCTAATAAGGTTTTCAACTTATTTGACATGCTATTCTGTTTTTTTAATGTGAACATGGTTCTCTGTATCTTCATTATATTTTAGTCTTTTGCAGATCTCTAAATTAGTGAGACTTTTGAGAAGTTTTAGACAGATTCAAACTTGCCTTAGTACGATTGTATCTCAATAGAACAGGTAGATTTTTACCTTGAGCAATGCCCAGCCATAACTAAGTGTTGGAATGCAGAACTGATAACCCAAGCTGGTACTCATGTCTGCTTGAACTCATTTCCTGTTGCAGCAGATTTAAACACCCAATCCCAAGTGCAGATTTGGATGAAATTGCTTCTTTTTTTTACTACAAATGTATCCTAATGATTCTGTCATTATCCTCTGCTATACATAAAACTCTGCCTGTATTAACCAATGTTGGCACTTGTAATGTATGGATCTATTTCTTGCGGAGCAATGACCCGCCCCACCGGACTCCCCTGTTAGCACTACGTATTGATCTGTGTCTGTGCACGTGTTGTTGTCTACGCCTGCGCATTGTTCTCTCTCTCTCTCATTGCAAACTGACTACATCAGTTAAACCCATCTCCCGTGTGCATGCTTTTTTTAATCAATACGTAGTTGTGTGTAGACATAACATATTGACAACGGGTACGAACCTGAATGTCAGAAAATGTCACGAACTGCACCAACAGTTACAGCATGGTTACAGGACAAAACAGCGAAAGTTAAACAGTGGAGAGAAGGTTGTCATGGACGCTAACAAAGGTGTGAGAATGGTGCCTAGTAACAGTAAAAGACATGCGGAATTTAAAGTGAAAATAACGCAGCAATGGCTTCATTCGGGAAAGTTGATGAATTTGATAGTGCCAATGAAGGCTGGGAGTCATATTTCAACAGGGTTGAACTGTATTGTTACGTGAACAATGTGGAAGAGCAAAAGAAGCCCCTACACTTCTTAGCTTAATAAGCCCAAAAATGTACAGTCTCTTACGCAATCTAGTAACTCCTGACAAGCCAGCAAGCAAGACATTCAACCAAATCTTTACAATTTTACTAAGTCACTTGAGCCTTAAACCGCTGGTAATACCTGAGTAATTCAGATTTTACAAAAGGAGCCAGTCAAAAGAATACTTTGCAGAACTGTGCAAACTTTCACAGTACTATGACTTTAGAGATAGACTTTGTATGCATTAAGGGACAGGTTTGTATGTGGCATGTATAGTTAAAGCACCCAAAAGAGGGTACTATCTAAAAGAGACCTAACCTTAGAACGGGCATTGACCATTGCATTATTGTTAGAGACTGTAACAAAGGATGCAGCAGAACTACAGAAAAGGAGGTTAGAATGTGAAATGCACAAAATGTCCTTGAGTGGCACAAAAAGCTAAAAATGTTATCGATGTGACATATCCTCCCATGGTGCAAATGACTGTTAGTTCAAAGAAGAAGTAGGCAGAAAGTGTCACAGACAAGGTCGCATAGAGAGAATGTGCAAGGCAGACAAAACGCACAACTGAGGGAAAAGTCTCAAACACAAAGCTAAGCAAATGCGTAAAGTTACCAAATGTAAAACAGAATCAGACAACATAGAGTCTGACAGAGGTGAACTGTCATGCCTATAACTGCATAGTATAACTGAAGCAGATCACAAAATTATCTGGATCACAATAGATGTATCTGGTGTAAAACTGAAAATGGAGCAGGATACAGGGTCAGCTTTGTCCATAATTCCGGAGGCTGACTACAACAGACTGTTTTCTAGGATAACATTGGAGAAGGCCTTAGAGATGCTAAAGACCTACACAGGTGAAGAAGTATCTCCCAAAGGCAAACTGAAGATAAATGTGACGTATGGAGGCCAAACACAGCAATTAGAGATTTATGTATTGAAAAGTGGAGGGCCAGCACTTTTCAGATGTGAATGGTTGAGAAAAGCCCAACTAGATCGGCACTTAATCAAAGCTCTCAGTGTGGAATCAACTGGTAACTGCGGCCCAAATGGTAGCACTAACCAAAGACTACCACGGTTGCTTAATGCTAATCAGAAGGTGTTTGAGAAGGGAATAGATAAACAGATCGAAGACTTAGCCGAAAGATGCCAACAAATTCAAAATGCACCCCCACGGGCAGCGTCACACCCGTGAGAGTGGCCATCTTCACCATGGCAAAGAATACATATTGACTTTGCTGGGCTATTCAAGGACTCTCATGTTTCTGATTGCTCTGGATGCTCATTCGTAGTGGCTGGAGGTTATACCAATGAAGTCTACCACCTCGGCAAAGACTGTCTGCACGCTGAAGACTTTCTTCGTCAGAAATGGCTTACCAGAAGAAACTGTGTGTGACAATGGACCACAATACACGTCAGAAGAATTCTGACTGTTCATGTAGAAAAATGGCATCAGACATTTCAAGTCAGCTCCTCACCGCCCAGCGCTAAATGGGTTAGCTAAAGGGTTTATTTAAACCCTCAAGAAATCCATTAGAACGATGGACAAGGAGGTCATTTCTCTACAGCACAAAGCAGACAACTTTCTTTTTGTGTATCAGATCTCTGCTCATGCGATGACAAATCAAACACCTGCAATGCTGTTCATGAACAGGAAACTGCGATCTCATATAGACCTCCTGAAACCAGATCTATAGAGGGAAGTGCAGAATAAACAGTTCAGCTAGTTGCCAAATGAACCTGCAAGGAGCTTCAAGATTGGACAGGAAGTCCTAGTGTGTGATTTCTGAGAAGACAAGTGGAAGCCTGCTAGGATAGCTACAAGAACTGGAACACTGATGTACACAGTGGATGTTGGAGATCAGACATGGAGATGTCATGAGGACCAGATACTGGATGCTGAACCGAAGAACACACCTAGGTCGACTGCATCCAACAAGACGGACACATTACCATCACCAGACTTACCTCGCGACGATGATAGCAACATGACATGGGAAAGCAAGAATGTTGTCTTAGACAAGATACCTATCAAACTGATGCCAATCCACAGATTCAGAGACGCTATTGTGAAAGAAACGGAGCGCCATCCAAAACACTGAACTTTTAGAATTGTGAAGTTAGTTATGGATTATGAAAGCATGTTTATTTGGAATATGGGTTTATAAAAGAGAAATTAAATGTTTTGTACATATACAGTTTTATGTTGCATTAATCTAAAGGGGGAGGATGTGTAGTGTATGGATCTATTTCTTTTAGAGCAATGACCGCCCCCCCCCCTTAGCACCACGTATTGATCTGTTGTCTGAGCATACGCATTGTTCTCTTTCTCTCGATGCAATGTGAATATACCAGTTAAAGCTATCTCCCGTGTGAAAGCTTCTATTTAGTCGATATGAGATTGTGCGCAGACACAACAGCTCTGGTGTGTCACTCAAGAAAAGCACAAAAATCTTCTGATTCAGCATATCTTTATAGCAGCTGTTTTGAACTTTGCTATACCCGGCACTTCATTTGTGCAATGTTGTTTGATAATAAATGCCTGGGAACATGTGGATTATCTTCATAATCATTCTCTCATCAATGTCTAAGACACACTTGAATATGCAGTGATGTGAAGATTGCTTTGATATGCTTTCAGTAGTTTGATACAATCAGACCTCATTATAAAATCTCTTGGGAATTTTCAACAAGCTGTAACCTGGGGCAGGAGAAGTTGCCCTTTATACTTCAAAAGTTCAATCTCTTTCTCTGTGGCATCTTTTTTTCCCAAACCTAGAACCAAGTAAATTCTGTGGTTCTATCCCAAGTTTAATTTTAGTACATAACTGAGGCATTCTTTGATGAGTACACTTATTCATCTTAAACATTCCCTTAGTGCTGAAGATGATTTGATTCTAGTCCAGAGCTGTTGATTTTGAAATGGCTGATAAGACCAATATGGGGAGCATAGACTCTCCCACAGATGAAGAAGGAGGTGAACTTCAGGATGGTGGGTGGGTTGTTGGGAGGTGGTTTTGGATTTTCCTCTGTTTACATGGGTCTTCAATGTGTTTACAATGCATAGTCTCCAGCTTCTCAATGCCACACTGTATACAGTTATGGGCCAGAGATTCGCAACAGTTAATGTGGATGTTGCATTTCAGAATCAGGTTTATTATCACTGTCTTATATGACATGAAACTTGTTTGCTTGCAGCTGTAGTAGAGTGCAAAGAGCTAAAATTACTATAAATAGCGCAAATAAAAAAGGAATAATGAGGCAGGATTCATGGGTTCATGAAGCATTCAAAATCTGATAGCAGAGGGTAAGAAGCTGTTTATAAATCATTGTGTGTGGGCCTTCAGACTCCTGTACTTCTTCCCTGATGCGGTAGTGAGAAGAGGACATGTCCCAGATGAGGCTCTTTCATGATGAATGCCATATTCTTGAGGTATCACGGCTTGAAGATATCATTGATGATGGGGATGATTGAGTTCATGATGGAATTGGCTGTGTCTGCAGACCTCTGCAGTCTCTTGCGATTCCATGTGTTAAAGTGTCCGTATCAGGTGCAACCAGTCCGAATGCTCTCCACTGTATATCTGTAACTACTCAAACTGCTGGTGTACCTTCTTCATCATTGCATCAATGTGTAGAGCCAGTACAGATCTTCTGAGATGCTGACACCTAGGAACTTTCCCTTTTCACCACTGATCCATCAATGAGGACTGGTGCATGTTTTCCTGACTTCCCCTTCCTGAAATCCAAAATCAATTCCTTAGGCATGCTGATGTTGAGTTCAAGGTTGTTCTTGTGACACCAGTCAACCTCTGTCTCACTCCTGTATACTTTCTTGTTGTTATCTGAGATCTTACCAATAGTAGTGTTTCCTGCAAATTTATACATGGCATTTGAACGGTGATTAGCCACACAGCCATCAGTGTAGACAGCAAAGAGCAGTAGGCTAAGCATGCATCCTCGAGGTGTATCTGTGTTGATTGTCAATGAGGAGGAGATGTTATTATTAATCGGCACTGACTGTGGTCTCCCGATGAGAAAGTTAAGGATCCAGTTGCAGAGGAAGGTACAGAGGCCCAGGTTTAGAAGCTTGGTTATTGATAATGAGGGGATAGTGGTAATGAATGCCAAACTGTAATCAATAAACAGCAGCCTTACTTAAATTTTGCTGTTGAATATGTGCTCCAAAGCAGAATGAGAGCCAGTGAGATTTCTTCAAAGAGCTTTGAGCACTTCCAGACTAAGGGCTCAAACTAAGCACCTCTTTTAGGCGTTATAAGAGCACCATGCTTCCAGCCCATAGCCCAAGAGTCATGAATGATTCTAACAACATGATTTATTTAATTGCAAGCAAGTAGCAGAGTTGCATTCACGTTAAAGAAGCTGTGAAACGATGTTGCTTATTGGACAGGCTGGCAAAGCTGAAGGCATATCTGTCTGTCTGGGATCATCACATCATATAATTGCAGTCTAAAGAATAGGGTGTGACTGCTTTATCTCCCTCATAATCCACAGACGTTGATGCATCACTGTGCATTTGTATCTTCTGTAAACTAAATGGGGAAATTTTGCAACCAGGAATAGATATTCCATTACAAGGGAGTATTTAAGATTTCATTCATTTTCTTTTCGAAAAGAAGGCTGGGGAGTAGTTAAGAGGTTTGTGATGAACGTATTCTGTCCTGTTCATGGATTTACTCAATACCATGTTTGCTTCTCTAGAAGTAAGTATATTACATTTTTAAAAAATTTTTCCTTTATTAAAGCAGTGGTCCCCAACCTCCTGGCCGCAGACCGATACATTGCCATGAAGAATGCAGCAGTGCAGCGGTAGCCAGAACGCACCCAGCACACCTTTAAGAAAAAGCCGAAATAAACATGCTAATTAATTAGGTGCATCGCCTCTAATCTGGGCCGACATTTACGTGCCGGGCGGCACCCAATTAATTATTTTGTTTATTTTGCTTTTTTCTTAAAGATGTGCTGGGTGCGTTCCGACTACCTCTGCATTCCTGCATGCTTCGCGGCAATGTATCGGTCCGCGGCCCTGAGGTTGGGGACTGCATTAAAGGATATCAGTATAACATTTTATTATTTTGGTTGACACTCACTGAGAAGCGACGTGAAACAAGAAGTTATATTTATCCAGCAAAAGGATATGAGGGCCATCCTTCAGAATGGTTTGCATGTGATTTCAAAGTGGTTATGTCACCTGCAAGACCAACCTTTATTCCCCTATCCTGTGTACCCTTGGTGATAACTGAATGGTTTGGTAAGCCTCTTTAGAAGTCACCCATATCAATGTGGAATGAAATTACCAATATCTCAGCCCACTTATAATATTTTACAGCAAACAAAAGTTTTTAAACACTTTTCCTAAAAGCCAAATTACGTGCCAATGATGTGGCTTTGAGCTCATATTCTATGGATTAAACTTTCCAGATTACTTCCCTGTAACATTCCTGATTGCATCATTGCAACTTTTCAATTTCTGGCATCCATGCTCTATGCCATTCCGTGTCATTATCCTGGTGGAATATATGAAAGATTATCTCTGAAGTTTAAGCAATAATCCAATGAATGAACATTCATGTCATTGAACGTATTTGAATCAAGTTGTTGGACTGCCTTCCAGGTCTCACAGCATCACCTACTTGTAGGGATGCCAGCTCAGGTCAGCACTGCAAGGAGTCTGAGCAGCATAGTTTAGGAAGGTGAGGGCTGGAACATTACAGAGAGCTCAGCCCCACAGTATAAGCACTCAGGATCAGACTGCAGTGAGCTAATAGGTTGGCAACTGAGGTTAGGCATGAACTTTAAATAGAGTGCCAACATACAGGAAAGGCAATAACCGCCAGCAATTATGGATGTGATTCCCTGCATGGCTGAGGAAAATCTGCCCCAATTCATGCCAGATCTTTACTGGAATTTAACAAAACTCTACAGTTCTGCAAAAGTAAGTAGTACAGGCAATTTTATATCATTTTAAATATCATTAAGTTAAATAACAAAGACTTTTATACTTGAAGCAATATTTTAGAAAGAACAGTAGTACAGCAAGCATTCAAAATTGTAAATAACTATTTTCACCTTAGAAATAATAAAAAAAACAAAAAATATAATACTAAAGGATGAGATCCCATTAGCTATGGCTTTTTGGCCAAAGTGATGACTGTATTTTGAAGCTACTAATTTAAATTAAGAAGGCTAAAGGAACAGAAAAGAGGAGCTAAGGGTGATTAGAATTGTACAGAAACAGGCACTTTAACCTACCTTATTTATGCTAACCTTTTTGTTCATTTACACTAATCCCATTGTCCCACATTGGGATGGTATCCTTTTAAACCTTGCCCATTTAAGTATCTGTCTAAATGCCTCCTCAGCATAGTAATGTATCTGATTTCAGCAGGTGTTCTAATGTACAGAAACAAACTACAACAAATTCAGAGTGTATCACATTATAGCACACCTAGTACTCACTTGCAAGGGAAACTACCTCCAGGGATTATGTTGGAGAACAGCTTCGATCTTGTATCTCAAAGCACTTTTAACAGAGAACAGTAATTAGGTTGCTGTATTCCATAACATTCTTCTATTACCTTGTTCTGATATCTGTTGTTCAGAAGCTGCTTACCACTGTTGTCAAAACATCCACTGTCATAAAAAATATACAGCTTCCTCTCATAACACACACACACACACCCATAAAACACATGTAAGCTCCCATCTAAACCAGCAAAGCACCTTAGGATTTCGTAAGTTCCATTTTGTCACATTGTCTTTTACAAAAGTTACAAATTCATAAAGACTTCCGGATTACAGATATATTGCCGCAGAACTATAGGCTTGAACCACTAGCTCTCTCCACTTCCCAACATTCTTCCAAGCCCGACAATTTATTGTATTTGTCCTACCCTGACCTGCCTTCCCAAAATGCATCATCACACACTAGTTGGGATTATTTTCTATTTTCCATTGCTCCACCCAACTAAATCCCGCTGTCTGTTGTTGCCTTAGACAACCTGCCTCACTGTTCACAACTCCACCAATTTTTGTGTCATCCCTAAATGTAATATTCATACTTTTTACATTCATATCCAAGTTATTATTATATATCACAAACTGCAAAGGTTCCAACACTGGTCACTGGTCATTGGAATCCCAGTCTTAAAAATATGCTTCCACTGCTGCCTTCTGCCACATATCATCAAGCCAGTTTTGAATCTAATTAGCCAGATTACCTTGGATCACTCCAGACAGACCAGGCCTTAACTGTCTGGACCAGCCTACCATGAAAAGCCAACAGTGCTTAGGTCTTCCATGATTATGAGCTGTTACAGTGTTAAATTTTCACTCAAAACAGGCAATATAATATTATTTCTCATCTCCAGTTAGATTTGACTTATTAGAGACTAGACCCACATGGAAGCCAGATAAGGATAGGATGGTGGCCTATTTCACAGAACAGCATTAATGTATCAGGCAGGTTTTTATGACAGCCCAGAATCTTGCCTGCTGCTTTTTTTTGTGTGTGCCAACTGATAAATCACCAGTTGTAATGAATTAAATTTCACAACTTGCCATGCTGGGATCTGAACTGTCAGTCACTGGCTATCTAGTTTATTATTGTAAGCACTGGACCACTATACCCATTTTATATTGAACAAGAATGGTGCAAGAAATGTTTTGGCATATAATTGAAAAAATAGCACTAGGTGAGTCATATCATAGTGAATTTTTGGCAGCTCATCTATCATCGTCACTATAAATATACTTGTTCATTGGATCTGCATAGCTTTGAAGATATACAAGAGCCACCAACCAAGTTAGAGGCTGTCTCCCATATATCTATTGGATCAGCATGAATTCTATAAAGCTGATCAACACCTCATTCTCATTTACTACATCTCTACAGCACTCTGTGCCTTGAAATCCACAACTTTTCTGGGAAGGATCTTCCAGGTTTCCAGTTATTTCTATATAGAGAATATATTTCCTAATTTCACTCTTTAAAAGGCTTATCATAACTTCCTTTCTATCTATTTGATTGTATGTCTATAATTTTAAGCACATCAGTTAAATCAACATTCAGCCTTCCAAATTCAAGTGAATACAAACTAAATTAACACAATTTGCCTTTTAAGTACTGTCTTAATACCGATAAATCTATTTTATACTCCTTTTAAGGTCAATATATCGTTGCTGCTGTTTGATTTATAAAACTGATCATGGTTCTGTCCAAGTGGGGCAAAATTCCTTTTTTGTATGGAACCATCTTGTTAATTGTTTCTTGTGCCTGTGTTCTAGTTTATTTTTAAGTAGTTTGTGTCCACAAATAGCCAAGTTTCTTCATTTCTGCATGATTCCTAATCTAGGTTGAAGAAAAAAAACTGGCAAATCCCTTTCAGGGCCATGTTTTTACAAATTTCCAAATTTCCAGATGTTACAAAAATTGGTAATGCATTAAACAGTGTGGAGGATGGTAATAATTTTTTTGGAGATATAGACAGGCTAATGGTAAGGTTGGATATGTGGCAGATGAAATGTAATGCTGAGAAAAACAAAACATTGCGTTTTGATTGCAAGAATGCAGAGGAAATTTAAATGCAGAAGCACAATTCTAAATAGTGCTCAAGAAAAAAGATCTGCGAGCACGTGCATGCCTGTTAAAAGTGACAGGTTGACTAAGTCATTTAAAAAAACATCTGGGATCTAGGACTCCATACTGTTTATAGTTTAGAGTACAATAACAAAGATGTCCTGATGAATCTTTATGTAGCATCATTGTAGCCATTACTGGAGTATTTGTGCCCAGTTTTGGTTGATGTTTCAATTATGAGTAAGCCCTATAGAGACTGGAGCTGCAGATGTAAAAGGTTTTGATTCAGCATAACAAGCAGGTATTCTGAAGTATCTCTTTTAGAGACACTCCGGAAAATTCTGGAGAATCTCCTCAAACTCAAAGTATATCAGGTTTTTATATTCGTAATAACATAAATGTCAGCAGATGTTCAAATGCAATTTTGATAGCTACAAAGACATAGTTAACATCAATATCTTGGCTTCAACAAATGATTCCTCTCACTATCTCTTTTGCTGAATATTCACAGATAAATACACAAATAAAGCAATTGAATTTCATGGTGAATTCAGAATAAAAAATGTTTTTGGGTTACTTGAATCAGCGTAAGTGCAGCTGGCTCCTATCATGTGGGTGTTCTACAGCTGCCTGGAAGATAGATTAAAATTGTCAAGATTCAAGGAGACTCATTTTGTTATATAAGTATGTTTAACTCTGACAGCATCCAAACATTCCAGAATGGTCTTTCAGGTACATCTCTGTTGTCTAGCAAAGGGCAACTATGAGCCACTGAAACCTTCCTTTTGGTGACCTTGCCATAGAAGGTTAGACATGGAACATAGACCATAGACGAGTACAGAATAGGAACAAGCCTCTGGCCCACAATGTTGTGCCAAACCAATTAAATCTGTAATCAAATAGCCAACTAAACTAATCTCTTCTGCCTACACAACATCCATATCCTTCCTCTTTCCTCACATTCATGTGCCTGTCAAACCATCTCTTAGAAGTCCATAATGTATCTGCCTCTATCACCACCCCAGAAAGTACACTCCAGGCAGCAAAACTCTTTTTATAAAAAATGTTGCCCCTCACATTTCCTTTGAAATGCCCCCCCCCACCTTAACTACATATAATCATATAACAGTTACAACACGGAAACAGGCCATCTCGGCCCCCTTATAAGAATATAAGAAATTGGAGCAGGAGGAATCGGTCATCCAGCCCATAAAGCCTGCCCCGTCATTCAATAAGATCATGGCTGATCTGACCATGGATTCATCTCCACCTACCTGTCTTTTCCCCATAATCCTTAATTCCCCAATTATGCAAAAATCTGTCCAACCTTGTCTTAAATATATTTACTGAGGTAGCCTCCACTGCTTCATTGGGCAGAAAATTCCACAGATTTACCACTCCTTGGGAAAAGCAATTCTTCCTCGTCTCCATCCCAAATTTACTCCCCCAAATCCTGAGGCTGTGACCCCAGTTCGAGTCCCATCCACCGGTGGAATCCCTCTAGCAACGAAGGCCAATGTACCACTTGGCTTCTTGATAGTCTACTGCACCTGCAAACCAACCTTTAGCAATTCATAATTTTGTGATTCTTTTAACATTCGAAACACCAGATATGCTTTTCAACCCTAGGAAAGAGATACTGCTTGTCTACCCCATCTATGCCTCTCATAATCTTACAAACCTCAATTACATCTCCCCTCAGCCTTTGACCCTCTAGAGAATACAGCCCATGTCATTATAGCACATGTCCTCCAATTCAGGTAGAGTTCTGGTAAATTTCTTCTGTGTCCTCTCCGAAGATTCAACATCCTTCTGATAATGAAGGGACCAGAACTGTATGCAATACTCCAGATGCTGCCTAACTAGAGCTCTATAAAGCAGCCACATGACTTCCTGACTTTTAAACTCAATGCCTCATCTAATAAAGGCAAGCATGCCATATGCCTTTTTAACCACTCTATCATCCTGTGTAGCTACTTTCAAGGAGCTATGAACTTGGACTGTAAGATCCATCTGCTCCTCAACACTGCTAAGGGTCTTGCCCTTAACAGTATACTGTCTCTTTCCTTTGGCCTATATGTATTGTTACGTACCCCGTAACTGGGTTGCCAAACCAGCAGAAATGGATCATTCAGTTGGAGTCTGGATTACTAGAACTTAGAAAGTTTTATTAAAGAAACAAGCAACACAGTACTCTAATCAAAAGGATAATGAATGCAACAGTTCAGCAATGGTAAACATACATGTACACAGAATTAAGATAACAGGATCAATCAAGCTCTATCGTTGTCTAGGGGTAAATGACCAGTTTCAAAGTGACGCAAAGTTCAGTTCAATTTAGTTCAGTTCAGTTCGCAGTAATCGTTGCCGTGGCGATGGACAGTGGGGGGAAGGAGAGAGAGAGCAAAACGAATGAATATTCAAGGCTTCCACACACAGACCTTCACAGTCAGCTTTTGGGCGAATCCTTTGTGATGTCATCTGAGGTCACCGACCGTGACCCCTCCATTTCCAGATACGATCGTTTCTCTGCGGTGAACCCAGCACCCAGGCAAGGGTGGACACACACCAGGTTCCCGCCGACCGTGCCTTTCCACCCTGTGCGTCTATGGCCCGGTACTTCCCACTGACTTGTGAGAGACGCACCGCTTCCAGGGTCTTGTTATCTCGGGTGTCGTGTGTGTCCTGCCTTAGCGAACCTGTCCCTTTTTATCCCCCTGCTGGGGTATCGCCTGTCCATCACTTCAAACAGTTCAGGGTTCAAAGGGGGAACCGCTCTTGACAGCTCTCTCCTTCTGTTACTCTCTCTCCCGTCCCTTCATTACACATCTCCAAATGCTGCTCCATTGTTTTCCTTATCTCTCTCTCTCCTGAAGACAGGTGGCAGACCAACTGCTGATCCCACTGGTGCTAGCACAGGACAGCTACATCTTAATCTATGTGTATTCTTGTCACAGTATATATTAAAAACAGCAAAGGTCCCAGTACAGATCACTGCAGAACACCACCAGCACAGACCTTCAGCTAGAATAGGTCCCTTCATCCCTCTACTTCTATGGGTAAGCCAGTTCTGAATCCAAGCAGCCAATTCAGCATGGATCCCATGTATCTGAAGTTGGAGCTCCAGTACTTTGCACAGAAAAACAGATCAATGAACTAGATGATAATGATGCAGAAAATTAAACAGTCATCAATGTGGATTTGTAACAGGATTTCTCGTTTTTGATTGCTGAGTAACTCTGAACAAAATCATTAATTGAAAGATGTGTTCAATTTAGGGAGAGAAATATGATGGTCGTAAAGCAGACGTTTGGAGCTGTGGTGTCATCCTTTTCGCACTCTTGGTGGTAAGTCTTTAAAATTTTTACTTTGGAAAATGTTGAAAGATTTTTCGAGCACAAAAGAAAATTATATTTTTATGTGTTGGTTTAATGTACTTTCAACTACTTCCTTCCATTTCTTCTCCTGGAATTAATGGTGATTTTATGCAGTTCATTTTTTGAAGTTATTCTGTTGCGAAGATGTGCTGCTATGCAGCAAAGCAGCGGTGAGTACAGTACCCAGAGGGTTTGATTTGACAACATTATCAGTTGTCTCCATATCAGATTGTCTGCACACGTAGAGATGTTGATGGATTTATCTGGCTCTGGGTAATCTATCAGATATCTTCAGCAATTAAAGTGAGATGATGCTGTGCTTTTTAGGTGTGCTGACTAAACTGGAATCCAGTCAAGTGCTGGGGCCTTCACAAAATAATTCCAAAGGAACCACTTGACCAGTAGTTTTTACACTCAATATACCATGTGCCTCTTACAAAGACAACTTGGTGTTTAGCTGCAAAGATTCAATTTCTGATGAGTGAAAGAAATTTCTATAGAAGTAGAAATTCCATTTATAGTTGTATTTAATTCAGTGAAAGCATTTTATTATATTTTTGAAGTTCTGTTAAGTCAAAGTATATACTATACATCACTTGAAGTGAGAATTCATATCTTAGTGCATTGAGTTATACTTGGTGCTGAGGTGACTGATCAGGCCAGTATAGAACCTGCTGACTCTTCTACATGGGACAGGACAGGATACCTAACAGGATGGGTAGATAGGTGGCTTGTTCCACTGTTTTATCCCAGGCTGGGCCATGAACTTGAGGATCTTAACACTAATAGAGAATGTGTCCAGGGAATCGTGGGAGCCAGTGTGATGTTGAATATTGTTTGAGGATGTTTTCAGGACTTCCTTGATTTTTTTTTTATTCCGCTCACCTGGTAAATCTCTTCACATGGCAGAGTTTAAAATTGAGTTTTAATTCCCATTCCCATTCCCGTTCTGACACGTTGGTCCATGGCCTCCTCTTGTGCCAAAGTGAAGCCTCTGTCTGGGTAGCCTCCAACCTAATGATATAAATATGGATTTATCCTTCCATAAACACATTCCCCACCACCACCACCACCACCACCACTATTCCCTACTCTGTCCTTTTACCTCTTCTCACTTCCTATTACTTCCCCCTGGGTCCACTCCTCCTTCTCTTTCTCCTATGTTCCACTCCTAGTAGATTCCTTCTATGTAGGGCATGCAGGTACAGCAGGCGGTGAAAAAGGCGAATGGTATGCTGGCATTCATAGCAAGAGGATTCGAGTACAGGAGCAGGCAGGTACTACTGCAGTTATACAAGGCCTTGGTGAGACCACACCTGGAGTATTGTGTGCAGTTTTGGTCCCCTAATCTGAGGAAACACATTCTTGCCATAGAGGGAGTACAAAGAAGGTTCACCAGATTGATTCCTGGGATGGCAAGACTTTTATATGATGAAAGGCTGGATCAACTAGGCTTATACTCTCTGGAATTTAGAAGATTGAGGGGGGTTCTTATTGAAACGTATAAAATTCTGAAGAGATTGGACAGGCTAGATGTAGAAAGATTGTTCCCGATGTTGGGGAAGTCCAGAACGAGGGGTCACAGTTTAAGGATAAAGGGGAAGCCTTTTAGGACTAAGATGAGGAAAAACTTCTTCACACAGAGAGTGGTGAATCTGTGGAATTCTCTGCCACAGGAAACAGTTGAGGCCAGTTCATTGGCTATATTTAAGAGGGAGTTAGATATGGCCCTTGTGGCTAAAGGGATCAGAGGGTATGGAGAGAAGGCAGGTACAGGGTTCTGAGTTGGATGATCAGCCATGATCATACTGAATGACAGTGCAGGCTTGAAGGGCCGAATGGCCTACTCCTGCACCTATTTTCTATGTTTCTATGTTTCTCCAGCCCTGACCTTTCCCACCCACCTGGCTTCCCCTCCCCCACCTTTTTATTCTGGCATCTTACCCCATCCCTCGCAGTCCTGAAGAAAGGTCTCGGCCCAAAACTTTGGTTATCCGTTCATTTCCGTAAATGCTGCCTTTCCCGCTGAATTCCTCTAACATTTTGTGTGTGTTGCTGTGGACTTCCAGCATCTGCAGACTTTCTTGTGTTTTTGAATGAGAGCATCTTCTTCGGGAGACCTGTGTCATGCATACAAATTATATGCTCAACAGAGGGAACTGGGTGTGATTATAGCCTCAGTGTTCTGCATGTTGTGTTGGATGAGGTTGCTAATGTTAGTTCACTTACCCTGCCGGTGGATTTGGAGAGTTTTGCAGAGGCAGTGATGGTGATGCCTTCCCAGTGCTTTGATCTGGTTGCTATAGTGGTTTGTTTCAGAAGTACATTGGAGGGCAAGTATCAGTGTTGCCTGGTACACCATGCGTATTGTGACAGTCGAGGTTTGTGCTGGCACACTGATGCTGATGGGAATATCTTTGCCTGAAGTAAACAAAGGCCTCCATGATTTAGAAGTGCTCCACCTTTTAAAGGGCCCCGTTATAGATGTATCTCACACTAAGTGGAGGCAGATTAGTAATGGTCCTTTGTCTTTCAGATGTGGGGTCTAAGTCCTGTCCTCTTATATGTTTCATTGAACAAATTATCATTTAGGAAACCTGGACATAAACAGAAACTGCAGCACAGAGGCACAGCTAGTAGAACTAGTAGCTTACTGCACCAGAGACTAGAGTTCAATCCTGACCTTGAGTTCTGTCTGTGTGGAGTTTGCAGGTTCTCCCTGGGTTATATGGGTTTCTTTGATATAATGGAAAACGTGCGGATTGATAGGTTAATTGGCTATTGGAGATTGCCCCTTATGCGCAGGTGAGTGGAATTGAGCAGAATTTGGGGAGAATAAAACAATGGGATTAACGTGGAATAAATTCAAAGAGGTGTTTGATGGTCAGCCTGGACTCAGTGGACTGAAGGGCCTGTTTCTGTGCTGTACCTCTCGATGGCTCTGTAACTCTCTGACTCAAACTCAGCCAGTCGAGCAGCGTCTGGATGAGAGAAATAGAAACCACTTCATGTTCTGGGTCACAGATTCGTCCTTGGAGCTAATTAGGAGCTTGGCTCTGAACGTACGGCATATGTCTGCAAGTGGCTTCGGCACGCTGCCGCCCAGCTGACGAGGTTGTTTGATCTTTGTTTGGACTTGAGTTGATGCTATTTGAACAGTCTCTCGTTTGGTTGCTTGACTAAGATCAGTTCAGCTGTAAACGCACATTTGGATTGTGGTTTACATAAAGTCTCTGTAAGATTTCTGTCAAATTGGTCACATCTTATAAATCGGTCTGCTACCTGTGCCAGATACCAGACATCCCACCCTGCAAAAACTCAATTCAGGGAGGTAGCACCATCAATTTGCAGGAGACTTCCCGGAGAGGTGGGATGTCTGCGATAGAGTAGCTCCTTAGCAGCTGGCCAGCTAGTTTAAATAACGTTAGCTATGCTAATGAATGAATGACACCTTTTAAACTCACCTCAACATGTCTT
This sequence comes from Mobula hypostoma, assembly GCF_963921235.1. Taxonomy (NCBI): domain Eukaryota; kingdom Metazoa; phylum Chordata; class Chondrichthyes; order Myliobatiformes; family Myliobatidae; genus Mobula; species Mobula hypostoma. The sequence goes on along the minus strand of NC_086107.1, from coordinate 35,438,373 downwards.
TTACAGTCTTAACCCACCATGGACAATAGAAAAGTCACTGTTGCAAACAGTGCAGCGAGCAACACTGTCATTATTTTGACCCCTATTAGGCAGAGGTACACTTTAGGGTAGTCTGGGGTGACGTACGTTTTATATTTTCTCTTTTTTGGAACTCTCTGCTACTGTGACTTTTTTTGGAACTCTCTCGCTCTCTCTCTCGTTCGTGGTCGCTCTCACTCGCTGTCTGGCTCTTGCTCTCGCTTGCTCGCTCTTGCTCTCGCTCTCGCTCTTGCTGTCGCGCGCTCACTCTTGCTCTCGCTCTCTCGCGGTTGCTCTCACTCGCGCTCCCTCTCTCGCTCTTGCTCTCACTCTCACGCGCTCGCTCTCGCGGTCGCTCTCACTCGCGCTTGCTCTCTCGCTCTTGCTCTCGCGCGCTCACTCTCTCACGGTCGCTCTCACTCGCGCTTTCTTTCTTGTTCTTGCGCTCACTCTCTCGCTCTTTCTCGCGCGTTCTTTCTCTCTCGCTCTCAAAAAAAATCAATTTCCGGGACATTGTATATAATTTGCGGGCATCAGGGAGCCACTATTGATATGCGGGAGACTCCCGGAAGTTCCGGGAGAGGTGGGATGTCTGCAGATACTCTTCTGGATTTCATGAGACTGGTAACGCACTTCATTTTCATAGTGACCTCTCATGTGTTCTGAAAAGCATCCTGTGTTGTCATAAGAGCCAGGCATAAAAGTTGACTTAATTTTCATGTTTTCATTTTGTCGCATTGCTGGCCTGCATCAAGCTTGGTCTGACTCTAGAGCAGTTCACAGCCAGAAATATGCTCACAAGTTACTTTAGGGCATTTGGATTGTCTTATTGTTGCATTTGCAACTGTGAGGTGAAAACATAGAAGCCTAAAATATAAGATAAAAGCAGGACCTCTTGAAAATGTTTATAGCATTGGCAGTTTTTTTTTCCATATGATCCAACATTCCTTCATGCCTTTGCATTCCAAAAAAAAAAATCACTGAAGAGTTAAAATGTTTTACATTCTTAATTCCTGTTCTGGATTTCTCATGATATACTTGTCAGTCTAATCTGCCGTGGAATGTCATCTGTTAATCCTTAGCCTTATCACCGTTTATACTGTTGGAATGCATCAGTTTCCACTAATTATAACCAAATATGAAATTAATCAAGATTGGTACCAAGGCTTAGATTTCTGTGACTGATCATAAATATTGGCAAATGGTTTAGAACTTTGGAATATCTTAAGGTCTTGCTGTGGAGGAAAATAAATTACGAACCATATGGCCTATTCTCAGTTTGAACAGCACTACTCTGTCTTTCCAGATCATCAGTCCCTTTTCTTTGCCAGCTCTATCTTCTTGATTTTGCTAACAGTAACAGATATTTCAATGCATATTCATAGCACTTGTAAAATGCAGTTAAATCTAAATTGCCTTATCAGCCTCTCCTTTAAATCTGCTTGCTTTATTCACACAAAAAAAAACAATTGTTGATGGTTGTGTCAAATATGATGTTGAGATTCATTTAATCTATATTCCCTGCAAACTTTAAATATCTGCTCTTGGAATATTTTCAGTTATTTTAAACAGAAGAGTCAAATTTCCAAACATGGAAGACAGCAGTATCTTAAAAATAGATTGATAATTCTTACCAAGTTGGTAATTTCTCCTGAAAAATGCACACCATTTTCATTTTCCTTTTGCTATTGTTGAGCTGCAGAAAAATAGTGTAGATGTTCCATTACATTTTGGAACTATGATGAACTTAATTATGTTAAACGTATTATACGTCACAAGAACATATGATTTGACATTTTCGAACAGCTATTTTTCTTTCATCATTATTCAATATGGGTCATGATCTTTGCCTCTTTTCATTTGACATTCATTACACAGGGGTTGTCTTTGATCAGAAACCTTTTATTTATATCCAGCATTAATCATGGCCCAAGGACGAATTGCTACACACAGCAACCTGCATTTAATGCTTGATCTTAACCTGAAGAATTAGTTCAAAAATTCAGAGAGTTTTCTGGTTATTTCTTAATGTTGTAAAGCCCCACTGGGCTACAGTAATTTGAGAGATTGATTTAAAACTCATATTAAAAACATAAATTAATTGAATTCTTAAAGATTGTTTTCTTTAGATATTTGACTAGTAGATGGTGGAAGAGCATGAAGGAACCAGAATGTGAGCCATTCATCACAGGATACCTAGTCCTGACCTGGAGTGTTTATGTAGCTGGTTAGTCTCTGGTTAGCGATGATCACCACAATCTTCCCAGGGAATTGATGGTGGTGATCTCACAGAAGATGTTTTGACTATCTCATATTGATGGTGCATAGCACAAGTAGAATATAAATTAATTGTCTCTGATTGAATTCTGTAAAAGGTCTTACTGCACACACGGGAGGGTTTTTCACTTTCTGAGGAGCTGTGAAAGGAATTGAACATTGTGCACCATCAGCAAACATTCCACTTTTGGGTTTATAGGAGAGAGGAGGTCATTGATGAGTTTACTGAAGATGAATAGAACCAGTTCTGTAACTCCAACTTCCACTCACTCCATCTACACATCCCGCTGCCTTGGGAAACCAACTAATATAATCAAGGAGACCTCCAACCCTTGTCATTCTCTCTTCTCTCCCGTCAGGCAGAAGATACAAAAGTTTGAAATCACATCCACAAGTCGCAAGGACAGTTTCTATCCTACTGCTAAGAGTGGGATAACCAAAGATTTCATAACTGATAGCAGACGTCTCACGTGCTGAAAGTCAACTTTGATCTCCCAATCTACCTTGTCAAGGCCTTTGCATTTTCTCGAAAGCTGCAAATCTACACGCTGCAGTTTTTGTTTCTTTTTACTGACTTGATGTACTTGTACATGGCATGATCAGCCTGGGTGCATAAAAAACAAAAAGCACTTGACTATATCTCAGTACTGTATCAACAATAAACCAATATCAATAGCTGCCAATGATCAGTTTTCCCTCATTTTCCATTAATTTCAATTCTACCTGCACTCTTTGCTACCACACCCAATTAACTCTCAGTCTCTCAAACTCAGCTGCATGTTCCATGATGAGACAAGCTGGTGATGAGGCCCAGAGCATAGTGGTCCTGGCAAAACCCAAGATGAATATTAGTGATCTGATTATTACTAAGCAAGAACAGTTTTAAAGCACTGTCAATGACACCTTCCATCAATGAAGATTGAGATTAATGTGACAGTAATTGTCCAAAGTACATTTGTCATGCTTTTTGTAGACAAAGATTATCAAAGATTCAAAAAAACTTTATTGTCATTCTAACCGTACATCAGCTCTGCAGGGCAGAATGAGAGCATTTCCCAGGAGCAGTGCAATCATAACATAACAAATGCAACACTAAATAATAAACATAACAATAAATAGTAAAATACAACAGTGGCAGTTAAAATCAAGTTATAAGTGTCCAGTGCAAGTTAAAAGTGTCCAAAGCAGAGTCAGGTAGAGCAGCTATTTAGCAGTCTGACTGCCTGTGGGAGGAAGCTGTTTAGAAGCCTTGTGGTTTTAGTTTTGATGCTCCTGTAACGTTTGCCTGATGGTAGAAGAACAAACAGTTCATGGAGAGGGTGTGAGGGGTCTTTAATGATGTACCGTGTCTTCTGGAGGCATCGACTCTGAAAGAGGTCTGGAAGAGGACAAGGTAAACTTGAGCAATTTTCCATTTTGTCAGGTAGATGCCAGTACTTTTACTGTATCAGGACAGCTTGGCTGTAGACACTGAACGGTTCTTTAGCGTCACAGTTAAGATGTTACCTGATTTCTTGGCCTTTGCTGCATTCAATAGTTTCAGCAATTCCTGATATCTCATGGAGTGAATTGAACCGGTGAAGATCAATGGAGGGAGGCTTCAGAAGAGACAGAGATTGTCGATCCATAACGCTCTTCTATCTCAGTGCAAATGTTTCAGCATTGTCCTTGGGACTAACTGTATGTGCTGTGTCTCTCTTTGTGGTGGATGAGATACTCCCGGAGCATTGACGGTTCATTTGTCCATCTCTATTTAGGATTGTATATGGTAGGACAGCAGAGCTTTGAACTTTGTTCTTGGTTATGGGCCAGTTAAGCACTAAAGGGAAGATTAATTAGTACGGTAGATTCCATTTATTTGGATACATCAGGCCCAATGAAGTGGCTGCCCCAATTTGCCAAAGTTTCACGAAAACAGTTGAAAAGGTATGAAAAAGACAAGCTATCATTCAACTGAATAACAAATTATGTATTTAAATGAAATAGAGAACGAAGTTGAACACTACCGCACTACTATAAAGCTATATATTAGTTCCTAATAGTTAGTGATGGAGGAATTCATGCAGTATACACTGCCGTTTTTTTTGGTTGACTGTAAATGAACAAAATCAGCACAGACGTGTTAGTGGACAGTAATAGACAGATAATGGACTGCGTTTCTGCAACACTTTTGAAGATTGCATCCTCAAAATCTTCATTTTCATTATAACATTCAAGATGATTGTTGATACCTTCAAATTCTTTGTAATTCCTAACTTGTTGAAGGATTGAAATCATTTCATTTTCACTCCCAGCCATGTTTGACATCTCTAAGCCAAAATGCTTGAAACCACAGTGAGCGAAACGGTTCTGAATTGTCTTACTGCTTATTTTTCGCCAATTGACAGTGACAAAAATCACTGCTCTTTTTGAACATAAACACGCACACCTGAGGCGATTTAAAACTGTTCACACTACGCATGTTGTAATGTCTAATGGGCCACACAAGTTAGAAACCATTCAGAACAGTGGCATGGTGACCCAAATAAACGAAGGGAATCTCAGCAATTTTTCAATTAGTTTTTGTTCTTTAAGAGTTATCTCAAATATCCGGCTGCCCCGATTACACAATGGCCCACTGTACAGACTTGAAATTTCAAATTTTTGCTAGTTTTGCAGTTCATTTTTGATGCTGGCTTCTGTTTGTTTTTTTGGATTTTATATGAATATTTAACATTTTTTGCAATGTTTGAAATATTTTTTTTCAATTTTTTCAAAAATGGAGCATGGATTTCTTTTAACGGAGCATAAGACAACTAAATATTTTTGCCTTTAATTGAAACATCCTTAAGAGTTCATCGGGAAAACATTTAAAGTAGAACACAAAAAGAAACTCAATACTGTGTATTTTCAAAGATCAAACAAGGCACTTTAGTGTCTAGTCAGGTTCCACTGGATGGGGGTTCTTTCATCTGTGATATAAGTTGAATATTAATAATCACCAGCCCTTAAAATTGCATTTGCCATTATTTTGTATATTGAAATATTGAAGCTGACTTGGTTTATCCAGAATATTTGCTGTAGGAAACAGACCAGCCAACGACGATTAAAATCACATTTTCATATTTTTTTTGATAATTGTATGGAAGTATTTTTAAGTAATATGAAAATTTTTGAAGATCACATTTTGTGAAGCAGAAATGCCAGTATTGAAGCACTGCTCCCAGCTTGTACTGCCATTCAGCCAGAGTCATTTCTGAGAGATTGTGTAGATCAGCTGAACTGGAGAGCAAAGAACCCTGAGCTGGTCATAGCATCAAATTGCTACAAAAAAAAAGTGAGGAAGAATGAGTATTATTGGATATCAAGGCAATGTGATTTTTCTTCCTTATCGATGCTAGCTAATATTTACATTTGCCTTTGAGATTGACATTTATGAAGACCCACCACTCTGTCGATGTGGAATTAGAGCAAATTATTTGATGAAACAGATGGTGGAATACAGAAGTCAGATATGGAGTTAGAAATCTAACTGTATTTGAGTCTTAAACAAAGCAGAAATAAAGTTCAGAAGCATGAAGAATAATTCCACTAAAACAGAGGGAAAAGGTTGTAAACACGAGGAATTCTGCAGATGCTGGATGCGGCGGAGATGGAGGAATTGCGAGAAGGGTCAGTCCTGACGAAGGGTCTTGGCCCGAAATGTAGACTGTACCTCTTCCTGGAGATGCTGTCTGGCCTGCTGCATTCATCAACAACTTTGAAGGAAAAGATTGTGATGGAGAGAGAAGTTATACCCAGCACTTTAGCCATAGCTAATAAGTCTATTTCTACAAAGTGGGCCTTATCATTGCATTCTGAGTTTTGGGCCACGTTCATAAAAGTTCACTAAAAGAGAGTATTGACTTAGCTGTGTATGGATGAAGTTGGCCTCATAATGTCTGTCACGGAGACCCTGACTGGTGAGGAAAAGTTGGACAGCATCTTTTATCAATTAAATCATAAAGAAAGTTTGTTTTAAGCATTTATTGATTGTAATTATGATGTAAAAAGGACTTCTTGTGCCACATCAAATTAAACCAACTTCTCATGATGATTAATCTGACACAATATATAGGATAATTCAGGGTTAAAAATTGGTACCATCTCAATATACCATCATTTACATCGGTGGTACGCAAGTGGAACAGGTCAAAGGCTTTAAGTTCCTTGGGGTCAATATCACAAATGACCTGACTTGGTCCAACCAAGCAGAGTCCACTGCCAAGAAAGCCCACAGGCACCTTTACTTCCTGAGAAAGCTAAAGAAATTTGACCTGCCCCCTGAAACCCTCACTAATTTTTATAGATGCACCATAGAAAGCATTCTTCTCGGGTGCGTCACAACCTGGTATGGAAGTTGTCCTGTCCAAGACCGAAAGAAGCAGCACAAGATCGTGAACACAGCGCAGCACATCACACGAACCAATCTTCTGTCCTTGGACTCACTTTACACCGCACGCTGTCGGAGCAGTGCTGCCAGGATAATCAAGGACATGACCCACCCAGCCAACACACTTTTCATACCTCTTCCCTCTGGGAGAAGGCTCAGGAGCTTGAACACTCGTACGGCCAGATTTGGGAACAGCTTCTTTCCAACTGTGATAAGACTGCTGAACGGATCCTGACCTGGATCTGGTCCGTACCCTCCAAATATCCGGACCTGCCTCTCAGTTTTTTTGCACTACCTTACTTTCCATTTTCTGTTTTCTATTTATGATTTATAATTTAAATTGTTAATATTTACTATCGATTTGTACTCCAGGGAGCGCAAAGCGCATAATCAAATATCGCTGTGATGATTGTACGTTCTAGTATCAATTGTTTGGTGACAATAAAGTATAAAGTATAAATATAACAGTAAAATGGTGAGAAAATAACAAGACTTTCTGAAAAGAAGCACAGTTTCAATGAAATACTGCCAGGCTGTGTTTAGGAGCTCGAACTGATAATGCAGAAGAGAGCTTAATGGCTGAACTATCCTTCTTTCTATATATTCTTATGGAGACTCATCAGTAGAGAAAGAGTTTTTTTCAAATCCTAAACTAAATTAGGAGCTAGGCACCAAAAAGAAATCATTTTTCAAATGCATATGAAGCTACAGCCCTTATTTTAACTGTTCAATTTTAGAATGATGATTTTATCACTGAAATGTATTTGATTTTCTTTTCAAATGAACTTCCCGTAGTATAACAATAAGATAAACTAAAAGTGGAAAAGTAGTTCTCAGTAAAGAATGCCTTAATGCTTCAATCACTGTGCAGACTAAAGAGAAGCATTGCATGTCAAGAACTTATGCACTCTCCTTTGGAGAACTAGAAATATTCAGAAGGGTTTTTACTGCACTAGAACAATGGCTGGAAGTTGTCTGCTATATTTTTATGCCTTTAAAACAGTATTATTGGTGATTTTAAAGCTTTTGTAATGCCATGACCTCTGTATATGCACAGAATAACATCATCATGTTCATGTGAACTATCAGTTTCAGTGCAGGATTTTGTTTTTATGGGTTCTCAGGGCTGTTGACATTCAGAAACATGCTGTAGGCAGCCAGGTTTTGAAGAGACTTTATGTGAAATGAGACACTTTCTTTCAGCTACTGGGGAATGTTTTTACCTGGTGAACAAATGCTGCAGCAATCAGAGTCATAAAGTCAGTCATGGAGCATGAAACAGATCATTCAGCCCTCCACATCCTATAGACCCTGGGTACCCATTCTTATTAATCCCAACCTCCAGCACTTGGCTCATAGCCTTCTAAGCTTCGATAACTTAAATATTGAGGAAAAACTCTGTTTCCAACATTCTCTCCAGCAATGCCTTCCAGGTCCTCAACATTCTATAAACAGGAGAGGTTTCCCTCTGAGACACCTAACCCCGTATCTATAATCTATGCCCTCTAGTTTCTTTGCCTGTAATAAGGAGAAATTTTTCTTGCAGTTTACTCTACCTACGTCTCTTATAATTTTATACACATCCATCGTGTCCTTTCATAACCTTGTCCACTCCAGTTAGAACAAATCCAGCCTCTCCAGTCTCTCCTCATTATTGAAACACTCCATCCCAGGCAATATCCTAGTGAATCTTCTCTCACTCCCTCCAAAGACAACAGATATTTCTTATAGTGACCAGCTAATATTTGACCGCTCTTTTATTAAGCTGGAGCGTAAATTGTATTCAGTGCCTGAACTAATAAAGGCTAATATCCCTTTTCCCTTCCTTACCTGTACTGCAACCTCTAAGGACTTTGAACTCAGTTCCTCAGTCCTCCCTCAGACCTTGTCATTCATGGCCTATATTCATTATTACTCTCAAAATGCATTATCTCCCAACTTTTTTTTAAGGATCAACCTACATCTGCGATTTCTCAGCCTCTTTCACTAACATGTCACCATCACCCTGAAGACTAAGATTACCTTCCATATCGTCAACAACTTCCCCCAACATCCATTATTTTTTTCTAGTACCTTCCCTACTGCTGATATTAAGCTCACAGGTTAACAATTGCCTTCCTTTTCCCAGGTGTCCTTCTTGAATAAAACAGACCATATTTGTCAGTCTCCAGCTATCTGGCCCCTCACATAGAGCCATCGAAGGTTTAAAAATTTTGGTCAGAGCCCCAACAGTCTCTTCCCTTGCCTCCCACGGCAGCCTGTGATAAATCTCATCTGTCCCCGGGGATTTACCTGCCTTCACACCTGGTATCTTCTTTTTATTACTGACATTTGTGCTGAAATTTCACCTTTCTTGTTGCTGAGTTTGCCTTTTGTCTGTTTCCTTTGCGAACACCAATGAAAAGTATTCATTTAGGACCGCAGCTGCACCTGCTGGTGTTTTAAGGTGGTCAGGTAGACATGAACAGGGTGGTAAAAAGCACTGCTTGCAGTGCAAAGGGTCCATGGAGACACTGCACTGCTGCAGTCAGCAACTCTCTCTGTGAGGTCACCAGCAAGGTAATCTGTCAGAAATAATGTTCCAAAAATACAGTACGTGAATGCCTACACTTTGGATGTCTGGAGATTTTTTAAAAAAGATGAAATTGTCTCTGTTTGAGTTTAGAGTTGATTCTCCCAAATGCAGCAAACTCAGAAATATGCCCAAGTTCTGTGGCAGCCGCCTGGAATGATCCTAAGACAGGGAACCTGGGAGCGGCCTTTGACACCATAGGCAAAGCAATGTAGCACTATTCTGAGACATGGTTTGAAAATGTAGGATTTTAGGGATGTTAGTGCAGTCAAGTTGGTGGTCATTTTAAAAAACAAGGATTCAGAATCAGAATCGGGTTTATTATCACTGATATATGTAATGAAATTTGTTTTATTTTAGCAGTACAGTGCAATGCATAAAATATACAAAGATACAATAAGAAATATATAAAATAATTAGTGCAAAAAAGGAGCCAAATAATGAGGTTGTGTTCATGGGCTGTTTAGAAATCAGATGGCAGAGGGGGAGATGCTGTTCCTAAAATGTGGAATGTGTGTCTTCAGGCTCCTGTACCTTCTCCCTGATGGTAGTAATGAGAAGCGGGCACATTCTGAGTGGTGGGGGTCTTGTATGATTGATGCTGTCTTTTTGAAACATCGCCTTTTGGAGATTTCCTTGATCCTTAGCAGACTAGTGTCCATAATGGAGCTGGCTGAGTTTACAGCCCTCTGCAGCTTTTCCTGATCCTGTGCATTGGCCACTCCATACCAGACTGCAGTACAATGAGTTAGAATGCTCTCCATGGTACATCTGTAGAAGGAAAACGATTTGGGAAAGTAAAGAAAAAGATTTGGGAAAGGGATAAAAAAAAATGATAAAATTAAGTAAATAAGTACATAGGGATTGGATAATTATGTCTGGAGGCAGGAGCAAGCATGAACAAATTAGGATATAAACACCTACAATGGTTGTTACATAGGCTTACATACAACATTTTGGACTAGTAGAAATGGTCCAGAAGAGATATATGGAAACTATTATTATTATTTTTCTTAACAACTAATATCATTACTTAGCCTAATAGATTAGAATTGCCACTGTACATAATTATCTATTTAAGTGTCTAATTTCCTTTTATATCATCTCAATGTGTACTTAAGAATGTATAAATAATTATAGTTTTATACATGTAAAAAAATGGAAAAGGTTATACGTGTGAAAAAAAGTACATGATACTTGTGAATTCCTTATCCAAATAAAAATAAAATTAAAAAAAAAGAAATTTGCTAGAGTCTTGGTGACACACCAGGCCTCCTTAAACTTCTAATGAAATGTTGCTGCTGGTGTGCTTTCTTCAACAGAATTCAGTGGAAACTGGATTATTGAAACCTGCTTTTTTTTTAGAGTAAATAGAACTGTTGTTCTTCAGAGTAACGAGGTTAAAAATTATGCTGGAGACAAATTTCCAGCACTGTATCACTGTTGGTATCATTTGGGAGAGTTTACACTGGAGTAACAATGCTTATACAAATCTTGCCAAAATGTCCGGGATTGAAATTCCTGGCAGGCACAGTGCTACCCAGAAATTGGTATTGCTGTACACTGGTTAAGCCAGTTTTGTGTAGAGCCTTGTATTGTTCTCAAGGTTATACAAAGGATTGTTTGGTTGACTTTATGTGTAGCTTAAGTGTAACAATTGATTTATCAAGATTTTTTTCAACTGCTGTTAAAGCTTTACTTTAAAATAATTTTGACTTTTCTATTAGCTTTAAACCAAATGTGATTTTCAGACCATAATTATTGTTGTTAGTAGCAACTAGGGCAGCATGTGTACTTTCCTGGCAATTTTTTCATATGTAAGTGTAATTGCAAATCCCATGGCACACTATTCCATGAATAACTCCTATAAATGAGTGTTTTGGTTCATATGGAAACCCACTTTCTTGTTCTGAGCTGTGAGCAAATGTGTCGAGCGAAGCCGTTCTTACTGAAACATTCATTCCCATTTTCCTTTCACACTGAACACACTTCAATGCCCCTGGCAAGTAAGTAGGAAAAAACAAGCTGTCAGATGAGATTGGGGCATCATAATAAAGGAGATAAGGATTTGGTGGGAATATGGGGATGGACAACTCTTCTGTAACTGACATAAATTGTTCAAAACCTCTTCTTTCCTGATAACTTTTGTTTATCAACTGATCTGATGAAAAAGGATAAACTGGGAAGCAATCTCTGGAACATCAGCAGAGTCCAATCTACATATCGAAAGGAGATCCCAACTGTATCTCACCCCTGTTCAACATCACAAGGGGATAGTGGCAAATTCAGATAGTAAGAAGTTTTGGCTGTTATAAATGTTCATTTTCCCAGTTTCAGCCAGTGGCCTGCCTGTGTTAAAATACTTCCGAGATCTTTCACTTCATATTTACTTCATTTTCATTGAGCCAGCACCTCTTTATCTACTCTTCGCAACAGGAATGTTCTCACTGCACTGGAAAACACAATTTCCTGTGTTTTAGGCATCCCAACATACCAAAGTAAATACATTGCTGAAGCTCAGTTTTATTTCCTTCACGTTTCTGCTTATCTAAGCTATTTGAGGTAATGTGCCATTATACTAACAAAAGCAGCAGTATAAGAGCAATAATTATGTAATGGATGTATTGTCCTAAACTCCAAAAAAATTGAACTTAGTTAACAGATATTTTCTGAATGACAATTTAGAACCAAATGGATTTTGTTATCTCATGCTCCCATGTTATTTGTTGACCCTAGTCTATGTTGTTTTTCCGGGAGATAGTAGGAGTCCCACATGGCCTAGCATTTGCAATGAAACTATTGCAACCCATTTTTATTTTTAGTTAGCATTTGCCAAGTCTAGTTCAATTAGTACAGAGTACTGATAAAGGGTCATTAACAAAAATTATTGATTTTTTTAAAGTACGTTGAGAACCACAATGATTTTTTTTCTTGCGTATTGACCTGTTTTTTATTTTTCTATTATCATTATGTTAAACATCAGCGATCCAATTTGAAATGACGGCCAGATTGGGAGTATGTTGAATACGGAAACCTAAGACCCTCAAGCACATTAATGGCTTGCACTCCCAGTGCACATGACTAATAATGGGCTCACGACTTATTTGAATTAGGATGCTTATAGATAATGCAGCTGGAATGGTATCCCACCAGGCAAGCTCCAGTTTATTGCAGTTGCTTCAGTGAGCGCCAGAAGAGGACTAAACTTTTGTTGCTTGGTAATCTAGCCCATATGTCAGGACACTTCTCACTTTATCTGGCAATTTATTTATGCCTTGCTTTAAGCAGAAACCAAAAAAATGATTCAGAGTTGTTAATGACAAACTATAGCAACAATCTTCTATAGCCAAAAAGCCTAAAGTGAAAATAAATGGCAACATGTTGGCTTTTTGTTCTGTGTTGCTTGTAAAGTGTCATCTGTGTTAAAACCCACGTGTATCACTAAAATGTTTAATTGAGTTGACCTATTATCGCGTTAATTTTGCCAGAGGGGTAGCCAGTACTTAATTTCATGCAGTGCTCTACAAATGTATAACCAGCTCCTTCATTCCCCAGTCTTACAGATGCTGGCCTCAAAGCAGATGCAAAAATTCATGGATAAGTAACTTGCTATCTTTTCTCTCTTCTTTCTATATCTCTGCTCTACCACTTCTGACAGTATCAAAACTGAGAGTATTAATTTGGTGATCAGTACTATTTCGAATATAAATGACAGAATCATCACATTATCATTCAAAATACAGTGGATTTCAAATTCAGTTAATTTGGGCAGCTGCTTATTTGGGACAACTCTCAAAAAATTAAAACAAGAATATAGCCAGGATTCCCTTCATTTATTTGGGACATTGTGCCACTTAATTGGGACAGGAGACTGTGCCAAACAGTTTCTAACTAAAACCTGTCATGTGCACTTGTATGGTTATTAGACACTACACGGTACTTAGAGCAAACAGTTTTTAAACAATGTCAATTGTGTATGTTTGTGTTCAAAAAGCACTGATTTTTGTCACTGATAGTTGGCAAGAAATAAGTAGTAAGAAAATTCAGAATTGCTTTGTTCACTGCCGTTTCAAGCATTTAGGCTTGGAGATGCCAGAAATGGCCAGAAGTGAAAATGAAATGATTTCATGACTTCAGCAAGTTAGGAACTACAAAAAAATTTGAAGGTATCAACAATTATCTTGAATGCTACAATAAGAAGTCAAGATTTGGAGGATGCAATTGTCAAAAGCTTTGTATGAAGGCAGTCCATTAGGTGTCTGCACTAATTTGGTTCATTTAGTCAATCAAAAGAACACGGGAGCTAGTTGGTTGTCCATTGTATCCAACAATATCAGTGAAACCTGTGAGAGTTTTTAAAGCGAAAAAGCCAGTACCCTTGGACAGTTCCACTCTCTCCACCTCAGAAGTCTGGATCGAGTGGTACGAGTAGTCATCACAAAGTGTGGTCTTCCTTGGTTGTAGTGGATAACCATGTCTTCTTCAGTGCCTTATCATGGCCTTCTGGGTTAATGGATTTGCAGTGCCATGCTAAACTCAGGTTTCATGTACCCTCTCTGGTTGGTGTAAAGTATCCCACCTCAGAAATCAAGTTACAGCAGAGGACTGTGCTAAACCATTCTGCTTTCTCCCAAACCAATACCATTAGGTCTGATTATGTGATCAATAACTCATTGTTGTTTTCTACCAGCTTATTGTGGACAAATGCTTTTCCTCATTACTTACCTTACAACACTGAAAAGAAAATTTTCAGAGAAGAAAATTCTGTTTGAGGTTTTTTTTCTTAATAAGGAAAGATTTTAATTCTGAGGTTTCTGGTGTTGTAGGGAGCACTGCCATTTGACGACGATAATCTGAGACAGTTACTGGAAAAAGTAAAGCGTGGTGTGTTTCATATGCCACACTTTATACCACCAGACTGCCAAAACCTCTTAAAGGGAATGATCGAGGTGGATGCTTCAAAACGCTTAACTGTAAGTATTGGTTTTCTTTATCCCCACTTCTCTCTAAATGGTTGTACGTTAATCTCATGTTTGACCATGTAAAGCATTATTAATTGTTTCTTTCGAACACGTCAATAAAAGAAGCCACTGTCTGCTCAAGAGAACAGCAATAACAATAGTTTGGTTAAATACATTTCAGAATGAAAATTCAAAAAAAATTCAATATTCATAATTCTATAAATGTCAGTGATGCACTTTCTACTTTTTTACACATTGCTTCCTGTAGCAAATTTTAGTGCAGCTTAACTGACTAAAACTCTCATTTAAAGTTGAGGCATTGGTTGTCACAGTCCATTAATATGCCAGTGAAGTGTTAAGAGAAATGAGGTGAGGTATGATCAATTACAAGGCAGAAGCACTGTTGTGTAGAAGCAACTTTACTTGGTTAGGGGACACAGGTTATGGTAGATTGGAGAAGATGATTGCTTTTTGATAAAGCTGCTTCCCTGGTGATTTAATAATTAACTTAATTGTCCGGTCCGCAGCTAAACCACACAGACCTACAAGATTCCAAGGCCTACCCTGTGCTGACATTGCTGATTTCAGTGACATGGTGCAGAGATGTGGACAATGTTTAGCCCTAGTCCAGCCTCCCAACATATATATGGATGGGAGGTGACCTCATTGTCACAAATAAAATTCAATCCGATAGATGCAAGAAGAACTATTCCTCTAGCTGAGGAGTCTAGTGCAAGGAATTGCAATGTGAAGATCATCATTCAGAGATGGTAAATCGTTGGAATTTTCTATCTCAGAAGACACTGGAGGCTTAGTCATTGATTTAATTAAAGCTGAGATCAATAATAGAGACAGAGTAAACACGGCATGGGAACTGGCCCCTCTGCCCAGTGTGTCCATGGTAACCGTCAGATAACCTCAACACTAGTTCCATGTTTTCCTCTGAATCTCCGGCAAACCTCGCCTCCAACACTGGTACAGATAATTCTGCTACCCACCTACACTGGAAGCAATTTACAGTAGCCAATTAACCTACCGCAGCACTTGTAGGATGAAATTGGAACGCAGCTATATTTTCCTGAACGTGACTGCACACATTGATAAGGTGGTGATGAAGGCATGTCTTTATTAGTCGGCGTTGAGTACAGCAGTTTAAGATTTACAAAAATCTGATAAGGCTGCATCTGGAGTATTGCATTCAGTCCTGGTCACTTCTTTGTAGGAAAGATGTGGAAGCTTTGCAGAGGGTGTAGATGAGGCTTACTGGGGTGCTAACTAGATTAGAGGGCATGTCCTATAAGAAGAGGTTGAACAAACTTGTGTTGATTTCCCTGGAACAGTAGAGGCTGAAGAGAGGTCAGATAGAAGTTTGTACAATAATGAGAGATATAGATAGAGAGCCAGTACCTTTTTTTTGCAGTCCAAATGTCTAATACTAGAGAGCAGGCAAGTCCACAGGAAAAATGTGGGGCAAGTTTTTACACAGAGTGGTGGGTGCCTGGACTATGTTCTGCCAGGGTTAGTCATGGAGGCAAATACAACTGAGGTGTCTGAGCCTTTTAGATAGGTGCATGAATGTGCAGAAAATGGTAGGATATGGACATTGTGGTGGCAGAAGGGGTTAATTTAGTTAAGTATTTAATTACGAATTCAATCATTTCAGCACAACATGGTGGGCCAAAGGGCCTGCCTCTGTCTATGTTTTGGGTACTTGGGGAAGCCTACATGGTCACAGGGGAGAATGTGGAAACTCTACATAGACAGCTCCCAAAGTCAGGGTTGATCCAAGATCTCTGGAGGTGTGAGACAGCAATAGCAACTGCTACACCACTGAATGGCCTGTGAGCCAAGTTTCAATCTCCCCTTAGAAAGGCAATGATTTTGCTGATTATAATTTACTCACATTCAAATTTAAAGAATTCATGCTCTCTTTTCACTCATTGAGGGATCAAGGACAAATGATACTGAGTTAGAAGACCAAACATGATTACATTGAATGATGGAGTAGGGCTGAAGGGCCAAATGGCTTAATCTTGCTTCTGTTTCTTCTGTTCTTATGCCCCATCCAATGTTACATGGCACCATTCCAACTAAACAAGGGCATTCTGATTGAATGGTAGATGTCTCATGTGTTGTACCTTGCTGAGGTTTGAGTATGTTTCTCTTAGTATCCAGGGCATATACGGCCTACTCTTCTGAATCTTCTTTCCATTCAAGCCTGTGCTGCTCTGCACGACCTTTACTTTTTGACCCATTACGCTGCATTCTCAGACAAACATTTACTTATGAAACCACATCTGGGAGAAACTACATTTTTCAGAGTGTTTTAAGTCAGGTTAAAAGTGGTTCAACAACAGGTAGGACTAAATGATCCAACAACCTATGCGTCAGATGAAAGCTTTGCATTTTTGCTGCATCCGTCCTTGATAGATGGTAAACAGAAACACACAGCCCACAGCATAGAATGTACTATAGTCATTGAAGCTAGGCAATACAGAACAGTATAAAGGACAACCACACCTCATCCAAGCTATTCTTGTCCAATTACAGATACAAACATTTAGGAGGCAACACAGAAAATTGCCCTGATGCGTCCTGAAAAGAAAAAAAAGAGCAAGTCCAATCTACCTAATTACTAAGCTATTATTCTACATTCAGTCATAAGCACAGTGAAGGAAGGTGCTGTCATCAGAGCAATGAAAGCATCTCCCTTTCATTTAATTTAATAGAGTTGCCATCTAAGTTTTAACCAATCTTCAACACCGAAATCTGGTGTTCCCTTTTTCCCTTGTAAATATTGATCCTAAATACTTCACGCTTCCTTGTCAATTTTTGTTTTCTGTTCCATTTCAACAAAAAGAAACCAGATTTGTTTCTTTTTCTTTCTGTGTGTATTTCATGACTATCTGGAGAAAACAAATATCAGAGTTGTATTGTACATGTATTTGACAATAAAATGAACCTTTGAACCTTTGATTTTGCAATTAACAATTCATTTTAACTGACCAATGCTCACCACTTCACTATTCATTTTAATATTTACTGAAACTCTCTCCAAAATCTCCCTCAATATTCTCCTTAATTTTCTTTTAGCTTTCTTTATTTGCCTCTGATTCTTATCCTGGATTACTATTGGATATCCAAATCTGACATTTTCAAATCGGAGAAAAAACAGTTAATGTGATTTTGATATTGCTGTAGTTACTTGCCGATTTAATGTATTATAAACATTCTGTGCTTCTTCTCATCAATGGATAATAAAAGTTTAAGTGTTTATCTAGATATATTTTTAATTTTTATCCTCAAATTCAGTATTTTATGGAAAGCTTCATCTTCCCTTTGTACTGTATAGGGTAGTTAACATTATTGGTTCCCACAATTTCCAGTTCATAACTTGTGAATTACATGTGATGTAATATCTGTTTTTTTTGTAATTCATGACATACATTCTGAAACATAGTACTGTCTTTTAAAATTATTTTAGGGTGCATGCACCTGAACTGTACAGGATAACTTTGTACATAATTGCAGCAGAAATTATTCCAAAGTTAAATTTAACATGCAATCAATTAAAACATCAAAAATCATTAACAATCTTGAACAAAGCATGCCGCAGGACCAGGATATCGATGATGTTTGAGGGGTGGCTTTGTGGTGCAATGAGAAGAGTGAATAATAGCTTTCAACTTGGAATAACTGAGGGCTAAGATTGCCAAGTGTCATCGCTGAAAGCCACAAAGAATGATATTTTCATTCCTCAGGACTGTGTTTCTTTCAGCACCATTTATGTAATGGTCAAAAGATCATGAAATGCTGCACTGTAATATGAATAGAAGAAATTAAAACTGATGGTAGGAAGATAACGAAATCTCAACTTTGTATTGTGGCTGCAGTAGCTTGTTGTTTCCATGATTATTCATTTTTGATATTCTGGATAATACATAAAAGTTTGTACTGCAAGTTGAGCAGAAGTGCTTTCATTATTTTTGTAGTTTTTGCCATTTAAGTTTAACTAGTCCTTTTGTATTCTGCCCACATGTGAGGTGAAGCCAAAGCCGAGTGATTAGCAACAATCCAGGGGTGATGCTGAGAATTTTATTTACAAAGAAAGTAGTTCTAATCTGGAATACACTGTGTGAAGATATGGCCAGTACATAGTCAATTGTTGTTTTCAGAAGGAAATGTCGTATATGTTTGAAGGTAAATATTTACATGGTTATGGGTCGAGTAGCAGGAGTGGGTGGTTTTCTCACTAAAAAATCTGGTTAAGACTCGGGCTTCCCTTTGTCCTGTACAGTAACAATCCTTGGATTTATTTGATCTCGTTTACTTTTACGTTGCTGGACATTGTGTTCATAATGTAGAATACAGCCTTGTTCCACCTATATTCCTTAAGAGATTCTGAATCTGAGTCAGGCATTGGATTTAAAAATTGTTGTTTGAAAAAGAAAGCTACAGCTCTTTTTTTTTCTTAATGTCATGCTGTCAAAACTATCAAGAATTTTTCAATTTGTGCCGATATGCTACTGTATAATTCCTCCATTGTCTCAAACTGCTGAGGACTCAATATGCTCTTTGAAGCTGCTTTTAATTTTGAACATTGAAAAATAGTTTTTTATAGTCGCTTTAAGCATAGAGAAGCTGTAGGCTTACCCATTAAGTTAACCAAGAAAGCAAATATCCTGAGTCAACATGTCTGGGAACCTGAATGCATTTCCTCTGAAGAACATCAAGAATAGGCTTAAACCCAGAGCCTGATGGAGGTGCAAGGTCCATGCTGACTAAAGCAGCTTTTCAAGCGTGACTTCTGTATTCCAGCAGAGTTCTTTTTGTACTTCATGAAAATGTCTTTATGCTTCCACATAAAATTACCATAATATATTAATTCATCTAAGTAATCTTCACCAAAGTTTTGAAAATCTCATGAAAACCTTGTTTTCATTATTTTTTTGCACTTGCCATCTCAGGGAATCTCCTAAAATCAAAATAAAACTTAAAAGTTGGTCCTTCTGTTAGGCCATGTAATTTTCTTTGGAATTCTGAGAGCTGCTTTATGATGGTTTTCTACTTTAAAGCTGCTGCAGGAAAGTGAAGTTGGTTATCAGAAACAGAATATACTTAAAACATCAAAATAAGCTTCGATTTACATGTGAGTTATTAATCTGATACTTCTCTTGAAAGAAAACAGCACTTAATATTTCAGGCCAATGACTTTCTGTTCGAGCTAGGGTAGATTAAATGCCCTTAATCTAGTGAAGATTGGGGATAAGAAGCAGATGGGGAAGAAGACTGGAGTTACAAAATGGACATGGATGGGTAAAGGACTAGTTGCAGCAGAGTCAGAATTAAAACCGGAAGACTGGACTGAAGCTGTAATTGGAAAATGGTGAAAAGTAAAAGTAGGCAATACCAGGGCTCCAATAATGATCTGACTTGGAAGTCCATCCTTCCATCCTCAGAAAGCTGGCAATTGCGTAAACCAATATTAGAAAGTGGGGCACGCTCAGTAATGAGTTCATAAAAACTTGGTTAGCTTGTTGGCCACAGAACTGGGCTGCATCATATTGGAAACATATTGCGATTTTAGTGAGAGCACAAGATGATGATTTCTCCGTACCTGGTTTGAAAAGTTATGAAGAGATGCCTGAAAAATTGAACCATTTTTCTTTGAAATATTATATGTGACTAAAATCTACACAAAACCCACTAAGATGAATGGGGATGATAGGGACCTGGTGATGAAAGGGAAAAACAAGTTACATTTTAAAAATATTTTTGTTTAATGCATTTGAATGATAAGCTAGAGAAAGGACGATTAAAACGGGTGGGTAGGAATATAGAGTTGAAGTTGTAACCTATGATCAGCCATAACTTTATTTAATGTGAGATGAGTTCAATGGGTCAGTGACCTATTCCTACTCAAACTCTCATGTTTGAGGCAGAATGGACTATTTTGAAAAGGTGAGCAGTTTAGAATGAGGAGAGTAAATGAAAAGGATATGAAAAGAGAGGAGAAACCTCTCTACCCAGACTGGTTAACTATTGTCCTAAGCTCTCAGCAGAAAACTACCAAGGAGGCACAAGAGAATACAGGTGCTGGAATTTGGAACAATGCACTAAAAGCTGGAGAAACTCAGAGAAATAG
This sequence comes from Mobula hypostoma, assembly GCF_963921235.1. NCBI lineage: Eukaryota > Metazoa > Chordata > Chondrichthyes > Myliobatiformes > Myliobatidae > Mobula > Mobula hypostoma. Next base: position 35,417,989 of record NC_086107.1, on the reverse strand, counting down.
ACCAACGGTCCCCAACCACCGGGCCGCAAAACATGCGCTACCGGGCCGAGAGGAAACGATATGAGTCAGCTGCACCTTTCCTCATTCCCTGTCACGCACTGTTGAACTTGAACATAGGGTTGCCAACTGTCCCGTATTGCCGGGACATCCCGTATATTAGGCTAAATTGGTTTGTCCCATACGGGACCGCCCTTGTTCCGTATTTCTCCCGCTAAGGTAGAACGTACCTATGAAACCTTTCATGCTGAAATGGAGTAAAGCGCAGAAGCAATTACCATTAATTTATATGGGAAAAATTTTTGAGCGTTCCCAGACCCAAAAAATAACCTACCAAATCATAACAAGTAACACATTAAACCTAAAATAAAACTAAGATATAGTTAAAGCAAGAATGATATGATAAATACACAGCCTATATAAAGTAGAAATAATGTATGTACAGTGTAGTCGGGAAGATTAAGTCAAAACCGATTTGTGGAAAAAAATTCGGCACGTACACGCATGCGCACACAAGTGCCCGCACAAGGCTTCATGGTCAGGTAATCTTTCTCAGGGTAAACACTGTCCCGTATTTGACTGCTACTTTTGTTCCTTATTTGGGAGTAAGAATGTTGGCAACCTTAACTGTAAAAGACATGTTGAGGTGAGTTTAACCCTACTTGAACACCCCCCCCCCCCCCCACCGGTCGGCTAGTCTGCAAGAATATTGTCAATATTAAACCGGTACGCGGTGCAGAAAAGGTTGGGGACCCCTGAAATAGAAAATCAATATTTTGGGTTGAGACCCTTCATCTAGACTGAAGGGTCACTGGAATGAAGAATAGATGAAAGGTCTGACCGTATATTTTCCTCCTGAACAGCTTATTGTGTGCCGCTCAGGAAACTATTAAGATTGGATAAGCTCCCTATTTTATACCATTTTCAAATTGTCGTCCTATTGAAGCCAAGTCAGGTGGAATATTAAACAGCAGTCAGTCTAATCCCATCCTGGGAATTCTATAAGAATTCCATCAAAAAGTTGTAAACTTGTTGATTTCACAAATAGGTGCAGTAAAAATCAACATGGGCAGATGGAATGAAGGAATATAGAGGCAGAAAAAATAAAGATACATTTTGTGGACTGTTTAGTGATATGAATACTGCTGTACTCTGATTGAAACAAATCGACTGTTTCCATTGCATAATGTTGCAAAAAGATACACCACAAATCAAAAATAAGAACTTCAATATGTTCTTGTTTCTGGCTAATATAATTACATGCTATAACTTGTTAGAAACCATAGAACCCATAGAAAAACTACAGCACAGAAACAGGCCTTTTGGCCCTTCTTGGCTGTGCCGAACCATTTTCTGCCTAGTCCCACTGACCTGCACACGGACCATGTATCTCTGTATACCTCCCATCCATGTAACTGTCCAATTTATTCTTAAATGTTAAAAAAGAACCTGCATTTACCACCTCATCTGGAAGCTCATTCCACACTCCCACCACTCTCTGTGTGAAGAAGCCCCCCCCAATGTTCCCTTTAAACTTTTCCCCCCTCACCCTTAACCCATGTCCTCTGGTTTTTTTTCTCCCGTTGCCTCAGTGGAAAAAGCCTGCTTACATTCACTCTATCTATACCCAACATAATTTTATATACCTCTATCAAATCTCCCCTCATTCTTCTACACTCCAGGGAATAAAGTCCTAACCTGTTCAACCTTCCTTTGTAACTGAGTTTCTCAAGTCCCAGCACCATCCTTGCAAACCTTCTCTGCACTCTTTCAACCTTATTAATATCCTTCCTGTAATTTGGTGACCAAAACTGAACACAATACTCCAGATTCGGCCTCACCAATGCCTTATACAGCCTCATCATAACATTCCAGCTCTTATACTCAATACTTTGATTAATAAAGGCCAATGTAACAACAGCTCTCTTTACGACCCTATCTACCTGTGATGCCACTTTTAGGGAATTTTGTACCTGTATTCCCAGATCCCTCTGTTCTACTGCACTCCTCAGTGTCTTACCATTTACCCTGTATGTTCTACCTTGGTTTGTCCTTCCAAAGTGCAATACCTCACACTTGTCTGTATTAAACTCCATCTACCATTTTTCAGCCCATTTTTTCCAGCTGATCCAAGTCCCTCTGCAAGCTTTGAAAACCTTCCTCACTGTCCACTACACCTCCAATCTTTGTATCATCAGCAAATTTGCTGATCCAATTTACCACAGTATCCTCCGGATTTCATATAGATGACAAATAACAATGGACCCAGCACTGATCCCTGTGGCACACCACTAGCCACAGGCCTCTACTCGGAGAAGCAATTCTCTACTACCACTCTTTGGCTTCTTCCATTGAGCCAATGTCTAATCCAATTTACCACCTCTCCATGTATACCTAGCGACTGCATTTTCCTAACTAACCTCCCATGCGGGACCTTGTCAAAGGCCTTACTGAGTCCATGTAGACAATATCCACTGCCTTCCCTTCATCCACTTTCCTGGTAACCTCCTCGAAAAACTCCAATAGATTGGTCGAACATGATCTACCATGCACAAAGCCATGTTGACTCTCCCTAATAAGTCCCTGTCTATCCAAATGCTTATAGATTCTGTCTCTTAGTACTCCCTCCAATAACTTACGCACTACCGACGTCAAATTTACCGGCCTATAATTTCCGGGATTACTTTTCGATCCTTTTTTAAACAACGGAACAACATGAGCCATTCTCCAATCCTCTGGCACCTCACCCGTAGACACCAACATTTTAAATATATCTGCCAGGGCCTCTGCAATTTCAACACTAGTCTCCTTCAAGGTCCGAGGGAATACCCTGTCAGGTCCTGGGGATTTATCCGCTTTAATTTGCCTCAAGATAGCAAGCACCTCCTCCTTTTCAATCTGTACAGTTTCCATGATCCCACTACTTGTTCCCCTTAATTCTGTAGACTTCATGACAGTTTCCTTAGTAAATACAGACGCAAAAAAGCCACTTAAGATCTCCCCCATTTCTTTTGGTTCCGCACATAGCCGACCACTCTGATCTTCAAGAGGACCAATTTTATCCCGTCCAATCCTTTTACTCTTAATATACCTGTAAAAGCTCTTTGGATTATCCTTCACTTTGACTGCCAAGGCAACCTCATGTCTTCTTTTAGCCCTCCTGATTTCCTTCTTAAGTACTTTCTTGCACTTCTTATACTCCTCAAGCACCTTATTTACTCCCTGTTTCCTATACATGTCATACAACTCTCTCTTCTTCTTTATCAGAGTTGCAATATCCCTTGAGAACCAAGGTTCCTTATTCCTATTCACTTTGCCTTTAATCCTGACAGGAACATACAAGCTCTGCACTCTCAAAATTTCTCCTTTGAAGTCTTCCCACTTACCGATCACATCCTCGCTAGAGAACAACCTGTCCCAATCCACACATTTTAGATCCTTTCTCATTTCTTCAAATTTGGCCTTCTTCCAGTTCAGAACCTCAACACTAGGACCAGATCTATCCTTGTCCATGATTGTTGAAACTAATGGTGTTACGAATCAAAGTGCTTCCCTACACACACTTCCGTCACTTGTCCTAATTTGTTTCCTAATGGGAGATCTAATATTGCATCCCCTCTAGTTGGTACCTCTATATATTGATTTAGAAACTTTCCTGAAGACATTTTACAAACTCTAGCCCATCTAGACCCCTAACAGTATGGGAGTCCCAATCAATATGTGGAAAATTAAAATCCCCTACCACCACAATTTTATGTTTCCTGCAGTTGCCTGCTATCTCTCTGCAGATTTGCTCCTCCAATTCTCACTGACTATTGGGTGATCTATAATACAACCCCACTAATGTGGCCATACCTTTCCTGTTTCTCAGCTCCACCCATAAGGACTCAGTAGACAAGCCCTCTACTCTGTCCTGCCTGAACACTGCTGTAACATTTTCCCTGACAAGCAATGCTACTCCCCTCCCACATTTCATTCCTCAGCCTCTATCACATCTGAAACATTGGAACCCTGGAATATTAAGCTGCCAGTCCTGCCCCTCCTGTAGCCAAGTTTCACTAATTGCTATAACGTCATAATTCCACGTGTCAATCTACGCCCTCAACTTGTCTGCCTTCCCCGCAATAATCCTAGCATTGAAATATATACACCTCAGAAGATTTTTACCACCACTCACAACCTTTCTACTAGCGAATTTGCTTGAACTTTTAACATCATTTATTTTCACCTGAGAGTGGAGAGAATTCCTTGAATAGTCCATACAGAAACTAATGTGAAAGTACAACAAAACTCTTCCACTTTCGTCATTTCTACCCTGCCCTGCAACTTTTCATTCCACTTTGCGTCCTAAATACATTAAAGCTCATTAGATGTGTCACTGCTCTCTGTTTTATCTATCCACAGTAACTGTAGTTTCTGCATTGATATAAAACTGTGTAAAAAAATCTAAATTTCTTAATTTATTGGTAACAACTATATTCTGTTTTGCAAGCTACCTCTAAATTTATCCTGCACCCTAATTTTGAATGTAGTCAGGAGCTTCTTCTTGTGGCATCTTCCGAGGTTCATGCGCATTAAATCCATTGCCTTGCTTTTTTTGTTACATCATCCAATAGATTAAATAAAATTGAATACTTTAGAATGTATAAGGTAGAGTTTCTAAATATCTTTGGAATATAATTGTCAGTTATTTAGCACCTAATATAAATGAAATATCATTCTGCATCTTTTTTGCATATACATTAATGATGAGATGACTGCAATCCACTCTTAACACATCTTTTTTTCCCTCAAAAAGACTTTCAGCTTATTAGATGCATATTTAAGTACCTCAATTACATTGGCAATGCTTTGCAGACATGGTTTTGCTAATGTCGCTGATGTTGAAGTTGGAGGTTGTTTGCATTGCAATATGTCACCTTGTCATGCCTGAGCATGGCCATTGTATTTATTGAATTAAGTTCATTATAGAAATTTCTCTGACCATTGTGTTTTTAGGATTGGTCCTCGACCGAAGGAAAAATTGACTTTGTTTGCTTCTGGAGTTGAATATGTGCATTTCAGTGGACTGGGCTGTGCAAAAATAAGAAATGATTACAAGAATTAGCAAGTAGTTACTCTAATTTTTTTTACTTTTCATTTATTTCATTTTTCATGATGTCTTATTTAACTGGTAAAGATCTGCTACTAATTATATTAAAATAGAATAGAACACAACTGTAACCTTTATAATATACCAACTGAATAGCATAGTTCCAGCTCAGTTCAAATATAGAATAGATGCTGATATTTTGTATTGAACATTATCTTTAATTCATTAAAGCTAAATCAAGGGTGAGCAAAACTACAATATCTAATTTGGAAGCCTCAGAGGCAATTTTAGAAACCAAATTTTTGGAAAGTGATAGCCTTAGGGGGTATTTGGTGAGATGATCTTGACTCAAAACATCAATTCCTTTTCCTCCACAGATACTGTTCAACCTCCTAAATTTCTCCAGCTATTTGTTGTTTTTTAGCTGCAGAGGATATTTATCTGAATATTATTAGGGTTGAGAACTTGAGTAGCGAGAAGATGGAACAGTTAGGATAATGATAGAGACGGTTAAAAGCAGAAGAAATAGAGATTTCCGAGATGATAAGAGATTTTCATGGAGAAATATTATTTCCTCCACTGAGTCAATCAATCACCACAAGTCACAGATTTAAAGACAGTTGTGAAAAATGTAGTTTTTTTTATTCCAGTTAGAGCTAAAAGGTGACAAAAGCTGTTTTTATAATTATTTTAAAGGGATTTGAACAGATACTTGATTTGAACAGGTACATGGTGTACAGACAGAAAAGTCGTGTGCAGTACTGGATGTCTCTGTTCTTTCAAGAAGCCAGTTGTCTTGTTTGCAGAATCTCTCCTTAAAAGAACCTGGTTATAATTTGAAGTAAATTAGTAAGAAACATAAAAATGCTCTGTAAAAGCTTCCATAGATAGACTAAAAAGAAGAAAAGAATAGCAAAATTTCCTATGGGTTCTTTGTAGACAGGAATAGGAGAAATTATATTGTGGAATAAGGAAATAGAAGAGAAAGTAAATTTTTATATTTCTTCATGAAATGTGGCACAAAATGTCCCAGAAATAGTGGGAAACAACAGTAAGAATGTGCCTGAAGAGCTGAAGAAAGTAGCTTTAGTGAAAAAGCAGCTTTCATATAAGAGGACAGATATTCAGGACTGAGACATGAAGAAATTTGTTCACCTAATGGATTAAAAATCTTTGGAATTCGTGAAGTAAGAGAGCTGTGTAGATTCTGTTGTTAGGTATATTCAGAATGGATATTAATTGAGAAATGTATGATTAGTACAGGAAAGTTTAACATACGTGAGACCGGTAGAACAGGTGTAGGGGGACAAATAGTCAACTCGAACTCGAACTCAAAATTTTATTGTCTTATAACACAAGAACATAAGAAAATTGGAACAGGGTAAGCTATCAGGCCCTTCAAATATCTGCTGTGGATCCCAGCATTTTCCCAGTTCTCTTGTATACTACTAGCTATTGCCACTTCGGACATCCTGCATTTCAATTGTCAAGTAACCTTTACCTCCTTTGCTAATTGTGGATTGTGCTTCTTCTCATGAAGTCCTCCTTTTTATTGGGATGAACTCTTGCAGATTATTACAGTTCCCTTCAAATATGCCATTGATTTTTCCCTATTTATGCTCTGATTTATTGAGAGGTTGGATTTTTCGTGTCTACATACTACTGTCACTGGTGCCTTCATTCCACTGCTAGTCATGATTTCAATTGAAACTGATTCCATATTACCACCCAATATCTTTAAATCATGATGCAGCATTGTTCTGGTTCCTTCCTTGATTAAAACCCCATCCTACCTCTCTTCCCTATGATCAGCTCTTTTAGAACAGATTATCACCTGAAAAATGGGGTTTCAATTCTCGTCACTATGTTTCTGTAATTGCAATTATGCCATGCATACTATATATTTTGCTATCTGTGCTACCATCTCATCTGTCTTGTTGAAAATGCAATGTGTATTCCAATAGAGAATAGTCAGCTTTTTTTTTCCACAGATGTTCGCAACTCTAGATTTGACACTATTTTTTGCATATTTCCATTTGCAACTTCTGCCCTGGCCTATCATACTATAACAGTCAATTCCCCCCTCACTACCCACCAGTAATGCCACCAGTCTTTGAATTCTACTTGTTCCATTAGACCTTATGTTCTTGTTGCCCTCTCACCTCACCCCACTCTCTCCCATCATTAGTGTCTATATGGACCACATCAATGCATCCTCCCCCTCTAATTCTGTTTCATTTTCAGCACAGGAGATGTCCTTAACCCTAATGCAAAGCAGGCACACAACCTTCGAGACTTTCCATCTTTGCTACAGAGAATTCTGTTTATTCTTCTAACTATGCTATCCCCTATGACCATTATATTCTCGCCCCCATTTGAAAACCTTCATGTGCCATGGTGTGATAAATAGTTCGCACATTCTCCCTACAGTCACCACCCTCATCCAGAAAGGAAGCAAGAACCTAGTGTTTCTTTGACAAAGCTAAGGACTGAGATACCTCCAGAATGATCCTTTTGGTGCCCCCCGTCTGCTCTTTCTGCTGTCACACTATCTTGTCCCTGACCAATCACCAGTCTAGGGGTAGCTAATCTCATGGGTGCGTGGCTGTCGCCTGAAATAACGTGTCCATGTAACTCACATCTCCCTGAAGATGTTGCAAAGAACGGGTGAACCCAAACGCAGGACACTGGCACGGAGATAGAGTTAGGATGCAGACGAGAGTGTGAGCGTGGTGGGAGCTGAACAGCAAACAGGAGGGTGAACGGAAAAGCAGGAGGCAGGCAAAACTTTTCTTGACACAGGGCGTTGCTGGAGCTGAACGGCAAACAGGAGACAAGCGGCAGGCAACACTTATCTTGACACGGAGTGTTAAATGGAAAGGCAAACAGCAGGCAATACTTATCTTGACTCGGAGAGACAGAGTTACACAGGTGAACCTCGGTACCGAGGTAAAAATTAGAATACACAATCCTAAGCAGCCAGGAACGTGAATTACCACACTGGCTGAAACAACGATCTGGCAATGAGCGGATACAAAGCCGGGATATTTATGCTGCAGGTCTAGATGAGAATCAGGTGTGCTGCGATCAAAGGGAATTAGGAGAATATGGGGAATTAACGGTCGGGACCGTAACAGAAGATACACAATACTTGGAGCTCAAAGTCCAGCTGACGGTGCCAGAGTTCCTCATGTAGTCCACACTCGCTGCAGATCTGCTCACGGTTTGCCAAGTGTTCGCACATGGTGCAGCTATAATAAATCACTCACTCCGCCGTCTGTTTTAATTAATTAGTTTTATTCATTGATTGAATTAGTTTTTATTAACTCTCACCACTTTAGGAGAACGGATATTGCTTACATTAATGTGCCCTAATTTTAATCTCTTAACCAATCATAATATGCAGAAAGAAAACTAGCGATCACTTCCTTATTTACCACAATGAGCTGACTTGTACGTACCAAACAGCTGTCTTCTATTGCTGCACCTCCCTTTCTGAAAACTGCTACTGCCTTGCCCAGGTCCTCTTCTCTCACCTGCCACTTCTGACAAGGGGAGGGGACTTGCTTTATTTGCTCATAAGCAAAGACTGTTTATAGACAAAAATATCTGCAAAAATAGTTTCAATATCTTTGTTCTTTTGGGGCAAGCCAACTCCTAGAGGAGGTCACATTTCCTAAAACATTGAAATTGGGTCAATGCAAATATTTGTGTTGGAAAGTGAAGAACTTCAGGTTGTTAATATTTGGATGCTGCAGCTCCTTCAGAAATACTTTTTGTTCCACTTTGGAAATTGTGCATTGTTAATAGAAATAGTTGTTGGGTTTCTTTAAAATTATGATAAATATCTAAAACCATAGGCTACTGTTTATGCATTAAGTGGCTCTGTTCTGAAGAGTTGAAATATATTTCACTATTTAGAACTAAAACTAGCAAAATAGAATACCTCTTCTTTGCCATATTATCAGGTTGAGTTATGAGACAATTTTCTTATGTAGATTTTGTTTTGTATCTGGGTCTTATAATATCAGTTGAAACAGGAGAAGCAGTATTAGCTCAATGCCTGCATAACCAGATGGTGGTATATATCATGGCATACATCACAAATGCACACTTATGATTAATGCAGCTTACTATTCTTGGCAGATTACATGATTGTTCAACACCATCACTTTGTGATATATCACTACAATCTGAGGGCAATGGGTGTGTAATTTATTTCTTGTGCCTTATCATTAAACATCTACCCCAATTTTAAAAGCCTCTCTTATGACAAAATAATATTTTACACCGGATGCATCTCATGCACCATCAGTTCCTTGGGCATGCAACAGTAATCCCCTGGCCTGCAGACCTGGAAATATTTGAAAAAGATAGATTAGATGTAAGAACAAAACAGAAGCACCTTGTGAAAAAGGATCTAGTGTTTTCCCAGCATATATGACGAATAAACTCTTCCCGGGCTTCCAGGTATTGATTATACCAGGTATTATCCCGGGCTTCCAGGTATTGATTATAACCAATGTTTCGATGACAAACTCTGATGAAGATGGCAGAATTTGTCATCAAAACGTCAGTTATAATCGATATGTGCACCCGGCTGGAAGCCCAAGAAGAGTTTACTTGTCAAAAGCATCGTGTGTTCAGCAAAAGTGGAGGGAGCTAATATTACAATATGTTATGCTATTTATGTAATATATGGATCTATTTCTTTTAGAACAATGACATTCCCCCCCCGCTCTACATATTGACCTGTTATCTACACATGCACATTGTTCTCTCTCTCTCTCTCTCTATCACTGCAATGAGAATACACCAGTTTAAGTCATCTTCCGTGTGTGTGCTTTTATGTAATTGATATGTAATCATGCACAGACACAACAAATTAGCAATGGATGTCAAAAAATATGACGAACTACACCGACAGTTACGGGATGAAACATTGAGAGTTGAACAGCACGAGAATGCCAAAGGACTCATGGGTAACGGTGAAAGATGTGTTGAATTTAAAGTGAAAATAATGTGGTGATAGCTTCATTTGGGAAAGCTGACGAATTCGATGGTGCTAATCAAGGCTAGGAGCTGAACTGTATTGTAACACGAACAATGTGGAGGAGCAAAAGAAAGCCCCTGCATTTCTAAGCTTAATCGGTGCAAGGACATGCAATCCCTTACAGAACCTAGTAACCCCTGAAAAGCCAGCAAGCAAGACATTTGATGAAATTGTTACAAGTTTACAAAATCACTTGAGCCCTAAATCACTGGCAATAACTGAGAGATTTAGATGTTACAAAAGAAACCAGTCAAAATATGAAAGCATTTCTGTATACATTGCAGAACTGCACAAACTTTCCCGGTACTGTAACTTTAGAGATGGGCTTTCTGATGCATTAAGGGACAGGATTGCATGCGGCATGCATTGTCAAAGCACTCAAACATGGCTACTGACAGAAAGAGACCTAACCTTAGAACGGGCATTACCGTTGCAATATCATTAGAGACTGTAGCAAAGGATGCAGCAGAACTACAGAAAAGGAGGTTAGAATTGAAATGTACAAAATGCCCCTGAATGGGGCAAAAAGCCAAAGATGTTATCAATGTGGCAAATCCTCCCATGATGCAAATGACTGTTGGTTCAAGGAAAAAGTCTACAGAAAGTGTCACAGATAAGGCCACATAGAGAGAATGCAGAAGACAGACAAAAAACACATCCAAGTGAAAAGTCTCAAAAACAAAGCTAAGTAATTGAATAAAGTTATCAAATATAAAACAGAATCCTGCACCTATTTTCTATGTTTCTTGGCTCCATCCCTCCCCCTCCTGTCTTCTCCTATCATTTCGTATCTCTCCCTCCCCCCCCCACTTTCAAATCTCTTACTAGCTCTTCCTTCAGTTAGTCCTGACGAAGGGTCTCAGCCTGAAACATCGACTGTACCTCTTCCTAGAGATGCTGCCTGGCCTGCTGCATTCACCAACAACTTTGATGTGTGTTCCCTCATGGTATTGGAGCTGTTTTGTTGCACATTATTTAAGATGGATTTGAACACTCAGCTGAGTTTGCTTCAGGATCACAACTGCGCATAGATTGGCTGAGAGGTCCTTAGTCTAGTATGGGGAATAAAAAAGTTCCACCACTACCTCCATGGGCAAAACAGTTATGCTGATGACAGATCACCGGCCCCTTGTGTTCATTTTCAATCCCAGGAAGGAACTTCCAGTGATCACTGCTATCCGGTTACAACTTTGGACATTATTCCTAGGACCCCACTCTTATGACATAGAGTTCAAGGGTACCAAACAACTCAACAATGCTGATGACTTGTCATGTCTTCCACTGTTGGCAACTGAAGAAGAAAAGTCTTCAGACTGTGACCCAGCAGAAGTGTTTCACATGGCATTGGTGGACCAGTTGCTGGTAACAAATTCCGAAATACAAAAGGGAAACAAGGGATGACCCGACATTGTCAACAGTCTATAAAATCACCATGCAAGGATGGCCAGCTCATGGTCTCCCTATGTTTCCAGAGATGAGACCAACTGTCGGTATGTGAAAGAATGCTGATGTGTGGATCTTGAGCTGTGGTTCCCTCTGAACTGCACATCAGACTGATAGAAAATCTGCGTGATGGACACCTCGGAACAGTCTCACTCAGAGCTCTGTGTGGTGGCCGGGAATAGTTCAACAGATTGAAGACTTAGCCAATAGCTGTTTGGGATGCCAAAAAATTCAAAATGCACCCTCACAGGCACCGTTACACCCATGGGAGTGGACCAGCGATGTGCACAGTGGATGTTGGAGATCAAACATGGAGACATCACGTGGACCAGATACTGGATGCTCAACTGAAGAACACACTTGAGTCGATTGCATCCAACAAGGCGGACACATTACGGTCACCAGTGATTTACCTCTCAGTGATGATGTCACTGACAGCAACGTGACACGGGTATCCAAGAACGTTGTCTTAGACAAGACACCTGCCAAACCTGATGCCACTCCACAGGTTCAGGGGCACAATCCTCAAGGAAACAGAGCACCACCCAAAAGACTGAATCTTTAGAACTGTGAAGTTAGTGATAGACTGTTATTGTGAAAGCATGTTTATTTGGAATATGGATAGTGAAAGGGAAATTAAATGTTTTGTACATATACCATTTAATGGTGCATTAATCTAAAGGGGGAGGAAGAGTAATGTATGAATCTCTTTCCTTTGGAGCAAAGTCCATCCACCTCACCCCCCACCCCCGACCAACCGGCTTAGCACACTGCTGTCCACGCATGCACATTGTTCTTTCTCTCCCTCTCGCTACAATGCGAATACACCAGTTAAAGCCATCACCCATGTGCACACTTTTATTTAATTGATATGTAGTTGTGCACAGGCGCAACAATGTGAATGGCACAACATAGATATGAAATGAAAGTTCTTTTTAAGGTGCGCATCTGAATTTGCTAATTCTATCATGAAGTTTTATTGAGAGTAATCTAGGCATCTTCAGAGAAGGGGACAGATTCAGAGTATGTCAGCCAGCTGAGTTTGGTGTCTGGTGGTCTAAGCTGAGTATATACCGTATCTCCTTGTGTTTACATTAAACAGTATTAAAAGATGCAAGGAAACAAACTGCTGGAAGAACTATGTAGGCCAAGTTCAAGTTTAATTGTCATTCAACCATAGACATGAATACAGCCAGATGAAACTGCATTCCTCTGCGGCCAAGGTGCAAAATACAGTATATATCAACATACACAGCGCAGAACTTAAAACTATAACTGCTCATAGAGTTACAAAGAAGTAAATAAAATAGCCCAAGTCTCTGAGCGTCATGGCCTATAGATTGATGATACAGAAGTGTTGATTCCTGGAGCTACATTTATTCATGCAACATCTGTGGAAGCAAAGAGCTGACCAACACATCAGGTTGAGATGCTGCATAAGGACTGGTGGAGGGTCTTGGTCTGAAATATTGGCCATCTCTATGCCACCACAGATGCGGCTTTACCTGCTGAGTTCATTCAGCAATCTGTCTTTTGCCCCACATTCCAGCATATACAGTCTCTTGTGTCTCCATTAACAGAAGCTATACAGCTAGCTATTTTTCTAATAACCATAATGCAGTAGGTTGAACATAGAGAAATCTATTAAAGGGGAACAAACTGTTTACAAACAGTAATGGAGCACCATGTTTTTGAAAAGTATGATGGATTACATATCACTCATTAATCTGCACTGTCAAGTTTCTGAATAAACAAACTTTCAGCAAAATATCTATTAAATGTCAGTTAAATTGCTTTGTTTCTGGGCATTGAGGTACTGCCTTCACTTTCTGCATGGGTGCACTTTAATCATCAATTAAAGCAAACTTTCTTGTTCATTAATAATTAATAGTTTTCATATTTGGAAGAGTAGGTATTAAGAGGGTTGTTATGAATATTGTAAAATAATATTATTTTCCAATCTATTTTCATATTTTATTGTCATTAGATTGCAAATGAACTGGAAACCTAATTGTATGTGGTACTGACAACCATGAAACTACTAATCGTTCTCTGCCTAATAATTGTCCTTTAATTAGGTATATTTGCAATGCAAAATAGGGTCATGAAGCATCAAAAAAGGCCTTTCAGCTCAACTTGTTCATATTTCTCTAAGCATTTCCTGTCCATGTACCTGTCCAAATGTCTTCTAAATATCATGTATAGTGTCTACTGCTTCCTCTGGAAGTTCATTCCGCCCTCTGTGTGGAAAAGCTTGAACCTCAGTTTCCCTTTAAAATTTTCCCTCAGTTTAAAACTATGCACTCAAATTTTAGTATTCCCTACACTGGGAAAAAGACCTATTGCTAAATACCCGATCTAAGCCTGTGACTATTTTATAAACCTCTGCACACGAGATTCCCAACCAGGGGGGTCCCTGCTCTACACAGTCACCCCTCAACCTCCTTCACTTCAGGAAAAACAGACTCAGGCCATCCAGTGTCTCATAACTCAACCCCCTTGTGTCTCTTTTCAGCATCTTCTCTAGCTTGATCACGTCTTTCCTGTTGAATGGCAAACAAACTCCACATGATTTTCTAGGTGGGAGCTTGCCAAAGCCTTATACCTCTGTAACATGATGTTCCAACTACAATGAACTAACCGATGAAGGCAAGCTTGTCATTTGGCTTCTTCCCCATCTTGTTCAACTGTGTTGTCACTTGTATTGCTAGATCTCTATGTTCTATGACACTTCCAAGGGTACTGTTGTTCTCTATGTGTCTCCTGCCCTAGTTATCTTCCCTAAATGCATCACTTCACACTTGTTTGTGTTAAATTCCATCTGACATTCTTAGTTCTCAGTTGATCTAGATCTTGTTTTAACCTTAGACAACCTTCTTCACTGTTCACTATGCCAACTATTTTGGTATCGACTGCAAACTTAAATCATGCCACCAACGTTCTCATCGAAATCCTTAATAAATATGACAAACAGCAGGAGGCACAGCACTGATACCTATGATAACATCTGCAAAACTGTTTTCCATTACTATCTTCTGACTCCTACCACCAAGCATATTTTGTATCGTACGAGGGAGCTCATCCTGAATCCCTTGTGATCTAACCTTCCAGACACCTTTCTTGTCAAAAGCCTTGCTAAAGTTAATGTAGACAACATCTGCCCTCGTCAATACTCTTGGTCACCTCTTCAGAAAATTCACTTAAATTTGTGATTTCAGGACTTCCCACACAAAGTCATTCTGACTTCAGTCCTTGCCTTTCCAAATGAAGATAGATCCTGTCTTTCAGAAATCCCACCAGTAGCTTACCCACCACTGATATTAGGCTCACTGGACTGTATATCCCTGGCTTGGGCTTGCAGACCTTCTCAGATTTAGGCAAATCATTAGCTACGTATATTCTAATCTTCCAGTACCTTGGCTAAGGAAGATACACAAATCTCTGTCAAGGTCCCAACAACAACTTCTCTTGCTTTCCATAAGTCATAAGCTAAGGTCCCAGTGATTTATCCATGTTTATGCACCTCAAGATTGCCAACATTGTAATGTTGAATATTAATTCATAGCAGTGATGCGTTTGAGGACATCATTTCCCTGAATTTCTTAGCTTCCATTCACAGTAATATTGTCAGGAAGTGTTCACTATGACCTTGGCATTCCCCTGTGGCTCCCCACATAGAGGACTGCACTGATCCTTAAGGAGACTGATACTCTTCCTCGTTACTCTTTTGTCCTTAATATGCATGGAATCTTTATAGATTTGATGTTACCTTCTCTGCCAAGGATATCTCATGTCCATTTTTTTCATTCCTATCGTCCTTCCTCACTGGCCCCTTTGGTCCCTTATTTTTATAAGGAACTCACTTGATTTTAACTCCCCATATATGATATACACGTATGACTCCTTTTTTTTCCTGGCGGGAGTTCAATA
Organism: Mobula hypostoma; assembly: GCF_963921235.1. Taxonomy (NCBI): domain Eukaryota; kingdom Metazoa; phylum Chordata; class Chondrichthyes; order Myliobatiformes; family Myliobatidae; genus Mobula; species Mobula hypostoma. Next base: position 35,402,474 of record NC_086107.1, on the reverse strand, counting down.
TTCCATGTCATCCAATGTTCTCTCATTCTGCCAGCCTTGTCCTTCACTCTGACGGGAGCATGGTGACCCTGAACTCTCCCCATCTTCTTTTGCTGACTATTAGCATATTCACTATCTATTTTGCTGACTATTTGCTATTGCTGTGACTAAGGAAGATACAAAAGTCCTTGCAAGGGTCCCAACAATCTTCCTATCCATAATGTCATACGGAACACTTGGTCAGGCCCCAGGGATTTATTCACCTTCTCTACCTCAAGACTGCCAGTACCTCCTCTTTCATAATATGTGATGTTGTGGGGATGGAACTGGACTCTCTGATGGTGGTGTCTGAAAAGAGGATGCTGTCCAAGTTGCATGCCATCTTGAACAATGTCTGCCATTCACTACATAATGTACCTAGGTTGGGCACAGGAGTACATTCAGCCAGAGACTCATTCCACTGAGATGCAACACAGAGCGTCATAGGAAGTCATTCCTGCCTGTGGCCATCAAACTTTACAACTCCTCCCTTGGAGGGTCAGACACCCTGAGCCAGTAGGCTGGTCCTGGACTTATTTCCTGGCATAATTTACGTATTACTATTTAACTATTTATGGTTTTATTACTATTTAATTATTTATGGTGCAACTGTAACGAAAACCAATTTTCCCCGGGATCAATAAAGTATGACTACAACTATGACTATGACTAACCACACTGAAAAGAGGAGACCCATTTTCTCCTTTTAGCATTCCCCTTTACCCTATCTCCCAAGGATATCTCACGTCCCTGTTTTACCTGCCGATTTCCTCCTTTAGTGTACTCCTACATTGCTTATGGTCCTCAAGAGCTTTGCTGAATCCAATTTGGTCATATACCTGATATATGCCTCCAGTTTCTGGATCAGAACCTCAATATCCTTTTTTAAACAGAGTTCTATAATCCTGTCGGCCTTGTCCTTCACTCTAAAAGGAGTGTGCTGGCCCTGAACTCTCCCTATCTCACTCAAAAACTTCCCATTTATCTGTTATCCCTTTACCTACTAACAGCCTTCCCCAATCAACCTTTGTTAGTTCCTGCCTAATGTCAACAAAATATATACTTATATTTCTAGCAGTGTATTATTACCATTGAGAATTATTATGTTCTCACAGTCATGGCTTATTAATTGTTTGATTATATTTATTATTTCTTTTCCAAATCTGTGTTCCTTAAATGATATGAGAATCACACAATAGGAGGCTGTTCAACTTACTGTGACCACATTTACCCATAGGGAGGAATCCCTTTAGTCTCAGGCCCCTTTTCCTTACTTCTGTATACCACTGCAACTTATTGTCTCTGATATATGCTCACCACCACTTCTTAAATTTGTTTTTGCCATTAAACGGCCCAAAATAGTGCTTATAGTAACTGCCAGTGTGACTTTGAGAAGATGGAAGAAACCAGATCACACAGGAGAGAACTGACACAGTCACTGAAAGACATGCAAGCTCTGCACAGGTAGCATTTGAGATCAGGATTGAATCTGGGTCCCTAGTGCAGTAAGGCAACAGCATCAACTATTGCACAGTATACTGCCCTGCATCACAAATTGCTTCGCTCCAATATCTTAAAAATAACTATTTGCTTGGCTGTCGTTAGAAATTAATTTTAATAATACAGCTGGAATTGGAACTGGGATTTGCTTATTATCATCACATGTGCTGAGGTACAATGAGAAGTTTGTCTTGCATTACTGCCCATACAGATAAAGTCATCACACAGTGCACTGAGGTAGTACAAGGTAAAACAATAACAGAATGCAGAATAAAGTGCAACAGCTACTGAGAAAGTGCAGCACAGGTTGACAGGCAAGATCATAACAAAGGAAGTTGTGAGTCGTGTTCAATCGGAGTCTTAAGCCTTCTGTATGCTCTGGTCAAAAAGCAACCTTTAAGGACACAGCACCATCATATTAAACTGTTATTTGACAAGTCTATTTGACAGTTCCCCCAGTTTAGGTACCAGACACAATCTATTTGTAATGAAGACTTCGTAAAGATGAATTTCCTGTTTCTATAAATATGGTCCAGGTCGATGCTGAATGAATCATCTGATGTTATTTTTTCTCTGTTTCAGTTTAGTGGTTATGTTACAACTGAATGACTTGCTGTGCTATTTAAAATCAACTAAATTGTTAGGTCTGGAGACATAAGTAAACCAGATGGGCTAAAATGGCACATTTTCTCCCATGAAATGGATATTTCTTTTTCCATTTTCTTTGAAGGGGTGAACATCTCTGTATCCACTGACTTGAGGCAGTCAGTTACAGACCATGTAACTTGTTTTAGAGTTTTAAACAAAATCTATACTACACCTCCAATCTTTTGCCGATCACATTAAATCTGGATCCTCTAATGGGAACAGCTTTTTTTATTTACCATGTCCGTCATCTTGTGGAAGTGTATCAAATCTGCTCTCAACCTTTACGTCAAGGAGACCAGCATTGCTTTCTGTTTAATTTTGTTCTTTGAACTATTCTGATAAAGGATTCATGCCGAGCCCCCCGCTCTACTCACTCAACACTCTTGGTTGTGTGGTGAGGCACAGCTCAAATGCCATCCATAAATTCGCCGATATCAGCAGGATCTCAGATGGCAATGGGGAGATGGACAGGAATGAGACATTGGCTGGTTGAGTGATACTACAACAGCCCGGCATACATTGTGAACAAAGCCAAGGAATTGAGTGTAGACTTTTGGAAGGGGAAGTCAGGAGAACGAACACCAACCATTGAGGAGTCAGTGATGGAAAGAGTGAGCAGCTTCAAGTTCCTGAGCATCAATATTTCAAAGGGTTTGTCCTGGGCCCAACACATTGATGCAATCATGAAGAAAGCATACCTGTGGTTCTACTTCATTAGGAGTTTGAGGAGATTTGGTAGGTCACCAAAGACATTTGCACATTTCTACAGATGTGCGGTGGAGAGTTTTCGAACTGATTCAATCACAGCCTGGTATGGGGCCTCCAGTGCACAAGATCACAAGAGGCTGCAGAGTGTCTTGGACTCAGCCGACTCCGTCACGGGCACAGCCGTCCTTCCATCGAGGACATCTTCAGGAGGCAATTCCTCAAGAAGGCTGCAGCCATCATTGACGACCCTCCGTATCAGGGACATGCCCAATTCCTGTTACTACCATCAGGGAGGAAGCTCAGGAGTGTGAAGACCCACACTCAATGTTTTAAGAACAGCTTCTTTCCCTCTGCCTTAAGATTCCTGAATGGTCCATGAACCCATGAATATTTTCTAACTTCTGGTAGTATTTATATCTTGCACTCTACTGCTGCTGCAAAACAACACATTTCATGACAAGTCAGTGATAATAAACATGATTCTGATAGTACATCCTTTCTTAAATATAATTACTTACAATCTCTATTTAATTTACCCTTTTTGATTCTCCGACCTAACAGAACACCGTGTTTCTCACAACCTAAACAGTATACTGCTTTGAGGAAACCATTAATGTGCGCCTGGCAGCAGATATAATGAATAGGCTGGGTGATGTGTTGTTCTGATCCATGTCATATAAATGTAACAGGAAAGATAAATATTGTTAATGTGCATAATGTCAGGTTTCCTTATTGAAAGTTATTTTATTCATACAATGAAATTGCTGAGAAATATTATCAGTGTCAGTATTAAAAACTCTTCTGAGATATTTCAGATAGCTGTGATAAGTTGCCATGATAAATACAAGTCTACCTTTCAAGTGTTGTTTGTGTTCATTCATCTTTTGAGTTTGAATGATGTCAGTTGAGTGCATGTCTCCTCATGGGTAAAAATGTGTTTAACGAAGTATGCTGGCCATCATTTGGGCCACAGGACATCATCTAAACAAATAGTCAGAGTGTTATTTTCCCAGTGAAGTAAGTGGGCGAAATAGAATGTAAGAACAAGTGGCAAAACTAATATTCCGAATCAGTGTGAGCTGATAACATCGCGGAGCAGCATAAGCAGCTTTTAGTCACAGCAATTATTTTGTACGATCCTTCAAAAAGAAGCGCCAGTTGCTTATTCACAGCTGTTCAGAAAGCACCTTTTGTTTGGTTGGCATGTTGGAATTGTGGTCCTTGAAGCATTAGTTCTGCAGAAACAAGATTCCATACATGTCTTTTTCATTGTCTTACTCTGTATTTGCTCAGTATATGGTGTGGTAACAATTTATTCCGTACAAAAATGTCTGAATCAAATGCTCCTGTATTTACTCATACTTATCTGCTGGTTCTAATTACCAGGAAGGATTAAAAGGATTGAAATAATTTTTAAGTGAGTGTTGTTTATATATGAAAGAATGGCACTTAAATATGCAAATACAGACCTTACATTATTACAAAATGTTGAGAGTCTATTGTGTTCACAGTGAAGGAAGAAAATTCATGGTGCCTCTGGCCATGGAGTGAGTGTATTAAATATAGAACAGTACAGGACAAGTTCAAAATGGCATCCTATCTGTTAAATTAGTTTATAAAACATTTCTTGTGGTATCTATCATATCAAGTGAAAGCCTAATGAAATTGTAGAGGTCAGAGCTTTAGTTATTGAAAAATAGTTTGATATAAAAATTATATTACAATGTTGCAAGAGAATTTTCTATTAAAATATTTATATAGAGTAAGATTCTTCATACTCCTTGTCATTAGGTAATATATTACTCAATTTATTTTCCTTTACAGCTAGACCAGATCCAAAAACATTCTTGGTATATGTAAGTACAACTATTAGTTTGGCTACATTTATTAACATCTTTATTTTGCTTCTGCCCCTTTTATTCCTTCTGCCAAATACAACCTGCTAGATTTTCCTAAAATATCACAAATCATCTGTGACATTGCTGCTATATTAAAGTCTAATGGAATAATATAGTTTGGCAGCCTTTGAACTTACATCATGGACTTCATTCTTTTTGATATTCAGTTTTCTTGGACATTTTTGACACATGAGAATTTTGCTTGAAAAATCGTTAAAGTAAGAAAGCATGGCTTTCCTAATGGCTCAGCAAGTAACTGCAGAGCCCAAGTGAAACATTGCAATGTTTCAGGATCCTTGGATACATTTCTAGTCTGTACTTTGTTGGTTAGTCTCAGATAGCTAGTATGATTGGTGGGGGGGGGGGGGGTGGTTACATTTAATGACTCTGCTTTCTCTCAGATTTTAAATGCTACTTCACTAATATTCAGTTTTCTCTTCAGATGAAGCAGACTGCTTATTAGTTGATAAGGTAGTTAGTGTGTTGCTATTGCTAATGTCAGTGGCTGAGCCTAAGTACCTGGAAATCAGTCAAGGGGTCCAGCAAGAGTTCCAAGGTAGCTCAAGCCAATTGCCGTATCTTGCCTTACCCCTTGATCTTCTACATTACTGTTTGGACTTTGAAGTTTTGGGACTACATGCTCCATTTGGACCAAACACTAACAGAACACTTAACCAAAGATAAACTATTTTAACAGTCGTAAATCCTGAGCATGAATGAACCAGAGTGTAAATTATCCTCAAGGTGCTCTATGGAATAGGAAGAGACATGAATGTGCTCTTGGGTGACCATGGTAGTTATTAATTTCCAAAGTGGGAGAGACATCTGTCACTCTCAGGCACAAGAGCAGAACAAACTACATCCAAATATGAGGTGAATCTTGAGCTGCTTTTATTTTCCTTCTTTATTGTAAAATTTCATAATTAGAAAACATATTTTTCATCCAAATGGAACAGAATTACACATTCTCCATCACTAAATTTAAGGGTTAGCACCATTGTTCCAAGCCAATTAGCTGAACACAGTGAGTCAGAACATTTTGCAAACCTCCAGGTTTAATTCAGCTGTAAATGAGAAGCTTGGGTTTCTCCTTTAATTGCCTAATTGGCATTGGTTTGGACAACTTTGTGTGTGTACTCCATAGTGCAATCAGTAAGTTATTAATTTTCCTCTCCTTTAGAGACCCTTTTGCTGGTGTTTTGCTGAAATTAAGTGACATTGAATCGAAGAAGGGAAGTTTTACCAGGCAAAGAAATTAATGAGAACACTTTGAAGTGTTGAAACTAACTCCACTTGCCAAAATCCTGCATTTAATTTATAGAGTTGGAATTTTGGGTTTTTATGTTCTTACAGCGGGGGGAAGAATGAACCGGAACCAGAGCAGCCTGTTCTAAGGAAGGTGCAGATACGTTCACTTCCATCACTGGAGGACATTGATCCAGATGTCCTGGACAGCATGCACTCACTGGGTTGTTTTAGAGATAAAAACAAGCTTATGCAAGATTTGGTGTCAGATGAGTAAGTATTATTTTGTTTTTCTTGGATTTACTGTGTATGTTCTCAAGAAAATGAATCTCAGTATTGTATTCTGATAATAAATTTACTTTGAACTCTGAACTTCTTGATGGTACTAATGTACCATGCTATAATTTTTTATTTATAAGACTGAAACCACGAATTGCAGAAATCGTTATTTATTCAGCAATAATTTTACTAATTATGGACGTACTGGCAGCTGGTGAAATGGTATTCTGTGAGGATAAAGGTGGGATATGAGTAGGGAAACAACCGCAATATGTTTACTAGTCCATCACATTCTGGAAAGAATTAAAGAGCTTGATTTTCTCAATAAGAACTACTGAACCCAAGGCAAGCTGTTTGTGGATGTCACAGAGAGAACCTGCGATATAATTCTCCTGAGCCAGTAGTGCTAAATTAAAGGGGTATTTGTCAGGCAACACCAGCTTAAGGTATTTCCTGGAACAATTGATCAGCAGTACAGTGGTGCCACCAGCAGAGCTGTTGCCTTGCAGCTACAGTCGCCCAACTTCAATCGTGACCTTTAGTAGAGTCTTTTGGAGTTTGCAAGTTCTCCCTGTGACTGCATGGGGTTCCTCTGGTCGTTCCAGCTTCCGCAAGGATCCCTAAGACCCATTGGGAGGTCAATTAATTGACTTCTGTGTAGTGACAAAGTAACACCCTACTGATTTATAGAGGAAGTACTGGATGCAATGATGAGCATAGAATTGACATTTTGTATCTTGAATTACTCTTTCCATGCTTCAATTTCTGTCTCAAAACTTCTTGCCCCCCATCACCAAAACATACTCCACCAGACTAGCCACATTTCCATTCATGTCCTCAACTTAGATTCCCTCATGTAAGGAATGAGTTAAGCAGTCTAGAAACACCAGGTTGACCCCAGCATCAGAAGCATTCAAATTAAGGAGTCAAAAATGAAGTGACAATCAGTAAGCATCAAGCCTCGAACAAATCTCTTTCCAATTCTCAGGTCTTTGCAGCCTAAAGAGGTTCAAGATCATGGTAATTTCATTTCTAGTGGAGATTGGAGGTGGGATGTGGGTAGTGAAAGGGCAGATATGTAGATGTTCATCACCCTCTGGGTGGTAGTCTGATTTTCTTTATAAGTAAAATCTGCATTCAGAGTTAATATTAAAAAACACAGGCCTCTATTATAACTGCTATTTAATATGTCTGTAGATTGCTCAGGACATGCAGTAGTCAAAGAGCTGTGAAGTAGTAATTTTTCCAGTGATTTTGACATCATCTTACCCTTCTGCCTGTGACAAGGATTGCTCTGTTGTTCATGGAAGGCTGACTGCTGAACTAAAGAAATATGCTTTTAATAGTAAACTCTTTCAGACATTTAATGTAGAAATTTATTCTGAATACATTCAATATAATATAGGCCTATTCCAAACATAAAAGCTTTGAACAAAACATCCCCAAGACATCTCACATTTGTCGTCTCAAGCATGGGACAATTACTAACCAGCACAGTGTCCGCACAGCTCATTATTTTGCCTTTTTAATAGCCCATTATTATGCTGTTTGAAATTTTACGGTGCACGCGTGTAGCAGTGCATTTAAAAAGAAAATCTATTTCTAACTTAATACTCAGTATGAAATTTTTATTTTCATCATAAATATGACAACTTGAAGAAAGAATAATTCAGTGATTTTAGCAATGGCACACAGCCACTAAGTGTACTCATCTTGTATAATCTTGGTCATTTGTGAAGTATGAGTAAAAACTGTCAGATATCATTACCAGAGCATAATTGAATTGCTACTACTCAGTTGATTAAAGAGATTTAAAATACTCAACACTTTCATTTCCTGGGGACCCTTCCTGAGTTATAAAATTTCAATAGATCCCTGACGAGACCTCTTCCACCTAAAGAAAAATATGCTCATGCCTATCCTGCTAGTTTGTACTGTGCACATATGCTCTAACTCCAACTCTACCACTATCTCTCTAATTCTCTCCATTGCTCTCTCTCTCTATCTCTAATTCCCTCCATCACTTTCTCTCTAATTCTCTCTCTCTCTAATTCTCTCCATCCCTCTCACTCTCTCTCTCTTTTCTTTGTCTCTCTAATTCTCCATCTCTCTCACTCTCACTATCTCTTTTTTTCTTTCTCTCTCTCTCTCAAAAACAGACAGACAGACACACACACACACACACACACACACAATTGTTTCAGCTGATTTGGAATGAATGAACTTGCACATGCAAAGAAGCTGCAGAATCTGAATGCTACAAATTCCAATTCAAGTGGAGAGGGAGGGACGCTTGTGTTGCAAGGCAGGAACACACACAAAGGGGGCACCAACAGAAGGAGACACAGCCACCTGGAGTACATGTGTGTAGCAGAATGTATTTTTAGCCAATAGTAAGCGAGTGCCTGGAATGAGTACAAGTGAAATGGAGAATTACGTAGTCACAGTCTGTACTTGAGCCAAGTTTGTTGAGGCTAACTGTAAAGTACTTCTGGTGGATTCCTTAAAATCATCTACAATAAATACTGAAAATGCCAGAAATACTCAACAGATTAGGAAGCATCAGTGTAGAACTGAGTTACCTGAGAAACTGAGTTAACTGAGAAACCCTTCATCACCAAGATTTCTTGGAGATCTTCTCTTTACCCTGATCCTCCTCGGCCCAGTCCCCAGTTAAAAAAAAAACCCTAGAAAAAGTAGAACAGATTTTGGAAATGCGCATGAAATGGCCTGTGAACAGCGAACCCATTTTCAGGTTCATGGCATTACTATCTAGAGAAACTTTCACAGCTTATAAAGAAGTGTGCAGTATAGTCAGAGAAATTGGGGAATGGTGTTGGAAGGAAGAACTATGCTGAAGATCAAGCGAGTGAAATGGAACAAGAGAAAAGGGGCAATGAAAACGCTAAAAAAAGAGTTAGAGGAGATGGCAAGTGGAAACAGCAGAACCATTAGCAGCATCTGCTGGCTAGGTATAGGCAGAAAGGGTAATCATCTGAAAGTGCATTTTGATGTGGACAACTGTAACTAATGCTTTCAATATATCAGGGGCTAGTTATCCAGTGTGCACTTTGAAATAGAGGCGGCCAAAAACAGAAGTCAGAGCATGAAGGCAACGGCAAATTAAAGTGCCACAGGACCTGAAGTAAAGGTTTTAAAGGTGAAGTAATGGTGGCTGATATAAGTACATGTGGCTGCTGCTGCATATCCCAGAGCACATTCAAATGGGTTGTCTGCATCCATTGGCAAAGTAATACACAACTTATTCTGGTAAGGACGACACTGGCAATCTGGTTGTTACAGCTGTGCACTCCAGGCTGGGCAATGCACTGATGTTCCCTGTATCAGTCTTGAAGAATGCTATAGCTAAAAAGAAGCCACTGTTACAACCACTGGCAAAGTGCAACCTCCTTGCTTAGCAAGCAGCTGGTCCTAATGCAAAAGTTCCAGATATCTCAATAGTCCACCTGCCTCTCCGTTCACTACTTAGGAATATGCACTAACTGGGCTTTAGATTCAGTATGTGGACATTGAGGCCTGTGCATGATCTCATGCTGTCTTCTAATATGTGGAACTACTGTCCTTGACTTAAGGACACGGTTACTCTTCCACCAAGGTAGAATCAAAACCTGTAGCCAGGATGAGGTGTAATGAGACCAATTAATATAGGAGCATTAGCAACATGATCAGCAATATGACAGTCTGTCCCTTGAGTCATTTAATAAGATCTTGGTTGAACTGTCTCAACTCTCTGAAGACAAAAGAGACTGCAGCTGCCGGAATCTGGAACGAAAAGCAAAACACTAGAAGAACTCAGTGGGTCAATCAGCATCTGTGGGGGCAAAGGATGTAAGTCCGCATTTCAGGCCATCATCCTACATCAGGATTGAGAGGGTCTGGGGGAGGAGATGGGAAAGGTGGCCAAAGGGCAAACAGAACAAGGTAGACAGGCGAGTGTGTGTGAGAGGAGGACTCCAGGATGTGAGTTATCTGAAATTGGAAGGTTTATTGTCTGTACTGTCAGACTGTATGCTGTACAGTGCAAGCAGAATGTGAGATACTGTTCTGTCTCACTGTAGCAACTGAGCAAGCCAAGGGCAGCCATCTTTGACTTTGCTGACATATCCCTTTTGCCTCCTTTGATGCTCATTGATCCTCAGAGTTCTTCCTGAATTCTTTCTGATTCCACAGTACCTCTTTAAAAACAGAACAGCTATATGCATTCCCCCAGTATGATGGTACCAGTGCTCTATATAATTACATCATGACTTCCTTATTTATGTCCTTCATTCCCCTTCCTATTAAAGCTAACAACTCATCTGCCTTTCCACCTGCTGTTTCAGATATAAGGATATCCTGTTCACAGCACTCACTGTTGTCTTCGAATAATATTTTGCTTTTGTTATTCTTCCTACCAAAATAGATAACTTTGCATTTCACTATATTGTACTTAATGTGCCAAGTTTTTGATCACTTACTTAAACTATCTATATCCTTTACAGATATTTGTGTCCTGAAAATATACAGCAAAATTGGTGCAATGTACTCAGTCCCTTCAGTTGACATTTCAGGCCAACTCTTCATAGATGCTGCCTGACCTGCTGAGTTCCTCTAGGAATTCTGTCATCTGCAGACTTTCTTGTGTTATATAAATGAATAACATAGATGTGTTGGTGCATGGCCAAGTGGTTAAGGCGTTGGTCTAGCGATCTGAAGGTCGCTAGTTCAAGCCTCAGCTGAGGCAGCGTGTAGTGTCGTTGAGCAAGGCACTTAACCACACATTGCTGTGCGATGATACCAGTGCTAAGCTGTATCAGCCCTAGTGCCCTTCCCTTGGACAACATCAGTGGCGTGGAGAGGGGAAACTTGCAGCATGGGCAACTGCCAGTCTTCCATACAACTTTGCTCAGGCCTGCGCCCTGGAAGCCTTCCAAGGTGCAAATCCATGGCCTCACGAGACTAACAGATGCCTATAATATAGATTGTAAATAACTGTGGCCCCAGCACTGACATCTATTGCAATTTACTTCTTCAGCTCACTAAGCCACTTGTTCAGCTCACTAAGACCTTCTTATCCTGATTCTCTGTTTTCGGTGGTTACTAGTCCTCTGTCCATACTAACAAATTGTCTCTAACATAATGAACAGTAATGACACTACTGCATCAAACTCCTTTTGAAAATCCAGATGTACTGCATTCCATTTGTCATGTCTGTTATTTATATCCTCAAAAACTCAAATATATTTGTCAAACACATTTTCCCCTTTCATCCACCTTTCCGATGGATTGGCTTGTGATTTTCCAAGTAATCAATTGCTAAAGGGGAACAGTTGGTGTGGTAGTGGGGGTGAAAAGTGAATGGATTGCAGGTGCAGACATAGAGAATAAAACAAAGGCAGACTAGAATTTCAGAACTGCCTTGACACTGCACTATCCATAAAGACACTCAGACCCTAGGTGTTTGCAGATGGATGGCTACTTGAAAGATACTTCTATCAGCTTATGAAACTGATTCCACTAGATTAGGCTCAGCAGTCTTCCACTAAATAGGAATTCTGGGCTGTCCAACTAAAATAGTATTTGAGTATTGATGCTTCAATTAAACTTATTCAAAAGGAACCTGTTTCTGGGAGGGGTACAGTATGTTCACCTGAGGCAACTCTGATGTTAGAGTACAGATTGGTGCATTTCTAATTCCGAAGTGGGTCTTTAGTTATTTTTTTTACAATTTTAGCTGCTCATTAGAGCATGTTACATTCAAATTGGGACATGAATGTAATTTATCATCTTACCAAGTTATAGGATCTTAAAGTGACTTCTTTATAGATACAGAAGACAAACTAGAGCTAGGATAGGTGTTTAAAATATGAGATCCAAATGTAGCTGTCTTATAATATTAGTGCAATGCTCAGATAGATTATAGTGTAATATGATGAAAAGATATGTGCACACTGATTTCGTTTGTTTTCTGACTCACAGAGAAAATCAAGAAAAAATGATCTATTTTCTTCTTCTTGATCGGAAAGAGCGGTATCCAAGCCATGAAGATGAAGACCTGCCACCTCAAAATGATATCGGTGAGTATCTTGGGTAACTGTAAATTTTACAGATAAGATCTGCACAGGATGTCATTTGGCATTTCAGATGTTGCTTTGTACAAAAATACTTAAAGATGTCCATTTCCGTGTTCCAAATTATCCAAATATTTCCCATTCACTGCCAGGTTACAACATTTCAATGTATGTATGATGTATATTTATGACTGCTTCACTGGATGAGTGGGAAAGTGCCCAGCCAATCTGAGCAGAATCTCTAACAAGACCAACATGTTCTCTGGTTCATTCCTGGATTTATGCTGAGTTTGTTAATCTCATTCAGAATTATGACAAATCAAGATGAATTGAACTTTTTTTTTGTCCTTTGCACCAGGAGCATTAAAAATGAGTTTCTTCTCATGTTTGCCACCTAACGGCCTCTCTGAGGCTTGTGCGAATCAAAGTGAGAATGGGATTAGTGTTGTGAAGCCTCCACAATTGGAAAACTTGATGAGGTTCTCTGCTTGGGTTCATGTGTGAAGAGTTAGCTCTTTCATGAAGCTTCAAAGGTTTCTAGTGGTGTGGAGTTGATTTCTTTTAGAAACGAGTGAGGAATAAAGATCAGTTTTATTTTTATATTCCCCATACTCAATGATAAATCAGTCTATTTGAAGTCAAAGTTGTTTATTGCCATATGCATAAAAATACCAATCTATTCAAGTATTCTTACAAGAAACTTGTTCGTAAATTCCAGAAATTGATTCAGTTCTAAGCAACATGTCTTCATTTTGAAAGAAGGAAATGATTTCTGAGTTTTTTTTTCAATTTGCGTTTCACCCTCCAGTCCATTCCTGGAAAATATTTTCTCTAAAATCCCCCACCACTGCACGTTAAATTCTCAACTTCCTTGCCTCCATAATTCATCTTGATATTTTACAGCAGTCTGCTAAGTCACACCCGCAGCAATACTGTTATTTCCCGTCTCTTCTCTAAAATTATTAAACTCTCTTTCATCCCTGAAAAAGATTTCATCTCAGGTCACTGTCCAAGGTCATAGATTTTAATGTCACTGGCTTAACTATGTACTGTCAGATTAGATGGACACACTAACCATCACTGGGCACCATTTTCCATTGAAAAAAAGCTTTATTCAGGAATGCAGACATAAACTTTTCTTCACCATGAGTTGCATTTTGAAATCATACTCCACTGGCTGAATTTTTTAAAAAAGGTTCTGAAGAATTCACAGATTTCATTTTGTTCTCAAACATTGGAAATATCCATTCATCAACAGCAATATCATATGAGCAAAAATTCCCTACAATTCCACCTGCAGAGACTGCAACCAATATCTTAGCCGCTAATTTATTTCCTAGGCAACCAGTCCCATACTGAGAAACTGCTTGAAGCGAAGCCATCGGTTCATAACCTTGGTATTGTTGTCTGACATGAGTTATTGAATATCTATCCTTGGCTTATTTCTATTGTCTGTTTCTTCGACTTTTGACTTGTTTGAACCTACAACAATTTGAAATTATCCAGAATTGTGTTATTCATGTCATTTTCAGTGTAATCTATTCAACCCCACCCACCCATCCCCAAGATATCTCTTCTCCACTGAGTCTACAGCTTCATCAATCCTAAATCTATACCATTGACAGCAATGCCTCCAACAGGCAAAGACCAGACATCAATACCATCTATTCCTTTCATCTATCTTTCCCCCTTGTTGAACACACTGTAACTTACTTAAAGATTTACACTAAAAGCTCTTTAAAATAAAGAACTCGCATTTAGATTAAGAAGTAAGGCTGATTAAAACTAAAATAGTTTGTAAATACAATTAAGTGTTTGTTTCTTGCTGAGTAGTATTTAATAGACACAGTGATTTAGTATTTTAGGCTTAATTCTTTACTGTTCAAGTTTAAACAACTTTGATGTTCTTTTTGGAAAGGTAGTCTAAGTTGCACCAAATAGTAATGATAAGATTTTTTAATATGCAATTTTTAATTGTCATGGGTCTTGAAAGATCCACCTAGAAAAAGAGTAGACTCACCAATGTTAAATCGGCATGGCAAGCGGCGACCTGAACGGAAATCGATGGAAGTATTGAGCGTGACTGACGGGGGCTCTCCAGTTCCAGCTCGGCGTGCTATAGAGATGGCACAGCACGGCCAGAGGTACAATGTCGTATTGTAGCAAATCATGAACACTATTTCACAAACTAACCCAGGGAATGATCATAGGCTTTTCTTAATTTTACACTGTTAGTTCTTTATCTTCACTGAGAATGGAAAGCCTCACTGATGAATGAGAGAGTACAAGGCCTCGAGCTGCCATTCAACCTATAGCCCTGTGCTTGATGACATTCTGTTTGAGTGTGCAACAAACCTGAATGCCGGTTGTACAGTACAGAGATTTCTGAGTTTACCTGAGAATGATCAGACTGCACATCATGTGTGTCAAGGGAAGATGTGCATTTTTACATCACAATATGCCTTCATGCTGCACATTCAAATCCATTTTTGCCAGATATACATATCTGCACCATTTTCAATATTAGTCTTATTTCAACATTCACCTTATTTTTTCTACTATATATTTGAAATAATGTGCACTGCAGCCAACAATTAGAATTCATCGTAGTATCCTGCAAGGCCTGAAAGATTTACATACTTAAAATGCTCAAGATGTTTGTTTCAATGTCAATAGCTCTCAATAGTAATATAAAAGCTTTCTTTTTTGAAATATTTATATATATCTAGTTTTAAAATAGCCCCTGTTTAAATTCTTTACCAATGTAATTTTGTTTTTTTTTTGTTTTACTGTCCCTACTGTAGTAAAAGTATGTTCAGTAAAAGCTTGGATATCACAGATGCCAATCCCAGAATCAACAAAGAAGAAAGGTAGTAAAAGTGTTTCACATGATTTCTCCCTCACTGTGGGTAGCTGCTTTAGATGCCCTTAAGTGCACATGGTTGTTAAAATAGCTGAAATATTTTCTCTTCTTCCCCACTCCCTGGAGGTTTCCATCCCACATCTGAATGGCAAAGAGTTTTCTCTGGCGCACACTGATTATCCTCTGGTTTGGGTAGTTTTCACCTTCCCTCTTTTTTCTTCCTCCGAATCTTTTTTCTGTTTATTTGTTAAAAGCCTGAGCAATTCTCGTAGATATTGTTGGATAATAATTACCTTGCTTTGACGCCCTGATCTCTGCTGTTTTCCTCCCCTAAGTCGCTGCATGGCATTCCCTTGAATACCATGACGGGTGTAAAAGTGCTTGATGTATCTGCATGTATGACTCTCCTAATGTTCTTTTTTCTTCCATGTGGGATGCTGTAATTAATCTCTATGGTTTGCTGATTAAAAGTTAGAATAATTGATAATACTCTAAAGTAATATTCAGCAAATTTGTATGCTAATTTTGTAGCAAAGTGAACTGTTTCTCATTGGCATCTATGGCTGGAGGTGCTGTTTGACAGGTATGACTTAAAATAAGAGCATGAGACCGTAAGAAATTGGAACAGGAGTAGGCCATCCAGCTTCTCAAGCCTGCTCCACTATTCAATACGATCATAATTATCATCTTTCTTCAAGTCAATTTTCCCACCTCCAATTACAACAATTAATTCCCTTTTTGATTAAAAATTTGTTCAAGGACTGAGCCACCACATCTTTCTAAGGCAAGGAATTCGAAAGACTCAACCTATTCGGAGAAATCAATTCTTCCTCAAATCTATTGTTGGTGGTCTCCTTCTCATTTTGAGATCATGCCCTCTATCCAAGACTCCCCCATAAGGGACACATTTTCTTTGACAAGTCCAAAATGAAATTTTTCAGTAAGATCACCTCTAATTCTTCTGAACTCCAGTGTGTACTGACACAATCCATTCAAGCAATCCACCCGTAAGAAATTTCCTGACCTCATCCAAATGAATCATCTCTGAACTGCCTCCAATACTATTAACATTTTTTGCTAAATGCAATGCCACATTTTAGTTCTCTCCCATTTTGCAATTTGTCATTTGTCTTTAAAAAAAATAACATGCAAAGGATATGATGCTAGAAAAATAATTCATTATTTGAAGAAATGGGATAAGCCCCACTGATGATTTAGTTGGTAAGTGCACTTCTCAGGAAGCCTAAGCTTTACAGAATGCAAAGATCCAATGTTTAGTTACCAATCTGCTTCCATTTGGGACATTTGTATAGGTAATATGATTGGGATCAACACCATTGACAGAATGGAAATCAGCTGGAGTCTTCCCTGATGATTATAATTCAGTGAGAAGGGTCTGCATTAATGGACATCAGTGAGAACATGATGTATTTTCAATTGTAGGACACACATTTCCCCTTTCCATACATACAGAATTCAGTAGCCACACAAGTTAACTGTCTCGAACAACTTATCTTGGGACAGGAAGGCCTGAAAAACAGGACGACAGAAAGCGTGTAAACAGTATCCGGAGAGAAGGGTAGCAAATTGGAGGGAGAAAGAAAATGGTATTCTAACTTGGTTAATGCCTTGTGGCACTTAAAATCACTGCAATTTAATGATGAATGGGGTCTTGATGGTGACAAGAGATCAAATCCACCTTATGTGAAAGGGTAATGATTGTGAACATTGCTTTATTTTTCTCAAGAAGTTAAGCTTTTACAAAAAGCTGAGTTGATTCTAGTGTACTTTTTCTCCGTGTAGATCACGATCAATAAGTGGAGCATCGTCTGGCCTCTCCACCAGCCCTCTCAGCAGTCCGAGGGTAAGTAATAATGGCCAAACCCTCCATTCAAGGCCTTCAATTGTCCTGCACTTCATTGACTACAGCTTGTGTGTCTTGATTTTTACCTCTAAGTAACAACTGCAGTGATTCGTTGAACCCTTTAGCTATGAGTTAGTTATTGCCGCTTTGGCTATGTGTTTGCTCTTTATTGGTCTTAGTTCATCAAACATATTAAGTAAAATGTGCTGCTTCTCTTCCTATTAATTTGCTGGTGTAAAACTTATGATTTTGAATGCCTATACATTTGATGGTACTTTATGCTCACTTTTTGGTTATGACGTGTTGCTTACCGGCTAACGGCACGTATTTTTGTTTTCTGCACTCCCGCCCTCCTGATTTATGTCTGTGTGCCATGCTATGTCTTGTATGTTTTTCTCCTTTGACTGTCTGTGCATGATGCTGTCCACCGTGTAGCCTGTCAGGAAGTTTTTTGCTCCTCCTCAAAGTCCCGAGCTAAGCTCCTGTCCCAAAGCACACTCTCCCATGATTCCTCATTGTCATAGAAACACAACAAAGCCCAGTAACGTGCTTCAACCAAAGATAGGGTTTCAATCCAATCCAAAGACACAGACTCTTCCTGCTAAGAGTAAGCTCACAGATAAACCTTTGCAAACCACTAAATCTAATCCTCTTCCTGTTGTAACAACAGAAACATCCCCCCCTCAGAATCCTCCTGTTAAAAACGTACAGAGTCCGCAAACCGCAGTTACATCACCAACCCAAATGTTTGTTCCTTCAGTCCAGATTACACCCCTGTCTCTTGTCAGATTGATCCCCGGTACTGATCCAAACACCAAATCTATCCCTATAATACAGGTGACCCCTCACCCTTCCCCAAGGGGAAGTCCCCTCCCCACCCCAAAGGGCACTCCAGTCCATACTCCCAAGGAGAGTCCAGCAAGCACTCCGAATCCAACACCACCATCCAGCCCCAGTATTGGAGGAATGCCTTGGAGGACGCGGCTGAATTCAATCAAAAACAGTTTCCTTGGCTCACCTCGGTTTCATCGCAGGAAATTACAAGGTAGGTTCTTTTCTAGCCCTGTCTTTTGGGTTAGTTCAATAAAATGTTGCATTCTCATTTCCTGCTGACATAACCAGGAGTGGTATGATTTTTTTCTGAGTGAAATAGCTTTTTGAACTGATGCTAAAGATGAGAATTTGAGTCCTATCAACTTTCAGTTTCAGATGCCACAAGGTTTGTAGATGCTGATAGACCTGATTGGAGGGAACATGGTCCCTTCATTTTTATCACTAGGTACTCAGGATTCTGTCTCTCCTACCAGCAATGTGTAAAAGGCATTTTGAAATGTCATACTGGCAGTTGCTCAATAAAGTTCTTAACGTTAAAACACAACATCAGATATCATGAGGTTGACAAATTTCTGGTGGTGTAGAAATGGCCTCCAAGAGGACCACAACCTTGTTGTGGTTTGGAGGTTTGCATGCCTCAGTGACCCAGAGAGCTATGTTGGCTGGAGTCTGTGCTTTGCTCTTGGTCGGGCCACCTATGCCAAACAGGTCAAAGGGTAGAGGACAGACTAGGGGTGGTCCGTCAGTCCTCCAGTGTCAGGGGGTTCATCTCAGGGCCAACAACCCTGACTGGTTAGAAAAAAATGGTTACGGAAACAGCAATGAAGAATCCCTCTACATCTGAATGTGATGGTGTTCCTGAGTCTCCACCTGGGACTTGCATGCCTGGCTGCAGTGAAAACCAAGTGGAAGCTACTAACATGATGAAGAAAGCCCAGAACTACACCAGAGATGGTGGACTTTCATTGCTGCCGTGAACGCCAGTGGCGCAATGGGAATAAGTAAGTAAGCTCTAATGGAATTTTGAAGACAACGGGAACCATTGCTTTAGTGCTATATATATATATATACTTTATTTTCTAAAAATTACATGGAGGATGCTTGGAATTGAGGTCTTGAGTTACAGGGTTAGTTGGAATAGGTTAGGAATTTATTCCCTGGAGCACAGGAGAAAGGTGGGAGATCTAATAGAGGTATACAAAGTTAGGATGGGTATTGATAGGTGAATGCATGAAGACTTTTTCCTCTCAGGGTGGGTGAGACTGGAAATAGAGATTTAGGTTTAGGGTGAAAGGTGAAACAGGGGTGAACTTCTTTACTTAGAGGGTGGTGTGAGTGTAGAATGAGCTGCTAGCAAAAGTGATAGATGAAGCTTCAATTGCAACATTAAAGAGAAGTTATGGATAGGGACATGGATGAGAGAGGTGTGGAGGGCTATGGTCAGGTGCAGGTAGATGGCACTACACAGAAAAACAGGCCGGCATGAACTAGATGTTTCTGTTCTGTGGTGCTCTGTAATTTTATAACTCTAGTCTTGAATCTAACTGAAAAAAAACTGAACAATGGGAAGCATTATTAAAATAATCACTAAAGGACAAATATCTTCATACAAGATATAACTGTGATACCACACTGAGTTTTTGTAGTGCAACTGTTGGAAATGAAGAAAATTTTAAAGAAAGTCATAGTAATGTTTGCTAGGGAGGTAGGTTATAGTGCAGTTTTAATCCTACCTCCCTTGCAAACAGTGCCATGACTTTCTCGTCAGGTTTGCGAACGAAGAAAATGCATCTGCCTTAACAATAGTCTACAGTTCAGTTTTGAGGCCATGAGGTGAAAGAATAATCATTGACATATATCATGAAAAGAATCCATCCCAATAATAACCCCTGCAGAGCATCATTAATCACTGGCAGCCAACCAGAATAGGCCCCCTTTATTCCAACTCTTTGCCTACAGCCAATCAGCCAATGGTCTATCCATGCTAGTATCTTTCCTGTAATAATGAATTCTTACCTTGTTAAGCATCCTCATGAGCAGCACCTTGTCAAAGGCCTTCTGAAAATTCAAGTAAACAACATGCACTGACTCTCTTTTGTCTATCCTGTCTGTCATTTCCGCAATGAATTCCAACAGATTTGTCAGGCAAGATTTAAGGAAACCATGCTGACTATGGCCTACTTTATCATGCACCTCAAAGTACCCCAAAACCATATCTTTAATAATGGACTCCAATTTCTTCCCAACTACTGAAGTCAGGCCTATAAATTCTTCTCTTTGGCCTCCCTCCCTTCTTAAAGAATGGAGTAACATTTGCAATTTTCTTGTCCTTCGGAACCATGCCAAAGTCTAGTGATACTTGAAAGATCATTAGTAATGCCTCCACAATCTCTTCAGCTGTCTCTTTCAGAGCCCTGGGGTATATTCCATCTGATCCAGATGACATGTTCCTTCAGAGCTTTCAGCTTCCCAAGCACCTTCTCCTTAGTAATAGCAACCACACTCGCTTCTGCCCCCTGACACTCGAATTTCTGGCATCAGTGAAGACTGATGCAAAATATTATTTTTTTATTAACACAGTATATTTGTTTAGTGACACAGTGCAGAATAGGCTCTCCAGGCCCTTCGAGCTGCACTGCCCAGCAACCTATTTTAACCCTACTCTAACCACAGGACAATTTGTAATGACCAGTTAACCTACCCAGAGTTGTCTTTGGATCGTGGGACAACACTGGAGGACCCAGAGAAATCCTATGCATTCCACAGGGAGGATGCACAGAGACGTCTTACCGAGGATGCTGGGATTGAACTCTAACCTCCGATGCCCCAAACTATAATAACATCGCGCTAACCGTTACGTTACTGTGGCACCCATGGCATTATAAAAACTATATATGTTTATATAATGTTTTTATAATAATGCAAGACCATGTATTCTTGTATTTTGCAACAGTTTCATATACCCAATGACATTATTTCTATCAGAATGTATTATCAATGCACTTCTTTTGGATAATAATTCATTTTATCTCAAGAGGAAAGCATTAATTTTGAGAGGACTGGAATATAAAAGCAAAGATGTGATGCTTGAGACTTTTACAGGGTATTAGACTGACCACTTTTGGAGTATTGTGAGCAATTTTGAGCCCCATAGCTAGGAAATGATATGCTGACATTGGAGAGTGTTCAGAGGAGGTTTACTACAGAATGACCCCAGGAAGGAAAGGGTTAACATTTGAGAGTTATTTGCTAGTTCTGGGCCTGTACTTGGTGCAGTTTAAAGAATGAGTGGGGAATCGTACTGAAGCCTCCTGAATATTGGAAAGGCCTAGATAGAGTAGGCGTGAGGAAGTCTAAGACCAGACGCACACCCTCAGAATGCAAGGATGTCCCTGTAGAGCAGAGATACAGAGAAATTTCTTTAGCTGGAGGGTGGCGAATGAGTGGAATTCATTGCCATGGCTGGTTGTGGAGGCCTTGCCATTGGGTATATTTAAAGTGGAGGTTGAAAGGTTCCTGATTAGTAAGGATGTCACCGGTTACAGGGAGAAGGCAAGAGAATCGCTTTGAGGGGGAAAATAAATCACCCATGAATGAATGGTGGAGAAGTTCAATGGGCTGAATAGCCTAATTCTGCTCCTTTGCCTGTGATCTTTTGGGATTACAAAGGAGCAGCAAGAAGAAGGTTCACAATTGTATATAATCCCCCTACCGTCTACGTTCAACGTCTACCGTTATGCAGCAACTGCTCTTCCCTGTTGCAGAACTCTTGGGAGCTGTGTACTGACAACCTTCATCACTGTGCATTCTAAATTGGCCACTGGTAATGCCCCGACCTCACATGGCAGATCCTGTGGCCCTTTTCGCAGCACTGGCCCCTCTGACATTGATTGGTCTAACCCCAGAGAGTTACTCAGACAGAAGTTCCAAAACTGCAAACTATGCCAACATCAGCACGAGGGATTTCCACTCTCATTTCCACATTTTCCTGATTTGGCAAATACATTTTTGATCTTTCATTATTGTTGTGTCGAAACTCTCAAGCTCAATCCCCATCAGCATTGTGGAAGTATCTTAACGCAGAGGACTGCAGTGGTTCAAGAAGGTGACTCACCACAACTTTTGCAATGGCAAGTAGAGATGGTTTTGCTAGTGATGCCCATTTCCCAATGGTTGAAAGACTAAAGAAGTCTGAAATGCATTCTTGAGCTAGACTAAGTGTTATTATTGCAAGATTGCACCAATGTAAGAGTTAAAGGGGAAATCGTATATTTTAGTCTGTTGTAAAAAACACAAGTGGGAGCTAAAAACTAATTTTTTTCTCGCTACTTTTCATACAAATTTTTAAAATTTATATGAATAATACAGATTAGTTTAATTTTCAAATTAAATTAATTAAAATAGAAGTCATGTAGGTGTGAGTGTATTGAGTATCTAAAAACTTTAAATCCAATTTCAGATAGTGCTAGCATTTAGGGTGCCTCTGGATATTACATTTCTTTCATCGGGCAAGCTCGTCATTATAATAATTACACCACTGATATTTGAAAATTTCCAAAGTTCTTTGGAGTAAGTCATGAGATCTCTCATTTATTAAAAGTGAAAAAGTTAATTTGAAGAAGCACTCTACTTTTAATTAATCTATTCTCACTTTCCGACCACCTCAGATCACTGCAGAAACTGAGGCCTTTAAAGTTCCTCATAATGGTGGCATTAAGAGCTGGTGTTCTAGATCACCTATGCTCACATCAGTTCAAATAAGGCCCATCTTTCAAAGGCAACTAAAATTTTTTTTCATTAGATGGACATTTTCAAGCCTCACGTTTCACTGCATCTATCAACTAGGTCAGATTAAATTTATTTATTAATCTCATGTGCATTCAAACATACAGTGAAATGTGTCATTTGCATAAGCAGCCAACGCGATCTGAGGATGTGCTGGGCGCAGCTTTCAAGTGTTGCCACGCTTTTCAGCGCCAAGTCAAAGTGGAGCCAAAGTTAATAAATAATTTAACTCCATTCTGTTAAGAAACACGGATGTTATGAATTCTAACATTTTTCTGACAATCATAAAAATTTTATTAAAGGCAATCTTTGGTTATTATGTTCTTTATATTTCTCTGTATTTGATTTTTGACATAATCAACAGCAAAACATATTGAACCAATTATTGAAACTGCTAAAATAATAAAAACTTTGCTCAATAAATGTTATAGTTTTTGATAGCATTTCACATGAAGGTGTAAAACTACTAATATGTTGGTAGTTCCACATATGATCTGAACCTATTTTTCTAATCTTTCTTACAGTACCTACACCAGAGGAGATGTCGAGCCTAACTCCAGAGTCTTCCCCAGAGTAAGTAATTATCTGTCCTGAAGTTCAAACCTCTGCATGAACGATGATGGACCACAGTTTAGATATACAGTACCGTAGAAACCATTTTCAGCATGTTTTTGTCCTCTTTGTGGTGATATAAATTACCACAGAATGTCTAGAAATTACAGTATTATGGTCTCTCTTCTCCTAGTTAACATTTTGTACTTTGACTAGCTGTAAAGTTACCTTGAGTTAGTGATCTGAGGTAGGTCAATTATTATCATATTAAAGGCAAGGCAGGCATGAGCAATGCTATTTTCTTGTATTTTATACCTTTGGGAGGCTTCTAGACCTGCAGATTCCCAGAAACATAGCAGTTAGGCAAAGAGATTTAGGTTGGCGGACTGCCAATTTCTGTATTAACCAGTTCATACAATTTGTAAAAATGACAACAGGACTGCCTTTTCACTGAGTTTATTGCAGCTTTCTGTTCATAAGACCAAGATCTCTTTCCTTAATAAAGTCGGTTTCTCTTTTGAAGATGAGCTAGCAGCTTTGAAGTCATTGTATTATTGTCAACCATGACCCAGTTGGCTTCAGAACCCACTCCGTTCCCTTGACCTAACAAATCAGAGGTGGTGTGGCGCTGATGTCACATTTTCACTTTGAGATGTAGAAGATCCCATGATACAGTTTTAGTAACCAACAGGGACGCTATATCCAGTGCTCTGGCAAATGATTATTCCCCCAAACATCTTTACTAAAGCTGACTATCTCATCTGATAACATTGGATTTTGTGGTTGTTTGCTGTGTGTATTTTGGCTGTATCTACATAACGAACATAATCATATTTCAAAAGGACTTCATTGGCTACATTTTTGGAAGTACTAAAGTAGTAAAAGTTGCTAAATAAATGCAACTCTTTTGTTTCTTTATGTGACCGCTCTAGTGTTTCATCCTATATTTCTAGAGACCTGTTCTGTATATGACATGACAACTGTTTCTGTGGCAATAACCAAATTGCTATGATTTCTGTAATTACAGCAGGAGGAAGATGGGTTTAAAACTGATTTTAACTGCTGAAAAGCAGGTTATATAACAAATCATTGGGTTAGATATGAACTTGTTCTGCTTTAAAGTATTTAACCTTGTTTTGATAGCCAAAGGACTACTGTTGACTGAATACTTTATATCTGGTAGAGGAATGTAAATGCTATTATTCTGACATTCAGATACCAAGTTAGCCTCTGTTTCTATCCACGCAATAATTAATTTTGCTTTGACAGAAATGTAATTTCTATTTTGTTACTTCTACTTCTCACAGACAACTCTGAGAAATGTTTCCTCACTCAATTACTCATTTTTCATATTAGATATAGAGAGTAAGTTTTATCAGGCCACCTGCTATTGTGACAAAAACAACAGAAACTGGCCATGCACCTCAATAAATACTCAAGTTAAGTGGTGTTTTTAAGACAGCCGCATTTTCAAACAAAAACCCATTTGTTATCTTTCACTTTAGTGCAAAGCTGTTGCTACACAACTCATTAATTCACTTTTCAAAGCTGCTCACAAATGCTCCATCAGCTGCAAACTGCTGATGACACTATTTCGTGAGATAGTTTGGACAGAATCATTGCATCTTGCTTAATCCAGAAATCCATATTTCATGTACTTCACAAGTAACTGCTAATTGCCATACCTGATGACGCTTTCATCTCTTTTAAATATTTATCAGTTTGCAATCAAATCTATGCTTTTGTAATGATCAGTGGCTTGTTAGAGTTATAAACCCGCCAAGTTCACTAAAATTAAAACTAATAAAACCAATTTTTCCAGACCCTATGGCATCATGGAATGATAGAATGGTAGGCTGTAGATGTTCCTACACTCAGTTTTTGTGGCATTAAAAGAGTGTTGCAAATCACTCTGATCCTGTTTGAGAAAGTCACATAAAGATCCAAAACTTCAATTGTATGTTTCACAGCCAGTTAATCCCAGTAAAACATAGCCAGTAACATCTCTGTAAGTACACAACTGCAATATAAGGAAGACTGTAATCAAGATCAAATTCAGGTGTGCACATGTATACTGCCAAATGAAACAACATTCCTCCGGACCAAGGTGCACAACACAGTACATATAACTCACCCATAACCTGGGAGACTCCCAGCCTCCCCAAGGATTACATCTGCACCAGGTGCACTGAGATGAGGCTCCTGAAGGACCGTGTTAAGGAGCTGGAGATGGAAATTGATGACCTTCGGCTAATTAGGGAAAGTGAGGAGGTAATAGATACTACCTATAGAGAGGTAGTGGATAGCACCCCTGTGATAGTCCCCCTCAGAAATCGATATATCGTTTTGGATACTGTTGAAGAGGCAGACCTGACAGAGGAGGACCACAGTGAACGAGAGTCACTGTGGTCCCCACATCTGGCACTCCAAGCACAACGCTAATCCTAGATGCATACCTCTAGTGCTACTGTTTGTACTAAATACCAAAAAACTGTAACTTACTCCGTTACTATGAGACTCAACGGTCGCAGGAAGCCTCTTCCCGTCTCCACCGAAGCCCGTTGAGCCAAAGCCCTTTCACTCTGCACCCTCTCACTCCGCAGCCCGCTCCGACGCTACCCGCTGGATATGGCGGTTTTCTTTTTAAACTGTTCGCGCTCAACCAGCTGACGTCACAAGCCTGCGCAGTCTGGCCTCTCTCCTACTCCAAAAATAAAATGTCTTCTTGCTGGAAATCCTTAGCCTCTTACCGCTGTCTTCTTGATCCGAAGAGAAAAAGTCTGCGACTTTCTTCCTCTTTTTAAACTGTTCGCGCTCAACTGGCTGACGTCACGCACCTGCGCAGTCTGGCCTCTCTCCTACTCCGAGAAATAAATTGTCTTCTTGTTGGAAATCCTTAGCCTCTTACCACTGTCTTCTTGATCATGAGGCTAGGGATTTGTAAGTGGCCATGATTTAGATTCCTTCGACAAAGCAATCAAGGCTCACATCTAGGGCCAGCTTCGTTTGCAACTTTTGTCATATGACTAAACGTTTGCCAACGCATGTGCTGGCTTCTGAAGTCAAGTGAAGTTATGTCACATGCACAAGTATAGAGCGATACAGTACAATGAAAAGCTTGCTTGCTACAGACAACGCACAGAATACAAATTATACCACACAGTGAAAAAGAAGAATAAAAACAGTGCAAAGAAAAGACACATGTCTGTGGTAGTGCAAGAGGTGGTTCTTAGTGTTTCATTGCTGAAGTAGTGTTTAGCGTTTTGCAGGTAGGGTCAAGGACCTAATGATTCCTGTTCCTGAATCTGGAGGTATGAGACCTCAGTTTTCAATACCTCTTACCTGACGGAAGCAGCAAGAAGAGGGCATCGGTTGGATGGTGGGAATCCTTGATGATTGACATCACCTCCTTGAGGTAGCACCTCCTACAGATGCTATCAGTAGTGTGGAGGGCTGTGCCTATGCTGAACCATGCTGTGACCACAATTCTCTGTCATTGCCTATGTTCCTGCGCATTGGAATTTCTATACCAAGACATGATGCAACCAATCAGGATACTACCAAAGGTGCATCTGGTAAAGTTAACAGATTATTTGATGGTCTGCCAAATCTCCTTAAGCTGCTAAGAAAGTGGAGGCACTGGTGCATCTTCTTCATGATTGCATCTGTGTGTTGGGCCAAGATATTAATGTCCAGGAACTTGAAGCTGCTTAATCTCTCACCTATAATCCACTAGTGAAAATTGGTATGTGGTCACCTAACTTCCCCTTTCTGAAATCAATGTATTAGCTTCTTGGTTTCATTAATTGTAAGGGCAAGGTTGTTATCATGGCACCACTCAAACAGATATTTTATCTCACTCCTGTACACTGACTCACCGCTACCCAGGATTCAGCCAACAACAGTGGAGTTGTCAGCAAATTTATAGATGGTGTTGGAGCTGTGTGTAGTCACACAGCCAAGAGCATAAAGTGAGTAGCGCAAGAGGGCATGCAGCCTTGAGGTGCATTTGTGATGATGGTCCGTAAGGAGGAGATGTTGCTGATCATCATTGACTGAGGTCTGCTGGTGAGGAAGTCAAAAAGCCAGTTGCAAAATGAGGTACAGATGCCCAGGTCTTGGAGTTGATGATAAGTTAGGAGGGAGTGATTGTACATACAATGAACTGTAGCTGGTATCCAGATGATCCAGAACTGAGTGGAGAACCAATGGGATAGCATCTGCTATTCACCTGCTATGGTATCAGGCAAACTGAAGGGGATGCATGTCTTTTGTGAGGCCAGAGTTGATTTACTTTGTAATTAACATCAAGAAGCACCATTTTAATGCAACTGGAAGGGAGTCATTGAGGCAGTTTACCATTCTATTCTTGGGCACTGATAAATGGCAACCTTTTGAAGCAAAAGGTAACCTCAGAGCACAGAAACAAGAGGTTAAATATGACTGTAAATACCTCAGCCAACTAGTCTCTAGGTATCTTCAGCTCTGTGCCAGGTTTGGCATCTGGGCTAGACTCCTTTCACGGTTCACCCTCTTGAAGGATGCCCTGATGTTGGCTTCGAATTCTGAGATCACAGGGTCACCTGGAGCCATGAAAGCTCATGTAGGTGTCTCATGTTCTCCTGTTCAAAGCATACATAAAAGGCATTGGCTCATCCAGAAGAGAGGCACTGTTGCCTCTTATGCTACCTGTTTTTGCTTTGTAGGAAGTGATAATATGCAAACTCTGCCACAATTCTCAAGCGTCTGTCAGTGTCTCAAATTTAGTCCAGCATGGTCTCTTTGTGCTCGCACTTTCCAACAGAGTTTGGCAATCTGGGCCTCTGGCAAGCTCCATACCACCATGTCAATCATTTGCATGCAGGGTAGGTATATGACCCCATGTACTGATGATACAACTGGTCTTTCCAGGTGCCCACTTTTGGATAAAAAGAGTACCATAACATTTCAAATGAGGGAAAGCTGTGAAATATCTGCAACAAATTCCATGACAAACACACAGAAATACACCACTCTCCACTCCACCCTGAGACTAGATCTGAGCATTGCATTAATTCACCAAGACAAACCCCTTGCTTCCAACTGCTTTCGTCACTTCACCAATTCCCAGACTGATCTGAAGACTCCTTATTCCTCCTAAGGCAGATTTCATGAGTATTATCAAAGAAAATTCTCTCTAAGTCCTCCTAAAGTCTGTCACTATTCTTTTGCAGAGCATGTTCAAGTTTGTGTCCTTTGCAAACTCTATTCCACCTGTTGTATTTTGTGTGATGGGTCAATCATACTTCATCAATTAAGTGCTCAACAGTATAGCAAGGGGCTTGACTTGCTAACAACAGGAATTCTGCAGATGCTGGAAATTCAAGCAACACACATACAAGTTGCTGGTGAACGCAGCAGGCCAGGCAGCATCTCTAGGAAGAGGTGCAGTCGACGTTTCAGGCCGAGACCCTTCGTCAGGACTAACGGAAGGAAAAGTGAGTAAGGGATTTGAAAGTTGGAGGGG
Organism: Mobula hypostoma; assembly: GCF_963921235.1. NCBI lineage: Eukaryota > Metazoa > Chordata > Chondrichthyes > Myliobatiformes > Myliobatidae > Mobula > Mobula hypostoma. Next base: position 35,373,703 of record NC_086107.1, on the reverse strand, counting down.
GAGGGGGAGATCCAAAATGATAGGAGAAGACAGGAGTGGGAGGGATGGAGCCAAGAGCTGGACAGGTGATAGGCAAAAGGGATACGAGAGGATCATGGGACAAGAGGTCCGGGAAGAAAGATGGCGGGGGGGGACCCAGAGGATGGGCAAGGGGTATATTCAGAGGGACAGAGGGAGAAAAAGGAGAGTGAGAGAAAGAATGTGTGTATAAAAATAAGTAACAGATGGGGTACGAGGGGGAGATGGGGCATTAGCGGAAGTTAGAGACGTCGATGTTCGTGCCATCAGGTTGAAGGCTACCCAGACGGAATATAAGGTGTTGTTCCTCCAACCTGAGTGTGGCTTCATCTTTACAGTAGAGGAGGCCGTGGATAGACATGTCAGAATGGGAATGGGATGTGGAATTAAAATGTGTGGCCACTGGGAGATCCTGCTTTCTCCGGCGGACAGAGCGTAGGTGTTCAGCAAAGCGGTCTCCCAGTCTGTGTTGGGTCTCGCCAGTATATAAAAGGCCACATCGGGACCATCGGACGCAGTATATTACCCCAGCCGACTCACAGGTGAAATGTTGCCTCACCTGGAAGGACTGTTTGGGGCCCTGAATGGTGGTAAGGGAGGAAGTGTAAGGGCATGTGTAGCACTTGTTCCGCTTACACGGATAAGTGCCAGGAGGGAGATCAGTGAGGAGGGATGGGGGGGCATCTCCCCCATTTCACGTACATCTGCTCTCACTCCATTCTCCCGCCACCCCACTAGGAATAGGGTTCCCCTGGTCCTCACCTACCACCCCACCAGCCTCCGGGTCTAACATATTATTCTCCATAACTTCCGCCACCTCCAATGGGATCCCACCACTAAGCACATCTTTCCTCCCCACCTATCTCTGCATTCTGCAGGGATCGCTCACTACGCAACTCCCTTGTCCATTCGTCCCCCCCATCCCTCCCCACTGATCTCCCTCCTGGCACTTATCCATGTAAGCGGAACAAGTGCTACACATGCCCTTACACTTCCTCCCTTACCACCATTCAGGGCCCCAAACAGTCCTTCCAGGTGAGGCAACACTTCACCTGTGAGTCGGCTGGGGTGATATACTGCGTCCGGTGCTCCCGATGTGGCCTTTTATATATTGGCGAGACCCGACGCAGACTGGGAGACCGCTTTGCTAAACACCTACGCTCTGTCCGCCAGATCTCCCAGTGGCCACACATTTTAATTCCACATCCCATTCCCAGTCTGACATGTCTATCCACGGCCTCCTCTACTGTAAAGATGAAGCCACACTCAAGTTGGAGGAATAACACCTTATATTCCGTCTGGGTAGCCTCCAACCTGATGGCATGAACATCGACTTCTCTAACTTCCGCTAATGCCCCACCTCCCCCTAGTACCCCATCTGTTACTTATTTTTATACACACATTCTTTCTCTCACTCTCCTTTTTCTCCCTCTGTCCCTCTGAATATACCCCTTGCCCATCCTCTGGGTCCCCCCCACCTTGTCTTTCTTCCTGGACCTCCTGTCCCATGATCCTCTCGTATCCCTTTTGCCTATCACCTGTCCAGCTCTTGGCTCCATCCCTCCCCCTCCTGTCTTCTCCTATCATTTTGGATCTCCCCCTCCCCCTCCAACTTTCAAATCCCTTACTCACTTTTCCTTCCGTTAGTCCTGACGAAGGGTCTCGGCCTGAAACGTCGACTGCACCTCTTCCTAGAGATGCTGCCTGGCTTGCTGCGTTCACCAGCAACTTGTATGTGTGGGGCTTGACTTGCTGGTGGTATTTGGCTTGATAACCAAAGAGGGATTCCACCAATATCTTCCAACCTGAAATAGCACTAAGTACCAATAGTTAGGTCAATAACTCTTGCTCCGTGTGCAAGACAATCCATTCCGTGAGTTATTCAGTACACATTCTGAATGTGTATTTAAGTTCCCATGGTTCACAGATCTCAGAAAAAAAATTCTGTTTTAATGGAATAATTTTACGTGAAATATGGTTATTATGATCTAGTTATTCTATGAGGAAGTAAGAACAAATCTTTTTCAAATCAATGAGGTTGAAAATTTCACATTTTCTGTGGTACACTATTGTTGACTTCATTTGGAGCATAAAACTGCCTAAATTACCACTGAAAAATGAGAAAATGTATTTCCCAGGGGCCACTTAGACACCCAGAAAAGGTCCTGGGTTACTCCTATTTGAGTTGAATTGATTTTCACCATCATAGTTTCTCTGTTTTTCAGAGATATCTGTTGAAATTTCTAGCCTAAGGAATGTATATGGCCGATGATGTTCATGGTATTTCTTTGAAAAGAGATCCGATTAGTCCCTTGCTCAGTTGTTTACTCAGAGCCTGCACATTTTATGTTTATTCAGTTGTCTATTTGCAGGTTACTGTAGAATCAGTTCCCCTTTCAGGGTTGTAGTTTCTGATTACAACAATTTGGTGCATAAATTTTCTTTTCCTGATTTACTGTTTTGTTCTTTTTCCAATTATCTTAAACCTATGTCTTGGGGCTATTGAACCTTTAGCGAAAAGAAACTGATTCTCCATATTCTCTTTCAAAATCAAACCTTCTGTTATCCTTTTGGTATTTGAGATGAATGGCTGTCTCCCTGGTCATTGGATCTTATCACTTGTGCTATGTTAGTAAACCTATCCAGGCACTGAAGTCTTCATAATCCGGTGTCCAGAACTGAACACAGGACTCTAGTCAAGGCCTAGCTATTGTTTTATAAAGTGTTAACGCTTTATTCTTGGCTTTTACAAACCATATAAAGTCAAAGATCATCTTCTCAAGTTGTCCTGTCACCTTCACCTTACTAATCCTACACCTCTTCCAAAACTGTAGCATTTGGAATTGCATCGCCCCTCCGACCAAATTTACTCATTCCATGGTTCTGTGTTAAATTTAATTTGCCATGTATCTGACCATTTCACCAACAGTAACTTGCATTTATGTAGGACCTTTAATAAATCTTTCTGAGTGCTTTCAAGCAAAGTCCTGTCTGATGTTTGTCATCATTTCTTGCAATGCCATTCCCTTTTTTGTGTCATCTCAAATTTCTTACCCCGGACACCTTCAAGGGGGAAGTGTTCCCATCTAACCTATTAATTCCTTTCAAAACCTTGAAAGTCTCCTTGCAAGTTAGCACCAGTACAAGTTGCCAGGTACAGGAAATGCAATCTACTTTATGTAACCTCTCCAATTTAACCTTTGGAGCAGTGGTAAACATTTAAAGAGCTGTGCTGTGCCTGTTCCAACACAAGCATTTTCCCTTTGAAAGTGTCATGCCTCAGTCTGGAGCCATGGAATGATACAGCTGAAGCAAACTGTCTTTTGCAGTTGAGCTATCTGGTTATGAAGGCTAATGTTCTCCTCATTCTCCATGATTAGTTTTTGGTAACCGACTTAGCCCTTTTAACCGACTGCCTGTGCAGACCTCTACATCAAGGGTCCCCAACCTTTTTTGCACTGCGGACCGGCCGAACTGGGTGTTGGGGGGGAGGGGGTAGGCTTGCCAATGGACAAGAGTAGCAGTCAAATACGTTGTGTTTACCCCAAAAAGACTACCATGACCATGAAGCCCTGTGCAGGCACCTGCGTGCGCATGCCTGTGCGTGCCGATTTTTTTCTACAAATCGTTTTTGGTGATTCTGTTCGGTGGGGGGGGGGTGTTAATCATGACTGGAATATAGGTGATAGGTGGCTAATACACTCAATTTCATTTCTAAAATGGTTTATCTAACGAATTTAATATTAAACACACAGCACATATTTTCCTCGCATGAATATAGTGATAAGTCAATTATCAGGGGAGGACAGGGGAGCTTGAAGTAAGTGTTGAACGAACTTCCAGCAGAAGTGGTAGAGGCAGGTTCGATATTATCATTTAACGAAAAATTGGATAGGTATATGGATGGGAAAGGAATGGAGGGTTATGTGCTGAGTGCAGGTTGGTGGGACTAGGTGAGAGTAGCGTTCGGCACGGACTGGAAGGGCCAAGATGGCCTGTTTCTGTACTGTAATTGTTATATGGTTATATAAGTCACTTATAAGTCAATAGCATCATAACATTTTAAGTAACGTTTGGATGTTAAACACACAGCACATATTTTCCTGGTATGAACATATAAAATCATTGCAACACACCAATATCGCTGAATCAGTGGGAGCCCTGGCCTTGTTCCCTGCAACAAGACAGTGCCATCGAGGGGTGACGGGAGACAGCGATACTCGAAGGAGGTTCCTTATATCCAGTCTATTCCGCAATTTAGTTTTCGTTGCATTCATTGCAGAGATATGATGTTGGAAATGGAAGCAACGTTTTCAGTGCTTTCGTGGCTATCTCAGGATATTGAGCCTTGACTTTGATCCAGAATGCCGGCAGAGATGTTATGTGAAACATACTTTTCAGCCCGCCGTCATTTGCAAGCTCGAGGAGTTGATCTCCTTCCCGCGCTGACATAGATAACGCATGGGTAATGACTTCGCGTGCATTCAAGCTCAACAGTGGGCGTGACAGGGAATGAGGAAAGGTGCAGCTGACTCATATCGCCAAATCATATCGTTCCCTCGCAGCCCAGTAGCACACGCTTTGCGGCCCAGCACTGGTCCGCGGCCCGGTGGTTGGGGACCACTGCTCTACATAACTAGACTGTCGCCGACATCTGAGTGAACAGTGTATGTATCTATAATAACTGACACCTCACTGTTAATAACAAATTTCATCATGTTTTCAGTGATATATGCCAATAAAAAATGGAAAAACACAAAAATGTTCTCACCATTAATTGGAGTTCCCCAGCGGACAAAGTTCAAGTCAATTTTGCAGTTTTATTGCTATTGGAATAGAATATTACCATGAACTAATTGAATCCAGGGCGTTATTTAATTAATTCCCGAGGTAATGTAATCTTTAACCCATTTTTCACACAAATGAGCAATTAATTAAGTTTTGGAGATAAAAAAATGCAACTTTAGTTCTTTCAAGTTTGTTGTAGCATTTCTACACTGACAGTAACTGTTAACGTAGAGTTTTCAAATCTCAGCTTCTCACATCTTAATTCACATGACAATTGAAAGAAGAAAAAGTGGCTGTAATATCTGAATCTTTAATAAAAAGTGGTACAACTGGAACTGCCCAGTCCATCAGGTCACTTCGGAGGATTAAGAATTAAATATAGTATCCCTTCTCCGCAAAATTCATCAGAATCTGAAACAGGTTTAATATCGCCAGCATATGGTGTGAAATTTGTTAACTTTACAGCAGTAGTACAATTAATTGGATGATAAATAAATGTAGAGAAAAATATAATTACATTAAGTATGTCTATTAAATACTTAAGTTAAAATAAATTGTGAAGAAAAAACAGAAACAGTGTTCACGGGTTCAATGTCCGTTTAGAGATCAGATGGCAGAGGGGAAGAAGCTGCTTCTGAATCGCTGAGTGTGTTCCTTCAGGCTTCTGTACCTCCTTCCTGATGGTAACAATGAGAAGAGGTCATGTCGTGGTTGGTGGGGATTGCTAATACTGAATGGACACCACCTTCCTAAGGCACTGCTCCTTGTGAAGATGTCTTGGATACTACGGAGGCTAGTACCCATGATGGAGCTGACTAATTTTGAAACTTTCTGCAACTTACTTCAATCTTGTGCAGTAGTCCCCAATCCCCTCCTCCCTCCCCCACCCATACCAGGCAGAGATGCAGTCAGTCAGAGTGCTCTCCACGGTACTTTTGTAGAAGTTTTCAAGTTGACACACCAAATCACCTCAAGCTCCTAATGAAATATAGCTGCATCAATATGTTGGGACCAGGTTATGTCCTCAGAGATATTGATACCCAGGAACTTGAAGCTGTTCACTCTCTCCATTTCTGATCCCTCTATGAGGATTGGTTTGTATTCCCTCATCATAGTTTTTGAAGTCCGCAATCAACTCTTTGGTGGTTGCTGACGTTGAGCTCAAGGTTGTTGAACAACAGTTCTTTAAATAGACTTTTGATTTGAATTTCATTTTATGTAGAGTGAAGCAGGAAAAATGAAGAGGAATGTATCTGTATTTCTTTACTTGCTTACTTCTGGTGCAGCCTTGGCAGCCTAGGTGATAGTACTGCACACTTAAAGCAATCCACAGCCACTGGATTGCAGGGAAAACGGAAGAGAGGAACAAGTTTTTGGTTTTCACTGATGTTCAGGTTCAGTAAATACCTCTTTTGAGCAGACTTCACCACTTTCAATTGTCTATAGTGTACTCTCTTCACCTTAAAAGTCTAGAAAGGCACTAATATGAATCAGTGCATGAAAGCATATGCATACATCAGCAGCATCTGTAATGGGCAATAAAGAGCAGGCAATTCTGTCCGAGACCTTTCATCAGGACTTGATGAAGGGTCTTGACTCAAAATGTTGACTGTTTATTCACTTTTTATAAATGCTGCCTGACCTGCTGAAATCCGACAGCATTTTGTGGGTGTTGCTCTGGATTTCTAGCTCTTGCAGAATCTCTTGTGTTAATGTATCTACCAGTGGTTGGCATCTATCCCGAGTCACCATATGTTCTATATTCTTCAGAAAGTGAGGTGGTTATAAACTCCATTGGAACAAGACTTAGGCAGTTAGCTAATAAATGAATACAGTATGTAACACCCTTATCCTTGATAAGCTAATACCCATGACAAGTGGCAAACACTATTTGTTTCTGTCTGTGCAAAGACCTTAAACAATGGATCACTAATTGTACACATTCGGAAATGGTATTGCAGAGAAGGCCACATTTTTAGAGCATACCTCCATTATCTTGTGGATGGTGCAGACTTAAACACAGAACTCTGCTGACTGTAGGCAGTTCACTGAACCCCCGAATGTTGGGAAATGTTCAAATGTAAAGAAACTCTTAATGGTACATTTCCATACAAATGTGAAATGTAAAGCTAATCTTAGTCAATGGAACTTAATGCTTCCCCTGCCATATGACATCTTCAGCAGTTTAATCAGGTTATCAAAGAATGGTACACTATAAAAGGAGGCAATTCAGCCTGGCAGTTCTGTACCAATTAATTCGAGCCGTTATCATAGATAGTCCTACTCCACAGCTTTTTCCCCAGAACTTTGTAACATTCTTTTAATACTTAAGTATTTATATAATTCATTTTTAAAGCTTCTTTTGAACCAGTTTCCACCAATCTATTCGGCAATTCATTCAAATTCTAACTACCGTCTCTGTAAAAAAAAAAGTTCATCGTCATGACATTTGTCTCTTTTGTCAGTTGACTTCAATCTGAGCACAAAAGCAAAGCAATGTAAATGCTGAAAATATTCACATGTCAGATGTCAATGCTGTCATACCCAGGTATTTCCAAGATTTTCTGTTTTTATTTTAAATCTGAATCTGGTTGTTACTGACCTTCGAGCTGTGGAAACTATTTTTCTTCATGTATCTAATCTCTTAATGGTTTTACATTCTGCTGTCAAACTTCTCTTTACTTTTGCTTTCCAGGGAGATCAATCCCAGTTTCTCTGGTCTATCTAGGTAACTATGATCTCTCAACCCAAGAAATTTTCCAGTAAATCTCTACCCTATGCCCTGCAGAACCTATGTGTCCTTGCTTAGCCCAAAATTAGATACAGTATTTGAACTAGTGATTTGAATAGTTTTATCATATCTGCTGGCTCTTGATAGTGCTTTTGCCTGTAGCTTTTTTGTCAATTCTTTTAGTTTGTTAGGCTCTCAAGCTGCTATTAAATATTTCTGCACAAATACTGTCAGATTTCTTTGTTCTTCTATCCCTCTGAAGTAGGCTGTTTAGCTTGTATTCTATCTCACCATTCCTTCCAAAATACATCACCTAATGCCTTTTAGTGTTAGTTTTTATCTAATACTAACTTGTCCACATTATCTTGCTCTTTAATTATCTTTATTGTTCACTTCACTTCCTTGTTTTTGTGTCATTGTAAGTTTTGAAATTTTGGCATGTATCCCAATTTCAAGTGTCAGTCATGTGTATATTAAAATCCACTGCAGTCCTATAGCCATCTGGGGAATGAATCAAGATGCCGAAATCCTGTCCAGTGTAGAGCTGTTCACTGCAACTGTCTGTTTATGATCTCCTTTTGCTTCTTTAATCCAAAACATTTAATCGCTATGTATTTTACGAGTTGCATAGCTGTCATTGTTATGTCATCCAAAAATACACCATTAACAATTTATTTAACCTCTTTAATGTGCTAAAACATGCCAAGGTGCTCAACAAAGCCATTAAATTAGCTGAACACATTTTGCTCTCAGTAAATCAGTCGCCTTTCCATTTGTGTCAATTTTCTCCTGGACTATTGTTTCCAAAAGCTTTCTGGCTAGGAAAACTAAGGGGATTGGTCAGCAATTGCCTGATTTATTTTTCTCACTGCTTTTGAATTGAGTGTTTTGTTTGCAGTCCTTCACTCCTCTTCTGCTGCTTTCTGCATCTGAGGATGATGAGAAGATTATGACCAGAACTTCCACTATTTCTATCCTTGTTACTTAAAATATATCCATACAAAGCCACTTGATTTACTTAGTTTTTTTACACTCTATCTATTTTTATCTTATCCAGTATATCAAGAACAAAGCCCTTTTCTTTAGGAAATCCCTGTGCAAAGTACTCATTTGGTACATTAGTTGATAGATTTCCATTGATAGGTCTCAATTTTGATTTCTGCTCTTTTTAACAGCCCATTTAATGCTAATCTGCCTTTTGAAAGCTGCACAGTTCATTTGCACATTGACCGTTCATCTTATTTCATTCTTTCCCATTTTTAACACTATCTTTCTGTAAAATATGTATTCAGCCTGATGTTCTTTTGCATTGCAAAGCTGCCATTTGCTTTTGATACGATTGTCATCGGAGAACCTCTGGCTTTTTTTCCTCTTCCTTTTTCCTTTTGGGGAATTACCAAGAATACATGTCAACTATCTCCTTGAAAGTTTTCCTTTTATTTCACTGCTTTTCTAATTGTTAGTCTTTGACTCCAGTGTACCTGGGACAGATCTCCTCAGTTGATTGAAGTTGTCATCCATTTTTGTTCCCATTTTTTTCTTGTCATTGTTCAGAATTAATCTAAACCTTGTATACTGTGATTGTTATTCCAAATTTGCTCAACCATCTTCATACTTCATCCACTTTGAGTTCAACACTGCAATTTTTGCTTTTGTTCCTAGCAATGTATATCTAAGCAGCTCGGTTCCCTTTGAGAAATATCTGGTGTGACTGGACTCATTACTATTTTCATGCTACTTCTGGAAGTTCAACAAGCAAAAATCTGTTTGGCTGTTAACAACCAACAAGAGAACAAACTAATATTCATTTCAATTTAAACCAGATGATAAAACAGGTTGAATACAACCATAAACACAGGGAAATCTGCAGATGCTGGAAATCCAAAGCAACATGCACAAAATGCTGGAGGAGGTATCTCCCTCTTTTCTTCTCGGTCCTGAAGAAGGGTCTGGGCCTGAAACATCGACTGTTTACACTTTTCCACAGATGCTCCCTGACCTGCTGAGTTCCTCCAGCATTTTATGTGTCTTGCTTTAAATACAACTATATTCATTCCTGTACCCACTCCCGTTCTGATGTGTTGGTCCATGGCCACCTCTTTTGCTGCAATGAAGCTGCTCTCAGGGTGGAGGAGCAATGCCTCATATTCCATCTATTTAGCCTGTTGGCAAGAACTTCGATTTCTCCTTCCCGTATTTTTTCTCTTTTTCTCTATTTTTCTCCTTTTTCCTTCCCCATTCTCTTTTCTTCTATTCCACACTGTGGCCACCTACCTCTTCTCCTCACCTGCCTATCACCTCCCACTGGTGCCTCTTCTTTTTCCCTTTCACCCATGGTCCACTCTCCTCTCTTACTAGACTCCTTCTTCTCCAGCTCTTTACCTTTCCCGCCCACTTGGCTTCAACTATCACCTTCTAGTTTGTCCTCCTCCCCATCCCCTCACCTCACCCCACTCAGCTTCCGGTGAGGATTTCTGGTTAAGATTGCGCCAGCGAACAATGATTTGTCAGGCAACATCTTCCAGATAGTCGATCATTTCAGTTTTTCTACAGCTTCTACTTGTTCTTTTTATCTTAATTTAGTTTTTGAAACTGTTGGAGCCTGTGACTTACAGTCTGTAGTTCGATCAGGTGAGCTAGCACTCTGCTGTCCCCAAGAAAACTCCAGGAGAGAAATGTGAGCACAAGCTACCACGAGATGAGGGGCCATGATCAACTATATTTCTCACCGATTAAAGCATTGAGGAAGATTGAAACATCAAGGTTTACTTGGAGGAGAGCAAGCAGTTCTCGGAGGATCCGATGGGTTCAATTGGCTTTCATTGTAGGGGCCGATAGGTTCAAGTCGCTTCCCTCAGAGAGGCCAATGGGTTCGAGTCACTTCCCTCGGAGGGGCCAATGGGTTCGAGTCACTTCCCTAGGAGGGATTGATGGATTCGAGTCACTTCCCTCGGAGGGGCCAATGGGTTCGAGTCACTTCCCTAGGAGGGATTGATGGATTCGAGTCGCTTCCCTTGGAGGGGCCAATAGGGTTGAGTCGCCTTCCTTGGAGGGGCCAATAGGGTTGAGTCCCTTCCCTCGGAGGGTCAGGTGGGTTCGAGTCGCTTCCCTCGGAGGGGCTTCTTTTAGTTATATGTTTCTTTCGTATTCTCACCCATTCTTTTTTGGTGCTGATTGGTGGTGTGGGAGTTGGGTGATATGTTAGTTTTTGGCAAAGGAGGGGTTAGGGGGTTTAGGTTTGTGAGTTTTATTTATTTTGCTTTTCATGCGGGGGGAATTGATGTTCTTTCTTTCAACTACTTCAATGGTTTCTGTATTTTATGACTACCTAGAGAAGGCACATTTCAGAGTTGTATCCTACATACATAATTTGATAATAAAATGAACCTTTGAACCTTTGGAACCTTTCTGGCATCTTCCCCCTCCATTTCCAGTCTCGATGAAGGGTTTCAGCCTGAAACATTGACTGTTTATTCATTTCCTGACCAGCTGAATTCTTCCAACATTTCATGTGTATAGTCTGCATTTTCAGCATCTGCAGAATCTCTAGTGTTTTAAGTATTAAGAACCTAATTTAGCTTGTTAATCTAAATTTATTTTATGTTTCACATCTTACTTTTGACATTATTATGGTCTGTGTACATTTGTCCTTCAACACTATTTAACAAATTCTGGTTTCTGGCTTTTTATTCTTCCTTTCCAATCTTCATGAGGGGTCTCAGCACAATAGGTTGACTGTTTATTCTTCTCCATGGATGCTGCCTGACCTGCTGAGTTCCTCCAACATGTTGAGTGTGTTACCCTGTTTAACAAAAGCAAAGATAAGTGTTAAAGATGACCTGCCCCACATTCACAAAATAATGATCTGATTTAATAAAACTCTTCACTGTAATTCTATTCAAACTTGCATCCAATTGTTAATCAAGCCATCTTGATTAAGGCACAGCATATAAATATTTTAAGATTAGTTTCTCCTACTGATGTGGAGCAGAAGCTCCCAAAAGAGTCGTAATGATTTTATGAGGTGCACGGATTGTATGCAACTCGTAGTTTCTATTCTGAGGGTAACTTATCTCCTAGTCAATACTCAAGTTTTGTTCAGTTCCCCTTTGGTTAGTTAGTAAAGTGAAGTAGATTTTCTTCTCATGGAGCAATTACACTGCAGGAATATGTTCCCCTCTAAGTTTAATCTCTAACGTGCTTCACATCTTGGCACTGATGCCATTCCAGCTGCATTGCAAGGGTCACCAACTATATTCATTATCCAAAACAACAGCAGTGGTGCCCTCTTAATCAGCTTTTTGGCTGCTGATAGAGCAGTAACAGGCTGGAACATTGTAAATGGAAAAGATGAGGTAATGTAATAGTCCACTTTTTAATTTCCTCTGATGAGCCCACAGTCAATTTTGGGACTCAGTGAGCCTCACAGTACAATCAGCTTTGTTAATTGAGCATTAAAAGCAGAGCGTTTATTACCATGCGGCAGTCATAATATTCTGTTGGTGGGTCTTGAAGTTCAGTATACGCAGCTGTTTTCATGATTACCATCAACATTTTTGAGAATTTAAAGATATTCAGGAAATACATATTAACATAATATATCCCAGTGCAGATTTAACAGATTTTAAATCAGGCCATTGTATCTGTTTAACAAGGTGAATTAGTTGGGAGTGTGTTCGCGGGGAAAGGAAATTAATTATTTTATTCAACAGTCCATTATTAACTCTGCAAAAAAGATGAGATTCGCAATCCTACAGCTGTCACAAGATTGCAAATTATCCTTTATCCCATTCATTCATTGGTTTTGTACCATGATGTGGATGATCATGGTCTTTGACCATGATGATCTTGGCAAATTTTTGCGCAGAAATGGTTTCCCATTGCCTTCTTATGGGCAGTGTCTTTACAAGACGGGTGACCCCAGTCATTGACAATACTCTTCAGAGATTGTCTGCCTAACATCCTAACCAGGATCTGTGATATACACCAGCCGCTCATACGATCATCCACTACACCTTGCCCAGGGTGACCTGCAGGATAGCAGACAGAAAGAGCACCTTACTGCTTCTTGGTAGAGATATATCTCCACCCCACCACCCAATCCTTTATCTACCAATGTTAAAATATAAGTTACTATTAAATCCAAACCTTGTCAAGCTATGTTGGAAATCCTTCACAACTCAGAATTGGTTCATGAGAAGTTCAAAACAGAAGATAACTGTGGAGAGGATTTAAGAGAAGTTACTGAACACTTTGGGGGGGTGGGGGGTATGCCTTTAGGCTGGTGGCATTACCACACCTAATGTGATCTTCAGAATGTTCTGTTGAGACCAGGATGGTGTGGGATTTGCTCTCAGAGGTTTAGCAGCACTGATTAAGCTTTCCTAAGCAGCACACAAGGCAGCTCTTACGGTCAAACAAGAACCCAGCACAAAGTGAGTCGTAAGTTTCAGCCAGTTGAAAATCTTTGGGAAGTTAGGCAGGAAATTACAAACTCCCTCATTCTCTTACATTTTCATAATTCCTACAAGTTTCTCATTTTAGTATGGAACAAAACTTTATTTTGATGGCTTTTAAATTGATAGCATTAATTCCTACTAATTAAAATTGTATAATTATAACAAAAATATCTTTCAACTTTATTTTGATAAATCCAGATTAATTAGTCTTAATCAAAACATAAAATGATGGGATCAGCTAGGTCAGGCAGCAATGTATGGAAAAGAGAAACAGAGTTAACCATTTAGGTCGAAGTTGTAGAAGTCAATGGGTTAATGGGCATCATTAGAGGGAGCGAAAATGAGCAATATTTATGAAATGAGTGAATTAAAGAAGGAAAATACAAAGAAATGCAAAAGTTGCAAAATGCAGAGCTGTAACAGTTGCCCAGCAGGTCAATGGAGAGGAAAAAAAACTGTGAGCCAATATCACAGGGATGATTACAACAGAAATGGCCAATTTCCTGAAGTCAAAACAATTTACCTGAAGTTAAATAATTCCATTGCAATGTGCCAAGATGGAAGATGAGCTGCTGTTCCTCAGCGTATGTTGGACCTCTTTATGCCAGAATGCAGAATAAAGTGTTATGCTGCAGAGAAGTGCAGTGCAGGTAAAAGAAGTTGCAAGGTCATAACAAGGTAAACTGAGAGAATCTGGTCCGCCAGAAAAAAAGGAATCACCTGGTAGCCACCCATTTCAATTCTACTTCCCGTTCCCATTCCAACATGTTAGACCATGGCCTCTCCGTGGAGATAAAGCCACACTCAGGTTGGAGGAGCAACACCTTATATTCAGTCTGGGTAGCCTCCAACCTGATAGCATGAACATCAACTGCCACCCCCTCAGCATTTCCCATTCTTGTTTCCTTCTCTCACCTTATCTCCTTACCTGCGCATCACCTCCCTCTGGTGCTCCTCCCCCTTCCATTTCTTCCATTGTCTTCTGTCCTCTCCTGTCCTTCTCCAGCCCTTTATCTCAACTTCCCAGCTCTTTACTTCACCACGTCCCCTTCTCCTGGTTTCACATATCCCTACCACCTTGTACTTCTTTCTCCCCTCCCCCACCTTCTTACACTGACTTCTCTTTCTTTCCAGTCCTGATGAAGGGTCTCAGCCCAAAACGTCAACAGTTTACTCTTTTCCATAGATGCTGCCTGACCTGCGGAGTTCCTCCAGCATTTTGTCTTTGTTGCTTTGGATTTCCAGCATCTGCAGATTTTCTCGTGTTTGTGAAACTTATTGTATTAGCGAACCATTCAATAGTCTGATAACAGCAAGATAGAGGCTGTCCTTGAGGGTGATGGTATGAGCTTTCAGGATTTTGTATCTTCTGCCTAACGGGGGTGGGGAGGTGAGGGGTGGAGCAGAGAAGAAGTCCACGGTGGGTGGAGTCTTAAATTATGCTGGTTGCTTTGCCGAGGTATAGACAGAGTCCATGGAGGAGAGGCTAGTTCCTGTGACGTGCCCTCAAGCTTTCCTCATTCAATATGATCATGGCTGAGACCAACCCAGACCTTTTGGATCAGAAAGGTTTAGAGAGATAGGGGCTAAATCCAGGCAAACTGGAAGAGTTCAGGAAGGAGTCTTGGTTGCTATGGACAGGTTAAGAGTCCTGTTTCCATGCTGTGCAGTGACTCAGGTCCTCGTCCACTTTTAATGATCAGCAATTATTCAAACATCTGACCAGGCCAGACATCCACATTACACCAGCTATAAAGGTGAAGTCATCCAAATCCCTGGAAGGTGTGTTTGATTTAATGTCAGGGCAATTGATCATCATTTTGACAGAGGTACTGAGTATTTCCAATTTTTTTTTTTGATTTTCTCTGCACTCAAGAATTTTCTCCCGAGACCCCCTCAGGTCACCATCCTTCTTTCTCTTTTAAGATGTCTTTTTAAACCTACTTTATTGATCAAGCTATAATGATATTTCTTTAGGTGTTCTGGTATCAACACTGTTTGATCGTGCTCCTGTGAAATGCTTTGGGATGTTTTGAAATGCTGCAGATGCTGTTTGAATAAACATTATGGGGTTAGGCTCCACCTGATAATGATCTTCCCAATGAATTAACTTTGTTTTTTTTTGACAAAAGACCTTGAAGGCCAGTATCAACACAAATTGTGCATTAATGTCATTTTTATCTTATCTCTTGGAATCAGCTCCTTTGGTCATCCTCAGTCCAGGGTTGTATTAAGGTCTAGGACTGTGTAATCCTTCTGAAACTGAGCATCACTGGGCAATTGCTTGTGAGTAAATGCTGCCTGAAAGCACAATCAGTAGCTCCTAACTTCACTTTGCTGATCGTTGGGAATAGACTAAGAACATAAGAAATGGAGGCAAGAGTAGGTAGATGCCAGCATGAGGCTTGAAGAGTCACCTGGATGGAGTTCCTTTTAACTTGGAATGTATCTTAAGTGCTGCAGACAGGATGTTTCAGTGGCCTATTTTCTCTGCTGTGTTCCTTGGGTTCAACTGTTTTTTCTCTTTATAAATTGATGAAACACCAGCCTTTATGATTGTAGAGTCCTCATGAGAATGAAACCCTGGTGAGTTCAAAGGGTATGTGAAACTGGGACCTAGTGAGTTTACAAGTTACATAGAAAGAGAATACTGGTGAGTTTAAAGGGAACACAGAAATATGTTTAAAGCAAATAAGTAAAATGGGGCTCTGGTAAGTCAGGTACTGAATTGTCGGGATTTCAAAACAATGGGTAACTTCAAATTTTATTTTCATGCTTTCACCCTGGCCTTAGCTGATTTTGAGTTGAAGATGTTAAATGGAGTCTCTTCCTGTTAATTGTTTCATTATGTGCCAACATTCTTGACTGGACATGGCAGGACAGCAGAGATCTCAACTGATTCATTGGTTTTGCGAGTGTTGGCTCTGTCTATTGTTATACTGTTTTTCATTGTTTGGTAGTCTTGTGTTTTGGCTTTCCTGAGTTGGCACATTGTTCCACATTTCTAACTAAACCATTGATTTAATAGTAGTGGAAGTATAAAAGTGAAGAAATGTACTGTGTTTCGAGCTACATGGTGGCAGTATTAAAATGGTCCTGTTGCTGATGCCTCACAATAACCGATGGATGCCCAATTTTGAGCTGCATCTTAAATACCTTGTTATAAGTTGAATGGTTAGCAAATGTAAATTAATTTCAAATTGTTGTAAGCAGGAAAAAAATTACTTCAGATTACATGATGCAGTTGACTCACTGCACAAAAGACTGAATAAAATGCATTAATTAACAAATCTGTCTTTTAGCTGTCCAGGTATAGGTGGTATTTACGCAATCTTTTAGTATCATGTTCTTGAAACAGGGATCTAATATTTTCTTGACAATAATTGCTCACAGCTGTGCATGAGAACAGGTTTCAATGTTTGTCTGGTTCCATGGGAAATCCTTTTGATAACATGATAGGTTTGACAAATTGTGATCTGACACATTAACACATGTATTGAGGAACTGTTAAAAGCTGACAGTTCTTCCTTTACTTGTCCAACAGCTTATGGCATGATTAGTTAACCCAAGTTCTCTTCAATCAAACGTGCACTGTGGTAACCCATGTGAAATAATGAGTAATGGTGACTTGTTGAGTGGTTTGAAAATGTTTCGGAAGTTGATGATAAAAATATTTGTTTCTAATTATTTAGACTTGCCAAAAAATCATGGTTTGGTAACTTCATCAATCTGGACAAAGAAGAACAGATATTTGTGGTGATCAAGGACAAGCCATTGAGTTCCATTAAGGCAGACATTGTCCATGCATTTCTTTCAGTAAGTAATAACTTTTGTTGAATATATAAGGGGAATTCTAAGATTTTCATCATTGCTGCCAATTAAGTGGATGCTGTCTTGATGACCTTCAAAATATTTTTACATTCATTAATAAATATAGCACACGAAGTTTAGCTACTTTGGCTAGAATATGTGAAAAATTATTTTCTAATGACAAAACCCTTATTAATTGGTAACTTCTCACCCGCAATCTGACTTGAGGAGTTTTGTACCCACAGCACAAAACTGTTCAATTGATGTGAAATGATGTGAGCATATGCCACGAACTCCCGTGGTGCATGGCATCATGACCTTGTATACACGATTAAGAAGAATCATTAAATGGATGTCTAGAATCTTTTCTCGAGAGGAGGAGTTACAATAACGATGGGCTATTGTGTTCACATTCTAACATCTATGTCAAGCAAGTATCTTGTTAACTTCGTAAAATTTACGAAGAACTGGGATAAATGCCACTATAATAACAGAGCAGAATACAAAAGATATTCTTACCATTTCAATAAATTACTATTTTGGCCTTCAGGAAGAACTGTTCATGTATGAGATTCAATGATTT
This sequence comes from Mobula hypostoma, assembly GCF_963921235.1. Classification (NCBI taxonomy): domain Eukaryota; kingdom Metazoa; phylum Chordata; class Chondrichthyes; order Myliobatiformes; family Myliobatidae; genus Mobula; species Mobula hypostoma. Next base: position 35,356,314 of record NC_086107.1, on the reverse strand, counting down.
TTTTTTGTATTTCTGAGAACAAGTTAGCAACAGGTGTGGGTATCATGCCAGAATTTTCATGGTATTTCACACAACCTGTACACAAACCCTTTAAATCAAGAAGTGGAACCTGGTAACATAAATGTAAAGGAGTTTTGAAAGGTGTTGAAAATAACATTGGGTTGCATCAGTTATAATCGTGCAGATCTCTTGAATCTGGGATTTTTTTTTTGATTGAAATATTGCAAATTATATAAAAACAAAAAACGCTGATGAAAGGCACCAACACCATCTCTGCTAAATCCTCCAAAACCAAAGTCGCTGCCCTGTCCCAGGGTGATGTCCACAGCACTGAAGCCCTGATCATGCTCAACCAGCTTCATTAGAAGGTGGCGGGAGGCAAATGTGTGGTTGGGAACCCTTCTAATTGCACGTCGGATAGGAGACTTCTGAAGCAGGGTCTCTACTCCATCAGAGCAGTGGCTTCTGGGGGGACAGAAATAACACAAAGGTGTTCTCAGAACCTCCTTTAAAGAGGTAGCATTCTCGCTGCTTTATGCCTGCCACTGAGCCTATCTCACTTTAACCACTAGACAAGCATCCAGAAAGGTAACAAGCACTTTGTTTCCCCAATAGGAGTGTAGACCAGGTGTACGCAACTTAGTCATCTATCTAATCAAGCTCTATTTGTCCCTCTTGTAGCCCCAATAGTGATCTTGCACTGGCCTCAGAAACGCAGGACCAGAGTAGAAGTATTTTCAGTGCCAAGGGACAACTTGTGGATAAGAAGAAGATAAAATGTGTGCATTATGTGGCACACATGTATAAGAGTGTCGGCAGATTTGAGCATCACAGTACGCGCATCAACAGAACCACACTTTGACAATCTGAGCTTCCGAGTACTAATGGATTAAACAGCAAGTTGTCTCTAAGGCAGTGTTCACTACCTCTGATCTTCTTCCAACTTTTGGCTTGGTGATTAGCAGCCTGGGGCTGCTTCTAGTCTCTCCAAAGGAAAAGGGAATCATTAGTTATCCCAGAAAGCAGCAAGCATTAAAAACAGTGGCCAGAAACAGTACATCAGGAAAAGCACAAGCCGCCTGGTTTATAATCCAGTTCCACCTCCCACCTAGCCACACCCATTAGCAATCACTTCCCATCTCCTCCTTACTCTGCCTCTCTCCTTTCACAGCGAATTCTTGTTCCTGCCCTGCCTCAGATTCCCTACTTTATCCTCTCTACCTTTACCCACTTCATTTGTTATCATTTACCTATATACGTGTATATAATGTATATAGAAACAAGACAATGTTTCTCCGAACTATGATGTAAAGCACAGTAGTACACATAATACATGATACCTTATGAAGGTAAGGATAAAATCTACAGATGAATCACACATAAATAGCAAACTAAAGTGCATTAATATTAAATATTGTACTGGAACAGATTAACTAGTGACACATCAAATATTATGCTGCAAGGAGTTCAGAAGCCTGATGGACTGGGGGAAGAAACTGTTTCTCATCCTGACCATTCTTGTTTTTATGCATCAGAGTCTCCTGTTTGATGGTAGAAAGTCCAAGAGGATGCTGAATGGTTGGGTGGGAACTTTAATAATACTAAGGCCCCTGCACATGCAGCACTCCTGATAAATATCCCCAATGGATGGTAAGGAGACCCCTATGATCCTCTCAGCTGTTCTCAAAGTCCTTTGTAGGAACGTCTGGCCTGATGCTTGACTACTCCCATACCAGATGGAGATGCAACTTGTCAGGACACTCTCAGTGGTGTTCCTGTATTCCCTTTCCCATCAGCCTTTCTATCCCCTCTTCCTTCTTTGACCTCTTTTCATACTTCCCTCATCTTCTCCCTTTTCCCTCATAGTTCCCCATCCACCTTTATCTCCCATTTCCTGTCTCCTACCCAATTCATGTTTGTCCTTCCACTCCATGTCACCAGTGAAGCATCTTCTCCACCCTGGATCAGAATCAGATTTAGCATCACTAACATACGTTGTGAAATTTGTTTTCTGCCAGCAGTACACTGCAAAGACATTTTTTTTTAAAATCTCTATACGGTATATCGTAATAAAAAATAAACAAACAAGCTTTATTTGACACATGCAGTGAAATCTATCATTTTCATCAAATTAAATCAGTGGGGATTGTGCTACAAATGTCACACTTCTGGCACTGACAGCATGCACAGTACTTACTAAATCTAATGCTAACCATACATCTTTGGAATATGGAAGGAAACTGGAGCACCCAAAGGAAACCCCTTATAGACAGACTCCTTACGGACAGCGATGGGAAACAACCCTGATCGATGAATACTGGCACTGCTGCATTATAAAGAGAGAAAAAAGGACTAGTGAGGTCGTGTTCATGGGTTCGTAGACCATTCAGAAATCTGATGACAAAGGGGAAGAAGCTGTTCCTAAAAGATTGAGTGTGGGTCTTGAGGCTCCTGCTCCTCCTCCTTGATGGTAGTAATGAGAAGAGGGCATGTCCCCGATGATGAGGATCCTTAATGAAGGACAACATCTTTATGAGGCACCGCCTCTTGAGAAGGTCCTCAATGGTGAGGTGGCTTGTGCCTATGATGGAGCTAGCTTCATTCAGAAGTGACTTCTGATCTCAGTTCCAGGCGTGAGTGCATAAGTTATGCATAACTGCGAGAGCCAGCAAATCTTTGCAGACAGGCCTCGCTGGAAAATCACCACATTTCACCAACGATTTCACTGTGTGGTATGAATAAGTGCCTAGGACACCAATTAAATATTTGAATGAATTGAGTATTATCGTGCGCAGCTCATCAATGAGATACGTGTAGCAGGTCTTTTATGGTCAAAAATGAATTCAAGTTAAAACTTGTTTAAAAATCTGTGTGCATTTGTAATTTTTTAAAACATTAATATTAATCAAAATGGGGAAAATAGACTGCTTAACTTCATTGTTGTTGTTGTTCGTCCATCGTACATCGATGAGGACCTCGACACCTTTATTGATGGTGTCGAGACCAGCGCGTGACTTGGATTTAAGTGAGGGAGAGTTGTGCAGCGTCAGCCTCACTCTCTCTTCCCAATTCCCGTCTGGATCCAGTGGCAAGACAGAGTCGAGACGGCTGGAGATGGGACTAGGCGCAGTGGATGACCAGGACGTCTTCTGTGTCTCGTCCTGCTCTACACGTTCCACGACGCTTGCAGAGGCCGCCTTCTTGACCGTTGGACCTTCCATTGGTCTCGTCCGCTCAATCCGCCGGAGTCTGTCTTCACATGCTGGGATAGACAACTCCCTATCTCACCGAGGGTTTGAGACCCGTCGGCTACCCTCACCTGGTTTAGCTGGCTTGTCGAAGCCATTGCCCGGGGTGTGGCCGCTGTCGCATGCAAACAGCTACGGGGAGCCACAGGTGAGAGCTGAGTGCCAGGTGGGGACCACAGGTGGACTAACCGCCTTGAAAAGGACGCGACATGTTACCCCACCAGAGGTGATACCCCTCCCTGACACCCCATACACCCCTTCATTACATTCTTAATGAAGGAAGGTTCCCCCATTCAGTTGGATGAGTCAAATAAGAATTGAGTCTGCCTTTAGCTTCCTATAATTTTGAGTTACTTCTGGCTCAACACTGAGAATATTGAAGGAGAAGGAGGTCACAGGCACTGCCGGCTGCACTAAAATCCAGAATCTGAATTCATTTGCTTTGCATTTACCCGGCAATTTCAAGCTGATGAGCTCTGAATATCATCAGTATGACAGAAGAGGCTACATTTGTTACAGGCACCTTCCTTGCCATACTTCTCATTCTGGAAAGATACAAAGAAGGCAGGAATGAATGTCTTTAAATCCTTCACTGCAATCTTGGAAACGTTTTAAAACAAGATGTTGTTACTTCAGTTCTGCTCTTTTTTAACATGGGTTTGAAGCAGTGTCCTTATACGTTACTAGAGGTTACCATGGCTAACTTTCTACAGTGCTTTTATTGACTCCCATTATTAAAGCTTGTTAAACTTCATAAGAAGAGAGCAATGATAAGAGATGTTGGCATGAATAATGACTACTTTCTGGCTCTGGAGGTCACAGTTTTCAGAAAATATTATTTTAAATTGATTGTACATGAATGCAGATGACTTCACATCGGGGAGTTCTCTGAATAAATGTTCCAATTCATGCCTCAAGTCCGAACTTAACATACTTCTCCTGCTTAACAATTTGTTGGTGTCATTTACATACAGTGGGTGGACAGGGTGATTAAGACCTTTTTGAATGTTTTAACCTTGTGCTGTTGAAGGGAACTGAGAAGCAAACTCTCAGTACAATCAGGGAAACTGTTTTTCATTCACTTGCACAAGCACTGCCATAGTGACAGAGAAGTGCCATTTTAAAATCTGAATGCCTAAAGATTCCAGACAGACAAATTCTCTAACTTATATCAATGTGATTATTAAGATGCTTTTCTTTCTTGAATCATAATTATGAAGTTCAGGAGTTGTCGATCACTGTATGTGACCCAGGAGACAATAACACAGCCAATCTCTGCCAGGACACAAATTGGGTTCCCTGGCAGAGTTTATCTGTACAATTGTAATGAACACAATGTAAATGCACTTGACGCTCTAAAGTTGGCAACATTCAGTGTTGGATCTTTCGTGATGCCAAGGTGAGACTTGTTCCTCTAAGTGCAAGATCTAGCAATAAAGGCATGAAGTTGGTCTTTGGCAGCAGCATGATACAGGGAATGGTGAGTCATCTGCCTGTTTGACAGCTGAGGAGTGACGTCACTTAAATCATCATTAAGAGAAGAAAGAGGATTCGAATTGTGCAGCAGTTGTTTGAGAACGTGATGCTTATCAACAGGATGTGGCTAAAACTGAAATAATGGCAATAAGGAAGAATTTGATAAGTGATTAAGGTTTGGAATTTTATATTTATGTAATATTTGAGTAATCTTGTAAATATATTTAATTAAGCACTCTTGTTCATTCAAAAATTCCTTATGGGTTATATATACATATAAATATGTGAATTGCATATGTCATCACACTCACTTACAGTGAACATGAAGTTAGATTCATATTTCAGACTCCCATATCTTCCTTTGAATTAGTTTAATGTTTTGAAGTTACAAACTATGACATTGGTGACAAGCTATTTATAAAGTGAAACAGAGATAGTTACCGACCTGTTGAAGCACAGCGAGTCATTTGAACTAAATAAAATGCAGCAAGTAAAAAACCACAGCCCAGTACACACTCAAGCATTCATGGTTTAAAAAAAAAATGCATACCATCTGTTCTTCGGAAGGAAAGGCATGATAGAGTTTAAAAAAGAAGAAAACAGAAGAATTCAAGGGTTCATAAAAATGAATATTGGGTGATAATAATCATTTTAAAATGAGCAGAAATGGCTGACTGCATCAGAAAGATTGGCATGTTTGATTCCACAAGAGATAGTTGGCTTATGTATATTGAGCAAACTGAACAGTATTTTGAAGCAAATGAAATAGCCAGTGAGAAATGAGTACTAATTTTGCTGACTGCAATGGGTTGTAAGGCATACAGTTTGCACTGAGGTTCAACTGCTCCAACCAAACCATCTGAAATGAGCTTTGCTGATATTGGGAAAGTGATGCAGGAACATTTGGAACCAACACCATTTTTGATTGCAGAACACTTTAGGTTTCATAAGTGGAATCAAAAAGAAGAGGGATCCATTTCGATGTACGTGGCTAAATTGAAGAGATTGTCTGAGCATTGTCAGTTCGGTAACGGTCTTAAATGTTGCACTGACAGAATGTTTAGTTGGTGGAATTTGACAAGAAAACATTCAAAAATGGCTCCTAACTGAAGCACAACTTGCATTTAAAAGAGCAGTTATAATAGCTGTATCAATAGAAACATTGAATTGCAGTCAGGAACACAGAGTATATCAAACAGGCAAAAATAAGTGGACTGCACAGAGAAGAGAAAAAGATACAATGTCAAGTTGCAGTTTCAAAAAGCACCTATCTGCATGCAGTTGATGCAAAATCTAATAATGATGAGAGCGACACAAGATTAAGTAGCCTTGAGGTTTACAGTGTGAACATTCGCAATAGACAAGCAATATGGCTTCTGGCAGAAGTGAACAGCAAATTAATTAAAATGGAAATGGACACTGGCTCAGCTGTTTCAGTCATTCCACAAAATGAGTTTGAGTGACAGTTCAAAGGTACTAAACTGAAGCCAGCAGATATCCAACTAAGAACTTACTGGAAAAAAGGTAATTCCTGTTGAAATGACATAAGTGACAGTGAAATACAATAACCAACAAGCCACATAGAGATTTTATGTGATAAAAACAGGAGGAACAGCATTGTGGGGACATGATTGGCTGAGACAACTACAACTTGATTGGAGATCCATCCACTAGTTGCATGCCACATTCCTTGCAAGAGAGTCAATTGAAACTAAATTTTATAAATTACTGGATGATGCCATAACTATATGTTGTATTCCATGAACCATTGCCCAATAGAGGGCAAACAGGTGTTGGTACCAACTTCTGTGCCTTTGGTTAGCAAGCACACTGGACCAAGGAAAAACCTTGCTCAGAGGAATCATGAAATTGGTTCAACTACGACAGTTTTTGTAGCCAACATATCTGGGAAAGCTTCTGATTTGTTAAACAGGCAGCCATTTGCAAAATGTAGCTTGGTTTTATGCCGGAAGAAAGTTCAAAGAGCTTCAGGAAAGTTGCAAGCGTTCGGCTTTTCTGAGTATAAAGAATCAGAACCTATGCTGTGTCCATTAAGGTTTTGCATGAACTTCAAGTGGGAGACAAAAGCTGTTTCTAAAAGTAGATGCAGTGACCAAAGCCCAGCTGGATGAGTGGAAGAGGAAAAAGATTGGAGTCAATGGAGATATGAAAACATAGGATTTGTTAGATGATGTTGCGGATGAGGAAAGCAAGAGGAGAAATCAGGTTGTAAGGGAAGGATTAATAAGAGAATACTCCATTGAACTAAATGCACCTTCCCAAGACCAAGATGTACAAAATAGAAGAAGAAGGAAGGTGGCTGCCACTGTCGGAACCACTTCCTGCAGCCTCTCAGTCAACTCCTACAACCGCCATGGAAGTGGCCCCTAAATCTGAGATTGTTTCACAGCCACAAATCTCATCTGCCAAGCAGAGTGATCTCCCTTGTCAGGAAGGATGTTATCCAACAAGAGTAAGAAATCCTCCACAACGATTAAATCTTTAGGCCTGAATAAAATTTACTATTCTGTGGATGCTTGCAATATATATATATATATAGTTGAGATTTAAGCGTTGTTCATTTCAATAATTAATTACAGGTTATATGTATCAATACGTGAATTACATAAGTCATCACACTACCATGTGATATGTGTGCACCTCGTTTAAATTACGCGAAGTTAGACGCACATTTTAGACTCCCATGTCTTCTTTGAATTAGTTTAATGATTTGAAGGTACAGACCATAACAATTGATACATAGAAAGATACAAACTATGGAGAAAGAAGGAGTAGTGAGGTATTTTTGTGTGTCTATGGGAAAGGCATGCCACAGACAAGATGGATCAAAAGATGTCCTCCTGTTCTCTAAATTTCGTTTGTGCTATGAAAATAATAGGAGAAAAGTTCTAAAACTAGAACAGAATTCAGCTCAGAGGTGCTTAAGAATGTCATTCAAGCGTATTCACTTGTACCAACTACATAATATTCTGAAAGTGACTGCTGGTTTGTCTGCTTTGCCATTGGAAAAGCATTAATTTATTTAAAAGAATTTAAAAATTAAGACACCTGCATGCTTGTCTGAAGTGCCTGACTCTTCATTGTATGCAGTGATAATCCTTAAAGAATTTCAAGCCTATTTCTGTTATTAACTAATGCTGTGTTCATTTCCTGAATTGCAGATCCCCAGCCTAAGTCACAGTGTCATGTCTCAGACAAGTTTCCGAGCAGAGTACAAGTCCACTGGGGGACCAGCTGTGTTTCAGAAGCCAGTTAAATTCCAGGTGGACATCACTTACACAGAAGGCAGTGAGGCACGGAAGGAGAATGGGATTTATTCAGTCACCTTCACACTGCTGTCAGGTAACAGCTACAACAAGGGTAATGGGAGTAGCTGTAACCTTATTAACGACAGGAAGGGAAGTAGGAGGGCCATTTGAACACACTCTGATTATCTCTGGAACCTCTACATAATGTTTCATTTCTGAGTAATATTGCATTCTGTGTCTCTTTAGGTCATCAATGATGTATTATTGCAGACACTGGAACAGATGGGATATGCATATTGAATTCAAGAGGGGAAAGAAAACTTAGTGGGCAGATAACAGCTTTGAAGGAATTCCACAGATTAAACATAAAACTGAATTCTAATGCATTCTAAAAATTAAATATTGATTTTTTTCACTTCTGTGAATGCTTCATCCAAGAAATATAATTATAAAAAGAAATACGTTAAGCTTATTTTCACAATATCACAGTTAAGCCCTTTTTAGCTCTCAGTAGATTGTCTGTCCTGTCTTTTAAATTACTCAAGTAATTTTGTGTAAGATGACAGTCTGAATCAAATTATGGCTGTAACGCAGTGCATTTACCTAATTTGTCATTAAGAGTTGAAAAAGGATCAGTTATCTCTTCCCAAATTTAAGGACAGAATGTTTCTTTTTTGAAATATATTATAAAGGGGCATTTTACAGTAGAATACAATTCTATTCCGAAATTATTGGCTGTTTATAGAAATGGTCTGGAACAATGATACAAATTCATTATCGTCACTGGCAGATCGATCCCGACCTTTTGAAGCCATGTTATTTTTTTTATCTTATTTGTATTAGAGAAAGTGTTAAAATACTATTCAGATAGCTGTTAGCATTGCAAATATAAATAACAGTGCTTCAAAACTGTGACCTGCACAGGTGTTTTCCCTGTTGTAATCTGTAGAGCTGTGGCTGAATATGTGCAAAAGTTCTGATTTTCCAATGAGTATAAAACAGAATATGCTTGGAACATGGAGCAGGTCAGGCGGCATCTGTGGAAAGAGAAACCAGGTTGACACTAAAAGTCAGAACTGAATTTTGCCTGTCCTACTGAGTTTCCAACATTTTCTACTTTTGTTTCAGATTTTCGGCACCTATACCTTTCTTGATCTTAATCTTGAAGTTTTTGACACTAGTTCAATTTTTCTTGGGTTATTCCAGTAGAATATCAATATATATGACCAGAAACAGAGGTGGATTGACTTGGCCAACATGTAATTTAATAGTTATGTCATCAGTGGCCTTGAGGAAAACAGTGCATGAAACAGGCAAAAGCCACTTCAATGTAACACTGATAAATAATCCTGCTGCTGTGGTCAGAACTTGGTTAAATTTCAATTGAGAATCATAGAAGGAATTATGTTATACTTCCGAAAAGAAAGCAATTCCCACCCCCGCCGCCACCCATGTTCCCATGTTTACTGTAACGTTATTAGCAGATAAAGTTTAAAGTTTGTGGGGGAGGGTGAAGGGAGGAGCCACAGTAAACAACTTGCTTTCAAAACCAATTTATTACAATTTATGATATAAAATTTGTGAATAATTAATGGAACGCCAACTTCCATTGACTTTATTGATTTGTTGAGGTACAGCACAGCATAGACCCTTGCATCCCTTTGAGCCACGCCACCCAGAAATCCCCCGATTTAATCCTAGCCTAATCGCGGGACGGTTTACAACTACCAATTAACCTACCAACCAGTACATCTTTGGACTGTGGGAGGAAACCGGAGCATCTGGAGGAAACCCACATGGTCACAGGGAGAACGTACAAACTCCTTACAGACAGTGACAGGAATTGAACCCAGGTCACTGGTACCGTAAAGCGTTGTGCTAACCACTATGCTACCCTGCCATTCCAGCACAGACTTGTCCCAGAGATATTCTTCTAGCAATTTGATGGTTGATTGAATAACTTCCATATCAATATCAGCATTGTTTTTTTTTTAAATTAGTAACTAGTGAAATTACAGTAAAATATAGTACCGTCACAGCACGACATTATTCCAGCTCAGGGTGTCAGAGTTCAATTCCAGTGCCGTCTGTAAGGAGTTTGTACATTCTCCCCATGGCCACATGGATTTCCTCTAGGTGCTCCGGTTTCCTCCCACTGTCCAAAAATGTATCAGTTAGAAGGCTAATTGGTTATTGTAAATTGTCATGTGTTAAATAGGTGGGTTGCTGGGTGGCATGGTTTGTTGGGCCGGAAGAGCCTGTTCTGTGCTGTATCTCTAGATAAATACACAAACAAGCAAATAAAAAAATAGATAAATAACTATTTTGATTATATTTGTTTTAAAGGGACACACTCAAATATATTTTGACATTGCTAGATGGGTACTCTAATCGGTCTCCCTTTTTAATCTCTGACACAGAAGCCACATTTTGCCAGGGTAATATGTTCAGTAAAGCGTATTCCCAAATTGATCTTCATTTTGCATAATGCAACACCCACGCTGATCCCTGTCTTCATTCTGAGTCAAAGGTGGCAGTACAAAGTGCTTCTGAAAAGAATTTCTATTTTAAGAACCTTCGACAACAAAAAACCTCTGACCTGACTGCATTCAGAATGACAGTTGATTTAAGCTCCTCCAACACGGCAGCTCAGTGATTGGTGAAGAGAGGATAGTGAATTGTAAAATCAAATTTACAGCACTATAAAGGACTCTGCAGGTAATCATTAGTGTGTGACAGCCTTTCATTAAAGTGGCACTAACTTCACTCCTGGGAAAGATGAAGTAACATTCACTTGCAAAAGATATGTTTGTGCTAAATGACTCATGATGCAATTTGTGTCATTGCACCTTACTTTTAAGTTAGAGTAAGAAAGTTACCAAATATTTCATGGTTACATTATTAATTAATAACCAAAGGGATGGAGCAATCAATAATTGCCAATAACCTGAAGACATAGAGGTTTTATATTTCAGCCCTCTATAACATTACTTTAAAGAAGAGGACTGGAATATGTTAGCTTCCAGATTTCATTAGAAAGCTACTGGCGATGGGGAGGAAACTTTCAAAAACAGGGAAAGATCATACAGTCTAGAAGCAACTCATCAGTACATTGCTGCTCGATATGGGATCTCATGGCTGGTGAGAAGATCTGTCACGGAGTTAACATCATAGTGTCAGGAAGCATTGAAATAGGCCCATTGATACAAGTGGTCCACGCCAACCAAGATGCCCATCTAAGTTAGTCCCATTTGCCATGTTTGGCCCATATCCCTCCAAACCTTTCCTAGTACCTACCTGTCCAAGTATTTTTTAAATATTGTTAATGTATTTGCTTCAACCATATCTTCTATCAGCTTATTCTATGTACGGACTACTCTCCAGGTAAAAAAAAAAGTTGCTCCTTAGACTCCTATTAAATCTTAACCCTGTTACCTTAAAGCTACAGCCTCAAGTTCTTGATTCTCCAATCATGGAAAAAGCATTTATCCTATCCATGAACCTCTCTACGATCACTCCTCCTTTACCTACATTCAACCTCTATCCATAACTCAGTCACTCAGTCCAAGCAACATGTTCGTTAATTTCCTCTGCATCCTTTCCAGCTTAATGGCATATTTCTGACAGTAGAGTGAATAAAACTGAACACAATATCTTAAACATAGCCTTGTATAATTGCAATGTAACATCTCAACTTCAATGCTCAGTGCCCTGACTTACAAAGGCCACCCTCACCACCCTGTCTACCTGTGACACCACTTTCATGGAATTGTTATACTTTTAAAAATATCCTAATTGGGTTCTTCTAAATTCATGAAATTGGCTTGGCTTTGCAGAAACCCATTTCCATTTTCCACAAATAAAAATTTGATAACATTTCTAGCTGATTAGCATTTTTCTAGTTAATTAGCATTATCCAGACCAACATTTACAAGCCCCTACCTTATTTGATTGGGTAACTTCACCACATCCCCAGTAGCAACAGGGCAAGACTCCTGTGCTTAAGCATTGTGGAAATGACCCTTTTAACTCTCCATACCTCAGGGCTGTGTGTACATCTCCCCACCAACACATTTAGTGCAGCAATAGCTGCATTATCTACCCACCATTTCATTTTCAAATTTAAATATTAATATATTTACATCAGCAAAGGCTGAAGAATGGGCTGTGGCTTTAGTTAACTCCGTAAAACAAGGAAGAACTTGTTCTATTGAAATACATTATTATTTATGTCAGGAGAACAAGTTTCATGATTATTGGTGTGTAACCACTGATGTCTCAGATTCCTAAGATTCTTCTTACAGCCTGAGAATTGGGACAGTGTGCCCACTAACATATCCACAACTGCAATCTCATCGGTTCTGTTATTGACCAAAAATACTCTCAATTTCTGAGCGACCGGGCACAGTGACATGTTGTGTCCAGAGGACTGCTGAAGGAGCTGCAAAAGCATACCTGAAGAAAGGAATTGGATTTTAAATAGCAGTCAAGATCCTCCAACATCAGCAAAAAATTACAAGAATGTCATGGAGAAAATGTAACACGATATTGCTGGGACTCGTATACCTGGGTTATGGAGTTAAGTAGTTCAGAACTTTATTCCCTGGAGCAAGGAGAATGAGAGGCGATTTGATAAAGCTGTACAAAATTATTAGAGGTATAGATGAGATAAATGCAAGTAAGCTTCTTCCATTGAAGATGGGTGAGATCTGAACTAGATGCCATAGGTTAAGGGAGAATGATGAAATATTTAAGAAAAACCTGAGGAATTAGCTTCTTGACTCAGAGAATGGAACGAGTAGCCAGCAGAAGAGTTGGATGCGGGTTCGGTTTCAACTTTGAAGACGAATTTGGATAGGTACATATGGATGGAAGGTTTATGGCCCAGGTGCAGATCAATGGGACTAGACAGAATAACACTTGGGCATGGACTAGATTGCTTGAAGTGCCCATTTCTGTGCTTTATTTCTCTATCAATCTAGCCTGCAATTCATTTGTCAAGACTTATGTTTAGTATTTTGTGAGGAACCTCTATTAAAAGCAGCCTATCTCTCCACAAGGAATTTGCATTCAGTTGCTTCCCAGAAGCAGCTAAAAGTGTATTTCATTCATTTTAGAAATATTATAACAAAAACATTTGTTGAAGATTCAGAAATGGGATCACATAAAGTAGAACAAAAAAAAATCCAAGGAGAAGATAAGGAAAATATAATTGAGTCCAAAACTGTGAGCTAGTGTTTGCCACATTTTTCTGGAAAAAGTTTCACATAGCAATAGTGGCAAACAATCATTATTTTAATTTCTGTGTGATAAAATAATAAAATAGATAAAGTTATTTAGGTTAATAATTAGAGTAATTTTCTGAGATTCAGGACGTGGTCAGGCTGAAAAGAATGTAAATTATGCATTGTCTCTGATGCTCTGTGTCCATTTAGCTGAGCATGCTGTGCCTACAATGAGCATGCAGCGATTGTTCCTTTTATCTTTAATTCTCTGCTTCAATTCTAGGTCCAAGTCGTCGGTTCAAAAGAGTGGTGGAAACAATTCAGGTCCAGTTGTTAAGTACGCACGACCAGCCTTCTGTGCAACAATTGTCTGGTAAATATTAAGTTTTCTTGGAAAATGGATAATGTTCTAAATCGTTGCCATGTTATATGGTTTTAAAGACAATTCTAACATGATTTCACTATTTCCATCCTGACATGTAATTTAGATCTCCCAGTGTTAATATTCAGATAATCAGCCCTTTAATCTGCCGGTAATTGTAAAATTGATGGAATAAGAAGTTCAGCTTTTATTTGGTTTTTCTCCTGCAATTTTCAGAATCTTGCATGATTAGCAGGCTTCCCGTTGCGTTAATTATTTTTACAGAACTGAATTTGATTACATCATTGTTACTCTTCGGGCCAATGCAATAGAAACCTTATTTCAATCTGCGAGCTGCATTGCATCTTGTAAGAGTAAAAAAATCATTCTTTGAAGTTGTATTACATGGTACACAAGTTTTGTCAACTTCAAACAAAATCTAAACTAAAACAAAGCATTTGCTCCTGGATTGCAAACTATTTTCTTAAAATATAACATATTCTAAGGAAGGAAAGAGTGCAGTTCGGCAGTTTCACAGTACCATTCTATATGTGTAAAACTCAATGAGGAAAGTGAGAAATTGATAGTGTCCTATGAATGAAAGAGTGGCTTGTTCTCCATTGCACTAAATATACCATGAAGTCATGTCATAAAGCCAATGGAGCACAGGTTCTGAGGCAGAATTAAATTTGCATATGTTACCACAGTTCACATTTGGCACATACAATAGAGAAATATTTCTGGGCTACCTCAGGGGCCTGAAACAATGTAAAGTGTGCCCATCTCCAATGTGGAGCCAAACAGATGAACAGAAATTGATGATTGTTGCAATGGTACTCAAATATTGAGTCCTACATCCCATATTGAACAATGCACATGGTTGGGTTTTGAAATGAAGGCCCATAGAAACGACTCTCCATATTAAGCATGTGAAAACATTGCATTCACAATGATGTCATTTTGAATACATTCCTCGTCTCTAACTGATGCAATCATTAGTCCCGCAGCTAAAATGAATTATGGATATATCTGAAATACAGTAAAAATCCAGTAAGAAATATAGGCATTTTTAAGCCTATATGTATCTTCAGGCAACTCAGGGAGGCTAAATTTGCACACAAAGACATCCAGGAGCAAATCTTTCTTCCCTCCACTGGAATGCTACTCCTTGTACCTCCAAATCTCATTGATAGCTTTGTCTATGCAGCTGATGCTTTATGTATACCTTTATGGTTCAAATGTTATCCAGTTAGGTGATCAAGTGGAATGATATGGTTTCATTCTATTTCCTTTTTGTTTTGTGGAATTTTACCAATGTACATGTAAAAATTTTGGTGCAAATTTTGGTAAAAAATTGAATTTTTCCAGTAATTTTGAAAACTAAGTTTCAATGTAAAATTACCTTTTAGATCTGTTTTGTAAAGTGTATTGAGATTTCTGCAATTTTTATATTTAATTATATTTGGGTGACCGTAGCAAATTGTAACAGAATATTGCTTTCTTAGGGAAACTACAGTCAAACCTTAGCTCATTTGAATGTATCTGCCTCATGCTAAGCAAGTTAAGTTTCCCTCTGGAATCCTGGGTAACATTAACAGTGTTTAATCAAAATATTCTAATACTTCCACTGCCTTTGTTTTCCATCCCCATCTACTGACTACACTATTATGTCATGACGTGTGTGTGCTATCATTCCATTTCCACATCTTTCAGCTCCCTGATGAACTGTTTTCACTTCTCTCTGCTTATTCGCTCCATCTTGGCGGTCATGGGATTCTAGAATCTCATCAACGCTGCAACTATTAACCCTAGGAAGACTGAATTGTTTCCATGTCAGAAGATCTGCCATTCAACAGATACAGTTCAAATAGGGTCACGTCCTTGAACAAATATTTTGGGACCTTTATTTTTAAAAATTGCCATTTTAGTATTAATCTAGTTATAACTTATTTGTCTGCATATTCTTGTTTTGGATTATTGGTCTATGCAGTAAAGAAACATGTACCTTTCTCCTCCTGTAATCCAGCAACTTCTCACTGTATGCAGCTGCTGACTGGCAGACTTTCAAAATGTGGTAAGAACCACCACCCCCCCACCCCCCCCCGCCACCCCACCCACCAATCACTCTTATTCCTGTGGAGAGCACTATCTTATTTCTTTTTTAAGTTTTCAGATTTTGAATCCACGCTTCTGACCACACTTTAGTTCCTTCTGTTGCTGGTGCTGCATGTTGCAATATGTTATAATTAGCTCAGTCTTATGCAGCAGCTGCTGGGTGACTTTGCCTGCCGGATAGGCTTGTGGTGCATTGAGATGCCTTACTGCATTTTTGTTTTGGCAGTGAATGAAAAGATCGCAGCTTTAATAGTCCTGTCAAGATGAGCCTCAGATTACTTGATTATTACTGCTTTTCCCGTCAGGCAGTTGCTCACTAACCTAATACTCAGGATTTGCTGTTGCTTTGCTCATCTTGCAATGCACATAAAATGCTAAGTGAGCAGGAGAGCACATCCAGTACCCTAACACCCCCACTGAATTGTGCATGATGACACAAAGATTATTTTATTTGTGCAGTTTAAGTTAAAGTATATCTCACAAATCTTTTCTACCGTTTTATATGTGTACGTGTTTATTATATATTTTTTACAAGTAATTGTTCTTATAAGTTACTTTTAGTGTTTAAAGTGTATTCATAAGTCTGGGTTCTTTTTGCTAATGCTTTTGAAAATATCATTGATAACCTTTTGAGGCCTGCAGTAATATTGATATTGATTGGAAGTGACTATTGTCCCTTTCTTGTGCTCGCATTGTATTTATATTTCAATGGTGCTTGCATTGTAAGTGGCCCAGTGATTCATTTCTGAAATCCACAGTGTAGCCTGATACTCAGCCAAAAATCAGGAGGGACCAAGCTCAGTGGCTGGTGCTAAAATAGCTCTTCTTGGCAAAGACATTGATGCTTAAATTACCCTTAATGCCACCAAATTATGGAACATCAATTTTGATAATTTCTTGTCCAGTTATGCCTTCAAGACATTGCCTGAACATGGGTGCCAATTAAGGACAGAGATAGATTCTGCTCTGACATTCTCCTATGTTGAATTGCCTGTCAACACCCACTTTGTATGTTCATGTGCAGATGACAGAAGATTGAGCAAGATAACAGAGGATTTACAGTATCCATATTTGAGCAGAAATTCAATGTCTTCAGAAGGGAAGGGAGAAAGAGTAGCTATATGTAACTCTCTCTCCATAAAAAGCATTACAAATATAAAATGGTAGAATACATTTTAAATTTGTACTGGCATTTTATCTAATACTATTAAGCTTATAATTGAAGATATGGCAATATCTCATTTCAATATAAAAGAATGTTTGAAGTGAGATTCTGCCCGGAGAGGGTAAAACATCACACAGCAAAGTACAAGGATAGAGCAAGTATCTGGAGGATACCTTCTGCCTGTTGTTGAGGAATAATTAACTACACACAAAGCTGAATGAAATAAATAGCATTTGTGGCTTAATCGTGCTCAAATTAAACAAAGATCTACAGTGCCCTTTTTCTACCAGGACTCTCAGAATCAAGCCTTTTGACCCAACAGATCCATTCAGCATTCATGATCAAAATAAACCTCCCCTGACTTGCTTCACTTCACCGTACTAAACAAAATCTGGAATATTTGGTTCCCACAGTTGCAAGGGTGTTTTTAAAACTAACACTTTATAGCTAATTATTTGGGAAGCTTACAGCCAACACGTTTATCATTCTAAAACATGGAACAGGGCTGACCAATCTTTGTGTAAAGATATATTGGAGGATCCATTTGACATTTGAGTAATACATTTACTCAGTGTCATCGTAGAGAAGTAGTACTACTATCAGTGGGTTTTTAACATGCTGTTAGAAATGCTTTATGTCTGGATCAATACAGCACTTCTCAACACTATTTTGAAATTAACCACTAATGCAGGGCTGGCAAACCTTTTTGAGAGTATGTGCCCAAATTGGCAATAATCTTCTATAAACATTCTCTCACATGCCATTGTCATTTTGAGCTGAGATTATCACTGACTAATAAATTAGTAACAAAAATAATGTTTTTAAGGAAAAGGTATGAGTCCTGTTGCTTATTTATGTGTATTCATTGCTTTACTATAAATCAAAGTATAATTGAGACAGATTAAAATAAACTAAACATTTTAGAAAACCTGTTAAAATAATTAATATTAATCTTTTAAAAAGACAAATGGAAAATAACATCCTTTCTAAACAATATTGTTATTGTAACCACTTACTATCCAAATATTGATGTGTACACCAGGTCTGTGAGGATTTCAAAACGTCTCATCGTGTGTTCTCGCAACCATGTAGCTGGCACCAAGCTGGCGTGAGACATTTCCTGTGAAAACATCTCACTGCTCTCAGCATGTGTAGAATCATTTGCTGCTTCATTCGGCAGTAAAGATAATCATTATGTATCTTTTTATTATGGGTGGGGTTTAAAGAATTGAGGAGTAGCACCTCATGCTGCGTGCCATCTTGGGCATGCACTTGTAGCTGTTCTCTTCAGACTAGCTATGGGGGATAATGCTTTCAGAGAAAGACTTCTGATCCTTTCAGCTGTAGAAGCATATGCAATAGATTCCAGTTAATTGGGACACATCAGGACCAATACATTTTGACCGAATTAAGCAGCTGCCCCAAATACCTGAAGTTTCATGGAAATAGTTACAAAGGTAGTAAGAGGACAAACTACAATTTAACTGAATAACAAATTATGTTATTTACCATAGATATACCATAAAACTGTGTATTACTTCTTGATAGTTATCACTGGAGGTATTCAACCAGTGTACGAGTTCTTTTGATCGATTGTAAATGAACAAAATCAGTACAGATACCTATTGTTGATAATGGACTGCCTTCATACAATACTATTGATAATTGCATCCTCCAAATCTTTATTTTCATTATAAATTTTGTAGCCTGGAGAAAAGTATACACTCAGGACAACAAATACTTTTTTGGGTTTTAATTCTTTTATCTGTTTTAGATGTTTTAGTGCCGGAAGAGGGTCTCCAAACAAATCGAACGAATTTACAACCAGTTCCTGCCATTACAATCTCAGTTTAACTTTCGATCCACACCCTTGTGTATCAACGAATTGCGTAGGCAGTATAAAAATATATAAAGCAATCTGCACAGAACTAATACAAAACTAATACGGTAGTGTCAATTCTGAAGGAACACAATACAAACAACATTAGAATCCCCCCAACCCAGTACCTTATACATAGCAGCGAAAATGTAAGTGAATACATCTCATCTAAGACGTACACACGTGCTAAGCTTCCAAACAAAGACTAAACATTCACGTTACACAGTTACATTCACAATCAGTCATGATACAATAAAGTTAGACAAAAGGTACACTTTGGCACAACTTTTACAAGATATTGCCTGGTAGTTAAATTACAGGAAGACTGACCTACTTGGCTGGAAAGGAAATTTGCACAAGCTACACTATCCAGCGCTGATGCCTTCACTCGTGAAAATCTAAAGCTTCCACGTGTAAAACATGTCAAATTACTGATATTCTCGATTCGCCAACAAGCATAAATGAATTCACATGGATATCGTCAATTAATGCTCACCTTTCCTCACCATGCCCAGTACCTCTGGGAGGAACTTAATCCCAAAGCCCCAACAGCTTCTTCTGCAGAAAACAAAAAATGGTCTCCCCACTATCCCGCGCGTGCTTAATGACATCACCGTCTCCACTTAAAGGCACAGGCAACTACTCTAGCATTACCCGGATGGATGCCTAAGTACACTTTTAGCGATAATGAATAAGATTCAATGGTCACCCGGTTACATAACATTGTATACCTTCAAATTCTTTGTAGTTCCTAACTTGATGAAGTAGTGAAATCATTTCATTTTCATTCCTGACTGTTTCTGGCATCTCCAAGGCCGAACATTTGAAACCGTGGTCAGCAAAACAGTTCTGAATTGTCTTACTAGTTTATTTTTTGCCAACTGTCAGTGACAAAAATCACTGCCTTTTTGAACACAACCACACACAGTTAATGCTATTTAAAATAAGTTCACTCTAAGCGTGTGTAGTGTCTAACAGCAACACAATATATGTGTTTGACGCTGGTTAGAAACTGTTCGACAGCAGACTCCTGTCCCAATTTAGTGGCATAGTGTCCCAAATAAATGAAGGAAATCCCGGCTATTTTCTTGATTAGTTTTTGTTCTTTATGTGTTGTCCCAAATAAGCAGCTGCCCCGATTAACTGATGACCCAATTAACCAGAATCCACTGTATTTAGCTTTTTAAGTCACGTGCTTCTCAAAAGCTTACATGCAAATATAATTGTATTTGTGTAATACAGAATATTGATCAGAATTGTAAATTACCTTCAAATTCCCTGGAATTATATAAAATTGTCAGAAGTATTAGTAGAATCCTGCTATTGAAGATAAAAGTGAAAATGTACATTCTGACCTTTCGGCATTCTTAACTTGAGGCTCCAGTAAGATTTTATCTTTAGAACTGTAAGTGAACCCCACAAAAGCTTTTAATCCACTTTCAGAACTTAATCAGTTAGAGGTGCAGTCAGAAAGATCTTCTTAAAATCCTTTCTTATGTCTACTTTTTGGATTCTTAATAACACTAACATTTTCTACTATCCCACTGCCATATACTTAAAGCAAAAGGTATGTAAACATGCTGAAATTCCTCAGGGCCCATGTATTCTGAAAACTAAAGTTTTGTCATTGTTAAATATCACCCATCCAAATAAAATGTACAAGCGTAATAGATGTAAACCAGCAATCATGGAAGCTTATCAATAACGCAAGATAGGGTACCAGAAGATAAATACACCAAAATTACTCACAAAACATCAGTAAAACACCAGCAAAATTGTATTGTTTCATGCTGTGCCTGAAATTATGGATGAATCTCAAATCCATGGGGCAGAGCCAAAAATGTGTGGCCTATTACCCTGACGACAGAGCCAATACAAGAGGTAGCAGGATTTAAAAGATAGCTAAAAGAGAGCAGGAATTTAACTATAGTAGAATTACACTTGTGCCCACTTTTCCTCAGTCCTTCAAGCCAAATATTTACTTTAAGTTGTGGTTGCTACTTAAATATGTTTGAGAGTCAAGGGCAGCTTCATGGACATAGAAATACATATTCGGGCACATATTTCTAATACCCTCCACCAAACTAATTGATTATCCAGGATTCAACAAGTCATAATTGTCACTCTAAACGTAATGCTAACTTTAAAATAAGTTATTGAATTCTCATGGAAAGTTTTGGAAACTGATTAGTGAGCACTGTATTGTGTGGTGGGACACTCATATCGGTGTTTTAATTTGTGTTGAATACTGAGACGAGACTAGCTAATTCCTAAGCTAGTTAAAAGAAGACAATCAGGATTTACAGTTCTGATCAATATTCTGTCTGTTGCCTCCAATCATCAGTGCTGACTCACTGTCCATATTCACATACAAAATAGAAACATACAGAACTGTGCAAAAGCCTTAGGTACATATATATAGCAAGGTGCTAGGTGAACTTAAGGAGAGGATTATTACATCAGACCATCTACTCTTTCCTTCATAATATCATCTTTCGGGTGGGTTCAGATCTTGATGTTTCAGTTTAATGCAGGGAATACAGCATTCAGCGGAAACATCAAGATCTGAACCTACCTAGAAGTTCCATGTTGTAATTTTGTCATACTGTAATGGACAACAAACAAAATCACTTGCTAAGAATTTAAAACAGAAGTGCTTGAAGAGCTGAGCCAGTCAAGCAGCTTTGAAACTTGTATGCTTTCCATCCAGTAGTGGGGAAGGGTTGTAGACGTGAACTGTTAACTAGTTTCTCTTTCCACAAATACTGAATAGGTTATAGAAGCCTAAAGCAGTAGAACACAGATATACAGGTCCTTCTGCCCAACAATCCATGCCAAGCTACCAAACTACCAAATTAGTCCCTATTACATATCTCTCCGAACCCCGTCCCACCAGGTCCTGTCCAAGTACTTCTTAAATAGTCCTGTTGTAGGTTCCTCTGACAGCTCATTCCATATATACAAACTATGATAAGCAACTTTACTATAAGACAAAATTACACAGTCAAGAGTTCTTCCAGCATTTCTGTTTTTGTTTAATTGCTGCTATACTACCTGTAAATCGTCAGTTGTTAAAAGATAGTTTACGTTGTGGGAATCAGTTCTTTATTTGAAATCTTTACTACTGTCTTATTACCTTGACATTTTTTTTAGATTTTTCAGTCTTTATTTAATTCTCATTATTCCCAGTTCATCTTATTTTTACTTTGGCATTTGGCTGCCCTGAATTAAGAATATGTTAACATATTCATTCCCAGTATATAAACTTTCTTGCAATATGCAAGATCTAGAATGTATTGTAGTACAATTTATTATCAGGTTATGTATATGTTATCATATACTTTAGATTAATATACAGGAAAATAAATACAATATATTTTATGAAAACTATACATAAACAAAGACTGACAAACACCAAATGTGCAAAAGAAGATAAATTGTGCAAATTAGAAAAGATAAATAATACTGAGAACATGAGTTGTGGACTCTTTGAAAGTGAATCTGTAGATCGTGGAATAAGTTCAGAGTTGAGGTGAATGAAGCTATGCACTCTAATGAATAAACTCTCCTTGGGCTTCTGACCAGGTACAGGTATCAATTTTAACTGACTTTTAGATGACAAACTCTGCTTTTGTCATTGGGGATGATGCCTGCAAACACAATAGCCATAGGATTGACTTCAACGGCACAGACTACTGTGCCGTGCCAATGGCGTTTGGGACGGCCTGGTGAAAGAAGCTATTAGAATAAAACTAGAGGAAAAGAATTTTAACAAAGACAAAGGTCTCACTCTAAGTATGAACTGGAATTCAGTTGTAAAGAAAGTGGGACAGCGAAAACCTGATTGGATGAAGACTAACCAATCAGGAGGGACGGACAATGGGGGTATAAATACCACAGGACTAGATATGCCCAGGCATCAACCCTGATGAAGGTGGCAGAAATGTTGGGAGCCCAAGAAGAACTTATTCATCATATATGCTGGGAAAGCACTAGATCCTTTTTTTTTATGCACTCTGGTTCAGGAGCCTGATAGTTGTAAAGTAATAACTGTTCCTGAATCTGGCTGCCTGGGACTTGAAGCCTCAGTACCTCCGGCCCAATGGAAGTAGCCGGAAGAGAGCATCGCCTGGATGGTTGAGGCCCTTGATGATGGATAGTGCTTTCTTGTAGCAGTGCTGCATGTAAATATACTCAATATTGGAGGGAGCTTTGCCTGAGATGGACCAGGCTGTATTCACCACTTTCTCTATTGCCATCAAGATGGTGCTGGTTATATACGTCAATGTTTTGTAGTCAGCTCACAAAACTACTATATTTCATAAAATTATTTTGTGAGCATGTTAAACCTGAAGGTATTTGAAATGTGTTAACTGTGAGAGTAACCTTTCATCTATAAAATGTCTTCAAGTCCATCCAGGTTTTCTGTATTTCATTACACAGTTAATATCACTTCAATCCTATACTGAGTAGATAACCATTTAGCATAAAATTATCCGCTTTATAGCGAAAGGTACAGAATGGCCAGAATAGGAAATGAAAAATAATTGTATTGAGCTGAAAGCTAAAGGGTAGAATACAGCACAGGAACAGGCTCTGCAGCCTACGATGTTGTGCTGAAGTAATTAAGCCAACGACAGCTCATCCCGTCTGCCTGCACATTGTCCACACCCCTCCATTCTCTGCACATTCATGAGCCTACCTAAGAGCCAATTAAACACCTCTATCGTAAGTCCTTCCATCAGCGCTCCTAACAGTCTGTTCCAGGCACCTACCACCTCCTTTCACCCTACCCTACCATCTCTCAAGTTTTAAAGTCGAGGGAGCCATACTGTATGATTACACACAATTACTTTTATTGCACACAATGTCTGTAAGAGAAAAACATTCCATTTTCTAGCAGCACAATGAGTAGAAAACTCTAACATAGAGGTGACAATTAAAACTATAATTGATTAGTCATCTGTAAAACCCTTATAAACTTGAAGGATTTTGATTAACAAATTAATTGTAATACATTGCCCTACCCCAAGTTCGTGTAAATTTAGCAAATTGCATTACAAACTGTGTGTAACAAAGGTCTCACAGAGGGTCCAACCAGCTTACGCATGGTAAAATATACAAGCATTGAAAATCACACACAGATTTCTCTTGCAACTAGAATAAATTAGAAAGATTGGGCTAGGATACCCTAAGCTGGATTTGCCAAGTTTTTTTTTAGATAATCTCTTCTAGATGCAACAAAACAGATTCACTTCCTTCCCCTGAGTCTGCTTCTCCATGTTTTACTAACTTGCTTCAGTTAATAAAATGTTTAGTAAATTATATACATGCAATTAAGCAGTCTGAAAAGCCTGTAATACTTAAGATCAAAGAGCAATTTGAAGCAAAGGAAGTTTCTGTTCTTGAGTAGTTTGGTTAATCTTCAATGTGGTACAAGAATTTTAAATTATGATAACAGCGCGAATAAAAAAGCATTGTGCCTGCTACTGAGAGGAGATTGTAAAGCAGTATTTTTTTTACTTGGTTCATAATCCATAATTTATGCATTCACAAACAGCTTCATGTATTATCTATTTTGTACAGCAGTTAATATTTTCTTTCATGTGGCTAGCACCAGCTGTGGAACTCTGTGTAATCTGGGGCATTATATGAAATTAGTTCAAAATACACTAACTATAAAATGAAAGGGTATTTGCTGCTGAAATTATCATTCAGTAAATGCTAAAATTTATGTGCTGACAATATGTGGACCCATAACCATTTGGATTTTCTCCAAAGCCAACAGCAACATTTCTATGAATTCTTCTTAAGCAGCTCCTCAGAATGGAGGATGCCTGCTTCCACTTAGGTTTTGTGGGTTCTGAGCTGGCTAATGAGGCCAAAGGGGCAGCCTGTGTTTGATGGGGCAGTTTGTGAGCTAGTGCGTCCCTGTAAGCATGTAGGCTTTATGTGCCCTAGATGCATGGGCTAGAAGGTGAGGTACAAGGAACATCACCTTCAATTTCAAACACATAACAGAAATGGCAAATGCTGAACGCACTCAGCAGGTCATGCAGTATCGGAAAAAAGAGAGAAAGAGGATCAGAGTGGCAAAGGAAAAGAAATAACATCATATTACAGGGAGTTTGGGAAAGGGTATTGATAGGTCAAAAGTAATATCTTTGTTATAGTGAGGCAGGTATTGCCTTGGAAATTATTAGTACATGAAGTCATCCAGTCAATCATACAACAAGACACTCTGGCCGATTAGCCTGTTTTCACCTGCACAATGTAAACATGAGGAACAGCATCTCATCTTTGGTCTGAGCATTTTATGGCATTCTAGGTTCAATGTTGAATTCTACCTACCAATTAAGGTAACTCACTTTCTCTGTCTGTATCAGAACAAGCCAAGCCATTTATCTCTGCCATTAGTTCTGTTTCCCTTGCTCTATTAGTACATTTTGATTTGCTTGACATGGCATGTGGTCCCCCTGCATTTCACAACTTTTGCATTGCTTAGTCTTTCTTCTCATTCTCTAACTATGCTCACTTCATAGGTCTAATGTACAAAGGAGCATGTTGTCTCTGGCAAACTGCCTACCCTTATTGACTCAGTGACCTCATGCACCACCTACCCAACTCCAGCAAGTTACCGCAAAGCATCGTCAGTAGGAAAAAGAAGCATTGCATTGATTTCAGATGTGTTTGGCATCTTCAATCCCAATGTGCATACAGACAATCGTGCTGCAATGTAGATCCATCCATTCCTCTCAGCTTCAACCAGCAATATGCTGGCAAAGAGGCAGGAGTATGAAGATCAAATTTATCTTCAGGTGAATTCCTAAAAGGAACTGGCAGACAAATCTCAAAATCTGAAATAAAAGCAGAAAGTGATGGAAGCAATCTACTGTTCAGGCAGTATCTGTGCAAAGATAAATCATCAACCCTCTATGTCTGGAACTTTTCTAAGTTTTTACGGCATTTTCTTTTTCATTTCAGATTTCCTGCATCTGCATACTTTCTTAAATTTTCAGACACTTCCTGTGCCCCGTGTTAGAGTCACATAATTACACAGAAGTAGAGGTAGGAGCAGGCACCCTGTCTCTCAAATCTGCCTTCGTCATGGCTAATCTGCCCCAGATGTCAAAGTTCAAAGTACACTTATTATCAAGAGATTCATCTTCCTACAGACAGCCAATGAAACAAAGAAACACTATGGAACCTGTTCAAAGAAAAACATCAAACACCCATGCGCCAAAAAAAAACAAATCACGCAAACAGAAAACAACAAGTGAATAACACACATCAAACTGTAGAGTCCTTGAAGCCATCTAGGAATGTTCCGTTTAGTTCAGTTCAGTCCAGTTTAGCATTGTGTCATTCAGTGACTGCTAGCCGCAGAGCCAGTCCGCCCAGATCAAAATCGCACAAAATCAGAAATGCATGAACTTCAGAGTCCTCCAAATACATGTCCAATCCACAAGCTGCACCAATCAAACCTTGCCCAAGACCCGAGACCCCAGCAGCAGCGAGCGAAAGGAAGAGGGAGGCTGGTCAAACACAGGTCGATGGCACTGAACTACTTTTTGTCAACTTTCCTGCCAATTCCACACAGCCCACTATTCCCCGATCATTCAAAAATGCATTTAGCTCCTCTTCAAATGTAATCTTAATAACTTCTTGCAAGGAGTAGTATTTTCAGTTTCAGAATTCCTGAAATTCACTGTCTTCTGGAAGAAGAAATCCCTGCATGCCTCCGTTTTAAATGACCATGTGTTTGCAGCTTTTTCCCTTCATATGAAACCCTCCCAACAGCTGACTGTCATGTCCCTTTGGACTCATGTTTCGATAAGATCATCCTTTGTTCTTCTGACTGTTCTTGCTTTTTTTTTTATTGCATTTTGCTGGCTAACAATAGCAACTATGCAGAATATAGAACATATTTATCCAATTGTACCAGCTGTGATTTTACATCCATCTCAGCAATCGCATTATCAAAGTCGAGTTTTATCAACAAGCAAAATCTGAGGTTGTGAATGAAATCGTTAAGTTTGGAGTTTCCGCTTCTTGCACATTTCATTGGAGCACACCTCAGTCATTCATACAAAGCTCTATGACACCAGGGTTCTGTAGTAACCTAGACAGATAATAGTTGAGTCTGACCTTGGGCATCACAGTCATGAATTGTGCTTTGTGCACCATTGTGCTCAGGACAGTATAGTGTGGGGATAAATCGTATAGACTGCTAGACGTCAGCCAGGGCAAAGAATTGAGAGGAAGAAAAACAGCATGGTGAAAGGAAAGACTGGTTTAATATTTTGTCAGTAAATGAAATTT
This sequence comes from Mobula hypostoma, assembly GCF_963921235.1. Classification (NCBI taxonomy): domain Eukaryota; kingdom Metazoa; phylum Chordata; class Chondrichthyes; order Myliobatiformes; family Myliobatidae; genus Mobula; species Mobula hypostoma. Next base: position 35,329,254 of record NC_086107.1, on the reverse strand, counting down.
AATTTTGTGTTTCATGATTTAAGAAATTTCTTTTTTCCCATATTGGAATATACTGCCTAGAATTGGAATGTATTTAACCACATTACCCACTGTATATTCCAATATTACTTATTCTCATGATTAATAATACTATATATTCGAATACTACATTCCAGTATTATTTATTTTCATGACTTATAACACAGAGGTAACCTTTGTTTACACAGTGCTCAAGAACAAGATGCATGCATTTGATGGTATGGCAGCAGTGAGATAAGTTTGGAGATTCTCAATTTTGGGAGAGGTGTTTCAATTCACCTTCAATATTAATGTGTTATCCGAGGCAGCAACAGGAAATTGTACTGCTCAGTGATTTCAACCCAGCCAAACAGATTTATAGGCTTGTATGAGTTTTCTAGGCGGAATATAGCTGCTTGAGTCGCTCAGCTGCAAAAAAAAATGATTGAGTGACTGGAAAATCCAGCAGTGATTGCAGTTTAAAACCTGTCCTCTTCCAACCTAAGCTGATTTATAATAAGGTCATCGAAGGAACTGTATAAGGGCACTGGTGGCTGGTATGGGGGAAATTCAACTTCTACAGTATATGTAAACTGCAGCTGATTGACTTTTACTGCTATTGTATTGCAGTTTATAACCAAAGAATTGTAAATTTCCTCTGGCAATCTGCTGGGAAAATTGTCTTCTTCCAATTATTGCCCATAGCACTCCATAATATCCAATTCTGGCCCGTTGCATATCCCCAGTTTTCATCTCTCTTTGATGGCCATGCCTCCAGCTAATTTGGCCCTGTCACCCGGAATTCTGCATTTTGACCTCTTTGCTCCTTTGCCTCATTTGGTATCACACTTTGTTTGGAACCCTTGGGATGTTTTACCACTTTAGTGGCATGGTGGTGCAGCTGGTATCTGGTAGAGTTGCTGCCTCACACTTCGAATGACTCTGGGTCAATCCAGAATGCATGGGGTTTACATGTTTTCCCTGTGGGCTTTCCTCTGGGTGGTCCCATGGATAAACGGATTGATAGGTTCATTGGCCACTATAAATTGTCTCTGTGTAATGTCCACAACACGCTGGAGGAACTCAGCAGGTCGGGCAACATCCGTGGAAAAGATCGGTTGTCGTTTCGGGCCGGAACCCTTCGTCAGGACTGTAGAGGGAAGGGGCAGAGGCCCTATAAAGAAGGTGGGGGGAAGTTGGGAAGGAGAAGGCTGGAAGGTTCCAGGTGAAAAACCAGTAAGGGGAAAGATAAAGGGGTGGGGGAGGGGAAGCAGGGAGGTGATAGGTAGGAAAGATGAAGAAAGAATATGGGAAAACACAATGGGTAGTAGAAGGAGGCAGAACCATGAGGGAGGTGATAGGCAGCTGGGGGAGGGGGCAGAGTGACATAGGGATAGGGGAAGGGACCTGCCCCCTCCCCCAGCTGCCTATCACCTCCCTCATGGTTCTGCCTCCTTCTACTACCCATTGTGTTTTCCCCTATTCTTTCTTCATCTTTCCTGCCTATCCCCTCCCTGCTTCCCCTCCCCCACCCCTTTATCTTTCCCCTTACTGGTTTTTCACCTGGAACCTACCAGCCTTCTCCTTCCCACCCTCCCCCCATCTTCTTTATAGAGCCTCTGCCCCTTCCCTCTACAGTCCTGATGACGGGTTCCGGCCCGAAATGTCGACTGATCTTTTCCACGGATGCTGCCCAACCTGCTGAGTTCCTCCAGCATGTTGTGAGTGTTGCTTTGACCCCAGCATCTGCAGATTATTTTGTGTGTAATGTCCAATCAGTTTTGCGGGTCTGGCAAGTGAGACGGGAAATGCACTGACTTCAAATAGGTATATTAATAATTTATTTACAAACAGTGAAAAATTGCCTGAATATTCATGTTCCCCAAGTTACGGACAATACAAAGCTGAATAGTCAACAGACATACTTCATTACGAGTGCGCGCAGAGCATACCTTTCCAATGGTCTCACCTTAAACAAAGAGACACAGCAAGTCCAGTTGTCTTAATTTACTACTGCTTGATATGCAATGATCAGGATGACTGAGAACCTTCAGAGACATAAAGAAAGAGAGCAAACCCCTTCCATGTGCGATTTTATATACCCAGGATATTTGAAACTGGACACCAGGCAGTTTTCCAATGGGAAAAGCAGCTGCAGTTTCTAAACTAACCAATTGCAACAGAAACAACGTTTGACAATCAGAATAAGGCGCACCTCCCACAGGAAACTTTGTGAGGGGTCAAACCGAGGTTTGAATTCATGGGAATGTCGGGATTGCAAATGGGTGATTAATGGTTGGTGTGGACTCTGTTGGTTCAAGGGCCAGTTTCTGTACTGGATGGCTCCCTTCATTTTAAATTAGTTGTTTCCTGTTTTTCTGGGGTTCCTGTTTTGTGGGTGACAGCCACCCATGCATACTTAAGTCTAATATTTATTCCTTGTAATCAACCTTGATCATTGAGGTGCAAACCTGATCAGAAATTTGGGCGGGGGCCAGGCAGGTGGAGTGTTTTACCACCTATTTCTTTTCTTGTTCCTACGTTCAGCCACCACAGGAAGAACTGTTGATCTACTGAATGCTTGAAATCAGAGGAGAAAGTGCTATGATGTGCCTAATCATTTGAAATTTTCATATCATTGTTTGATTTTTTTTACCTTGTAAAATAGTCAACCAGGATTGTCAGGCACTCTGAGTACTTTTATACAGGAATTAACATTACCAATTAGAATAGTTAATTCCAGTCTGTCTTTTTGGGTCTTTTCTTGATAACAGATAATTTGATATCTGTTTTACTGCACTGTGTTGCAGGATTAGCCATAAATCTCCATATTACTTCAGACAACAGGGCTTTCTCTTTGAAAAACCATGTCCCTTAATGTGTGAGAAAGAGATCTAATAATTGTCCTGAGAAGACAACATTGGAGCTACACTACGTATACCTGCCAATATCTACTGTAGTAGCTGTTAGGCCCCATGCAGTCTATCTTGACCACAGGCACTGCATAGTGCACAGTGTCCTCATTTTAGTAGCTCATGATCTGAATTCTTGTTTGTCACAGAAGAGCAGCCTCAAAATTGCTTCAGGAAAGTCGGGCCTATGATGGGAAATCATGCAGATACACTTTCACAAGAAACAAACCTAACACCAATGTAAGATAGTTGACTCAACACATTTCAGTACACATTAATTTTGAAGCCATTCTTCAAGTGTCTGCATGATCTGAGGATTTTCTAAAAGTATTCTCTCTAGGCTCTGAGGATTGTGCATTTTTGTGGTGAATGCTCTACAAAGGATCCTATTCTGAATCCCTATGGAGAGAATCGTCAAAAGCTGGCTGCCAAGACTAACTGCACTGGTTTCATACAGCAGACATCTCTTATCGTCACGTTGACAGGACATCTATGAATAAATCTATTTACTGGCTTTATCTGCAAATATCTACATTTTACCATTTCTCTCTACAATTAGGCTGTTGTCCACATGGCCTTGCCTCTGCCACTCAGCCTCTCCTGTCTGATGAAGATAGATTTTAAACCTCTGTAATAACAATGATTTCACAAGTAGCATTGGTTCTGCAGTGTGTTTATGTTGTCTGTGTCTAAAGACCTTAGTGTTTTCCCGAGATGTCAATGTACAAAGCTTAATTCTCGCCTTGCACTTCAAGTGTGGTCCCTCATTGGCACGGTTGTGTGAGATGGCTGCCAGAATGCCCTGAGAGTCTACCAAAATGCTTTGGTTGTCCCTGGGATTTGCACCACGTTGTTTGGAGGTGGAGAACACTTGTTGGTGGAATGCAAACCCATCCCCTGCACACAAAAATGCCACCTCTATCAGCACCATCTTCTGCTGCACACAGACTCTAGGGCCCTGATGTTTTGCAAGCAGCATTCCTTTAAATGTGAAATCACTTTGAAAAAAGGGCAAAATATATTGATATTATAAAAAGAAACGATACGGTGAACGCTGTCGCAAGCATAATGTTAAGATGTTAAGGAAACTCAAATAAGAAGAAGGGAATATTGTGGGGATTGGTGGTAAAACAAATGTATCGAGAACACATTTAACGCTTATTTCTACAAATAGTGATGGCAGTGACAGTATAGAAATACTAGAGAAAGATACAAAGCTTAGCAATTCCTGTAGAAAAGTGATTAGTGGCATTTAAAGCTTCTAAGCAAATGAACTCTGATACCATGCACAGTAAGAATTGTATAATTGTGCTGGCTCTTTCTTAAGGTAATGACTGTCTGAATGGAATGCAATTTCTATAGAGTATTTAAATTTTAAATAGTTATCCGGTATGAAGTCTAATCAACATTCAGATGTGTGCTACAAAGGAAGTAATGCAGCATGGATTGTAATGCAGTTGGTTAACAATCAGGAAACAATGGTTGTTGTACTGGTTCTTGATTAGCCCTCTCAAAGTAATGTCGAAACCCTTTCAATTCTTTCCTGGAAAAACACTTCTTCCGAGTGCCTGGATGCCACTGTGTGAGAGCAGAGCCTTCAGTGTTCCCTGTCTTTTTCACTCAGCTGCAACCAGATTTATGCAGTTTAATAAACTGAAGGACGAAAGTTGGTCTGAGGAGTAATTTTACTTTGATTCCAGGCCTAAAACAATTGAAGTACAAAACTGGTTATTTTGTGGACGTTCCTGATATGGAGCTGAACTGCATCTATGTATGTTTTTATAACAGCACAGCACAGGAACATGCCCTTCAGCCCGCAATGTTGTGCTATACTAAATAAATAAATTAGTTGTCAAATGCCCAACTAATCTACTGTATCTGTCTGTACCACCATCCCAGGCAGTACACTCCAGATACCCACTGGTGTCTGTGTAAAAAAACTTGCCCCCCACATCTTCTCTGAAATTCCCCTGCTCACCATAAATGCATGCTCTCTGGTATTAGACATATCAACCATGGGAAAAAAGATACTCCCTGCCTATTCTGTCTGTGTCTCTCTTGATCTTATAAACCTCTATCAGGTCTCCCCTCAACCTCTGCCACTTCAGGGAAAACAACCCAAGTTTGACCAATCGTTTTCTATATAGCACGTCCTCTAATCCAGTCAGCATCCTGGTAAACCTCTTCTACACTCCAAAGCCTCAACATCCTTCCTATAGTGGAGCGACCAGAACTGTATGCAATTGTCCATATGCGACCTAACACGAGTTTTATAGTGGTGCTGACTTTTGATCTCAGTGCCTTGACTAATTAAAGCAAGCACACCATATGCTTTCTTAACCACCCTATCAACCTGTGTAGCCATTTTCAGGAAGAACTTGGATCCCAAGATCCCTCTGTCCCTCTGTTCCTCTATGCTGTTAAGGGTTTTGTCCTTAACAGTGTACTCTGTCTTTATATTTGGCTGGGTTAAACTCCATCTGCCGTTCTCCGCCCACATCTGCAACTGATCTATATACCGCTGTATTCTTTGTCAGTCACCTACACTATCCACAACACCACCTGTAATATCATCTGTAAACTTATTTACTAATCAAGTGTGCCATGGCTTTTTACCATTTTATGCACTTTTGGCATAGATTTGATTCAAGAGTTGCATAAAAAGTACAAGGAACATATAATGAACCAGCAGTTAACCATCAGGTATTTCTAAGAATCAGCCTGTTATCCATTATCAAGTCAGGTTTGTATGTCCCTCCCTTGGTTCTTCTAAGCTATACCTGCAAAAAAGGAATCTCTTTATAGAAAAACCTAAACCACACAGCCTTGGAATTTATTGCCTACACCATTTTCCAAGAATGCCTTGTTTACTGTGAGGGTACCAGCAAGTACAATGTTGATTGATCATCGCCAATTGCCCTTGTGAAAGTGGCAACTGAGGGCCGTACTGGGCCATTGTAAAGAGAATTTTAAGTGTCAACTACATAGAGTGGGAGTGGGACACAGGAATAGCACAGACCATGTATAGGGAGCAGGTTTCTTTCCCTAAAAGGCATTAGTGAATTAGATAGTTTGTTTATGACAATCCAGTAGTTTTGTGATATCCATTATTAAAATTAATTGTTCTTTCAAATTCTATATTATTAACTGAATTAAATTCCATAGATGCCTGAGTGGGATTTGACAACGTTGATCAGTAACCATTGTTTGTGAAGCACTGCAGTACAGATTTCATTGGTGAACACGGAGAAAGCAGATCCTTCATACTCCTCATTGTTGCTGCTGAAATTCCTCAAGAACCTATCCATAGTCCTCTCTTCCATCATCCTTTAGCAGCCGTATCTACAGCCTCCATCTTCAAAAGCCTCACTTCTTCCCCACCTGTGTCAGTTCATCTGTGTCTGACAGCTAACTCTCACATTGGATGAATTACAGTTTTCTTCTGGATGTAGCTGAGATCAATCTGAGATTTTAACCCACTGCCACAACCTACAAACACAATTCCCCATTTCATTCTCCTGACATTGCACACGTTCACCTGTGTAACATAGTCCACCCAAGTTCTGCACCACATTTTGTAAAAATTGGCCCAGCTGAAATTGCAGCATCCACATACCATCTTATCCAATCAACACTCCAGACCTCTCTGACCAGCAATTGCTGAACACCTTCAGGTAGAAGTTCTCCAGGTCTTATTTAAATTATAATTTATCTTTGTTACCCTTACCCCATCCACTGCTTCCTCTGTTGACCCCTTTTTGCTCTCTTTCTCTCCTCCCCCTCCCCCCCCCCAGGATTTATTATTTCTTTTAATCCCACTGTTAAAAGGTATACCTTCAGCCTGATTAAACCCAACCCTGAAATGTTTGCCTTAAACTATTTTGGTTCTCCCTTTTGAAGAGGGTTAAGTACACCAAGGTGGATGACCTCACCTGGTCCCTTAATATCACCTCTCTGAACAAGAAGGCACAGCAGTGTCTCTACTTCCTAAGGAGACTGGGGAAGGCAAGGTTCTCCCTCACCCCACCCCATCTAAACTGCATTTTACAGGAGCACCATTGCGAGCGTCCTGACAAGTTGCTTCTCTATCTGATATGGAGCAGCCGAGCATTGGACTGTGAAGAATGGCTAGGAGGATTATAGGGGTCTCCCTGTCATCCATCGGGGACATTTAACAGTAGCCCATGTGCAGGGCCCTTAGTATTATTAAGGATCCCACCCATCCATCCAGCATCCTCTTTGACTTTCTACCATCAGGCAGGGCACTCTGATGCATGAACAGTCAGGATGAGAAACAGTTTCTTCTCTCAGGCTTCTCACCTCCCTGTCACATCATATTTAAAGTGTCATTGGTTAATCTGTTCTGTACCTTTAATTTATGCACTTTAGTTTGTTTATTTATGTGTAATCCATCTGTAGATTTCATCCATACTTTCATAAATTATTATGTGTTATGTATACTACAGTGCTTTACACCCTGTTTCGGACAGTATACATGTATACAGTTAAATGACAATAGACTTGACTTGACTCTCATTGCAACTTCACAGCGCTCATACACGTTATAACCAGAGAGGTACTTGCTGACATGTAGAAAATAGGTAAACTATTTTAAACTAAAACACACTAAAAGGCTCATCTCTGAGACATTTTAACGTTTTTTTTTCTCTATTATTAAAGGGAACTGAGCAAACACTTTGCATTTTGTTTGGCACCTAAATTTCTTAGAAGAAATCTGCCTCAACTTTGGGCCTCTTCACTGTACCTAAGTAAGATTTATTCTATTCGCTTTTAGTGGCCATATTTAGAACATGATTCAGCAACTTATTGATCAGGGACAACTGTTGCTGAAAGGCTCAAGATGAGATCATTTATCCTTAGCTGCCCACTCATACTTTAACACCTATAAATCCAATTCAATTGACTTACCAACCTTAAAGGAATTGCTGTTTTCATCTGTTCATCAATTTCTCTTCCTTGGCTACTTTTTGAGCTTAGTTAGCCAATACAATAAATAAAACTTGACACTGATTCCAATACGCCTTACTCACAAGGTTTAATTCTGAACCTACCAATAACTTAACTTCAATCTGCCTCAGTGGCTTTAAGCTTTGATTTTACTGACATTCAAGTCAAAATGCATGGTCATGCCATACACCTGCACTTTATCAGTGACTTGTTGTCTGATAAACTGAGCTCCCAATTATTTAAACTACATCACCAACAGATAAGGGCAGACTGGGCATTGTCCGATGGAGTGTTTAAAAAATAAGGTGGAATTAATTCTGATGGTTTGAATCCCAATATCAGTGAATGCCAATAAATAGCTTCAAACTTATCATAATCTGTTATTAATTTGGAGAATGCAGTATTTTATTCAGAAAAGGTACTTTGATTGATGTTGAAAAGGAGAGATTCACAGTAGTTTGCTTATCGAAACACTTCTGTGATTTAATACCTAAAATAGGCTTTCTTGGTTTTGCCTCATTGTTCTCATTTTTAAAGATGAAGTTCTTTTTTAAAAAACTGAAATTGTAGGAGAATAAGTAAAGATATATCTTTAACCTATCAGGCACTGTTCCTAGATTAGAGTTAGATACAGTTAACATTAGATAACACCATGTAAGATCATAATGATAAATAATATACCTTTAATTATTTTTCTTGGGAAAGGTCAGTGTACATTAATAAAAGCAGAAAATGACAAAATAAACTCAGCAGTTTGGGCATTATCTTTGGAAATTAATAACGTAGGCAAATAAATTTCATTAATTGCATTTAACATGGTAACTTTAGTGAAGTATTTTACTTCTTATTTTTAATTATATTTGGTGATTTGTTTTACAGTTTTAGTGGGAGACGATTGACTTTTCCTCTTTATCAAGTGCTTTCCTGAGGTCATATTTTTTGCTGCAGTAGAGGTTAACACTGTACTTCACCGGAGTGTGAAAATAAGTACATTATTTGCCATTGGGGCAATAACCCAACCTGATAATATTTGCAATCAAAGCAGACTCCCAGTAGCTTTTTCTTCATCTCATTTAGGAACAGGAAGCCTTCATCTCACGACTGTGGGAACCCTGCTGCTGTCTTTCATCTAACAGTGCACTAGAGACTGAAAATCAACCTTTCAAATTCACATATCAAATTATAAGAATTGCCATGTGTCAAAGCAATAACTGCATTTACTTCACTATGTATTGATTTTTCATTTGTGGTGATAACATTAAACCTTTGGCCAAGATTCCCCTTGGTGATCCATGCCTCTTTTGCTATGGACATATACTGTAGGTAAATAAAGGTAACCTAAACAACCATAAATACACTATTTAGCTTCTCTGTTTAAGATGAAAGATGTATCTAAAATGTGCTGAACTTGATGACTGTAAAGATGATCATTCAGCTGTGAGAGTGTAACTCTATCTATTGATAATTATTTGCATACTTGAATGTCAACTCAAGGTTAAAAAACAAGGACTGCAGAGTGAGTGATAAGATGCAGGACTCAAGGGTATATAGTCATATCTTCTGAATTGGTTCAGTACCTGGAGCCATAGCTTTTAAAAATGCAATTTTGAAATTGTACATTTTAAAGAGTAGGAAGGTAATAGGAAAGGTGCAGAACAGATTCATTAGAGAATTACCAAAATTGAAGAGTTAGTATATGAAGGTTTGAGAAATTAGAGTCATGAAAGTTATAGGGTGGCCTAGCTGGGCATTGCATGTGAGAAGATAAATTTTCAACTCTTAAGTTTGTGGCTAGGTCAGTAGCATTGATGCCTACCCACCCAAAAATGTAACACCTTCTACAACTCTAAGGGAGTTCTGGCTGTGGCATCTCAAAGGTGGTGTGGAACATGCAGGCATGAGCTCTTAAAATTTCTTAAGAGTTTCCAAGAAGGCCAAGCAAAACTAGCAGAAGGAGCACCAATTCACCAAACAACCATCCACCCCTCAATCAAGTGTTTCCAGTCTCACATGCGGCAGTGAATCTGTAATCTACAGATCCCTCAAAACGCTTCAAAATGAAAGAGAAAGAAGTTCCTCTTATTTCCAAATGATTCTCTAAGATGCTGAGAGTGTTAAGATCTAGTTCTTCTTAGTAAGGATAATATTATGGATACCAAAGAAATTAAGGTAATAAGAAAAGAGATCTTGGTCATATGCATATTATGAGGAAGAAGGTATTTGCAGCCTTGAAGTGAGTTAAGGTGGGTAAATCCCCAGGGCCTGACCACGTATACTTGTGGACCTTATGAGAGGCCAGGGAAGAACCTGCTAAGGCCCTTGTGGAGCTATTTGTTTCATTATTAGCCACTAGCAAAGATCCAGAGTCCTAAAGGGTAGCTAATGTTGTTCCTTTATTCAGGAAGAGTAGCAAGGACAGGCCAGTGACTTCATTTGTAGGGAAGTTACTGGAGTGAATACTGTGGAACAATATCTACCATCACTTGGATAGTCAAGTCCTGAACAAGAATGGGTTTGTGCATGGGAGGTAATATCTGACAAATGTATTGGAGTTTTCAAAGATGTAGCTAAGTGGATCAACGATGGTAGGGCAGTGGATGTTGTTTATATGGACTTTAATAAGAATGGACAAGGTCCCTCATGGCAAATCTGATTTGGAGGTTAGGTCACATGGGATTCAGGGGGTGCTAGTTAGGTAGATTTGGAATTGTCTCAGTGATAGAAGAAAAGGGTAATGGCTGAGTTTATCCTTCCACTGGAAGTTTGTGACTAGTGGGGTGCCTCAGGGGTCAATGTTGGGACCTCTGTTATTCATTATTTATGTAAATGTTTTAGATATGAATATACATGACATAATTACCAAGTCTGTGATGATGCTAAATAACTGGGTTTTGTTGATAGTGAGGCAGGTTGCAATGAATTACAAAGCAATCTTGATCTTAAGGTTCTGAGGAATGGCAAATGGATTTCAGCATTGATGCATTTTGGATATTCAAACTAGAGTAGGACCTATACAGTGAATGATAGGGCACTGACGAGTGTTGTGGAGCAGAGGGATTGAGACTTGCATGTGCACATGGCCATGCAAGTACGCATGGGCTGTCAGTCTGAGCATCAGTTCAGGAGTAGGGACATTAGGTTCAAGTTATGTAAGTTACTGGTGAAACTGCACTTGGAGTATTGTGTACCATTTCGAGCACCCTGTTATAGGAAAGACATTGTCAAACTGGAGAGGGTGCAGGTCTATGAGGATACTGCCTGGGCTAGAGGGCTTGGGTTATAGGGAGAGGTTGGCCATGCTGCATCTGTATTCACTGGAGCAAAGCAGAATAAGGGATATCCTCATAGATATTTTAAAAATCATGAGGGGTATGGATAAGTTGGTTGGACCAGGGGTTGGGGAGTCCAAAACTAGAGTGCCCAGGCACAACATAGGAAGAGAGAGATTTAAGAGACTTGGAAGGTAACTTCTTTGCCCAAAGTATATGATGTCTGGATTGAGCTGCTGGAGGAAGTGGTCAAGATAATTGCAACATTTAAGAGGCATTTAGATAGGCACAGGGAGAGAAGAGGCTTGAAGGGTTATGGGCCAAACGTTGGCAACCGGGTCCAGTAGAGAGGATGCTGGACCATTTGTGCTGAAAGACCTTTTTCCACACTGTATTACTGTACTTTCTGACTTTATGGACAAGAGGAGCAATGTTTATAAATTGTTGAATGGCCTAGAAGCATCGTGGTTAATATTATGCTATTACAGTGCTAGCACCAGTGACCGCCTTTGTCTGTAGCGTTTGTACGTTTTCCCTGTGACCACATGGGTTCCTTCAGGGTGCTTCAGTTTCCTCCCGTATTGCAAAGGCATACGTGTTAGTAGGTTAACTTCTGACGTGGGGGTAATTGTCCAGCACAGGTTTGTTGGACTGCAAGGGCCAGTAAATGTGCTGTACCTCTAAATAATAAATAAAATAAAAGATCGATTACATCTGTCAGCGAACTGGAGCAGGAATTCAGTCTGATATGAAAGGGAGATGAGAAAGAATATTTAAAATTCCCTCTCACAAGCCACTGTTGATGTAGAGGCTATGATTTCTATTAAGAAAGAAATCAATAGTTGCTCGTGAAAGAAAATAGAGATGAGTTGGAACAGGGGCTCTGGCCTTCAAAGTCAACTTGTCAAAAAGCTTGGATTTATAAAAGTAATTTTAACATTAAAAAACCTCTCAAGGTTGATCTTCAAATATAAATGGACACCAACCCGAAGGAGATATTTAGAGGGATGACTGTAAGATTGCTCAAAGAGAGGCTGTAAAAGCCCTCAAGGAGGAAATAAATTTAAGAAGCAGTTTAGGGAAGGAGTTCAAGAAATTAGTATTAGATACCTGAGTTCAAAAGAATTGCGGAGAAAGCCTAAAGGAGAGTGAACACCCAACCATAAGTTGTAAAACCAGACAACCATATGACGGACAGTCTGATGGGAAATCTGAGACACACAAAGGAGCCATTAACCAAAAAATTATTGTCTAATAATAAAGTTAAAAGGTGGTTATGCAAAGTGGCAGGAACAAATTCATAGCTGATTAACACTGTGCAATTATTCTCTTTCTTTCACTGTTAGAAGAGGAAATTAAGCGGAGTTTAATACAGGATGCCAATCTCCTCCTCTCTGCTTTACTGTATTGCCCATTTGACTGCATTATTTCAATTACCTTAAATGTATATATTAATCACTTTGTGTGGATGTAATCCAGTTAATAAACTAAAAATAGCAAGACAGTTTAATCTAATGTTTAGCATTTCTGCATTTAACGTATTAATCAGGATGCATAATTTTTAAATGGGGCATCAATAATCTTATTGAATAAAAAATACTTTGAATTTTACATCAAGGATATGGATAAAGAAATGTTAAACCCAAATATAAAGCTTTTATTATGAATTGTCAGCATCCCTTTCAGCCAAAATTACATAAATTACATTTGAGGCAAATTTTGAAAGACTCCTACCTCTTTCAACATGGAAAAAAGGTTAGGAGGATTTAGTACATTGGCAGTAAACATGATCAGGGCTTTGCCAGCTTTTTGGTGATTAACTTTACTGAAGTAAATCAATTAGTTAATACAAATTGTCAAAGTATAGTCTGTTTTTCTCTTGCCATGAGAGCCAATGTCCATTTGGCAGCCTGACTAGGAGCTGACTTAATTCTCCAAATGAAGGGGCAGAAATCTTCCAGCAGTGCTCCTTAAATCTCAAGTATATGCTGAACTGTTTCTTGTACCTATAGATGGAATGAATATTCTATTTTATTTTTTAATTAGAGAAACAAAGCTCTTCCAGCCCAATGAGTCGTGCTTCCCAGCAACACACTGGGGTTAACCCTAGCCTAATCACAAGACAATTAACCGACTAAACAGTATGTCTTTCGAGTTTGACAAAATGCTCAAACATCTTTTGCAACTATTTTTTATTCTAAACATCATTAGTGAGGCCAGCATTTATATTGTATTCCTAATTGCCTTTGTGAAAGTGATTGTTCTTCTCCAAAAGTTTCATCAAAATATTGCAGTTCATCTAGTGAAGGTTACTGCTGTTAACTATGTCAGGTAACTACATTTTACAAGTGGAGACACGAGATAATAGATGCTAGAATCTGGAGCAACACACAAAATGCTAAAGAAACACAACAGGTCAGGCCGTGTCTATGGAGGAAAATGGACTTAACCCAAAATGTTTCATGTCCATTTCACTCAGTAGATACCTGACCCACCAAGTGCCTCTAGTATTTTGTGTGTTGAGTTTTATAAGTGAAAAACACTGTCACCACTCTGCTCAGCTGGTGGGGAGAATAAATCTTCAGATTGGAGTTGGGGAGCCAGTCAGATGGGCTATTTTATTCTAGATGCTGTCACATTTCTTGAGAGCTGTTGGAGCTGAAGTCATCCAGGTAAGTGGAGAGTATCCCATCACACAGCCAACTTCCAGCCTTAAGGGTGATGGAAGTGGCTGGAGTGCCAGGAGGTGAGATGATCACCACAGAATATCCATCCTCAACGTCCCAGCAGTCGTAATGCTTATTTGGCTGATCCATCAGTTTCAGGACAGTGGTGGCTCCCAGAATGTTGTTGCTGGGGGCATCAGCGATAGTTATGCAACAGAACATCAAAATATCTTGTCTGACACTTGGTATACACAAATCTTACTTCCCACTTATTAGTCCTTATGGGAATGTTGCATCGGTCTTGCTGCATGCAGGCCTTGTTTGCATTATGTACTGAAAAGATGTAAATAGAATTGAGCATAGTGAAAACACTCCCACTTCTGATTCAATGATGGAATGATTCAATAATGGAAGAACATAAGATATAGGAGCAGGAATAGGCCATCTGGCCCATCAAGCCTGCCCCTTCATTCAATAAGATCATGCTTGATCTGGTATGGAGTCATCTCCACCTACCTGCCTTCTCCTCATAACCCTTAATTCCCCTACTATGCAAAAATCTATTCAACCTTGTCTTAAATATATTTACTGAGGTAGCCTCCACTGCTTCATTGGGCAGAGAATTCCACAGATTCACCATTCTCTGGGAAAAGCAGTTCCTCCTCATCTCCACCCTAATCTACCCACCCAAATCTTGAAGCTATGTCCCACTGTTTGATGACACAGTGAAGTTGGTTGGGCCTGGAATACTTCCCCGAGGAACTCCTACGGTAATGACTTGGGACTGGGATAACGGACCTCTGACAACTATAGCCACCTTTTGAGTGAGGTATGGCTCCGACTACATTGAATTACCAGTTTTACGTGTGATTCTGGATGCCACATTCAGACTAACGGCAGATACTCTCTTCTTGCCTTTGGAACTTAGCCCGTGGTGGTGAGGGTTGGCATGGAGAAGACCTGGTGAGACCTGAACTTCACTTTGCTGTTTAACTACTTAAGGCTGGTTTATACTTGTGCATCAAATGTTAGCTGCGAACCCTACGCTGTAATCTACGCAAACCCTACGCCGTAGCCTAATGCGCACCTCTCCCAAAATGTAACTACACATCGCGGCAACGCAGACTGCAACAACTGTGATTGGTCCACTTGGTAGCATCGCATTTCCTCCTACATTGCAATAGCTTCCCATTGGGCGACTGAAGGGCAGGGAAGGAGCTCTGGCTGCAATGCTTTCCATAAAGCTTTACAGACCTCCAAAATTATGGAGGACACATTTCGCTTTTACGAAAGACCTACATTAGTACCTGTTTTCGTTAACCGAAAGAGGATTTTCGCTTTTACAGAAAAAGACGTTTGCTTTAAACTTGTTTACCTCGAGAAAGACTACCATGACAATGAAACCTTGCACATGCATGACGTGTGAATGCATGACGTGCACGTGCGTGTACGTGCCGATTTTTTTTGACAAATCGATCTGGGCTCAAAATTCCCGATTCTGTTAAGTGACACTACACTGTACATACAGAAAAATTCACCCTCCTTCAGTTTCAGTTGCCATTGTTTGAAGTTTGAGTTTCTTCGTGTTGAGTTTCAACACGAAGAAACTCAACACAGTGGCATAGAAACCCCACGCCAACTAGCGTTTTTGCGGTGAATTGCAGAGCGACGCAGACACACCAATGCACAAGTATAAATGCTCACAATGGCGTAGCCCACTTGCCGTAGGCTGCGGCGTAAGCTAGTACACACAGGTATAAATCAGCCTTAAGATCAACATAACCCCTTCCTCCCACATAGCTGTCCATCCACATGTCTATTTAAGAGTTACTTAAGTGTTCATAATGTATCTGCCTCTAGCACCACTCCTGTCAGTGCATTTCACCACCCTCTCTGTTAAAAAAAACTTAGCTCTGACATCCTCCCTGTGCTTTCCTCCAATCACCTTAAAATCATGCCCCTTGTGTTCGCCATAAATTAATTTAATTTGACAATGAGGTCTCTGTTTGTATTCTAATTGGGCAGTGTGGCTCACTGGGCCAGAAGGAACTGTTGTGCTACATCTCAAAATAAATAAATAAAGAGTTTCATACTTCCTGAAAAATGGATCACCGCTGTTCTATAGTTTCCTGCTCTCTCTCTCTCCCTCCATGCTAGTGGTTTCATTTGTGGTTTTCTGCTCCGCTGGGATCATTCAAGAATGTGAGGAATTTGTAAAGATCACAGCTAATGCATGCATTGTCTGTTACGCACAAGTATAAATCAGCCCTAACTGAGTAAGGGGCACCTGAGAGCACAACTGATGATGGTTTCCATCACTTTGCCGCAGAAATCACCCAAATTGGATTATCCTGCTAATTGCAAACAGCCATACTGAGCAATTTTGCATATTGTTAGATAGTTGCCAGCTTAATAATACATTGGAACAGCTTGTTGAGAGATGCAGCTGGGTCTGAGAAGGTGAATGTGGTCTGATAGTATAGTCTTTGCTGCATTTGATATGTAGAGCCATTTTATTGCATCGAGCTGAGTGGATCAAGCTGGCTGAGCACTAGTGTTGGTGGTGTTATCAGTTTGGCCACTTCTGACTGGATATCATTGCGAATACCAAAATGTTGTCTTTAGCACTCACATACTTTGCCGGTAATCTTTGATGATGATATATTCTTAAGAATTTCTTCTTCCCATTATCTGCAAAATTGTCCAGCACCAATTACAATGGATGATGGAGCTTTGAACTGAACCATTGGTTGTGAGAGTGATTAACTCTGACCAGTGCATTGCTGCTTTTGCTGGGTGATGTGTAGATTCACTAGGCTGGCACATATCATTTTGAGCAACATCTGAAGCTGCCCTTCTCAATAAACCAGAGTGAATCCTCTGCCTTGCTAGTAATGGCAGAGCGAAGGACATGCCAGATCGTTACATCTTGTGATGCTGAGCATTTCTGCTGTTGCTGATAGTTCACAGCACCTCTTGGATCATAAGTAGTTTTAAGCTGCAGGATCTATTCTGAATTTGTTCCATTTAGCACAAATGTCACATCGTCCAACTCAGTGGATGGTGCCTTTGGTCTAGAGGTCAGATCTCACCTCAACAAAGACAGTGATGGCCTCTTATACAGTGGTATTGTGGCAAAACGTATCAGTCACAGGTAAATTGGTGAGGGCAAAGTTGAGTTGGTTTATCTCTCATGCTGGTTCACTCAGTGCTAGAACTTCAGGACTTAGCCTTCTAAGACCATGGTAATGCTGCCAATCCTCTTCACCTGAGAAGAGGTGGTAAGTGGTAATCACAAGGAGGTTCTTCAACCAATGATTGAACTGATAGCACATGACCATAAGGGACCAAGAGTCAACCCTGAGGATGGCTAAGGGCCATTCCCTCCTACCTATATATCTGTGTCAGCACCCTTGGTCGGTGCATCCTACCAGTGGAACATCCTAGGGGATTATGTTGAAGATATCTGATATGGCGTCTGCAAGATTTGATTCTGTGAAAACAACTATTCCTGACAGTTGTATGGCTAGTTTGTGTGATAACTCTACCCACTTAAAAACTAGCTTCCAAATGTAGGAGGATATTGCAAAGTCAAATGGACTGCAAACAAATTTGCCTTTGTTTTGTTGGAATTTGGTGTCGGGTCAATACTGGGTGATGCACCTGATTTTATTCTTTCTCAGAATGCAGTACTAATGGCTTAAATTAGTAACCTGCTGGCCCATTTCAGAGGGCTTTTGAAAGACAGTCAAATAGGGTGTATGATGTCACATATAGATCAGACATGACTTATATGACAAATTTCTTTCCCTAAGGTTATTAGTGAATCATATTGGGTTTTATATCAATCTGATAGTTTTCTTGGCCTTGAGTTACCAAGAGCAATGTTCCCTCTAATTGTAATAACCAGTGTGCACAAAAATCTGGTGCTGTGCAATTGTTTGCCCAGTGACAACAACATGTGTTCACTGAATTATTAATATGACGGAAGAAGCATCTGTCTTTACACACCGTCCATATGCAATTTGCTTGCTAAGTAGGCTTATACTCGTTGGAATTTAGAAGATTGAAGGGGGATCTTATTGAAACATATAAAATCCTAAAGGGTTTGGACAGGCTAGATGCAGGAAGATTGTTCCCGATGTTGGGGAAGTCCAGAACGAGGGGTCACAGTTTGAGGATAAAGGGGAAGCCTTTTAGGACCGAGATTAGGAAAAACTTCTTCACACAGAGAGTGGTGAATCTGTGGAATTTCTCTGCCACAGGAAACAGTTGAGGCCAGTTCATTGGCTATATTTAAGCGGGAGTTAGATATGGCCCTTGTGGCTAAAGGGATCAGGAGGTATGGGGGGAAGGCTGGTACAGGGTTCTGAGTTGGATGATCAGCCATGATCATACTGAATGGCGGTGCAGGCTCAAAGGGCCGAATGGCCTACTCCTGCACCTATTTTCTATGTTTCTATGTTTATGTTTAAATAACGCTTTAAAAAGTCAAGTTTCCTAACATCTCTCCACTTCTTCCGACTTGCAAATTCTCCAGCAACTTTTGCATTGCAACAATACACGCAGGTACACCAGTTCCTGTACTGAACATAAATATTTCTTGTATCTGCATGTTCCTGACCTCATGAGCTTTCGCTGCAGCAGTTTCTACTGTTTCATCAAGGCCTTCCGCTCTAAATGAACTAGCAGTTCTTTTTGACTTCATGCCCTTTTCCTCTTTGGAATTTGACATAGTTAATCAATAATTTCTTTAATAAAAACAGTGTAAATAAGCCAGTTCTAAAATCTGCAGACAAATCATCGCAAACTCCATGTTGTCAACACCATCCGCATCAGAAACCAGAAAAGAAAATGTGATTGTGTACAATCGTGAAATATACTCAACATGCCAACAAGGTAGAGTGTGACAACCTTTTGTGCGCACTTTAAATTCCTTTGTGTGCTAACAGCAAAAGTTGTGTGTGCACATGCACACACACACACACACACACACCTTAGACAGCCTTTCTCAACCTTTTTGCCCTGGAGGAACCCTTGAAATGATTTTCAGGTCGCAGGGAACCCCTGCATAAATATACAGCTCACAGTATGTTAATGTGATCAGTAAGTTGTAGATATAACAATCCAAAAATAATTGTCAAAGCTCTATTGAGTAGAGAATGAATTTTAGCTTACCTTTCTTGAAATTAATCTCTTTTTTTCCCTCTTGAAATTTAAAAAATTTATAAGGCAAACATAATAAATATCTCAATTCTGTGTTGAACTTGAGATGAGCACACATGGATTTCACCTTCAAGCAAAATGAAATGATTTCTATCCTTGATGCTTGTTAAACAGGAAGAAGCTTGCTCACACATGTAAGAAGTTGAAAACTGCAGCAAAATGTTCATTGCTTTTCTATGAATGGCAAGATACAGTTCTTTCACAGAAACCCAGAACTTGTCCAGGGCAGGTCAGTAAATCACATCTTGAATGCCTGATCAGACTGCAGCTCACAAAGTTCTTCCACCTCTCTCAAAGTCAAGTTCTCAGGCTGAGCAGAAGATTCAGAGAAAAGGTCCCTCATCCAGTCATACACTTGTGTTGAAAGGGAGGGAAAGTACTATTCAGTTTGTTCTGCAGTTCTTCCAGATGGTTTCCAATAAGAATGGAGACTTTCTGATATCCTTCCTCACTCTCAAGCCCAAGCAGCAGTGGAAACATTTCAAGATTCCCTTTTGCAATATTATTTTTCTGAAGATGCAGTTTCCTTTTAAGTCCAAGAATCTTGTCACTTGAAGTCCAAATGTTTTCTCCAGGGCCTTGCAGAGACTTGTTTAACTAGTTCATAAGATGAAAAATGCCTGTAAGTAGGCTAGTTTCTGCAGCCATTCTTCTTCTTCAAAGCACTCAGCAAAAGCTGGCCTACTGTTTTCTTGAAAGTACTCCTGCAATTCACCTCTCAGCTCAAACACCCTGTTGAGAACTCTTCCTCTGCTTGGCCACTGGATTTCTGTATGGAGCAGGAGATTGGTGTGTTCTTTGTCCAGGTTTCCACACAGTTTGTTTAAACACAGAATGTTTTAAACATTCTCTAGTGAACTGGTCTGAAAGCTACCAAATAACTTGCTTCCTAAATCCTTTTACTGACTGTGATTTTATTTTCAAAAGCTTTAATCTGTTTGTTTTGAAATTCCAATAGTTGTTCATGTGTCATATGGCTGTGATTTGCAGTTAAGTGTCTTTTCAATTTTGCTGGAGCCATTGCTACATTTGTTTGCCACAGTTGCCTGCCACAGACTAGGCAAAGTAAGATAGGACACCTTGGATCACCAGTCCATGTAAAACCCATTGATAAATAGCTTTCATTGTAAATACAGACTTTTTGTGTCCATTGCTGCACTCGTGCAGTGAAATGACTCAGAAGATTAAAATTCTACATCATTAATCTTATCAGAATTGTCCGTAGGCCTAGACCTGGAATCCTCCTCTTCCATCTCACACCTTCTCTTCAAAAATTGCCACACTGGACTGTCTTTAGAATAAAAAGTTCCCTCCAATTTTCTACTACACTGGTACTTTGTTCACTTCTATAAGACAATCAGCAGGAAGTTGGGGGAGGTAATTCAGGAGGGAGAGGCTGAGGTCACAGCCCAAGTTGGGCGACTTCACTTAATACTGGGAAAACCCACTTCACGCTTCTCATCAGCCTACTGTCCACCCTCTGTGTAATAAAGCACTCACCAACTACCGGCCTACCAAACTCCCCTCCGTGCAATCTAGCACTCACCAATTACCAGCCTACCAAACTCTCCTCCATGCAATAAAGCACTCACCAATTATCAGCCTACCAAACTCACCACCGTGCAATACAGCACTCACCGTTTATCAACGGCCTCCCCCATCTCGCATCAAGAACTGAGAATGGACTCAACCAAGTAAACACAGAATTACTTCACACTGTCATACTGGGCTGAGATCGCTATCGGGGCTGCCTACCATCGTGAGCATTAGCATTGTGCATAGCGCCAATTTCAAAAAATGATGTTTTTTTTAAATCATGATCTCTCGCGGAAACCCTAGCAACCTCTCATGGAACCCTAGGGTTCCACAGAACCTCTACTGAGAAACCCTGCCTTAGAGGGAACATTGCCCAAGAGTGGTCATTATTTAAAACCAAACAAAGAAGCTGCAGATGCTAGAAATCTGAAATACACTTGGGAAATGCTGGAAGCACTCAGCAGGTCGTGCAATAGCTGTGTCTGGCGTAAAATAGAATTAATATTTTAGTTGAAAACCCTTTGTCAGAATAAGGAAAAGAAAAAATAGGTAGTAATTGTTACTTTATTACCCAAAATACAAATTAATAGGTGAAATTAAATCCCACCATTTCTGTAGAAATATTGATTTTGAAAAAGTAATTTGTTAATAACTGACCTCCATCACTGCAGTTTTCTACTCTTTTCGTTGGCAGAAGATGTCATTTTGTTCCTGAGCTCTTTTTGCTGTATTTAGTGCAAACTCTTCTTAAATGGATTCTGCAGGCTCTCTCGATGGAACATCATTAAAGAGACTGTGCTGAATATTTCTTTTTAGAATCTAGCTGTAAGTCTTGCCCTGCACAAACTAATTGGCTTACATAGTAATGTCAATAGACATCTGACATTTTCATTTCATACTAAATCAGTGTGAGGACATACTTACATTCAATAAGTAATGGCAACATCTAATCTACTTTAATTCTTGACATCTCACCTCTATACATAATGTCAAATATAGCCATTATTTCTTTTATTCTGGTTAACTGTCTCTCTCGTTAGGTTCGTTTTTAAGTATACATTAGCTTTGGAATCAGTTCATAGTTTGATATTTAGACCATGTCTGCTGTGGTCAAGTTATACAAATATACACAACTTTTAGACAAACACACTCAACCAATAATGGTATCGTTGAATTTTCAAGATATTTTGAATAACAAAGTTCAAATTTCATATTCAGTATGATCTCTGCTTTGAAAGATGTTGCTGTATATTGCGATGCCAAAACCCTGGGGATCCAAGGTATGCTGTTTAGACCTGACAGCATAGATAGAGGGTATTTGGCCTAGCTTGTAGATGCTGTCTTTGCCCTTCACTCCTTTTTCCTGCTCACTGTGGGCTTTCTGCATAGCAAATGATCATCGTCATTTCCAACAGAGTTGAAATCTACAGGAAAGGGTGTAAGTAGGCATGTGCATGTTATTACACTACCAACAAATCATTATTTCCTTGCTACAAGTACATGCAAAAATGCAAATGCAGTCTTGCTAAATAAGATACCGTTCCAGGTATATAAGGAAGATAACATTTTGGGTCTCGGCCCGAAACGTCAACTGCTTATTCATTTCCATGGATGCTACCTGATTGCTGAGTTCCTCCAGCATTTTGTGTGCATTCCTTTGGATTTCCAGCATTTCTTGTGTTTATAAATAAGATATAATTCATTCGGTGCTAAGCAGGAATTGGCATTGTATTCAGTACCACATCATTAAATTTCATGCTGATAAAGCAAATAATTTTTTATAGTTTAAAAATGGCATGTGAAGATTGATATACTGATTTGCATGATCATATTGAATGCTTGTAAGTACAATAATTTCTTTTCCATGCATTGTGCATGGAGGGAGAAGGAGAAATATTATCAGCATCAAAATAGCTAAGCCTGTCTGTTTGTATTTGCATTGCCTTGTGCGCATTTGAACAAATGCCATTTCATATTAACATGAATTGGAACGTGTTTAGTCTAGGTGGTTGCAAAAGATAATGAATTAGATCAGCATCAGAAAATGAGAGTTGGCTAGCATTTACATTTGATTGACTTTAAATCCTGTAAAACTGATGCCTGAGAAGGGAGAGATTTCTTATTTTAACCACTGCAGTTGCATCCATCATTACACGAGCCTCTTCGTTAGCATTGCTCTGGGAAGTACTCTCATTTGGTTTTATGTTATATATAGAGATAGTGAAAAAATTACAAGGGGTAATCAGAACCAGGTCCACCACCACAAGCTGGAATGCCCCAAGGTTCTCTGGAATCAATTCAAGCCAAAGGCATCCAAATGCGCTCCATTGGTTGAAGGATCATTTTCTTTGCAAAACTTCTGAACTTTATTACTTCTGACTGCTTAAAGTTTGCAGATTTCTGGGAACTCCAGCAAATCTCAAAACAAGCCTGAGTGAGAGAGGATTCTGCTGTGGCTTTATATAGTGTGGTGCTCCCCCAATAGCTAGCCCTGGATGTAAGCATGAAATCTGAGCAAAAGTGACAAGCAAAAATAAATGGAATTGATTGTTGGAAAGTGAACCAGCCACGTCTGTAAATTCCAGCAGGCATTATGCCTGTTTTCTGCTTTAGTTTCATTTTACACCAGGTCTCGGTTACTAATGTCACTGATACTGTTCTGCATACTCTGCCCAGGGCTGATGGATGGAAACGGTTGGAGGATTCTTTGGATTCTTGCACATCTTTTACTTCCACATGCTCACAGTGCTTTGTGTCTTTCCGCTTGCTCCCTGTTCTGTTTTCTTGGGCCAAACGTTCCCAAGAGCTGGTTGAATTGCAGGAAATGTTACATCTTCAGTTGGAGAACCAGCCGGCATTTTAAGCTCAGTTTCCAACTGCGTAAGAGCATTATTATTATCTGACTAGTGTAGACTGATGACCGAAATTGGGGTGATACTAAGGTACTCTTTGGCCACTGAGGAGAAATTGTGAAGAGAATTCTTACAATAAATTTTCCTGTGGCAGGCAGAAGGGAAACTTGTCTGCAATTTCCATAATTGATTATTTCCTTTCCTGAAATGGTCATGGTTACCACATTACTATGATTCCGTGGTATACTCTTTTCAGGTAAGACAGATGAGCTCATTCCTACCAGTGGTACTTCATAGTCATAGTCATAGTCATTCTTTATTGATCCCAGGGGGAAATTGGTTTTCGTTACAGTTGCACCATAAATAATAAATAGTAATAGAACAATAAATAGTTAAATAGTAATATGTAATATGTAAATTATGAAATAAGTCCAGGACCAGCCTATTGGCTCAGGGTGTCTGACCCTCCAAGGGAGGGGTTGTAAAGTTTGATGGCCACAGGCAGGAATGACTTCCTATGACGCTCTGTGCTGCATCTCGGTGGGATGAGTCTCTGGCTGAATGTACTCCTGTGCCCACCCAGTACATTATGTAGTGGATGGGAGACATTGACCAAGATGGCATGCAACTTAGACAGCATCCTCTTTTCAGACACCACCGTGAGAGAGTCCAGTTCCATCCCCACAACATCACTGGCCTTACGAATGAGTTTGTTGATTCTGTTGGTGTCTGCTACCCTCAGCCTGCTGCCCCAGCACACAACAGCAAACATGATAGCATACTTAAATATCATGTTATAATATTTAAGCAAGGATTAATTTGTTCCCCAAGATCTTGTTGCTTTTCAGCTGATGGATGACCTCTTCTCTCTTTTACCAGGCTATAGGAACACTAAGCATAAAGCAGGTTATATATTGCAGGGTGGAGTCAAGGATACATGAATATATGACACTATCTTGGATAAGGAGATATGCAAAATGCTCCTTCCAATCTTTGCTTTGTGCCTCACTGTGTGTGTGTGCCTCACTGTCCTTGATAAACTAGCTCTTCTCTATTGTAGTTTTAAGTAGGTTGAGTCTTTGATATCTGTACTGGAAATGCCTCTGACAGCATTGAAGAACCTATCCATCTAGCTGTTGGATTTCTTTTGCTCTTTCCATCCACCATGTGTTCTTTAGGTCGCAGGTTCCTTATGCATCTGTTTTAATAACTTTTGAATTGAGATGATGCTTCCAGCCTGAGAATTCCTTGACATTTTTTAGCTCCTGGATTTTCCTGACATTCTTTTCATACCCGCTAATTGTTTTCTGGGCGAGTAAGTCACTCTTCAGCTGTTGATTGTGTTGGATCAATGCCATCCAAATACCAATCATGCTCTATTGATCATTTGCACTGGGAGGCCTCAAGTTGGTTTGAGCTTTCTTTGCGAAGTCTTTAAAATGGATTAATGAATAATCTAAATTACCTCTTTTATAATCTGAATGCTTTTTATATTTCTACATTGAAAGGGAGTGAACTCTGTGTTTCTGCCTGTTTGAGTGCTGTTGCTTCAGGAAACTACTTATTGAATTACAGATTATTAGAGGTACTGTCTCTCAGATAATCAGAAAACTGCGACCCAATTTGTCTCTTCAAGTGAAAATTCAAGATTCTCATCATACCAGGTGCCCCCGTAGTGTAGCAGTTAGAGAAATGTTATTAAAGCTCAGGTCATTCTAAAGTTCAGAGTTCAATTCTGTCACCATCTGTAAGGAGTTTGTACATTCTCCCAATGACCTGACCTGTGTGGGTTTCCTCAGGGTGCTCCACGTCTTCTTCCACAGTCCAAAGATGTACCAATTCGTAGGTTCACAAACATGAGAAAATCTGCAGATGCTGGAAATCCAAGGCAACACACACAAAATGCTGGAGGAACTCAGCAGGTCAAGAAGCAGCATCTATGGAAAGGAAGAAACAGTCGATGTTTCGGGCCGAGAGCCTTCTTCAGGTCCTCATGAAAGATCTCGGCCCGAAACGTCGACTGCTGCCTGACCTGCTGAGTTTCTCTAACATTTTGTGTGTGTTGCCAGCTAGAAGGTTAATTAGTCATTGTAAATGGTCCTGTGATTAGACTGGTGTTAACTGGGCAGGTAGTTGGCCAGTGCAGCTCGTTGGGCCAGAAGGGCATGTCGCATGGTGTATCTCTAAATAAATAAAGTTACTGTATCTGTGCAACAGTGATTGTTAATCTGTGAACCAACATCATTAAATACAGATCTAAAGGTGTTATAAGATTTCTGTCGTAGGATTTACCTGTGTCAAAATTAGTTGTCGTCGTTCTTGTCAATAGTAACTGCATTTCCAATATATTTCACACTAAAGTCCTGACGTTATTAAAGACGTCAGTGAGGTTTTTTTATTTGCCTCTCTTTGCTGGTTGTGAGAATTAAAATTTCAATCCTGCTACATAAACAGATGTTGCTGCAGTACAATATGGTTATACTAAAAATATACAAGTTATATTTTAGACATGAGATCAGAGCTGATGCAATAGTCCTGGCACCGGTTATTTTAAGCTTCATTCATTCTAGTTTAAGTCTAACCTTACCACTATTACAAGCTATTTGTTAATGAAATAATTAAATCAGAAGGAATGGAAGCAATAAGGGCTACAGTGGAATCAGTTTAAGGGAGGAAGTAACTATATACAGGAGCAAAGAATTCTGTAAATGATTACAATCAATACTGAACAAAAGGAATTTAAAATAATCTAAAAGGATGTAATTATGGAATATTGTCACAAGTTACTGTGGCCACTGCCTTATCTGTAGTTGACACCAACATGACCCATTTTAGTCACTTTCAACAGTGAAGCCAACCAGGCTTTGCTACTGATTTGCTCTTGCCTTGTTTCTTTCCCTGATGTAATGAAGTCCGGTGTGCTTTTTTTCAGGGCAGATATCTTTTCACAATTTATATTAACAACCAATGTAACAGCAAGCTGGTCCTAGAATGTGCGTTACCATCAGGTCCTGCATGGCTAATTTGTCAGCATGGGAGAAAATGAGCCACGGGGGGCTACTGATATGCCTTGCTGCATCACTGACTGCAAGAGAGCATGCTGGGATGGATTAGAGCATGTTTGTTAACATCTGTAAATGAATTTCCATCTGCATGTTCATCTCATTTGCAATCTGCATTGCATTGATGGATCAAAGAAGGGACAAAAATAATGGAATCAGAATTTGTGGAAGGATCATTAACATTCTGTTTAGCACAGAAAAATTATTTGATAGAGAAGTGTGATTTTCGTGAAATGTCACCATCTCTTATTGCATTTAATTCAAGGAATAGCTCTATTGGATCTCAGGACTTTGATTGATTGTAGGCAAAGAAAAATGTCATGGGAATTGTAGCAAAAGCAACTACAAAAAAAAAATCAGCTGCATCAAGCAGAATGTAGGAATGGGAAGTGTTATTCCCATGGTATCCATCCTAATGCTTGAGATGCAGATTGTTTAGTCAAGGTGTGTATTTAACAGTCTGGCTGGATCCATACTGTCTTATCAGTTTCATTCCATAATCAGCTCTGAATCTATTCTCGGATACCACTGTAAGAAGGCAGTTCAATAATTCATAGGTTATTCAATGAACAGGGTGGAACCTCGTGCCGTGTAGCCACAAACATGAAACATATTCAGAGACCCTTTGATCCTCATCGGCCCCTCTCAAACTGATTTAACTATTTTCCTCCTTACTTTCAAAATATTACACTGAACCAGCCAAGTGGAAATTCTGCCTCTGACATCATGGTACTGGCATTTCAGCATTCACTCAATAGCCTGTATCAAAGGTTCTTACTGCTAAAGCTGGCAGAATTGAAAGGAACAGAAAAATAGGTACAGATGCTAAAAATCTTAAATAACAAAGAAATGCTGCAAGTGCTCGGCATGTCAGGCGGTGCCTTTAGAGGAAGAAACAGAGTTAATATTTCAGGTCAATGTGCTTTCATCAGAGCTGAAAAAATGTCACTAACCCCAAATATTAACTCTGTTTCTTTATTCACAGATGCTGTCTGACCTGCTGAGTATTTCCAGCATTCTTTGTTTTTATTTAAAAGGATTTTGCTTTAGGCTGGGGGCTTAAAGAAGTTGTTTATAAAAATGAAGAAATTTTGGACTGAGATATAGATTATGTAACTTTGAACAACTCATTGTTAGTTTTTTTGATGTACAGCGTTGGACTAGAAAATGTGGATTTTTTTAATGTGGTTGTATCCCATATTACCCTTGTGACAAAAAACACTATCTCAATTTTTCCTTCAAAATGTAATTGAAAACAAAATAAATCTGTTGGGGAGTACTAGGTTAGAGATTCAGATTGCTTGCCTGTGCTTGAGGGAGTTGAGAGGCAGCTCCCAAAAGTGTCATTCAAATATTTGATTTGGATTATGTGGCAGCTGAGAAATGCAGGAATATTTTTAGATCGAAATGGATATTTTGATATGCACACTTTACCTTCTGATGGTTTCACAGAGCACTAATTAATATCTGTGAAAATGTTTGTATTGAGCTGCGTACCGCCTCTCTGTGCTAGAAGCTACATTCCCACAGGGATGATGAATGCCTTCATTGTAGGCTGGAAATTTGATAAAATTGTTCTTAATGGAGTCAGATAAACCAGGGCTACAAGTAACCAACTGTAAATACGGTAGAATAAAACTACATAACATGGATGTTATTTAGGTCACTGAATATTTACTTCACTCCTGCATGATGCTGTATCTACATTTTAATTCATATTGACAAACTTTAATGGTGATTTATACCTTTGCCTGTTCTTTTTATGTTTATTTGAAATTGCAAAGTGCAAGGTAGTATATGAACACTAATGCTTTCCTTTGAAACTATTTGTCCGGTATTACCAGAATCAGACTTGCGTTTATTACCATCAGCATATGTTGTGAAATGTGTTGTTTTGCAGCCGCAGTACAGTGCATGGTGTAATAATTACTACAATAAGTAAATAGAGCAAAAGAGGAATAGCAAGGCACCATTTATAGGTTCATAGAGATTAAGAAATGTAATAGTGGAGGGGAAGAAGCTGTTCCTAAAACACACTGAGTGTTGGTCTTCAGGCTCCTGTATCTTCTTCCCGATGGTGGTAAGCAAAGAGGGCATTCTGGATGTTGTGGGTCTTTGATGATGGATCCTGCCTTCCTGAGGCACCATTTCTTTAAGATGTCCTCAATGGCAGGGAGGGTTGTGCCTGCGATGTAACCTTTCATCCCCTTGTTTATCAAAAATCTACCCAGCTCTGCCTTAAAAGTATTCACAGTCTGTTTTGTTACCCTTTGAAGAAGAGGGATCCACAGACTCATTGCGAGTAAAGGTTTTCCCTAAGTGGGTGACCACGATTTTTAAACAGTGGCCCATTAGTTTGAGATTCCCTGGTAAGACAAAATATCCTCTCCGTATCTGGAGCCACACACAATCTACTACAGGAACTCAAAAGGTTGAGCAGCATCTGTTGGGGAGAAGAATTGTCAATGTTTATGGCCGAGGCACTGAATCAGCACTGAGAGTGGAAAGGGAAGGAAGCCAGTATAAAGAGGAGAGAGCGGGGGGGGGAAGGTGAGACAGGGACCGGTGGTGATTGGTGGACTGAGGAGGGGTGAAGGGTGACAGACAGATGGAGCCATGAAGAAGGGGGAGGGATGGAGATGGAAAGTGGATGAGAGGTGATGCAAACAATGAAGGAAAAGCCCCCCCCATCCCCCATCACCTATTTTGTTCCCCTCCTGGTTCCATACATCTACTGCCCACACCAGATCCCCTCCCCCACCTGCTTTCCATTGTCACCTTCCTTACTTATCAGATTCCAGTAGCTTTAATGTTTCTGCTCATCACCTTGCAACCTCTTGTCCCACCCCCGCACACCTTCAATTTTCCACCCTCTCATGGCTCCATCTGCCGTTTGTCTTCTTCCACCTGTAATCCATCCCAACCCCACTTTACCCTTCTTCGGTCCACTTATCTGTGGAATGCTCTGCCTCAGAAGGCAGTGGAGGCCAATTCTCTGGATGCTTTCAAGAAAGAGCTAGATAGAGCTCTTAATGATAGCAGAGTCAAGGGATATGGGGAGAAGGTAGGAACGGGGTACTGATTATGAATGATCAGCCATGATCACAGTGAATGGCGGTGCTGGCTCGAAGGGCTGAATGGCCTACTCCTGCACCTATTGTCTATTGTCTATTATCACCTCCTGGCCACTGTTTCACCACTCCACCTCTCCTCTTCATACTGAATATCTTCCCTCTCCATTCAGTCCTGATGTAGGATCTTGTCTCGAACCATCAACAGTTCCTTTCCACAGCATCTGCTTGACCGTCCAGCAGATGATATTTTGCTCCAGATTCAAACAACTCTAGTCTCTTGTGTCTCCGATCCTCTGCTTATGGGTCCTTGCGACCCATCAAGATCTTACACGTTTCAATTAAGTCCCTGTTCCCTTCTGAATACCAACAAATACACACCAAGCAAATCCAACCATTCCTCAGGTGAAAACTCATCTGTTACAAGTATTAGTCTAGCAAACCTCCTGACGGCTTCCAGGATATTGAATATTCTTAATTAAATAGACAGAGTACACAGTATTCCAGCTGTGATCCCACCAATGCAATATTTAACTCGTGTTAGCCATTCCCCTAGTAATAAATGATAACATTCTGTTAGCTTTCCTCATTACTTGCTGTGCACCAGCCTTTTGTGAATTGTGTGCTAAGGCACTCAAATCCCTCTTCACCTTACACCATTTAAATAATATGCTGCTTTTTAAAAAAAAATTCCTGCAAAAATGGACAATTTCTCTTCAACCCAATTGTGCAAGATTTACCCGGTGTTTGCCCACTCACTTTATTTATCTCTAACCCTTTGTTGCCTCATCACATCTGACTTTCCAACCTGTCTTTGTGTCATCAGCACATTTTGCTGCTGCAGCTTTGGTGCATCCGTCCAGTTTGTTTATATCAAACGTAAAAAAAAGACTGTTGCTCCTGTACTGAACCGTATGGCACCCCATATCTTTCCAATCAGTTAAAGAGCCATTTATGCCTTCTCTGTTTCCTGTTGGGGAACCACACCACTGTGGCTACTGGAAATCTAAATATAGCGCACCCACCCACCACTTCCCCAGAAAGCTCCATCATGTTAGTCCAACTTGACTTCCCTTTCAAGATGGCGGTGTGTATGGACACAGCAGCCACTTCGGCTCCAACAAACCGAAATTTCTTGTCCTGTTCATCTTTTCTATGATCAAAAAAACACTGCTGAACATTAAAACACTAATTCTGCACGTCCACCCGGCTAACAAGCAGGATAATGAAGATGCTGTACTGCTCTGTACTAACACAGGGGGTGGGCTCTTGCTCCACACCACAGTCTACCACAGCTACTCAGGGAAGTGGCTATCAGAAGCGGTGCGCTCGAACACAGAAGCGCGGTAAGTGCACCAGTATTAAAGTTATACTCAGGCAGAATCCTGCAGGCCCATGCTCCCGTGGATTTTACTCACTAAAAATCTGCGCAGGCGTGTGACGTCGGGCAGTGCAGCGTGGCAGATTTAAAAGGGCAGAAATCCTGCTTCGGGTTTGATTCGAAGAAGGAGTCTGAGAGTCTGAGTGGGAGTGCCGAGAAAGACATTTTTGAAATTTTCGTTATTTTTTTTTCTCCAACGGCGTTCTGAGAGGAGGGACTGCGCAGGCGTGTGATGTTGGGCAGTACAGCACGGCAGATTTAAAAGGAACAGAGCCTCATAGAGCGGGCAGCGTAGTTTGCAGGCGGCGGAGTGAGCTGGGAGCAGAGTGAAGGCTTAAGGGCTTTGGCTCAACGGGCTTAGGCGGAAACGGGCGAGGCGAGGAAGGTTTGGCATTCATTTTCTGTTGTTATTTGAGGAGAGGGGCAGTATGAGTGTGAGGGCAGTTTGCTGTTCTCGGTGTCGGATGTGGGAGGCCCTGGAGTCTCCAAGCCTCCCGGACGTCTACATCTGCGCCAAGTGCATCGAGATGCAGCTCCTAAGGGACCGCGTTACGGAACTGGAGCTGCAGCTCGATGACCTTCGTCTGGTCAGGGAGAGTGAGGAGTTGATAGAGAGGAGTTGCAGGCAGGTGGTCACGCCGGGGCCACGGGAGGCAGACAAGTGGGTCACGGGAAGGGGAAGAGTCAGGTAATAGGGAGTACCCCGGTGGCTGTGCCCCTTGACAATAGGTACTCCTGTTTGAGTACTGTTGGGGGGGACAGCTTACCCGGGGGAAGCGACAGTGGCCTTGCCTCCAGCACAGAGTCTGACCCTGTAGCTCAGAAGGGTAGGGCAAGGAAGAGGAGGGCAGTTGTGATAGGGGACTCAATAGTAAGGGGGTCAGATAGGCGATTCTGTGGACGCAGTCCAGAGACCCGGATGGTAGTTTGTCTCCCTGGTGCCAGGGTCCGGGATATTTCTGATCGTGTCCAAGAAATCCTGAAGTGGGAGGGTGAGGAGCCAGAGGTCGTGGTACATATAGGCATATAGGTACCAATGACATAAGTAGGAAAAGGGATGAGGTCCTGAAAGGAGAATATAGGGAGCTAGGAAGGGAGTTGAGAAAAAGGACCGCAAAGGTAGTAATCTCGGGATTACTGCCTGTGCCACGCGACAGTGAGAGTAGGAATGCAATGAGGTGGAGGATAAATGCGTGGCTGAGGGATTGGAGCAGGGGGCAGGGATTCAAGATTTTGGATCATTGGGACCTCTTTTGGCACAGGCGTGACCTGTACAAAAAGGACGGGTTACACTTGAATCCTAGGGGGACCAATATCCTGGCAGGGAGATTAGCGAGGGCTACTGAGGTGACTTTAAACTAGAATGGTTGGGGGGTGGGAATCAAATTAAAGAGGCTAGGCGAGAGGAGGTTAGTTCACAACAGGGGGATGGGAACCAGTGCAGAGAGACAGAGGGGTGTAAAGTGAGGGTAGAAGCAAAAAGTACAAAGGAGAAAAGTAAAAGTGGCAGGCCGACAAATCCAGGGCAAGCATTAAAAAGGGCCACTTTTCAACATAATTGTATAAGGGCTAAGAGAGTTGTAAAAGAGCGCCTGAAGGCTTTGTGTGTCAATGCAAGGAGCATTCGTAATAAGGTGGATGAATTGAAAGTGCAGATTGTTATTAATGATTATGATATAATTGGGATCACAGAGACATGGCTCCAGGGTGACCAAGGATGGGAGCTCAACGTTCAGGGATATTCAATATTCAGGAGGGATAGACATGAAGGAAGGGGAGGTGGAGTGGCATTGCTGGTTAAAGAAGAGATTAACGCAATAGAAAGGAAGGACATAAGCTGGGAAGATGTGGAATCGATATGGGTAGAGCTGCGTAACGCTAAGGGGCAGAAGACGCTGATGGGAGTTGTGTACAGGCCACCTAACAGTAGTAGTGAGGTCGGAGATGGTATTAAACAGGAAATTAGAAATGTGTGCAATAAAGGAACAGCAGTTATAATGGGTGACTTCAATCTACACGTAGATTGGGTGAACCAAATTGGTAAAGGTGCTGAGGAAGAGGATTTCTTGGAATGTATGCGGGATGGTTTTTTGAGCCAACATGTCGAGGAACCAACTAGAGAGCAGGCTATTCTGGACTGGGTTTTGAGCAATGAGGAAGGGTTAATTAGCAATCTTGTCGTGAGAGGCCCCTTGGGTAAGAGTGACCATAATATGGTGGAATTCTTCATTAAGATGGAGAGTGACATAGTTAATTCAGAAACAAAGGTTCTGAAAGAGGGGTAACTTTGAAGGTATGAGACGTGAATTAGCTAAGATAGACTGGCAAATGACACTTAAAGGATTGACAGTGGATATGCAATGGCAAGCATTTAAAGGTTGCATGGATGAACTACAACAATTGTTCATCCCAGTTTGGCAAAAGAATAAATCAAGGAAGGTAGTGCACCCGTGGCTGACAAGAGAAATTAGGGATAGTATCAATTCCAAAGAAGAAGCATACAAATTAGCCAGATAAAGTGGCTCACCTGAGGACTGGGAGAAATTCAGAGTTCAGCAGAGGAGGACAAAGGGCTTAATTAGGAAGGAGAAAAAAGATTATGAGAGAAAACTGGCAGGGAACATAAAAACTGACTGTAAAAGCTTTTATAGATATGTAAAAAGGAAAAGACTGGTAAAGACAAATGTAGGTCCCCTACAGACAGAAACAGGTGAATTGATTTTGGGAAGCAAGGACATGGCAGACCAATTGAATAATTACTTTGGTTCTGTCTTCACTAAGGAGGACATAAATAATCTTCCAGAAATAGTAGGGGACAGAGGGTCCAGTGAGATGGAGGAACTGAGCGAAATACATGTTAGTAGGGAAGTGGTGTTAGGTAAATTGAAGGGATTGAAGGCAGATAAATCCCCAGGGCCAGATGGTCTGCATCCTAGAGTGCTTAAGGAAGTAGCCCAAGAAATAGTGGAGGCATTAGTGATAATTTTTCAAAACTCGTTAGATTCTGGACTAGTTCCTGAGGATTGGAGGGTGGCTAATGTAACCCCACTTTTTAAAAAAGGAGGGAGAGAGAAACCAGGGAATTATAGACCAGTTAGCCTAACGTCGGTGGTGGGGAAACTGCTGGAGTCAGTTATCAAAGATGTGATAACAGCACATTTGGAAAGCGGTGAAATCATCGGACAAAGTCAGCATGGATTTGTGAAAGGAAAATCATGTCTGACGAATCTCATAGAATTTTTTGAGGATGTAACTAGTAGAGTGGATAGGGGAGAACCTGTGGATGTGGTATATTTGGATCTTCAAAAGGCTTTTGACAAGGTCCCACACAGGAGATTAGTGTGCAAACTTAAAGCACACGGTATTGGGGGTAAGGTATTGATGTGGATGGAGAATTGGTTAGCAGACAGGAAGCAAAGAGTGGGAATAAACGGGACCTTTTCAGAATGGCAGGCAGTGACTAGTGGGGTACCGCAAGGCTCAGTGCTGGGACCCCAGTTGTTTACAATATATATTAATGACTTGGATGAGGGAATTAAATGCAGCATCTCCAAGTTTGCGGATGACACGAAGCTGGGTGGCAGTGTTAGCTGTGAGGAGGATGCTAAGAGGATGCAGAGTGACTTGGATAGGTTGGGTGAGTGGGCAAATTCATGGCAGATGCAATTTAATGTGGATAAATGTGAAGTTATCCACTTTGGTGGCAAAAATAGGAAAACAGATTATTATCTGAATGGAGGCCAATTAGGAAAAGGGGAGGTGCAACGAGACCTGGGTGTCATTATATACCAGTCATTGAAAGTGGGCATGCAGGTACAGCAGGCGGTGAAAAAGGCAAATGGTATGCTGGCATTTATAGCGAGAGGATTCGAGTACAGGAGCAGGGAGGTACTGCTGCAGTTGTACAAGGCCTTGGTGAGACCACACCTGGAGTATTGTGTGTAGTTTTGGTCCCCTAATCTGAGGAAAGACATCTTTGCCATAGAGGGAGTACAAAGAAGGTTCACCAGATTGATTCCTGGGATGGCAGGACTTTCATATGAAGAAAGACTGGATGAACTGGGCTTGTACTCGTTGGAATTTAGAAGATTGAGGGGGGATCTGATTGAAACGTATAAAATCCTAAAGGGATTGGACAGGCTAGATCCAGGAAGATTGTTCCCGATGTTGGGGAAGTCCAGAACAAGGGGTCACAGTTTGAGGATAAAGGGGAAGCCTTTTAGGACCGAGATTAGGAAAAACTTCTTCACACAGAGAGTGGTGAATCTGTGGAATTCTCTGCCACAGGAAACAGTTGAGGCCAGTTCATTGGCTATATTTAAGAGGGAGTTAGATATGGCCCTTGTGGCTACGAGGATCAGTGGGTATGGAGGGAAGGCTGGGGCAGGGTTCTGAGTTGGATGATCAGCCATGATCATAATAAATGGCAGTGCAGGCTTGAAGGGCCGAATGGCCTACTCCTGCACCTATTTTCTATGTTTCTATGTAACACTAGCTGATGACTGGAAAATAAACTGGATTGCTTGCGTCTGCATCTGAACCAGTGGGAGATGAGAGACTGTTGCACACTCATCCTGACAGGCGCTTGACAAGACACCACTCCAGTCTTGGCCATCCACCTAGAAGGCCAAATCTCCATTCAGACAGACAGAAATGCAGCAACCTTAGGCAAGACCCGTGGAGGAGGTTTGTGTGTCTACATCAATGAGAACTGGTGTGTGAACACCTCATTAGTAATGGCCCCCACTCACCACAAAGCTCTACTTGTAAGTCAACCAGAGGAGAGAATATATTTGACCTAGTTTATACCAACATTCACGGGGTCTACAAGGCAGCCTCCCCCTGCCCTCACCTTGATACTCAGACCTCATATCCGTTTTGCTGATCCCTGCACATAGAACAAGTCACAGGGAGGTCAGGACCTGGCCAAAAGGAGCCACTCAGCACTGCAAGTCTGCTTCGAAAGCACAGAATGGAGCATATTCAAAGAGGTATTATCACGTAAACATTGATGATTATGCAGATCAGTGACTGCCTACATAGGAAGGTGCACTGATTAAACACGATACCGCCAGGCCAAACCAGAAGTCTTGGCTGACTGCAGAGGTTCATGCACTGCTTAAGGACTGGGATGCTGCCTTCACATTAGAGTTTAAGACAACTCTAAGGTCAGCAAGAGCTGCCTTGCTCTCCCTTGCTAACAGGAAAGCGAAGTGTACACACACACACACTCACAGAAAATCCACAGACATGCGGCAAGGTATCCAGACTGTAAATGATTGCTCGTCCATCCTCCACATCAACAACAGCAACACCTCCCTTTCTGACAGGCTGAATACTTTCTATGCACGATTTGACCAACTGAATGATGTAACATCGAGAAAAGCTCCCCCTCTTCCTGTCGGGCTGCAGCTAAGGAGGGGAGAACCCCAGCCATGGTAAACCCATGCACAACTGCAGGGCTGGACAACATACCTGGTCAGGTGCTGGGAGACTGTGCAGTCCAGCTAACAGAGGTCTTAACGGGCATCTTTCATATCCCCCTGAAACAGTCCACTGTCCTTGCAGGCTTCAAGGCAACCACCATCATTCTGGTGCCCAATAGATCATTGACAACAGGCTGAAATAATTACTGCTCAGTGGCTCTGACAATCAGGAAGTACTTTGAGTGGCTGATAATGGTTCATCTAAAATCCCACCTTCCAGCTACGTTGGACCTTTCCCAGTTAACTTTTGACTCAAACCGGTCCACTGATAATCCGATAGCTTCAGCCCTCCCCTCCGTCCTGTCCAACCTCGTACGCCAGGACGTTGTCCATTGACTTCAGCTCAGCATTTAACGCAATCATTCTTCGGAGGCCGATGGTAAACCATCCTTTTTGAGACTCAACATCCCTTTCTGGAACTAGATCTTGTACTTCTTGACAGAAAGACCCCAGTCATTCTGAATTGGCAGCAACACCTCAAGCTCCAACAGGCTGAACACTGGTGCCCCCAGGGCTGTGTGCTCAGTCGCTGCTGACTCACGACCGCACTGCTAGTTCCAGCTGAAACCGCATTGTCACGTTCACTGTTGCTACTACAGTGGTTGGCCTCATCAACAACGATGATTCGGCATAGAGAGAGGTTTGTCAAATGGGTGCAAGAACAACAACCTGAGTCTCAGTGTGAACAAGACAACAGAGTTGATTGTGGACTTCAGGAAGCCACAGGCTGGCCACTTTCTATTGCATATCAATAGCTCTGCTTTGGAGGGAGTGAAGGGCACCAAGTTCCTTGGTATGCGCATAATAGACAATCTAACCTGGACCCACAACCCCTCCTCATTTGTCAAAAAGACACAGCAGCATCTACACTTTCTGAGGAGATTGTGACATGCAAGACTCCCCGCCCCTATTCTAACAACTTTCTATGGGAACACCGTTGAGAGTGTCCTGTCTGGCTGCATCATTGTGTTATGGAAGCTGCAAGGCATCAGACTGCAAGATCCTACAGATGACTGTAAAGGATCATTGGGGTCTCCCTCCCCACTGTTTGTGACATCTCCGGGGGATGTTACAGGCGAAGAGTCCAAAACATTGTTGGGGATCCCTGCCACCCATCTCACAATCTCTTTGACCCACTACCATCAGGAAGGAAGTACAGAAGCATCAGGACTAGGACTGCCAGACTGGGTGACAGCTTCTTCCCTCAGGCTGTGAGGCTAATGAATACCCTGCCACCACCAAGCTCCTGTCACTTGGATAACAAACTGTTTACTGCACTGGTTACTGTTTACCTGTGCTGTGCTTTACTGGGTGCATTTTAAATTACATTTTATCAACTTATTTATAGTATAATATTTTGGTTTATGTGCTGTGTGTGATATTTGTTGTGAGGGTGCACTGCGGTCTGGAGGACGTTGTTTTGTCTGGACGTATATGTGTGCAGTCAGATGACAATAGACTTGAACGAACCAAACCATGTTCAGTTTGCCCGACGACCTTGAATTACAGAGAAAGCTGCAGAAAAACAAAAACAAAAGTCGAGTGAGCAGTAGTTCTGTAGGTTAAATCGCCTTGATAATGAGAGGGGTCAGAGGAGAGTGTCCAGGCTAGTTCAAGATGACAGGAAGGCAACAGTAATTAAATTAATCACACGTTGTAACAGTCGTGTGCGAAAGAGCATCTCTGAATGCACAATATGCTGAACCTTGAAGGATCACAAATGTACACTCAGTGGCCACTTTATTAGCTACAGGAAGTATCTAATATCATGCACCCATTTACACTAATCCAGCACTAATCCCATTTTATTTCCCCCTCACTCCAGTTTCCTAATGAACTCTCCCCCCCACATCAAGGTACCTAATAAAGTGACCTCTGAGTGTATGTTACTAACTCTGTTAGTTGGATTCCACAGGTGCTGTTCTTATGAATAGGATCTAATATGATAAAAATTGGATAATATGGTAATATAAGAGACGTGAGGAAGTCGCACAGTGTCTTGATTTTGTGATGATCACAATGCACTAAGCATCAGGTTTGGGCTCTAACATGTTAACAAGTGTTATCCCACCAATGTACTCTTCAGTAAAGGACAACCTGCAGTCAGTTTGGTGTTGATAATGCCGGGTACTTTAGAAGATCTATCATTTTCATTTTTAAAAATCCCTGCTGTCAGCCCTCAAACACACAAAACAATCCAAAACCAGAAAACACTAGGAGCACAACTTCAGCAGATCTCGGACTTTTCATCAGGTTTAACACATAATCATAAGGAGAAAGACAGAAAGTGGAATACTCACTCAAAGGTGATTAAATGCTTTTATAACGGTCTTAAACCGAAGGGATCAAAATGCGATGGAGTGAAAGAAGTATTGATAACAAATTCTTATAGCTTCTTTAGTCGGGTGAAGGAACAACAAAGCAAAGGCATAATAGAAGCATTATCAGATGAAGTGTTTTGAAATAAACCAAAGCAAACAGAACAAAAAAAAGCTAGCAGCAACAAAAATGCTTAGTTGAATTTGTACAAGTTTTTCTGGAATGGCATAAAGTGAGACTCCTTAACAACTGGTCAGGAATAATTCACTTGAACCTTCTGGGATTCCATATTGCATTGATAATGCTCATACATACAGATAAGTTGAAGCTAGTGCCTTAATCTTTTTTTATTGTTCAATATGAGACAGTCTTGCTGCATGAATCCCAGCTGCAAATTGCTCACCCACACTCTTCCCCGACGTATTTTGGCACTTTAGGAAGTTTGATGGCTGGATGACTAATAAACTGTTAATATTGGATTTCAGCCCTTTTCCTCAAAATGAGGGCTTAGCTTTAAGATATACTACCTCTCATCTAATTTACCCCAGTGCAAAACTGATAACATAACAGTAGATAAGTCTCCCAGCTCTGGAGACAGAAAGATAAAGAATTGTTGCAGTGTACCTCAAGTGAGATGTAAATTAGAGCTCTAAAATAGGAAGGGCATTGTGTGTGTCTCCATTGCATTTTATATATCCAACCAGAGTTCTTTTAATTTATGTTTTTGATTTAATGCTATCACCCACCTGAAATCTTGAAGTGTTCCCGGGAGGGATCTTCCACACATGTCATGAGTGTGTATGTGAAGAGCTGTTCTGAACTCTGAAGTCTTTGATCAAAGTCTCCAAAAAAGATGTTACTTCATGATTGAGTTCTGAAGCATTGAAATAAATTCATGGTCTTTGAAATTTACTGCAGCTAAAGAATTATTGCCTGGGAATTGGATATCTTTCTTTTAAAGCACTGAGCATGTAAAATTCAAATTTATCCGGTAAACTTTGCATTTCTCATTGAAATCATGGCAACTGCATCATTTACTTATTTATTACAGTACAGAAGGAGGACGTTCAGCCCATCGATTTCATGTAATTCCCCGCAGAGCAATTCCATGAGTCACAATCTGCTTCTCCCTGTTTCATTGTAACTTATACTCTCTCACATTCCCACCAGCTCTCCTTTGATTCATTTTGCCAGTGCCACTCACTAGGGTACAACTTACTGTGGCTAATTAATGGAGATGTGGGGGGAATCGGGGGTCCCTAGCCGATACCCAAGCAGAGAGTGTGCCAACAAACAGTACCCCAAGTCAGTGTCAAGTGTGTCTCCCTGGAGCTGCAGATAATTTGTTCAGCTTCTGCATTACGCCCTTAATGTAAGTGCACCAGACTATTCCCCAGGGTTAGGTATACGGCTAATGAACCCCCACTCTCCGGGCCGTGCTGTCTTTTCACTGCTGCCATCAGGAAGGAGGTACAGGAGCCTTAGGTCGCACACTATCAGGTTCAGGAACAGTTATTACCCTTCAATCGTCAGGCTCCTGAACCAACGGGGATAACTTCACTCACCTCAGCACCGAACTAATTCCACAATCTATGGACTGTCTTTCAAATGCTCTACCACTCATGTTCTCAGTATTATCTACCTATCTATTTATTTATCTATCTATCATTTTTTTTGTATTTGCATATTTTGTCTTCTTTTGCACATTGGTTGTTTGTCTTTCTGAGTAGTTTTTCATTGATTCTATTGTATTTCTTTGTACTGCTGTGAATACAAGGTAATGAATCTCAGGGTCATACTGTATATGGTGACATATATGTACTTTGATAAATTTACTTTGGACTTTGGACTTGAATTATGCTGTTCTGTGAACAATGCATATTTCCATCTGTGCAAAAATAAATTGAATCTGTGGTGATGTATGAGCAACAGAAAGTTGCTAAGTTGGCATGTAAGATACTATGATATGAAACCCTCTATGAACATTGCTCCATATTGTAGGATTCTTACTCCAACGGAAAAGACTACTAAAGACAACTCAAGCCAGGTACTTAAAACTCCTGCTTCCCCACTCCAGTATGCAGGATATTGTTCCTGTTAGGAACATCATTGAGAAAATGCTACATGTATCTTTGTGTGCATATGGGTGCTTCTCTCTCCCTTGCAGCCTCAGCCTTCTCCTAGAGAGCCATAATGTGTGTTGTCATTTCCTGATTACTGCACAGCAAATTGTCACTAAATTGAGTGAGCTTCATTTAGGAGTCACTTAAGTTTCTTTTTATCACTCGTTTCTGTTCAGACCCTTCCTAATGCCACTTTATGCTGGATTTTCACCAACTTTGCAATTTTCTTGGTGAGGACCCTATTTGACATCCGTGCCAAATACGGGTAGTTTACTGCATAAAGCCTGGTGCAATCAAGTTTCAAGACAAATGTTTTCACCAAAATAGAACTGCCTGCGTTTGGATAGACGGAGTCTGATTTGGAGTCAGCATGGCTTTGTCTGTGAGAAGTCGCGCTTGAAGAACCTTCCAGAGTTTTCTGAAGAAGTAAGCAAACAGGTAGATGAGGGTAGGGCAGTGAATGTAGGCTGTTTGAGCTTTAGCAAGGCCTTCAACAAGGCCTCACTTGGTTGGCTGGTCTGGAAGGTTCGGTCTCATGGAATCCATGGAGTGGTAGTTAGATAGATTTAAAATTGGTTCGGAAGTAGAAGGGAGAGGGTGGTGGTTGAAGTTATTTCCCGGAATGGAGGCTGATGGCTAGTGGTGTGTTGTAGGAAACAGTTTTTGGACCCTTGTTGATTGTAATTTATATAAATGATTTGGATCCGAATGCACATGGCTTGATCAATAAGTTTGCAGATGGCACAAAATTAGGAGGGGTTGTTGATAACAAAGAATGCTAATGTGGATTACAGGGGTATCTTGATCAGTTAGGGAAATCAGCCAAGAACTTGCAAATAGATTTCAATATAGATAAGTGTGAGGTAAAATATTTTGGGAAGTCAAACCAGCATAGGAATTATATTTTGAATGGGAAGACACCAGGGAATGTAATGGAACAGAGGAGTACAAGTGCATAGTTCATTGAAATCTGCATTACAGGTAGACAGGGTGGTGGAAAAGGCATTTAGCACACTGACTTTTAGGCCACTAAGCATATAAGTTGGGATGTTAGGTTGCAGTTGTATAAGTCCTTGCTGAAGCTGTAATTGGAATACTGCATACAGTTTTGGCCGCTCTGCTATGGCAGGGATGTAGGAAGACTGGGAAGATTGCAGAAAAGGTTTACGAGGATTTGCCAAGACTGGAGGGTTTGAATTACAGGAAGAGGTTGGCCAGGTTAGGTCTTCATTCTTCGGAACAGAGAATGAGGGGTGAACTTATAGAAATGTTTAAGATTATGAGAGAGATACATAAAGTGGGTGGTAACATTTTTTTACCCAGGGTAAGGGAATTCAGAAATAGGTTTAGGGTGAGGGGGGAAAACTAGCTGAGGGATAACTTTTTCACACAGAGAATGGAGAGAATATGATATGTGCTGCCAGAGAAAGAGGTTGAGGATGTCATGGTCCGGATTGGGGTCCCTTTAAATTTACTTTGTTTATGTTACGATCCAGACCGTTGATTCCCTGTTTCCCTTTGGTTCCCTGTCTTCCCGTGTCCCTCGGGCTTGGTGATTGGAGGCAATTTACTCTCGGCTGAACCGGCGGTCTATAGTCTCCAAAGGTACTGCGAGCCAATGTCATCTGGCTGAAGCAAGCCTAGTCTTCTCCCGGAGCAAGTGCTAGCAAGCTACCTTTCCTTGCCCAGTTCGCTATTCCTGATTCTGCTTTGCTCTCCTTGTATCGAGCAATAAACTCAATTAAGTTAACCTCACAAGATGTGGCTTGCATTTGGGTCCGCCCTTGCTCCCAGCACCCCGCATTGTGACAGAGGCAGGTAGAATAGTATTATTTAAGTAGCACTTGGATGGGTACATGGAGGGGTGTGGCTTAGAAGGATATGGGCTGAACACAGGACATTGGGACTAGCTGGGTGGGCAACATGGTCTGTATGGACTCGTTGGGCCAAAAGGCCTGTATCTATGCCGTATTGTCCTTTGTCTCTATGACTCTAAATGGAGAAATAACTTCTGAGAATAGTACAGTATAGAAACTTGTATGCTGATTTAATTTAGAAACATTTGGTACTATAATGCCAGAATTAATTCAGTTTCTGGTTAATCTTGTACCTTGGTTTTTATTCCATTAACCATCCGTTTCCTTCCTTTTGAGCATTTAGCAATTTCCTTTTCAATCAGGGAGGGGCTATGTAGCATTCATGCTAGAACCACCAGACTCAAAAACAGTTACTTTCCCCAAGCAGTAAGGTTGATCTCTACCTCCACTCACTAACTCACCGCACCACCACTACTTTCTAATTTTCTGTCAGTCACCTATGTACAGACACTCCTGTGCTGAGCATCACAATCAGTCTATCTCTATAAGTTACCTTATGTGTTTATATTTATTGTGTTTTTTATTATTGTTTTCTTTAACTTAATTGTGTTTCTTTTTGTGTTGCATCAGATCCAAAGTAACAATGATTTTGTTCAATGATTTTGATTTGTGTATTGGAAATGACATCGAACAATCTTGAATCTGCTTCCATCTTTTCCTGCAGAGCAATCAAAATCACCTCCACACCAAAAGTTTTCTAACAGCAAGCAAAATAACCAGTTCTCAACTGGCAGATTCAGACAACAAACAATCAATCCTTTCCAGAAGAAGGGTTGCTTTACCAAATCATCATAATGCTGTCAAAAATAATCTGATCAGAGGGGGAAATGGGATACTCAAAGCTCAAAGCAAGAGCTGAATATGGATCCATAATCAGTTTTTATTGACACTCTGGAGATCTCAGCTGCCGATGAGCTTCCCACAGATTTATTAAAATTATTATAAATATTGTGTTTAAACCCAAAGTCGATATTGATTTGATAGTACTGACACCTGACAGAGGTTGTTTTCAATCCCACTCTTTCTTAACTCTAAACTCACTACTGCTGCAGCAGATTTAATTAAATCAGAAAGAATGAAAACAATAAAGGTCGTGGTAGAATATCTTCTATGCTGAGCCTGAGAAGACAAGAAATAGTGCTCTAAACTGTAGCTCACACAACTAAGATTGATACTGCCCCTAATACCTAGAGAAGTCATCAGTCAGTGCATTGCTGAAACATGGGATTTCCATGGCAACCGTTCAGCTTTCCACTCCACCAGTAAAGGCCCGGATATAGCGATCCTTCAGCATCATTCAAAATGAATCTGTGTTGGGTTTCTGTTCATCTATATTTAGAAGGACATTTTTCCATCAGTTTCCTTCCATTAATAAATAAAGAATGTATGTATATTTTTTTTAATAAGCAACCTGTAAAGGTCCTTTAGAACCTATCAATGACATTACTTCAGCTGCACAAATCTCCTCAGCTCATAATCTAGTAAAAA
Organism: Mobula hypostoma; assembly: GCF_963921235.1. Lineage (NCBI taxonomy): Eukaryota > Metazoa > Chordata > Chondrichthyes > Myliobatiformes > Myliobatidae > Mobula > Mobula hypostoma. The sequence goes on along the minus strand of NC_086107.1, from coordinate 35,285,021 downwards.
TTCTTTGAGATTTTGACTCATAGAGAGTAAACGAGTATATAATCAGTGTCCCTATCCCCAGTCCACAATACTTCAATATTTTTGTATCCCTCAGAGCTGATAATTCTTTGTGTGATTTATTGCTTTTTTACATATTACTATTTATGATAGGCGTCATATTGCATTTTCTTATTGAAGGTTTAATTGAAACTCCACCAAATCCATCTTTATTTGAAAAGGCTAGGAGGCTGTCAAAGACTTGTGTCTAATTAAATGCCATAATAAATGTCATCTAATCCACCTGAACTTTGACATGTCATCTGACTTTTTTATGATTTGCCAAACAGTATATAGCATTACTAGTGTGCTTTCTGGTGCTTAATTTCTATGATTGCTTTTTTTCCCCATTTTTATTAGTGTTCTGATTGCTATTTAAAGTTGTTAGCCTTCACTCAATAACATGCTCAGCTGTGTATCCTCGTCATTTGCACATAATCTAGGCTGACATTTCAGTTCAGTGGTAAGGGGTGCTACAATCAAATGAAGTGTCACGATGAGACCCCCTCAGCAGCTTCAGTATATGGAAAAGCTCCCTCGACTCTTCCAGATGGTGACCTGGGGACTTCTTCCCAATATACCATCTAATATTTATCCATCAACCAAAATCACTAAAAGGCAGCTTGATCATTTACAGTATCTTCGTGCAATTTTTGCTGTACAGAAATTGCCTGCCATTTTTAGTTTCCTTACTACTGTGGTTCAACTTTGAAAAAACATTAGTGGCTGTAAAGTGCTTTAGGATATTCTGGGGCTATAAAAAGCATTAAATAAATATAAACTTTTTTCCCTCTTAAATTCCAATTGGGATTTGGAGCTCTGTACTTTTTCATCAAGGATATTTTGCACCGTAAAGGAGTTTCTTTATGAAGAAGGAGCAACATTGATAAATGTCTCCATCAGAGACCCATCCTCCTGGTATTAAAAGCCAGGAAGAAGTAAGCCACTCATCTGAAAAAGAAAATGACAATCAATGAATTTATAAAAGTTTATTAATAATAAAACACTTTTTTACTGAATGAACTGTGGCATAAATGAGAAACTAAAATGTCTCCAGTAGGAAGATAAAGTTTGATTCATAGGGAGCTTTTGATCACGTCCAGTCTAACCATCAGATAAGTATAAACATTTACAAGAATTTCTTCCAAAAGATATTAGTGAGTTTAAAAAAGCACTTACTTCTCTCCTAGTCCTTTCCTTCCCTCTTACTCTTTTATCAACCTCTTTAATTTGGTTTCCTTCTCGCTTTCATTCCTTGAGGAGATATAGTTCTGATACCTTACCGTAGTTTACTTCTCATTCTGAGGCTTCCCTGGTCTGTTTTCCTTTTTTTTAAAGTGGGGTGGTGGAGAAAAGCTATAGTTTTTTTAATCCACTGAATAATAAAAGTGTTTAAATTGAATCTACTTTTGGTATGTGAGCTGCTTTGTTTCAGCGAATGTATTCAATGATTGACTAGAGAAGCTTTCTTTGCATGTGAATGTGATTTTCCCAGGAAGCATGAGTATTACGTAAATTTGTGGAGCAAACAATTTGTTGACTTTGATTATATTTGTAACTGTAGTTTTTTTCTTTTAAATCCACCATAAGATTGGAAATGTAATACTGGAAAGTAATTCAATGTTGATTATTTTTAAACCTTATCCATTTGTTGGGGGAAAAAATAATGAAACAGCAGGTTGGAACGTGGAGGTCTCCTCTGACAGACAGCTCAAGACAGATGCTCTGCTCTTTTGTTGTTTTCTGCTGATATAAAAGTAGGTGATAATTTCCTCAGGGTGTCACCAAAGTACAAATTTTCTTTCAGGGAAATTCCTTGGTCTCGTCTTCAGGTATGATTGTACCTAAATTCGAAACTGTATATACATTATATGTCGATGATTTGGATGATGGAATTGATGGTTTTGTGTCCAGGTTTATGAACTGTAGAAAGATAGGTGGAGGGGCAGGTAGACTTGAGGATGCAGGGCATCTGCAGAAGGACTTGGACAGATTGGGAGAATGGACAAAGAAGTGACAGGTGGAATATAGCATGGGGAAGAGTACAGTCAAGAACTTTGGTAGAAGGAATAAAGGCGTAGACTATTTTCTAAATGGGGAGCAAATTCACAAATGAGAGGTGCAAAGGGACTTGGGAGTCCTCGTGCAGGATTCCCTAAAGGCTAATAACTTGCAGGTTGGGTCAGTAGTGAGAAAGGTAAAAGCAATGTTAACATTCATTTTGAGAGGACTAGAATACAAAAGCAAGGATGTATTGCTGAAGCATTATAAGGCATTGGTCAGGCCACACTTGGAGTATTATGAGCAGCTTTGGGCCCCTAGTCTGAGAAAGTATGTGCTGCCATTGGAGAGGGTTCAGAGGAAGTTTATGAGAATAATCCTGGGAAAGAAAGGGTTAACATGTGAGGAGTATTTGATGGCTCTGGGCCTGTGTTCACTGGAGTTCAGAGGAATGAGGGGGGATCTCATTGAAAATTATTGAATCTTGAAAGGCCTAGATAGAGTGGCCACGGAGAGGATGTTTCCTATATTGGGGAGTCCTTAGAGTCCACAGGGCGAAACCTCAGATTAGAAGGAGATCCCTTTAGAACAAAGATGAGGAAGAATTTATTTAGCCAGGTGGTGATGTAGCTATGAAATTCAGTGACACATATGGCTGTGGAGGCCAAGTCAAGGCATATTTAAAACAAATGTTGATTGGTTCTTGGTTAGTAAGGGTGTTAAAGGTTACAAGGAGAAGGCAGAAGGATGGGGTTGAGAAGGAAAATGAATCAGCCATGATGGAATGCCAAAGCAGACTCGATGGACTGAATAGCCTAATTCTGATACTATATCTTTCAAAGAAATATAGTTGATCATTCCAGTCCCTTCAGAAAGGTCAGCAACAATAATAAGTGGCAGAATTGTGTCCGCTTGTTGGAACAGCTAACCATGACAATTAACGTTAAATAATTGGAGTTGTTAATAGTTATCTAGAAAATAGTGACACACAACTTTCTTACCAAGTGTCTTTTGGCTGAAGATGGCAACTGTAGGAGTATGTGATTTCAAATCAAGAGACCAAATGTCACTGACTGGTGCCAAGTGGAAATGCTGCTGTTCAGCTAATTCAGCTATACGAAATCACAACCTCCCACGCAAGAGTTATCAAACAGGGAGGTCTGTGAGCTATGGATAAATTCAAAAGGCTGAACCTGTTGGTTTGCTCTAGCACAGCACTCATCTTGAGAAAACACTTCTTAAGTGTCACAGCTGAATCCAAGGCCCTCTTGATCATGATAGGGGATTGAAGAATAAAGAATTAGGAGAGAACAAAATAACTGGTGGCTTCTTAAAACTTATTTGTTTTGCTTTGCCGACATAATTATTTATATATTTTAAGTGTTCTGAGCTTAAAAATACATTCAAAGCATTTAATTTATTAAATTTAATAGTTAAATCTACTTAGAGTTGGAAAAGCTTGGGTGGGGTTTTTGCCATTTGGCAGGTCCATACCGCTGCTCGGTTGTAGGCCCTGTTACTGTTCAGACCAATGCTGTTGGACTGCAGGATGCTTCAGGCCAGCAGTTTGTTCCCTGCATCAGAACCACATTATGTGATGGTATTGGTTTTGCTGACTGCATAGCTCTAAACCCAAACAAAGATCTTAAGCCCTATCCGATATAAATAGCTATAAGTAACTTCACTAAAGGGAGGTTATACTGTAGCCCACATAAAAGTTGCTGGTGAATGCAGCAGGCCAGGCAGCGTCTCTAGGAAGAGGTACAGTCGACGTTTCAGGCCGAGACCCTTCGTCAGGACTAACTGAAAGAAGAACTAGTAAGAGATTTGAAAGTGGGAGGGGGAGAGGGAGATCCAAAATGATAGGATAAGACAGGAGGGGGAGGGATGGAGCCAGGAGCTGGACAGGTGATTGGCAAAAGGGATATGAGAGGATCATGGGACAGAAGGCCTAGGGAGAAAGAAAGGGGAGGGAACCAAAGGATGGGCAAGGGGTATAGTCAGAGGGACAGAGGGAGAAAAAGGAGAGAGAGAAAAAGAATGTGTGTACATAAATAAATAATAGTTGGGGTACGAGGGGGAGGTGGGGCATTAGCGGAAGTTTGGGAAGTCAATGTTCATGCCATCCGATTGGAGGCTACCCAGACGGAATATAAGGTGTTGTTCCTCCAACCTGAGAGAAAGCAGGATCTCCCAGTGGCCACACATTTTAATTCCATGTCCCATTCCCATTCTGATATGGCTATCCACAGCCTCCTCTACTGTAAAGATGAAGCCACACTCAGGTTGGAGGAACAACACCTTATATTCCGTCTGGGTAGCCTCCAACCTGATGAAATGAACACTGACTTCTCAAACTTCCGCTAATGCCCCACCTCCCCCTCTGCTATTTATTTATATACACACATTCTTTTTCTCTCTCCTTTTTCTCCGTCTGTCCCTCTCACTATACCCCTTGCCCATCCTCTGGGCTTCCCCCCTCCCCCTTTTCTTTCTCCCTAGGCCTCCTGTCCCATGATCCTTTCATATCCCTTTTGCCAATCACCTGTCCAGCTCTTGGCTCCATCCCTCCCCCTCCTGTCTTCTCCTATCATTTCAGATCTCCCCCTCCCCCTCCCACTTTCAAATCTCTTACTAGCTCTTCTTTCAGTTAGTCCTGACGAAGGGTCTCGGCCTGAAACGTCGACTGTACCTCTTCCTAGAGATGCTGCCTGGCCTGCTGTGTTCACCAACAAATTTTATGTGTGTTGCTTGAAATTCCAGCATCTGCAGATTTCCTCATGTTATACTGTAGCCACCTGTTCTTCAAGGGCTAGATCACTTACTTGTTTATCCTCCATGGTGAGTCTACTTGCCAATACACACTATTTGAGTAGTAGGTCCTCCTCCAAATGTATCTCCAAGGAGGAGATACTTCCAACTAACAAAGTACTTTAACAATATATCCTTAGTAATACATGTATAAATTTAGATAACGTTCTTCAAAAAACATTTAAAACTCAGAAGTTTCCATCTCAGAAACATAGAAACATGGAAAATGTACAGCACAATACAGGAGCTTTGGCCCACAAAGTTGTGCTGAATATGTCCTTACCTTAGAAATTACTTAGGTTTACCAATAGTCCTCTATTTTTCTGAGCTCCATGTACCTGTCCAGGAGTCTCTTAAAAGACCCTAGTGTATCCGCCTCCACCACCGTCGCTGGCAGCCCATTCCACGCACTCACCACTATCTGTGTAAAAAACTTACCCCTGACATCTCCTTTGTACCTACTTCCAAGCACCTTGAAACTGTGCCCACTCGTGCTAGCCATTTCAGCCTTGGGGGAAAAAACCCTCTGACTATCCACACGATCAATGTCTCTCATCATCTTATACACCTCTATCAGGTCACCTCTCATCCTCCGTCACTCCAAAGAAAAAAGGCCATGTACACTCAACCTATTCTCATAAGGCATGCTCCCCAATCCAGGCAACATCCTTGTAAATCTCATTTGCACCCTTTCTATGGTTTCTACATCCTTCCTATAGTGAGGTGACCAGAACTGAGCACAGTACTCCAAGTGGGGTCTGACCAGGGTCCTATATAGCTGTAACATTACCTCTCGGCTCCTAAACTCAATCCCACGATTGATGAAAGCCAATGCAGTGTATGCTTTCTTAACCACAGAATCAACCTACGCAGCAGTTTTGTGTGTCCTATGGACTTGGACCCCAAGTTCCCTCTGATCCTCCACACTGCCAAGAGTCTTACCATTCATACTATATTCTTATAAAATATTTCCAAATCACGTGATTTTTAAAACAGAAAGAATTTTCAAAACACAGGTACAATTCCTAAAGGCTCGTGAATTGCTGCTGAATGAGTGATAAATCACAGAAATCAAAAGGTAATGGAATGGATTCTAGTTCACCCTGCCTTTCTGTCATTCTTCTCAATGGTCCTTGACCATTCCTCACAAGCCTGGCTGTTCTTTTACATTTATATTGCTTTTTTTTGCTACTTAAGTGACTTCACACAAGTGATATTTTTTCAGATACCTTTTCACACAGATTTTCCAAAAGCTTCTGAATTCTCAGATACGTATAATTAATTCTGTGAATCTGCCTCTCTGAGTGCACAAATCTTCCAATTATTGATAGATGAGCTATTTGATGTGCTTAGTGATAATATCAGTCTGGTCTGCAAGCTTCCTTGAACTAAATAACTTAGCCAGTGTTGTCTGGTTTGATACTGGCCAATTAGCATAACATCATCTCCTGAGCAGTCAGCCCCATGCTGTAGGCCAGCAGCCTGTTCCTTACTGACATTGCTGTTAGTTTACAAAGGTGTCCTTTTAACTTTGGACTGATTATTACTTGCCATTTACATTAAGAACTGAAGACTGGCTCCCGTTTACAACAAGAAGCTGAACAAAGAATATTGGTTGAAAGTATAACTTACTCAAAAACAACTCTTTGATCCCTAGATCAGCTGCTATATCAGAAACCTGAGTTTGACAAAAAGGCTTCCCAGCCCCGAATAGTGAATATCTATCCCTGCAAAAGGATTAGATTTGGACATAAAGACCATAAGAATTAATAAAACAGCAGTAAATTGTGTTCTAATACATTGGTATAGGCATTGTCATTGAGAACACTCAAAATGAAAACATTATATTTGACTGGAATTAGATTTGGATATTTCTTAATTATTTAGAAAAAGGAACACAATTCTTTATACAAAGCTAACTACAGCAGTTTCATTTTTCATATTTCCCCAAAACTGATATTATTTATAATGATAAGCTTCATTGATGATGTAAGACAAAGTCAGAAAAGACACTGAGCCCTAGCATTGAAGATACTCTAAAGAATGCCATTCTTGTAAATACGAAAATGCTTTGCAGGATAAAATTATGCAGTCAAGGGGTATGTCAACACTCCTCTTAGAGATGTAATGACCTATAGTTAACATTAACATTGATTAGCATCATTGTTACATTAGTGTGGCCTCTGGAAACTATTTGAGTCAGAGCAGTCGACAGCAGTCTATTACTGATGAAAGGTCTTCGTGGCAGCCCAATTAAGAACTAATGAAACCATGACTCAAGTTAGAATAGCAGTTCTTGATATCTCACTGTTATAAGGATGACCCTGGACAGCTAACTAACCAGAGCTCAGTATAAAGACAGCACCCTCATTTGTGTTGTTTGACCAAGCTATATTTCTTAGTGAGAATTACAACCACGTTCCAATAAAGGCAGTTAAATATTCTTTGTTTAGCTTCTGAAAGCTTTATTACTTCCAGAACATGCCAGGATTCACCTATAGAATATTGTGATACTGTAAAATGAAAAGAACTACTGCACTTCTTAATTTTTTTTTGTTATAAATTTACAATTCCATGGCTTTGATAATTATTTTTATTGAATAATATGAAAAATAATTCACTAATTTTGCTTGTACTTTAACTTTTTAAAATTATATTATGAGGTAGAGTAAATTTAATATTAATCTTACATTGAATTGAAATCAATGCTAATATGATAGTAGTTGTAAGGATTGTATTATGTTGTAATAATGGTCTCATGGGTCCCAGAGTACACGACACTTTGTCCATTTCCTCTCTCTGGCTCATTTGTATAATTAGCCTGAGTCTGACTCTCATCCCTAGTGTATCAGCGGAAGCTCATACACACCAATTGGCTCTGTTCCCAGTCACAGTCATTCTTGCTCGAGCACAAGATTGCCTACCAGCAGAGCCTGGGAGCAAAGCGCTAGACCTCTTTTGGTAGTATGGTGTCTCGCTGGAGGACATCTGTGCATCAGAGTCACATGATAGAGTGTAATCAGATTGTCAACAAAAATAATTGATAACTAAAGCTTGACAACATGAGGAAAGAGGCATCACATCCAACAGGTGTGTTAGCATTTCAGAACTTATAATCCAGCTTTCATCAGTGAGTGAGACAAATGATTGTACAATTTAAATCATAGTTCAAAATGTTAGAATAGCTGCTAAGGAAATAAATTTAAGAAGAAGTATTTGTGAGAAGGTTTGCATTTAATTTGATGTAACTTCAGGATACCCCGAAGTGCTTTACAGCCATTCAAGCGTTGAAAATGGTGTAATCACTATTGCAATATAGGAAATGTGGCAGCCAATTGCTGCACATTGACAGAAATATGGTAATGATGAGACATTGTGGTTAATATTACCAGGACATCAAAGAGAAATCTCTTTTTTTCTCTTGCTGCAGGATCATTTACATCAGCTTAGGAAGATAGATAGGTCTGTTGTTTAATGCTTCTTCAGAAAAGGTAATCCTTCATTGTTTCATTCCGTATGTTTTAAGATAATCAGATTGTTTACTCACAGTAGACCTTGGATCATCTTAATGCACTCTGGAATAGGTACAAATTTTGTGGTCAAGAGCACTATTTCTTGCACTTGTTCACAAACTTTCTGTGGGCTTTTAAGTTAGAAAAAATTAGAGTAATTATTATGTCACTTTGGCATATTTCATACAACAGGAGATCTGTGTGGACAGAAAAGGCAGCTGTGTGTGTACTTATCCATCAAACTAGAGAAATCTTCATGAAGCGTGCACAATCTAAGCCAGAGAGTATCTGCGCGGTTTGCTCTATGCCAAATAAAGTACTGTGTAAAAAGAGGAGTAACTTGGATAGGATGAAAAGAGAGGAAATATTATATGCCCAAGTAGATTTTGCCAGCAGCGTCATTGGGAAAGCAGAAGATACAGACGATGTGGAGCTGAGAATGCTTTGGACTCACCACTACGTATGGAATCCAACCATCCCGAGCTGAGGCTCGCTGCCAGATGAGTTGTTTTGTAGCAAAACACAGCATTGAGTGGAAACTTGAGTATACAGTACAAGTCCTTACTTTTCCTTCTTCATTAAGAGTGTATCTGCCATGTAATGAGAATAGGTTGAAGCCATCCCACATATTTCAGTGCTGGAGTATTTTTTGGTGAGATGCTGGCTTTGTGCAGCTGTTGGAGAAACAGGCCAGTTCAGGTAGCAACCGTCTGATTTCCACAATGTCCTCTTTATTATTGGTCAGCATAGAATGCCTTGGAGTTATTTTACTGCAAAAATTGAGTCATTACATATTTAAGAACATAAGCACACAAGGAGTAAGAGTAGGAGTAGGTTATGTGACCCCCTCAAGTCTGCTTCATCATTCAATAAGATCTGCTGTTTGATCACAACATCTTCCTGTCAAATCCTCATAACCACAATCCTCCTGTGGTCCCAGAGTCAACCATCTCAGATTTAAATACATTTCTGACTCAACATCTCATACTCTCTACTGTAAATAATTCCAATTCTTCACTAGTCTATTAAGTAATTATAAATTTCTCTTCACTTTGGGTTTAAGTGAGTGACATTTCACTCTGACCCTGTGGCCTGTAATTCAAGGCTCTATAACTGTCAGAGACATCCTCAAAGCATCTTCTTAACAAGCCAACTCTGAATGTAATATGATCAAATATCCTACACTCTTCAAAACTTCAGGGAATGTTGGTTCAATCTAATCAATGCTTCCTCAGAAGACTACTCAGTGAACCTTTACTATACATCTTCTTATGACAGGTATATCACTCCTTGAATAAAGCGATCAAAACTTTGGACAATATTCCAAGTTAAATTAAAGCCAGTTTATTGCATATCATTATTAATTAATGTAGTTTCCAGTGGGTCCACAAAAAAAAATCTGAAATAAAAATAGAAACTTCAGTAAACACGCAACAGGTCAAGCAATAAATGTGGAGAGTTTTATGTTTCACGTTGATGATTTTTCATCAGAATGAATAAAAGATTTTAAATCACAGCGAAGGGACAAGGATGGAAAGATCAAAGGGGTTATCTGTAATAGAGTGGGCACCAAGAGAAAGACACCATACAGCAGTTAGTGCTGTTGTCACAAAACTCAAATGACCTGGATTCAAAGTCAAAGCCAAGTTTATTATCATGTGAACAAGTACGTGTGTGCACAGGTGCAATGAAACATCTACTTGCAGTAGCATCACAGACACGTGTTATCATATAAGCAGCATTCACAAGAAAAAGAAGCCAAACATAAATTATGCTCTGTTTTTATAAGAAAAAAGCATAATTAGAACAAAATAAATCATGTCCATTTTAGTGCAATGTGATCAGAATGATCACTTGTCTTGCTAAACTAGTGGTGATTAGAGTTTCACCAGTTGTTTAAAAAGCTAGTGGCTGAAGGGAAGTAGCTGTACTTGAACTGGTGATGTGGGACTTTGTGCTTCTGTACCTCCTGCCTGATGGTAGCTGCAAACATATTAGATTAGTAGATTGAAACATAAGATTATTAAGGGATTGGACATGCTAGAGGCAGGAAACATGTTCCCGATGTTGGGGGAGTCCAGAACCACAGGCCACAATTTGAGAATAAGGGCTAGGCCATTTAGAACGGAGTTGAGGAAGAACTTTTTCACCCAGAGAGTTGTGGATCTGTGGAATGCTCTGCCTCAGAAGACAGTGGAGGCCAATTCTCTGGATGCTTTCAAGAAAGAGTTAGATAGAGCTGTTAATGATAGCGGAGTCAAGGGATATGGGGAGAAGGCAGGTACGGAGTACTGATTGTGGATGATCAGCCATGATCACAGTGAATGGCAGTGCTGGCTTGAGGGGCCGAATGGCCTACTCCTGCACCTATTGTCTATTGTAAAAGAGATGTCATGGCCCAGATGGTGGGTATCTTTGATAATGGATGTTGCTCTCTTGAGGAAGCACCTCTTATAGGTGTGGGGGAGACGTATGTCAGTGATGTATTGGGCAGAGGTCAATGAATCTCCAGAACTGCTGGAGTTCATGAACATTTGGATTGCTGTACCAAACCATGACGCAAACAGTCAGAATATTTCAACAGTACATCTGTAGAAGTTTATTGGATTGTTCAGTGAGAAGCTGAACCTCTTTAACCTTCTAAGAAAGTAAAGACACTGGTGTGCATCTGGGTCCAGGATAGATCATTTAATATGATAATTGCTAGGAATTTAAAGCTGCCAACTCTCTCCACCACTGATCCCCTAAAGCATACTGTTGAATGTTCACCGTCCTTCCCCTTCCGGAAGTCGACAATCGGCTCTTTAGTTTTCCTGAGGTTGTGCAAGAAGGTGTTGCACTCACCCTCGTGTCCGGTCTCACTCTGGTAGGCATCACCACATCGAACTACAGTTGTGTCATCAGCGGATTTGAAGATGGCATTGGAGTTGTACTCAGCCACACAGTCGTGTGAGTATAGTGAGTCAAACAGGGGGTTAAGCATGCAGCTTTGAGCTGCATCTTTGTTCATGCTCAGCAAAGGGGAATTACTGCCACCAGTCCTCAGTAACTGAGGTCAGCCCGTGATGAAGTCGAGTATCCAGTTGCAGAGGCCTGTGTCTGAAAGCTTGATGATGAACTCTGATGGGATGATTGTACTGAACCCTGAGATATGGTCAGTGAATTGGCGTATGACTTCCTGTTTCCAGAACGAGCAGAGTGAAGTGCCAGAGAAATTGCATCTGACGTTGAGCTGTTGTAGCAGTCGGCCAATTAGAGTGGATCCAGCTCATCTTTGAGGAATGAGTTGACTCGTGTCATTATCAGATTCAGGAAGCACTACATCATGGTTAACATAAGAGCTACCAGACGCTAGTCAGCGAGCCAAATCACCATGCTCTTCTTGGGCACCAGTACCAAATGTGCATTTTTGAAGCAGATGGGAACCTCAGACTGGGGAAGCGGAGGTTAAATATGTCTGTAGATACTGTCGGGTTCAATCCTGATGTCTAGTGCAGTGAGGTTTACACATTTTCACTGTGATTGTGTGGGTTGCCCTTGGCAGCTCTCATTCCTTCCACGTCTGAAGGTTGTGCTGGTAGGTTATTGGTTCGCTGTAAACTAACCCCAGTACAGGTGGTTGGCAGGAACATCAGGGTGATGTTGAAGAGCACATGAGAGAAAATCGGTTACAGAGATATACAAGTACAAGGGAATGGAACTGACTGAAATGCTTAGAGAGCAGGCTTAGATTTGATTGACTGAATGGCCACATGAGACGATATGAGAAGTTAAATATGAAGCTGGCTGACATGTGATGGTAGAGGCTGAGAGAGGGTTGTTAGTCACTACTGATCTTTCTGGAGTAAATAATGACGACACAGTAGAGAAAAAGAAACAAGATTAGAACTGTGAAATATAACCAGTGCAGAGCCCATTATCTGAACTAAAACCAGAAGCGCCTTCAATAGCCATTAAATTGGGATGCATCCATGGAGAGAGATGCTTAAAGACATGTTAGATTTGTATGTGTATGAAAATAAAGTTCTGTGATTTTGGCTGCTTTCCTTCAGGTAGCATCAATGAGGAACTACATGGTGGGAGGAGAAAGTGCCAATGCTTTCGCTTAGCTCCCGAGATCACTCTCCGGGGTGGTTACAGAGAACCTTGCAAATCATTCGCCTCCAGAGCAAAATTTACTGTGAAATTGGGATGGAATTGGGATGAAATTACTTATTACAGCTGGATATGTGTCAGATAGCTTAAGAACCTCAGCTGTGGAATCAGCAGCTTGAGTCCAATAAGGTAGTGGAGAGATTGTTTGTTTTTTTAAATGGTACAACAATTGGCAAATATAATCCAGACCTAAGAACACCACAGCAAAAAAAAAACTGTCACCACTGGGAAACAACAGTGGCAGTTTGAGCTGCAAACGGGCAAACGGATGATGAATACTTGAGTGCTATCTGTGTTCCAACGGCCAAAATAATGAGGCTTTGCTGCTGGATAGTGCTCCTGTTGCAGAGCTGGGGTGACAGTGCCTCTCTAACACGCATAAGGTGTTCTCTTTCTGACACGTTTTGGGTCTGTAGTCTAATTATCAACTTTATATTAAGTTTACAATCCCAGTCTCTAACCTTGTCTCTTACTATCACATTGCCTCAGATCAACTCTGCCTGAATGTTCTTTCCTAAGCCTAGCCTGAATTGTAGTCCTTAGGCCCATCAGCTTTGGGACGTGGAAGGCTCCATTCTGGGAGAACATATTTCAGTTTATCACACCATGGTGTAGATTTCTTTAACATTGATAATACTTTACAGTGCTCCAAGTCTGTTCATCTCTTTATTCCTCTTACTGCGACAGCAGAAAATTTTAAATCAATGAGTGAAAAGAATCTGAATCAAATATAATTTGATTGCAGAATAATCCTAAACAAGACCTGGTTTTGTTCAGAGAGAATCAAAATCATCTGCAACAAACAGCAGAATAAAAATAATCTGCAACAAAACAGTATTGTTTTAATGAATAAATAATACAATATTATTTTTGAATAATATAGTTTAACTGAAAAAAAATAAGGAACATTTTGGTTTCATAATGCATCATTGGTGATATTGTTTTTAATTCACTAATGTGTTTATATCAAATTTGACGATCTGCCAGTTTGATCGAGACTTAGACCATTTATTCCAGATTGTTGATTGCCTCTGATGAAACATAGGAGAGAGAATTTTGATTGAGTTTCTTAATCTTTATTTTAATCAGAAAACTTTGTAGTATAGTTCAAAATTTGCTAACAGACCAGTTTTCTTAGTAAACCGAAAGGCTGATTAAGTGGTTGTTAATTAGTTGTTGGACTCAGCCTCCTCTCCTCCCACCAAAACAAATCTTTATGCAAATCAATGTATTAATAATCTGCTTATCACTGTCAGATTCAATAAGCACAGTACTGTTGATGCTGTCAGAATCTCCATACCTATGCTTAACAGTTTCTTTGGCCACTGGATCATAATATATTTTAGCAATTTTTGAGTGCTGGCAATTAACTTCCAGCATTGACTTACCCCAGCGCTTACAACAGGAATTCTGGATTATGAAACAAATAGTTCTTTGGCTACTTTCTGATCTCTCCCCATGGTGCAAAAAAGGGGGCTGAATTCAAGCAGTTTTTCAAGCAGACGTTGCAGTGCTCTGGAACGTCTATCCTCTAGGAAATGCATCCTGTTTAATTTCTTGGCAGTGTGTTAGGAAAGGTCATGTCAAATAGAAGCACAAAGTTTGAAAATAAATATTTTTAAACAATGAAAGCATTACACTAATTTAAAAATCCAAAAGAATTAAACCATGTAATTAAAGAAACTTTAATTACATGGTGTGTAATGGGTGATTATTAAATGCATTCAGTAAAAAATGAGTTTGGTCTTTCTTTCCTTTCCTCCTCTTCAAACACATTCCATGGTGAGAAGCAACAGGTAGCCTCTGTTATCTTACCCAAATAATAACTTCCTTGGCATGGATGTGGATGGTGAATGTTGGCAGACATTTGGTTGTGGAGGCGGTGAAGCAAGGCTGGGGAAAGGTCATTGTCAATGGTCAAGGAATGAGCTTGATCATCAAAATCCAGTTCAGTCCCACCTTCACTAAATGCCAATATATGTATATCTTAGTATAGCTGGAACCCTAATATTCATAAACTTATATTCATATAATTAATGATCAAAGAGCCATTGCTCCATGAAATTCAGTTCCACACCGGGAAGCATACTTTGCAATTTGGCCTTCAAGAATAAAATTAAATGGTGATCATAATGGAAATTACTATGAATGTGCATTTTCAAATTAATTGTCAGTTTTATTAAGTCATAAGCTTGGTCATACAGAATATAAATTAAAATGGCTTCTGCTTTTAAGTAATAGTGTCAAGGTTAAGGGTATGGCATATTATGGGAACCAGTTCATGAAATAGCCTAAAATAGTTCAGTAGCATCGAGATACTAAGCACTAAATATGTTCAGAACTTTAGTGATTCAGTGATTTAGTGACTTCAGAACTTTATGAAACAACGTACACTCATTTGACTCAGTCACATTTAGTAACATAGATCTGGATTCTGTAAAACACTCTGCTTCCTAATCAATAGTCTGCCAACATAAAAGGTCTGGAGAGGGTTAAATTTCCTATTTCCTTCCCTCTCTATCTCTAGTACTGGTAAGAAAATTACTGTTTAGAAAGATGTAATAGAACTGAGCTTCAGTGTTAAATGATGTGCTACACCAGGTCTGGTGGCTATTGTCCTCAGAAGGAACTAGATGTTTCCCAGCAGCATCCTTTCTTCCAGTGCCCTTCCAGCATCTTCAGTGCTCTCTTCCATTCTTTCCGTCAACTAATTCCATTCAAGTAGTAAAACTGAGACTCCAAAGCCACTTTAAAAATTATATCTATAAAGTGATGTGAAGTATTGGGCTTTGTTGATTGCAAACAACCAGCCAACTGAACAAAGTAGTTACGGCTTCAAAGGGCTCGAGTGGGGATAATGCTTTGTAATTCAGGCACATTGTGGCTATGGATCTCATTTCACTTCTCTCGTGACCCATTGTTCATCTGTTTGTTTGTTCTTTCTTTCTTTCTGTTTGTGTACCCAGGCAGCCCATTGAGTAACTTCTTTGACGTAATTAAACAACTTTTTTCAGACGAGAAGAACAATGGGCATGTAGCTCATCCGCCAACCAAACATGGTACAAACAGCAAGCGGAATGATTCTGATTCTGTTGACTATGGTTCTAGAGGAGACTCTTAAATTTCCAGCTGGGAAAGAGAAGGCAAAGATGGTGCCAAGTATTGGGACACAGGAACAACCTTAAATCCATTTAGAATTAGTCCCATGTTCTAAAAGGATGTAAATACCAGACTACTCCAGTACAATGTCCATAGACAGATTTTGTATGGCGGAATGATTGTATGTAACTGAGGATTAGCACGTACAAGCCCCTCTACAACATTTGTTTCCCTGTTTTTGCTGCTCTCGTTTTATGATGACCTGATTTATTTCCACTCTACTGCCAGGAATTGTCCAGAAAACTTGTTAAATCTCCTCTGGTGAATCCTATGGCTGCGGACATTTGTCGAAGGAGAGGCAGCTGATATCTTGGTGCATGTGGGAACTTGGCGCCCTTTTGACGCTTAACACTTGACCAAACCGGAGCTGCTGCATCCCAGGAAAAGAAACGGAATTACTGGGAGAGACTGACACTCTTCAGCAGTAGAATGTCCAGCAGAGAGGGGAAAATGGGGGTGGGTGGGGAGGGGATGAACTAAACTGCACTGCACATGAACAGGAGCTCCGGCAGCTACAGTGGACTCTTCCTTTGTTGAAGCAGGACTTTGGTGAAACTGCTGCTGATTGGTTAAGAGATCCGAGGGTCAGACGACATAGCAGCAACAAGTAAAGCACGAACAAGTGTTCCACCCCTTCTCTCTGTATAGATTTTGTTTGTCTAGTTGTGACACCTTGTTTAGCTGTAGAGAAAAAAAAACAGATTCAAACACTGTGTTGCCAGTTATAAGTTTGTCAGTATTATTTATTTTCAGGGTAATATATATGTGTATATAATATATATATATTTTCTTCATTTCACAAGGGCACCATGTTCGACTGAACCATGTTGCTGGTTTACTATCATGGGGGTTTGACCGCCCACCAATGTAAAAGGCTACATTTATTGTGGACATTTTATATATATTTTCCCCCTTTCTGATCTTATTTATTGAACCCCGGTAATTCAACAGAACGTTTAGGTGTATGAATGTTGTCTTTCATTGTGAATGACTTATAGAGGCAACACTTACTGTATTAAAGGAAAAAAAAATATTTTGTCCAATTTATCAGAGCTCTGTGAACAATATTAACTTATTCTGTCCCAATTCAAAGAACTTGTAGTATATGTTTAAAAAGCAAACAGTAATTTAAGAATGTAGAATAGCAGTAGTGTCTGAAATGATTACCTTATATTGCTATTTGTTAGTTTCATATCAGTGTGTGTGTTCCACAGGTAAAATTATTGGACCAGTTCTTGTACATATGCAAAATAACAATGGACTTTGGACCACTGGAAGTTACTGTTATTGAATTTATCTTGTATAACTGTGTGCATGTCAGACATGGTTTTTTCTTTGCATGATGTTGCTGTAATTGTTCCCATAATGCTCTGTCCTCTTTCTTGCTCTCCTCTGTGCACACACTAATGCTTCCTTACACTGTACCTCTGGAAAACGGCTGGACTACAACATGGACGGTACAAGCAGGAAGGGGAAGAAATAAAGCAATACTTATATTGATATCCTTCCTATTTTGTACTTTGGAGAAAAAAAATACTTATTTAACAGACCAACTATCAAATGTACCCACCCATCCCCCATCCCCTTGTAATATAACTGTGAGCAACTTCAGTGCAAGTTCAATAAATTCGTTCAATTCCATGATCTCTGTCTGCTGATATTTTGCTGATGGCCACCAGATGGCAGATTTACCTTATTCGTACTTTCAAGTCCAGGTAAATTAAGACACCAGCTTTCTACAGATCAAAGCAGGAGCATTTACAGTCTACAGATCAAATTGTAGCAAACCATGTGGCACAACGTACTAAATCTGAACATCTGTGTGATATTAGCTGAAAGAATAATTACTGTAGTGACTCAAGATGGATTGAAGATTAAATCAATTACTTTGTAAATCTGAAAACATTGTATTAATGCTCTCAGGCAAGTATAAGGCCTGGCACTAGGCCTAGGATTGTGTCTCAAGGGTTGTATGATAGATAAATGAATTTAATGCTGATTTATCACTTTTTTTCTGGATATCTGAAAATATAATATATTTAAAATATGTGTTTATTTGAATTTTTGTTTATCTCACTAACTAATGCCTCTTCCAAGTTCTGGTGCGATCATATCTTTGGCCATATGAGCTGTAAAGCTACACAGTAAGAACTAATTTCGGAATTACATCACATACAAACTGAAATTTGAGATTAGCTTTGGCAATCAGCATGAGTTCATCTCTAGGAGCCTTTAGTTTGACCCCTAAGGGCACCAAAGTGAAAATGTAACTCCTCTGTGGCAAAAGTGAAAAAGTTTCTTGGCAGGCCTATATTTTTCCATCCTTGTGAGTTTTCTTTGTGAAGATTTAAATGATTGGGAAGTTGAGTAAAATAGATATATTTATGGTTTACCATATGCAAGAAATTTTACTGCTTACCATGGTGGAATACTTATCATCACCATGTAGACACATCACAAGTTTCCTTCTCCCTAGTGAAAGGAGCATAAGGCAAAGAAACGGCAGCAGGCCACAGCTCCCCTTAAATATAGTCCACTATGTAGAATGGTGGTACCTGAAGTTGCACTTCACACTGACTTTTACCGTCAAATCCTAGCATATCTCGATTGTCCGTGGTTATCAAAGTCTGTCGATCTCACCTTTTTACGTATTTGGTGACTGAGCACTTATATCTCTGGGCATGAATCAGAGGACTTGCTGGGAGGAGTAGAATGGCTGGGTGATTTAAAAGGCCACCAACGAATCATATTGGAAGCTACTCCTTTGAAACAATGATAGACACGAAGCAAAGCTGTAGTTGACTCAAACTACAACGAAGAAAGATATATCCTGAACTATTCCTTCATTCTAGGTTCGCCAGCCTGAGGACACAACTGCTCAGTGCCTGTGTCCTTTCTTTAGATGTTGTGAATTCTTTCACGGTCAGGCCATCCACCTGACTTTAAAAAATGTTGAATAGAAGGTGAGAGGGATCATGGTTATTTCCTTCTAGGTTACCAATATCTCATCTGCATGTCAGCCTGCACATTTTAATTTCATAGATCTTCCATTTTAGTCATAGTCATACTTTATTGATCCCGGAGGAAATTGGTTTTCGTCACAGTTGCACCATAAATAATTAGATAGCAATAAAGTCATAAATAATTAAATAGTAATATGTAAATTATGCCAGGAAATAAGTCCAGGACCAGCCTATCGGCTCAGAGTGTCTGACCCTCCAAGGGAGGAGTTGTAAAGTTTGATGGCCGCAGGCAGGAATGACTTCCTATGATGCTCTGTGTTGCATCTCGGTGGAACGAGTCTCTGGCTGAATGTACTCCTGTGCCCACCTAGTACATTATGTAGTGGATTGGAGACATTGTCCAAGATGGCATGCAACTTGGACAGCATCTTCTTTTCAGACACCACCGTCAGAGAGTCCAGTTCCATCCCCACCACATCACTGGCCTTACGAACGAGTTTGTTGATTCTGTTGGTGTCTGCTACCCTCAGCCTGCTGCCCCAGCATACAACAGCAAACATGATCGCACTGGCCGCCACGGACTCATAGAACATCCTCAGCATCGTCCGGCAGATGTTAAAGGCCCTCAGTCAGGAGAAATTTTCATTTCTCCCTGACTTGCCAGACATCCCACCTCTCCCGGAAGTTCCGGGAGTCTCCCGCATATTGATAATGGCTCCCTGATGCCTGCAAATTGTATACAATATCCTGGAAATGGATTTTTTTGAGAACGAGTGAGAGAGAGAGAGAGAGAGAGCGCCATGGCAGAGTGTTCCAAAAAAAGAAAATATAAAACATATGCCCCTGCCTACAGGGGTCAAAAATGATGACAGTGTTGCTCGCTGCACTGTTTGCAACAGTGACTTTTCTATCACCCATGGTGGGGTAAGACTGTAAAAGACATGTTGAGGTGAGTTTAACAGGTGTCATTCGTTCATTAGCATAGCTAACGTTATTTAAGGGAGCTGGCTAGCTTCTAAGGAGCTACTCTATTGCAGACATCCCACCTCTCCCGGAAGTTCCAGAAGTCTCCCGCAAATTGATGGTGCTACCACCCTGAAATGAGTTTTTGCAGGGTGGGATGTCTGACTTGCTAGCAGTTCACTCTGACACTATCAGGTTTTTGAGTCAACTACAACTTTGCCTAGTGTTCCGAAGCAGTGGCTTCCAATGTGATTTGTTGGTGGCCTTTTAAATCACACAGCCATTCCACTCCTCCCACCAGGTCCTTTGATCCATGCAGTGGCTGTCTTTTATGCCAGCTCACATGTGGTGGTAATTTTAAATAGTCACAAGTAAATGTCAGGTATGGATGGAAAATATTGCCTTTCAGAATAACAGGGTAATAAATTTACCAGTAGTGTAAACTGGATGATTTAAATGCAACTGCCCCATTACTCAACAATTTCTCTGGACTTCAGCTGGAATAAAGATTGGGAGGTGAACTTCACAGTGAGCCCAAACCTTTTACACTCAAAGTCAGCATGAATCTCCCTGTGCAACACATAGAGCACTAGAGGAACTAACCTTGGAGGAAAATGGGCAGTTGATATTGCAGGCATTTGTTATGACAACATTGCTTCCTCCATGCCCAGCTTCAGCTGTTTTATCTTGGATAGATTATGATTATCATAGAAAAGAGCACAGACGCCAAGTGGTATGATAGCACAATTACCAGAACAGCAATCCAGAGGTACAATTTCAAATTCCTGGAGGATTTAAATTGTATTTAATAAAATTCTGGAAATTATTGTCAGCAGGGGGTGACCATGAAATCACCGGACTGTTGTGAAAGAACAGCTGCTTCTCTGATGTATTTTAGCAGAGGAAATCTGTCTCCTCTTCCCAAGATATGACTCCAGGCCACTGCAAAACCTTCTGAGATAACATGCGGAAATGGACAGCAAAACTGGCCTTGCCAGCCATGCCTGAAACCCATGAACAAACAAAATAAAAGGTATGATCTGAAGGTCAAGAGTCTCCCTGCTTTTGTATTCTCTTCCTCTGTTTGTGAGCCTAGGATCTCAAATGCTTTACTAACCACATAACAGCTCTTGTCTCTTTAGCAGATCTCAGCCGCATTAAACTAGGATTGTGTCTTGGTTACTTCTACCAAAGTAGAACAATTCACACTCCTTGTGTTACTGTTACTGTGTTATTCTTTGTTACTATCCTTCTGTTGAAGGCACCACCTCGCTTGCTTTTGAACGATATGCAGCTCGATCCATGTGATTAACGTACATCAAAGGAAGGATTAGTCCAATCACTGACCCCTGTGGAATACCACTCTTTACCATTCTCTAATCCAGGAAAATGCCATTTGCCACAAGATTTTTTTTCTCTCTCTTGAACCAATCATTTTATTCATGTCTTGATGTTGTATCTATTTTGCTAACTAGCAGCTTGTTTGAGTCTCAGTCAAATGTATTCCGAAAATTCATATGGATGACATCTGCAATCTTCACTTCGTTAACCAATGATTAACTTTATCAGTGTTTTCTACACCTTACCAATAAATTCAGTCAGTCAAGATGATTTGCTGTTTCTTTAACAGCTTGAACTTCTTCAAGTGTCTATTTTCCCCCGATGATTGTTCCTAAATACTTCCCCACTACTAATGTTTAAGTTGATGAGCCTCTAACTTGTGGGTCTATCTTGTGATCTGCTTTTTAAAAAGGTGTCACGTTTACCATTTTCCAGTTCTCTGACATTGTCCATTTATTTAGGGTGGATTGGAAAATGATGCAATATCTACCACAGTTTTCCTCAGCAACCTCAGATGCATTCCATTCAGGCTGGTATTTACCTTGATCAAAGGCAGTCTATCCAGTACCACCTTATCGATGATTGTCACCTCGACGGCCTCTGTTTTGATTGTGGTGTGGCAGCATACTCCTCTGACGTGATGTGTGTCTGTGATGTGCTGCAAATAAGCTTTTCATTGCACCTGTGCATGTACAGTACGTAATTGTGCATGTGTCGATAAACTTGACTTTGGCCAAAACCTATGTACAGTATTTACATATTCCAACCTAGCCCTCTGCCTCTATGCATTGATTACTTTGACCTCCAACTCGCCCCATACCTCCTCTTATCATCCACCTACTATTCCCATGTAAAGGAAAACTTGGGTCTCCTTGTTATGTTTTAATTGTTTTCTGACACTTGTGCTCTCTTTTTACTTGTATTATTTTTCTAATCATCTCCCCTTTCAGCCTGGTTCTCATTTAAATTATTGACCTGGCATGCATTGCATCTGCTTTTATATTTATTAATATTCTCCATCTCCTTTCTCATCTGACTCTGCTTTGTTCCTTGTGGGAATGTACTGAACCTATATTCAAAATGCCTCTTTAAAGATCTGTTACAGTTTTCCTGACCAACTGTTGTTTCCACTTTAGCCTGATCAAATCATCCCTTATTCTGTTGAATTTAACCTTCAGGCAATAACTTCTCCTTAGATGGAAATGCACCTAATTGCCAGTCTAATCCTTACGATCCGATAACCAGTGATCCCCAAGTATTCCTCACTTTTGCCCCAACTTACATGCAGAACAAGTTCCAGCAATATCTCATTTATTTTGAGCTGAAAACATAAAATCAATCAAATTTCTCTTGAATGCCTCATTTCCTCTCTTCCTTTGCCCTTTACTCTAATGCATGGGTTCCCACCCTGGGGTCCACAAACCCTTCAGTTAATAGCAGGGGTCCATGGCATAAAAAAATGGTTGGGAACCCCTGCTCTAAAATTATCCCAGTCAATTTTGGCTGATATACTGTATATAAGTGGTTGCATCCCAGTGCCCTTGAAAGGAAAATCCTACAAAAAGGAGTGGACACGGCCCAGTTCATCACTGGTGAAGCTGTCCCCACACCACTGAGCAAATCTACATGGAACTCTTTCACAGGAAAGCAGCATCCATCATCAGGGACCTCCACCACCCAGGTCATGCTCTCTTCTGCTGCCATCAGGAAGAAGGTATAGAAGCCTCAGGTTCAGAAACACTTAGAATCAGAATCAGGTTTATTATCACCGGCATGTGCCATAAAATTTGTTAACTTGGCAGCAGCAGTTCAATGCAATACATAATATAGAAGAAAAGAAAAAAATAATGAGCAAGTAAATAAATAAATATGTCAATTACAGTATACGTATATTGAATAGATTAAAAATCATGCAAAAAGTGAAATAATATATATTTTAAAAAGTGAGGTAGTGTTCATGGGTTCAATGTCCATTTAGGAATCAGAATGCAGAGGGGAAGAAGCTGTTCCTGAATCACTGAGTGTGTGCCTTCAGTCTTCTGTACCTCCTACCTGACGGTAACAGTGAGAAAAGGGCATGTCCCGGATGCTGGAGGTCCTTAATAATGGACACTGATTTTCTGAGACACCGCTCCTTGAAGATGTCCTGGGTACTTTGTAGGCTAGTACCCAAGATGGAGCTGACTAAATTCACGACCCTCTGCAGCTTCTTTCAGTCCTGTGCAGTAGCCCACCACCCCCACCCCCCATACCGGACAGTGATGCAGCCTGTCAGAATTCTCCCCATGGTACAACTATAGAAGTTTTTGAGTGTTTTTGTTGACATACCAAATCTCTTCAAACTCCTAATGAAGTATAGTCGCTGTCTTGCCTTCTTTATAGCTGCACTGATATGTTGGGACCAGGTTAGGTTCTCAGAGATCTTGTCACCCAGGAACTTCAAACTGCTCAACTCTCTCCACTTCTGATCCCTCTATGAGGATTGGTGTGTGTTCCTTCATCTTACCCTTCCTGAAATCCACAATCAGCTCTGAGTTACTACCCCTCAGCCATCAGACTCTTGAACCAGTGAGGATAACTTCACCTACCCCATCACAGAAATGTTCTCACAACTTATGGACTCACTTTCAAGGAATCTTCATCTCATGTTCTCAATATTTATTGTTTATTATTACTATTATTAACATTTTTTTTTCTTTTGTATTTACGCAGTCTTTTCCTCATTGGCCGTTTGTCCACCCTGTTAGGTACGGTCTTTCATTGATTCTATTATGGTTCGAAGTTCAAAGTTCAAAATTCATTTATTATCAAAGCATGTATACATTATACAACCTAGAGATTCATCTCCTTACAGACAGCCACAAAATAAAGGAACTCAAAAGAACCCATTAAAAAAGTAGACAGTCGAACACCCAATGTGCAGAGAGGGAAGAAAGCAATTCATGCAAACAATAAAAGAAAGCAAATAGCATTCAGAACAAAAGTGAGTCCAGAAACACGAAGCCTGGAGCAGGCCACAGAGTCTGCCTCAGTTCAGCGCAGAGCTGACCAGCAAATAGGACCAGCCTAACCCTTGCCTTTGGTCCTGACACCCTGCCTTTTCAATCTGGCCCAGCGTTTAAATCAACCAAATATCAGGTAGTTCCTCACTGTAGGACCAGGGCTTTGTCACTCTGATAGGTTCTGGGCCAGGATCCCACCATTTCAGCCCATACTCAACCTTTCCAAATCATCCTGGCCCTCAGATCGATCAAACCTGGAGACTTTCTTGCTCTCAGTTTTGGTGGACAGGCCTCGCCCAACTCTGCCTCGTCTCTACTTGCCTTTCCATTGTTTGCAATGATTCTTTACCAGAAAAAGTGTAGTATTAAAGTGTTTAGTTGTATTCTTTGTTTTGTTTGCTGCTGATAAGTGGTTGCTAGGCTTCCTCAGCAGCATCTTAACCCAGAAGATGGTTCTTGGATTTTCTGAATATGACCACAAGAAAATAAATCTTAGGGTTGTTGATGGTGAAATATATGCACTCTGATAATTAATTTACTTTGAATGTTCAACTTAATTGCAAGTTCCATTATTATCTATCTATAGTTTAGCCTTAAGATACAGGAGCAGAAATAGGCCATTAGAGTTTGCTCTGCCATTTCATCACAGCTGATCCAATTTGTCTCTCAGGCCCAGTCACCTGCCTTCTCCCCATATCCCTTCTTGCCCTGATGAATCAGGAATATATCAACCTCTACCATGAAGACTTGGCCTCCACAGCTGCCAGTGGCAAAAACCACCACAGATTCACCACTCTCTAGCTGAAGAAATTCCTCCTCATCTTCATTCTAAAAGGATGCCCCTCTATTCTGAGGCTGTGTCCTCTGGTCTTAGACTCTCCCACCATAGGAAACATCGTCTCCAAATCCATTCTACCAAGGCCTTGCACCATTCAATAGGTTTCAAATGAGGTCACCCCTAAATCTTCTGAATTCTAGTGAATACAGGCCCGGAGCCATCAAATGCTCCTCATATGACAAGCCATTCAATCCTGGGGTCATTTTCGTGAACCTCCTTTGAACCCTCTCCAGTTCTAGAACATCCTTTCAAAGATAAAGGGCCCAAAACTGCTCACAATATTCCAAGTGAAGCCTAACCAGTGCTTTATAAAGTTTCAACATTACATCTTGCTTTTATATTCTAGTCCTCTTGAAATGAATGCCAACATTACATTTGCCTTCTTCACCACAGACTCAACCTACAAGTTAACTTTTAGGGAATCCTGTGCAAGGACTCACAGGTCCCTTTGTGCTTCTGTTTTTTGTATTTTCTTTCCATTTGGAAAATAGTCAACCCTTTCATTTTTTTCTGCCGAAGTACATGACTATACACTTCCTGACACTGTATTCCATCTGCCACTTCTGTGCTCATTCTCCTAATCTGTCTAAGTACTATAGCCTCCCTACTTCCTCAAAACTACCTGCTCCTCCACCTATCTTCATATCATCAGCAAGCTTTGCAACAAAGCCATCAATTCCATCTGACGTATAATGTAAAAAGAACCGGTCTCAACACAGAGCACTGTGGAACACCACTAGTCACCAGCACCAGTCAGAAAAGGCTCCTTTTATTCCCACTCTATGCCTCCTGCAAATCAGCCACTGTTTTATCCATGCTGGAATCTTTCCTGTAATACCATGGGCTCATAGCTTGGTAAGCAGCCTCACTTGTAGGACGTTATCGAAGGCCTCTGAAAATCCAAGTACACAATATCAACCGATTCTCCATTGTCTATCCTGCTTATTATTTCTTCAAAGAATTCCAACAGATTTGTCAGGCAAGATTTTCCCTCGAGGAAACCATGCTGACTATGGCCTAACTAATCATGTGCCGCCAAATATCCTGAGACTACATCATCAATAATCGACTCCAACATCTTCTCAACCACTGAGGTCAGACTTAGGCCTATAGTTTCCTTTCTTCTGCCTCTCTCCCTTGTTGAAGAATGGAGTAACATTTGCAATTTTCTAGTCTTCCAGAACCATTCCAGAATCTAGTGATTCTTGAAAGATCATTACTAATGCCGCCACAATCTCTTCAGCCACCGCTTTCGGAGCCCTCGTGTGTCCAGGTGACTTATCTACCTTCAGACCTTCCAGTTTCCCTGGAACCTTCTCTCTAATAATAGTAACTTCATACACTTCATGACCCATGACATCTGCTGCTTCCACCATACTGCTAGTGTCTTCCACCGTGAAGACTGATGCAAAATAGAAACATAGAAAAACTACAGCACAATACAGGCCCTTTGGCCCACAAAGCTGTGCTGAACATGTCCTTACCTTAGAAATTACCTAGGGTTACCCTCTATTTTTCTGAGCTCCATGTACCTGTTCAGGAGTCTCTTAAAAGACTCTATCGTATCCGCCTCCACCACCGTCGCTGGCAGCCCATTCCACGCACTCACCACTCTCTGCATAAAGAACTTACTCCTGACATCTCCTCTGTACCTACTTCCAAGCACTTTAAAACTGTGCCCTCTCGTGCTAGCCATTTCAGCTCTGGGAAAAAGCCTCTGACTATCCATACAATCAAGGCCTCTCACCATCTTATACACCTCTATCAGGACACCTCTCATCCTCTGTTGCCCCAAGGAGAAAAGGCCAAGTTCACTCAACCTATTCTCATAAGGCATGCTCCCCAATAAAGGCAACATCCTTGTAAATCTCCTCTGCACCCTTTCTATGGTTTCCACATCCTTCCTGTAGTGAGGCAACCAAAACTGAGCACAGTACTCCAAATGGGGTCTGACAAGGGTCCTATATAGCTGCAATATTACCTCTCGGCTCCTAAACTCAATCCCACAGTTGATGAAGGCCAATGCACTGTATGCTTTCTTAACCACAGAGTCAAACCTGCGCAGCAGCTTTGAGTGTCCTATGGACTATAGGCAAGGCCCCCAAGATCCCTCTGATCCTTCACACTGCCAAGAGTCTTACCATTAATACTATATTCTGCCATATTTGACCTACCAAAATGAACCACTTCACACTTATCTGAGTTGAACTCCATCTGCTACTTCTCAGCCCAGTTTTGCATCCTATCAATGTCCCTCTGTAACCTCTAACAGCCCTCCACACTATCCACAGCGCCCTCAACCTTGGTGTCATCAGCAAATTTACTAACCCATCCCTCCACTTCCTCATGCAGATCATTTATAAAAATCACGAACAGTAGGGGTCCCAGAACAGATCCCTGAGGCACACCACTGGTGACCAACCTCCATGCAGAATATGACCCATCTACAACCATGCTTTGCCTTCTGTGGGCAAGCCAGTTCTGGATCCACAAAGCAATATACCTTTGGATCCCATGCCTCCTTACTTTCTCAGTAAGCTGTGCATGTGGTATCTTTTCAAATGCCTTGCTAAAATCCATATACACTATATCTACTGCTCTTCCTTCATCAATATGTTTAGTCACATCCTCAAAAAATTCAATAAGGCTTGTAAGGCATGACCTGTCTTTCACAAAGCCATGCTGACTATTCCTAATCATATTATGCCTCTCCAAATATTCATAAATCCTGCCTTTCAGGATCTTCTCCATCAACTTACCAACCACTGAACGTAAGTTGCCTGCAACACAGCTGATTCCATGCCTACAACACCACTGATTCCATGCCTTCCATACCGACAACACTTCAGATTCCACTGGTTTATAATTTCCTGGGCTATCTCTACTCCCTTTCTTGAATAATGGAACAACATCCACAACCCTCCAATCCTCCGGAACCTCCCCATCTCCATTGATGATGCAAAGATCATCGCCAGAGGCTCAGCAATCTCCTCCCTCGCCTCCCCACAGTAGCCTGGGGTACATCTCATCCGGTCCCAGTGACTTATTTAGTTCATCCACCATTTCCTTGTCCTCCATTGCTAACTCTCCAGCATCATTTTCCAGCGGTCCGACATCCACTCTCGCTTCTCTTTTACACTTTATTTATCTGAAGCTATGCTGGCTTTTAGTCACATTTGTGTCATCTTGCCTTTAGAATACTTCTTCCTCTTTAGGATGTATATATCCTATAGCTTCCAAATTGCTTGCAGAAATTCCACCCATTGCTGCTCTGCCGTCATCCCTGCCAGTCTTCTTTTCCAATCAATTCTGGCCAACTTCTCGCTCATGCCTCTGTAATTGCTTTTACTCCACTGTAATACTGATACACCTGAGTTTAACTTCTTCTAAAATTTCAAGGTGAATTCAATTATGTTATGAACACTAAGGGTTCTTTTACCTCAAGCTTTCTAATCAATTCTGGTTGATTGCACAACACCAAATTCAGAATTACTGATCCCCTAGTGGGCTCAACCATGAGCTGCTCTAGAAAGCCATCTTGTAGGCACTCTAGAAATTGCCCCTCCTGGAATCCAGCACCAACCTGATTTTCCTAATCTACTTGCATATTGACATTCCGCCATCACTATTGGAACATTGCCCTTTTGGTATGCATTTTCTATCTCCAATTGTAATTTGTAGACCACACCCTTACTACTGTTTGGGAGTCTGTATACAACTCCCATCAAGGTCTTTTTACCTTTGACTGATTCAACAACTTCCAACCCTATGTCACCGCTTTCTAATAATTTGATTTCATTTTTTACCAACAGAGCAACACCACCCCCTCTGCCTCCTGCATGTCCTTAAGAAACAGTATGTATCCTTGGACATTAAGCTCCCAGCTATAGTCTTCTTTCAGCCATGAGCCAGTGATGCCTACAACATCTGACATGCTAATCTGCAACTGTGCCACAAGTTCATCGACCTTATTCCATATACTGCGTACATTGAAATTCGTTTGTATAACACCTTCAGTCCTTTTCGATTTTGTCTGCCTTTTACATTGCAACTCATCCTGTTGACTGCAATTTTGCCCTACCAACAGCCTCTCCTCACTACACATTGCCTCTGTCTGTAAACCAGCTCCCTCATCTGCAGCATTATTATCCACCTTTCCTACGATACTTTTTGTATTGAAATATATGCAGCTCAGGACGCTAGACACACCGTGCTCAATCATTTGGTTAACAACTTTGTCTGAGGTCTTACCAACATCTGCCTCTACAACCTTTCCCCTAATTGTTCTGGTACACTGGGTCCCATCCCCCCGTAACTCTAGTTTAAACGCCACCGTGCAGCATTAGCAAATCTTCCTGCTGGGATGTTAGTCCCCCTCCAGTTCAGGTGAAAGCCATCCCTTCTGTACAGGTCCCACCTTCCTTGGAAGAGAGCCCAATGATCCAAATCTTATGCCCTCCCTCCTACACCAACTCCTTAGCCACATGTTCACTGTGTGATCTTCCTAGTTCTGGCCTCACTAACACGTGGCCTGGGGAGTAATCCTGATATCACAACCCTGGGGGTCCTGCCCTTTAACTTACACCGAACTCCCTATGCAGAACCTCGTCACTCGTCCTCCCCATGTCGTTGGTATCTACATGGACCACCACTTCTGGCTGTTCATCCTCCCACTTAAGAATACTGAGGACTCGATCTGAGATATTCCAGACTCTGGCACCCAGAAGGCATCATACCATCCAGGAGTCTCGTTCTCGCAAACAGAACCTCCTGGCTGTTCCCCTAACTAACAATTCTCCTATTAGCACAATGTGCCTCTTCTTCCCTCCTTCCTTTTGCCAGACATAGCCAGACTTAGTGCCGGAGACCCAACCACTGTGACTTTCCCCTGTTCGGTCAAACCCCACCCCTCCCCCAAAAAAGTGATATGCCTCTTGTTGAGGGGGTTGGTTACAGGGGCACTCTACACCGACTGCTTAACCCCTTCCCCTTCCCTGACTGTCACCCAGTTTTCTGTGTCCTGCACCTTGGGTGTACCTACCTCTCTATATGTTCTGTCTGTCACCCACTCAGCCTCCTAAATCATTCCCAAGTTCATCCAGTTCCAGTTCCAACTCCTTAACGCGGATTGTTAGAAGCTTCAGCCAGATGCACTTCTTGCAGTTGTAGTCGTCAGGGACACTGGAAGTCTCCTTGCCTTCCCACATCCCACAAGAGGAGCATTCAACCATCCTGCCTGGCATCTCTACTATGCTAGCTGAGCAGTTGTAAAGAAGGGAAAGAGAAAAAAAACTTAACCTTGAGCTTTTCTTTTTTTTTGCTTTCTCTGACTGAACCCTTGAAGAGCTAAAGCCTCAAGATCACCACTCTGACTCTGTCCACTGAGACAATGGCCGCCGCGCTTGCCCCGTCTTCCTTTAATTTGCTCTTGCTAATCAATCCCAAACATGGATTGGTCACTGGTCAAAGCTCTATCACGCTGCTGCGACCTGCTGCTCCCTTTTTCATTTGGGCAATGGACCTGAGTGAAATCCCCTCCTCTCAAAACTTCCAGTGTCCGGACTGGTCACTGGTCAAAGTCGAAGCCAACAAAGCTCAGCAAAGTTCTTTCATGTCCCTGTAATTTCCACTGAAAGTGTGTTTCTCCTTCTTCCTCTCAATATTCAGTGTCCTGCAAAATACCCCTGCTACTGTGATGTTGCCTTTCCCACCTATTAACCAGAACTATATCAATTCTGTCTTTGATCCCCTCAAAGGAAATTTATTCTCTCACTCTTTCTCTATCTCCCTCTCTATCTCTCTCTTTCTCTCAACATATCCCTCTCCCTCTCTCTCTCTCTCTCCTTTTCTCTCTCTCTCTCTTTCGTTCTCTCTATCTCTCTCTATATCCCTCTCCCTCTCTCTATCTTTCTCTTTCGATCTCTAATTCATGGAGTCACTTGGAGAACTGGAGTTCAGGATTAAGTTTGAGTCACTGGAGCTATGAGGCAACAGATCCACAAGGTGCGCCATCGTGCCCAATACTGACTTTTATGAAGCCGTATTTCAGTTCTTGTGAGTACGTTATGATGAGCACCACCCATCATGTTCATCACACTTTGTCCATTTACGCATCTGGGTTCTAAATCTGGCTTTGTTCTTCTCAGACCTTTATTTAATTTTCTCCCAACCGCAATGTCCTACTCTTGTGCTATCTGCTGCCCTCACTCCTTAGTCCACTACCCTGTTCTTTCTCCCTATTACATGCCTATTCAAACACTCCCTAAACCATGTTTGTAAACTTCTCCCTTCAATCACCTGCCCCAGTTTCAGCTGAAATTAACCTGATTTCCTTTCTGAAGGTGATTAGTGGAGCAGGTAGAGTTTACCAACAGTCTGGTAGTTTTAGGATCACTGTACTAAGACTACTATTTTCTGAACATTATAGAATTCCTTAGTTTACATTTCCCAGCCGCCAATGGGATTCCAATCTGTATCTCAGCTGCTTTCATACATGTATCCATAACTCTTGAAAATCTCACTATGGGACCTCAATCCCTGCCCTACCTACGTTACTGGTACCAATGTCTACCAAGACTTCTGATTCACTCCCTCCCCGCTATAGAACACTCTTCTTCCTCTCTGAGATGAATTTTTATGCATGATATGGGCATTTGTAGGGAGAACACTTGTCAAGCAACGTCGCGCCATAGATTGTTTGAATGCTGTTTGAGGTGCAAAGGAAACATCTAAATGCTAAATTGAGACGCAGTTTACCATGGAAAATTTTTACGGTATCACTGCCAACTAAAGTATATGTGCATGTCTGACTTTCTGAGAAACATTGGACTTTATCATAGTATTTGAGTTTTTTTGTGGGGGTGGGAATTTCAGGGGTGTACTTTCTGTGTCTTTGCTCCTCACTCCAACTCAGCAGGTGGCGGTAATGTACCTTATGTTGTTCTGACAACCACCATTAAACCTTTCAAGAAGAAGAAACTAAGTAATCAGATGCTACACTCCAGCCAACCGGGTGCAAACATTTCTGTAATGTCACTTTAATTTTTTAATGACTTTCTTTTTGAACGTCATAGTGTCGTGGAGTGCCATCCTACTGCTGAACTTTCGGGTAAGTGAAGGTCCTGAGCCTGAAGTCCCCAGTTTAACCTTTCTTGGTCAGTGATGATATTACCCTGGCCTTCTCTCACTTGCTAATGCTTCATATAAATGGGAGAATGATTGCAATAAAAAATATAATGCTCCAGGGTATTAAACTGTAAATTTAAATGGAAGCTACATAACAAGCCAAAAACATATGCTGATATGTTTTTGTCACCGACCGACTTCCCAGCTTTTTACTTCACCCCTCCCCCTCACCTATCACCTACTATCTTATACTTGTTCCTCTTGTCCACCCACCTATTTACACTGACTTCTCATCTCTTTTTTTCCAGTCCTGATGAAGGGTCCAAACCTGAAACGTCAACTATTTACTCTTTTCCATAGATGCTGCCTGGCCTGCTGAGTTCCTCCAGCATTTTGTGTGTGTTACATATGCTGATAAACTCAGCTGAAGGAGCAGGCTCATGTGAAGCACTAATATCAGTGTTGTTCACTGGGGCCAAATGGCCTGTTTCTGGGCTGTATGTTCCAAGTCAATATAAGCTGAAAGTCACAGTAATGAAGAAGTTATAAGAACGGTAGTGTATTGATTAGCGCAACGTTACTGCAGCTTGGGACAGCGAAATTTGGAGTTCAGTCCTGCCGTCCTCTGTAAGGAGTCTCTGTATCTCCTCCCCATGGAACGCATGAGTTTTCTCCAGGTCCTCTGGTTTCCTCCAACAGTAAATTGTCCCGTGAACAGGTTAGGATTAAATCGGGGTTGGCGGACAGTGCAGCAAGGGCCTGTTCTGCTCTGTGTCTCTCAATAAATAAACAAATGAAAGTTTAAGCATTTCTTAGAAGACAATGTGCCCTTTCGAGGGAAAAAATGTTGCAAGGTACATTCATTGTTACTATTAAATAAAACAGCAATTGAAAAAGAAAATTGTGGAAGAGTATTGGAATAGGTCAGGCAATGAGACAAAGTGAGCAGCTGTTTGAATGTTAGCACAGGCAAAGGACAGAATGGTCTTCGATGCTGTCAAATTAATTGAAGCAATGAATTAAATGAGTTGCCTGGATGTGCTACTACATATGCCCAAAGGTGAAGTGGCAAAGGTAAATGACATTTTGAGTACAGATGGGAGTTGGGTTATCAATACAAACAACAAGCCACCGTTCATGTGTAACGACTGGAGGATTTCTGATTGCTCCTTTACTCAATATCAGTATGTCTCAGCTATGTTGAATTTTTAAAATCTCTACCACTCCTCCCTCACCTCCAACAGTTTATGTGTGTTTTGAACTGCTTTTGTCCGTCTTGTTCTCTATACTGTTACGTACTCCGTAACTGCGTTGCCAAACCAGCAGAAATGAAACGCTCGTTGGGAGTCGGTGATTACTAGGAACTAATAAAGCTTTATTAAAGAAATAAGTAATACAGTACACTAATCGTAAGGATATAAATGTAGCAGGTTAGCAATGATAATACACACATATACACAGAAATAAGGTAATAGGAATCAACCAAGCTCTATCGCAGTTTAGGGGTAAAATGATCAGTCTTAAGTGAAGCAGAGTTCAGTTCAGTTTAGTGCAGTTTGCAGTAATCGCTGTTGTCGTACCGTTGGGGAGAGAGAGAGAGAGATGCAATTTGGTTTCAGGCAAACCTTTTGATGTCTTTGCAGTTGGTTTCGGGCAGACCTTTTGATGCCTTCTAACCCCGCTGTGGTCACCGACTGTGACCCCTCCATTCCGGATACGATCATTCTTCCGCGGTGAACTCGGCACCCAGGCAAGGGTGGACACACACCCCAGGTTCCCACCGATTGTACCTTTACACCCTGTGAGCCTCTGGTCGGTTCCCGCGAACCGGTCCACCAACTTGTGGGGGCACACCGCTCTTTCCAGGGTCTCGTGGTGTGTCCCGTGCCTTAGCAAACCTGCTCCTTTTTATCCCCCTGCTGGGGTATCGCCTGTCCATCAAACTTCAAACAGTTCAGGTTCAAAGCAACCGGTCTGTCAATATCTGAATTGTGTTTCTTTCTCGTTAATCTCTCCCTTCTCTCTCATTAGCATTTTGAATGTTTCTCCATTATCTTCTGTTATCTCTCTCATTAGCATCATCCGTCCGGTAACTCTGCTTGGCGTCACACATGACAATACATAGCAACAGTGAAGTGATTGCTGCTGTTGGCAGTAGGCTTTCTTTTCCTCTGTAGACTTTGTGTGCTATACTTGCTTTTTATTATTGACCCTGTGACACTGTGGCACCCGATGACTTGGTATTTGGTCCTAAAATTTCACTGATCTTGTGTAATTTGATGATTCTAGAGTCAGATCCTCTGGCAGAATTTGGAACCTAATAATAGAAATAGGAACCAATGGTCACAATTAGTAAACCTGAGAGCAGTTAGGGTAGTTCTATTTTGTGAGGAGGGGAAGAATTACTGTTAGCAGATTATGTGTCCAGATTATTCTTTAGTTTGAAGAAGATGCTGTTAGTACAATAGTGAACCTAACATCCTTTCTAATTTCAGAACACTTCAACTGACCCCAAATCTCGGCAGCATTGACATTTCAAGAATAATGCTGGGGGAGATACCAGGATTACTGAGCAATAACTTGCTTGGTGCCTTTAAGAAGTAGTTAGAACTTGTACAGTTGCTAAGGCTGCTGATGCAATAAAGTGCCTGTGGGGTGAAAGGTGGATACAGTGTGATTTCTTGTGATTGGTTTGTTGTATATTCAGATATTATTCTTGCAGATGTAGAAAAAAGATCAACATAAAGAAACATGCTTAAAATTACAAGAATATATATCCATAACCCCAGATTTTTGGTGTTTTGTGGATTTTGTAAGGGCAAATTTACATTTCCTGAACTGTCATAATACGGGGTCATCTGTATGTGCTATCTCCTTATCTTTTAGATAGCATTGCATCACACTGATATTCTATACGAATTTGCTTACTATTCTTACAAACTTTTGCCAGATCCATCGATACCAGGTGTGGGTTTATTGTAATTAAAATTTCTCTGTAGAGGAAGTTTCAGCCATGCAAATACCTTGCATCACCCAGCTTAATTTTTTATGGGAAAAATATGTATTTATTGATCAATTCTCTTTCACACTTTTCTACTAATTGAATTATTCCTGAAGCTGTTGCTTTACCAGATGAAGCTGCTGATTATCTGCTGAACCATCAAAAATATCACTGACCCTCCGGCAGGACAATTATATTGGGAAATAAAGTGGAAGGAATTGCTGCTGGAAAAATGGAAAATGTTTTTATTGTATAACTCTACCCTTACACACTAGTTATCCTGATTTTTATTTCAAATTTTGCTTGCATTTAGCTACAAGTAGTTAATATTCTTGAGCATTTGTACTTAATATAATCTGTCTTGAGTTCAGGTCTTCCTCTACCTTGATTGTCTGTGATATTAAGCTTATCACAAGATCACAAGACAAAGGAGCAGAAGCAGGCCATTTGGCCCATCGAGTCTGCTCCGCCACTCCACCATGAGCTAAACTATTCTCCCATCTAGTTCCAGTTTCCGGCTTTTCCCTCATATCCCTTGATACCCTGGCTAATTAGATACCTATCAGTCTCCTCCTTAAACACCCTCAGTGATCGGGCCTCCACAGCTGTATGTGGCAACGAATTCCATAAATCCATGACCCTCTGGCTAAAAAAATTTGTCCTTTTTTTCTGTTTTAAAAGGGCACTCTCTAATTCTAAGACTGTGGCCTCTTGTCCTGGACTCACACACCAAGGGAAACAGCCTTTCCACATCTACCCTGTCCAATCCTTTCAACATTCGAAATGTTTCTATGAGATCCCCTCTCATTCTTCTATAATGAATACAGTCCAAGAGCTGACAAACGCTCCTCATATGTTAGCCCCTGCGTTCCGGGAATCATTCTTGTAAATCTTCTCTGAACTCTCTCCAGCATCAGTACATCCCTTCTAAGATAGGGGCCCAAAACTGCACTCAGTATCCCAAATGAGGTCTCACCAGTGCCCCATAGAGCCTCATCAACACCTCCTTACTCTTATATACTATTCCTCTTGAAATGAATGCCAACATAGTATTTGCTTTCATTACTGCCGATCCAACCTGGTGGTTAACCTTTAGGGTATCCTGCACGAGGACCCCCAAGTCCCTTTGCACTTCCAATTTTTGAATTTCCTGTCCGATTATTTCTTCTTCCAAAATGTACAACCATACATTTCTCAACATTGTATCTCATCTGCCATTTCTTTGCCCACTCTCCTAAACTGACCAAGTCTCTCTGCAACCTTTCCATTTCTTCAACACTTCCTGCTCCTCCACCTGTCTTGGTGTCATCCGCAAACTTAGCCACAAAACCATTTAATCCATAATCTAAATCATTGATATACATTGTAAAAAGGAGCGGCCCCAACACCGACCCCTGCGGAACACCACTAGTAACCGGCAACCAATCAGAATAGAATCCCTTTATTCCCACCCTTTGCTTTCTGCCTATCAGCCAATGCTCCACCCATTTCAATATCTTTCCTATAATTCCATGGGCTCTCATCTTATTAAGCAGCCTCTTATGCGGCACCTTATCGAAGGCCTTTTGAAACTCCAAATACACAACATCCATAGCCTCTCCCTTGTCAATCCTATTTGAGATTACCTCAAAAAATTCCAATAGGTTGGTGAGGCAGGATCTTCCCTTCATGAAACCATGCTGGCTTGGGCTTATCTTGTTATGCACCTCGAGGTATTTCATAACTTCATCCTTGAGGATCAACTCCAATAACTTTCCAACTACTGATGTCAGACGAATAGGTCTGTAATTTTCTTTTTGCTGCCTCCCTCCTTTCTTAAACAGCAGAACTACATTTGTGACCTTCCAGTCCTCCGGAATCATGCCAGAGTCTATTGATTCCTGGAAGATCATTTCCAATGCCTACACAATCTCCAAAGCCACCTCCTTCAGAACCTGTGGGTGCACCTCATCCGGTCTGGGAGACTTATCTATTCTTAGTCCATTTAGCTTCCCAAGCACTTTCTCTCTAGTAATCTTGACTGTACCTGATTCTGTTCCCTGAGACCTCTGGCTATCAGGTATGTTGCTAATGTCTTCCACTGTGAGGACTGATGAAAAATACTCATTTAGTTCCTCTGCCATCTCTTTGTTACCCATTATAATTTCTCCAGCATCATTTTCAATCGGTCCTATATCTACCTGTTTCACTCTTTTACTCTTCATATATTTTTTAAAAACTCTTAGTATCCTTTTTTATGTTAATTGCCAACTTCCTTTCATAATTCATCTTTTCTTTCCTAATGACTTTCTTAGTTTCCTTCTGTAAGTTTTTAAAAGTCATCAAGTCCTCAGTTATGGGTCCATTACAGAATGTAATAAAGAAGTGTGATAAATTCCTGAATGTTAGACAAATGCTGAGGAGTTAGTGCCTTACCTTCACCAAACTGTGTTGTGAAAAACCAGCTCTCCAGCCATTGCACTGGGGACAGGAGTGAATTTCATGCTGGTGTCCTTCCTGCCATACTCAAGTCTTCAAAATGTTTGCAACACTCCACATTCAGGAGATTATCAATAGATACCCAAAGCCCGTGGGCAGAAACAGAGGTGCAGCAGGATCTGGCGGTGTTCAGCGAGTGTTCGTCCAGGGATTACGCTACACCAGATGTATGGACGAGTTTCTTAGGGGTCCAATCAGCAAGGACTAGACTTCCAGGCTGTTACACAAAGATTGTAGCCCACTCCGGGTTCCTTGCTGATGTAAACTTGGAGGTTATCATATCAGATCCCAGAACCTACTTAAGTGTGCAACTGCAACTATTTGTAACCAAGACTCAGGAACAGAATGGACATTAGAAAAATGTGCGAGCTCTGGGCCAAGACAGTTATAGAACACTACAGTACCAGAACAGGCCCTTCAGCCCATTTAGTCTGTGCTGAACTATTATTCTGCCTAGTCCCATTGATCTGTTCCTGGGCCATAGTCTACCATTCACCTCCCATCCGTGTACATATCCAAACTTCTCTTAAATGTTGCAGTTGAAGCTGCATCAACCTCTTTCGCTAGCAGCTCATTCCACACTGGCACCTCCATCTAAGTGAAAAAGTTCCCCCTCAGGTTCCTCTTAAATGTTTCCCCTTTCACCCATAACCCATGACCTCTAGTTCTAGTCTTGCCCAGCCTCACTGGAAAAAAAAACAGTTTGCATTAACCCTATCTATACCCTCATAATTTTGTATACCTCTATCAAATCACCCTCAGTCCAGGGAATAAAATCCTAACCTATTCCATCTTTCCCTGTAACTCAGATCCTCAAATCCTGGCAACGTCCTTGTAAATTTTCTCTGTACTCTTTCAATGACCAGAACTGCACACAATACTCCACATTAGCTCTCACCAGTATCTTATACAACTTCAACATAACATCCCAAATTCTGTATGCAGTACTCTGATTTTCAAAGGCCAATGTGCCAGAAGCTCTCTTTATGACCCTACCAACCTGTGATGTTACCTTCAAGGAATCATGGATCTGTATTCAACATCCCTCTGTTGTACTGCATTCCTCGGTGCCTTACCATTCACTGTGTAAGTCCTACCCTGATTTATCCTCCAAAATGCAACATTGTCTACATTAAATTTCATCTGCCATTTTTCAGCCCATTTTTCCAGTTGACCCAGATCCCACTGCAAGCTTTGATAGTCTTCCTCACTGTCTACTACACTCCCAATCTCGGTGTCATCGGCAAATTTGCTGATCCAGTTTACTACATTATCATCCATATCATTGTTATAGATGACAAACAACAATAGTCCCAGCACTGATCCCTGCGGCACTCCACTACTCACAAGCCTCCAGTCAGAGAGGCCACCATCTACTACCACCCTCTAGCTTCTCCTGCAAAGCCAATGTCAAATCTAATTTACTACCTCATCCTGAATGCCAAGTGACTGAACCTTCTTGACCAACCTCCCGTGCAAAGGCCTTGCTGAAGTCCAAGCAGACAACATCCACTTACTTTCCTTCATCAACACTCGTGGTAACCTTTCCAGAAATCTCTATAAGACACAACCTACCATGCACAAAGCCATGTGGACTATCCATTTTGAGGATAGTCTTAGAATACCTTTGAATAATTTACCCACTACTGACATCATGCTCACTAGCCTATAATTTTCAGTTTACTTTAGAGTCTTGAACAATGGAACAGCATTAACTAATCTCCAGTCCTCCGGCAGCTCACCTGTGGCTAAGGATATTTTAAATACCTCTCCCTGGGCCCCTGCAATTTCTGCATTAGCCTCCCACAAGGTCTGTAGGAACAAATTTTCAGTCCCTGGGGACTTATCTATCCTATTGTACCTGAAGACACCAAACACCTCCTTATCTGTAGTCCAAATATGGTTTCACAGTAAAAATGCATATCTAATATCAAAACTCAAAGTAAATTAACTCTCAAAGTACTTAAATGTCACATTGTACAGCCCGGAGATTTATTTTCTTTTGGGCATACACAGTAAATACAAAAAAACACAATATAATCAATAAAAAAACTATACACAAGAAAAGACAAACAACCAAAGTGCAAAAGACAACAAATTGAGCAAATACAAAAAAGAAAACATAATAGTAATAAGCAATAAATAATATTGAGGACATGAGTTGTAAAGTCCTTGAAAGTGAGTCCATTGGTTGTGACATCAGTTCAGTGTTGGCATGGGTGAAGTTATCCACTCTGGTTCAGGAGTTTGATAATTGAGAGGTAATAACTGTTTGTGAGCCTAGTGGTATGAGGCCGAAGGTTCCTGTACCTCCTTTCTGGATTAGAATAGATTCAACTTTATTGTCATTGTGCCGAGTACAGATACAAAGCCAATGAAATGTAGTTAGCACCCGACCAGAAATGCAAAGAATAGTGTTATTTACAAAATAACTGTGAATTAAAAGTAAGTGCACACAAATATAAAAGTACTGGGACAGTATA
The DNA here is from genome assembly GCF_963921235.1 of Mobula hypostoma. Classification (NCBI taxonomy): domain Eukaryota; kingdom Metazoa; phylum Chordata; class Chondrichthyes; order Myliobatiformes; family Myliobatidae; genus Mobula; species Mobula hypostoma. The sequence goes on along the minus strand of NC_086107.1, from coordinate 35,245,153 downwards.
GTACAGATGCAATACTGCTTAGCGCTGTGATGTGAGGTTCAGCAGGATCACAGCCTCAGGGAAGAAGCTCTTCCTGTGCCTGCTGGTGTGGGAGCAGAGGCTCCTGTAGCGCTTACTGGATGGGAGGAGAGTAAAAAGTCCATAGTTAGGGTGAGATGAATCCTTGATAATGCTTTTCGCCCTGCCCAGGCAGCATTTACAGTAGATGTTCTCAATGGTGGGCAATTGGGTGCCGATAATGAGAATGAGAAGAGATCATGGTCTGGATGGTGGGGCTGCTGATCATGGACACTGTTTCCTTACAATAGTGCTCCTTGTAGATGTGCTCAGTCGTGGGATGGCTTTACCTGTGATGGACTGCACTAAATCCACTACTTTTTGGAGGCTTTTCCATTCTAGTCGATGTTCCCTCCCTTCCATTCAAGGGCATTAGCATTTCCATACCAGGCTATGATGCAACCAGTCAGTATACTCCACTATGCATCTATAGAAGTTTGTCAATATTTTAGGTGTCATGCTGAATCTTCACAAATTTCTATGGAAGTAGAGGAGCTACGTGCCTTCTTTGTAATGGCACTTACGTGCTGGAATCAGGATAGATCCTTTGAAATGATAATGTTGAGTTTGAAGTTACTAATCCTCTTCAACTTTGATCCCCTGATGACAAATGGCTCATGGACCTCTGGTTTCCTCCTCCTGTAGTCAATAATCTCCTCCTCGGTCTTGCTGACATTCAGTAAGAGGTGGCTGTTATGGTACCACTCAGCCAGATTTTCAATATCCCTCCGATATGCTGATTCATCATACCTTTGATTTGGCCAACAGCTTAAAAATGGCATTGAAGCTGTACTTAGCCTCACAGTCATACGTATAAAGTGAGTAGAGCAGGGGCCTAAGCACACAGCCTTGTGGTGCACATGTGATTGTGGAGGAGATGTTGTCACCAGTCCAAACTTACTGGAATCTGCAAGTGAAGAAACTGAGGATCCAGTTGCACAAGGAGATATTGAGACCAAGTCTTGAAGCTTGTTGTTTGAAGGGATGATGGTATTGAATGCTGAGCTGCAGTCAATGAAGAACATTTTTGTTGTCCAGGTGTTCCAGGGCTGCAAATCAGTCGGATAGCAGTTGCTGTAAGGTAAAAAAAAAGTGACATTGCAATTTGATCTGGTTTTGAAAGCGATGGGCACTCTCTTACATTTTATAGTAGTAGGTCTGTCATGGATATATGTGGTTTGGTGCCTCACTCTATAGTCCTAGGTACCTGCTTCCCTTACCTGTAGCTATGATCAATATAATTATGGGTCCTTTGTTCCTTTTGCAACTTTGACCTTTCATTTCTCTTAGGAATTATGAAATATTCTTTTCACATCATTGTCCTTGCATGATAATAAACTCAGAGTTGCATTCCCCTGAACTATTTCTCCTCTCATCATCACTTTCCACTTCTAAACGCTTTACCCCTGAAGCCCATTTGTGTGTTCCTCTCCCATCCCCCCTTCTCTCTAAGTGACTCTCATCATATTTGTTTTCCCTTTCGCTGTGGTTTTTCCCTCGCATTCTCTTATCTCCACTTATCCATTCAGGGCCACAAGTAGCTGGGAGGAGTGAGGATAGAAGAAAGAGTCGAAGCAAGACGTACAAGACCTGGGGTTGAGAGTCTGAACAAGCTGGAAATGAGCATCTTTTACCAACTGGGAGCCAATGACCAGATGTAGGTTTGAAAAGTAGGAGTGGAACTAGGCAGTGATGGATTCAACTCAAATCACCCTTGGTCACAAGCAAAAGAAAATCTGAAGATGCTGGAAACCCAAGCAACACACACAAAATGCTGGAGGAACTCAGCAAGCCAGGCAGTATCTATGGAAAAGAGAACAGTCGGCGTTTCAGGCCGAGACCCTTCATCAGGGCCTTGGTGTTTGGAGTAGAATTAGAAACATCACAATAGTGACATCAAGTTCATGGAACTATGATTTTTAAAGCACCTGTATTACATTTCTCTGGCATCCCTCAGTAATGGGAATTAGTGGTAATGGAAGAGTTAAAGAGATCATGAGCATGGTGGGAAAGCAGGAATCAAGCCACTAGAAAACTATCACCAACTGGGCATACACGAGGAAATCTGCAGATGCTGGAAATTCAAGCAACACACACAAAATGCTGGTGGAACGCAGCAGGCCAGACAGCATCCATAGGAAGAAGCACAGTCGACGTTTCAGGCCGAGACCCTTCGTCAGGACTAACTGAGTTAGAAACCGAATGGCAATGGGGAGGAATCTGTTCCTGAATTGCTGAGTGTGTGCCTTTGGGCTACTGTACCTCCTTCCTGATGGTAATAATAAGAAGAGTGTATGTCCAGGTGATGGGTGTCCTTAATAATGGATGCCGACCGACTTTCTGAGGCACCGCTCCTTGGATACCACAGGCTAGTACCCACAATGGACCAGACTAATTTTACAACTTTCTGCAGCTTCTTTCAATCCTATGCAGAAGCAGACCCCCCACCCCCCTGATGCCCCCAACACCAGATGGTGATGCAGTCTGTCAGAAAGCTCTCCACGGTACAGCTGTAGAAGTTTTCAAGAAGGATCCTGAAGAAGGGTCTCGACCTGAAACGTCAACTGTTTGTTCGTTTCCATGGATGCTGCCTGACCTGCTGAATTCCTCCAGCATTTTGTATGTGTTGCTTTGGATTTCCAGCATCTGCAGAGTTCCCTGTGTTCTTAAGTTGCTGAATATATGTTGTTTAGACTAAGATGGGAAACATGCTGAGGACCCTTTAGAGGCCTGTGGTACATTTGGACCTACTCTGTGAAAGGAAACCTATGACACCAGAAAGTGAAATGTAATCCAAATTTCATGCACATATCTAACAAAGAACATTAACAACTAACTTTAAATTCTAAGGTTCATTCATCTTCTAAAATACAATATCCAGTATGCAGATTTATAGGTGATGCTTCACCCTACTTTTCCACTGAAGGCTTCAGTGCCACATTTAAAGGAGTCAAGTAAGTGTGCCCTTTGGATGTGTTGATGAACCACTGGGCGTGCTGAGGTCAAATCCAATGTGTCAGCAGAGGAACAGACGGGAAGTAACACCCAAATTATGGGCGCACCCTTACTACAGGTCCATATAAATGGCTTTCATTATGATAACTAAGATTTTCAAGGGAATCTTTCATTTTGGATCAGCCAGCATTTGTTGCCTAGCCTTAGTTTTTCTTGGGTGTCCATGGCACTTTCTACCTTCTCGAACTGCTGTCCTCCTTTGGGTGAATGATCTCCAACAGAAAGAGACGTCGAGAATTTAGACCACCTGACAATGCAGATACAGTGATGTTTTTCCAAGTAATGACAGTAAATTGGTGGGAGGCATGAAATGGTGGCATTTCCCTGTGTTTGCTACCCTTGTCCTTGGTGGTAGAAGCTGCAGGTTTAGAGATTCAAGTAACTACTGCTGTGCGTTTTATAGATGACACAGTCTCAGGAGGAAGATGATAGGCAGTCAAGCTGGCTGTTTTGTCCTGGATGATATCAAGCTTCCTGAATATTGTTGGAGCTGGATTCATCCAAGTGGGTGGTGGCTACTCCATTATATTGCTGATATGTGAATCATGGATGAGATCAGGAAGTGAGCCAATCCTTGCAGGAAACCCAGCCTTTGATGTGCTTTTGCAGCTTTAGGGCTAGTCTTGTTGAGTTCCCGGTCTGGAACCTCCCAGGATGTTGATGACAGAGAACTCTGTATTGGTCCTTCAAATGTTAACCCTTTCATTCCCGGGATTATTTTCATAAATCTCCTCTAGACCCTTACCAATACCAGGACATCCTTTCTTAGATAAGGGGACCAAATCAATCCTTCATCAATCGTGGAATAGAGTTTAAGAGCCGAGAGGTAATGTTGCAGCTATATAGGACCCTGGACAGACCCCACTTGGAGTACTGTGCTCAATTCTGGTCGCCTCACTATAGGAAGGACGTGAAAACTATAGAAAGGGTGCAGAGGAGATTTACAAGGATGTTGCCTGGATTGGGGAGCATGCCTTATGAGAATAGGTTGAGTGAACTCGGTCTTTTCTCCTTGGAGTGACAGACGATGAGAGGCGACCTGATAGAGGTGTACAAGATAATGAGAGGCATTGATCATGTGGATAGTTCAAAGGCTTTTTCCCAGGGCTGAAATGGCTAGCACGAGAAGGCACAGTTTTAAGCTGCTTGGATGTAGGTACAGAGGAGATGTCAGGGGTAAGTTTTTTATGCAGAGAGTGGTGAGTGCGTGGAATGGGCTGCCGACGGCGGCGGTGGAGGTGGAAACGAAGGGTCTTTTAAGAGACTCCTGGATGGCTCATGGAGCTTAGAAAATTAGAGGGCTATGGGTAAAACCTAGGTAGTTCTAAGGTAGGGACATGTTCGGCACAGCTTTGTGGGCCGAAGGGCCTGTATTGTGCTGTATGTTTTCTATGTTTCTGTGTTTCTAAAACTGCTCACAATACTCCAAGTGCAGTCTGACCAGTGCCTTATAAGACCTCAGTATTACATCCATACATTTATATTCTAGTCCTCTTGAAATGAATGCTAACATTGCATTTGCCTTCCCTACCACTGACTCAAACTGCAAGTTAACCATCAGGGAATTCTACACGAGGACTCCCAAGTCCCTTTGCACCTCTGTTTTCTGAATTTGCTCCACACTTAGAAAATAGTCTTTTATGTCTTTATTCCTTCTACCAAAGTTCATGACCGTACACTTCCCTGTACTATATTCCATCTAACTTCTTTGCCCATTGTCCCAATGTGTCTAAGTCCTTCTGCAGACCCTTTGCTTTTTCAGCACTGCCTGCCCCTCCACCTTTCTTCATATTGTCGAGAAACTTGGCCACAAGGCGATCAATTCCATCATCCTAATCATTGACAAATAACATGCAAAAAAGCAGTCCCAACTCAGACCCCTGCACAATGCCACCCATTACCAACAGCCAACCATAAAAGGCCTCCTTTGTTCCCGCTCTTTAGTGATGAAGCAAACATGGTATAAGGAGGTTGCCATTTACAGAACATTTCTCTTTGCTGATTAATTTTCTTTGCTGTGAAATGCAGTGCACTTGTGCACTTTGAATGGAATACAGTTTCATGATCTCTGCTCCTCTGAAACAAGTTTCTACAGCCTTCAGATATTTTGATTGTTCCTAAAATAAAAATCCACTTGAAGTAGAAATTTTGAAAGTTCTGGGACTGCATGATAAAGTTGGTGAGTATGTATAAGTGTTTGAAAATTGAGGGAGATGGCAACTGTCAACCGAGGGGTCGGGAGAATCAGAGTATGGTAGTCAGAAAGATTTGCCTTTAATTAATCCAGTTAAAGATTGAAGAAAGGGCAGCTGTGTGGACTTCATTATGTTATCATTTCCTGTCAGTCCCACAATACCTTCCTGCACAAAAGCAGAGCCAGCACGACCTCGCCCTATAATTCAGATTCTTAATAATTTACCCAAGGGAATAAACTTTTTTTTAAATCACACAACTAAGAGTTGTTTGCTGCGTATGTTGCCAGATTGCAAAGTGAAATTCCCTTATAAGGGAGGAGAGAAGAATCTATTCTCCGTAATAATCCATAAATAAAGTCATGATAAGACATTGACTTGAAATACAGTGTGAGAGTGTGAGAATGTGACTGATGCAAAAACTTTCCTGACTATTGAACTACAGCTTTCAGGGTTACTACCTGCACCAGAACTCAATCAGTCTTTTCACTTGTTTATTAAGCTTCTTTAGAGATGTGATGCAACAAGATATTTACATTTTTTAACCCAGTGCTATATGGATTATTGTGGCTGACTATGCAACTAATAGCCAGCAGAGGGAGGTAGAAGCCTGCTCCTTAAACATGTTTAAGTATTCCTACGCTCTATTTGTTGGGACAGGCAGTCAACTACTTTGATTCAATATGCATACATAGAAAACATGCAAAGTTATGAAATTTGAAGTGGAAAGTCTGACATGTATAAGACACCAAATTCTGATTTGCAAGCGGCCAACTCCAGTTCAGAATTTTGACGTCCTTTTGAGTTGATTCTTTTGGAGTTAACATGGGAGCATCATTCCAGCATTAAGGCAAATATGAATGTAATGTTGTGGCAGATTTGAGCAGTGGCACAATTTAATGTAGAGAGTACTGCCAAGGTTTAATTGGAAATTGGAGCTGAACCAAGAATTAAAATCTTGTGATGGACATGAGATACTTACTGGGTGTGTATTTTAAAGGCAAGAAGGGAGATGAAGGATTTTTCAGGAATGAGATACTGTACAACAAAGTACAGGAAGGCTGTTGTTGGGACGAAAACTGTTACAGAACTGGAAGCTGTGACAAGATTTCACCATGAGCTTGCTGGTTTTAATCCATGGAGCCAGTAACCTGAACTGAATGAGGGAGCTAGATTAGGGAATGGTTGGCAGTGACGGGAATGAGCTGAATTTTTTGGAGTGGCCAGGAGAACAGGGCAACAGCAGAGCCTGGAGTCAGCAAAGACACTGATGTCAGTAACAGCAAGACAAGGACGAAAATTAACTTCAAGGCAATCAATACTGTACAGGCAAAATTGGTTGACCATTATAATGCTGAGGTTCTGGGATTTTATAAAACTTTGCTGAGATTGCGAGTTACTTGATTCAAGCCAGAATCACTGAGTTGGGATTGATCAGATGAACAGAGGGTTTCTGTGAAACGTATTGTCTTCAGTCCACCCAATAATCTATTGGAAGAAATCATGGTCCATTGTTAAATTATGTCCATTTTTTATTTCAAAAATTATAGGAAATATAGTACAATCTGTATAGGATTTCCTTTACATTGATTGTCCTATGAAGCCAATATATACTCTTGCAGAGCATCAATACATTCCTGTTTCCTCTCTGAACAGTATACTCACGAAATGTTCGAGAACATGTTCCACAGGCCTCAGCCTCTCAGTGTCCAGTGGTGACAAAACTGTCTTGCTCTCAAAGCCTGTCATTGAATCTAGAGAAGTAGGAATAATTGAGGAAGAACAGTGCACTAATTTTGCATAAGTATCCAGTTAGTTTTGTGTTCTTGTGGATAGAAATCTGAGGAGGTTCAAATCTGGTGAAGCTGGGACATGAGAGCATGTTGATGGGTTTGGTGTGGAGAGTGCAGTAGTTAGCTTGAGCATGTCAGGTGAGAGTTCCCTTATTTTCCAGGATAATCCTGGAGTAGACAGAAAAGGCTACTTTTTAAATGGTGAGTTACTCACTTACAATTACTGATGCAAGAGTCATCATCATACGCAGGGACATTATGTTCCACTTCCTTGGTCTCTTCTGAATTTAATTGCTGCATTTACCGACAACTATGTCCTTAATGGAACTACCTGCTTAAAATCCCCTATCTTTCCACCTCTTTTATGAAGCTCCTTAAAATATTCTTCATTGAGACATTTTGTCACTTATCCTAATACCTCATTATGTGATTTAAAGCCAATTTTTAATTGGTAAAGCATAATGTGAGTTCAAAGACTTTTTATATGCAAGTTTTTCTTACAGTATTGGTCTATTCCAATGGGGAGGCAGTGGCTGTCCAGAAACTTATAGGTCTCCACAAGTACAGAACTTTTCTTTGCTGCAGTAGCATTATGACAAATAATTCTGGTCTCTAATTATTTTAAAGGATGCTCTTGAGGAAATATAATATTGATTCAATATTCTGCTGCTGGAATTGCAAGCACACATCAAGAAAAGATTGACTACGCCAGGCTCTTCTCTAGAAAAGAGGAAATTGAGGAGTGGATTGATAGTCTTTGAGATTATATAGCTTCAATATGAGATAGAAAACCGGTAGTAGAGAAATCCTGTGATGGTGTCGTCTGTTAATTGCTAATAACACCAAAAGGGAGTTATGAAGAATGATCTTAACTTAGGATTAGAAGCAGGTTTAATATCACTGGCAGATAGAGTCATGGACAAGTACAGCACAGAAACAGGCCTTTCGGCCCATCTAGTTCATGCCAAACCATTTAAGCTGCCTACTCCCATTGGCTTTCACCCAGACTATAGCCTTCTAAACTCCTACCATCCATGTACCTATCCAAACTTCTCTTAAATGTTGAAATCAAACTCGCATGCACCCTCTGAGTGAAGAAGTTTCTCTCATGTTACCCTTGAACTTTTCACTTCCACCCTTAACCCATGACCTCTAGTTGTAATCCCACCCAACCTCAGTGGAAAAAGCCTGCTTGCATTTACCCTATCTACACCCCTCATAATTGTGTATACCTCTATCAAATCTCCCCTCAATCTTCAATGTTGAAAGGAACAAAATACTAACCTATTCAATTACGTGAAATTTGTTGATTTGTGGCAGCAGTGTATTGTAATACATAATAATAAAAACTATAAATTACAAGAAATATATAAAAATTAAAAATGTAGTGCAAAAAGAGATGGAAAAGTACTGAGGAAGTGTTCATGGGTTCATTGTTCATTCAGAAATCTGATAGTGGAGGGAAAGAAGCTGTTCCTGAAATGTTGAATGTGTGTCTTCAGGCTCCTGTATCTCCTCCTTGATGGTGGCACTGAGAAGAGGGCATGTCCTGAGTGATGGGGGTCCTTAACGATGCCTTTCTGAGGCATCACCTTTTGAAGGTGTCCTCAGTGCTGGCGAGGCTAGTGCTCATGGTGGAGCTGGCTGAGTTTCCAACTTTCCACAGCGTTGTCTGACCCTGTGCACTGTCCCCTCCATACCAGACGAAGCTACAACCAGTTAGAATGCTCTCCATGGTACATCTGCAGAAATTTATGAGTGTCTTTTGTGACATACCAACTCTCCTCAAATTCCTGAAACTCAAAAATTGGTTAAAAAATAATGTTTGCTATCACAGAGATTGGTTATGGCAAATATCATGGATGCATTCAAAGGAAAACTAGCTAAGCATTGGAGAGAAAAGTGGAATGATATTTTGATCAATTTACATTAGAAGCTGGCAGGAGACCTGATACAATGTGTTGTTCTTCTCCTGTTAGTACTTTCTGATTTGGAATATACACTACTGCTAATAGCTTGCAGGGATGGATAGCGTGTGCACATGAGGAGAATTGACTGTAATCATTGCCTAGGCAACCATATGTTCCATTTTGACTGTGAGATACGAAAATGGTCCCACAATCTGGAAATGGATTCAAGGAAGCTATTCAAGAAGTTGTGCTTATGTCAGGCAGTGTCATTGATCAATGGTGCTGAGAAGCAATTAAACGTCAGATCACAAAGCTTGCATTTATCATCTCGTCAACAGAGTTTAGCATGTGAGCTATCTCCTCTTAACTTTTCCTGTAGAGCACCATTTGGGCTAGACAGATTGGCAAGGGTATGAGTATTAATGAGCATAAGATACTGGAAATCTTGAGTAACACGCAAAAAATGCTGGAAATCTTGAGTAACACACAAAAAATGTTGGAGGAATTAAGCAAGTCAGACAGCATCTATGAAGGGCAATAAATGGCTGACGTTTCATGCAGAAACCCCTCTGGCTTCTGCCCACTTCCTTTCCAGTCATGATGAAGGGTCTCAGCCTGAATCATTAACTGCTTATTCCCCTCTATAGACACTTCCTGACTTGCTGAGTTCCTCCAGCATTTTGTGTGTGTTGAGTAATAACGAATTTCAGATGGACCTCCACCTGACTCTGTTATTTAAATGACCAGCAGAAGGGGGAGGAGAACACAAGTTAGATTTGAATTGTGGGCCATGGTCCAATTCACAGCAAGCTGTCATTTTCAGGCTATTTAAAAAATAGAAAGTTGAGACGAAAGAGAGGATGAAATGTCGGATTCATTCCCGGCCTTTGCTCTTGCCATCTCTAATGTCAGTAGGTGTCTTCTGCAGGGCATGAGATTGTTTGGGTTCTAATGGACTTAGCAAGGGCAACATTGTGGGAGCGGCCATAGTGTGAGTGGTCAGGGTTAGAGTGGGGCATTGAGGCTTTGCTCAGGAAGCTTTGGTGAGAAGAGGTGATGGTTAGCTTGAGGTTTCTGTCATGTTTCTCTTTCTTTCTTTATTATTGATTAGGTAGATTAGTGAGAATGGATCCCAGAGCAGTGGTGTGCTCCTCTTGCTCCATGTTGAAGATCTAGGAAACCTACAGTCTATCTGATCATCATATTTGCGAGGTGCGTGTGGGTGCAGTTCCTTTTAGACTGTGTAAGGGAAGTGGAGCTGCAGTCAGATGACCTTCAGCTCATTTTGGAAAATGCAGCGTTAATAGGTAGGAGCTACAGAGAGGCAGCCGCATCTATGTTGCAGGAGAAAGGGTAACTGTTAAGAGAAAGGGAAGGGAATAGGCAGAAAGTTCAGAGTACCCCCTTTGTCCGCTCCCCTCAATAACAGGTATACTGCTTTGGATACTGTTGGGTGGGGTGGGTGGGGGGGGGTGTAGAAATGACCTACTGGGGAAAGCTGCAGTAGCCAGGTCTCCGGCTCTGAGTCTGTGGCTCAGAATGGAGGGGGAGAGAAGAGGAAATCACTGATGATAGAGGATTCAACAGCTAGGGGACAGACAGGAGGTGCTGTGGACATGAAAGATACTCTTGGATGCTATGTTGTCTCCCTAAAGGATGTCTCAGATTTGGTCCACAGCATTCTTCAGGGCAGCCAGTTGTGGTACATATTGATGGAGCAGACAGTAAGGGAACGTGAGGAAGGGCAAACTTTCAGGCAGAAACTTGGGAGTTTAAATTGGCAATAGATGTACTTGGGAAATGCTCAACAGGAAGATGGAGTTTGTTTAGGGTGTATTGCATGGGTTTCTGGATAGTTTATCCCATTAAGGCAGGGAGAGGATGGCATGGTGGACAAGGGAAGTGGAACAGCTAGTCAAGAAGAATAAAGCATACTTATGGTTTAGGAAGCAAGGATCAGACAGGATCTTTGAGAGTTATAAGGTAGCTGGGAAAGAACTTAAAAGTAATTAGCCAGGAGATAGAGGAGGTCTTTAATGAATACTTTGCTTCAGTATTTACCAGTAAGAGGGAAGTTAATGAATGTGAGGGCAGTATAGAACAGACTAATATGCTGGAACATGTTGAGATTTATTAGAGTCGTAACCCCAGGTTACTACTGGAAGTAAAGTAAGCTTTAGCAATGATCTCTGTGTCTTCACTGATCACAGGATCAAAAGATTAGTGGCTGCAAATATTCCTTTGTTCAGGAAAGGTTGTAGGGATAATCCTGAGAATTATAGAATTGTAAATCTTACGTCAGTGGTGAGCAAACTATTGGAGAAGTTTCTTAGAGACAGGATTTATGAGCATTTGGTGAAGCATGGTCTGATTAGGAATAGTTACCATGGCTTTATAAGAGGCAGGCTGTGCCTCATGAGCCTGATTGAATTCTCTGAGGAAGTGACAAAATAAATTAATGAAGATAGAGCAATGGATGTGGTGTATATGGATTTTAGTAAGGCATTTGACAAGTTTCTGTATGCTTGACTTATAAAGTTAGGAAGTATGGGATCCAGGTAAACTTGAGTGCATGGATTCAGAATTGACTTGCCCACAGATTGCAGAGGGAGCTTATTTTGCCTGGAGGCAAGTGACCAGTGGTGTCCTGACCAGCTGCATCAGCTGTACCATCTGGTACATGAATCGCAAGGCATCTCCTACAAAGGATTGTGAGGACTGCTGAGAGAATCATTGGGTCTGCCTTCCACCTTTCAGAGATATTTATCTGGAGTGCTGCTACGCAGGGCCCTTACCATTAGCAAAGGTCCCTCCCATCTGTCCAACAATCTCTTTCATCCCCTACCATCAAGTAGAAGATACCATTGCGTTAGGACAAGAAGTGATAGAATGGAAAACAGCTTCTTCCTCCAGGCTGCAGGACTACTGAATTCCCTGCCACTACCCAGATCTCATCGTGTATGAAATTGCCAGTAGTGTTACATACTCATTCTCTGCAACATCCACAACCTTCAATGGGATCCTACCACCAAACATGTCTTTACCTACCCCACCTCACCACCAGCCCACTCTTCACTTTCTGCAGGGATCGTTCCCTCCATAATTCCCTTATTCATTCAACCTTCTACACTAATCCTCATCCTGACACAAACCCCTGCAAATGACAGAAATGGTACACCTGTCCTTTCACCTCCTCCCTTACCTCCTAAACAGTCCTTCCAGATGAGGCAACACTTCACCTGTGACTCTGTTGGGTCATCTATTTTATCCGGTGCTCCTGATGCAGCCGCCTCTACATTGGTGAGACCCAACGTAAATTGCGGTTCCGCTTTATCCACTCTATCTGCCAAAAGAGGAATTTCTCAGTGGCCACCATTTTAATTCCTAACCCCATTCCTGTTCCAACATGTCAGTTCAAGGCCTCCTCTTTTGCCACGATGAGGCCACTCTCAAGGTGGAGGACCAATTTGATGGCAGGAGCATCGATTTCTCCTTCCAGTAATTTTTTCCCTCCCCTTCCCTCTTCGTCTATTTCCCACTGGCTTCTTACTCCTTGCCCTCACCTCCCTACCACCTCTCCCTGGTGCCCCTCCTTCTTCCTCTTCTCCCATGGTCCACTCTCCTCTCCTATCAGTTTCTTTCTCTTCCAGCCCTAACCTTTCCCACCCACCTGGCTTCACCTATCACCTCCTTCCCCCCACCACCTTTTAATTCTGGAGTTTTCCCTCTTCCTTTTCAGTTCTGATGAAGGGCCTTGTTCTGAAATGTCGACTGTTATTTTCATTTCTATAGATGCTACCTTACCTGCTGAGCTCCTCCAACATTTTGTGTTTTTCAGTAGCGTTATACTATTTACTTTTTAACTTGTGCTGTAAATGTACCTTATTTGTTAATTTATTTGTGGTAATATTACTTTATGTGTGTGCGTGTGTGTGTGTGTGTGTGTGTGTGAGAGAGAGAGAGAGAGAGAGAGAGAGAGAGAGAGAGAGAGAGAGAGAGAGAGAGTTATATATACTGTGTTGTGCTTTGGTCCAGAAGAATGTTGTTTCATTTGGGGATATACAGTACATGTGTACAGTTGAATGACAATAAACAGAACTTGAACTTGAAAAGGCTGGCAGAGCACCATGAGTCAAAGGGCCTGTACTGTACTGTTCTACATTCTGGCTTTCCTAAGTCCCTTTTTAATTCCTTCCTGGCTTCCTTATAACTTTCAAGAGCCCCGTTTAATCTTTGGCTCCTTCTCCCTCTGGACCAGATGCTCTACTTCTTCTTCACCCAACCATCCTTTCCTGGCCTCAATAGGATAAACTATCCTGAATCCTGTGCAAGTTCCACATTTCTGTGGTGTGTTTTGGAAAATACACCACAGAAATGTGGAATTTGCACAGGATTCAGGATAGGGTTCCAATACTATCTGCTCCTATCCTTGTCCAAGGCTATGGTGTGGCAACTTCCACCCACACTAATTTAGTAGACAATCCCTCCATTACGTCTCCCTTTCTGCAGCTGTGATTAGCAATGGCACAGCCCCAGCTATATGAAGCTCTGGTTAGACCGCACTTGGACTGTTGTTTCTGGTTGCCTTTGTTTGGAAGGATGTGGAAGCTTTACAGAGGGTATGGAAGAGATGCTCTCTGAATTAGAGAGCATGAGTGCAGTAGGGTTTCTCCTAGGAGGACGGGAAGTGACTTGATAGAGGTGCATAAGAGTCATAGAGTAGACAGCCAGAGACCTATTTCCCAGGGAAGAAATGGCTAATACGAGAAGGCATGATTTTAAGGTGATTAGAAGAATGTATGTCAGAGAAGGGTTTTTTCCACACAGAATGTGTAAATGTGTGGAACACACTGCCAGGGTTGGTGGTAGAGGCAGATACATAACAGACATTTAAGAGACATTTGATAGACACATAGGTGAAATAAAATGGAGCGCTATGTGGATGGGAAGGTTTAGAATGACAACACACTTCCAGCTATATAAACCTCTGGGTTATCGTGGGCTGAAGGGCTTGTGCTGTACAGCTCTTTGTTCCTTTGGAATGAATGTTTATAATGATCTAGGCTCCCCTTAAGCAAATTCCTTTCATTCTGTGATATCCTCGATACAAAAAGATTGAATGTAACCTTATACAGGCCCAAGGCAAGGACTTTCAATCCAGTGTAACCCAGCCCATATCTATATAGTGTGAATAGTTAGGAAATTCTTGGCACTGCAGTGGAACTGAATTTATTTTTGCGTAGTCACTAAAGCCTTGGCATAACAATGATTATTAGTTTATACAGCATGTACCAAAATCATTGAAATTTGACACCTAGAGCAAACGATGATTTGGGATCATTTTTTTTTCCTTCAAGTTTTCTTTTCTGCTGGTCTAAGGCAGTATGTGGGTTAGGCAAGGCTGCTATTCCTGAAACCTGGCCTTTAAGCTGATTACTCTGTTAATCAAAAACATCCATTTGCTATAGTAACCCATAGTGTATTGGTGTAATTTCTTCATTTCATTGAATATTCACCGTGACAACACCCAGAATTAAACTAATGGATTGTATATTATGTCCAGTCATTAATAAATATTGCGAAACATTGTATTGAATATTGTATGGGAGAATGTGTGTTCAATGGATTTCTGTAAGTCGAATCATCGTAACCGTGGGAGCCCCTGAGCTAGTAATCACTTCACTTTGAGTGTAGACAGTAGCTTTGGTCATTTCCTACCAATTTGTCCCTCTGGTTGATGACTGATAGTTTCTTCAAGCTCTATATTGCATGTTTCCTTACTCTTACATGCAATCTGCAGTTTAATATCTATAGATTACTTCTGTTTCAGAGTTTGGATTATTATTTCCTCAGGGGAAATACATGATCCACTGGCTTCTACTGACTGTTATGAACATGGCACCAGGCAGTTGTGTTACTCAGTTTGTCATAGAACATAGAACATAGAACATAGAATAGTACAGCACAGTACAGGCCCTTCGGCCCACAATGTTGTGCCGACCCTCAAACCCTGCCTCCCATATAAGCCCCCACCTTAGATTCCTCCATATACCTGTCTAGTAATCTCTTAAAGTTCACTAGTGTATCTGCCTCCACCACTGACTCAGGCAGTGCATTCCATGCACCAACCACTCTCTGAGTAAAAAACCTTCCTCTAAATTCCCCCTTGAACTTCCCACCCCTTACCTTAAAGCCATGTCCTCTTGTATTGAGCAGTGGTGCCCTGGGGAAGAGGTGCTGGCTATCCACTCTATCTATTCCTTTCATTATCTTGTACACCTCTATCATGTCTCCTCTCATCCTCCTTCTCTCCAAAGAGTAAAGCCCTAGCTCCCTTAATCTCTGATCATAATGCATAATCTCTAAACCAGGCAGCATCCTGGTAAATCTCCTCTGTACCCTTTCCAATGCTTCCACATCCTTCCTATAGTGAGGCGACCAGAACTGGACACAGTACTCCAAGTGTGGCCTAACCAGAGTTTTATAGAGCTGCATCATTACATCGCAACTCTTAAACTCTATCCCTCGACTTATGAAAGCTAACACCCCATAAGCCTTCTTAACTACCCTATCCACCTGTGAGGCAACTTTCAGGGATCTGTGGACATGTACCCCGAGATCCCTCTGCTCCTCCACACTACCAAGTATCCTGCCATTTACTTTGTATTCTGCCTTGGAGTTTGTCCTTCCAAAGTGTACCACCTCACACTTCTCCGGGTTGAACTCCATCTGCCACTTCTCAGCCCACTTCTGCATCATATCAATGTCTCTCTGCAATCTTTGACAATCCTCTACACTATCTACAACACCACCAACCTATGTGTCATCTGCAAACTTGCCAACCCACCCTTCTACCCCAACATCCAGGTCGTTAATAAAAATCACGAAAAGTAGAGGTCTCAGAACCGATCCTTGTGGGACACCACTAGTCATGATCCTCCAATCTGAATGTACTCCCTCCACCACCACCCTCTGCCTTCTGCAGGCAAGCCAATTCTGAATCCACCAGGCCAAACTTCCCTGGATCCCATGCCTTCTAACTTTCTGAATAAGCCTACCATGTGGAACCTTGTCAAATGCCTTACTAAAATCCATATAGATCACATCCACTGCACTACCATCATCTATATGCCTGGTCACCTCCTCAAAGAACTCTATCAGGCTTGTTAGACACGATCTGCCCTTCACAAAGCTATGCTGACTGTCCCTGATCAGACCATGATTCTCTAAATGCCTATAGATCCTATCTCTAAGAATCTTTTCCAATAGCTTTCCCACCACAGACGTAAGGCTCACTGGTCTATAATTACCCGGACTATCCTTACTACCTTTTTTGAACAAGGGAACAACATTCGCCTCCCT
The DNA here is from genome assembly GCF_963921235.1 of Mobula hypostoma. Lineage (NCBI taxonomy): Eukaryota > Metazoa > Chordata > Chondrichthyes > Myliobatiformes > Myliobatidae > Mobula > Mobula hypostoma. The sequence continues at coordinate 35,228,824 of NC_086107.1, read as the reverse complement.
CCAATCCTCCGGTACCATTCCGTGGACAACAAGGACATAAAGATCCTAGCCAGAGGCTCAGCAATCTCTTCTCTTGCCTCGTGGAGCAGCCTGGGGAATATTCCGTCAGGCCATGGGGACTTACCCGTCCTAATGTAACAACTCCAACATCTCCTCTCCCTTAATATCAACATGCTCCAGAACATCAACCTCACTCATATTGTCCTCACCATCATCAAGTTCCCTCTCATTGGTGAATACCGAAGAGAAGTATTCATTGAGGACCTCGCTCACTTCCACAACCTCCAGGCACATCTTCCCACCTTTATCTCTAATCGGTCCTACCTTCACTCCTGTCATCCTTTTTTTCTTCACTTAATTGAAGAATGCCTTGGGGTTTTCCTTTACCCTACTTGCCAAGGCCTTCTCATGCCCCCTTCTTGCTCTTCTCAGCCCCTTCTTAAGCTACTTTCTTGCTACCCTATATTCCTCAATAGACCCATCTGATCCTTGCTTCCTAAACCTCATGTATGCTGCCTTCTTCCACCTGACTAGATTTTCCACCTCACTTGTCACCCATGGTTCCTTCACCCTACCATTCTTTATCTTCCTCACTGGGACAAATTTATCCCTTACATCCCACAAGAGATCTCTAAACATTGACCACGTGTCCATAGTACATTTCCCTGCAAAAACATCATCCCAATTCACACCCGCAAGTTCTATCCTTATAGCCTCATAATTTGCCTTTCCCCAATTAAAAATTTTCCTGTCCTCTTTGACTCTATCCTTTTCCATGATAATTATAAAGGCCAGGGAGCGGTGGTCACTGTCCCCCAGATGCTCACCCACTGAGAGATCTCTGACCTGACCCAGTTCATTACCTAGTACTAGATCTAGTATGGAATTCCCCCTGGTCGGCCTGTCCACATACTGTGACAGGAATCCATCCTGGACACACTTAACAAATTCTGCCCCATCTAACCCCTTGGAACTAATCAGGTGCCAATCAATATTGGGGAAGTTAAAGTCACCCACGATAACAACCCTGTTACTTTTGCACCTTTCCAAAATCTGCCTCCCAATCTGCTCCTCTGTATCTCTGCTGCTACCAGGGGGCCTATAGAATACCCCCAGTAGAGTAACTGCTCCCCTCCTATTCCTGATTTCCACCCCTATTGACTGGAGCCTGAACTAACAACTGAAAACCAACTTCAAATCCCACCATGTGGAGGTTAAGTTTGGAAAATAAAGTGAATTGCCATTTAAAACATCTGGTTCAATATCATGCTACTTGAGAGAAAAGCTGGCATCCTTACCCAGTCTGGCCCGAGTGTGACCACATACACACTAAATGGTCTCAAATGTCCTTTCAATCCATTTGTTTGTATCATAACCACAGCATCAGAGAGAATACATTATACTGGCACAGATGAATAAATGAACACAAAGAGGAATACTGATAAGTGCTCATGGGTTCATTGTCCATTCCGAAATCTGGTGGCAGAGGTGCTGTTGAAATGTTGTGTGTGTGTCTTCAGGCTTCGATACCACCACCTTCATGGTAGCAATGAGAAGAGGAATGCCCTGGGTGCTGGGCCTCCTTAATGATGGATGCCTCTTTTTGAGGCAACAGCTTTTGAAGATGCCCTCGATGCTGAGGAGACTAGTTGAGTTTAAAACTTTTCGCAGCCGTTTCTGACCCTGTGCAGTGGCCCCTCCTTACGAGGCAGTGAGGCAGTCAGAACGCTCTCTCTGTAGAAGCCTGCCGGAGTCTATGCTGACACACCAAGTCTCTTCAAACTCCTAAAAGCCAAACTTTCACGATACATCTTGGACTCTGTGCAGGCACATCAGTCCAAAGTGTGTGCTGAGGCCATATCGGAGTCTATGTATAGGCTCAACAATCATTTCTTCAGAGCAGATGGGCTTATTTCAGTCATCAGTTAGGCTGCTTTCACAGCATGGAGGCAAAATTCTGTTTTGTAGTTTTGCTTTACCCTTTTTGCAAAAATTCATGTATTTTCAAGCATCATTGATACATTTGAATTTACCCCTTGAGATCTATTGTTTTAATGATCTCAAAAGGAGAGGAAACTACTAAAGCTAAAACTTTCTCCCATATCTTTCTTAGATTAAAAAAAAGTTTGCTTGGAACCTTCAAAGCATAGCTTGTGTTTTTGGAGTGGATATAATCAGTTTTCACCTCAGTAGTTCAGCAGTGTGTAACCTCGGTTTAAACTACCTTAGAATTCCTTGAGTTTCTCCTTTTCTCATAAAAATGTGCTTAATTTCAGAATGTGTGTGAATATCCGCAGCTATTAATAGTTGTGCTTCACTTAAAATTGCTTAACAACACATACCACAAACCTGGTAAGTCACTTCCTATCCTCAGGCTCTTTGTTTCTTTTGTAAGCAGAGCAATTGGAAATAATTTGCCAGCCTGTGCGTGCCTTGACATAGTGAAATGGATTCATTTTCCTTCCCTCTGCTCACTGCTGAAGGCATTGATTCAGATAAGGATAGATGAGAAAGTGACAACTGACTGTCTGAGTTCATTACCTGGTGCTCACATTCAAATGAGATAGTATTGGTGTTTTGAGATGGTAATGCTTGCAGGCAGCTTCTTGTAATTTTTCTATGGTAGTGCAAGTTAGGAATATGCGAGACATAATGACATTAGTCTCAATGCATGTTATCTTCTCTCACATCACTGCTCATGCGTCATGATTTCCATTTATTATACAAGTTCCAGAGTTAAAATGCTCATGTTATGTTACAAACGAGAAAATCTGCTGATGCTGGAAATCCGAGCAACACACACAAAATGCCGGAGGAACTCAGCAGGCCAGGCTGCATCTATGGAAAAAACACAATCAACATCTTGGGCCAAAACCCTTTGGCAGGACTGGAGAGAAAAATCTGAGGAGTAAATTTGAAAGATGGGGGGAGGGGAGAGAGAAACGCCAGGCATTAGGTGAAACTTGAAGGGGAAGGGATGAAGCAAAGATCTAGGAAGTTGATCGGTGAAAGAGACAGAAGACCTCCCTCTGACCTCCACTATTTCCCATCCCCTTTTCCCACTTCGATGTTATCTCCTTGCCCGCCCATCGCCTCCCTCTGGTGCTCTTCTCCCCCCCACCCCCCTTTTTTCTTTCTTCCATAGCCTTCTGTGGCCTTCCTCCATGGCGGACAACCCAGCGCATTGGTAGCTGTGAACTTCCCACTATTCAGGATATTTGCCAACAGAGGACAAAGGGTGGTTGTAGATAGGTCATATTCTGCATGGAGGTCAGTGACCAGGGGTGTGCCTCAGGGATCTGTTCTGGGACCCCTTCTCTTCGTGATTTTTATAAATGACCTGGATGAGGAAGTGGAGGGATGGGTCAGTAAGTTTGCTGATGACACAAAGGTTGGGGGTGTTGTGATTAGTGTGGAGGGTGGTCAGAGGTTACAGCGGGACATCGAAAACTGGGCTGAGAAGTGGCAGGTGGAGTTCAACCCAGATAAGTATGAGGTGGTTCATTTTGGTAGGTCAAATATGATGGCAGAATATAGTATTAATGGTAAGACTCTTGGCAGTGTGAAGGATCAGATGGATCTTGGGGTCCGAGTCCATAGGACTCTCAAAGCTGCTTGCCAGGTTGACTTTGTGGTTAAGAAGGCATATGGTGCATTGGCCTTCATCAACCGTGGGATTGAGTTTACGAGTTGAGAGGTAATGTTACAGCTATATAGGACCCTGGTCAGACCCCACTTGGAGTACTGTGCTCAGTTCTGGTCACTTCACTACAGGAAGGATGTGGAAACTATAGAAAGAGTGCAGAGGAGATTTACAAGGATGTTGCCTGGATTGGGAAGCATGCCTTATGAGAATAGGTTGAGTGAACTCGGCCTTTTCTCCTTGGAGCGACAGAAGATGAGAGGTGACCTGATAGAGGTGTATAAGATGATGAGAAGCATTGATCATGTGGATAGTCAGAGGCTTTTTTCCCAAGGCTGAAATGGCTAACACGAGAGGTTTTTTTTAATGCAGAGAGTGGTGAGTGCATGGAGTGGGCTGCCAGCGATGGTGGTAGAGGTGGATACAATAGGGGCTTTTTCTCAGCGACGGTGGTAGAGGTACATATTCGGCACAACATTGTGGGCCGAAGGGCCTGTATTGTGCTGTAGGTTTTCTATGTTTCTATTTACAGAGACAGGTGTGTAAAAAGGGCCCAAAGGATCATTGGAGTCACCCCAACCACAAACTGTTCCAGCTGCTACCATCTGGGAACCAGTACTGCAGCATAAAAACCAGGACCAACAGGCTCTGGGACAGCTTCTTCCACCAGGCCGTCAGACTGATTAATTCATGCTGATACAATTGTATTTCTTTGCTGTATTGACATTCCTGTTGTACAAACTATTTATTACAAATTACTATAAATTGTGCATTGCACATTTAGACAGAGATGTAACATAAAGATTCTTACTCCTCATGTATGTGAAGGATATAAGAAATAAAGTCAATTCAATTCAATACATTTCCTGACTCTATTCTATCTGCCACTTCTTTGCCCATTCTTCTAATGTGTCTAATTCCTTCTGTAGCCTCTCTGCTTCCTCAAAGCTACCACAAAGCCATCAATTCCATCATCCAAATCATTAACATTTAATGTAAAAAGTGGTCCCAACAAAGACCCTTGTAGAACACTACTAGTCACCAGCAGCCAAACAGAAAAGACCCCCTTTATTTCCACTCTTTGCCTCCTGCCAATCAGCCAATGCTCTATCCATGCTAGTATCCTTCCTGTTATACCATAGGCTCTTAACCTATTAAGCAGCCTCATGTGTGGCACCTTATCAAAGGCCTTCTGAAAATCCGAGTACACATCAACTGATTCTTCTTTGTTTACCCTGCTTGTTATTTCCTCAAAGAATTCCAACAGATTTGTTAGAAAAAAAATTCCCTTAAGGAAACCATGCAGACTATGGTCTTTTTTTAAAATCAGTTCCCTCCTTAATAATTGACTCCAACATATTCTCAACCACCGAGGTCAGACTAAATGGCCTATAATTTCCTTTTCTCTGCCTCTCTCCCTTCTTAAAGAGTGGAGTGACATTTGCAATTTTCCATTCCACCAGAACTGTGCCAGAATCCAGTGATTCTTGAGAGATCATTACTAATGCCTCCACGATCTCTTCTGCCACCTCTTTTGGAACCATTGGGTGGAGACCATCTGATCCAGGTAACTTAACTATCTTCAGACCTTTTAGTTTCCTAAGGACTATCTCCCTATTGATGGTAATTGCACTCACTTCTGCCCCTTTACACTCTCGGATTTCTGGCATACTACTAGTGTCTTCCACAGTACTCACTCAGTTTGTCTGTCATTTCCTTGTCACCCATTACTACCTCCAAAGCATCATTTTCCAGCGGTCTGAAATCTACTATCACCTTTTACATTTTATATATCTGAAGGCACTTTGTGGTCCTTTTTGATGTTATTGGTTAGCTTACCCCTTTATATTCTATCTCTTACTTATTTCTGATTTTTTTTCCCAGTTGCCTTCTGTTGTTGTTTAAAAGCTTCCCAGTCTAACTTCCCGCTAATTTTTGCTCTATTATGTGCCCTCTCTTTGGTTTTTATGTTGCTTTCGATTCTCTTGTTAGCCACTGTTGCATCATCCTGCCTGTAGAATAATTCTTCTTCTTTAGGTTGTATCTATCCTGCACCTTACAAATCGCTCCCAGAAATTCTTTTCAGAGTATAAAACGCAGCAGTAAGTCGCTGCAGCAAAAAATAACTTTGACCAGTGGTCAACCTGGACATCGGAGGTTTGGGGGTGGGGGGAGCTTCAATTAGGTCCAATGACCAAGTACAAAAGGCCACTAGAGCAAAAATGAGCTTTGGCCAGCAACCAATCAGCATTTGGGATTGGTTAGCAAGACCAAATTAAAGGAAGGCGGTGACAAGCACAGTAGCTGTTGTCAGAGTGGTGAGGCTTTTTCTCTGAGTCTTCCATGAAGAGAAGCTTCAGTCAGAGAAAGCAAACGTCAAGAAAAGCTCACGGTTAAGTTTTTCATTCCTTCCCTTTATATCTGCTCAGCTGGGAGAGTAGAGATGCCGGGCAGGATAGTTGAATGCTCTTCTTGTGGGATACGGGAAGGCAGGGAGTCCTCCAGTGTCCCTGACGATGACAACTGTGAGAAGTGCATCCAGCTGCAGCTTCTAACAATCTGCGTTAAGGGGTTGGAGCTGGGACTGGGTGAATTCCGGATCATTCGGGAGGCTGAGGAGTGATACATAGGACATATAAAAAGCAGTTACACCAAAGGTGTAGGACACAGGAAGCTAGGTGACAGACAAGAATGTGAAAGGGGTTAAGGACCCTTTGATCATCCCCCTCAACGACAGGTACTGCACTTTGGATACTGTCGGGGGGGGGGCGGGGTGCGGACAGTCACAGTGGGGTCGGCCTCTGGCACTGATTCTGCCACTGTCCCTGAGAAGGGAAGGGGGAAAAAGAGGCTCGCTATGCTTAAAGGGGATTTGTTAGTTAAAGGAACAGACAGGTTCTGTGAGTGAGAACAGGAATCACTGATGGTATGTTGCCTCCTGGGTGCCAGGATCTGGGATATCTCGGATTGGGTCCTCAGCATTCTTAAGTGGGAGGGTGAACAGCCAGACGTCGTGGTCCATGTAGATACCAGTGACTTGGGTGGGGCGAGTGATGAGGTGCTAATTTAAAGGGCAGGACCTCCAGGGTCTATGTGCTGGTGAGACCAGTACTGGGAAGATTATACAGTTTAAGGAGGTGGTGAAGGAGGGAGGGCATAAGGATTTTGGATCATTGGGCTCTCTTCCAGGAAAGGTGGGACCTGTATAGAAGGGACAGTTTGCACCTGAACAGGAGGCAGACTAATATCCTAGCAGGAAGATTTGTTAATGCTGCATGGTGGGGTTTAAACTGGAGTTGCAGGGGGATGGGAACCAGAGTGCCAGACAGTTAGTGGGGAGGTTGTGGAAGCAGATGTTGGTAAGACCTCAGTCAAAGTTAAGAATCGAAAGTTTGAGCATAGTGTAACTAGCGTCCTGAGCTGCATATACTTAAACGCAAGAAGCATCGTAGGAAAGGTGGATAATAGAGCTGAAGTTGTGGTCGCTGGTTTACAGAGGCAATGTGTAGTGAGGAGAGGCTGTTGATAGGGAAAAATTGCAGTCAACAAGATGAGTTGCAATGTAAAAGGCAGACAAAGTCAAAAAGGGTGAATACAGGACTAGGGGTGTTGCATCTGAATACGCGCAGTATATGGAATAAGATAGGCAGTTTGGCAAGTATGATGTTGTAGGTATCACTTAATCGTCGCTAAAAGAAGATTATAGCTGGGAGCTTACTGTTCAAGGATGCACATCGCATTGAAAGGACAGGCAGGAAGGCAGATGGGGTGGCGCTGCTTTGTTGGTAGGAAATGAAATCAAATAATTCAAAAAGAGGTGAAATGGGGTCGGAAGGTGTTGAATCATTGTGGATAGAGCTAAGGAACTGCAAGGGTAAAAAGTGCCTGACTGGAACTACAAAGGCAGGAGAGAGGAGTTGGCCAGAATTGACTGGAAAAGAACACTGGTAGGGATGAAGGCAGAGCAGCACGGGCTGGAATTTTGGTGGCAATTGAGAAGGCATAGGGAATACAGTATATATCCCAATGAGGAAGAAGTATTCTAAAGGAAAATGAACTGTGTCTATCAAGAAATCAAAGCCAATATACTGTAAAAGCCAAAAGAGGGCATATAATAGAACAAAAAATAATAGGAAGTTAGAGGATTAGGAAGCTTTAAAAAACCAACAGAAGGCAACTAAAAAATAATTAAGGAGAAAAAGATGGAAGTAAGCTAGCCAATAATTTGAATATTAAACCAAAAGTTACTTCAGATACATAGAGTGCAAAATAGAGGTCAGAGTGGATACTGGACTGCTGGAAAACCATGCTGGAGAGGCAGTAATAGGGGACAATGAAATGGTGGACAAACTGAATAAGTATTTGGCATCAGTCTTCATGTGGTAGGTATGAGCAGTATGGTGGAAGTTCCAGGTGTCAGGGGGAATGAAGTGTGTGAAGTTACCATAACTAGAAAGGTGGTTCTTGGGAAACTGAAAGGTCTGAAGATGGATAAGTCACCTGAACCTGAGGTGTGCACCCCAGGGTTCTGAAAGAGACGGCTGAAGAGATCGTGGAGGCATTAGTGATGATCTTTCAAGAATCACTAAACTCTGGTTCCAGAATGGAAAATTACAAATGTCACTTCACTCTTGAAGAAGGTAGAGAGGTAGAAGAAAGGAAACTATAGGCCAGTTAGTCTGACTACAGTAGTTGGGAAGATGTTGGAGTCGATTGCTAAGGAAGTGATTTTAGGTTACTTGGAGGCACATGATAAAATAAGCCGTAGTCAGCATGATTTCCTCAAGGAAAAATCTTGCATTACATTCTTTCAGGAAATAAGCAGGATAGACAAAGGAGAATTAGCTGATGCTGTGTACATGGGTTTTCAGAAGGCTTTTGACAATATGCCACACATGAAGCTGCTTAACAAGCCACGAGCCCATGGTATTATAGGGAAGTATCTAGCATGGATAAAGAAATGGCTGATTGGCAGGAGGCAAAGAGTGGGAATAAAGGGAGCTTTTTCTGGCTGGCTGCTGGTGCTAGTGGTGTTCCACATGGGTCTATGTTGGGATTGATTCTTTTAATGTTGTATGTCAATACTTTGGATGATGGAATTGATGGCTTTTTTTGCGAAGGTTGCAGGTGATATGAAGATATGTGGAGGGGCATGTAGTTTTGAGGCAATCTACCTGCATATTGAAATCTCCCATGACGATGGTGACGATTGCCCCTTTGGTATGCATTTTCTATTTCCTGTTGTAAATTGTACACACCTTTATTACTGTTGTGAGGTCTATATATCTCCCTTCAGGATCATTTTACCCTTGCAATTTTAGCTCTACCCACAATGATTCCTCATTATTTTGTAAACCTATTGAGTTGCCCCTCATCCTCCAATCTCAGCCTATTCAATCTCTCCTTATTGCTACAGCTGGGCAGCATCCCAGTGAAATTTTCCTGCAATCTGTCCTGTTGCATGGCAACCAAATCTGTACCTAAGTACAATGTTTTGTAGAACTGTAACAAGTCTCAACTCTTGTACTGAATGCCTCAGCAATGAAGTATGAACATCAATTGTCTTTTTCATTTCCTATCCAACTGTGTTGACACTCCTGTCAAGCTGTGAACTTGCACCGTGGTTTCTCTCCGTTCATCAACACTCTCAAGGTCCCTGCCATTTACTCTGCATGAGCTAACAGAACTTGACCATCCGAAGTGCATCACCTCCATGCAACTTTCCATGTCCCTCTGTAGTTTCAAACAACCATCTTCATTACTATTGATACCACCACAACAAGCTCCCAGCACCAACCCCTTACAGTGCACCATTTCTTACGGAACTCCACTCAGAAAAATAGCTGCCACTGTGCACTCTGCCTCCTGTCTCCAAACCAACTTTGGAACCTGGTGACCTTAGTTCTGGGGATGCAGTCAATATGAGTTGAATATATTCTCAAACATTTAGAAGATTAAGGCAGAATTTTGTTAGGGGTGAAATGCACCATTGCCATGAGAAAGATTGAGGGAATGGTTGGGGAAGTGATAGTGCCATACTTGCCACCAGTCTTTGCAGAGATTGTTTCAGTACAGCCTCTAGCCTCTGATTAGTATGATGGCTTGCATTTTATCATGGCACAAATTTTGTTAATTAATTTCTGTTGGTAGCCAAATTTGCAGAGGTGTTCCACATTTCCTTCCTGATTGCTCGAGCAAAGGTTTTAGTGAGTGTACGAAATATATAGTATGCAAAATAAAAAGCCATGTTGCAATTTCTAGTGAATATATACAACATGATATCAATGCTTGTAAGTTTTTGTTTTGCTGATTAAGAGCAAAGTGAAGGGGAAAGGACTAGACAGATTGGATTATTCCAGCTTCTTGCACAATTGGACTGTTTCCACATTGGCTGGCTGCTAATGATGCAACTGCATTGATGTTGCAGAACTAAAGACGGGGTCATTCTGGAGGACAGTTTTGAGTCTCACAGCCAAGATACTGTCAAGGCTTTATCCTGTGCTGTCACAACAGGTTGTCATGTAGGGTGAAATGAATTGATTGAAGACTGACTTCAGTGGTGAGGAGTTGGAGTTGAGGATCAGCAGCTGGATGATTATCTTGATCCTTTGGACTTAAGTTGGCTGCATGTGCTTTGGTTGATTTGTGCTCGCTCAGCCATTGCTGAGCACAGGAATATGTCTCCTCCAGGTTACTGTTTAATTTTTCACCACAGTATGTGACTGCACGCTTTCATCATATTGGCATTTCAGTTATAAATATGTTGAAGTTGCTCCCAAAATTTCTGTCACAATCAGTTCCAAACATAAATTACTTAGCAGTGATCATTTCATACAGCAAACTGGGGTATTGTTGTACCAAGGCCATTAACGAGAATAAGCACATCTCAGACAATAATATCCCTGCTGAGATATGGCATGGGGTCACTGTGCAGAAAATGGGAGTGGATAAGCAAAACCATGCTAGTAAGATAGAACAGTTCGACAGTAAATTGGCATTTACCTACATTAAGAGTGAACAAATTGCACAAGTCCTGAATGTATTTGCAGAATAGCAGGTGAATTGTACCGGGTGTCAGATGTGGGAAGTCCAGGAGACTCCCAGCCTCCTGGACGACCACATCTGCACCAGGTGTGTCAAACTGCAGCTCCTTGGGGACCAGGTTAGGGAAATAGAGATGCAGCTCGATGACCTTCGTCTGGTCAGGGAAAGTGAGGAGGTGATAGAGAGGAGCTATAGGCAGGTAGTCACACCGAGGCCTCAGGAGATAGATAAGTGGTTAACAGTCGGGAGAGTGAAGGGCAGGAGTCAGATACCAGAGAGCACCCCTGTGGCTGTCCCCCTGAACAATAAGTACTCCTGTTTGAGTACTGTTGGGGTGAACGGCCTACCTGGGGGAAGCAACAGTGGCCGCGCCTCTTGCACAGACTCTGGCGCTGTGGCTCAGGAGGGTAGGGAAAGAAAGAAGGCAGCAGTGATAGGGGACTCTATAGTTAGGGGGTCAGACAGGCAATGCAAGAAAGAAATGCGGATGGTAGTTTGTCTCCCAGGTGCCAGGGTCCGGGATGTTTCTGATCACGTCCACGATATCCTGAAGTGGGAAAGTGAACGGCCAGAGGTCGTTGTACATATTGTTACCAATAACATAGGTAGGAAAAGGGAGGAGGTCCTGAAAACAGACTACAGGGAGTTAGGAAGGAAGTTGAGAAGCAGGACCTCAAAGGTGGTACTGTAATCTCAGGATTACTGCCTGTGCCATGCCACAGTAAGTATAGGAATAAAGTAAGGTGGAGGATAAATGTGTGGCTGAGGGATTGAAGCAGGGGGCAGGGATTTGGATTTCTGGATCATTGGGACCTCTTTTGGAGCAGGAGTGACCTGTACAAAAAGGACAGGTTGCACTTGAATCTGAGGGGGACCAATATCCTAGCAGAGAGATTTGCTAGGGCTATTGTGGAGAGTTTAAACTAGAATTGCTGGGGTGGGGGTGAGAATTGATCTGAAGAGACAGAGGAAGGGGCGGTTGGTTCACATACAGAGGAAGCTTGGAGACAGTGCGAGAGGGAGGATAGGCAGGTGATAGAGAAGGGATACGTTCAGACCGATGGTTTGAGATGTGTATATTTTAATGCAAGAAGCATCATGAACAAAGCAGATGAGCTTAGAGCATGGATCAATACTCGGAGCAATGATGTTGTGGCCATTAGAACTTGGACTCGGATGGCTCAGGGGCAGGAATAGTTCCTTAGAGTGCCAGGTTTTAGATGTTTCAGAAAGGACAGGGAGGTAGGCAAAAGAGGTGGGGGTGTGACACTGTTGATCAGACATAGTGTCACGGCTGCAGAAAAGGAGGAAGTCATGGAGGGATTTTCTACTGACTCTCTGTGGGTGGAAGTTAGAAACAGGAAGGGGTCAATAACTCTACTGGGTGTTTTTTTTTATATAGACCACCCAATAGTAACAGGGTCATCGAGGAGCAGACAGAGAGACAGATTCTGGAAAGGAGTAATAGTAACAGGGTTGTCATGATGGGAGATTTTAATTTCCCAAATATTCATTGGCATCTCACTAGAGCAAGAGGTATAGATGGGGAGGAGGTTTCCTGACACAATATGTAGATAAGCCTACAATAGGAGAGGCTGTACTTGATCTGGTATTGGAAAATGAACCTGGTCAGGTGTCAGATCTCTCAGTGGGAGACCATTTTGGAGATAATGATCACAATTCTATCTCCTTTACCATAGCATTGGAGAGGGCTAGGAACAGACAAGTTAGGAGATCATTTAATTCGAGTAAGGGGAAATATGAAGCTATCAGGCAGGAACTTGGAAGCATAAATTGGGAACACATGTTCTCAGGGAACTAATATGGCAGAAATGTGGCAAATATTCAAGGGATATTTGAGTGGAGTCCTGCATAGGTATGTTCCAATAAGACAGGGAAAGGATGGTAGGGTACAGGAACTGTGGTGTACAATGGCTGTCGTAAATCTAATCAAGAAGAAGAGAAGAGCTTACGAGAGGTTCAAAAGACTAGGTAATTGGATATTGAACTTTTTACTGTTGGACCAGCCACATTCCACCATGATACAACACTTGGTGGCACAGGAGGTCGTTCCTGCCTGTGGCCATCGAACGTGCAGCTCCTCCCGTGGAGGGTCAGACACCCTGAGCCAATAGACTGGTCCTGGACTTATTTTCCATCTGGCATAGTTTGCATCTTGTTGTTTGATTGTTGGTGGTTTTTGTATTGCTATATTTACGCTCTATTTTTGGTTGGTGTGGCTGTAACGAAAACAAATTTCCCTCGGGATTAATAAAGTATATCTATCTATCTATCTATCTAATGATAGAGATCTAGAAGATTATAAGGCTAGCAGGAAGGAGTTTAAGAATGAAATTAGGAGAGCCAGAAGGCCTTGGCGAGCAGGATTAAAGAAAACCCCAAGGCATTCTATAAGTATGTGAAGAGCAAGATGATAAGACGTGAAAGAATAGGACCAATCAAGTGTGACAGTAGAAAAATGTGTATGGAACTGGAGGAGATAGCTGTGGAACTTAATGAATACTTTGCTTTAGTATTCACTATGGAAAAGGATCTTGGCGATTGTAGGGATGAGTTAGAGCAGATTGAAAAGCTTAAGCATATAGACATTAAGAGAGAGGATGTGCTGGAGCTTTTGGAAAGCATCAAGTTGGATAAGTCTCCAGGACCGGACGAGATGTACCCCAGGCTACTGTGAGAGGTGAGGGAAGAGATTGCTGAGCCTCTGGCAATGATCTTTGCATCATCAATGTGGACAGGCGAGGTGCCAGAGGATTGGAGGGCTGCAGAGTTTGTTCCCTTATTCAAGAAAGGGAGTAGAGATAGCCCAGGAAATTATACACCAGTGAGTCTTATTTCAGTGGTTGGTAAGTTGATGGAGAAGATCCTGAGAGGCAGGATTTATGAACATTTGGAGGGGCATAATATGGTTAGGAATAGTCAGCATGGCTTTGTCAAATACAGTTTGTGTCTTATGAGCCGGATTGAATTTTTTGAGGGTGTGACTAAACATGTTGATGAAGGTAGAGCAGTAGATGTAGTGTATATGGAGTTCAGCAAGCATTTGATAAGATACCCCATGCAAGGCTTGTTGAGAAAGTAAAGAGGCATGGGATCCAAGGGGACCTTGCTTTGTGGATACAGAATTGGCTTACCCACAGAAGGCAAAGCATGATTGTAGATGGGTCATATTCTGTATGGAGGTCAGTGACCAGTGGTGTGCCTCAGGGATCTGTTCTGGGACCCTTTCTTTCTGTGATTTTTTTAATAAATGACCTGGATGAGGAAGTGGAGGGATGGGTTAGTAAACTTTGCTGATGACACAAAGGTTGGAGGTATTGTGGAGGGCTGTCAGAGGATACTATGGGACATTGATAGGAATAAAACTGGGCTGACAAGTGGCAGATGGAGTTCAACCCAGATAAGTGTGAGGTGGTTCATTTTGGTAGGTCAAGTATGATGGCAGAATATAGTAAGACTCTTGGCAGTGTGGAGGATCAGAGGAATCTTGGGGTCTGAGTCCATAGGACACTCAAAGCTGCTGTGCAGGTTGACTGTGGTTAAGAAGGCATGCGGTGCATTGGCCTTCATCAACCAAGGGATTGAGTTTAAGAGTTGAGAGGTAATGTTGCAGCTATATAGGACCCTGGTCAGACCCCACTTGGAGTACTGTGCTCAGTTCTGGTCACCTCACTACAGGAAGGATGTGGAAACTATAGAAAGGGTGCAGAGGAGATTTACAAGAGTATTGCCTGGATTGGGGAGCATGCCTTATGAGAATAGGTTGAGTGAACTTGGCCTTTTCTCCTTGGAGTGATGGAGGATGAGAAGTGACCTGATAGAGGTGTATAAGATGATGAGAGGCATTGATTGTGTGGATAGTCAGAGACTTTTTCCCTGGACTGAAATGGCTTTCATGACAGGGCACAGTTTTGAGATGCTTGGAAGTAAGTACAGAGGAGATGTCAGGGCTAATTTATTTATTTAGTTTTTTTACACAGAGAGTGGGGAGTGCGTGGAATGGGCTGTGGATGATGGTGGTGGAGGCAGATATGATAGGGTCTTTTAAGAGACTCCTGGATAGGTACATGGAGCTTAGAAAATAGAGAGCTATGGGTAACCCTAGGTAATTTCTAAAGTAAGTACATGTTTGCCAAAGGGCCTGTATTGTGCTGTAGTTTTCTAATGTCTATGTTTTATATGTGGTGTGGCTGGCCTCAGAGTCCAGAAGTAGAAAATATCGACTCTGAGGCCTTTTGCTGTGCTGTGTAATCCTTTAACTCTTCAGTTTGGCCCAGGAATTACAGTTCATTCCACTGTAGATTTTACAGCTGTGAGGAAGATGGGACTGGATTCCTTTGCAATGTGAAAAAAATTTAACTGACAAAATTTAAAATGGTGTAGTTTGTCTTAATTTATTGATACTTGAAAATGTCAGGTAGGGAAAATGGTAGAGGTAATCATATTATTTCAGTTTATAATTTTTCCGTACAAGTTGTCCATCATGAAGTATTGCTGCATTTTCTAAATTATAGAGCCGTCAAGGAATTGTCGGCATGATATCCTCTCAGCTAATCAGCTTGACCTACCAGTCATGCTTCCATTGTTCACAGACCAAAGCAGCATCCCAACAAGCTGGGGTTAGGGTGAAGTATTAATAGTAGAGAAACCCACCAAAATCTGGACTTGGTTGTTACTTTGTATTGGGATAACTGTATTTATCAACATGGGTAGGCTCAGCTAATCTAGTAATGAGGGTGAACAATAAACATAGATCAGAAAGTGCTATAGCACTGAAACAGACGTTTTGGCCCATCTAGTCTATGCTGAACTGTTATTCTGCATAGTCCCATTGCCCTGCACCCGGACCATCGCCCTCCCTCCTCCTCCCTGCCATGCATTTATCTGAACTTCTCTTGAACATTGCAATCAAACCCACATTTATGTCTTTCCCGGTAGTTTGTTTCACACTCGCACCACCCTGAGTGAATACGTTCTTCCTCAGATTTCCCTTACCTCTTTCACCTTTCACCCTTAACCTAGACCTCTAGTTCTAGTCTCACCCATCTTCAACGGAAAAAACCTGCTCATATTTATTCTATCTATAACCCTCAATTTTATCTACCTCTATCAAGTATCTTCCATGTTCCAGGGAGTAAGGTCCTAACCTATTCATCCTTTCCCTATAACCCAGGTCCTCAACTCCCAACAAAATCCGAGGAAAATGTTCTTTGTACTCTTTAAAAAATCTTACTGATGTCTTTCCTGTAGGTAGATGGCTAGGACCTACACACTGGTAAGTGAATTTCTCAGATTTCATATTTTAAGGCAGTGTACCCAAATGTAATCACTTTCTTGAGTAGTACTTTCCAATTGTGTCCAAAAGCAATCACTAACTGGGAGTACTGGCCAATAAAATTTTGTGCAAGATCTAATAATCTATATTAGTAGGGAGGAAAAGTCATGTTTCCCTACATTCTTTATATTTGAAATATTCTTCTGCTGTAAGCTCTTTTTAACTTTTTTTAAATTTTTCGACCAGTGAGCATCAGAAGCAAGGTCAGGAGAGGGAAAAGAAATGCAGAGTACCCCGTGGCCATTCTCCTCAAGAGTAAGTACACCACTTTGGAGTGTGTGTGGTTTGAACGACCCAGCGGGTGCAGCCCGAGCAACCGGATCTTTGGCACTGAGTCTAGCGCTGTGGCTCAGTAAGGAAGGGGGGAGAGGGAAGAAGAGGATTACAGCAGAGACAGGGGATTCCATAGTTATTGTGGACATGTAAAAGACACACAGAAGGTATGTGCCTCCCAGGTGCCAGGGTCAAGGACATCTCAGATCAGGTCCGTGGCATCTGAAAGGGAGAGCGTGAGCAGCCAGAATTCTTGGTACATTTCGCACCTATGACATGGGTAGGAAAAGTGAAGAGAATATTCAGGGAGTTAGGTAGAAAGCTGAAAAGCAAGACCTAGTAACCTTGGGATTGCTGTCTGTGTCACACATAGTGAGGGTAAGGATAGGATGATTTAGCAGATGAATGAGAGGCTGAGGAGGCAGGCTTCATATTTCTAGATCATTGAGATCTCTTCTGGGGAAGGTACGACCAGTTCAAAAGGGATGGATTACACTTGAATCCGAATTGGATCAATATCCTTGCAGGCAGGTTTGCTAGAGCTGTTGGAAGGGTTTAAATTAAATTGGCAGGGGGTTGAGAACCGGAGTGATTGTGCTGAGAATGGGCAGTTTGCAGTAAGACTGTCAGGAAGGACAGGCAGATAATGGGCAAAAATTCCACTCAATAGGATGAGTTGCAGTGTAATCTGGGGACAAAGTCAAAGGGTGACAGATACAGGACTGAAGGTGTTATATTCCACTGCATGCAGTATACGGATTAAGGTAGATGACCTTGAGGTGCAGTGAGAGATTGTGGGCATCACTGAGTCATGACTGAAAGAATATTATAGCTGGGAGCTTAACATCCAAGGATAAACATTGTTTCAGAAGGATAGGCAGGTAGCCAGAGGGTGTGGTGTGGTTCTGTTGGTACAAAATGAAATCAAATCATAAAAAGAGGTAACATAAGATGAGAAGATGTAGAATCCTTGTGGGTGGAGTTTTAAAAAAACTGCAAAGATCCTGATGAGAGTTGTATACAGGACCACGAACAGTAGCCAGGATTTGGGCTACAAATTACGACAGGAGATAGAAAACCCATGTCAAAACAGCAACGTTACAATAGTTATGGGGGATTACAATCTGCAGGTAGATTGGGAAAGTCACATTGGTATTGGATCCCAAGAAAGAGAATTTGTAGAATACCTATGAGATGGCTTTTAGAGCAGCTTGTGATTGAGCCTGTGAGGGGAAAGGCTATTCTGGATTGGGTGTTGTGTAATGAACTGGATTTGATTAGGGAGCTTAAGGTAAAGGAATCCTTAGGAGGCAGTGATCATAATATGTTAAGACTTCATCCTGCAACTTGAGAGGGAGAAGTTAAAAAGTCAGATGCATCAGTATTACAGTGGAGTAAAGGAAATTACAGAAGCATGAGAGGGGAACGAGCCAATGTTGATTGGAAGGCAGCATTTGCAGAGATGATGGTAGAACAGCAATGGCTGCAACTTCTGGGAGCAATTCAGAAAGTGCAGGATATAGAAGTCTAATGAAGACAGGAAGATGGAATTATGGCTAACAAGGCAAGTCAGAAACAACATGGGTGGGCAGAAGAAATGAAATTATAGGCCAGTTAGCCTGACTTCAGGGGTTGGGAAGATGTTGGAGTCGATTGTTAAGGAAAAGGTATCGGGGTACTTGGAGGCACGTGATAAAATAGGCCAAAGTCAGCATGATTTCCTTAAGCCGAAATCTTGCCTGACAGATCTGTTGCAATTCTATGAGAAAATAACAAGCAGAATAGACAAAGGAGAATCGGTGCATGTTATGTACTTGGATTTTCAGAAGGCCTTTGACAAGGTGCCATACATGAAGGTGCTTAACAAGAAAAATAGCCTATGGTATTACAGGAAGGATGCTAGCACGGACACAGCAGTGGCTAATTGGTTGGAGGCAAAAAGTGGAAATAAAAGGACCCTTTTCCGGTTTGAATTTCCATAAGGGTCAGTGTTGGGACTGCATCTTTTTACATTACATGTTAATGATTTGGATGACAGAATTGATGGCTTCGTGGCCAAATCTGGCAATGATACAAAGATAGGTGGAGGGGCAGGTAGTACTGAGGAAGCAGGGAGTCTGCAGAAGGACTTAGTCAAACTAGGAGAATGGGAAAAGAAGTGGCAGTTGGAATATAGTGTCAAGAAATGTATGGTCATGCACTTCAGAAGAAGAAATAAAGGCTCAGACTATTTTCTAAATGGAGAGAAAATTCAAACATCCAAGATGCGGAGAGACTTGGAAGACCTCTTGCAGGATTCCCTAAAGGTTAAGTTACAGGTTGAATTAGTGGTGAGGAAGGTAAATGCATTATTTTTGAGAGGACTAGAATATAAAAGCAAGGGTGTAATGCTGAGGCTTGAAAGGCACTGCTGGGGCCTCACTTGGAGTATTGAGTAGTTTTGGGCCCCTTATCTAAGAAAGGATATACTGCCATTGGAGGTGGCTCAGAGGAGATTCATGAGAATGATTCTGGGAATTAACAGGTTATTGCATGAAAAGTGTATGATGGCTCTGGTCGTGTACTTGCTGGAATTTATAAAAATGAGGGGGGATCGAACTGAAACCTATCAAACGTTGCAAGGCCTAGATATAGTGACATGGAGAGGATGTTTCCTACATTGGGGAGTCTAGGACCAGAGGGCACAGCCTCAGAACAGATGGCCACTGAGAATGGAGATGAAAAGGAATTTCTTTAGCCAGAGGGTGGTGAATCTGTGGAATTCACTGCCACAGGGGGCTGTTGAGGCCAGGTTTGGTGCACATTTTATACTATTGCATAATATAGATGGTCGTCTTCCCCTTCATTTATCCCAGCTACTGCACAGCTTGAAAGCAAATAGACAGAAACAATATATCATCCAATAAAGTGAATCTAATTTCTGAGTGTAGTTCCAGATTGAAAGCAGGAATGAGCCATGAGCAATGCAACACAGTTACAGGCCCTAAAAGCCTATCCATGCTGGCCACTCAACTGGTCCCAATTTCCTGCATCTGGCCCATATGCCTCCAAACTTTACTCCCACAATTTCCTATCCAAGTGTTTCTTGAATGATATTACTGTACGTGCCTCAACCACTTCTTCTGCCAGTTTGCTCCACATACAAAGAGAATACAGAATACTAACTCACTGGAGAAAAAGTTGCCCATCATTCACCTCTTTTCCAAGGAATAAAGACCTAAACCTCTCACTATAACTCGGCTATAACTTCTAATTCTGGCAACGTCCTGGTAAATCCTTTCTAGACTCTTTCCAATTTAGTACAATATTTCTTGGTGTTTGCTTGGAACAGGTCTTTACGACTCACTATTTAGGTCACCAACTTCCTTCAGGGAACGAAGTCTGCAGACCTTATCGCTCATGATAAGGTTCACTCAGTGATTCACTGCGTCACTTTTTGGTCTGCTAAATAGAGCAAACTCATTTAGTAGACAACATCAATCTCCAAAACATCTCTGGATGAAGTGCCAGCAAGGACGATTGTCAACAGTCAGCAATTTTTTTTGAGTGTAAGAATAGTAATTAACTTACCTGAAGAACAAATTACCTGCAAATCTTTAAAGTACACAAGCTTAGGAAACTTGCTGTATAAAAAGTAGAGATCGATGTGTCATGCTGTCCTGCTATGCTAAAAACCATTAAAGAGGAGAGTGTGATTCTGTGTAAAGTAAGACAGGTCTCTGCAGCCATTACATTTAATTTCCATCTTCTCCCTTGGTCACTGTTTCTCAGTCTTTTCACAATGAACTATTAAGCAGCTCAGCTGACACTCAAGTTATGAAGCTCAAGCTCGTTATTATTAAAATTGTGGTACATGAGGTTGTTTAACTTCAGGAATTCAATTCAGAAAAAAATACAGCTTTATTTGTCACATGTATAATTAAAACATATACAGTGAAATGTGTTATTTGCATTACATCATATCCGTGAGGATTATGCTGGCAACCCACAAATATTAGCCCATTGCCGACGCCGATATAGCAAGCTCACAACTCACCAATAATAACAAATCCATTTTTGGAACACAGGAGGAAACTGGAGCACCTGGAGAAAAACCATGTGGTCACAGGGAGAATGTACTAACTCCTTACAGACACCAGCTGGAATTGAACCCCGATCTTACAGCTGGTTCGGTAAAGCATTGTGCTAACTGCCATGCTACCATGTAGCTCGACTATGGAATTAATTAGTTTGACTTTAGAATTTAAGGTGGCATAATTGTACAAATTATAATTAAATTCCATTGGTAAACAAGTGTTCCAAACCAAACTAGGCCAGATTCTTACATAAACTTACCAAAGCTACATTTCACTCCTACACCAATTCACAAACACTTCTTTGGCCAAGTAAAAAAAAAAATAAAATAAATATCTCTCCATAAATGGTTTTATGTTCAGTGCTGGTGGAAGAAATGGGCCTGCATAACACATGCCTTGATATACCCAAAGATAAACTAAACAGTAAAATCTTAATCATTGTTGTAGAAGCAACATCCTATCCAACTTAAAGATAAGTTATACAGAAGGATTACTTTCACAATAATGCTTACTTCACAAAATCACTTCAGGATTTACATTTTGGTACATGAGGCAAGTCATCGCTCAGCAACCCAGGACTTAGAATTCAGTGAATAACTTCCCAAATAAATTAATTTCCATAACATTCACCATGAAGCAGGCAAGCTTTTGTTTTGAATCTCTTTTTTATTTATAATTTTATATTAATGAAGCCAAAAACAAAATAAACTTGTAAACACCTGGAAACCATGGTTAACTACAAGGTTCAAGTGCAACAGTTCGAACACAAAAAAAACAGCAAACCGAAACCCTACATTTATAATAAAATGATAACTAAAGTGAAATATTGTGTATTGCCCTTCAGTTTAAAACTAAAAATGAGGCAACTGAGCTTGGAAATCTGTCTATTGATCCCCAATTTCCCCTATCTGTATTCCTATCAAACATGAGGGGGAGCTACTTGGCTAAACTTAGAAGATGCAAAACAGAAACTGAACATAACCATAAATCAGTATTGAACAGATGGACAAACCAAAGTTGCTACTTGCATTCATGTACAACACACCAACCTTAAACAATATTTACAAAAAGTGTGTACACACTCTGAAGTGACCATCTTTAAATGGAACATCAGCTTGACTTTCTTCTTGCTACCTGATCAGGAACATTTCTCAGATGTACAAGGATGAGAAGCAACAAGAGCTGAACATTAAAATGTGCCAGAGAAAGGCCCCCATATGCTACTGAATCAGGCCTGACTGCAGTACATAACTTGCATGCTATTTTGCTTCCCAGCAGCACTGGCTTTGACTACTTCTCTAAAACTGAGGCTAGTCTGCGCGATTAACTGATTATAGAACTGCTTAACAAGGGAGATAAAGAATCTTCCCACAGATTTGAATGCAAGCCAAAAATATTGTTATAAGCTGCAGTTTGTTTTTTTTTAAAAATACAATTATGGAGCTTGCAGATAGAATGTGATAAATAAAAAAAAATCCTGTTGTGTATAACTGGTCCAAGTCGAATAATGAAGAGGTACTTGACTGGTTGCCAGAGCAGCATGATAGCTCCAGTATTCCAAGATTATGACCATACAAATTTAAACCTCTGTATTCCTGGGTTAAAACCAAGACTCATCTATTCCATTTCATTCCTACTCGGTAGGGGAGAAGCAGTAAACAGCATGTTTGCCAGCATGCCACTTCAAAGTTAAAAGTCATTTTTTTTAATAACATATCATAATATATTAAAAATGGCAGTACCACCATTCTGCACAACATCTTCCCATGTCAAACGTGGTTCTTTCCTAGAAGTAAACACCGCATTTAGAGTGTGAAATTAAATTCCACACTTAATCCTGCACAGTTAGGTCCCACAGTCTTCATGATTGAATGTCTTTCCTTTGTCGTGGCTCATCTTTCCTTGACGTGGTTCTGTGATGCTGCGTGGCTGTAAAGGATTTCAGTCAGGTCATCCATGACAACAGTTTCCTTGGGATCTACCAAATTGAACTCCCTTATAAATAACATGAAATGCATATACAGTGCGTTTAAATGTCCATGCAGGTCCAATGCAACAGTTTCCTTGAAATGAGCCCAGTAGATGTGAGTCAGTACATGAAAAAGATATCTGCAGATCTTTTTTACTAAAGACTCAAAGGAATTTGGAAATTCTTTGCCTGCAATTAGAAAGAACAACACAAGTTTAAAAATAGTATATTTAAACTAGACTTCCTCAGAAACAGAAAAAAAAGTGAAGCAAACACAAAGAACATATCTAAACTTCCTTAATTTAACCAATAAATACTTATTAAGTACTGTACTAAATGAGCCAATCCCTGCATGAAAGTGCAAGTACTATAACTGCCCATGGTGGTACAAGAATGAAGAAAATCAACCACAGTTGTCACCATTCTTCCAGTGGTGAAGTGGCTTTTAATGATATATGATGGATAGGGACAGATGTTTGGCAAAGCCAATTTGTTGTTGCTCTAACTCTCTTTCGTGCTTTCACCAAGTGTTTTGTTTTCCTGTCTGTGACTTGTTAATCAAAAGAAAGCAGTCAGAGCAGATAGGAGAGGAAGCTCACTAATTACTCTAACAAATCCCAGTCCTTTTCTTGGAATTCGATCTTCCTGATAAGCACAACAAACAAATTCAAAAACCTTTAGAGATCCTAAACTTTACATTCCATCACTTTCAAGCACAGGAAACATATTTTTGCTGAATCATATGACAAATACTGCAGATGCTCACTGACCAAAATCCAAGATATAACAATTAATAAAATTAGCAAAGGTGAATTTATTAACCTATAGTATAGGTTTAATCTAATGTAAATTTTTATGCACAAAATTTAAGTTGTATTCATAAATAACCTGCTATGCACTTCACCAAGAATAATTTAAATAGTTAGAAATAGTCATTTCGGTACAGGATTGTGCATTCCCAAAGCTCTTTTGGGAGTCAAATATGGCACCAATCAAATTATCAAATTCCAGAATTAAAAATACATTAGATAGGATATTTATTTTCTCCTTACAGTGCAGAAATATATTCTACAACCAATGGTTGTATTGCCACTTACACAAAATGTGTATGCTGTTGCTTCTGAAATACAAGAACTAAATTGAACACAAAATGTAAACATATATTTGGTTCAAAATCTAATTGAAAATGTGATTCTTTTAGGTTTAAAAAAAGATAAAGATAATTGACCTGTTTCTCACACTTCATTTTTACTGATTAAGATTACCTGCCAATAGAGGGAGAAACACCAGTACACAGTACCAAACTTATACCTACCTTTTCAACTTCAATTGATGTTCAGCACCCCAATCTCTCTCCTTATGCTCATATTGCAGGGGTCCCCAACCTTTTTTGCACCACGGACCGGTTTAATACTGACAATATTCTTGTGGACCGGCTGATGTGGGGGGGGGGGGGGGGGCGGTGTGTTCAAGTAGGGTTGCCAACTTTCTCACTCCCAGATAAGGGACAAAAGTAGCAGTTAAATACAGGACACTTGTGTTTACCCCAAGAAAGACTACCATGACCATGAAGCCTTGCTTGGGCACCTGTGTGCGCATGCATGACGTGTGCATGCGTGTATGTGCCGATTGTTTTTCTACAAATCGGTTTTGGCTTAATCTACCCAATTCTGTTAAGTAAAACTACACTGTAGATACATTATTTCTACTTTATATAGGATGTGTATTTATCATATCATTCCTGCTTTTACTATATGTTAGTGTTATTTTAGGTTTTATGTGTTATTTGGTATGATTTGGTACGTTATTTTCAAGTTCAACAGTGTGCGACAGGGAATGAGGAAAGGTGCAGCTGACTCATATCGTTTCCTCGCAGATGTTGGGGACCACTGCCATATTGGATCAACAAAACTCACATGAAGTTGCCAAAAATATTTGTATCATTTAGTCTTCAGTGATCTGCCAATTAATTCGACCAAGTATCAATCAACCTGTTTTCCTTGTTCTGCAATAGTGTCATGAAAATTAATGAAACAAAACCTTTTTATAATGCATTCTTTGTTGAAAGGAATGATTGCAACTGGCGTTAAAAAAAATATCTCATGCCCTAATTACTCGTGTCGCTGAAAATCACAAGGCTGACCAAATATTTTTGGGATTAGCTTCTAAAATATGCCACACAAAATTAAGTCTTGCCATATGGTAGTGAGGAAGGAAAATAAAATAAAAGGAGTGATAAGGCAATCCAATCACGTTTGATAAACCTGGCACAATAGAACTTCAAGAAACAGCAGTGACATTAATTATGGATTGTGCACCTTTCACTTATTTTGGATCAAGGAAACAGTTTAAGAAGATTCTTTATACAAGGTATTTAACCCTCTTTCCACTCCTCTTCAACATCTGAATCAGGTTTAATACTGGCATAGGTCATGAAATTTGTTGTTTTGCGGCAACAATATATTGCAAAACAATCATAAACACTATAAATTAAATAAGTAGTGCAAAGAGAGGAAAACAAAATGGGGTATTGTCCATGGGCTCGTTGTCCATTTGGAAACTTGACGATAAAGGGGAAGAAACCATTCCTGAAACATTGAGTATACCTTCAGACCCATGTACATCCTCCTTGATGGGAAAAAGTGAGAAAAGGGCATGTCTTGGGTGATGGGGGTCCTTAATGATGGATGCCATCTTTTTGAGGAATCTCCTTTTGAAGGTGTCCTGGATGCTGGGGTGGCTAGTGCTCATGATGGAGCTAGCTGTGTTTGTAACTTTCTGAAACTTTTTCTAATCCTGTGCAATGGCCCCTCTACACCAGACAGTGATGCAACCAGTTAGAACTCTCTCCATGGTACATCTGTAGAAATTTGCGGGTGTATATGGTGACATACCAATACTCCTCAAAGTCCTAATGAAGTGCCATGTCTTCTTTGTAATCACATCAATGTGTTGGGCCCAGGATAGATCTTCAAAGATGTTGACACCCAGGAACTTAAAACTGATTTCTTGCCTAATGCATTATCGAGACTATAAATATAACAATAACCATAGTGTTCTATATTGCCTTACCTTTCAATGAAATCAACTAGCCCACACTCCCTGTAACACTGCCTTCTCCCAATTCTATTCCAAGTTATAACAAGTACTCACAATACTTGATCTCAAGCCACCACAGACACCTGTAGTATAATTAAACTCTAATCCTTGCCTGATTCTAATCCCTCAAATTTCTCTCTATCACTCAGTTTTATCTTTCTCTACACATACATTGCTAGGCTTAATTTTATCATTTAACACCATCTCTTCCACACCACTTCCATCTCACATTACTGCTGTTTTATTAATTGCATTTATGGGTCAGTAAAAATTATCCAGATTTATCAAGATCAAAACCATACTGGTTAGTCAGCCACAATCTGACCAAATGCTTGACAACAAATCTTGATTTACCAGTTTAATCCCCAGATGCAAATCAAACTTGACCTGTACATTCCCAGAGATGAACATTGCCTGAGGTGCTCGGTCAAGTCCCCAACCTTCCAAGCTTTCTCACTTCAAAGGTTTGATTCATAAAAATCATACAATACTGGAGACTCGAATTTAGCTTCAACCTCTGCACATAAACTAGCTGTCTGCCAGAGCAAATCATCTCATCTCTTTCTCTAAAACTACAATTTTTTTTTACAACTTGAAAATATTGATTCAACTTCCTTCTGAAAGCCACAACTAAATGTTCCTCCAATGTCAACTTATTGCTACATTAAAAATTTTCCTCATGCCAATTTCATTCAGTAATCAAAAATTTCCCAGAACATTCCTTCCCGCTTTAGTCAACTCCAAATCAAACAAAAACAATTCTAATTCAATTACAATACTGCCCCTTCTTAACTTTACTAGCTCCTCCTTGACTTTTTGGTTCTCTTATTCAGATCCTTGCTCTCCACACTCTGTGATCATGTTATCAAGGTTTCATCGTCCCCCTCCTCTCCTGACCCCCAACCCCTCCATTAGCTGGCAGCAAATGCCTTGGAGAAAGAAATTCACCAAGACCATTAGATCTCCACAGTGTATCTGTAGAAATCTGCGAGTGTCTTTGGCGACATACTAATACTCGTCAAACTCTTTAAAAATATATAGCTGCTGCGGTGCCTGCTTTGCAATTGCACTTCAGTTCCTCATGCAAGTCGTGTACCTCAGCTACTCTCATTTGCCTGCATCTGGCCCATAGCCTTGTAAACCTTTCCTATCCATATACTTGTCTGAATGTCTTCAAATAACACCCTTCCTTATTAACTACGTGACCCAAACTGCATGCAATACTCCAAGTGTGGTCTTATCAGTATCATGTACAGCTGTAACATAATATTGTAACTCTTGTATTCATTGCCCTATCTGATGAGGTTATGCATCAATCTTCACCACCCCATCTACCTGCGTCACCAGTTTCAGGGCACTATTTACTTATAAACCTAGCTCTGCTCTTTTCTACAGTACGCTCCAGGGCCCTGTGATTTACTGTGTAAATCCTGCCCTGTTTTAATTAACCAAAAGTTCTTTGCACTTGTAGAAGTTAAATTCCATTTTTCCAGTTGACATTTAGATAAAGCAACACGCACAACACTCTGGATGAACTCAGCAGGTCGGGCAGCATCCGTGGAAACGAACAGTCAACATTTTGGGCTGAGACCCTTCATCAGGACTGAAGAGGGAGGGAGGGGGCAGGGGCCCTATAAAGAAGGTGGGGGGAGGGTGGGAAGGAGAAGGCTGGTAGGTTCCAGGTGAAAAACCAGTAAGGGGAAAGATCAAGGGGTGAGGGAGGGGAAGCAGGGAGGTGATAGGCAGGAAAGGTGAAGAAGGAATAGGGGAAAGCACAATGGGTAGTAGAAGGAGGTGGAACCATAAGGGAGGTGATAGGCAGCTGGAGGAGGGGGCAGAGTGAAACTGGGATGGGGGAAGGGAGGGGGACGGAATTACCGGAAGTTGGAGAATTCAATGTTCGTGCCAAGGGGCTGGAGACTACCCAGACGGTATATGAGGTGTTGCTCCTCCTTCATCATGGCAGTTAGAGGAGGCCATGTATGGACATATCCGAATGGGAATGTGAAGCAGAGTTGAAGTGGGTGGCAACCGGGAGATCTTGTCTGTTGTGGCGGACGGAGCGGAGGTGCTCGACAAAGCAGTCCCCAATCTGCGTCGTGTCTCACCGATGTAGAGGAGGCCGCACCGGGAGCACCGGATGCGATAGATGACCCCAACAGACTCACAAGTGAAGTGTTGCCTCACCTGGAAGGACTGTTTGGGGCCCTGAATGGTGGTGACAGAGGAGGTGTTGGGACAGGTGTAGCACTTACGCTTGCAGGGAACGATCCCTTCGCAAAGTGGAGAGGGGTAGAGAGGGAAAGATGTGCTTAGTGGTGGGGTCCTGTTGAAGGTGGCAGAAGTTGCGGATGATAATGTACTGGATCCGGAAGCTGATGGGGTGGTAGGTGAGGACCGAAGTGCGGGAAATGGAGGAGATGTGGGTGAGGGCATCACTGATGACGACAGAAGGGAAAGCACAATCCTTAAAGAAAGAGGACATTTGAGATGTCCTGGAACGGAAAGACTCATCCTGGGTGCAGATGCAGTGGAGATGGAAGAACTGGGAAAAGGGAATAGCATTTTTGCATATGGCAGGGTGGGAAGAGGTATAGTTGGGGTAGTTATGAGAGTCAGTGGGCTTGTAGAAGATGTCAGTAGATAGTCTGTCTCCAGAGATAGAGACTGAGAGGTCGAGAAAGGGGGGAGAAGTGTCCGAGATGGACCAAGTGAATTTGAGGGCTGGGTAGAAGTTAGAAGCAAAGTCAATGAAATTGACGAGCTCAGCATGGGTGCAGGAAGCAGCACCAATGTAGTCATCAATGTAGCGAAGGAAAAGTTGGGGAGCAGTACCAGTATAGGTTTGGAGCATAGACTGTTCCACATAACTAACGAAGAGGCAGGCATAACTGGGGCCCATGCGAGTGCCCATAGCTACACCCTTGGTTTGAAGAAAGTGGGAAGAGCCAGAAGAGAAGTTATTAAGGGTGAGTACCAGTTCCGCCAACCGGAGGAGGGTGGTGGTGGTGGGAAACTGGTGAGGTCTATTGTCCAGAAGGTAGCGGAGGGCTTTGAGGCCTTCTTGATGGGGAATGGAAGTGTATAAGTGTTGGACATCCATAGTGAAAATGAAACGGTCAGGACTGGGGAACTGGAAGTTATTGAAGAGGAGGAGGGCATGAGATGTATCCCAGATGTAGGTGGGGAGGGACTGAACTATGGGTGACAAAATGAAGTCCAGGTAGGCAGATACAAGTTCGGTGGGGCAGGAGCAGGCAGAAATTGTGGGTCTACCAGGACAGTCAGGCTTGCGGATCTTTGGGAGGAGGTAAAACCAAGCAGTGTGGGGTGTGGGAATTAATTGAGTTTTGTGGCTGAGGATGGAAGGGCTCCGGAGTTGGTAGGGGCAGTGATGGTACGGGAGACAATGGTTTGATGTTTTTTGGTGGGGTCCTGTTCCAGGGGTAAGTAAGAGGAGGTGTCAGAGAGCTGCCGTTTGGCCTCAGTGAGGTAGAGATCCATCCACCAGACTACTACAACTACCCTCCACTCTCTCCGCACTAATTCCAACCTCACCATCAAATGCACAAAGGTGGTGCCGTAGTAGTCTAGCGGATGGACTGCTACCTCACCGAGGCCAAACGGCAGCTCTCTGACACCTCCTCTTACTTACCCCTGGAACAGGACCACCCAGCCCTCAAATTCACTTGGTCCATCTCGGACACTTCTCTCCCCTTTCTCGATCTCTCGGTCTCCATCTCTGGAGACAGACTGTCCACTGACTATCATAACTACCCTGACTATACCTCTTCCCACCCTGCCACATGCAAAAATGTTATTCCCTATTCCCAGTTCCTCTGTCTCCACCGCATCTGCTCCCAGGATGAGGCTTTCCGTTCCAGGATATCTCAAATGTCCTCTTTCTTTAAGGATTGTGGTTTCCCTTCTGCCATCATCAATGATGCCCTCACCCACATCTCCTCCATTTCCCGCACTTCGGCCCTCACCCCATCCTCCCGCCACCACAACAGGGACAGAGTTCCCCTTGTCCTCACCTACCACCCAACTAGCCTCTGGATCCAGCACATTATCCTCCGCAACTTCCGCCACTTTCAACAGGACCCCACCACAGAGCACATCTTTCCCTCTTTACCCCTCTCCGCTTTCCGCAGGGATCGTTCCCTCCGCAACTCCCTGGTCCACATGTCCCTCCCCACGGATCTCCCACCCGGCACTTTTCCCTGCAAGCGTAAGTGCTACACCTGTCCCTACACCTCCTCTCTCACCACCATTCAGGGCCCCAAACAGTCCTTCCAGGTGAGGCAACACTTCACTTGTGAGTCTGCTGGGGGTCATCTATCACATCCAGTGCTCCCGGTGCGGCCTCCTCTATATCAGTGAAACCCGACGCAGATTGGGGGACTGCTTCGTCGAGCACCTCCACTCCGTCCGCCACAACAGACAGGATCTCCCTGTTGCCACCCACTTCAACTCTGCTTCACATTCTCATTCGGATATGTCCATACATGGCCTCCTCTACTGCCATGATGAAGGAGGAGCAACACCTCATATACTGTCTGGGTAGTCTCCAGCCCCGTGGCATGAACATTGAATTCTCCAACTTCCAGTAATTCCCTCCCCCTCCCTTCCCCCATCCCAGTTTCACTCTGCCCCTCCCCCAGCTACCTATCACCTCCCTCATGGTCCCGCCTCCTTCTACTACCCATTGTGCTTTCCCCTATTCCTTCTTCACCTTTCCTGCCTATCACCTCCCTACTCCCCCCCCCCCACCCCTTGATCTTTCCCCTTACTGGTTTTTCACCTGGAACCTACCAGCCTTCTCCTTCCCACCCTCCCCCCACCTTCTTTATGAGGCCTCTGCCCCTTCCCTCTACAGTCCTGACGAAGGGTTCCAGCCCGAAACATCGACCGATCTCTTCCACTGATGCTGCCCGACCTGCTGAGTTCCTCCAGCGTGTTGCTTTGACCCCAGCATCTGCAGATTATTTTGTGTTTATGACCCTTAGATAACCTACCTCACTTTCAACTATACCACCAGTTTTGGTGCTGTCTGCAAACTTACTTACCATGGCAGCTGCATTCTCATCCAATCTTCTCATTCTACGAGGAAGCTAATTCTGAGGTTAGTAACTTGGAGCTAAATAGGTTGTTTTTAAACCCAGAATTGCATAGCTCAGTCTTCCAAGAGTGTGCTTAAACAAGTGTTCGGGCAAAGCAAGTAATTCTGATTCTGAATGGTCGATGAAATGATACTTTGTTGTTCTTTTATTGTACAGATGCCACAACTCCTCCCTTGGAGGGTCAGACACACTGAGCCAATAGGCTGGTCCTGGACTTATTTCATAATTTACTGGCATAATTTACATATTACTATTTAACTATTTATGATTTTATTACTATTTAATTATTTATGGTACAACTGTAACGAAAACCAATTTCCCCCGGGATCAATAAAGTTTGACTATGAATGTGACTAAAACAACTAATTTCAAGACATACGTCGGTGATTAATAAAGCTGACTTTTATTCTGAGTTTCAACAATGCCACGCCAATCAAGACCACTCTTTACACGCAGATCAATGTCTGAATTAAGACATAACCATCTTTCTTGACATACAAAATAGATGTTGAGACATATCTATTCAGCAGGTATAAATAATACAAGCAGCATTACTTGGTCAACGTCTGTGGAGAGTGAAATTGAGCTGACATTTCAGATAGATGACTTTTCATCAGGACCATTTGCTTTTAAATCAAAATACCAACAAAAACATGTAGGGAAAAACAAACTACATAACGTACCATATTTTGTTGGGAAGATATCTTCATCTGTCACAAACTTTTGTACAGAAGTCATTACAAAGTCCACATATTGTGGGGCTGTGCATTTGATTTTCTTTCCCCTTTCATCATACCAATAATATTGCCTGTTATGAAGAGAAAGGTTATCCATTAATTCTATGCAGGCACAGTGACCCTGAACTTTCTAGTCACAAGCTTCATACAACAGGAATTTGCTCTCCACTTTCTTTGCTTCACTGCTCCAAGCATCAATGAAAACTAACTTAATGAAGTTAAGGGAAGATTATATTTACTATGTACAGAGTTAATTTTGAAGACTCTAAAAATATTTAAAAATTGTGATCAGCAACCAATCTCCTTTATTTTTACCTTGTTCAGAAACATTGACCTTAATGTTAGATTATGTATTCAAGTTCCAAGGTAAAAAAAACTGTACAAACCAGCATTCATGGAAGTACTGAAACATTAGTGATAGGAATCAAGGCCCTGGAATATTTGTTTGGGAACCTCTGGTATTATGCACTATATTTGGATTCTGCTAACACTGGTAACAGCTTAACTTGCCATTTCTACATTTGCTGTTATTGAGTCTTGCTGTGCAAGAATTAGCTGCTGTGACTACCTTTAAACATTACTGCGTCTCAAAGCAACTCATTGATGACTGACATGTGAATCATTCAGATTTCATTAAAAAATAACAGAAATTGAGAAAGATCAGCATTGCTAAATCTACAAAACACTACCAGCAACATTAAGGCAATAACTTTTTCCTGTTATATAACAGGTTTGTTCCGGTCATAATTATTTTTGATCTTGAACATAGTTTACATTGTTAATAAATCTTAAAACTTGTTCCTCAGTCAATAGGTTCTGAAACACAATTACTTCCCGTAGGCTAAATTAAAGTCTACCTTGTAAATTTACTTTGTTACATTTATAGTCCACAATTGAAAAGCATCTATTTTCCTCATGATAAGATGGGAGACTGCTCAGTAAAGTTCAAAGTTTAAGGCAGTGTGAACAAACTATGTAACTTTGACATGAGGGGAATCAAACTGGATTTATGTCTGTTATATTCTATGAAAAAAGGACAATAATATTTATGAATGCAGTAGCTCTGCAACACTCCTGCCATCTATAACCTGTGACAAAAAGGGAGGCTAACCATCCAAGGCTTGGCCACTTCTGTTCATCCCAAACAGAAGTCTAAAGTGCTAAAAAGCATACAATTATTCTTGCTAAGCCAGAAAAAACTTAAAAAGGGTTAAGAGTAGCATTTAACTCTAGACATGGATTATTGCCACCGAACACAAAGATATTCTCAATTTAATGGTAAATCAACATCAAGCCCAAAAATCTGAAGCCACGTGAAGATAATGCTGGAAAACAAGGTGGACTGAAAATATAATTCAGTTCCATCAGGAGAATGCATAGTACACATAAACAATCTTAGAGCCCCAAGACCAATCTAAGCTTACAATTATAATGTATTACAAGTGGCAAATAGTTTTAAAACATTAATCATAAGACCATAAGATATAGGAGCAGAAGTAGGCCATTTGGCCCATCGACCCTGCTCCACCATTCAATCATGGGCTGATCCAATTCTTCCAGTCATCCCCACTCCCCTGCTTTCACCCCATACCCTTTAATGCCCTGGCTAATCAAGAACCTGTCTATCTCTTGTCTTAAGTACACCCATATCATATGGGAAAGCAAAACAAATGCAGTGAACAAGAATATTGAAGGATATAACACTGGAACCAGGTTAGGTTAATTGAATTTCACATACAAACGGAGGGTGCAATAGTTCCAGCTAAAACTTGTGTGAAACAAGCAAACTCAACACCGAACCTGGCAGTCAACACCTCCTCTACAACTAGAGCCTCAACTTTCTAACAAAAAGATGGCAACCAGTCAGGACAAGTAGAACCTTGTCCGCTGTGATAATACTGGTGCTGGTGCTTTTCAGAGTTATGTCCTCAGTACCGTTATTCTCCTCCCCCCGTACACTCGTGACTGCATAGCCAAATTCTACTCCAACTCCATCTACACGTGTTTTCAAATGTTACCACGATAGTGGGTTGGAGTACAGGAGGAAGGTAGAGAGAGTGCCGTGACAACAACCTTTCCCTCTATGTCACCTAAACAAAAGAGCAGGTCATCAACTTCAGGAAGGGGAGCGGTGGGCAGGGGCTGGTGCACATGTGCCTGTTTACATCAACAGTGCTGAAGTAGAGCGCTTCAAATTCTAGAAGTTGTCCTGGGTCCGACTATGCAGACATCACAGCTAAAAATGCTAGCTTCCATGGACTCTGTAAGTACCCCTTGCTGCCTCAGTAAAGCAGCCAGCATAATCAAAGACCCCACCCTCTCAAACTAGATGGGCTGAAGGGCTGTTTCTGTACTGTAGTGCTATATGATTCTATGAGGGAGTTTGTCATGAGGAGTGCTGAGCTGCCTGAAACAACTCACTGGAAATCAGAAGAATGAGAGTGGATCTTGTAGAAAAATATAAAGCTGTAAGAGGGATTGATAAGATAGAGACAGAAATGTTGGCTTCACTGACAGATGAGACTAGAACAAGGGGACATCACCTCACAATCTGTTTTTCTCCCCCCAAGAGAGTAGTGGATCTGTGATTTCTCTGCCCAAGGACATATAAATATATAAACACGTAGATAGATTTTTGTTCAGTAAGGGAATTAAGAGTTTATGGGGAGGAAAGGGCAGATAGGTAGGGCCCAGCTAATGATTACATCAGCCATGATGGGTCCCATGGGTCATCCCTGCTCCTATTGAGTTCTTACCCCACTCTCTCAGCAAGTTAAAACTGACTTGTTTTTCCCAGTTCTGACAAAAGATCTTTCTCAATAGTTCTCTCTCTTTCATCAGTTGATGCTTGACAGTTCTGAAAAGAACATAGTCAAGTTATTTCAGATTTCTAGCATCTGGAGCTTCCTTTTATTGGCATTGAATAAAAAGACTATCAAGAGAAAATGAACAGCTTGTTTCCTTCACAGTATAATTGCTCAAATACTATGTAAATTCAGTAAACAGAAGTTAGATGTTAGTTTCCTCTTTGGATGGTTGCAAACATCTGGGGTTAAGTACCCCAAGGATACAGTAATGTTGGTAACATTTTTGCAATGTCATTGTGACAATAAAGCAGATTCTTCAGGAATAAATCTATACATTTCAATTTCGAACCAAAACTTATGACACTAACACCATCAGCTAAATTGTGAGAATGCTGAGGTTGTGTTCAGTTGAAATGAGAATTTCTCCTTTCACAAGTTTTGATTTGTTTTAGCAGGGAAAGGTAGGGGTGGTTCTAAGATAGAGAAAACCAGAAATTTAACACATTCAAAAAAATTTACTTAAATACCTTTATAAACACCTAAGGCAACAAATTACCAAGTAATATCAGTCACGTTGAATCATTTCAGTCAGAACTTATTACAGATAACAAGAATCTCAAATTTCACATGAAAAATAATTGTGCTGATTCCCCTCCGCATTCCTTTGCCAGCCCTTCCCCATTCAATGGCACCTTTGCATGCAGTAGCTTGCAATTGTAGCAGGAAAATATTTAGCCACAGGCTAACAACAAGTTCAGACCCGAATATCATATCAAAACGCAGATACCCTGGATAATGAAGAGAGTAAAAAAGAACAGGGGTCCATGGAGACAGTTTGGCATTTGGGGAACAAATGAAAGCAAAGGAGAGCACAGGGGAATGGCAAAGCGAGAGGGAGACAGGTCATCTCTGGTTTCAATCTTATATGCAGCTGGTATGCAGTCAGTCATCAAATGCAACCTAACTCTCCTGTTAAACTGAAATTCAGCACATCCTCTCCAGATATAGATTTCATAATTTTCTTTCTTGAAACTACAGCTCACAATACTTCCTTCATCCAGTTTCCTCTTCTTACCAGCCTTTATGGTTGTTAATATATCTCTGAGCTTCTCTCTCAAATTTGCCCTTTGATCTTCACCCAGCTACTCCATTTCTCACAATGATGTTAGCTGTGCCCTTTCACTCTATGTTTGCTTTTCATCAGAGCATTCATGTGTGCTACACCAATGGAAGACAGCACAGGCATTTCTAAATTTCAGGCTAGGTCTTAAGTAAACTTCATCTTAAGATTTCCTTCAACAGGCAAGAAAAAAAATCTATAATCTCAAACAAGAGAAAATCTGTAGATGCTGGAACTCCAAGCAACACAGAAAATATTGGTAGAACTCAGCAGGCCAGTCAGCATCTATGGAAAGAATACAGTCGACGATGAAGAGTCTTGGCCCAAAATGTCGACTGTACTTTTCTCCCCCCATAGATGCTGCTTGGCCTGCTGAGTTCCTCCAGCATTTTGTGTGTGCTGTTAGCATCCATAATCTGACAGCTTTTAACTAAAAATTAAGCATAGATACAATTGCCTCTCAGAATTTAACAATTCATTAGTTTTGAGTTTTATTCAAAAATAAATGCAAAATGATGACGGATTACATTGTATGCATCAACCTGAACATACACATTAACTATTGGATTTAATTGTTTTGAATATGTTGTATGCAGAGGTTTCAGTGATTGCACAAAGCAAGAATTACTTTATATACTTGATGGCCACCTGCTGTGTTGCAGAAGGAGATAACTTTCAAGAAGTACCTTCACATTTCAATCAGATTTTGTTTTAAGTGGAAGGTACAGGTTTTTCCTTTCAGATGACCTTTGACCTCAGTATTAATATTTCTGGTAACAATACTCCAACAGCAATGTTTGCTAGACATAAATAATATGCAGGGATGTAAACCCTATTTTCAGTAAATAATGGGCCTTCATTCAGAGTCATGTTGAATAATATTGGAAATACAGATTGAAGGAAATAAAACTTCCCTAGATTTAGATAAACTGACTACTCAAAACTTTTTATCTTTACAATTACATAAAACAAATCGTTTCCAACACTTCCAAAGTACTGAATTCTTGCCCTACTATATTTTCAAGTTATGCCCGGGAAGAACTAGAATGTTTGGCACTGCTTAGCGAAAGTAAAAGCAAAGGATGAATGGAAGGAACTTTGTATTTCCAAATAGCAACAAGTTTCTAATACTCTGCAAGACCTAAAAAGGCTTCAAAATACAGTTGTAGAGATCATGCACTTAAGAAAACATACTTTAACCATAGAAGGATCCTAGAACACAAGAATCTCTCGTGAAAGTTGGCAATATAAAAATGGCCCTTATTTGGCAAAGCACTGGTAAAACCTCAGTAACAGCTTCAGAGAGCA
This sequence comes from Mobula hypostoma, assembly GCF_963921235.1. Classification (NCBI taxonomy): domain Eukaryota; kingdom Metazoa; phylum Chordata; class Chondrichthyes; order Myliobatiformes; family Myliobatidae; genus Mobula; species Mobula hypostoma. Next base: position 35,192,269 of record NC_086107.1, on the reverse strand, counting down.
GAAAACAGTATCATGGATATATAACCAGTATTACTCTGCCAAATATTAATAACAAGATCCTTCCATGAGCTTCAGAACTTTGCTACTGTAAAATTCCAAAATACATAGCCTACAGTATGTTTTTTTAAATTCGCAGATCAATCTCTCTTAAATAGAATAGTATCAGCATTGTCTCTGTGTACATTTGAAACATTGTGGTGTCTAACCAATTCAGGGATCAATACAATCGTTTGAAACTAGAACTCACTGTTAATATGTGTCACATTGTCCGGTGTTGCTCTTTGGGCAAGATCTGGATCAAAAACCATCTCTGACTTCTTGGGGGAATTAAAAAATAATCCCAAACACATTTTAATTAAGTGCATGATGGGGATGTTCTCCCAGTATCTTGATATTAAGATAGCACATCAGTCATGTTTCTGAACACTGTGTGAGACCTGACTCTGCAGTTAAGAAAGCATACCTGGCCTTCATCAATCGTGGGATTAAGTTTAGGAGCCGAAAGGTAATGTTGCAGCTAGATAGGACCCTGGGTCAGACCCCACTTGGAGTACTGTGCTCAGATCTGGTCGCCTCACTTTAGGAAGGATGTGGAAACCATAGAAAGGGTGCAGAGGAGATTTACAAGGATGTTGCCTGGATTGAGGAGCATGCCTTATGAGAATAGATTGAGTGAACTTGGCCTTTTTTCCTTGGAGCAACGGAGGATGAGAGGTGACCTGATAGAGATGTATAAGATGATGAGAGGCTTTGATCATGTGGATAGTCAGAGGCTTTTTCCCAGGGCTGAAATGGCTAGCACGAGAGGGCAGTTTTAAGGTGCTTGGAAGTAGGTACGGAGGAGATATCAGGTGTACTTTTTTTTTTAACTCAGAGAATGGTGAGTATATGGAATGGGCTGCCGGCAATGGTGATTGAGGTGGATACGACAGCGTCTTTTAAGGCACTCCTGGGCAGGTATATGGAGCCCAGAAAAATAGAGGGCTATGGGTAACCCTAGGTAATTTCTAAGGTAAGGGCATATTCAGCACAGCTTTGTGGGCCGAAGGGCCTGCATTGTGCTGTAGGTTTTCTATGTTTCTATACCTTGCTGTGCACAAACTGCCTGCTGCACAAGTGTATGGAAGATCAGAAAAAGCACTTCCTGCAGACCAAAATCTACACAAAAGCTGCAAAGCAGGGACACAATGACCATATTATTTAGAAAGGAGGTTAAAAAAAGTGAAATCTTAAGGGGCATTAGACATTGTGTTATGTCTGCAGCTCTTGAAATGATTGATAAATATCCTTTCTTAACTTAGTGTTTGGAAAATTGAAGTATGTATTTACGGAAACTTTAAAGGTTCTGACAGAAATTAAGTACATTTGTTATTTTCAAACTGAAAGTGAGAAGCCAATGGCACAAGGGAAAATTGTCCTGGTATGTCCTGGAGCATTGTAACAGCTTCTTCATTCTGTCACCATAAGTGTAATGGTTTAAGGATTCACAGGTTGTTAAATTAATTGGCTGGTGTAAATTGTCACCATCATAGAGGGGAAAATAAATTCAGATATGTATAGGATTAGTGCAAATAGGTCATTGGTGGTTAGCATAGGCTCAGCAAGTCAGAAGGACCTCTCGCCACACTGTATGATTCTCATCGTCACTGAAGCATGAGAGGACAGGCCTCGCACTCAAGATCTGTGAAACTTCCACTAATGTCCCTACTCTACAGTATCATTTTGGCAGTAATGCTGGAAAATGTGGACCATTTACCATACCATGCTGTCACATCCCAGAAAAGGGAGGCATTGGTGATTAAATTCACCAATGCCTTCAATAAACTCTATTACTTCAACGGGACAACTGAGGAAAAAGGGCGTTTGAAGATTACTATCCCAAACTTGGCACAAAAACTCGTAGTCTACTAGAAAGCAGTGCTAGAACTGCTTTTTGCATATTTCCCAAGACTTGGACTATTTGAGACCACCAGATATAGGAACAAAAATTAGGCCATATGGCCCATCGAGTCTACTCCTTCATTTCATCATGGCCGATCCATTTACAACAAGGATTCTCATGACACTAGAGTGATAATAACAATGATGGTTCTGTAAAATCTTCCCCAAATCGACTGTAAGGATGTGCAACAATACAAGTACCTTTTCTGAGGCGAAAATCCCAAACATATTAAGCTAGACAATAGCTGTATTTGCCGATTAACTGTCCCTCATTTCAGAACAGGAAACAGCTAACAGTGGGAGGAGAAGAGCAAAGGACACACGGTTAAATTTTAAACAAGCTAACATGAGCTTTCAAGTTTTTTCTTCTTTAGAAAAACTTCAGAAATCAAATGAAAGCCTACAATTCATTTATAATTAATTACGTGATTCAACTTGACACAGCACAGTGTAAAAGCTTCTTCATAAATTACTAACAAAATTAAACTTTAACTTGGGCGAAACTACATTCACTTTTTAAAACCCTTCATCCATCACTGTGACATAGTCTGTTAACAAGCAATTAAATAGGTTTTTCAAACAGGTTTGACCAGCCTGCTCATATCATAGTTCTCCTGATGTCTGCAGACCAATCAAATTGAACAGTAGCCAAATAAAAAACAATGCAATTATGAATGTCAGCAGTATAACTTTAACAGGAGCTCTTTATCCAAGACTTTAGAATCATCAAAATTAAGGCCTACAGACTTTAGTGAGATCTGGAACAGAGACAAGGCTGGGGAAAAAAGAACACTTTGGTTAAATCAGAATCTGCAAAATGTTGAGGGCTCTGTTTTAACAGCAGGCAGTGAGCTTCCAGAAGGATCCCCTAATTAACCACCATTTCAACTCACATAAATTACAGTTACATTAATTTTTAGCCAAATCATGAGAAACAGCAGCTTACAAACTCCATTTAATTTCTGAAGTCCCTTCAGTTTAGTGCTCAAGTCTTTAGGTACTTCTAAAATCAATAAATCAATGTTTGACTTACTACAGAATTTCTCCCTCAGCTTCATTTCACCAATGGTTCAAATTTAAAGTTGAGTAGAAGCAAATGAGGCCCTAAATATTCCACTGTTTCCACACCTGGGTTGTGAAAACATTGCAAATAAGAACGACAGGTGCACATTCCTTTATCCGAAATTCTGAAATCCATAAAGCTCTGAAAACAAAGCTTTTTTCGCCAACAGCTGACGTCACTCAGGTGTGACGTGGCAGCACTAGTAGAGGCCGCCAGATGTCAGTTGTGGCTCAGCGCTCGTACTGGTTACACGTGCATTTACTGTTCGCTAATATTTTGTGTTCACTGTTGACTTTGTGTTTAATTTCACCGTGAAAATGTCAAAAAGAGCTGCAGATACCCCTCTGGGTAACAATGAGAAAAAGAGAAGGAAACATCTATCATTATCAATAACACAGAAAGTTATGTTATTGCAGAAGCTTGATCGTGGTGTGTCTGTGAAGCATCTTACTGAAGAAAATAATGTTGGAACTACCACTGTATACAATTTAAATAAACAGAAAGACAAGTTACTGAAGTTTTATAGTGACAGTGACAGTGTCGTTCTACATTTATTCCAATAAGTTACTTAACATATGTTTGATTCGGTTCATTTAAGCTGTATATTTTTACGTTTTATTAAATGTTTTTGTTGGAAATAAATTTTTTTCTTGTCATTATTCCTTAAACAATACAGTATAACTATTTACATAGCATTTACATTGTATTAGGCATTATAAGTAATCTAGAGGTGATTTGAAGTATACGGGAGGATGTGCGTAGGTTTGGTGCGCTGCCAGGTCCTAAAGTCCACCGTACTGAGACAGGTTAAATAAGGGACTTCAGCATATGTGTTTTTGGTATCGGGCGGGGGTCTGAAATCCGAAAAATTCTGAATTCCGAAATGCAACTGGCCCCAAGATTTTGGATAAGGGATTGTGGACCTGTAGTTTATCAATATTGTACTGGTGGCAAAACACACACTTCAGATCCCCAGTTAAAATAAGTTATTATAGTGATACAAATCAAAATCTAAATTATAGCAGCTCTTTCATAGAGATCAAATCAACAATTTACATCTTTTGAGATTATTCCAAGCTTAACTAAAAGCACCTAACTATCTTAACAAGACATGTGAAAAGATTTTAAGCCAGGGGGAAGAATGTTTTGAGGAGGTAGAAAAAGAAAAGCTCACAGAACAAGAGGTGTTCAGACAGGAAATTCAATTGTAGCACACAATTTCCGATGGCAAGCCAACAAAATACTGAAAATGCGATTAGGCATACAGGACAGAGGGTGATGGAATTGAACACATGAACCAGAAGACCACATTAAACCAAGACTGTCACTGTCTTCAATTCAATACCATAATGGCCATTGAAGCTCTTATAGAAATTCAACATGGAGTTAGAAATGCACTATTTTAAATTCTGACACGTTGAAGGAATTGTGTGAGAAAAAACTGGAGCTTGGAGTAATAGTTTGAAAGAGCAATCGATATTTTAATTTTTAATCCAGCTAATGAAGGCAGAATCATGACTATGAATTGGAGCTAGCAAGTAGCCAGAAGTGTCTGGAAATATCAGATGAAGTATGATGGATAAAACAAGCCCAAGAATCCCTGATCAAGTGATCCCTGCGACCCTTGACTAGCAAGAAGATATTAACAAAAAAACTTGATCTAAAATTTAGATCCGAGTTGTGAGATGTGGCAATTAATTTCCTAGAAGTCAACAGGTTTAAAAGCAAGCAAGTAAATTTGTATAGCACTTTTCAAATGCAAGGCAATATAAAGTGCTTTACATAGAACAAGATATAAGAATCAAATATCAAATTTCAGACAATATACAAGAGAAAAAAAAACACACAAAAAATAGATATGAAAAATAAAACGGGTTTGTAGAAGTTACAGTGCAGGAGATTCTAATTAAAAGCTACAGTAAAAAGAAAAGTTTTAAGCCTTGATTTAAAACAGTTTAAAGTTGGGGCAGACTTCAGATCCTCTGGAAGGTTATTCCAGATACGTGGAGCATAGTCACTAAAAGCTGCTTCACCGTGTTTAGTTTTGACCCTGGGGACGGTAAGCAGACCCACCACAAGTGACCTGAGAGCTCAGGAAGGTTCATAATGCAGCAAGAGATCAGAGATGTATTTTGGCCCCAGACCACTCAATACTTTATAACCAGGAGTAATATTTTAAAGTCAATCCTCTGATGGACAGGAAGCCAGTGTGGCGATCTGAGAACTGGAGTGATGTGTTCTACTTTCTTCGTCTCAGTGAGGACTCTGGCAGCAATGTTCTGAATGAGCTGCAATTGTCTGAGGGATTTTTTTTTACAGAGACCTGTGAAAACGCCGTTATAGTAGTCAAGCCTCCTAAAAATAAATGCATGGTTGAGTTTTTCTGGATCTTGCTGAAACATACGCCCTTTAACTCTCACTATATTTGTAAGGTGGTACTAGGCCGACTTTGTAATTGTCCTAATGTGGCAGCTACAATTTAAGTCAGAGGCCTAGGTTGGTTTGTGGTCTGTGACGACAAGTAGTCCAACTGAGCACTGACTTTTAATTGCCCTTTTTTGACACCAAAACCAATTATTTCAGTTTTCCCTTTGCCTAACAAGGAAATTTTGGCTCATCCAATCAGTGATTTGTTCAATACAGTTTTTTAGTGATTATATGGGACTATAGACATTTGATGACACTTATGTAAATCGGAGCATCATCCACATAATTAAGGTAAGATATTTTGTTACATAGCATGATCTAACAAATTTCACGTCACATGTCGGTGATAATAAACCTGATTCTGAGGGAGCATGTACATGTTAAACAGAAGAGACCCTAGTACAGACCCTTTGAGGCACACTGCATATCACTTTTTGTTTGGTCAGATATGCAGCAATCAATAATACAAAACAGTCCATGTCTTGTAAATATGATTTAACCCACCTTAGGACTGTACTGGAAAGTCCCACACAGTTTCCAGTCTGTCCAGCAATATGTCACGGACAACTGTGTCAAAAGCAGCACTGAGATCCAGTAAAACCAAAACTGTAATTTTACCATCATCATGGTTTAAGTGGATGTTATTTAAAACTCTAAGCAGAACAGTCTCAGCGCTATAGCGTTGTCGAAATCCAGAATGGAAAACATCCATACCGTTGCTTAGTGCCAAAAAGCTATTAAGTTGCTGATAAGCAACCTTTTCAGTTATTTTACTTAAACATAGTAAGTTTGATATAGGCCTGTAGTTATTAATTACTGAGGAATCTAAGTTGTTCTTTTTTAAAAGAGGCTTAATAACTACCTCTATAGAACCCCTGCAGGGTTTTTGGGAAGCAACCCAATAGAAGAGAAGAACTACTACTTGCAGAATGTCTGGCGCCACACAATTAAAAACATTCTTAACAGAGGTTGTTGGCAAAATGTCAAGGGAACAGGAGGAGGATTTCAGGTGTAGCACAAGTTTTATTGTCAATAGGTTTGAATTGTGTCATTTTAACTGAATTAGTTCTGAATGAGTGGAAGAATGACACTGACTTCTGACCTGATGCAGGGACACTAACTGCACGTCCAATCTTCTGAATTTTGTCAGTAAAACAGAACGCAAGGTTATTACATAACAGTTCAGGTGTTACTGACATTGGAGGATGTGAGACACTATCAACTGTAGCAAATAAGGCACATGCATTATTGCTGTTTTTGTTTATAATATCAGACAATGACTGCCTTACACATCTCAACTCTAAATTATAGACGTGAAGAATCAACAAATCAAATTATTGTTCCCCCCACAGCAGATACAAGAGCTTGCATTATAACCCTAGGTGATGCTTTTTTAAATTCTTGCTTTACAACATCTTTATGCACATCTCCACCTATAGCTAATGCAGAATTAATGTGCTTCAAAAGAGGGAAAAGCTCAGTAATATGACTCAACACAAGGTATTAAGTTATCACCCACAGTCCATCATGAATACACACGTTTGAATTTTTGGCTTTTGAGCTGGGAAACTATTGCCAAACTATGTTCAAAAGAGGATTTTGCAGAATATAACAAAATAACAAGGGAGAAAATAGCTATCCGGAAATATGGTGTTGATGCTTTGCATCAAACAACTTTAATATGAAGGGGGAAAAGTTTCATGAATTTTAAAACCTAGATATACTTCTGGTCAATTGGCTTTGTGGCTATAACGGAGTGGAACTGGTGCAACAAAATATCGCTATCCACAAGCGAAGCTGCATGAACGGTGGCATTAGTAAGTAATGGAATAAGAACTGCTTCTTCGTGATTCTGTTCATTTCCTTAAAATTCAAAAAGCCACAACTTTCTTCAAATGTATGTACTCTTTCATGCAACAGCCAGCTGAGGAACAACTATGACTAAACCTTCACATTCCTTCAATTACAAGAGTAGCATTATCTAGAGTTAAGTAATATTTACACTAAATAAAAGGGGAACTGATTTTGACATTGGGTGGCCGCTGCGTATGGAACATCTGAAAGTATCTTCCTATGTGCAATCATGAAAAAACTTTTAGAGGCCTCATCTTTGTCAAGTTAGCAAAATGGCACAGTTCCTTGTCAATTTTGGAAAATAATGGAAGCATTCAGCAGGTCAAGCAGCATCTATGGAAGAAGAAAGGACCAAAGACCCTTCAATAACACTAGGAAAGTGACAAAAGAAATTACAGTTGCAAAGAGGGTGGAGGAGATGTATGGATGTACCTCTGAGAGGCTAAGGCCATGATCCCAATGTTATTGCGCCAATCTTGCTTAGTAGATGAATGAGATCAGTTAGAATGAGAGGAAAAAAAAGAAACGAACATATTTAAGCTAACAAATGCATGGTAGATCTGTTGCTAAACCAAAAGCTAAAAGGCAGTTTTTATGTAGGAAAAAATCTGAGCCTGTATTACTGAAATGTAACTGACCAGTTCTGATAAGCAGAAAAGGCGAATTACTCAAATTTGTGATGTATTCGGCATTTCCATCACTCTGCCATTGAGCTTTGGATTCAGTGAAAACACTTGACTGCATTTCAGAGCTTTACAATGTCCTTTTCTTTGTTTTTACCCTCTTGCTAACTACACTCCATCTATTAACAAGATAGCTCAATAAAATATTGAGATAATGTGGATTGGCCTCAGCAATCAGTGATATCCCCTTTATTCCTCCCATGCTCTCTGCAATTTTAAGCTAACCTTGTTTTTTTATTTTCCCATTCAGATTGAGAGTCTTTGAACTGAAACATGAACTGTTTCATTGTCCATAGATGCTACCTGGCCTTCCAGCCATTTTCAACATTCTATCTTTATTTTAGATATCCAGGATCTTCAATGTTTTATTATTTTGCATCTCAATTTCAACCGTTAAGATGTAAATAAATTTTTAAGAAATTATAAATGTGGACGCAATTTACCAAGGATTAATGTCATCCATATATTCACGTTCCACAGATGAGATATTTCAGCTATAAGGCTAGACTGAAGAAGCAGGAATTATTTTCCTTGGAGCAAAGAAGGTTGAGAGGAGATTTGATAGAAGTCTACAAGATCATGACTGGTTTAGGAAGGTAGATAGAGGGAAGCTGTTCTCATTAGCAGATGGTGAATTCATTGCCTGTAGGAAGGGGGGAAACAGAAATAATCAGTGCCTTTTAAAGGGAATTGGAAAGGGACCTGAGAATGAATAATTTGCATGACTATGATGAAAGAGTAGCAGAAATGGGGCCTGATAAGAATGCTCCTCTAGAACCCGGGTTAGAATTGACAGATCAAATGGACTCCTCCTGCCCCATGCCAATGCTATCATTTAAATGCATCTTTTGCTATGCTTTTCATATGGTGATAATTAATAAAGTTAGTAAACTGAAGGAAAACAATAACCCACCCCACCACCAATACATACATATCACCTCACATTAATTTATGTACAATGGGTCTATGTATTTAACAATTACAAGAATATGGTATTTTATAAGATTGTTTTCATATTTATTGTGTTTTTTTAAAAAAAAACTATGTACTGTAGGCTACTTTATGCTGCATTGGATCTGGAGTAAAAATCATTTGTTCTCCTTTACACTTGTACAATAAAGGATGTCAATAAGCAATTTCGAATCTTTGAAAATACATTTTTTTGATTAGTCACAGAACAATATTGGGATTTACACTACTTCTTCAATGCATCAGCATAGTGTACAAATGTGGAATAAAGAGAATCTGAAGGTAAGTACTTGTATATGTATTGATGTCAATACATATTCATACTAAAATTTCACTATCAACATTTAAAAATGTACGATTATAACTTCTGCAATCTCAAATTATACTTACGTATTGCACACAGTCATCGTCTGACACATATCTCCAGTGCAGAACTCGGAGATGGTGCTGTACTGAAGGTTTATGTGATTGAAGAATGTTGTTGCTAAAAATTTGGGAAGGAAAGAAAATGTTACATGCTACCAAATATTTGTTTGGCAGATCATTCCATCAAACACAAAAAACAGGATTGATGAAAAGTTAAATTTTGTTCTTATAATTTCAATATATTGATGTTAAGTAATCAGTTTTCAATGAATAGATGGCATTGTAAACAGTAAACAAAAATTCTAACAGTTAAGATTATATAATCATTTAGTAATATATATTTAGAAAAATTCTACATCTAAAATTCTAACCAGGATATTCTAAATTTAATTATAAGGCAAAACAAGATATAAACCCAGCCAGGCAAAAGAGGTCGTCAAGAAAAACAATTTTAGGCAAGTTGGCACTGTCTGGAAAAGGCACCTGCAATGAAACTGGAGATAATTAAAAAGATTGTAGCTCATAATTTGTTCACATGCACAATTTTTTCTTACTGATTTTCCTCTTTTTCCAGAAAGTATAATCCTTAGCTGCCGCATAAATGAAACTTTAATGCCATAATTATTTAACTATAATGCAAATCATCACCAGACAATATAACTGCCAATTACAGTGATAAGTTGGACCTCCAGGGGCATATTCAAATGTGGAAGAGTTTGTGATTTTCCTTCTACACAGCTACAACATATAAAAATCAGCTGGTTTCCTTTACCAGTGACCTGTGGGCAACATTGTATTCAACAAACCACCAGGAAAAACAGAAAAGCACTAATTGCATTTACATTCTGGTTATTTATTTTGAAAACAATGCATTCAACTTGTCACATTCGAATGAACAGCATAAAAATAAGCTTTCTGGCTCAATGTGATCATGTTGAAATTCTAGCTCCACACCAGCTTCCACAACGCACTCTTCAAAAGTTATTATGGAGTGAGATTTGATAATGAACTGTTGGTTATATCTAGGTGTACAGGAGAAACTTACTATTGCTGGCTAGCCATTCATTGAGGTCAATTTCACGTGGCAGAGCCACCAGTTCTTTAAAGTTGAAATCTGTTATTCTGGCTTTGGTATACTCAGGCTCCAGATACAACTTCTTCTCCTCTGTTGCTGTTTTTTTACCATTTGGCTTGGTCTTGGACTTCCTAAAAGAGAAAAAAAAAACATCAGATTAATTGAATGGGACATTTTTGGATACAGTTCAATACAACATTGTTGAAGAATAATAAGAAAATGGTACACAATCTCATAACTGTCACGTAGGGATTTCAGCATGTAGTTCTGTGCAGGACAATGAAAATACAAATAAAATGAGCATGGGAATGAGAAGCAATGCCAAAAATCTATTCAATTCCCAGAATATACTAACATAATTACTGTACGTTAACACCTGCTCTCCCCTCCCTCCTTATTTCCTGTTTAAGCCAAGTCCAAGAAGAAATGTCTTCCAACACAACAAACCTATCAGCAGCCAAATGGATCACAACACTTGTATGAGACTATTTCCTTCCTTAATGCTGAATTTTGGAATAGTATCTAATCGTCAAATGGCATTTTCAACTGTTTTTGTTATGTAGCCTTGCCTACAGTAGACACCCTTTTATGAAGGAAAGTGCAGTTACTAAATCTATGGAGAACAGAAGGCAGCTGAATATACATCAAGCTAAATTACTTCAGAGCAGATTCTTTTTTGTTACAACAATGAAAAATTAAAGCTGATGATCATTTAACTAGCTACACCGGACAGCAATTTTTTTCCTAACCGAATTTTTTTTTTGTTTATGATAGACTGCTTGAAGCTAAACACAAATTTAATTTCAGACTACTTGTATCACGTTAGGAATTGGAGAAACAAGAAATTAACTTTTATTAATATAATGTGTTTAATTGTATAATGGTGCTGATGCTTTGCAATAGTTCAACTAAACATGTTTTGTTGATTTTCATTAGCACTCAGTCTCTGAGGTTTCTAGCTTGTGTCCAACAATAATCAGCCAGCATCAATGGCTTCCAGTTGCCCTGATACCGTTTCTCCATAACTGCAATGTCCTACTGAAACCTTTCATCATGCTCATCAGACAATGCCAAGATTTGCAGGGAAGAAGACTGAATTGAAATAACAAATGTAGGTTATTTTTAAAAACATGGTGTGTGATAGGGAAAGTTCATGGTGATTTTCATGATAAGCAGCCAAAAATCCACAAGATACATCCTAAAGTATTCAGAAAGCAAAATCTTTGTTGACATATTGGACATTATCTCCAAACATTTAATGATCTAAGTGTCTTTCTACATAGATTCCTTCATAATAAAAATGATCACATGTTCATATTGAAAACTTGCATTGTTAAACTTTAAATGCAACTATTTAATATTCCCAAATGGTATGGTGTTTTGAGAGAACATGAGAATTTTGAATTTGCATTTGAACAGTACAATACAGAACCTATAGGCAGTAAAACACTCTTTACTGTAATCTAATCGGAATCAATAAAGCATAAATGCTGCTGAGTGATTCTGAAAAAAATATATGCACATTATCCTAATTATTTCCCTCACAATTTGCCTCAAGTTAATTCAAAGTGGTTGCAAAAAAAGAACTTTAGAATTGATCCTAATGAAATTGATCAGCTGGTAAGGAATTCAGATAGAATCGTTTGCAGTGTTTAATGGTACAGTACAAAAATAAAGAAGAAATTGGAAAAGAATACTGAAATTGTTTCCTATTTGGCAAAACCTGAATAAATATCATATATTTACTTTCTGAAGCATTAGAAGTGGAACCATGCTGTTTTCAAGTGGATTACTGTATCCTTCCAAAAAAAATCACAAATTTATCATTTTTAGAAACACATATGAGACAACAAAAAACTTCTACGTACATTTAGTGGCCACTTTATTAGGTACAGCAGTGGAACCCAGTGCGGTATTCCGCTGTTGTAATGCATGGTTATATGAGTTGCTGTCAATTTCCTGTTAGCCTGAGCCAGTCTGGTCATTCTCCACTGACCTCTCTCATTAACAAGATATTTTTGCCCACAGAGCTTCTGTTCACTGGATGTTTCTAACTTTTGCACCATTGTCTATAAGCACTAGAGACTGTTGTACAGGTGCACCTTCCTTTATCCGAAATTCTACAATCCAAAAAGCTCCAAAAAAAACAGTTGCTGTCACTCAGGTGTGATATGGCAGCACTAGTAGAGGCCGCCAGATGTCCAGTTTTGGCTCAGCGCTCGTACTGGTTACACATGCATTTACTGTTTGCTGATATTTTGTGTTCACTGTTGACTTTGTGTTTAATTTCAATGTGAAAATGTCAAAATGAGCTGCAGATACCCCTATGGGTAACAATGAGAAAAAGAGAAGGAAATATTTATCATTATCAATAACGCAGAAAGTGGAGTTATTGCAGAAGCTTGATCGTGGTGTGTCTGTGCGGCGTCTTACTGAAGAAAATAGTGTTGGAACTACCACTGTATATGATTTAAATAAACAGAAAGACAAGTTACTGAAGTTTTATAGTGACAGTGACGTTCTACATTTATTCCAATAAGTCATTTACCATGTGTTTGATTTGGTTTGTTTGAAGGTGTATATTTTTATGTTTTATTGAATGTTTTTGTTGAAAATAAAACTTTTTCTTGTCATTATTCCCTAAACAATAGAGTATAACAACTATTTACATATCATTTACATTGTATTAGGTATTATAAGTAATCTAGAGATGATTTAAAGTATACGGGAGGATGTGCGTAGGTTTGGTGCGCCACTGGGTCCTAAAGTCCACCACACCGAACAAGTTAAATAAGGGACTTGAGCATACGTGTTTTTTGGTTTGGGGGGGTGGGGGGTCTGAAATCCGAAAAATTCTGAATTACGAAATGTAACTGGCCCCAAGGATTTCGGATAAGGGATTGTGGACCTGTACATGAAAATCCCAGGAGATCAGCAGTTTCTGAGATACTCAAGCCACCTTGTCTGACAGAACCAATCATTCCACGGTTAAAGCAACTTAGATCACATTTCTTCCCCATTCTGATGTTTGGTCTAAACAACAACTGAACTTCTTGACCATGTCTGCATGCTTTTATGCAATGAATTGCTGCCACAAGATTGTCTGATTAGATCAATGGCCAGATGTACCCAATAAAGTGACTACTGAGTGCACAAGGAAACATAGTTACTGAGTTCAATAATTCAGTACCACATTGTCACTTTTTTTTAAACTATCCCACTTGAAAGTAAATTACTAAATACATTTTAAAGTATAATTAACCAGCTAAAATACCAGAAGTATCTTTTTACACAAGTTCCAAGATAATTCAAATTTTAGAATCTTGACATGCTTAGCAGATACCAACTAATTTAGTTTACAATGGTTGAAAAGGAAACCTTTTCCATCTTTTGTCAACAAACCAAGACTAACAACACTTATAATTCACCATATGTTTCAAAAGCTTCATATAAATTCAATTCTGAAATGAATAGTGAGCAAGTTGAAAAGCAGCAGGCTAATTTTGGAAATAATGGCAGTTAAAATGCAAGAAATATACTGTTAAGAGTACATTTAACATCCAAGTATATTTATTTGTCACATATACCAAGCCGTAATGCATCTGGATAGGAATGCTTTCTACAGTGCATTGGTAAAAGTCAAAGAAGAGATGCCAAATTTCCTTAGCCTTCTGAGGAACTATTAGCACTGGTGCACTTTCTATGTGGTTGGATCAGCATAGTAACAGAACCTCCTCAACTCAATGTTAGGTGATTATGTATTTCATTTATCAATCATAAAATGAAACAGTAATTAACCTTAACTGATTATGCACAGCTCATTTCCATCGCTTTCTGCTTGCCATTCAATGATATCCTGGACATTGTCCAGATGTTCATACCAAGTTTCAGAACTTCTGGGAATAACATCTGGCAATGCATTGCTTTTCCTATTCAGTTTATGCAAGGAAAAATAACTGCAGCACTGCCAGAAGCCCTTTTCTCCATATTCTCACAAATATCTTTTCCTTAATAGGTAAACTCAGTTTGATATTTCCAAGGCTTGCCATTGATGTTGCAACATTAAATGTTGTTGATACAGAAGCATACATTAGCCGAGAACATAGAAATAAATACTTTGAAACATAGCTATCTGAAATTGAGAAGCTGTAAAATCAAAATAAAAACTGAACACATTGGTAATATTCAGGTTAGGGAACATCGGATGAAAGAGAAACAAGATTAACGTTTAGGTCAGGACCCTTCATCAGGTCTGGAAAGGTGAATAAAACTTTTCCATTTCTCCATCCACTTAAGTTACCTTATCTAAGGAACCCCAAAAATTTCTATTTATTTGGAGCTCCATTAAATCAGAAGATACTCCAACAATTAGAAGATATGAACAATTTTACATTTCTAAAGAAATGGAATTCTGTACATTCAAGACAACTGCTCAGAAGTCTTTCTTCACAAACAAACTTGGTAGCTCATGGCGCACTCTACGTAAGATTTTCATTTAATCCCTTTATATGAAGCCATTTTTCTTCTTTAAAAAATAAAAAGTGGAACAAAGTACATATATACTTTAACAAGACCAATCTAAAATAATAAATTTTAGTACACACGGTCATTTTTGATGCCCTCAAATTGCTTTGCAAAGCAGCCAGCTGCATCTTATACTGTGCAATTCCCAATGGTGGGTAATACAATCTTGCTATTCTATGACAAACACAAAACAATTATTTTGGCTTTATATCAAATCTTTAAAATGCAACCATACCACCTATTAGAACAAAGAACATTACAGCACAATAGTGTGATCACTCCAATTGAGTATGATGTTCTCCAGGGTTGTCTATTGGTAGATCCTCAGGACAGTACAGGCCCTTCAGTCCACAAGGTTGTGCCAATCCTTTAACTTACTCAAAGATCAACCAAACCCTTCCCTAATATATAGACCTCCGTTTTTCTATTATTTATGCCTATGGATTTCTTAAATGCTCCTAATGTATCTGCCTCTACAGGGTGTTCTGAGAGGCAGAACTCTGTTTAAAAAAAACTTGTCTCTGACATCCCCCCCTATACATTCCACCAAAGACTGTAAAATTAAGCCCTTGAGGTATTAGCCATCTCTGCACTGGATAAAAAGTCATGCTATCCACTCAATCTATGACTCCTACCAAGTCACCTCTCATGCTCCTTCACTCTAAAGAGAAAAGCGCTAGCTCAGCCTTTTCTCAGAAGACATACTCTCTACTCCAAGCAGCATTCTATTAATATCTCTTCTGCACACTCTCTAAAGTTTCCACTTCCTTCCTTTAATGAGATGACCAGAACTGAACACAATATTCCAAGTGTGGTCTAATCAGGGTTCAGAGTTCAAAATTACCTCGTGATCTTGAACTCAGTCCCACGATTAATGGAGACCACCATACCATACACAATCTTAACAAACCTATCAGCTTGCGCGGCAACTTTGAGGGATCTATGGATGTGGATCCCAAGATCCCTGTGTTCCAACACACGTCTAAGAACCTTGCCATTAACCCCTGTACTCTGCCTTCAAATTCAACTTTTCAAACTGAATCACTTCACATTTTTCAGGGTTGAACTCCATCTGCCACTTCTTAGCCCAGCTCTGCATTCTGTCAATGTCCGCTGCAACCTACAACAACCCTCCACACTACCTACAACCCCACCAATCAGTGCCATCTGCAAACTTACTAACACCATTCTTCCACTTCTTCATCCTAGTTAATTATAAAAATTACAAACAGCAGGGGTCCCAGAACAGATCCCTGCAGAACACCACTGGTCACGAAACAGCAGGCATTATACATTCTATCTACAGCCACCCTATGCTTTCTGTGTGTAAGCCAATTCTGTATTCACACAGCCAAATTTCCCTTGATCCCATGTCTCCTGATTTTCTGAATGAGACCAACATAAAGATCCTTACTAAAATCCACATACACATCCACAGTTCTACCTTCTTCAATATGCACTGTCACATTCTCAAAGAATTCAATCAAGCTCGTGAAGCATGACCAGAAAACCGTAAGACATAGGAGCAGAATTAGGCCATTTGGTCCACTGAGTCTGCTCTGCCATTTGACCATGGTTGATCCATTTCCCTCTCAACTCCACTCTCCTGCCTTCTCCCTGTAACCTTTCATGACCTCACTAATCAAGAATGCCTTAAATATCCAATGACCTGGCTTCCACAGCCGCCCGTGGCAACGAATTCCATAGTTTCACCAGGCTCTGGCTAAAGAAATTCCTCATTTCCGTTCTAAATGGACATCCCTCTATCTAGAGGTTGTGCTCTCTTGTCCTAGACTCCCCCACTACAGGAGGCAACCCCTCAACACCTACTCCATCTCGGCCTTTCAACATTCAATCGGTTTCAATGAGATCCCCCCTCCCTCATTCTTCTAAATTCCAGCAAGTACAGGCCCAGAGCCTTCAAACGCTTCTCATATAATAAACCTTTTATTCCCAGAATCATTTTTGTGAACCTCTTTTGAATCCTCTGTCAGCACATCCTTTCTTAGATAAGGGGCTCAAACTTGCTCTCACTAATCCAGTGTTGTCTCACCAGTGCCTTATAAAGCGTCAGCGTTACATCCTTGTTCTTAAATTCTTGCCCTCTTGAAATGAATGCTAGCATTGCATTTGCTTTCCTCACCACCAACTCAACCTTCAAGTCAATATTCAGGGAATCCTGCATGAGGACTCCTTCTGCACCTCTGATTTTTGAATTTTCTCCCTGTTTAGAAAACAGGGAAAAAGAAAATTCTTTTATTCCTTCAATGAAAATTCTTAACCATATACTTCCCAACACTGTATTCCATCTGCCACTTCTTTGCCCATTCTCCTAATCTGTCTAAATCTTTCTGCAGCCGCCCTACTCCAATACTATATGCATCTTAACATACCTTTCTATTGTCTGCAAACACGGCCACAAAGCTCCTTTGGAACACCACTAGTCACTGGCAGTCAATCAGAAAAGCTCCCTTTATTCCCACTCTTGCCTCCTATCAATCAGCCAATGTTCAAACCAGACTAGCATCTTTCCTGTAATACATGGGCTCTTATCTTGTTAAACAGCTTCATGTGTGGCACCTTGTCAAAGGCCTTCTGAAAATTCAAGTACAGGTTTCCCCTGCCATCCGAAGGTAGGGCGTTCCTATGAAATGGTTTGTAAACCGAAATGTCGTAAAGCGAAGAAGCAATTACCATCTATTTATATGGGAAAATTTTGTGAGCGTTCGCAGACCCAAAAATAACCTACCAAATCATGCCAAATAACACATAAAACCTAAAATTACAGTAACATATAGTAAAAGCAGGAATGATATGATAAATACACAGCCTATATAAAGTAGAAATACTTTTCCACAATCGTTACTGAACTGTTCTCCGTAGCGAAAATCTCACGCAAGCGCCATTGGCAGAAAATCTCAGACAAGCGCTGTTGGCAAGAACACTCTCTCCAGTAACCTTTAAGCTATGAAGCTGCCAAATCATACCAAATAACACGTACCAATATAAAGTAGAAATAATGTATGTACAGTGTAGTATCACTTACGGGAATCGGGAAGATAGTTTGCCGAGCACACTGATGATGGTGTGTTAGACTGAGTCGTCGCAGGTTGGGGTGGTGCAGTGGCCCCCACCCTCCAGGCCACCGAGCGATACATTGCCACGAAGCATGCAGGAATGCAGCGGTAGCCGAGAGGCACACAGCACATCTTTAAGAAAAAAGCCAAAACAAACATGCTAATTAATTAGGTGCCGCCCAGCACATAATTAATTAGCATGTTTATTTCAGCTTTTTTCTTAAAGGTGTGCTGTGTGCCTCCCGGCTACCGTTGCATTCTTCGCAAATCGGTATCTGTCTGTGGCCTGGGGGTTGTGGTAGTGGGACACTGGGGTGTCATCTCATTGTCTGTTTCCATTCATCTTCTCCTATCTCTGCCCGCCTCAATGTCGAAGGTCGAGGTTCGTCGTCTGCTGTGGCTGATGTGGAAGGCTTGCTTGACTGCTGAGCCTCGCGCATTTTTCTATGACACAGTTCTTTGTAAGGACTGAAACCATCCTGCAAATATCTCCTAAACCGACGTACCCTTTCAAAATTAAAGTCGTACTTTATCATTACTCATTCAGTTTCGATTGTTATCCTTTTTTCTTCCAATTGCATCAGCTCTTCATCTGTCAGATCTTGGTCATGGGATGCCAAAACCTCTTCAACATCATGTGTGTCAGCTTCCACAAGCCAAACTCAAGTTTTCCTTACTTCGTTCCCCACGATCAAGACACTTAATTATGTCTAGTTTTACACTAAGTGTAACACCCTTACGAGCTCTTTCAGGCTTTTCCGATACCTTAGAACTCATCTTGCAAACAGATGCTCACAGGCTCGTGTTTAAGCAATGCCGTTCCGAATCCGGGGGAGAGTGGCTGCTCAGGGCACGCACTGCCTTTTATCGCGTGCTGATTTTTTATCGTGTGCTGCTTTTTTTCTCGTAACAGTGAAAACACCTTCTGAAAGCGAAAACAGGGTACTAATGTAGGTCTTTCATAACAGTAAGGTTTCGTAAAGCGAACGTTCGAAAAGCGGGGGACATGATAACCACCAATTCTCCTTTGTCTATGCTGCTTGTCATTTCCTTAAGAATTCCAACAGATTTGTTAGACAAGATTTCCCCTGATGGAAAGTATGCTGACCACCCTAATCAGACTATGCTTCTCCAAATGTTCATTATTCCTGTCACTGAGAATCTTCTCCAGTAATTTTCCCACCACTCAAGATTCACTAGTCTATAATTCCCAAGGTTAATTCTACTCACCTCCTTGAATAAAAGATTAACATTTGCCAATCATCTGGTACTACTCCTGTGGCCAGTGAGGTCACAATGATTATCAAAAGTGCAGTGATCTCTTCCCTTGCTTCTCCTAAGTACCTGGGATCTATCCCATTCAGCCCCGGGGAATTATCTATCCTAATTTAATCCTCTGCACATCCTCTTTCTTAACATCGATATATTCAAGTATATCAGCCTGTTTTACGCTGTCCTCACATTCACTAGGGCCCCTCTCACTGGTGAATACTGAAGCAAAGTATTCATTAAGGACATCCCCTACTTCCTCTGACTCCAGGCACAATTCCTTTACTATCCCTGATCGGTCCTATCCTCACTCTGGCCATCCTCCTGTTCTCATACATGCAGAACATCTTGAGGTTTTCCTTAATCCTACTTGCCAAGGCCTTCTCATGACCTCTTCTGGCTCTCCTAAATTCTTCAGCTCCTCCCTATTAAGTTGTAAATCTCTGGAGCCCCGGCTGATCCTTACGGTTAGGATTAGCCCTAACCCTAACCTTAAGTAAGCTTCTTTCTTCCTCTTGATTAGATGTTCCACATTGCTTGGCAACCATGTTTCTTCCACCCTACCATCCTTTTCCTGTGTTTATAGGATAAATCTATCCAGAACCCCATGCAAGTGCTCCATAAACAGCCTCCACATTTCTGTTGTGCATTTCCCTGTTACCAATTAGTGTTCCCAAGTTCCTGCCTAATTGTATCATAATTTGCCCTGCCCTAATAAAATACCTGCCATACAGTCTGTCTGGATCTCTCTACAAGGCAATAGTGAAGGTCAGGGAGTTAGGGTCACTGTCTCCAAAATGCTCACCCACCAAGAGTTCTGACACTTGACCTGGTTTATTGCTGAACACCAGATCCAGTATGGCCTCGCTCTAGTCAGCTTGTCCATATATTATGTCAGGAATCATTCCTGGACACAAATAACACATATAAACAACTGACCAATATAAACCTTTTGTACTAAGGAGGTGCCAATCAATATTAGGCAAATTGAAGTGCCCCATGACGACAACATATTCCAAATGTTGCCTTCCAATCTGCTCCTCAGGGCCTCTGTTGCTATTGGGATGGGTGGCAGAGTCTACAGAATACTAACTGAATGATTGCTCCCTTCCTGTTTCCGACTTCCACCCACGATGACTGACTAGACAATCCCTCCATGCCGTACTCCCTTTCTGCAGCTGTGATACTATCCAAATGTGGAGAGGAGTGGGGGTCAAAATCTGATGGAGTAAAACGATGCATGGGAGAAGAATACTAAAGAATAATCAGAAGCCAGGCGCACAGCTTCCAGAGTCAGCAAAGGCCTAACCCCTCCATTTCTAAACTATCAAATACTGTGGAAACCATTTTATATAATTTCTGTTAGGATCATTCAATTAGCTTTCTACTTCTGGGGTGAATGAAATTCTCTAGCAGTGGAGTAATCACGTGCAGCAGTTTCATTTTACATATTCTCCCTGGTGTCATGAAAATTCAGTGTAAACATGCATGATATTTTGACATACTTTACAATACTTTTCATGAAACTATCCTTGAACACTTACAATGTTCCTGCTATAAATGAAGCAACTCTGCAGTTAAGAGCTCCAACACCAGTCAATGAATGATTTTTGGAATATAGATTGACCAGCTATTAAACTATTTAAATTCCCAATGGTTTGCCATCTTGTTCATCAGGCCCCATTTCCCATGCTCTACTTAAACTCGACCCTACGCTCAATTTTAAACTTCGAGCACACTGGAAAATTGTTTATACTCCTGTGTAACGTGAAAGAACCACCAAATTAATAGTACATTAGGTTTTTCAAAGCTATAGTCCAGAAAATCTGATAGCCCAGCATCATAGTCCCAAGCATTCCAGAGTTAAGAGTTTTATTGTATTAGCAGATAAAAGCAAACTGAATTTTGGATAAAATTTGCATATATGTACAGTATGAACCTTCTGAAATGTGGTCATTTGAAAGTTCAGTAAGAGTACAACCCTCTTACACCAGATTCCATATTATTAAACTCTCCATATTACTCAATTTCAATAATTAATGTTTTACTGACCTGTGAGAGAGGAAATTCATGAAGTGAATACTTTGTTTACAAGTGCATTCACACTGCATCTTCAACAGTTGGAGGCTTTTCGACCCATTAATTCCATGCTAACAGTTTACCATCACGAATTAACCTACCGACCCACGTCTTTGGAATATGGGAGAAAACTCAAGCGCCCAAAAGGAACCCAAGTGGCCAGAAGAGAATGTGGAAACCCACTGCTGATCTGGATTAAAGCTGGGTTGCTGGAGCTGCAATGCAGCAGCCCTGCTTAATTCACCACAGTTCTATGGAATCAGGCCAGGCCTCTACAGCAACTTGCAAAGCAGCCTAGAGACTGTATCAGTACTAAACTGGAATTTGAATGGACCTCAATCAGGTGATAAGTTCCACTCTGTCCTTAAATTTACTTGGTCCATTTCTGACACCTCTCTTCCCTTTTTCAATCTGTCTCCATCTCTGGAGACAAACTATTGATTGCCATTTTTTATAAAGCTACCGATTCTTAGTTATCTTGACTATAGCCTTTCCCACCCAGTCTCTTGTAAAAGTGCTTTTCCCTTTCTTCCATTTCTTCGTTTCCACTGTACCTGTTCCCAGAATGCAGCTTTTCTTTACAGGACAGAGATGTCCTACATCTTCAAAGAACGTGTTTTCCTTCCCCCTTCACTGATACTGCCCTCACCCTATCATCTTGCTGCTTTAACATGATAGATTTCCTCGCCCTTACCTACCATCCCATGAGCCTCCACATACAACACATCATCCTCCACAACTTCCACCACTCCAAAGGGATCCTACCACCAAATACATCTTTACCTCCCCCCTCCTTGTTTTTTGCAGGGATTGCTCCCTCACTGATTCCTTGTCCAGATGAGGTAATACTTCACTTCTGAATCTGCTGGAATCATCTATTGTGTCCACTGCTCCCGATGCGGCCTCCTCTACATTGGTGAGACCTATCATAAATTGGGGGATTGCTCTGTCAAGCACGTCCGCTCCATCCATCTGCCAAAAGTGAAACTTCCCAGTGGTCAAACATTTTAACTCCAATTCACATTCCCATTCTGACATGCCAGTCCATGGCTTTCTCTAGTACCAAGATGAGGCCACTCTCAAGGCAGAGGAGCAGAAACTTATATTCTGTCTGGGTAGCTTCCAACCTGATGACGTGAATATTGATTTCTCCTTCTGTCCTCCCTCTTTCTTCTATTCCCAACTCTGGTCTCATACCACTTCTCACCTGCCCATCATCCCCACCCCACCCCCACCCCCGACAGGTCTGCTTCTCCTTCCTTTTCTCCTATGGCCCACTCTGCTCTCCTATCAGATTCCTTTCTCTCCAGCCTTTTATCTTTCCTATTTCACCCATCACCTTTCAGCTACTCTCCTCCTACTTCTCCTCCCCCCAGCTTTTTATTCTGGCATCTTCTTCCTTCCTTTCCAGTCCTGAAGAAGGGTCTTGGCCTGAAACATCAACTATTTATTCATTTCCACAGACAATGCCTGACCTGCTGAGTTACTCCAGCATTTTGTGTATGTTGTAAATGATAAGTTACTTTCGAAAAGTCTGCCTATCGAAAAACTTCACACATTGGAATTACGTATTAACTTCTTCCTTGACTTCAATAATCTTAGGATAATGAAAAACTAGAATATTGCTTTGAAGTTCATACTACTACAAATACAACAGCACAGGTATTTGTAATATAACTAGTCAGTGAACTTAAACATAGAAACAATATACTGTATGTCTAAATATAAATTATGCCATTGTAAAAGGAAAAACATAAAACTTCTTAAAATTATACTATGTTGGTATTATTGACTCAATTTTTGAAATAACTCAAGATGTTCCCAAGACATCTTGTCCAAATGCTGCAATCAAATGCAAAAAAACCCAAATCTGCTGAAGACAAGCAAAATAAAGTGGGGTGGGATGGGGAAGGGAGGTGGAGCCAAATAGGGAGGGAAGGGTGAATGTGGAGACAAAGACTGGAGTGTGATGAGTAGATACACAAAAGGCTTTAAGTGTTGGAATCTAATAAGGTAGTAACAAAAACTAGTCAAAGAAGAGTTGAGCAGATGAAGCAATAGGAGGGAGGGGATCCAGTGAATGAACTCAGTCGGTGGTCAGTGAATGGAACCAGGATGGAAAAGCGAAAAGGGAGTGGTGGAAGAGAGGGAAGGCATGGGACAGCTCAGGATATTTACTGCAGACACACCGCAGGTGCTCTGCAAACCAGTTGCCAAGTCTGTGCTTGGTCTTACCAATGCTGAGCTACATCAGGAGCATTAAATGCAGTAAACAAAGTTGGAAGAGGTGGATGCGGACCTTTCCCTCTTCAGAGACCCTGTTTTGGTCTCTGGATATTGTTGAGGGAGGTGGTGCAGGAATAGGTATTGGAAAGAACCAGGAATCAGGGAATGGTGAGTAGAAATGGTTGAACAAAGAGTGGTCCCCACATAAGTAGAAAGGGGTGGGCAGGGGAAGATGTAACGATGGGAGGCATTCTGCAATAGCTGGTGGAAACAAGGTTGATATGCTGGATGCAAATGTTATTTGGGTGAAAGATATAGTCCAGTGGGACAAAAGAGGTAGGTGCAGATGGAGGTCCAGGAAATGCGAGAGAGGGCTCCATTAAGCACAGAAGGGAAGCCATGTTTCCTGAAAAAGGAGGATATTTCAGATGCCCTGAAATGCAATGCTCCATCCTTCCAAGCAGATGTGGCAGTGAAGAGAAGCTGGAAGAAAGGGATGGCTTCTTAGAAAAGACAGGGCGAGGAAGAGGTGTTAGCAAGGTAGCTGTGGGTTCATAGTAAATGTCAGTGGATAGTTTGTCCCCTGCGGTGGAGACAGTGAGATCCACAAAAGGGAGAGAATCTCCAGAAATAGTTTATTTGAGGGCAGGGTGAAAATTAGTAGTAAAAATGATAAAATTAACAGGTTCTGAAGTAATGCAGGAAACCCAGCATCAAAGTAATGGAATCAGTTCGTGAACTGCCCACCAAAGATAAGTACCCCAGTTCTGCTGCAGATGGAAAGACATCTGCTGGGAATTGTGTCTTGATTTTATCTGCAACATTTTTCCTCAATACAGAGGAAAGCTGATCAGAATAAAAGCTGAGCAAAGTCAGAAAGTTTAACTTAATCATGTGTAAGGTATTTAGATCAGGTGTTGCAGTTTGGACAATTAAATGCAGTACTAGACAATGGGCACATCTAGCAATGCTATTAGCAAGTCTTAAAATATATGAAAAAGAATCTTTTGAATGAACACCTTTTAAAAGCTGCTTAAAAGAATGTATCCCTTCACAAGCTGTTAAATTGTGTTACTAATCTAATCACAGTAACTGTTAGCATTAACAATGCCCAAAAAGAAAATTTAAATAAAATAGGAGTCAGAAGACTGCAGATGTTGGAGACAACATTGAATTGTCCCAATCAGTCTCAATCCAAAGCATGGGCATTTCCTTCCTCCCCACAGATGCCGCTCAACCTGACAAATTCTCTAGCAAGGTTCCCTCTAATGTTTAGTAGTCAGTGTGCGCAAAAATCTTATGTTGTGCAAATTTTTTTCCTGTGACAAAAGTATGTGTGCACTGAATGCACACATGGGACAGTTTATGTAGGTTTACAAAATACTTGACATAAAACTGCACAGAATAACAACAAAATAACATACATATTTAAGTCACACACACAAAAAATGCCGGTGAACACATCAGGCCAGGCAGCATCTATAGGAAGAGGTACAGTCGATGTTTCAGGCCGAGACCCTTCGTCAGGACTAACTGAAAGAAGAGCTAGTAAGAGATTTGAAAGTGAGAGGGAGAGGGGGAGGGGGAGATCCGAAATGATAGGAGAAGACAGGAGGGGGAGGGATGGCGCTAAGAGCTGGAAAGTTGATTGGCAAAAGGGATACGAGCCTGAAGGTAGAGGATCATGGGACGGGAGGCCTAGGGAGAAAGAAAGGGGGGGGACCCCAGAGGATGGGCAAGAAGTTATAGTGAGAGGGACAGAGGGAGAAAAAATGAGGGAGAAAAGGGGGAAAAAAATCATAATAATGATAATAATAAATAAATAAGGGATGGGGTACGAAGGGGAGGAGGGGCATTAACGGAAGTTAGAGAAGTCAATGTTCATGCCATCAGGTTGGAGATATTTAATTTTTTATCATATTTAAGTCACACAGTTATTTTTTCTCTCTCCTGTCTTTGGCATTTACCCATTCTTTGTAAACTCTATCTCGACTAATAGAACTTCCATCCAATTGATAGCTTTTGATTCTCATTAACATATCCAAATGACATTCATCTAAACGGTTTCTCAGCTTGTTTTTGAGTTGATTCATTAGGCTAAAACCTCGCTCACAGTCCGCACTAGACGCAAGAAAAGTTCCCCCAGTGTCCATCAACTGTGCAAGGTCGCAAAACTGTTCATTTTGAAGTACAAATGCCACCACTTGAGAAAAGTTTGAAATCAGTTTGGATTTAATTTTTTCTTGCATGGAAAATTTGAAATCATTAAACTGTCTAACTATTACAATATCTTCAGCTAGAAAATCATGATATTTTAGACATGAGGCATTTAACTTGTTCATCGCCGAATGTGAAGTAACAATCTGCAATTGCGGAGAAATCAAAAGCTGACCATTCTTGCACCTCAACTTTGATTTTCTCTGAGTTTGATCGTTTTCGCTCTCGCTCATCTGCACTCAACCGTAACATGCGTAGCACTCCTGTAATGGGTAATGACGGGTTCTGTTGCCTGAGCTTTCGTACACCATCCAAATGCGATTTACTTGCCAAATAACGCTTCAAAAAGTCAAGTTTCCAAATATCATCCCACTTCTTTCTACTAGCAAATTTTCTAGCAACTTTCGCATCACGACAATACAAACAGATAAATCCAGTTTCCGAATCATACATAAATATTTCTCATAGCTGAACGTTCACGACCTCATGAGCTTTTGGTGTTAACAGTGTCTACTATTTTGTTAAGCCATTCAACTTTAAACAAATTTGCAGTTCTTTTCGCTTCACGCCCTTCACTTCTTTTGAATTCCACATAGTGAATCAATATTTTTTCCAATAAAAACTCAGTAAGCTATCTACAGGATTTGAAACAGATCATTGTAAACTTTACGATATGAACACTGTCCGCCAAACATGGCTGCTGCTGTGATGCAGCTGTACAAATAGGTGAGGTGACGTAAATTAGTGATGTGCATTGTGGTATTTGAAAAACTGACTAACTAGTTAACAGAAACAGTTAGCTAAGATTATTTTCAATAAGTGTAATTATTAACTACTACATTATTTTAGGTAACTAACCTTTTGTGCGCACATTAATTTCCTTTGTGCACTGGTTGAAAAACGTGTGCACACACGCGCACAGCTTGGAGGGAACTATGTTCTCCAGCACCTTTTTTTTTGCATTAAATATATTTTATACCAAAAACTCCTGAGAAATATAATACATGTCCAAATTAATGCTACATAAATGTATCACAAACCAAGTCAAAGCTGCTCTGAGCAATTTTTCCAATGTTCTGCAGAAGTTTACACAAAATGTAAAATATAATGCTTAACTCATGGAGATAAGATTGAAGTTTTAGTGAATACAATACAACCATTGTCATCCAGCATGTACTTCATTATATGAAGCACAACCCTTTGAATTGTTCCCAGGTACAAGGAAGATACCGAGGGAAACATTTGCAGCCTTTTAGCAAGCAAGTTTGACTACCTTGGTCTCATGAGTACTGCACTGCAGGTCTGTGATTGATACTTTTGAGTAACATCAATCAATAACTTAACACTAGCTAAAATAGCGTAAAGCAAAAGCCCAACTACGGATTCAACCAATGCCATGATAGTTCCCTTCATGTTATATAGAAGAAAGGCTTGCATTTATATAGGCTCTTTTATGCTCTTTACTATAGTGACAAATCTTCAAGTGCTTCACCAGCTGTAAAATAGGAACGTAATGGTGGCCACAAAAAGCAACACAATCACGATCAGATTATTTGCGTCTGTGTTGCTGTCTTGAGGGATAAATACTGACCAGGAGACTATAGGTTACTCCTGTGTTCCTCTTCACAATGTTCAAATCTAATCTCAGCAGTAGAGAGGGTCCTGATTTAACATTTCTTTTGAAAGGCATCATGTCTGACAATGCAGCAGTCTTGCAATATTACATTTTACTAGATTCTGTACACATCTCTCTTTAAGGGGCATTTTGAGCCAAGAACATTTAGGTTCAGAAGCGAGTGCTGCTGGTTATGCTACAGTCTATACAGAAATGCAACAAATTCCAAGCTGGTGAGACATAATAAGACTACAGCAAAGTCAGCCACTACTGTTAATTTTCATTTCAAACACTCAAGATAAAGCTCAACTTCAAAGCCTACAACAAGATTTTAATTGTTAATTATGTTCCGTTGTAGCATTCTTGACTATCAATCAGTATGTTCCAGTAACATGTCAGCCCAAGGCCAGGCACTTGAGCTCACTGTGCCAACACTTCAAAAACACTTTGAATGTTTCAACTGAATGGAATCCAAAGGCTCTGTAAAAGCGTGTGTTTCTCTTTAGTTGTAACATATAGATGCCATAAACGAACTGTAAATTTCAGTCTATTCGTTACTCTCCAGAGCATTGCTAACTAAATGTTAGCCTTGGTAGAGTGTAGGTTGTTAACACAGCCCGGTCAGGCATTAAATCTCACAAATGCAGGTAACGTCACAAGATTAAGCATTAACTTTCAGAGTACAAGAGAACGTTGAAACTCTAGAAGTACAGATTTCATCAAATGACTTTTGAGAATGCGATACTTAAATTGGGAAATTAAGCATATACTCTATCATTTAAATTTTTCTCCTATACGTCACAACTGGTGTTATTTCTCTCCTAAATTGTTCTCTGGGATAATTCCTTCAATATTTCTTTAACTTGTTAAAACAAAAAACCTCAAACTTGAAAACAGTTTTACTACAAACTTGGATAATATACTAATCAAAAGATTTGAAAATTTTAAACATATAGTGAAATATGGCAATTGTGTCATCATTTGCAACGTGCTGGGTCAGCCTACAAGTATCGCCATACCTTTGGCACCAATATAACATGCCCACAACTTACTAGCCCTAGCCTATACATCTTTTTGGCATGTGGGAGGAAACCGAGCCACGGAGGAAACCTGGAGGATTTACATTGCTCGGAAATTATTTACTATGCAAAAAGTAACTGCTTTTGAGACAGCGCAAATGTAAAAATAAAAGTCACAGCATGGTATCCAAACACTTGCTCAATTCAGCTCTAATGTCCATAGCTGACATAGATGAACTAACACACAAACCATAACAATTTTTGCCATATCTTCCCTCACATTTTCCACAAATTACTTTGCAAAAGACAAGTGGCCCTCTACCTTAGGACTTTTCCCATAGCTTGTAGCACCATCTTGTAATTCAATCCTGTTTTCTGCTGTCCAAGCAATGACCTGTCTTCACTATGGTCTAAATGATCTCCCACCATAGTAATTTCTCAGTCTTCAAACCTCCTTTGTCTCTTTACAACTCAAAACTAGTTAGACCACATTCACATCAGCAATGCGCTTTAAACAACCTTCATTTTCAGCCAATCAGACAGGAGGTGCCTGGATTTGGCATGAAAGGACAAGCAGTGCATTGATTTCATCAACAGCTCAGGCCATAAATCTAGGGAGTGTCTACGAAGAGAAGGAAAACTTCAGGCGTAATGCTCAAAACAGCTGCACAGAATTTAAAAGATAAAAGAGGCAGCAACCAGCTTCTGCATCAGCATGTTCCTCTCATCTCTACTGATAGTGTGATTAGACTTCCATTACTAGAATTTCTCACTCCCTCCTGACCAGTCATTTTCAGTCTTTTCTCAGCACAAGCATGTCTAAAACTAGAAGGTACAGGTTTAAGGTGAGAGGGTAAAGATTTAAAGGGGAAACAAGAGGCAATTTTTCCCAAACAGAGGATGGTGGATATTAAGAATGAGTTGCTGGAGAACTGTAGAAGTGGGTGTAGTTAAAATGTTCAAAAGACATTAGTGGATAGGAAAGGTACACAGCAGGGGTTACTATCCTGGGGTCCACAGACCCCTCAGTTAATGGCAAGGCTCCATGGCATAAAAGAGGTTAGGAGCCCTTGGTATACAGGGAGACAAGCATCTGCTGATGCAGGAATCTGGAGCAACAAGTAAGATACTGGAGGAACTCAACAGGTCAGGTAGCATCTGTAGAGGGAAACAGTCCATAAATTGGGCAGAAATACATCTGCACTGAAAGATGGATATAATACAAAAGGATGCGGAGAAGGGGTGGAACAAGAGCTAGCAAAGGATCATTGAATCCAGGTGAAGTGGTGGTGGGGGGGGGGAGGTTGGTGATAGGCAACTAGAGAAGAGGAGGGTGGACATCAAGACAAAGCTGGTTGGTGTCAGTTGGATGCAACAAAGGGCTGCAGATGATGAGAGGAATGTGGAGCATGTAATCAAGACGGGAACTGGGGATGGCAGATGGGAATCATGTAGGGGAGAGAATCTAAGGGGGGGATGAGTGAATATGGAATGAGTAAAGGAGGGGAAGAAATAGAATGAGTACTGGAAGAACAGGATGGATCAGGAAGAGAGTGAAATGGGACAAAGAGACAGAGACAGAGAGAGACACACACAGCGAGACAGAGAGAGAAAAGCCTACCCAAAAATGGGGAATCCAACGTTCATGCTACTGAGTTGCAGATGACCCAGTCAGAATGAAGTGCTATTCCTCCAGTTTGTGTTTAGCCTCACCCTGGTAGTGGAGGAGCCAAGGTCAGATGCCAGTGTAGAAATGAGAGAATTAAAAGAGCTAGCAATGTGGAGCACGAGATGACCAGTCTGTAAGGATATGGACCTTAGTCGACATAGATGAGTTGGGTTGAAGGGCCCTTTTCCAGCCTTGTAACTCTCTTTTACTTTCATTTCCTAGCTTTGAATCAAAAAAAGGTGAACAATTTTCTTTATTAATGTCAATCTGTTATGAGATGTACAAGCATAGCCTGAAGCATCTAAATTGGTAAAATGGTTTATTGTTATCACCTATACTGAGGTCAGTGAAAAACGTCTTGCATAACATTCATACATTGATCAGTGCGTTACAGTAGTACAAGGTGATATAATAACAGTACAAAACTGGCTGCATACAGAGAGATTGTATTTATCAGCCGTTTTCACCATCTTCTCTCTATTGCACATTGGGAACCTTGCACAAAAAGCCACAAGTTTAAAATGGATCACTTACTCATCCAGCCACTTTCACATTTTGAAATCAGGAGCAAACCTCTCATACACTGAAGAAAGGTTTCATTTTACATCAAACATTTTATCCACTTAAACTAAATTCAATTTGTTGAAAATTAGCTTTATTCTGAAAACAAAGAGTGATTCAGAAAAGTGACACCATGCACCAGTACACATACAGGGTATGACATCTAACTATCCCAAAATCTTTTCACCTGAAATTTCTTGGTTTGAATGTAAGCACACTATGGGTTGTTGTCTTCAGTGAAATTGCAACCCATACATGATAAAGGAATAAAGTGGCTAGACCATGATTTACAGACATATCTTCTATGCCAAATACCTTAAGCATGTTTAAAATTGAAGAGCCTAATACAACAGGCAAAATCTTCAGAATTGTTACCAGTCATTCTGCTACGGAAGTAATTAGTAAAATACTTCCATTCCATGGTACAAAGTGTAACTGCAGCTGAAAACTACTATATTTATTTGATCAATTTCTGAACCCATTCAGAGCCAAGGAGATGCTTTAAACAAAACTCAGTGACTTTTTGTTATAACAAGTCTGACTAGCAGTTTTTAAACTTGCAAGCAGATAAACGTAACACTGTGTTTACAGTAAATGCAGTTTGGTTTTATTTTTATTCTTTTTTCAAGCTGTGTCACATGCAAGACCGGTAATCATTGCTCCTTCCTAATTTCCCTCAAAAAGATAGTTGTGAGCCACCTTCAGAAAGGAAATTCATGAGTGAAAGTGCTTAAACTGGCAGTTTTTGATGAAAGTACGGAAAGCTTTAAAACTATTCCATAATGGAAGATTACTGATACCAAATCACATTCGTACAAGTTGGTCACAAATTGTCTTTTTCAGCAGGGTTCAATGAACAGCAATTCACAGTTGGAACCCAGAAGGTCATGCTCTCAAATTTGCACTCCTGATATCCAGTTGCAGGAAGTGAAAATTAATATTATACTGAAGAACGAACAGTCCACTAACCAACATTAAAATATCAAAATAATAGATAACAAGAAAATAGAAATGAAGGTATGAACACTTTTCTACCACGTATTGGGCTAAATTCCAAATACCTAACAACCTTACAATACAGATTTAAGACCAAATTCAAATTTCAATCATGCATGCAGCAATAAGTGATATAACACAAGAAGTGAAGTGGAACATAATAGTCACAGGTTTATAGCATCTGGAGTCAAG
Organism: Mobula hypostoma; assembly: GCF_963921235.1. Classification (NCBI taxonomy): domain Eukaryota; kingdom Metazoa; phylum Chordata; class Chondrichthyes; order Myliobatiformes; family Myliobatidae; genus Mobula; species Mobula hypostoma. The sequence goes on along the minus strand of NC_086107.1, from coordinate 35,160,447 downwards.
TTCAGCTTACACAACAGGCAATTTTGATAATTTAATCAGTTGCTCATGAGCTTGCGATCAATATTTCAAATGTGAATTCTCCAGTTATCACATTTACAGTGTGCATCATGTGAAAGTGTACATGTATTATATTATTAAGATTGTAAGAAAAAGGATAACTTCATTTAAAAGAAATTCTACTTTGAGTCACTGTCAGTGCCATTTTTGTGAAGAACAGAGTATGCATAGTATAATCATGCCAGGACATGCTCAAGCTCACATCTGTCTAGGCTATTTGACTAGACAGGTTGAAACGGCAACAGAATTTTTTTTGAAAAATGTAGTTCCTACAGAACCACGCATGAACTGGCTTCTTTCAGTCCCTTTCCCGTCAGTGTAAACAAGCCAACAGAAACTTGCTCTAAGCAGTACAGTGGTCTAAAGTTAAGGCAAATTGATACAAACCATGAAAGAGTAAAAATGAAATAAACATCACGATTGGCACAATACCCTTAAGTGTGCTACTTTCTAGTTATTGGAATTCTTTAGAGACTTGCAGGCAGTCCACCCAGTATGACTGGTTAGTAAAACGCCCTCCAACTCCAAAACCACCAATAAATACAAATCAGACTGAACTCCTCTACAACCAACTTTAGAACAAGATGCCCCTGTATGTGATCCAAGTGAATATAGGATCTGGGTGATACAGCACATTCTACCCATCATGTCTGTACTGGCTCTTGGAAAAGTCTTATTATTCTCACTACATTCCTTGGATCTGGCTCTACACTGTGGAATTATCTTCCACTCCCCAAATTTATCCAAGTTCTTCCAAAAGTGACATCAATCTTTTCCTCAAATGTCAGCAAAACAAAAGACCTGATCAATGATTTCAAAGGGAGAGGCAGTGCACATTTTCCTGTTTACATCAACAGTTCTGAGATCAAGAGGGTTTGAGAGCTTCAAGTTGTTTGGACATTATCACCAAAAGTCTGTCCTGGTCCAACCACATAGACACCACTGCCAAAAGAAAAACTCGCCAGTGCTTCTACTTCCTGAGCAGTCTAAAGAAATATGGTATGTCACCTTTGAATCTTACCAGATGCACCATGGAAAGCATCTTATCAGAATGCATCAGGCCTTAGCATGAAAACTGCTCCACCCATATCCACACAAAACTGCAGACAGTTGTGAACACTGCTCAGTACATCACAGAAACCAGCCTCCCTTCCGTGAACTCTGTCTTCAGTTCTTGACGCCTCCTTAAAACAGCCAGTATAATCAACAATCCTCCCCTCTGCACATTCTCTCTTCTCATGCTTCCCATTAGGCATTTGAATACAAAAGCCTGAAAGCACATACCACCAAACACAAGGACAGCAATTATCTAGTTTTATAAATGGTACTGTACTGGTTCCCCAGTACAATAAGATAGGTTCTTGACCTCACAATCGACCTCATTGTGACCTTGCACCTATTGTCTACTTGTACTGCACTTTTTCTATGACTGCAATCCTATATTCCACAATTCTCTTGTTATTTTACCTTGGACTACATTAAATGTACTGCTTTGTATGAACAGTCCGTAAAACAAGTCTTTCCACTGTACTTCGGTACCTGTGACAATTACAAAACAATTTACCAATTATTTACAAAGTTACCATTGAATCTTCTTGTTAAGTTGGTTACTTGAAATCTGTATTCTCTAATGAAAATATTCAAAACATCATTTATGATTTAGGGCAACTTCATCTGAAACACAGGAGATTCTGCCCATGCTGAAAATCTTGAGCAAAACACACACAATGCTGGAGGAACGCAATAGGTCAGGCAGCATTTATGATCAGGAATACAGTCGACGTTTCAGGCCAAGACCCTTCATCAGAATTTGAAAGCCAGAATTAGAAGGTAGGCAAGGGGAAGGAGTACAAGCTGGCAGCATCATCTAACTTCTCTGTTCCAAGGCAGACAACATTATCTCCAAGATCCCAAGAAGAAAATTTGAGGTCCTCAGCTTTATATTATTGTCACTAATCTCTTCTACATGTGCAAGAGCTGTGGCATCATTTCTGATGTTTGCCTCAATTGAGTTACTCAAATCTAAAGAGCCAACTCTGTGCCTATTATTCCTCAGTATTTTTTAAACTGTTGAGTATAATTCCATTGCTTTTGCACTCAGTGCCATCAATTATACAGCCTTTTGATTGTATATACCCTTCTCAAATCCTCCCAACTCTCTCCTTTCTTGCAGTTAAAACTCATAATATTGTCATTTTTTTGTATTGTTTAATTTTGTAATTTATAGTACATTTAAGATTTTGCACTCTACTGCTGCGGTAAAACAACAAATTTCACACCGTGATAATAAATCTGATTCTGAACAGGCATAATCTTTCTCCTTTCATCCTTCCAAATTTATTAATTCATATTCCTCTGCATTACATTTCCTCTACTACATATTTGTTCATTTCTGTCACTATCCTCAATACTTATTACATTTCAGAACCTCAGGCCTGTACATTTTAATTTTTTGCATAAATGAACCAATTGTGCACCCACATCAGTGAAGATCAAGTTTTTAAAAATTTGCTTACCATTTGGAAATTCAGTGTGAAGCATATGACTCACATGAACATTACGCCAAAACTCAATTTGAGAAATCTAATTTCTTTTTAATCTGGTAATAATATCATTTTTTTTTTCATTACCCTGGTGTTGGGTAAGCAGCCTTGTTGGGTGACTGACCTTTCAGCGAGGGAGCAATTAGGGAACAGTGACCAGAACTCCTGAAGTTTTAAGATAGCTACAGATAACGATAAACATAAACCTCGCGAGACAGTATTTAATTGGAGCAAGGCAAATTATGAGAGCATAAGGAACTAGAAAGATTAATTGGGAACAGCTGTTTTTGAGCAAGTCTTCATTTGACACGTGGAGGGATTTTTAAAGACCAACTGCACAGCGCACAGGTCAGGCGGTTTGGTTCTATATGCTGATAATGGGAAAAGGGGTTGTAATACTGTGTATGTGGTAAGGTCTATGCAAACAGTGTTATCAACAATGGAAGAATGGTCTTTGGACTGGTTTTTTTAACTTTTCTGTTTCTAAGTCAAGATATATGGTTTTTACTCAGAAACATAGGTTGGTATTCACTTTACTCTGTATGGTTGTTTGCTATCTAGGGTTCCCATGTTTACATAATTGGGGCTATAGCCGGATGTGAGACTTACTTGGAGAACACACAGTTTTTGGAGAATAAATGTAAGCAGGTCATTAACTTTATGTGCTGTGTGGCTGGGTATGACTGGGGAGCTCTAAGGGGTATTTACTGACAATTAGTCATGCTTTAATAAGTTTGTTCAATTTTATATAGGTTAGGTGTTCTACAGGCCAGTGAACTTAGAATCTGTAATGGAGCATTCTGGACCACACCAAGAGATGCACTGGGACTTGAACTAGGCGAAATACCTCTCGACTTGCTGAAAGAAAAATTGAGCCTTGCATTCTGTAGTAGGGTGGGGGATATCCCATTTGATGAATTCAGTCTTAATGGATTGTTGGGAATATACTAGCAGAGTTGCTAAACGTTTTGGGCAGATAATTAGGGAATACGTGCAGGAGTGTGATCTTGGGGATTTGCAGATTAGTCAAACTGTGGCTGGGCCAGGGATTCCATCCTGGAAATCTCCAGATGTGGGTTTAGATTTGATGTTACTGGGGGATAGGCAGGGTCTTGTGGGTGGTGAGAGGGTTTCTGGTCATTTACAGCAGCAGTATTTTTCCTTTTAGCCTATTTTTACAGACAGTTCTAAGAAACCAGTTAGAAAGCAGATAGGCTCAGGAATATTTACCCCCTGGTTTAATGTTGAGATGGGGAAAAGGCTGACAGATGGGTTGTCTGTCTATACAGCAGAATTTATGGCCATTATCATTAGCATGCAATGGGGTGAACAAGTTATGCCAAATAGAGTCGTGATCTGCTCAGATTTTGCCTCGGTACTGCAGAGTTTGGAATTTAAGCATTCAAGAAGACCTGATCTGTTGATAGAAGTGTATTATAATTTATATGTTCTGGAGAGTGTGGAATAGTAGTATAGTTTTGTTAGGTAGCTGTATATGTAGGTGTTTCAGGTAAAGAAAGGGAATATGATATAGCAACACAAGCACTTACTAAGTTGGAGGTAGATATTACAGTCAATATGGGAAAGTATGAAGTCAAATCTTGTGTTAGGTTGGCTGGGATTGGAAAATGGCAGAAATTTTGGGATAGTAGTGGGACAGGGAAGTGGTAGCTCCTTGAATGTGACTACACAGGTTGATGGGGTATTTAGGAAGGCATATAGCATGCTTGTCTTTATTAGTCGAAGCATTCAGTTCAATTGTCAGGAAGTTATGTTGCAGCTTTATAGAATTTTAGTTTGGTCACATCTGGAGTATTGCATACAGTTCTGGTTGCCTGATTACAGGAAAGATGTTGAAGTTTTAGAGAGGTGCAGATGAGGTTTACCAGGATAGTGCCTGGATTAGAGGATATAAGCTATAACAAAAGGTTGGACAAACTTGGGGTTTTACGTGGAGCAGCAGAGGTTGAAGAGAGATCTGACAGAGGTTTAAAAGATTTTGAGAAGCATAGAGTAGACAAGCAGAATCTTTTCCCCCAAGAGATATCTAATACCAGGGGGCACACTTTTAAGGTGAAAGGGGGCAAGTTCAAAGAAGTGGGGGAGAGAGCAGAAGAGTTTATTTTAAACAGAGTGGCAGGTGCTTGGAATGCACTGCCTGGGATCTTAGTAGAGACAGAAACATTGGCGATTTTACAAAATATTTAGATTAGCACATGAATGTGAGGGAAATAGACAGAAATGGACATTGTGTAGGCAGAAGGGATTTGTTTAGTTGGTTATTTGACTAGTAATTTAGCTGGTTTGGCACAACACTGTGGGCTGAAGGGATTGTTCCTGCTCTATGGTCTATTTATTAGCCTATAATAGATCACACCAAAGCTACATCAGCGAACAGCAGAAAACTGCATAATTTGGCTAAGTTTTCCAGAAAACCTCCATTCCCTAGCGAAATCTTTCAGCACAACACTCTTATTCCCTTATCCCTTGTATTCTCCATAGTCTAGCCTCCCCTTAAGTGCATCTTTATTATTTTTCCTGTGGTAAATTCCATCTTCTTACTTCAATGAGCCGTAGAGGATTTGTTAATGTATTTCCTTCTGGATTTTTTGGTCACTATCTTATAATGACAGCCTCTATTTGCACATTTATGTTCTTTCCCACATGTGGAAACCATCACTGTATTCTATCTATCAAAACCTTTGATCATTCCTCAGCCATCTTTTCTCACTTTCTTTATCCTTTCTTAATACTGTATGCTCTTATTTCTAGCATCAGCCTCGTATACTTTCTCTGCTCTTTTTTCAATGACTCAAAAATGTGTGCAGTACTATGCAAGTTGCAAACATTTTTAGCAATAAAATTATTTTTCAGTTCTTTCTTTCAAGAAATAAATCCTAATACTCAAGATTTTTTTTGCTTTTATAGCCTTAGTACTTTTCAATACCACTTCTCACCTCCTTCCACTGGTAACTCTTTCCTTGCACTTTTAGCTTTGTCCTGAAGCTCACAAGTGATCCTTTCAGTCTCCCCATTTCTGCATTCGCTAGACCGTATTCATCAACTTTGTGGTAATGCCTCTGTTATATCTTCCTCGGATTCTTTTCAAATGCATGGATGCAATTCATCTAAACTAGTTATTTCATCTACTGAATTTGGTTAGGTAGTTAATAGCTCCTTCTATTTCAAATACATCACATCCACCCATTAAATACGAAGCAAAATAATGGCCTAATGTTTTCGCCATCTCCCTATTACATATGCTAGAAGAGTACAGTAGTTACCCACGTCATAGTGTGTGGCTTAAATTTGGGAAGACACCACACATTATCACCTTCATTAAAATCAACATCAGTAATGTGTAGTTTTGACCAGAAAACATTTAACCCAGAAGGCAACTTCCAAAATATTTTACCCTCACTAAGCACTGCAATTCCCATCTCCATATGAAGGCACTATGATAGGGCAATCCTTCTATATAACCAGCACAAAATGTTGTGGAGCAAGTACTAAAATATTCAACAGTGCACCACAGAGTGGGAAGGATTTTCTACTAAGTATAAAAATGGTACTCAAATTATCAAAACTATCTGAAGAATAATCAGATCTGACTTACTATTACTGAAAGTTACTGGCTTCCAGTGAAGCCCAAGAACTGTACTGATTTGATTTCTTAAGTTGCATGAATGTAAAAAGGCATCAGGTTAAATGAACATGCTGCAGAAAATGTGCTGACCAACTGAAATTGATCTAAACCAATGATTTCTCATCAGTGACACCAAATGTAAAACTTGGAGGTGTGTTTTGTTTTACAAGAGTCTACATACAGTTACTGGGGAAAGCAGAAAAAGAATAAAGTAACCAGCAAATATTTATCCTTGGTGGGAAACATGCATGCTCGGTTCATCAATGTGTCAGGAAAAGGACTAGACATAGGAGTGATTAATCATGTGGTGGAGTAAGAGCTACCTAGGGAAAGTTTCATGACTACGATGAGTTCCAGTTAATTGGGACACATCAGTACTGGTACACTTTGGCCCAATTAAGCAGCTGCCACAATTAGTCGAAGTTTCATAGAAATAGTTTTTTTAAAAAATCTATCATTTAACGGAGTAAAAAATTATGTATTTAAATGAAATAGAGAACTAGAACACTACCACTATTTTTAATACTATAAAACTATTATTTCCTAATTGTTATTCACAGAGGAATTCATACAGTGTATGGTGCTATGTTCTTTTGATTGATTGTAAATGAACAAAATCAGCATATACATAGAGTAATGGTCTGCCTTCATTGCCTTTCTGCATGAAGTTGTGTCAAAAACACTGCTTTTTAATTCACTGTCAGTCAGCCCAAATGAAAAACATAAAACAAGATTATGTAGCTGGCACTATTGAAAATATATTCGCTTTAAGTGCTGCGTAGTTTCTAACGGCCACACAAGTGACACTAGTTCGAAAGTGTTGCATCCTCGATCTTCATTTCAATGCAACATTCAAGATGACTGTTGATACCTTCAAATTCTTCTTAGTTGCTTACTTCCTGAAGTAGTGAAATAGTTTCGTTTTCACTCACTATTTCTCCAAGCCTGAATGCTTGAAACCACAGTGGGTAAAACAGATCTGAATTGTCCTGCTGCTTATTTCTCACCATCAGTGACAAAAATCACTGCTTTTTGAACACACAAACTGACACTATTGAAAAACTGTAAGCATGGTGATGTGCACATGACTGACACTAGTTAGAAACTGTTTGGCACCAGTCTCCTGTGCTAATTAAGCAGCACAGCATCCCAAATGAATGAAGGAAATCCCAGCTACTTTCTTGATTAGCTTTTGTTCTTTAAGAATTGTCCCATATAAGAGGTTGCCCTGATTAACTGGAATCCACTGAACACAAAAAGGTGTGGGTGACCAAACCAAATGCAAATTATATCACAACAAGAAACAATAATTCATAGATGGTCAAAAGGACATATGCTGTACAATGAAACATTTAATTTGTTGCTTAAGAAATCCTTCATTGGAAATAAAAAGTGTCAGATCCTCAGGTCTAAACATTTGCTGCAATGCCACTAACACATGTATATGCCTGGACTTGTTAGCCTTTGGCTAGCTGTTTCTCAAAGCACTCATGCAAACATGTGGCTCTTTGATAGCCATGTTATCAAGATGATCAGCTTTGGATATTTTAAAAAAATCTTTGGCCTTTCATCTTTTCATCTTCAGTAACAAGGAGAAAAAAATCAAGGCATGTTCAGGAAGTCTGCATCGCAAGATAGAAACTAACAAAACATGTAAAGTCACCAAATGGAAATGATTAAAATATATCAGTTTTAACATACATACAAGGAGCGAGGCTGGGACGAGAGGCTGGAGGTGGAAGAAGCAGGATTGGGACTTTCACAGAAGACAGTTCTAGACCAACAGTTGATGACAATCAATTACACATCTGAAATCCTGCTAGTAGATGCTACATTACAAACTGGAGTACAAAATGCCAAAAGTAGTTTGAACAAATGGGATCACAAAACCCATGAAACAGCAATGCCAGGTGTATTTACATTAGAATACAAGGATCTGGTACATTTCTTGCTCTTTCAGGGAACTCTTCCGAGTCAGGGACAGAATTCACACAAATGAGAGAACTGATTAGAGGAAGTTGCCATGGATTTGTTAAAAGGAAAATCATGTCACTTGCTATAGTCTTCTGAAGACTCTTGAACTTTGTATCTGGCTGGAGGTCTGTGACTAGTAGTGTGAACTAGCAATTTTATAATCTCCTGAAGGATTCAGTGCATCTGACTCTCGAGAATAAAGGTACAGCCATCGCTGGAGCGGACTTCAGGCCAGATTAAACTGCCAAGGCCAAAGAGCAGAAAACAAACTGATGTTCAGCCTCACTACGCTGTGCTGATTAAAAGAGTTGAGGCTTGAGAGTGGAAAACAGATTGGTGTTCAGCCCACTTCTCCATGTCAGCCAAGATCCCCAACCTGAACCCATCCCATTTGCCTGCTTTTGACCCATCTCTTTTCGCTACTACCATCAGGCAGGAGGTGCAGAAGTCTCGGACATTTTGGTTCTAAACCCTGAACCAATCAAGTCCTGAGAGTGCATGACCTGAAAGTTGCCAATTCCTTTCCTCTCGCAGATGCAGACTGTTTCTCGCTCTAGGTTCTACCACATTCAATCTCAGCTCTCCGAGAACCTTTAGTGTTCCATTTGTTAGCCTGGTAATGTTAAAGTCAGCTTGCTCCAAGTACATAATTAAATATTTTGAAGTTTGAAACTATTGTATAGTAAGATTTTATCATAATTGTCAGCCTATTTTCTTCCTAGTTTCAAATAGAGAAATCCACTGTATTTGTAACATCGCATGCATTTATATTAAGGCTTCATTAAAAATATGCAAAATTAGTGTCCTAATCAACCTCCCCATGGAAATAATAAAGGAATGTCCCATGTAGCTAGACAGATTTTTATTTTGCTTTTCCCCCTATTCTCTCCTCATTGCATTCAGTCTCCACTGATACATGATGCCCGTTCTTAGCTGTCTACCTCACAATTTAAAAGCATAACAAATGGGCATACAACATGTGAGGGCATATCTTTTTTAACATTTTGGATTAAGTGATAGCACAGTATACTCCAAACAAGTACACTTTCAAAAAGGGTAGAGAGCTGATTAAAAAAAAGATTCAGAAAGCAATGATGAACTTTCAAATTACTGGTATTAATTTTGAAAGTATAATTAATGAGAACCACTGTGTTAAGGTTCTATGTATCTGGCAAACATATTAGAATTTGATATGACTATGATCTGCAAAAGAGACAAACTTGTTTCTCGAGAGGAAGGAAGCTGAATGCAGTCACGCAAAGCTCCCAAATTATTTCTGAATAAACTGGATGCTCATTTATAATCATGACAATGTGCATATCTTAGTGCTTTTCAGTTAACTTTTAACTTAAATTTTGAGGAAAATATTTATATTCTATTCCAATTCCCCAGTGCAAATTTTTAATTTATCTTTTTCTATAGCATAGGAGCTTTGAACTGCTAGCTACTCACCTTTCTGAGCAAGGCAGCACCTCTTGTTTCTTTAGCAAGATTCAGGCCATGTGACAAAGGATAATTGCCAGGTTTGAGTGGCCAATGGCTAATAAATTGTAGACGACAAAACCATTACCGGTTGTGACATATGGAAGCAGAGTTTAAGAATCGATGGCATATTTGACCCTGCTGTCAAAATTGAAAGTTAGAGAAAAAATAGACTTGGACCTGAAATGTTAATTCCGTTGAACTTCCTGCAGATGCTATCCACCTTGTTTCCAGCCTTTATTAATTGCTTTGCATTAAAAACTAGCAGTGACAGCATCTCACAAAAGGACGGAAAACTATGACAAGGGTAACACCAGTGGTGAGGACTACACAAGGTAAGGTTAAGGTAGATAAATGATCGCTTTCAGGACTGTTTTGAACTGGTGGACTGCACCCCACTCAGGAATTCATCTTCAGATCCAAATGAATATGCTACAGTCTAGAGAGACTTCATCAGGACCTGTGTGTATGAACATGTGCCTCTGAGAACATATCCAAAGCAGAAGCCCTGACTGAACCAGGAGACTCGTAGTTTGCTGAGGACTATATCTGTGATGTTCAAGACTGGCAATCCTGAATGCTTAAAGAGGATCAGAAATGAGCTTTGGGAGGCTATTATGAGTATGAAAATGCAATTCCACATGAATTCAGACACACAACTGGATGAATGACAGCTGTGGCAGGCTTTGCATGTCATCACAATTAATAAGGCAAAAACTAACAGCATAAATGGCAATGATACTTTGCACTTCAATGAGATCAACACACTTGATGCACACTTTGATGATAGGAAGAATAAACCTACATCTGTGTGAATACCCAAAGTATCTGGCGACCCTGTGACCTCTGTCTTGGGAGTCTGACATCAGAACATTCTTCAAGAGGGTAAACACTTGCAAAGCAACAGGCCTTGAAACTGTATCTAGTAGGGTACTGAAAACCCATGTGCACAACTGGCTAGAGTGTTCAAGGACATCTTCAACCTCCACTGCTGCAATCAGAGGTCCCCACCTGCTTCAAAAAGGCATCGATCGTACCAGTTCCCAAAAAGAGCAGGGTGAACTTCCTCAATGACTATTGCCCAGTCGCACTCATCTGCTGTGAAGTGCTTTAAGAGATCGGTCATGGTTAGAATTAACCCCTCCCTAAGCAATGACCAGGATGCACTGCAACTTGCCTACCACTGCAAGTCTACAGCCTGGCTCTTCACTGGACCTCGGACCACCTGGACAACAGCAATACACATGTAAGGCTGCTGTTTATCAATTACAGTTCAGCATTCAACACCATCACCCCCTCGCTATTCATCAACAAGCTTCAAAACCAGCATCTCTGTACTTCCCCTGCAAATGGATCCTTGACTTCCTCATCATGAGACCAAAATCAGTGCAGACTGGTAATAACATTCCCTCCTTGGTGACAATCAACACAGGCACACTCAAGGATGTGCTTAGCCCACTACTCTACTACCTACATGCACGTCTGTGTGGCTAGTAACAGCTCAAAATCCCATCTTTAAATTTGCCAATAACACCACTGTTTGGCAGGATCTCTAACAGCAATGAACTGGTAGACAGAAGTGAGAAAGATTGGCTGGTTGAGTGGTGTTGCAACAAAAAGACCAAGGAACTGATTGTGAGCTTCAGGAAGGGGAAGCTGGGAGACCACACACCAGTCCTTATTAAGGGGTCAGCGGTGGAAAGGGTGAGCAGTTTCAGGTTTCTGGGCATCAACATCAGAGGATCTATAATGGGCTCAACATATCCATGCAGTCATGAAGGCAGCACACCAGTGGCTACATTTCATTGGGTGTTTCGGGAGATTTACTAGTTCACTAAGACTCCAGCAAATTTCTACAGCTGTACCATGACTAAGGAGCTGGTGGTAGACCTGAGGAGAGCTAAGGTACCAGTGACCCCTGTTTCCATCCAGGGGGACAGTGTGGACATGGTGGAGGATTACAAATACCTGGGGATACGAAGTGACAATAAACTGGACTGGTCTAAGAATACTGAGGCTGTCTATAAGAAGGGTCAGAGCCGCCCCTATTTCCTGAGGAGATTGAGGTCCTTTAACATCTGCCGGACGATGCTGAGGATGTTCTACGAGTCTGTGGTGGCCAGTGCTATCATGTTTGCTGTTGTGTGCTGGGGCAGCAGGCTGAGGGTAGCAGACACCAACAGCATCAACAAACTCATTCGTAAAGCCAGTGATGTTGTAGGAATGGAACTGGATTCTCTCATGGTGGTGTCTGAAAAGAGGATGCTGTCTAAGTTGCATGCTATCTTGGTCAATGTCTCCCATCCACTACATAATGTACTGGGTGGGCACAGGAGTACATTCAGCCAGAGACTCATCCCACCGAGATGCAGCACTGAGCGTCATGGGAAGTCATTCCTGCCTGTGGCCATCAAGCTTTACAACTCCTCCCTTGGAGGGTCAGACACCCGGAGCCGATAGGCTGGTCCTGGACTTATTTCATAACTTACTGGCATAATTTACATATTACATATTACTATTTAACTATTTATGGTTCTATTACTGGTGCAACTGTAACGAAAACCAATTTCCCCTGGGATCAATAAAATATGACTATGACTATGGGGAGCATTTTGACTGGCTTCATCACTGCCTGATACGAGAGTTCAATAGGCAGGAGTGAAAGAAGCCAGCTCCATCATGGGCACAACCTTCCTCACTATCGAGGGCATTCTTTCATTAAGGACCCACATCATCTGCAACATGCCCTTTTCTTATTATTAACACTACAGCAGAAGTAAAGCACCCTGAAGACCTACATTCAATGGTTTTGGAACAGCTTCTTCCTCTTCACCAGATTTTTGAATGGTACATGAACACTAACCCACTATTCCTCTTATGCACTATATTTTTGTAATTTTATGTCTTGCAATGTACTGCTGCTGCAAATAAACAAGTTTCATGGCATATCAGTGATAATAAATCTGAATCTGTTATAAAAGGCCTTAACATGACTACTTGGAGCAGTTGATATGGATGGTGCTCCAAGGTATCGGATGATCAGTCTAAAGTGGACTCTACAAATACAAATGAGAGATACAATGAAGAATTATTCGGAGCTGGAAAACGATGGATTTTCCTAGTGAACCCAAATCTCCAGTTGGGACATATGGAAACAGCCTTTTAGGAAGAGAAAAGATAGCTTGCACGTAATGTACAATACTGTAAATTGGTTTTGAGGTTAAGTGATAATACTGCAATCTATGTGCACCTGATACTCCCCCACCTTCATCAAGAACAAAGAGTGGGTGAAGACATTATGCAGAGAAAGCAAACTGACATTCCAGACATTGGTTAATATATTTATCTGATACTAGTTGGGATGCGTATATGCCTGAGAGGTTATATCTTTGCCAAGGACAACAATCGAACCTACTTACGATATTTAGAGCATCAAAAATATGATGTTACAAGTCACTTGTACAAAGAACAAAATTCTCAAAAGAACTGCATTTAAAAATGTTTAGGTACCTAAACTACTGTGACATGATTGTGTACCTTCAATATTGATATTTTGATATGTGCTTTGTTAGTAATGGTGAACACTCCCATTTTTGACTGGGGAAGGATAAAAATCATGTGTCAAGTCTGATATAAAAAAAAATCCAGAAGTTAAAAAGAGCATTACATCAGGATTTGGAGATTTCATTAAGTTAGAACAAAATAATCTTTTCACCAAACTTACAGAATCCTTGTGACCTCAATACCAGTAAAAATAAATACGCCCACTGGTATTCTGCTTGCTTTGGCAAATTATCTTTGCGTGTCAGAAATCCCTGGAATACTTCAACACAAGGCTCTTGTAAACAAAAAAAAATCAAGCATTTCCAATGCACTCAAAGCTAAAATGGCCAGAAATGAAAGCTACTACAAAAACTGAGAATACCAGTTAAATGTTATATTTTGAAAGAGCTATTGTTGGCTGTAAAGTTGGCAGAAGGTAGTCTTTAACAGGAAATGAGTTCAATTCTTGAAGTTTAACCTATCACAGACTAACAGTGGTTCCCATTGTGCAGCTTAACTTACCAATTTAGTGACTCAAGCCTTACACCAATTGTTGCATGCTTGAGCTGATCATATGTGCTCTGTGCAGCCAGCCTGGCTTCGACTCTGAAAACTAGGAGGGACCTTGTCCACAAACCTAAGCCAACAGCCCACTATTCACAAAGCCCCTCTGTTCTCAAACTGCAAAGATCTCAAAAGGAACCAGATTCCAACTCAAACCTTCAATATTATCCAGACAACTGTATTTAAAAATACATTGAAAATATTGGCACAAAAATAACTCTCAAGCCTAGTTTCATAGATTAACATTACTGATACCATTTCTAAATTTCTTTTAAAACTCAAAACAATGCTCTAAGGACACAGAACATGTGACAGGGAAGTCAATGGGAAGAAGAATCCAAACAGATGGTTAACCAGTGACTGAAATCAAGACAAAATCAAGGACAATACTCAAAAATATTTACTGACGTCCTGATAAAGTTAACACCAATTAAGATTGTGTTGCTGCATCTTGTAACTAGGACTAGAATTACATGTAGAAAAAGAGGTTACCACTGCAACATTTCAGGAAAACATGTAAACAAGGTACACTGGAAATTAGCTCTTCAAGATCTCTGAAGGTGCAGATCATGGAAAAGTAAATAAAAAATATGGTCCGATAAATGGAGATTATCCTGGAATACATTAGCAATCAATCTGAAAGGCAACCAGAGCCATACAATGGCAACAATTCCAAATATCTGTAAATGTCAAATACTCCTCAAAAATTCTTGTACAAATAGCTTAGCACATTACATTCAACTCAATTTAAGATGGCCCTCAAAATATTGTTAATAAATTCCTTTATATAAAATTGGGACAAAAAAGATGTCAATTGCTTCAAAATAGCATAAAATGCCATAAAAGGGTGTTTAAACAAATAATTTGAAGCTGCTTTCCAGTATTCATCTGATAACTTCAGAAGTCATACATTAATTGCACACAATTCATTTCCAGTACAGCCAACATTTTTACCAGAATATTTGATCCTCCCATTGCTCAGAACACAAAACGACTCTTCTCTTCTTTTGTTAGAGTTATGGAATGCTTTACCTATAAAAGCAGAATCTGTTTGTCTGATCTGAATGACAGCATCTTTAACAATGCCACAGTTTCAGTACTACACCTTGAGTACAAGACATAAACCTGCAACGTTTTGATATCAATGACAATGTGACAACTATGCCAGGGTTATCTGTTTATACTTCTGAGCTTCATTCGCAGCTTTGGTTGACCAAAAAAAAAATTGAACAGTCCCAACCCGGGGCTCCAGGCCAAGTTCGCAAAGTTGACTAGGTAATAGTGAGGTAGAGGGTGAGGGTGATGGTGAAGAGTTGAATATTAAAATGTATTGTGACCACTAGTAAACCATAGACACAGACTCTGGGATCTTTGTTGCTTGTTAAATGCATTTGCAATCTATTTAAGTTTAGAAGTGTCACAAAAATTGATAGCATCGTTGATAGTGAGGTTTATTTGTAGGGTACAGGACGATGCTGATCAGATGGTTAAGATGAGCAGAACAACAGCAAATGGATAAGGGTGGGGGACACACAATGAATGGCAATGCCATAAGCAATGTTGAGGAACAGAAGGACCATGGTGCCCAAACTGAAGGAGCCCTGAAGGTGCAGGCAGATACAGTTGATGAGGGATACTTGCCTTCATACAAAAGCACGGAAGTTATGATCCAACTTTGCAAAATGGCACACTATATAGAGGCCATGATTCAAATGGAAAGGGTAAAGAAGAGATTCAATAGGACGCTGACCAATCTGCAATGTTCCATTACAAGGGAGACTGGATAAGCTGGTTTTGTTTCCTTTGGAGTGGAGGAAAGGTGTGCGTTCTTTATGACTGTGTCAATATGTTGGGCCCAGGACTGATTTTCCAAGACATGGACATCCAGGAAGTTAAAGCTGCTCACCCTTTTCACTGCTGACCTCTCAATGAATCTCCCAATTCCCCTTCCTGAAGCCTAAAATTATTTCCTTGGTCTAGCTGACATCGAGTCCAACAGGATTCTCTAAGAAATCATCTGAAAACCTGTATAGTTTACCTTTCAGCGAAAAGCAAACGCACTGTGGCCACCTCAGAGGCACCTGATTAAAGAAACAGGACTCAGACCTATAACCATTCTGGGCTATATATCCCCAAACCACTTGGGGAACATTGCCAATCTGCTGAATCCAAAGGTACTTCAATCACAACTCATTTGCCCAAAATTCCTTCAGGAGCAATTTACCAGATCCACAATTGCAATCGCTTGATTCAATGCTCCAAGCCGTGATTCTGACGTTAGTTTCCTTAAAAAAAAAATTCCATCATTTTGAAAAGAAAATGAAAGGAACTGCAGATGCTAGAAATCAGACACAAAAACTGCTGGCAGTGCCCAGAGTCCAAGAAAATACCCCGAGGGAAAAGAAGACTCAGGGCACTGTTTTGTCCACATCCTCTATAGAAGCTGCCCTGCCTGATAAACATTTCCTGCATTTTCTGTTTTTGGTTCAAAAATATTTTCCATTTGTCATTTCAAAAATTATCCCTACCTTTGCTTCCTTTTGCTATTCTGCATTCTCTTCTTTTGAATATTTACAGAATAGTAATAGGTTGTATCAGTGCCAGACTACTCAGAAAAATGGACAGTGAGTGATATGGGAAAAAAAAATTTAATTTTTAATCACACCAAGTTTTCTCAGAAGAATTTTAAGAAAATACTTACATAAGTTGGAGTAGGAAAATTCTACTATATAAACACGTACTTAGTTGTAAACAAAATGTTATGCAGCTCTCATTTTTTTTATTAGGTATTTTTAATTACTGGAGCTTAAATAGGTAACTGCCACACAACTTAAAGATTCACAAGGAATTAATTTCTTGATGCTCAAATTCAGCTTCTAGTTATTTTGAACAGTGTTATAAAAGCATTTTTAATTCAGGCAAGCACAAGTTAAATATCAGATATTTTTTATTTACAAAGATGTTCTGGATTACAAGGCACCAGTTTGCATAAAGATGTTATTCACCCCCGGAGGTGCCAACAACCCCTTTGCTGCGTAAAGTTT
Source organism: Mobula hypostoma (assembly GCF_963921235.1). Lineage (NCBI taxonomy): Eukaryota > Metazoa > Chordata > Chondrichthyes > Myliobatiformes > Myliobatidae > Mobula > Mobula hypostoma. The sequence goes on along the minus strand of NC_086107.1, from coordinate 35,143,594 downwards.
GGGCAGGTGTTCTGCAATGAGCCATTGCAACTTTAACTTTTAAGGAGCGAGAACAACACATTTGATGGTTTTGTGAGCAATAAACAAACTACCGAAGTAACTGAGTGGATCATGGGCTGGGTGAGGGGAGGAACAGGTTTGGATTGTGCATCAGGACTAAGAGTGAAGGGGCTAGCCATCCAATATAAAGTGTGGAGGGGGAAGGGCTGCTGGGTCAGCAATGGAATGGCGGAGGCCAGGAGGACCAACTAGGGGTAAAGCCTGACAAGAAGTGGTTTTCTCTTTTCCAGTCTTTTCACCGGAGACAACAGCTCTGGTTCTCATTCTGGTTTTTTTTTTCCTACTTCCAGTACTTTTTTCTATTTCAATAGCCACTTCCATATAGGCAATTTGTGATATACTGAGATGATGAAAGTCTCTGCACAGAAACAAAAGTACCTTTATGTTATATAATTTACTGTGAAAATGGATTTTATTGCAGTATATCACTGGCACGTAGTTAAGGTTCCCGAAGTTGAAGAAATGAGTGGAAGCAGGAGAAAAGAGATGTTTCAACACCTTTTCCTGATAAGACCTTAATACTGGAGCAGCATTAAGCTTTATGGCCCATCAAGTCTGCTCCGCCATTCAATCACTAATCCCTCTTACCAATCAACCTATCAGCTTACACATCCTAATGAGTTCATCTCCACAGCCCTCTGTTGCAATATCCCAGATTCACCACCCTCTGGCTGAAAGCATCCTCTCCACAACCACACTATACAGGCCATTCAGTAGGTTGGGCACCATGATAGTGTAGCAGTTAGCGCACAATATTACAATTGGGGCGGAGTTGGAGAGTTCTTTCCCAGCGTCCTCTGTAAGGAGTTTGTACGTCCTCCCTGTGGAATGCATAGGTTTCCTGTGAATGCTCCACTTTCCTCCCGCAGTCAAAAGATGTCCCATTTAGTAGATTAATTGGTCATTACAAGTTGTCTTGTGCTTAGTTAAATCAGTGGGTTGCTGGCAGTGTGGCTTGAAGGGCTGGAAGGGCCTATTTGGGGCTGAATTTTTAAATAAAATAAATAAATAACATTAAGTTTCAATAAGACCCTGCCCCATTCTTCTGAACTACATCAAGTACAGCCCAAAGCTTTGGTTAAACTTTTTATTCCCAAGGTCATACTCATGAACTACCTCAGGACCAGCACATCTTTCCTGAGATACAGGGCCCAAAAATGATCACAATTGCCAGTAAATTACTCCACGATATGTACTTTCCCCTCATATAAAAGGAAGGTTTTTTCCTTTTAGTTCTCAATTTAGGGCTCCCTGGTTGTAAAACCACAGTAGCAGGATCCTATTACAGCTTGGGATGTTCCAGAGTTCAATTCCAGTGCTATTCTGTAAGGAGTCTTTGTACATCCTCCCCGTGGAATGCGTGAGTTTCCTTCAGGTCTTCTGGTTTCCTCCCAAAGTCCAGAGATGTACTGGGTAGGTTAACTGGTCATTGTAAATTGTCCTGTGATTAATTGGCTCAGATTACTTGGGTTTGGCGCGGGCTGCTGGGGTGACGTGGCTCGAAGGGCCAGAAAGGCCTACGCCACACTGTATTGTTAAATTAATTTAAAAAGAACACCGCTGAATTGGCAATATATTCAAATCAACTCGTCTTTTTCATACAAACAAATAATGCAACCACAAAATCTGCACTCACTAACATAATATCCTTTCAATCAGAGTATACATTCACGACAGATGAGCCTGTTCACCCATCATGTACAGAGTTATGAAAGTATTACGTACAATTCATAGTACAACACTAAATCAAACATTTGATACGAACAACACAATCATAAATATTGACATCATTAATGTACCTGCCTCATATTTCTGGCTTACTTCCTCGTACTAAATTTGCAAGCAGCAAAGACCTGCACTGGACAAAACATAACATAAATCCATCAGGAACCTACTGATCATACTACTTTTAGCCAGTGTTAAAAATGTGACAGTCTTTTATTGAATGCTACACATCCCATTTGGAAAATCTGGGATTCACTTGGAAATGCCCAATTTTTAAAAGGTCAATGTGTACTTAAGAATGTATAAATAATTGTAGATTTATACATATAAAAAAATGGAAAAGGTTATATGTGTGAAAAAAGTACATGATAATTGTGAATTCCTTATCCAAATAAAAATAAAATTTAAAAAAAAAAGAGGTATCTATTTAGGCTCAACATTTCCGTAGAGGTTGAAGGTCACGGTATCATTGCAGGCCACCTCAATGAGGAAATAAGTGAGGAAATCTAGTCCATTAGTACTGGACGGGCATCTTAGGAGACACTCCCATGCAAAGGGTGCAAATCAGATCTGCCTTTCTCTTTTCTTCCATTCCAGCATACATCTGTTTGAATTTCCTGGAAGAGTCAAGGTAATAAGCTCTCATTAAAAAAAGGTAGTCTGCATTATTTAAAGTACTATTCGCAAGATAGATGAACATTTTGAAGATGCTGCAGTATTAGCACAAGTTATCTCATGCCCTTTCTGAACACATATATTCTTCTGCTCTCCAGACACTTTCTAGACTCATACACATATTTCTAAGCATATTAAAATCAACATTCTACATATCATCCATAAATAATGTGATGTATATGAATGATTGCCTTTAAAAAAAAGTGACAAATAAGAAACAACACATTGAACACTTTTATGATCTCCATCAAATCTTTTTTTCCACTCATTCCTACGAAAAAAGGCTGGAAATCTTGATCCAAGAAATTAGACTTCTTGAGCACCATCATGAAAAAGTTATGTCTGCCTTGTTGTAACAAATGTGCAACTCCAACCTCTGAGAAGCCAAAACTACACAAAATACCACCTATACTACAAAACATGTGGTTCTTTCCAAAGAGAAGCAAAATTTCACTATGTTTTCACAGCTAATAGCAGTGGTTATTCAAAATACATTCAGCATTTATACAAGACTATGGAGAATTCATTTGTGGACCCACAGTTAGAGACTATGCTCTGCACCATTACACTCACTCCACTGTGGAAGCCAACTACATGTCACGATTCTCAAAATTGCAGCTCTATACCACCGCCCCCCCCCAAAAAAACTGTAACTAGACTAAAGGCCTACGTGAAACAAAAATATTACTCATCTTTCCTCATTCTCAGTAGAGACCAAACATACACATGCACACACACACACACACACACAGATTGTAAATGCTGGAATTTGGAGCAACAAACATTTTGCTGGAAGGACTCAGAAGGTCGAACAGATCTATTGGGGGAAAGAAACTGTTTTCCACTGAGGTCCTGAATCAGGACATATACTAAGTGTTTTGGACCCAGTTAAATCAAAGGGAATGGAATTGAATCCCAGACGGCAACAGCCAATTGAAATTGCTTGCAGAACACACAAAGTATTGCAAGCAACTTTTCATTTTGGTACAGTTTGCAATTATCAAAAATTTTATGGAAGTAGGTAAACTGAGCCATCTTTTCTCTTACAGTTGGCAGAGGCAAACATATTCATAACTGGCAGCATCAATCAACTTTCATTCAGATACATGACACTTCCATTCCTGATGTCAAAGATGAAATGGACTGCACTGTATTTTGCTGTGCCGTAAAGTCTCCTTCCTCTTAGCCTATTTACAGGAACATTCTGGTATATCAAGATAACATTGTGCTATTGAATTCACTATTCAGAACTTGTACTATATGGCAGCTTAATGATGTCTCATATTCCAACCCCTTAATAAAATTACAGAAGTGCACGTTTAGAAGAATAAATGGTATTTGCCTTCAAAAACAGACCAATTGATTTTTAAGCAACCACTTTAAATCCTCCTTGTATGCAAGTTTTTTTAAATGGCTTTATCTGGGAAGCAGACAAAATACATCTTTAGTCTTAATAGGGAAGCTTACATTGCCTGTGCTAAATCTTGTAAAACTTATGCAGACAGCCACGCATTCCATAGAACCACAAAGCTCCAGGGGAAGGCAGACTTCTAGAAGCACCTCCCTTCATTCATGGCTGCAGGGAAATACATCAGAAACTTCTAAATATAAAACATTCAGCAGCATGCAACATGTGGCATTTCATAGTTTTCGTTATTTTTACCATTTGCCTCTTATTGTGTTTGAAATGAATTTACAGTGGATCCATTAATTGTGTCATCAATTAATCAGAGCAGTAGCTTATTTCTCAAAGAGCAAAAACTAATCAATAAAATACCCAGGATTCCTTTCATTTATTTGGGACACTATGCCGCTTAATTGGGACAGGAGACTTATCGAAATTGCTAACTAGCATCAGTCACGTGCACGTTGTATGGCTGTTAGACACTAGATCAAAGTTTTAAATAGCATGAACTGTGTGCGTTTGTGTTGAAAAAAAGTGATTTTTGTCACAGACAGTTGGTGAGAAATGAGCAGTAAGACAATTCAGAACTGTTTTGTCACTGCAGTTACAAGTATTCACGCTTTGAGATGCTAGAAACAGCCAAGAGCGAAAATGAAAAACTTATTTCAACAAGTTATTTCAACTTATATAAACTTATTTCATAACTATATAAACTTATTTCAACAAGTTAGCAACTACAAAGAATTTGAAGGTATCAACAATTGTCTTGAATGTTACAATGAAAATGAAGATTTGGAGGATGCAATCGTCAATAGCATTGTACGAAGGCAGTTTGTTATCTGCACTAGGTGTCTGTGCTGATTTTGTTCACTTACAGTCAATTAAAATTGTGGCATGCTATGTTGATAAATAATAGGAATGAACACAGTTTTATAGTACTGTAGTAGCATTGATAGTTTTCTAGTTTGTTCTGTATTTCATTTAAGTACATAATTTGTTACTCAGTTAAATGGTAGTTAGTCTTTTTTTTATACCATTTTAACTATTGCCATGAAATTTCAGCTAATTGGACAGCCAATTAATTGGGCCAAAATGTACTGGTCCCAATGTATCCCAATTAACCAGAATTCACTGTACTTTTTTAATTAAACCTAGAATTTGGGGAAAAATAGTTTTCTTGCACTTTAGAGTAGACTAAAACTGATTTGAAAGTTGACATAAATGTTCTATTTAAGCTAAATCGTTCAGTAGGTGTGACTGGGCACATCCTCCAGTTCTGATCACTGAGTCAGTTTCAGTATCACAGATGAATGACTGATACAGACAAGAAATCAAGTTACAGAACTCAATATTGTATCCAGAGACTGCAACTTGCCCCCACCAGAAGAAGTGCTGTTCTTCAAGCTTGTCCTAAGCCTCACTATGACAGTACAGAAGGCTAAGCACCAACTGCTCAGAGTGAGAGTGGGATGGAAAATTCAAATGGTAGACAAGAAATCTCAGTGTTATCTCTGAGAACTGAACACAGGAAACCGCATTGTGAACACTGAATGCAGTACTCTGGGAGAAGTACAACTGAATTGCTGCTTCACCTTGAAAACGTTTAGGTCCCTTGATAGTGGAAAATGACGTACTGAAAGGGCTTGTCCGATTCAAGTACAAGAACATAACAAAAATATATCTAATTCAAATCTGGTAAAAATGCGTTCTGTGCAATTATTTCAAAACAAAATTTGTCTGATAACATGAAAGCACCTTGAAATGAGAGTTATCCTTTGAAGTTACAAAACCATTGTAGGGTGTTGCAAGGGTGCAACAAAAAATTTATAAACATCACTAGTATACAAAAATGTTAAATGTACTTGAAAAGGTTTAAGACCTGATAAGGGAATTAAAGAATGCCATCAACAAATTGTTAGGCAATCTGATAGCATGAAGATGGACATGAGATTGACAGAAGTGCTGGAGAAGTAGAACTAGATGCCACTAATCAGTCAAATGAAATTTGACCCAGCGTCTGGATTCTTATCAACATGAGAAAGCATGTAAATAAAAGGTTGAGGCCAAAATGAATCCAACATCATGGTAGGTATTTCCTTTGTTGATATATAGATAATGGAAGAAACTCTCCACTGCCTGAAGACAAGCAAAGTGGCATCAATGAGTCACATGCAAACAGATATTTATACACCTGAGCTACCAGCTATCTAGTATTAAAAGTTCCTACGCCCAATAACCCATAAATCATAATTGAAGATTTACAATAAATAATCACATTTTAATGAAAGAATGCTCAGCTAACAATTACACAAGTTATTGCAAGTTTTTTGAATTTCCAACACCAATAGATTTCCTTCTGCAATTTTCTTACCCCTGCTCTGGGAGGTAGAAATCCACCCCATCAATCACTGGTGAGCATAGCAAAGTGCTGTATAGGAGATAGCTTTCCCTCACTCAGACTTTTGGCAATGAAGTAAATTCTCTCAGTCTATTCTGCAGTAATTAAAAACTGCATACTTGCTCTATTCAGAAACTTTGATCTGTATTCCTCAGTTGAAGAATTTAATTCCTCATGCAGAATTCCTGTTGTTTACATTATCCTTATGTTTAGGATTATAACAGCTCTATGTAACTCCAGTGTACAAAGTCCTCCTTCCATAACAATTCGACAAATTAGGACACATTTTTACTGGAAAAATATCTACTCAAATGATGCATAGCATCATTCTAACATCCTGCAACCTAATTTGAAAATTGCATGCAACATTTTAGTTATATTAAACAATGGGTATGCAGTTTTTGCTACATTATTGTCCACTATTATTGGAGTTGCGATCAAGAAAGTATATTAATTCAATGTCCCTACAGAATTAAACGTTTGCATTATAGGCGACCAAATATGAACAGTACAATAGTATGTTACTGGTCATTTGTTTAAACTAAATACATTTTCAAAAATGCATTCTGGGGTAAACAAGGCATTCAAATTTTGCATGTTGCCGAACAAACAACTGAGAACTATTGGCGGTCAGATACCTAGGATTTCAAAAGTTATAAATGGGAGTCAATCTGGCTATTACCTTTAGATGCAAAGAGAAATCAAGTCTCCAGTCCCCTTCTATTATACAAGAACTGTTGATGCTCAGTGTCAACAACATTCATTTCTACGCCTTTTACCTAGATACTTGCAATTAATTTAATCAGGTTCTTTAAAAAACTTCCCCTGTGAAGGAAGGAAGATGATGGTATACATGTATAGAATCTATGTTATACAGAAATAAAAGACAATTCCAGAATATGTGCAACAATGAAGATTAAGGTCTTCATAGATCTCAAAGTAGTTGAATTTTCACTACAGCAAGTCAAGTTTATTGTCATTTCGACCATAAACTGCTGGTACAGTACACAGTAAAAACGAAACAACCTTCCTCCAGGACCATGGTGCTACATGAAACAACACAAAACTACACTAGACTATGTGAGACAGCACAAGACTACACTAGACTACGTAAAACAACATAAAAACTGCACTAGACTACAGACCTGCACAGGACTACATAAAGTGCACAAAACAGTGCAGCGCAGTACAATAATTAATAAACAAGACAATAGGCACAATAGAGGACAAATTACAATAACAAATGATACAGATGTCAGTCTAGACTGAGTATTGAGGAGTCTGATGGCTGGGGAGAAAGAAACTGTTGCACAGTCTGGTCGTGAGAGCCTGAATGCTTCAGTACCTTTTGCCAGATGGCAGGAGGGAGAAGAGTTTGTGTGAGGGGTGCGTGGGGTCCTTCACAATGCTGTTAGCTTTGCGGGTGCAGTTTGTGGTGTAAATGCCTGTAATAGCAGGAAGAGAGACCCCGATGATCTTCTCAGCTGACCTCACTATCTGCTGTTACAGCAGTTCACTGTTTTAGCCATGCAACTCTTAAAGTTTTAGTAATCTAAGTTTAAAGAAAAGCTAGATATAGTTCTCCAGTATTACAATCCTTGAAGTAATATGATTCTACATATTCTTCAAATTATCATGATCATGCATTGAACTTCTTGTCAATTTGGGAAACCAATATGTAGTACCACTAACCCATAGACCAGCTTTTAATCAACATATCACATTAAATTTTGAGGTGAAGGGAAGAATTCAAACAAGGAGCATATTCTGAAAATTGTCACCAAACATGTTAGAATAATTTTAATTACACTTCTCTGACTTTCACTATTTTTAAAAAGTTTCGTTCCCCTGACCTGTGATAATTGCTTTGACTGCATCAGCATGGTTTAATTACCCAATAGAATATGTATTATTGTCAATGAGTGGACAGGCTCTTAATTCAGCTTGGACAGAATCATTTCCATAGCATGCTGTCTTAGCCCTGCCAAGGTGCTGGATAGACCAAAAAAAAGACCATGTAATGTAAATCACCTCACCAGGCAGAAAATCCTTATTCATTACTCTTTTTTTAGCGTGTCGCACCAGACAGTCAGCCATTCTTGTCTGGCACGTGGTGTCAGGACTGGTCTCCTTTCGGATTAACCGGGTCATGATATGAACGTTCCTGACTCAACCCTTTTTTTTTTACGAGTCTGAGTGGCTCGCTCGACGCTCAACCCAGCACAGATGGAAAGCGTACTCGGGGGGGGGGGGGTGGCCCAACTTGGATTCAAACTCGGAAGCCTTCGCTCCAGAGTCCGGCGCTGATGCCATTGCGCCACCAGCCGGCCATTCATTACTCTAAATGACTGTGATATCTTAATCAAATTGAATCAATCAGCAAAGGTTGAGCTCACCTTATCCAAAATTCCAAAATCCAAAAACCTCCAATATCCGAAATTTTTTTGAGTGCTAACAAGATGTCACAAATGGAAAATTCAACAAGGTATTGGGAAGGTTCCCAGGCAAAGCATAGGTCTCTGCACACCAGACAGTTCTGAGAAGTGACCTCACATACATAATGAACAGAAGTTAATGAAAAATAGAAGAACACTGCATATAGTGAAAAATTAAGATTTAGAGCATGTATTGAAAGAGTGGATTCATCAGCCAAGTGAAAATATGGCACTTAACGGTATGCTGATCATGAAACAAGCAACGATCTATCTTGAACTGAAAATTGCAGGCTGTTTGCAGAAGTTTAAGGCATGGCATTAAATTTTTTAAAAACTGTCGTGCTAAAGTGTCTGAACATGAAGCAGCAGAGAAATTCATTGATAAGTTTGCCAAGATTTTCACTGATAAAAATTGAACACACGGAACAACTGCATCAGTAATTCTGTGCGATGAATAGGTGCCAGACAAAGACTGCTTACCGAGAGCATGAATGATGAAGGTAAACAGCCACTGACTGCCCACCTCAATGGCTGAGGTAGCGATAGTTTATTTTTCTGAGGTATTTCTGAGGTTCCATGCACAAAATTATTATATAAAACTACCTTCAGAGTTTATGTACAAGCTGAATAAGTAAATAAATTTTGTGTTTAGACTTGAGTCCCATCCCTAGGGTATCTCGTTACGTAGATGCAAATATCCCAAAATCAAAAATCTGAAACACTTCGGTTCCCAAACATTTTGGATAAGGAGTGCTCAACCTGTATAAACTGATTCAATATGTGACTGATAGGAATGCATACAAGATATAAAGATGTTAACTAACTCGACTCATGTTTCCAGTGCATCTTCAGTGAAATTTCTAAGTTAGAACCTATCACTCCTATCAACAACCGAGCAATGACTTTCGATAATTTCAATAAGACTTAATGGGAAACAAAACGATATGAAATGAATGCGAAGCCAATGCCCTAGAATGGCGTAGTGTATGGGACGGACCACCACTAAAAATAAACGCATTGTTACCATAATAGTCTAAGCGTACAATGTCACAGAAATTACAAGTCATTGACAATGACGGCGGATAGCCATAAAACGGAGGAGGGAAAAAAGACGTCGCGTCAGATAGTACCTAAACAAGACGCAATCGAAGCAGAACAGGATGTCCATCGAGAGCTGCTGGTCTGTTTACCTCCTTTTGCTCTTCACATGCTGCTCCCAAGATCAGCTCTAACTTCCTCCTCAACTGCTCTGCCCAGAGGATCGTACAACCCCCGGCGAATGCAGCGGGGAAGGAAAAGACAGAAACATTTTTCACAATATACACAAATAGTAAACTTTCTGAAACCGACGTATCTTTAACCCAACCGTGAAGGGGGAGTGAACGCAGAGTTCAAACACACAATATCTGCGTGTTTACTCAAGCTTGAATCCAAGGACGATCGGAACAAACTGCAAATCACTACTCGCCAACGTATTTTTTTCTGCCCAGCTCTCCCTCTGTTTACTCTTAAAAAGGCACCGATACAAAGGTCATGAACATTAACATTACCTGTGCAATGTGTACGATCCATTCCTCTTCAGCCTCATGTTCGCTGACAGGAATCTTATGAGGAAATCCAGACTGATTTTAATGTCCGAATTATTTCGCTGTTTAATGTTATTTTAGCAAGCTTCTGCAAACTCCTTGTTAAAGCAGTGAAAATGAGTCAGGCTCGACTGCGTTAATTAAACACTAGTGGGAATCAATTACTGGAGGAGACAAACAGCAAATCCAATCCAGAAATGTCTCAGAGGTGATGGACTAAGGTTTCCTTTAATACACATGTAAATAAAAACTGCCGGCCTAACTGTAGTGATAGCTTGTCACGATAGTTCACTTCAGCTATTAACTCTGCTTACTTAAATCTAACTCCTCCTCCTCGCCTCTGGTTCTCTTTTTTTTGGCCATAAACTAAAAATGCTAACGACTTCACTTCATCCCGGGGGAAACAAACAAATGAATCTTCAGCTTTTCTTCGATGTTAAACGAACATTTTTTCGACAGCGTTCCTCAAGCAAACAAAAAACGGATTTGTGATGGAAGAAAAACACAAAACGGTTGCAACCACGCATATACATAAATGTGTGTGTGTGTCTCTCTCTCTGGGCACGCTGCCTTGTATAAATCACAGATGCAGCGTCTGATTAGGCTACTCAGTTTTCCTTCCTGTCCACTTAATATCCCTACAAGAGCTGCCCACAGAGTTCCTGATTTAATTTTTGTCACGGTCCAAATGAGAACCCATTTTAAGACGAGGGGTGCAGGAATAAATACATACGATGAAAAGAAGGCACTCCGTACGTATATTGTTACGGAATTTTAAACGACAGCAGAAAGAAAAAATGTAACTTTGAAAAGCCATTTTATCTTAAACCAGGCGAAATCTTAAGTCCCTCCCTTATGAAATACAAAGGCCCAAGTCCCCAGGGCCTATAAATAAAGCCTCCCGCTCATGGTCATCTCAAATTTCATTCTTCTTTTAACGGTCAAATTATATAGAATAAAAGAAACCAATAGAATTTAGAGCCAGTAGTTCTTAAATATGCTCTTATATTGTGAAATAATTTTAACTGTCATATCGAGGCTCTCAGAGTTGGCAATTGACAATTAGGTTGTAATAGCAGTTTTCTCTTGTACTGCTGAAAAATTGAAACAAAGTGTAACTTATGTTGTAAAAATAATAAAAAAGTAAATTCAAGCCAATAGTAGAAATATGTTTAAATCTATTATGTAGCTTAGCTTTTTCAACATTACTTTTCTCCCATATATTCTTAAGAACTATGCAAACAAAGGGGAAGGAAGAGAGAAAAAAAATTCCCTGAATTTATCTTTGCATAAAACAGTGTCAGATGGGGGTTAGTAGAGGAGCTTGATGGCTTGTCAATTTATCACCTGTTCCTTAAGATCATTTCAGGCTCTTTGGCTACCTTGTCACTTGATGAATCACATATGTAAAGTATAACTAAATTCAAGGAAAGCAAACATTAGGATTCCTACATGAAACACAATGGAATATTTCCAAGATGTTCTTCAGAAAATGTACATTTCAGTTTCAATATGTTAATCACAAATTGTTAAAATATTTCACATTGAAAGTAATCATTCTTTGTATCAAATCTTAATAAAGCAGTTCTATCTAGAACAAACATGTATCAAATTATTCCAAACGTGACTGTAGAACATTGAGTGTAATGCATAGCACATTATGGGCCCTTAGATCCACAATGTTATGTTGACCCACAGAAACCTACTCCATGATCAATCAAACCCCTCCCTCCTACACAGCCCATTTTCCTTATATCCACATACCTATCTAAGAGTCTCTTAAACGTCCCATGTGTATCATCCTCTATCACTATCCCAGCAGTGCATTCCAGGCACCCACCACTCTCTGTAAAAAAAAAGCTACTAGACATTTTCCCTAAATTTTCCTCCACTCAACTGTAAATGTATGTTATTTTATATTGACCAACCACTGCTGCAGGCTGTTCACTTTACTCTAAAGGTGGTCTGACCAGAGTTTACAGAGCTGCAACATTACCTTGTGGCTCTGGAATTCAAACCTTCAAATAATGTAGGCCACACACCATATGCCTTCTTAACCACCTTATCGCTGTGTGTAGCAACGTTGAGGGATATATGCACATATACCCTAAGATTCCTCAGTTCATCTACACTGCTAAGAATCCTGCCATTCACCTTGTACTCTGCCCTTCAAGTTCATCATCCAAAGTGTATGACTTCACGTTTTCAGATTGAACTCCATCCATTTTCTCTGCCCGGTTCTGCATCCCTGTTATAACCCACAACAGCCTTACATGCTATTCACAGCACCACCAACCTTCATGTCTGGAAGTTTCCAGCACCTGGGACAATATATAACAAGTAATCACTTGGTAAAACAGCTTGCACTCTTATTATCAAAAGTAAACATGCTGAAATGCATATTGAAGGTTTTCCACATTACACCAGTAAAGGATGGAAAGAATGGGTCTTTAACATGACACTTCAACTAAAGTGGCATTAAGCTTTGAATGTTATTGGAGTTGCATTCATCCAAGAAGTGAAGAGTACTCGATACATTTAAGCCTTGAACCTTGCAGGTGGGTAAGGGGAGTTAAGAAATTAATTTCCATTTAAATTTAATTTAATTTCACTTTGTCACATCTAATAAGATCTGTTTATGGATTTCACGTAAAATGTGTACTCATTTGGGCTTTGATCACACCTCAAAACAGTACTTTTATTACAAGCAATAAGGATCCTGTATTACAATTATTCATTATGTAGTTACATATACGTAGATTCAGAAGCTTAAGGTAAAGGAGTCCTTAGGAAACAGTGGTTATGATAGAAATCATCCTGCAGTTTGAGATAAAGTCAGATGTATGAAAGCTACAATTGACTAAAAGGAATTAATGAGGCATAAGAAAGGGGCTGGTCAAAGTTGATTGGAAGTGGTCTGATCTTCAAAGTCACAATAATAGACAAATACAATCTGCCTAAACTAATAACGCACAAACAATTGCACTGGGAATGATAGGGTTAATGTACGAGCAGTGTTTGATGACCCTGGGCCTGTACTAGCTGGAGTTTAGAAGAGCAGGGGGAGGTAATCACATTGAAACCTACTGAATATTGAAAGGCCTAGATAGAGTGGATGTGGAGAGGATGTTTCCCACAGTGGGGAATCTAAGACTAGAGAGCAGACACAGAATAGAGGGATGTCCATTTATAATGGAAATGAGGGTGAACTTTTTTAGCCTGAGGATGGTGAACCTGTGGAATTCATTGCTTCAGATAGCTGTGGAAGTCAAGTCATTGGGTATATTTAATGCAGAGGTTTTTTTTTTGTTTAGTCAGGGTAACAAAGGTTACATTGAGAAGGCAGGAGAATGTGGTTGAGAGTGATAATAAATTCATCATGATGGAATGGCAGAGCAAACTCAATGGACCAAATGACCTAACTCTGCTCTTATGTCTTGGGGTTTTATGGATTTACACACAATGAAACATGCAGTGTCAATAGTGAACAGTGAAACTGACTATGAGAAAAGTACAAAATCATCAGAACTATGACAATGACTAATTACTGGTGTTGTCATTTCAATTGTTTAGGCTATTTCAATATTTTAATTATTTCTGCTACCATCTTTATATTCAGCAGCTACAGAAACCAATAAAAATTGATTTATGTAAACTTTCCTGAGGATTCCTTTTGCTCTCTTTGCCTGCTTAATATACATAGCTTTTCATTGTTCCAAAGAGTTAATCATAACTGAATAGCTCCTTCTTTACTTAAGTCTAGTAATATGGAGCCAATTGTGCTGCAGCTTTGATTGGGTCTTTCTACTGAAGGCTGGGAATCTTCATAGCTTGTATGGTTTAATAAAACACTTAATGAGGTATCAAAATCATTTGTGTAGTCCTATAAATCTCTCACCTATCTGCTCACGTTGCACATCTCTGGTCCACGTAATTGGTAAGTGATGCGGATCAGTGATCCTTACTCTCTCAGTTAATGGTACAGAGGCAAACCGCAATATCCACAAGCAACAAACTCAGCAAAGATTAGATATAAATATTCAAACCTTCCTGATTGGTAGAGGCAGCTACACATTTAGAAATTGGACAGGTAAGTCATTGACTCATGGATTCATCCTACGGAATGGTAGCAAACCCTTCAGCCCATAAAATATCTGCCAACTATCAAATACCAATTACACTAGTGTCCCTTTTATTCTCTCCATATTCCTATCAAATCACACCAGATTCCTATATCCTCATCAAGTTTCTTCACATTCCCTTCAAATAAAGATTATATTTAAGTGACCAGTTCAATATTGCATGTTTGTATTAGTGACTAAATCCTATTTAGAGGGATATAATTTGTTATCAGCATTTGGTAATACTGTTAAATTAAGAGGGCAGAATGTGAAGTTGAAAGATGAAATTTATGAGCCAGACAGCCCCACCCAGGAGTACAGTATAGAAAAACTGCTGAACAAAATTAATAGCATTACACACATTCATTTTCCATCTAGGTGTAATGCTCAGAGCAGAGTGAAATAATGTGTGCTCAACCTCCTCCATGTCATATAAAAGATATTATATAAATGTCATTCACAGTAAGTGCAGAATAGCCAAACATTGTTGTAGTGATGATGTCATAGAATACCTCTATTCTTGAGAACATCCAGTTTCTATATTCAAGTAAGGTGAAATAAGAATTAGGATTTTAAAAATGGGGACAAGTGTGTTTCACAATTTAAAATAGACATTCTTTTAAACAACAAGAAATTAGAATTTCCATGTTATTTGACATTCAAGCCATTGTAATTCCATGAAATGGTTTAAATCACCACAGTGAATCAAGGAAGAATTTGCAATTTATCCCAAAATTGGTTTAAGATTTTATCTTTATTACATCAGAAATGAAATCACACAGCTTCAACTCAGCACTATGTTTAAGACTGTGGTAACCTGGCCAGCATTCATACCTTAATAAACTAAAACACGGATTCAGCTGTTTAAGCAATTTGCTATGCCAAATTGGTTCCAACATTTCCCATTTTATTGAGAAATCTAAAAGTTCTTTGTGCTAAAAGTTATGAAATTGTCCATACAATTTCTTTCTTCTGGGTGGGAATAGATAATGTATGCTGTGTACAATGGATCATAGTAAGTGGACAGATTGGACAGGCCAGATTATCTTCTGCTATTTTTCATCTGTTAATAATAACACATTCTTTCCTGTATATCACTTCACAGAATGCTTTTGTTTACCCTGAGCATCATCAATTTGAATTATATTTCCCTCCAGAAACTGAACATACATAATGAACAACATGGTCAGGCTGAAAGATGCTTTTCATGTTTCTTTCATAATTAACATTATGAACCACATTAGAGAAAAGGTTTTTCAGACAAGTACTCCTGCATAATTCTAATTAAAATAAAATTATGAGAAAACTGAGATCAACTCAGATTGTTATAGGATTTTCCCTTTGAAATATGCAAGCTTAAAAGATTCAGGGAGGTACAAGAATGTATAGACTGGCTGACCCAAAGAGATTGCGTAAGACTTGAAACCACCCTCAACATTACAAACCCAACATAAATATCACATCAACTTTGAAGAGCAATCAATGTGACTGATGGCCTCTGCTTTATGAAAAGTATGAGCATGTTATATACCAGCAACGTCAAATAAACAGATATGTATGCATCCATGATGCAGCAAACTGATTCAAAACCATTCATTGTAGAATTGTCTCCAATCTGACATTTAATTTATTGTGCCTGGCTGTGCAGGAGCTCTGGGCTAGGACAGCGCACTGCAGCCAGCATATTTTAAATGTTTGAATGTGCAGCCAGGAAAATCCAATATATTTAATAGATTTAAAAAAGTTTTAATTACATAAAGTGCCCAAAGATTTGATGAACACTTTATATAATCAGTTATGCATTGTTCTAGAGTTGCAAAAGAGCTCTTCTTACTTGAATGAGCAGACACCAGCATTAAAATGTACTTTCTATATTGATATGCTAAGTGCTGTAAAATAATCATGACTGGACAATCAGCCCAATTGATTACACTGATAATTATGCACCATACAAGTTGCCTCACAATATGATGTCCTCCTTTACATTCCCCAGATCACTGGTGATGAAGATATTGCTCTCAACTTGATGCCACTCACTGGAAATACCTCTTCAAACCAGTTATTCTGATTTTCCACTTCCTGCATCATGGTCTGATGCAGCAATTCAAAGTGCAGAGAACAGTGCACTCAGCACATACATCCACCTCTGGCACATCCCTCCCCCCATCAGTAGCATCTACATGAGGCAGTGTCAAGACGGTAACATCTAACATCCAAGATCCCCACCATCTATGCCTTGCCATCTTCTTGCAGCATGAGTTACAAAAACCTAGAGTTTCACACCACAGGATTCAAGAACAAGTTTTTCGGTTCTTTAACCGACCAGCACAACACTAATCACCATCTTAGTAAGGCAGAATGATGACCACCTTGCACGATGGGCTTTGTTTCAATTGCATTCTTTCTTATATAACTTGTGTTGTTCATTTATATTTTTCTTGCATATCTTGTGTATTTGATGTTATGTGCTCGTCTTCAGTACACCTATGTATGCGTGAAACAATAAACTCCATACACAACACATACTTATTCTCTTTATAACGAATAAAAAATGCTTTACAGCTTTCCTTTCTTTAACTCTTTTAGTTACCCCCCGCGCCTCCAATGGACATGTATTTATCCACTTCACTTCAAACTGGAGAAGTGAGGAAAAACTTTGTTTCAAATTGGTTCTATTTTCCCTCTTCCATCACTAGCATATTGCTATAGAATTTTTACCTTCACAGCTTTGGTCTGCACACATTTCATCTTCTCACTCCATAACTCCCCCTCTTTGGATTATAAAACACTTCTTTTATTTGTTTTCAGTTCGAATGAAAAGTCTAAAACTTGGCATGTCTCCCATCTTTCTCTCCCCACAGATGCTGTTTGATTTGTTGAGTGCTTCCAACATTTCTGTTTTTTTTTAATTTTGGATTTCCCACATCTGCAGTTTTTGTTTGCTCCAAATGTGTGACTCCAGTCCAGTTGTCCCTTTTACCACTGACTGAAAGATGAAAGAAATGATTGGGTCAAATATCACAAAAAAGTTGCATGATAAACATAAGTTGGGCATGTTAGACTATTAAAGGATGGTTCTAAATATCACATCAGGACTTGGCTAAATATTTGCTGAATAGGTATTTTTAAAACTAATTTTGATTATTTTTGTGTGAGTCATGACAGCATACACTTTATGTAAAACACTAAATCATTTGTGGCAGTTATTCATGACCCAGCTGAAACAGAATCAGGTCCAGTAGCTAATGGAGCTGCCAAAATATACAAATAAAATCTAGTGCTGGGATCCTGAAGAGAGGTGAAGATTGTATATAGGTATTGATCACAAAAGAACTTGGTGCACTGCTAAATTAAGTGGCTGAAAAAAACATATTGATATTAAGCTTAACTCAAGTCAAGCACTTTTACAAAATAAAACAAAATGTCAAATCATGAACTCAATGTTTTGGCATGTGCAGAAGCAAATTGTAAATCTTGACTTAAGTTTCAGAAATTAGGCAGAGAATTTATTTAGGAAATTTACATCATGGAAACTTAATGTTCCATTGGTCTGAATTCTAATTTTCCCTGCTAGTGTTGAAAACTATAGATATAAGCACGCTCAAGTTTAACGCTTGAGAACTGGACATTGAGCCGTGTAGTCAAACAGCATGGAAACCGGCCCTTCGGCCCATCGAACTCATACATGACATCACGTAACCATAACACAAATCCTACTATGTTGCTTTTTTTTTTATTCTTTCACATTTCCCAATATGGCACACTATTAAGTGTGTGTATAAATGTCAGCCAATGGAACTTGGAGTTCTTAAACATTAATAAATTTTTTAAACATCTCAAAACACAATTTTACTATCTCAGAGTCAGGATTTTTCTTAAACACAAGAGATTCTGCGGATGCTGGAAATCTTGAACAACACACAGAAAATGCTGGAGGAATTCAGCAAGTCAGGCAATTCTATGGAGGGGAAGAAACATTCAAAGTTTTGGACTGACACCCTTCATCAGGACTGGAAAGGAAGGGGACAGAATCCAAAATTGTTCTTAATGTTTTCCAATCATATCTTGCAATTCAGTTTAAATTCCTCTCAATACACTTAATGCATTGGTCTCATGTCATAGTCAAATATGAAACTCTAAAAAGGTTACAGAGGCACATAAATTTAGACAGAGTTTACTGGGTTGCCACGCAAGGTCATGGCTTTTACAGCACAGACATTATAACCAAGCCTAACATGCTAAAAACTGCATTATCATTGGTTGATGGGGCAATGGAAATGGTGGGAAATATTAAATGGTGAAATTTAGAAACCCACAAGGAGAAATTAAACTTATTTTGTGGTCTGAAGGCATGAAATTTTAATTGCTTGCTGCTTTTCTTTGTTAGATTTTGTTGCGCTCTGAAGTGGACTCTACAGAAGATAAAAATCTATTATTAAATGTAATACATTTTTATAATATTAAAATTTCACCTGTGTAAGCTTAATATTACCATTTACTTTTATTAAATTGTACTACCTATATTTACAACAGATATTACCTCTATATACCTTTTAACTTTATACTTACAACAGAATTAAATTTCTGACTCTATTGTCCCTTATCTTGAAACTTCAATCATCTGATGGCCACATTTGCTTTTGGTTCTCCATATGTAATCCCATGAAGGACTAAAGCTCATCTTATTTTCCTCAAAAGGAGAACATCATGGCCATCTACTCAGACTTTTAAACAAAGTACATTCTGGGAATATTGACCATTAATAGCTCCTTCCTCAGTTTTCAGAAGATTGGTAATGCATTATGTGAATATTAATTTTAAAACTGCGTAACTGCTAAGTTGGTATTTCCAATTAGATATCATTTTAGCTCATTTATTATAACACTTTCAGAGCACAGTAGGAAATTGACCAGATCGTTTAATCAGTTTATTGAGGCTACATAGTGGTTATGAAATGTGCATTATGTTTTGTATATAATAAATCAGAAAACAAAGCAAACTCAGTTCACAGAAACATTTGAGTTTAAATATGAATTATTGTTAATTTTTTTAACTTTACTTTTAAACTAGTTTAGACTTTGAACTTATCAGATGCATGCATCTGTTGCTAGATGTTAAACATGCTTTGAATCATTATAAATAATATAAGGTAGTTTATCTATTTGGGTCTACATTCAATGGGAGTCTTAAAATGATCAACTTTTATTCCCCCCCTCCCCCCGCCCAAAAAAATCATGGCTGCCTCAGAACCTAGACTGAAAATGAATTTCCTGAGGAAAGGGATTCAGGAAGAAACACAGACGTTAAGCAACTTTTCATGTTAACCCAAAACAATAGACTATTTTAGAAGGAAAGTCATTTTGTGAGACAAACTTACAGTACAAGATTTTGACCTGCAAGCTAGAGAAAAAAAATCAATCCCTCATTAAAAGTGTTCACACTGGAATAAACTTTATTTACTAACAAACATTCATCAGTTTAATTCACATACATGATTATGCTGCAGAACTTGTTTTGGCTTCTCCATTGCCTTCCATACCTGACATGTTAAGTGCTTAAGGTTGATAGAGACACACACAAAAGAGGTATAAAATGAGTTAAGGCAAATGACTCTGCAAAGAGAATCATACACAGAGTAGTAAAATTTACTGAACTGCTATCTTCCTTATGCATGAAATTTACACTCTTAAAAAAAATGCATTTGCCCGAAGATATTTTATGGAAAGTGAACATGTCCAGGGTTCTCAACAATTACAATTTTAATCAATTAGCTTTATTTGCCCACATAGCACTGCCCTATATTATAAGTTCATGTGTTAGCAGGTAATGGATAATGTACAGTACACTGGTACATCACTTCAAAGTTTGAAGTAATTTTTTATATCAGGGTACACACACATCACCACATACAACCCTGAGATTCTATTTCCTGCAGGCATACTCAGCAAATCTGGGCCCTCAGGATAAATGCCAGAAATGAAAGTCAGTGCCTAGAGAACTGACAACCTTCATTCGATCTTAGTGCTGTTTCCATAAACAAATCAGATGCTGTCTTTCTCTGACTATGTTAATGAAAGCACTTCAGGAAGATACTTCATTGGTTCCAATGCAACTTGGATGGAAAAGCACGTTTTACATTCATATATTTTTAATTTCTCCTTTGAAAATTATTGCGTCATGTTTCTTTGGCCATCTTCAGAATGAACCTGTTTCGCTGGACCATGAGATGTAATTTGAAGATCAGGAAATATCTATTTGTAATTTGTTTCAATTTATTTTTCCTTGCTACAGAACAAAGGGCATTTAGTTCACAGAGTAAAAGAATAATACAGTAGGGATGCAGGCCCTTCAACTCCACCAGTCCATGTCAACAATATTGTCTAGCCAGTTAACACCAATTTGGAGTCCATTATTAAGGATGAGATTTTGGGATACTTGGAGGCACATGATAACACAGGCCATAGTCAGCATGGTTTCCTTAAGTGGAAATCTTGCCATGACAAATCTGTTGAATTCTCTGAGGAAATAACAGGCAGGATAGACAAAAAAAAATCAATGAAGAATGTTTACTTGGCCTTTGATTTCCTCAAAGAATTCCAACAGGTTTGTCAGTCAAGATTTTTCCTTAAGTAAAATATGTTGACTTACTTATGTTTCTCCCTTCAATATTCCATATCATTTCCCAATTCTTTAAGGTTAATGTTAAGGTTAGGGCATCACAGTAATGTTGTGGTTAACATGACACTATTACAGTCTGGAACATCAGTTCAATTCCACCATTTTATGTAAGAAAGTTGGTACATTCTTCCCTTGTGCGCACGTTTCCCCTGGGTGCTCCAGTTTCCTCCCACAGTTCAAAGATGTAACCGTTGATAGGTTATTTGGTCATTGTAAATTGTCTTGTGATTAGGCTGGAGTTAAATCAGGGGCTTGTTGGACAGCAGGACCGTGTGGCCAGAAGGGTCTGTTCACTATATAAATAAATACACAAGCAACAAACAAATAAATAAATAAAACAAAACTAGGGAGAATAATTCAAAATATTTTGTGCAATGTCTCAGCCTTTTCCTTGTTTCCAAGCACCATTAAACCAGACTAGGGAGGCAGGGAAAATGAGCAATCCCACCTCTACCATTCCCAAGGTCACAGACCCACGAAAACCAGTTAATCCTAATTTTACTAATATTTAATGTGTACAGTGAAACAATAGTACAAAAAATAAGAGACATCTTGGGAATCAAAGTTGGCAGTGAAAACATCAATAATTTCAGATATGCAGATGATACTGTGTTAATTGCAAGTATGGAGGAAGAACTACAAAATTTAACTGATATAATTGTTGAAGAAAGTGCAAAAATGGGTCTATCAATTGAAAAAGACAGAACGTATGGTGATATCCAAAAAGAAGGAGAATCCTGTCTGCAGGCTGAGAATAAATAGGGAAGCTACTTTTGCTACTTAGGAAGCTGGGTGACATCAGATGGCAGGTGCGACATGGGCATCGAAAGAAGAATAGGGATGGCAAAAGACACCTTTACAAGAATGAAGAGTATACCTACCCACACTAAACTAGGCATGACAACCCGCCTCAGAGTACTGAAATGTTACGTTTATCCAGTTATACGGCTCAGAATGTTGGACAATATCTAGTAACATGAGGAAATGAATTGAAGCAGCAGAGATGTGGTTTTTGAGGAGGATGCAAAGAATATCATGGATAAAATGAATATCTAACGAGGATGTCATGAACAGAGCAAACACAAAAAGAGAAATAATGTATGAGATCATGAAAAGAATGCACGGTAATTATGGGAAAGATTGAAGGGAAGAAAGCAAGAGGAAGACAAAGACAAATGATGATGGAGACAGCAACAGAGAACTGGAAATGAATACCAATGAATTGATTTTTTTTCAGCTTCCAAGTCTCCCTGTCTGCACAGATTTTTTTTCTCCAAAAATACTTTATTCAGAAGTATTACAAAATAAAGTTATTTACATATAAAAAAACATTCGTTGACTCTGAGTCCTTATTCAATAAAGTTATTTACAATAATATTATGCATTGATTCTGTTCATTTACAAATGAAAGATGTTTACAATAAACCATTCATTTACTCTCAACCCTTGGTCAAGAGTTAAGACTTATTAACAATAAAATTATCAACAATAAAGGCAGGCATTGGTTCTAATGAATTGATACCACAATACCATTTGATCCGAAACAGGCGTGTGTGGGCCATGGCACTCAAAGCTCCAACCGGGCACAGCACCTGATGATGATTACTAATATAGAGATGTTGAGGTGTGACCACTCAGGGAGAGGTCAAAGCCTGACATCACAAAGCCAATTATGATACATCACAAGGGGAGCAGCATCATGACAAGATTTAAACCCTGGTCACCTGGAGACCAGAGAAACAGCAACCACCTTCAGGGCAGCTGGAGGATGGTTTGCTGATCTGGAACCTGGTGTAGGCACGATGTCCCAAGTAACAAATCTTTCTGCTCAAGGTGTTCCCAGTGGAGCAGCACGGATTGAACCTATAACCTCGCAGCACCACAATGAGCCAAAAGTTCTCATCTTGGACTCTGGAATTCTTTCTCTCAGTGGGATTTCATTGCGGCCTTGAGTACATTTCCCAAACTATATCTTCTGTATCGGAAGTCTAATAGTGGAACGGATGCAGGCCCCAGCACACTGTAGAAGAAAACACACTCTGTCCAGGGGTGAGAAAGGAAGAGCTGGAAGTGGAGAGAAAGAGGCCAGAGAAGGACATGGAGGATCTGTAGAGCATTCATTGTAGCAGCACTAAGATGGGATGAAAGGCCTCCTGCTGAGATTCAGAATCCTGGTCTTTGGTGGGACTTCATCCCAGACTTCACTGACTTTCCTGAACTAACTCTTCCCCATTGAAACTCTGAAGACACAGATATGGAGGGAGCCATGTGAAGGGCAAGGAAGAAACTTGCACAAGATGATGAGACACACAGGAAAGAGGACTCCAGCAAAAGTGAGACAACGTACAGATTCCTTCCATTCCTTCAGGAGTCAATAACTAGAAGGATTGTCTTTGGAAGGGATGCTAAATTAGTTGCTGGGATTTGGAGATCAGTTCTGGGTAAATGTGGGCAATTACTGTTTGGGGCCCACTGGCTTTGTTGATCCTGGGTCATTGCTAAGGAACTGCTCCCAGCTCATCCAGCTAGGCTAATGTCAACAAAAGCTCTTCAGTGATGTCAGGTGCAATACTTGAGTTGCCTGAAGACCATAAGACACAGGAGCAGAACATGACCATTCGACCCATCGAGTCTGCTCTGCCATTTCATCATGGCTGATTTATTATCGCTCTCAACCCCATTCTCTTGCCTTCTCTCCGTAACCTTTGATGCCTTAATAATCAAGAACCTATCAACATCCACTTTAAATATATCCAATGCTTTGGTCTCCACAGCCATCTATGGCAATGAATTTCACAAATTCACTACCCTCTGGCTAAAGAGATTCCTCCTCATCTCTGTTCTAAATGGTTGTCCCTCTATTCTGAGGCTTCGCCCTCTGGTTCGAGACTCCCTCACTATAAGAAACATCCTCACCACATCCACTCTAGCTAGGCCTTTCAATATTTGACAAATTTAACAAGATTCCCCCTTATTCTTCTAAACCCAAGAGAGTACAGGCTCAGAGCTCATATGTTTACCCTTTTGTTTCTGGAATCATTCTCATGAACTTCCTCTGAACTCTCCTATGCCAGCACATCTTAGATTAAGGGGTCCAAAAGTGACAAATGACTTCTAAAACCTCAGCATTACATCCTTGCTTTTAAATTCCAGTCCTCTCGAAATGAATGCTAACATTGCATATGCCTTCCTCACCACCGACTCAACCTGTAAAGTAACGCTTATGGAATTCTGCACGAGGACTCGCAAGTATCTTTGCACCTACCTCTGATTTTTGAATTTTCTTCCTGTTTAGAAAATAGTCTATGCCTTTATTAATTCTACCAAAGTGTCTTCCCATACACTTATCTATAGAATTTTCATCAACCACTTACCTGCCCATTCTCCTAATTTGTCCAAGTACTTCTTGGACTCCCTGCCCCTGCTTCAACACTACCTGCCCCTCTACCCATCTTTGTAGCATCCACAAATTTGGCCACAAAGCCATCAACTCTATCATCCAAATCATTGACACTTAACATGAAAAGAAGCCACCCCAACACCAAGCTCTGCCGAACAGCACTAATCACCGGCAGCCAATCAGAAAAGAACCCATTTATTCCCATACTTTGCCTCCTGCCAGTGAGCCAATCATCTACCTTTCCTGTAATATTACGGGCTCTTAACTTGTTATGCTGCCTCATGTGTGGCAACTTGTCGAAGACCTTCTGAAAATACAAGTAAGCAACCTCTACTGACTCTCCTTCATCTATCCTGCCTGTTATTTTCTCAAAAAATTCCAAAAGATTTGTCAAGCAAGATTTCCTCTTAAGGAAACTTACCTCTTGTAACTCCAAAACAAAACTAATTGAAAGGAAACACGGAGCTGGGAATGCGTGTCTTAGTTCCTTTTTCGCTTTATGCGAGTTGCACACAAATGACGTGGTGGCATGATGACGTATACCATTCACATACTTTTACATTACACAAACAACAAAGAATGCTAAAATATATTTACCATATTACTCAAATATTAAATACACAACACACACATTATAAATAGACAACATGCTATATAATACTACTATATAGACATCCACAGCATAGTAAGCTTTAAATTGTTCCGTTGAGGCCTAAAGATTTAATCTCTGTGGAGGACTTCTAAGAAGTGTGCATATGGCAAAATCTGCAAGAAAGATCACGGCTTGAAGATCCACCAAGCGAGGATGAAGTGTCTGGCGGGAGCAGGAGCAGCACAACGCGCAGGTGTCCAACCTGGTGAGATGAAGGAGGGGCCAGGCCCGGAGTCACCCTGTCGTGCCTGGAACCTCCAAGTGTTGCAAACTAATTCCTCTAACATGAAGTCTAACAGGAGGCGGATCAAATGGCCCACAGCTGACATGACTTCACTGTGGAAGCAGTTTGATGAAGATGTTAACCAAATTCCGGAGGCAACGGCAAAGGGAGGGGTTGATAGGAAGCTGCAAGCGATGACAACAATTATTGTCAGTATCGCAGCTGAACGGTTCTCCCAGTGGAGGTTGGTTGTAGGGGATTCGCAGTCCGTTCCTTAGTTAGAGCCTTCAGCATTTTGGGCATCGAGGGAGAGAGGAAGAGGAGAGCCATCCACAGTACCACCGATGCGGCAGAGAGGGCCTCAAGATGGCTGTGGCTCAAAAGAGGGGAGTCATAGAGTCATAAGTAGCTAGCCATCTGGACACAAGCTGGGGTCTGATCAGCCCCGGCTGGGTCACCTGGAGGAGGTTGTATGATGTTGAAAGACCTGAAACACCCGATGATTCCAGGAACATCACTGAAGATGTGTCCGGAAGCATCAGTAGATGTATGTACACAGATTCTTGAAGGATAACATCTTTCCTGACTGGGGGGGGGCTGGGGGTGTGTGGTCGGGGTCCACTCTGCTTGGCAGGAGAGACATGTCACTGTTAATCTCAGGTTCTGGGGTCTCCTCCGTGGTGGTTGTAGGAGTCGACTCTGGGACTGCACAGTGGTTCTGATAGCTCTGGACACCTTTGCTCTGGGTGTGTTGGCATCCCACACAGCGCATGGCAACCTGGTCGATCTGCTGATCTATCCCAGGCACCAGACAAAGGTTTGAGCCAATGTTTTCATTTTGTCTACACTTTGATGATCGGCATGTAGGTTCTCCAACACTTTAGCTCCCAGCTTGGATGGCACAACAACTCTCAATCACCACGTGTTCTGCCATTCAATCATGCCTGATTCTTTTCTTTCCCCTGCTCCTCAGCCCCACTCCCCAGCCTTCTCCCCATAACCTTTGATGCCATGACCTATCAAGCTCTGCCTTAAATACACCCAATGACCTCGCGAATTCCACAAATTCACCACCTTCTGGCTAAAGAAATCCTCCACACCTCTGTTTTCAATGGATGCCTCTCTATCCGGAGGCTGTGCCCTCTTGTCCTTGATTCCCCCATCATGGGAAACAACCTTTCCACATCTACTCTGTCCAGGCTTTTCAACATTAGAAATGTTTCAATGTGATCACCTTCATCCTTCTAAAACCCCCTTCTCTTTCTCAGTGACTGGGGGACACTCTTGGCCACATCTGCTGAGGTTGGACAATCCAATAACTGGATACTCACTGCTCTGAGCTCCACCCCCATGTGTGGTTGATCCACATGGAGACAACGGAGAGTCTTTTCTGGACTTGAAAGGGGTGACCAGACCAATCGAGCAGCTCATATCCCTGGACAAGTACAATTCTGCTTAGACCTCAGACATAGGCCCCACGGTCTGTTTTTTTTCCTCTCCAGTTCCTGTTGCTCTGGATTGCCTAATCTCCGGGATGCTACTGAAAGTTGCAGCAGATTGTGTTTGTGGTTAACCCTTTCCTGGCCTAAAACAAACCATCCTCATACACCCTTGTGTTTCACCACTGCCCACAGGGAAATTCCGATTCGCTTGATTTTTAAAGGCAAACCTCCCTTCTGCAGGGAATCTCTTCATTTCAACATCCTCCATACACTGCGAGATATTGTCCAACTGGACCTCAAGATGAGAAGGGCGGACACTGTGAGGGAAAAAGTAAATTTGACTCCCAGGTCAAATTCATTACAGTGAAGACATTCTGGCAAGATGGCGACGTGCCTGATTGCAGCAGCCTCTCCGAGTCCAAACAATGGTATAATTGTTTGTCTTTTGTGTTTTTTATGCAATTGCAAGACACTGCTGGATACTGAAAACATTAATTGCTGCAGTTCTGCCCCTCTAGTGAACTACTTAACAATGGTGGAGTTGAACATGCTGTGCGCCATGTTGCTGATAGCTATAGCCACACAAGGAGGAAGAAGTCAGTCCAATAAACCGTGCAAATGATTGTCTTGGACATTTTCTTGTGATTGCAAGACCCCGTTGGACATTGGTAGTATAGAATACTGCAAGACTGATTCACTGGTTTATTGGAAAGACTGATGGTGAGAGAGCTGTGTGGTTTTAGTTGGTGCGGAAACCAGGCCCTCGTGCCGCAGGATCACATGTTGCAGCTGCCCCAGAGTGCACGATGTGGACTGCTCAATCATCAATCTACAAGCCAGGACACTTTGAACCTGAGGTATATAATTTTTTTTTGTGACTATATTTTTCTGCTAACGTAACTACCAGGCTACGTGTGCTGTGTGTGACTGGATGTACTGTGTTTTGCACCTCGGCTCCGGAGAATACTGTTTTGTTTGGCTATATTCACATGTATGTTTGAATGACAGATAAAATCAATCTTGAACTTGTTCCAGAACACTATTGCCAGACTCTAACAAGAGCTGAACAATCAGGATATGCACTTCGGCCTTTCAATTTCTGACTGTTCACTTTGATGATATCTGTGCAGTACACTTTAAACCTCTCTTCCTCTGCAGGCCTTTCCTCCCTCCTCATCCTCTGATCTGCAATATGTGGAGAATGCTTAAGGTGAAGATAGGCCTTGTTGTAAGCTTGCTGTTTCTTTGTAAGCTCCTCTTCATTCTTCATGCGACAGTCTTTTCCACTCACCTGGTATTGTGGGGAATGCTGGGTTTGTCAACAAGCTGAGTTCTAGAAAATGCTCACAGATCTTCTAGCACAGGAGCTGGGGAGGGAGGGGAAAAGCACCAAGGTGTGGCCTACAAAGGAAGAGTGTCCAAAATACATCTTCATGGAAGTCACACCCGAAGACATTTTCCCCAAACGGTACTGATGCTTCCCTTCCCCTACCATCCCACCCACCAATCACTGGGAGCTGATGTTTCATCCAGTCGCTTCTGGCTCAGGAGTTCCAGTCCAATCAACACATCCCTCCCTAAAGGAAAGGCATCAGCTGTCACAGTTAGCACTGTGGGACAGGACTGGGGAGGGTACCAGGCCATCAATGGGTTCTATCTGGCTGCTGGCTGTTAGACAAAGCTGGACCATTGAGACCAGGCTCTGAGCTCATCTGGAGAGAGTGGTCACAGACTGCAGCACCCGCAGTTTTATTTCATTAGTTCATTTTGACTTAAAAATAAAGTGGAATTGACCATCTCTGAAGTGTTTCCTGATTTGAGCACAGAGCAATGGAGGGGGAGCGGGTGGCAGAAGGGCAAACACACAAACAAGATGGCACTGGAGAAACATGGCCATGTGTTGTGTGCAGCTTACAAAACTTCTAAATACACTTCTGAACTATTTTCACTGCAATCTACAACCTGTAATTCCTCTTTAAGTAATGTGCCAGTGATTTTATGATCTCCTGAAGGACTCAGCAGACTTGACTCTCAACTATGCAGGAACGGCACCTTTAAGCGGTACATCACCATGGCTGAAAGAGAGGGAGGAGGGGAAGACTCCAAGCCAGACTAAAATGAAGGGATATGAAACTTGCTCTACCCAGTATCTTTGTAAGCAAACATACAGTCACTGGAGAATAAAATTAAGGACCTAAAGGCACAATTGCTGTATTGGAGGGAAAGAAGGAATTGCTGCATTCTCAGTTTCATGGAGACATGGCTCACTCCAGGTTCATTGGCTACTTGGATAAGACCTGAGGGCTTCTCAATATGCAGTATGGACCAGACTGCTGATTCAGAGAAATCAAAAGGTCTGTGTTTCATGATAAACTCTTTCTAGTGTGCAGGCGCAGTGGTCTTGCCGCTTTTTTAAAAATCACGACCTGGAACATCTAATGATTAAGTGCCAACCATCGGACTTACCAGCAGAGTTCTCCTCTGTGATCCAGACCACAGTTTACATACAGCTAAAGGCTGATGTTAAGGCAGCACTCGAGGTACTGACTGGCACCATCAGCAAACAAGAAATAGCCTACCCCGACACATTTCAAATCATTATTGGGGACTTCAATAAGGCTCGTATGAAGAAATCTCTGCCCAATATCATCAACATATACCTTGCAGCACCAGAGGTCCCAACATACTCGACCACTGATATACTAAGATTAGTTCAGATTGCCAACATCTCCTCCACAATCTCCATCAGCACAGGTGCACCACAAGACTGCATGCTTAGCTCCCTGCTCTACACAGTTTATACTTAAGAGCAAGAACCTGATTATTTACTTCAGGAGGAGGAAACTGGAGGTCCATGAGCCAGTCATGCCTCTGTATTCCCTTATTCCACTGTCCTACTGATACATTTGACTTTAGCTTCTCCTTCTCAAACCACACAGGGCAAATTCTATCATATTATGATTATGGTCTCTTATGAGTTTCTATACCTTAAGCTTCCTAATCAAATCTGATTCACTGTACAAAAACCAATGCAGAGTTGACCATTCTCCAGTAGACTCAACCACAACCTGCTCTAAAAAGCTATCTTGTAGGCATTCTACAAACTCCCTCTCTTGGGATCCAGTACCAACCTAATTTTCCCAATCTACCAACATATTAGATAGATAGATAGACATACTTTATTGATCCCGAGGGAAATTGGGTTTCATTACAGCCGTACCAACCAAGAATAGAGCATAACTATAGCAATACAAAAACCGCAAACAAACAACAATATGCAAACTATGCATATTGGAATTCCCTTTAACTTTCATAACACTGCCTTTTTTACATGCCTTTTCTATCTCCCATCGTAGATTGTACTCCACATGCTGGCTATTGTTCAGAAGCCTCTACATAACTCCATTAGGCCCTTTTACATTTGCAGTTCCTTAACTCTACCCACAAGGATTCTACAAAAACATCTTCTGATCCTGTGCTATCTCTAAGGATTTGATTTATTTTTTTTAAATCAACAGAGCCATCCCACCCCCTCTGTCTACCTGCCTGTCCTTTCAATACAATGTGCATCCTTGGATGTTAAGCTCTCACCTACTGTATGATCTTCTTGCAGTAATGACTCAGTGATGCTCATAAGATGACACCTACAAATCTCTAACTGCACTAAGACCATCTACCTTATTCTGTATGCTGCATGCATTCAAATATAACACCTTCAGTCCTGTATTCAGTACAATTTTCAATTTTGCCCCCATGTTAGAGAAAGTTAAATTCACTTTCTGAACTTTTTCCTCATTGTATTTAATCTGGAGACTTTTGTAACCTCTTCTGCACTCTCCTTCCCTTTTACTTTATAATCACTTTTCCCAAATGTTGAACTCACCCCCTACTATTTAGTTTAAAGATGCACTTCAACCCATCCCACTAACTGCAATTTTGCCCTATCAGCTGCCTGTCCTTCCTCACAGTCAGTACATGATGAAACTACATGTATACCATCCTCTGCCTATCACTCTGGTTCCCATTTCCCTGTCAAATTAGCTTGAATACTCCCCAACAGCTCTAGCGACCTTGGCCACAAGGATATTGGTCCCCTCAAGTTTACTGAGGGCAGGTTAGACACTCTTGGGCTGTATGGAGTATTTGAGGTACAACCTGACTATAGTTTTATAAAGTTGCAACATAACTTCCCAACTCTTGAACTCAATGCCTTGGTAATGAAGACAAGCATGCCATCCTAGCAGCTAGTATAACTACTTTCAGACAGCTATGCATTTGGGCCACAGGGATCTCTGTATATCAACACTATTAAGGACCCTGTCATAACTATGCACTGCCCCTTTACACTTGATCTTGTTCGGATGAGTGAATCCCTCAATGACTACGAAAATATTAATAATACATTTAAAAGGAAAATTAGGAGGGCAAGAAGGAATAAGAAGAATCAGGCAAGTATGGTTAAGGAAATCCCAAGAGGTTCTATAGCCATCATAAGAGTAAAAGGGTGGACATAGTGAGAGAGTAGTTCCCCTTAGAGATCAGCAGGGCTGCCTATGTCTCAAGCTGCTGGAAATGGGTGGATTCTTAATTATTTTTCCCCTTAGATTTATTGACAAATGATGTTTTGGAGGGTATTCATATTACCAGGGAGGAGGGTACTTGCAGTCTTCCAGTGCATTATGGTGGATAAATCCCCAGTAACAGACAGAGTGCCTACATTTCACTGGAAGTTTCAGGGGATTTGGTATGTCACCGAAGACACTTGCAAATTTCTACAGATGTACCGCGGAGAGTATTCTAAATGGCTGCATCATGGTCTGGTGGAGGGGTGGGGTGGGGGCTGCTACTGCACAAGATCGAAATAAGCTGCCAAAAGTAGTCAACTTAGTCAGCTCTATATTGAGCACTAGCCTCCACACCTTCAAGGAGTGATGCCTCAAAAAGGCAACACCCTTCATTAAGGACCCCCATCATCCAGGGCATCCCTCTTCTCAATGCTACTATCAGGGAGGAGGTACAAGAGCTTAAAGACACACATTCAGTGATTCAGGAACAGTTTCTTCCCCTGTCAGCAGATTTCTGAACGGACATTGAACCCATGAACAGTAATAAAATGTTGTCCAAAGAGAAAGGGGCAACTGCTTTCAGCACAAGGTGATCAAAGTTATAGGATCCAGCCTGTCAATACATGCCGCAACCTTTGTCAGCTCCCATCCACAGCCCTCACGGACTATATTGACCAGAAGACCCTGCCCTAAATCCCATACCTCAGCATTGGCTAGATGAATACTAGTTCTTTCAGGGAGCCTCTCCACACAGAGCATGAGAAGAGTTTGTGGCAGGTTCCCACATAACTGCAAGCAGTAATGGAGGACAGAGAACAGGTTTTTGTAAGAGCTGTGTACAGCAGTGGGAAGAACTGGGAATTGCATCAGGTTCCTGGCACAGCAATATGCAGACTGAGAATACCTCTTTTTTAAAAAAAAAAGTACAGAGGGATATGCACCTGTGAGTATTCAAACTGAGAGACTCTGCATGGTCCCACTAAATGGGGAAAAACAGTTTTTCATAGTAAATCAAGTATGAAGAATGAAAGTATAATTTAATGAAGCAAAACACAGACAGCCATTTCAAGTTTTTGCTCGACCCTCTAGAACAAATAAATTGTGCAGGCAAGAACTTTAGCAATCCCACAGATAAACAGGTTCTGCCCTTACCCACCCATACTTAAGCTGCCATGTCCCTTATAAATATAATTCCTCGGCCAGACAAAACAATCTTCCAGACTATCCAGCACACCCAAGTATTGAATCATCAATTCATAAGTAGCTGCATTTCCCAGAGAACAAATATTTGACTGGTTTGAGTTAACTCAGAATCTTTCCTTCAATTGACTTGTCAAACCCTTTGGGGAAATGACAACATGCACTGTGCCTTTTTAAGAGGCCAATTATAGTTCCTGGAGTTCAGCTGTCCATTTACAGATTACATACTAGTGAATCAACACCAAAATATCCAACCTAGCATACAGTACGTATGCCATATGTGTACAGCAAACACCAAGCCCTTCAGAAAAGAATAAAACCTATTTCCCTGTAAAAGCAGATTATTGAAAATAGAACACAACAGCAGTGCAGGCCCTTCAGTCCGTGATGCTGTGCTTACCTTTTAGCAGTCTAAAATCAGCCTAACCAAGCGGTTAATGGCATAAAAAGGTTGGGAACCCCTGATCTAACCCCTTTTCAGTTTAATTAAATCTCTGAAATAAAGTATCCATACAAAGAAAATGAATTGCTGTGGATCTCCCACGAGCCTTTTTTTTGGTGAGTTAATCACTTTTGCCATCCAAAGAGGAGGCAGTAAGCTGAAGGCAGAACCTTCTCCATAGGAAAGGATTCAAAGGAAAGAACTTTAATTTACATAGGACCTTTGTGACTTCAGACAACAAAATACTTTGCAGTTTTCTTGTTACTGTCTTTAATGCACTGATATTGTTTTACCTTCTACTAATTGTTGTAATGAACTGATCTGTATGAAAGGTATCCAAAAAAGATTTTTCAGTATACCACGGTACATGTGACAATAATAAACCAACAACATGCTCACAGATAATCCCTCACAGAACAAGGAGCTCAATACCCAGAAAGCCCAATGTTGACCACAGTGCAGCTCTTTCTCTTCAAATTCTTGTACACACATAGTTACTACCATCTTGAAATTGAAAGTCAACAGAAGAAACACATAACCAGCAAATTACCCTCCAAGTCATACAGAATCTCACTTTGGATACTATTCCTGCATCATCACACAAAATCCTAGAACTCTCTAGATAGAGACATATGAATAGTTTGACACAAGCTAGATGGGCCAAAGGGCCAGTTTCTGTCCTGTAGTGTTCTATGACTCTACTGGAATGCTGAAATTATGTTTGAAGGATTGAAAAAGTAGTTCAAGACTACCTTCTAATGCATAACAAAACTTGTCACCCTCAACTACAGCACACAGGTCAAGGGGTCCTGACTGCCAGTATATCACTTTCACTATTGCTTCTCAAATATACTGTTCATTCCTCAAAGGTAGTGACCAGTGATGTACCACTGGGATCAGCTGGAATTGCTTCCCCATTACAGAAGTATCTTAGTCAAGAGAGCACAAGTTTAAGATAAAGAGAGAACAGTTTGAAGTGAACTCGAGGATAAACTTCTTTTCTCCTCCTTGATAGTGTCTAGAATCTGGAATGCAATGTCTGAAGGTCTAGCGGAGGAAGAGATTCTCATAACATGTAACAAATATCCAAGGCACAGATCACTGCAGAATAGGTGCTAATAGATGGGGCTATTGTAGGTGGGCAACATTGACTTATGGGCTGAAGAGTCACAAAGCTTGGAAAAGTCTCCATGATCCTACTGTATATCTTATCATTGCAGCTGAGCAGAATGCAGGGTCATGTGTACCATACGACGCAGAACACCACAAGCATCTCTATCTCTCATCTGCTTTTTTGCAGAAAATGATGGATTACAATTCCATTGCAACCAATGATCCACAACTCATGAATGCCCTGTTTTGAGATATTAAGTCTGATCTTATCTACGAAATAATACACTTTCCAAAGAGAAAATGCAACAAAGGTTCACCTGACTGATCCTTGGGTTTGTGTGACTGATATACAATGAGAGATTGCGTCAGCTAGGCTTGTATTCATTAATTTAGAAGAAAATAGGCCTTAGTTCCACAAGACATTGTGTTGTAGTCACTCCTACCTGCATTGTCATGTACAGATGTCTGGCAAAGTTCTTGCAACGCTTCCCAAACTAATGGTCACAGACGAAGGACAACAAAAAGCTCTTCAGCTCAATCAGAAGAGTTGGTACTGAGCCTTTTTTGATAATGGGATTTAAAGATTCCCACAACCTTTGCTATTCCCAGTGCTTCTTTTCAAAAGAAATCGGCTGAAATTTCCTTGTCAATAGTTAATCTAATCCTATAAAATCCTTTGAAAGCTCCCAGGATCAGTTCCTTCCTCCTGTACCCCTTGGACCTGTCATACAGCCAGCTTTCCAGCTTTCAGCCCACTCATCCATGCTGACAAAGATGCTCATCTTAGCCCTAATCGTATTTCTTTTAACCATTCCTATCCACGTACATGTCCCAATGATATCTGGTGAATTTATTTTCCTGATGCTGTAGGACAGGCCCAAGGATTGTGATGTAGTAGCCAGAGCCTCTAGTTTGCAGGTATGATTCTATAAGTACGCTTATGTCAGGCTGTTGTTTAACTAGACTGTGCAGGTGTTTGCAAAAAGTACCTTGGGGATTTCCTGTGCCAAAAATGTCACTGTAACATCTGAATCTATAGATTAATGGTTTTATTTGCAGTTTGATGATTGAACATATGACGCAGTTGGGATTTCACAACAATCTGACAGTTTCACGGTCACTTTTATTGACGCTGGTTTTTATTTCCATCTTTTCTAAAGCTGACGCCAATTTGTCAAACCAATTTGAACTTATGTTCACTGTAATTTCTACAGCTCTACAAAGCAATGGTGCTATGAATGCAGCACAGCTACAAATTGCAGGATAAGAAATAACTTGACTGAAAAGCAGACATTACATAATTAAATAAACCACAAAATTTCCCCACCACCTCCAGATACCCTTCACATCTTTTAAATATTTTCATGCATATGTCCCTGTGTGGGATCAACATGCTATACTCGCAAACTTTTGGACTTAATTGATGCCCAAAATTACAAAAAAATTATACCCATTACTTTCTGGTATTCTTGTTAAGTAGATACTTCAACAAATGTATCTGAAAAATAAGAGAAATACTTGCAATTCACTATTGTGAAAACTGTAGTTGTTACGCGCATATATTGACTGGTGTTAACAACTATCTTAAAATTGTACACTTCAAAATTGCTAGGCTAGACAGTAGAATTAATAGAATCATTTACAATACTGTATCTGTCATGTCATGGGGAAAACCAATTACATTCTTCAAACAAGGAGAACTTTTTTTAAAGCAAGTAGCAATTTCACAGCTCTCCACAATATTTGCTGATCTTCACATCCTCAAAGAGTAAATCCTCTTGGAATTTTGGAAACTTCATAGTCAAGAAATAAGATTTTTTAAAAAAAGTTGCCACTAGCCTATACTCCGCAATCAGCTAACTGAGCTAATGAGAGGGAAAATAACTCAGCCATGATGGAATTGCAGAGCAGACCCCATGGGTTGAATGACCTAATTATGTTCTGTTGTCTTAGGATGTAATTTTGATAGTCACTGATTCTTTGATCCATCATAGTGAACATCTGGAACTCAGTAATTTTCCATACATTACCTACACATTCATATCAAATCTAGAGTTCCCATAAATGTTGATTGCTTTACATAAAATGCACAATGAAAGCTAGATTCTAAGCAAGTACTGGCTTTCCATTTACATTCAGTCACAGTGTATGCTAATCTTAGCATCTTAATGCTAACATAGTTTTAAGCTAGTTGTCAGTTGTTTTGTCAGCATACATCTTTCAGAATAACTTTGACAAATGACTTGTTGGGTTAGCCATATTTTCAGTAACTATGGTTTCCGGCTTTGAGTTAGGAGCTTGTCCTATTACTAAGATATTAGGTCTTAACGCAAACACTTAGTGTTATCCAACTATTTAATTCTTAGGTTAAACTATTTAATAGACATTTTCTTTGCAGTTTAACAATTAATTAGGTGCTTGTATTTTATATAATTACTTATACACAAGTAGCTGCTTGGTATGCTTCCTTGCAGCTATAATATCCACATCCAGGTTTAATATGCCTCTAGTGCAGGGGTTTCCCAACTTTTTTATGCCGTTGACCAACAGCATTAAGCAAGGGTCTTTGGACCCCAGGATGGGAACCTCTGCTCTCATCATTATGCAAAGTATAATTCTGGAAAGTTCTGGAAGCTTCTTTATACTGCATTATTTGAATAATGATTTTCTCACTCGTTAATGCTTATCTATAAATTTGAATGGAATTTTCCTCATCTATGGTTATATGATATCTAAACACAAAGAAGCAGCACCTTAACCTAGTTCTTACAGTTCCTTTGTCTCTCTGCTTAGTAGACCTCTATCACTATATTCCTTTGTTCTATTAATTTGTAATAACATGACAGCGAAGGAACAACGTTTGTGCCTCTTTCTGGATTTCTGAAAGACCCTTGGATCAAATGCATACTGATCCTTTTTCTACAGATTGGGCATGTCCCTGCTCAGATTAAAAGGTTAGGCACACTGAGCAAAGGAAGAAAGTAAATGGAAAATGGAAAACGGAAAACCATTTTACAATGCGAGTCTCAACAATTATACGAATTTCAATTGGATCCTTCAGCTTCTCCAAGAGCTGCAGGATTCCATTGCAATCCACTAAAATAAGTTTCAATATTGACCCAATTTTCTTTAGCATGACCAAATGTTCTATTTTGAAACAAGAGAAAATCTGTAGGTGCTGGAAATCTGAGTAACACACCACAAAATGGTGGAGGAACTCAGCAGGCCAGGCAGCATCTATGGAAAAAAGTACAGTCGACGTTTCGGGCCGAAACCCTTCAGCAGGACTAGAGAAAAACAAAGCTGAGGGGTAGATTTGAAAAGTGGGGGGAGGGAAGAGAGAAATGCCAGGCTGTAGGTGAAACCTGGAGGGGGAGGGACGAAGTTGATTGGTGAGAGACACAGAAGACCATGGATGAAACAAAGGGGGGGGGAGGAGCACTAGAGGGAGGTGATGGGCGGGCAAGGAGATAACATGAGAGAGGGACAAAGGGACGGGAAATGATGGGGGAGGGTGAGTGGAAGCATTACTGGAAGTTTGAGAAATTGATGTTCATGCCATCAGGTTGGAGGCTACCCAAGCGGAATACAACGTGTTGTTCCTCCAACCCCAGTGTGGCCTTATCACTACAGTGGAGGAGGCCATGACTGGGCATACCAGAATAGGAATGGAGCACAGAATTAAAGTGGGTGGCCACTAGAAGATCCTGCTTGTTCTGGCAGATGGAGCCAGATGCTCAACGAAGCACACTCCCAATCTACGTCGGGTCTCAGCGATATACAAGAGGCTGCACCGGGAGCACTGAACACAGTAAATGACCCCAACAGACTCACAGGTGAAGTGTCACCTCACCTGGAAAGACTGTTTGGGGCCCTGAATGGTAGTGAGGGAGGAAGTGTAGGGGCAGGTTTTGTTCTATTTTGAACCAACCCTTTCCATGCAGATTTGAAAATTAAACTCTGACATAATTTGAGTAACATATAATCAAAAAGCAACATTCAAACCACATTTGAACTCAAGAAGAATATTTGAGTCAATTTTCCTGAGCAGTTATATAAACAGTAATGGTGACAGGGACTGCTTTATAAGTGGCTAACAGAAAACATGTGCCATAAT
The DNA here is from genome assembly GCF_963921235.1 of Mobula hypostoma. Classification (NCBI taxonomy): domain Eukaryota; kingdom Metazoa; phylum Chordata; class Chondrichthyes; order Myliobatiformes; family Myliobatidae; genus Mobula; species Mobula hypostoma. The sequence goes on along the minus strand of NC_086107.1, from coordinate 35,105,357 downwards.
TATATTAGCAATACAATGATCAATTTTAGTACAAGTAACACCTGGTTATCAATAAATTCTATGCCATTTCCACCAAGACTACTTAATTCCAGACCTCATTAGTCTTGTCCAAACATGGCAAAAAATAACTGCTGGAGCAGGTGAGAATAACACCAAAGTATATTCTCAAGTGAAGCGTCACTGGGCTCTAGTCAAATCAGAAAAAGGGGTTACAAGGAATCTATACAGCCTCAGGTCACACCCAGAAGATGGTTTATAGTTGCTGAAGATCATCATTTTAACTTTGGATTATAAATACAGGTGTTTGTCAGGGTAATTTTTGAGTTGCTCCTATTATTTTTAAATGCCTCAATGTCAACCCCTCCATCACTCAATAAGTTGGGGATATTTGTTGATGATTGCATGGTGTTTATGTGCAAATCTGTCTCCTCAGATGATGAAGCAGTCCGTGACCATGCAGTCGAACTTGGATACCTTATTATTCCTTTCTTTTTTAGCACTGTACTACTGCAGCTAAGCAACAAATAAAATGTTGTATACGACAGTGATAATATGCCTGATTCTTATTAACATTCAGGCATGGATTAATTAATAAATGTCAAGAAATGCTTGGATCACCAAATGAAACATCTAACAGTTCCCTTGGCATTTCATTATATTATCACTGGAAAATTCCCCACACTAAACATTCTTGGGAATAGGGCAGAGGAGAGGGGAGGAGGGCAGAAACACAGAAGACACAAATGGTCAGCATTGTCAAGACCAACTGTTTGGACTGCTTCATTACCTGAGGAGTCAGATTTGCAAAAAAAAATATTGTCAACAATGTTCTAAACCAACCTCTTAAATAGTATGGTGATGAGAGCAGATCAGAGATTGTGCTTTCTGCACCAAGTAAGCCACTCCTGACCTCACAATGCCTATGAACTTCCAGCAAGGCACAAATTTGATTACACTTTCCACCTGCCTGCATGAGTGCAGCTCTGACTGGCCCTCTAAAACCTCAACTACATTCAGGGCAAAGTTGTCTGCATGATTGCCAATCTTTTCACCATCTTGAGTATTCTCTTCCTCCAACACCACCACCACCACCACCACCACAATGAAACAACAGCATACTATTTGCAGAGTGCAAGTTCAGCTACTTGTCAAGTATTTAACAGCATCTCCCAATACTACAACCTCTAACCAAGGATAATAGATGACTGAGAGCATCACTTCATCAAGTCCCCAACAAGTCACGTATTAATCCTGCATAGTAATACACACAGGAATCATTGAGTTAAAATCTCAGAATGCCTTCAGTATGAGTCCTCACCTTTTCTATAAGCCTTCAGATTCATAAATAAAAAAGTTACAAACTTATACGATTTCATCTTAATCGATTAAGTATGTTCTAAATACAATTGAAAAGTTAATTTCTAAAAGATTTTTTTTACTGACTTGCTGTGAAATTCTATAATCAGCATTATGAGTGACCCATATCTCATTAAACTGCATGAAATCTGGCATGTGTGCATTGGAACATGGATCATTCCATTTCAGGAGTTGGTCTCCACAAGCCTTACAGACAATTTCTAGTCCATTATTCGACATAATAGGGTTCCCAGCACTGCATGCAATGATTCATATTAGCAGACCCACATCATCTACAAATTCAACATTGTGTCATAATCTGTATTTTTAACATCCCTGTACTTAAAACTCATAACTACTGAGATGTCATCTACATACAGACTAAGATGTCAATGCTTCTATTTAGGAATGTTATAGTCAGGTTGCACTTTGGTTAGCTCCAAATTGAAATACATGATAATAAATTATGCAGAAATCCTTCTATGGATAACTGAAAAGGTTAAAATTTGTAATAGATTGAAAGTAAAAGCCTTGAAATTATAAAGAATGCTAAGCAACACACGCAAAATGCTGGAGCAACTCAGGTCAGGCAGCATCTGTGGAAAACCCTTCTTCAAGAGTGAGAAGGAAGGGGGAAGACACCAGAATAAAAAGAATGGGGGAAGGGGAAGGAGGCTAGCTGGAAGTTGATAGGTGAGGCCAGGTGGGTGGGAAAGGTCAAGGGCTAAAGAAGGAATCTGATAGGCAGGGAGAGTGACCACTGGAGAAAGGGAAGAAGGGGACACAGGGGGAATATATTATAAAGAATGCTATTGGATGTGACAACTGAAGAATTTGAGGAATCGAAGGATAAAATAGGGGAGTATAAATTACATAAAATATAAAATTATACAGTAAGAGTGTTGACAAAAATGTAAAAAGGATGAGAGAATAGGGAAAAGAAGAAGAGTACTCCCATGGTTATTTCCTTGATTTAAGCCACAATTGAATGGCTGAGAGAGATCTGTAAAGATATAATTGAATTTGTTTCTTATGTCTGGTTTGAGCAATGTTAAACTCTGCCAGCAGACATTCAATGGCTACTGATGTCAGTGCACTGGTAACAGCAGACAGGATCAGATCTAGCAATACAACCAACATTTTGGAAACAGGAGAATAAATTCAGTGGTGAAGTAGATCAAGGCCAACACTTAAATCTTTTCCTCTTCACTCCATGTAGCTTCTCTAAGTTTCTGCAGAAGGTTTGTTTGCATATTTAAACTGATCTTCAAAAAATACATTGTTTGAAACAGAAGTAAAATCCAGCCTTATCTCTGGGTATTTCATATAGTCCATGTATTCTATCCCATTCCTGCAGAAATTGATTCCAGTCTCTAATTGGCAGTTTTATTAGTTAAGCCGTTTTGGTCTCTTCGTTAATCCTGAGATAATTCGCATTAGATTGATAACTAGGATGGGGATAGAGTGTAGGCTGATTATCTGAGGAGGTAAAGTCGAGCAAATTGTCTCTAATCTTTTTATCATGTAGTAATATGAAAGGTAATCTCAACTGCTTTTTATCCAACTGTAAGTGAGCTTAGGCTGGTTAGATACTTGGAGAATGTTCTCCTGTGAAAACCAGAATAGGGGAACAATATCTCAAGGTAAGACTGAAGTAAGAAAGATTTTTTCTGATAATCATGAATGTTTGGAACAGCTGCGGATGCCGAGTTACAGAGAAAATTCAATGCTTTAAAAGATTCTTGTACTTTAGAAGAAATCAAATAAAGATAATGGGTAGATGTTACATTCTTAAATGTTTAATCTGTAAGCCTGCACCATTAATCATTTTTTGAAAATATTCATTTGATAAATACAAATTTGTATGTTCAAGCAAAAATTAACACACACACACATCCCTGTAGACCATTACCTCCTTTCACAAATGGAAGAATTCCATTTAAAGTACAACTTAAACTTGACTGTAAGCATCTGAATAGGCTTAGCGCCTACTTTTTGCTATGTTTGCTTCTGTATAGTGCCTTAAGGACATTTTCTGAAGTAAAAATGCCACACAAATTTAAACAAAGTTGAAAGTAAATTCATGATCAAAGATCATATACATCACCATATACCACCCTGAGATTCATCTTCTGGCAGGTATACATGAATTTTAGCTGTTCCAAGTCATTTTCATTGTACTGATGATTGGTTATTCAATTCAACTCTGTGCATTTGCCAGTCAAAATAATGAACTTTCAGTAAAAATAAACTCCCAGCAAATTCTGATATTAAACTTTAATATGTGAACTTCCAAGATGCAAAATACAAAAGCATCAGTATGAATTACTTTCATTTGTTATACAGCACATGATTTATAGAAGTTGTATTTTAACATACTTCATGATTTACTGAAGTTCCACTTTAAAATGTTCTGTTTGTGAACGTGTTTAATCATTGTTATCTAGCAGGTTTATATTAAAAAAACAGGAAATTATGACATACCAGAGCTTAAACCTCTATTTATAACTCAGTTTGTGAAAGCTTCTGGAACATGGAGCTGGAATTTTCCTGTGCATTTGATGTAACCACTAACATTACCCAATATATCAGTGTTAATTAGTCAAAACTGATAGCACTGAAAGATGAAATTTGCCTAACCTCGTGAAGTATCCCTGTATAATATTTGTGCTAGCTGTCCAATGTCAAGGGTGTGCCAAAGTTGTACTATTAATGAACATGCAATGAATTCTAAAGAGATCAATGCAAGCAAGCACAGTATACTATGTGTCATGACTCCTTCAAACAGAATACATTCCTTGGATCACAGTCTCAGACACAACAAAAAAGCTCCAAAGCATGAAAATTCAACAAAGAAAAACCTGCAGAAATATTAGTACAGGTTGAGTACCCCTTATCCAAAATATCAAGATCCCAGAACGTCCGAAATCAGAAATTTTTTTGAACACTGACATGACAGCACAAATGGAAAATTCAACAAGGAGCTGGGAAGGTTCCGAGGTGATGCACAAGTCCCTGTGCACCACAGATAGCTCTGAGAAGTAACCTCACACGTGTAATGAACAGTAGTTAATGAAAAATAGAAAAACATTGCAGAAAGTGAAAAATGAAGATCTCGATTATGAATTGAAAGAGTGGATTCATCAGCGGAGTGAACATATGTCTCATAACGGTATGATGATCATAAAATAAAGATATCATTAAGAATAATTGAAGGTAATTTTTTCATGCACAAAATTATTAAAAATATGATATAAAACTACCCCCTCCATTGTAGCTGCTGTGGAACAAACGGATGTTTGAAATTGATGGCAGATATGAAGTCAATCACAGCACTGGAACTGGTTAGTAGATGTGGCTGGGGATAGTCATTCAACTCTAACAGTTTGTGGAGGACAGAGCTCCATCACGTCAGACTGTGCTCCAACTGCACTCTGCTCATTCTGTGAGTTTCACACTAGCTGTACATAATCTGTGTAAGTAATGTATAAGGATTTCATGTTTAGACTTTGGCCCCACCCCCAAGGTATCTCATTACATAGATACAAATATTCCAAAATCCCAAAAAATCCAAAATCTAAAATGCTTGCGGCCCCAAGCATTTTGGATAAGGGATGCTCAACCAGTATTTTACTTATTGAGTACAACTCATCCCACATTCAGAAAAGTTAGCTGTTTATGCAAAACAGTTCTAATTTTTAGTTAAATTGGGTGTTGCACAAAGCACTCTAAAGCAAATTTGACCCACTTTGAGAAAACCTCACTCTATTTCATTCAAATATCAAGTTATGATACTTATCTGAGGCTGCTCCATAAACTCAGTCAAAATTCAGTAAGATAAATCATGCTATTTGCTGGCAAGCAGTAACATAGAGACATCAGCTAGCTGCAGTGCATGAGTTAGTTTCTTCCTGACTTTTATGTCTTTTCATTGTAATCGACCTGCTCCATTGCTGACTCATCACCAAGTACAGCAGCACAGCGCAGATGTGCTGAGCTGAACAGTGAACAGTACACATCTAGCAATTTGTAATTTTTAAAAATATTAAAACATGCCCCAACTTAAAATTTCTTCAATAATCAGAGGTGTTTAAAATCAGTTCCTAATTGATCTGAGTAAATGCTGAAACTACAGCATGGTCCAAAGCCAAGCTGCCACTCTACAACTCCTTTTCTCGAAGGTTTGCTATAGAAGTGAGGCATGGAGAAGACTTTAGTCCTGCAAGGTTGGTTAAATGTACAGCCATGGGGATCATACTACTGCAAGGAGCAAGCTGAATCAAACACAACCCAGACAGCTTACCACGATAAAATATCGGCTTCTAATACAATTCTTGCTTTTTGTCCATCTTCTAATCTCATAATCACCAACCCCATATAGTCTTGTCACAGATTTCTTTCTTCTGACTTTAGAGCTTCCTATTGGAAACTCACTCTATTCATGTCACCTGTGCCATTGGTCCTCTGGGAGATACTTAATATCCAATTTCATACATTCATCTTCCCTTAAACTCTCATCAAAATCTGAAGTTTGAAGTATACCACCTTGAGATTCATTTTCTTGCAGGGGAAAACAAAATACAATAAGTAAAACAAAGACAAATGCCAATGTGCAAAAAAAAAAGACAAACTGTGCAAATAAAAATAACACTGAGCACATGAGCTGTAAAGAGTTCTTGAAAGTAAGTTTGTAGATCGTAGAATCAGTTCAGTGTAGTGATGAATGAAGATATCCATTTTGGTTCAGAAGCCTGATGTTTGTAGGGTAATAACTATTCCAGAACCTGGTGTTTTTCGACCCAAGACTTCTGTACCTCCTGCCCAATGATAATGAGAAGAGGGCATAGCCTCGATGATGGGGAGCTTTGATGATGGATGCTGCCTTCCGTGGCAGCACTCCATGTAAATGTACTCATGGTGGGGAGGTTTTGCCTGTGATGGACTGGGCTGCATCTACCACCTTCTGTAGCCTTTTCTGTTCTGCAGCATTGGTGTTCCTATACCAGGCCAATTTTGCAACCAATTAGGATACTGTATTCTCTACTGTGCACCTAAGTTTGGCAAACTGTTTTGGCGATATGCCAATGCTTCTAAGAGAGTAAATGCACCATCATACCTTCTCTGTGATGACATTTAAATGCCGGTCCCATAATAGATCCTCTGATACGTTGATGCCGCCAAGGAATTTAAAGTTTCTGACCCTCTCCACCTCTATTCCCCTTATGAGGAATGTCTCATTGGACCTCAAGCTGCTTCTTCCTGTAGTGGATAATCAACATTTTGGTTTTGTTGATGTTAAGTGAGAGGTTGATGCTGTGGCACCACTCCATCAGATTTTCAATCTTCCTCCTATATGCCGATACGTCACTGCCCTAAACTCAGCCAGCAACAGCGGTGTCATTAGCAAACTTAAATACAGCATTACAGCTATACTTAGCCACACATATAAGTATAAAGTGAGTAAAGCAGGGGGCTAATCCAGATGTATAACAAAATTAGTCCAAATATTATCTTGCATTGAGCACATTCTTTTCAAATTTTGCCTCTGTATAGTATCTTAAAACTTTTTTTCACATTGAAGCCAAAATGTAAATGCAATTTACAGCTGCTGTGGCATTACATTCTAACTTTAGCACTGAGGCAAAGTAGCCACATTTTTTTCATAAATCATTCATGAAACAATGCTGTACTGACAAGAGAATATAATGTCAACCCCTGTAGGGACATTACAGAGGATTGTGAGGAGTTGACTACGTTACTGATCCTCTTGGAGACATATTAACCTAACAGATCCAGCAATCCACCAACACTATATTTTAATCCAAGAAGTTTTTTTTACTGAAATTAAATTACCCTTTCCACCAACCCCCATCCCCCACAAACTCCTGCTTTGAAGTTGGATTTCAACAGATCTCTGTACTTTCAGTCCACGCCTAGGGTCCAATAGCATAACCACTGTGTAACTATGCCCCAATTACCAAATAACATGTAAAACCACTATTACAGTTCTACTGCAAGTCCAGTTACTTTTATTAATAGATTTTACCGTATATTAGATTAGACCATTGTCCTTGGATACATTTTCCAAATCTACCTAACTTTGAATGAAGTATCATTATTTCTAACAGGAATTACATGAGTCAATGTGCATCAATTTCAAAATGATCATACACAAACAAATTGCCAGAATCGTAGCTCCTGATTTCTATCTGGCACCTGCTGGAAAGTTTGTTAGTGGATCATGGAGAAGGGAAGGATTGTGTCTCTACTATGTATGGCACTGGCCCCACTCACTTAAAGATAGTCAGTGCAGAAAATGAATACACATGGAACCATACCTCAGCACACAAGAAAAATAGCAAAAGAGAAAATTTTATACAAAATCCAGTTTGCCCCAAAGTCTAAACTGATACATTATAAATTCAACAACCTTTCAGTTACGTGGCAGCATCAAAGAGTGAGCTACCCAAAAATGAAGCTCACAGACAATAAAAGAACCTGAAGTGTACAATGTTTGAAATGGAAAGTAAGTTAATTTGCATTATAATAAACTTATGAACCCTTAGTATGATATATGAAAACTGAATCTAGCTTAAAAACTGGAAGCACCTCCAACAGAACCAAGTCAGGTTACACTAGACTGATGCCTTACCACCTGCTACTGGCTAAAACTTTCAATTTACTCTTGTACCATTCACCGTTTGTCCTCTCACAGAGCAGACATAGTTATTCTTTCTACGTTACCAATCAACTAAATCAAATTACTAGCCAATCCAAGAATGTATGTTTTTACACTGAGCATTTTCCCTAAAATCAGCAACTATTAGTACTTCTAATGTTCTATGAACACTATCCCTCGATTAGATTACTGCAAAATATGTATCTCCTGGTGGTAAGTAAAACTTTTTACCCTTATCAATGACTTCATGCATATGCACAGTCACTGAACAACTGTCAGAACTGAAATAATAGCAACTGCCTCCGAAAGTTTAGAGGCAAAGTCAAGTTTGTCTACTGTTTTTAATATAAGACTAAAAGTACAATCTAAAAATCTATCTCACAATATTTTCTATTCTTGGAATCAGTTAAATCTGTAGACACTAGCACAAATTTGGGACTTTCTAGTTCTATATGCATTTTTCCTCTGTTCTTAACCAAACAAAATGATATCTTTAAGCTATCATGGACAAATTATTTCCCTTTCCTCTGACTGTAAACTTTCCAACTTGTCTGACTGCCAACAGCACTTGCAACACACATCACAAGATTTTAAGTTTTTTTTGCCAAACTTCACTGGAATATTACAGAAACAAATACTTCCAATTCCCACAAGTTGAAAAATGATTGTTGCTGCTGCAAGTCATTTTTATGTCCTATATTAATATAGTGGCAACAAATTTCACCATTTATGACTTCAAGACACAATAAAGGTGCACCTATTGTCCTTCACTTGCTTATGTTGTTTTGCTCAAGTAACAATGATTTCCTGAGAAAGAGCAATTAGACTTTCCTTTAAAACACAAACTTCAACTAATCTAATTAGCTCATAGGCCAAAGGCTTTTGTTTATTCAGACAAGGCCAGCGTTTAAAATCCATCCCTACATTTTTCCCTCACTAATACACTTTGCAAGCCTGCATATAATCAACGAACAAGACACATCATTTCATCTCCTTAAAACAAGAAAAACTTTACATTATATAAGGAAGACATGAACTTTTCTTTCACATTCATTCCTTACAAAAAGACAAAGGAGTTTTTACATGTCTATACATATTAAAGGGAAAGGTTTTAATTCACAGTTCATTTTTATTTCCAAGAATAATATGTTTGTGATTATACATTTGTTGATAATCATAATCCCAAGAAGATAATCGTATTCACCTACAATACTTACAGCATGTCTATGTAATATCAATTTTTCATTCAAAATCCTTTATAGGTAATAGGTTTGAGAGGTTTTTACTGAAGACTCATGCCTCAGTGTTCAGTGCCAGGAGTGCCCTCACTTACTGCCTGTTACACCGCTGGTGTTTAGGACAGTAATGAAGGTCCTCTGTCTCTGGGGGTATTCAGGGTTTCCTTCATCATGTCAGTACCTTCCCCTTGGTTTTCACCACTGTCAGTCAAGCAAGTCCCAGGTGGAGACTCAGGAATACCATTACTCTCAGATGTAGAAGGATTCTTCATTGCTATTTCTGTAACAGTTTTGATTTACCAGTCAGGGTTGTTAGTCCTGAGCTGAACCTCCAAATATAGAAGACCGTGCACCACTCAAGTCTGGCCCCTACCCTTTGACCTGTTCGACATGGGCAACCTTACCAAGAGCCAAAGCATAAAGCCCTGCCTCCAGCTGGGTCATTGAGAGGAATGCCCTCAAATGTGGCATTTCTCCACAAACATTTTGCCACTGCTGCACAAAGCTGCAAGATGGCCCTAGGCAAGTGATTCTACACCTGGAAACATGCCAGTCTGTGACATTTTGGACACCTCCCTGCACTGGAAGACAGGCAAATTACATAAACACAAGAGATTCTGCGGCTGCTAGAAAAACCAGAGCAACACAGAGCAAATGCTGGAGGCACCCAGCAGGTCAGACAACATCTATGGAGAGAAATAAACAGTTAACATTTCGGGCTGAGACTCTTCACTGGGGCAAGATTCTCAAACTGAAACAAATACAGCAAATACTATGCAGCTGTTTTACGTTTTTGATGATTCTCAAGCAGTAATTGATGTTTATCCTTCTGTGGGACCCTGAAATAGGCCATAGATAATAGTCATACCTCCTGCCACTGCTTTGTATGAGCTTTAACAAAGGTTATTACATCTCACTCTAGACCTTAAATGTACACACTGCAGAAGGAGATGAGAGATCATCTCATCTGCAATGCAGACACATCCCTAATTGCCCTTGAATTGAATGGCCCATTTGGTTATTTTACAGAACAGTTAAAAGGCAATCACATTATTGTTTGGATCAAGTCACATATTTCAGGCTGGAACAGATTCTTTATTAAAAAAACTAAGTAAATCTATATATTATTATACAGATATCTGGATATAGACATTATACATCTAGCTGGCAACATGGATGAAATCAATCCTAAGAAAGAGGTGACATAGGATTGGAAGATGTAGAATCCTTCTGGCTAGGGTTAAGAAACCACAGGGGAAAAAAAAAAATACCCCAATGGGAGCTACATACTGGCCTCCAAACAGTCAAACAGTAGCCAGAATGTGGGCTACAAATTACAACAGGAGATAGAAAAGGTCTGTCAAAAGCGCAATGTTTTAATAGTTACGGGAGATTTCAATATGCAGGTAGGTTGGGAAAATCAGGTTGGTGCTGGATTCCAAGAGAGAATTTGTAGAATGCCTACAAGATAGCTTTTTAGAGCAACTGATGGTTGAGCCCACGAGGGGATCAGCTATGCTGGACTGGGTGTAATGAACTGGAGTTGATTAAGGAGCTTAAGGTAATGGAACCCTTCAGATGCAGTGATCATAATATGATAAGACTTCACCCTGCAATTTGAGAGAGAGAAGCTAAAGTCAGATGTATCAATATTACAGTGGAGTACAGGAAATTACAGAGGCATGAGAGGAAAGCTAGCCAAAGTTGACTGGAAGGGGCCACAAGCAGGAATGATAGTAGAACAGCAATGACTGGAGATTCTGGAAGCAATTCAGAAGGTGCAGGATAGATATATCCCAAAGAAGAAATAGTATTCTAAGAGCAGGATGATGCAACTGTGGCTGACAAGGGAAGCCATAAACAACATAAATAAAAGAGAGAATATGTGATATAGCAAAAATTACTGGGAAGTTAGAGGATTGAGAGACTTTTAAAAATGAACAGAAGGTATCTAAAAAGCCATGGGGGGGAGGGGGGAAAAGATGAGATATGAAATATGACAGTAAGCTAGCCACCAATAACAAAGGGGATACCAAAAGTTTTTTTTCAGCTACATAACGAGCAAAAGAGAGGTGAGAGTGGATATCAGACTGCTGGAAAATGACGCTGGAGAGGTGGAAATGGGATCAAAGAAATGGTGGACCAACTAAGTATTTCGCATAAGTCTTCACTGTGGAAGACACTAGCAGTATGGCAGAAGGTTGAGAGTGTCAGGAGGGCAGAAGTGAGTGCAGTTGCTGTTACTTTGGAAATGGTGCTTGGGAAGTTGAAAGGTCTGAAGGTAGATAAGTCATTTGGACCAGATAGACTACACCCGAGGTTTCTGAAAGAGGTAGCTGAAGAGATTGTGGAGGCAATAGTATAATCTTTCAAGAATCACTAGATTCTGACATGATCTCAGAGGAATGGAAAATTGCAAATGTCTCTCCACTCTTCAAGGAGGGAAGAAGGTAGAAGAAAGGAAATTTAGGCCAGTTAGTCTGATGCTGGGATGATGTTGCAGTCAATTGTTAAGGATGTAGTTTCAGGATACTTGGAGATACATGGCTAAATAGGCCTAAGTCAGCATGATTTCCTTAAGGCAGGGTTCCCAACCTGGGGTACACGGGCACTTTGCTTAATGGTATTGGTCCATGGCATAAAAGAGGTTGGGAAACCCTGCATTAAGGGAAAATCCTAACTGACAAATGTTTTAAAATTATTTGAAATAACAAGCAGGATAGAGAAAGAAGAACTGGTGGATGTTGTGTACTTGGATTTTCAGAAGGCCTTTAACAAGGTCTTCCACATGATGCTGCTTAACAAGATACAATCCATGATATTAATGGGAAAATACTAGCATGGATAGATCATTGGCTGATTGGCAGGAGGCAAAGAGTGGGAATAAAAGGAGCCTTGTCTGATTGGCTGCCAAATGACTAGTGACGTTCTGCTGAAGTCGGTGTTGAGATCACATCTTTTTACATTATACGTTAATGATTTGGATGCCGGAATTGATGGCTTTGTAGCTAAATTTGCAAATGATATGAAGATAGGCAGAAGCGCAGATAGTGATGAAGAAAAAGGAAGGCTGCAGAAGGACTTGGACAGGTTAGGAGAATAGACAAAGTGGCAAATGGAATAATGTCAGGAAGTGTATGGTTATATACTCCGGTAGAAGGAAAAAAAGCATAGACCATTTTCTAAACAGGGAAAGTTCTAAAAATCTGAGGTGCAAAGGGACTTGGGGGAACTCATGCAGGATTCCCTAAAGGTTAATTTGCAGGATTAGTCAATGGTGAGGAAGGCAAATGACATGTTAGCATTCATTTTGAGAGTGTTACATACCTCAAGGAGATCTGTGATTTTTTTTAATGAGAATGATGTAATGGTCTTTTGGAGGTCACCTGATGTAATTTTCCCGCCGATGTGAGGTCACGTGATAACATGTGCACAACGGGTACATAAGGGAAGACTTCAGATGACGCAGTTAGTTTTTAGTTTTCCAGCTAGAACCTGTGTCTGTGTCTCCGTTTCTGTTGCGTATTCGTTTTTATGACGCAGTTTCATTTTTAAAACGGAGTGTTACGTTCTGTTGCAAGGTACATAGTGCTGGACTGGCAATTTTTGCTAGATGTGTTGATGTACCTTTTTCCAGTAGTATGGGAGAGTGAAGGCTTTATCAAAGTACGGGACCCGAAGGATTAAGAGAAGTTGGTATCGTTCGGCAGTTTAACAAAGAATCAACCTTATTGAGTCTTCGTTGAAGAAGTAGCGACCTGCATCGAGGATAACTCTTGCCAAAAGAGCAAGGAAGTTCATGCAAAGGTTTGCTCTCTAGAAACTAAGGTCAGTTGTTTTAAGCCATTTATTTCCTGCATCGTGAATCCTTTGGACAGAACCAACAGGAAAGTCGAGTCTATGAAGAAATCCTTCTCCAGAGAAGTCTCTCCCAATTGAACGTATAAATCTGTTGGATTTTCGAATTTACCATTTTAAGAACTACATCTGACTTTACCGCTTTAAGAACTGTTTTCGCATTTAACGCTTCAAGAACCAGTGCCAAGTGACAATTCGTTGAACGGCTGCATAGTGGTTAACTTCTGGTTAAGGTTTTCGTTTGATTTTTCATTGTTTATCCGTGTTTAATAAACGTTTGGTTGTTTTTATATAACCAGTCTTGATTGATATTCATTGTTGCCGGTTATGTAACAAGAGGACTAGATTATAAAAACAAGGACGTAATGGTGAGGCTTTCTAAGGCACTACTGAGTCCTCACTTGGAGTATTATGAACAGTTTTCGGCCCCTTATTTAAGAAAAGATGTGCTGAGGGTTCAGAGGAGGTTCAAGAGAATATTCCAGGAATGAAAGGTTTATCGTATGTGGAGCGGAGGAGCAATTGATGCCTCTGGGCCTTTACTCACTGGAATTTAGTAGAATGGGGGGAGAGGAGGAATCTCATTGAGACCTATAGAATATTGAAAGACCTAGATAAAGTGAACAGAGTGGATGTGGAGAGGATGTTTCCTGTGGAGAGGATGTTTCCTATTGTGGGAGAGTCTAGGACCAGAGGACATAACCTCAGAATAGAAGGATGTCCCTTTAGAACGGAGGTGAGGAGAAATTTCTTTTGTTAGAGGGTGGTGAATCTGTGGAGTTTGTTACCACAGGCGGCTGTGGAGGGAGGCCAGGTCACTGGGTGCATTTAAGGCGGAGGCTGATATGTTCTTGATTAGTCAGGGCGTGAAAGGTTACAGGGAGAAGGCAGGAGATTGGGGCAAGAGGGAAATGGATCACTATGATGAAATGGCAGAGCAGACTCAATGGGCCAAATGGCCTAATTCTGCTCCTATGTCTTATGCCAGAACTCAAAGGGCATCTTTACTCTCTTCTACAAGCCAAAGGGGGAGAGACAAAACATCAGAAACTGCTGCCCCATCTTATTGTTAAATGTGGAATACAATATTTGTCCAAGGTCACTGTCAACTCAGTTAAGCACTAAGGCTGATTATCCACTGTGACCATATTAGCACTGTACCTGGCAAGAAAATCTGACAACCTTGCACAGCCCAGATTCTCCATTACTTGAATACAAGTGAAAGCACAAAATATGCTGTGGAGTCTGTGGTACAAGGAGATAGTGAATACTATGGAATGGTTTTCCTTGTAAGCTATCAACATCATTGGGAAAAATGGAAAATATCCTGACTGGTTGCATCATGGCCTGGTGTCAAAAGACCAATGCCCACAATAGTCATAGTCATACTTTATTGATCCCGGGGGAAATTGGTTTTCCACAAGTGGAAAATCCTACAAAATATAGTGGATACAGCCCAGTCCATCACAGGAAAAGCCCTCTCAACTAGAAAACACATCTAAAAGGAGTGCTGCCACAAGAATGCAGCATCCATCATCAAGGAACCCCACCATCCAAGCCATGCTCTCTTCTCACAGGAGCCCTATGTCTCACACCACTAGATTCAGTAAGTTATTACCTTTCAACCATCAGGCTCCTGAACTAGCGTGGATAACTTCACTCACCTCACTTAACTGATTCTACAACTCATGCTCTCAATTTTATCTACTTATTTTTGTATTTGCAGAGTTTGCCTTTTTTTGCACATTGGTCATTTGTCTTTGTGTGTAGTTTTCATCGATTCTCTCGTGTTTCTTGTATGTACTCTGCATGCCCACAAGAAACTGTATCTCCTAGTATATGGTGACATTCATGTACTTTGATAATAAATTTACTTTGAAACTTTGAATTGCCTGTTAGCAAATGTCTCAAACAAGCACCAACAGAGCCTGTTTGGCAGAGGGAGGAGTACTTCCATTAAATATTTCCTCGATAGCTCAAGTCACATTCCCACTGCATACTACTCTCAGTGCCATTGGCTACATTTGCTAAGGAGGTCCAGCTGAAGATGCAAGAGTCCTTATCAAACTGCTGTGTAACAAAGGACTCTGATCTGTAAGCTGTTCCCAGAGGCATATACTTGGACAAATACCAACTGCTGCTGGAAAAATCCTCAACTCAGTGAAAGATGCACTTTGGTTTGCTGAACCTTGGTTATCTGGTGTAAGGAGCCAGCATCAGGCAAATATTACCACTGGGCACATTCCATTGGTAGTATCTGTACTGAGGAATGCGACACCGCACCATACAGGCTTTGTGCGGAAGGGCAACATTTGAGGAGCCTGGGGCCACTGGACAGAGGAACTGGGCCCTGTTTAACTGCTTCTCAAATGCCTCATATACACGTTGTTTGAGAAAAAAACATTGCATCATTGTAAGAGAATATATTCAATTGATGGTACAATGAATGCAGAAAAAGTATAGGCACATCCCTGCGCATTACGCAAAGCAGCAATATGGTTTATACTTATTGGGAAAAGGTTGTGAGTAATTCAATACTCAAGGAATAGTAAAATTCATGGCTATTTTGCATTTCTGAGATCAATTAATCCAGTACACATTAGGTGTTGAATCCAGAACATTCTGGTACTTAGCCAAATAATTCAGAATCAGATTCAGAATTAGGTTTATTATCACCGGCATGCGACATGAAATTTGATAACTTAGCAGTTCAATGCAATACATAATCTAGCGGAGAAAAAAATAATAAATAAAATAATAATGATAATAAATAAGTAAGTCAATTACGTATATTGAATAGATTTAAAAGAATGTGCAAAAACAGAAATACTGTATATTTAAAAAAAGTGAGGTAGTGTCCAAAGCTTCAATGTCCATCTGGGAATCGATACGCAGGTTCCACCAAGGCAAATAGCCAAGGTTTGTTGAACAGCACTTTCAAAGCCCATAATCGCCACCATCACTTGGGCCACTCACAAAAGGTCATCACTTTGAAGTTCACCTAAAAAAAATCCTTTAACATTCTGATCTGGAGATATTTCCTGGTACACTTTTCTACAAAGGGACATTCCAATTGACACTGAGGAACCTGAAGCTGCTCACTCTCTCCACTTCTGATCCCTCTATGAGGATTGGTACGTGCTCCTTCCTCTTACCCAGCTTCAGCCTCCAACTACTCTCGCAAGCCAGAGGGAATCACAGCAAAAGGCAGGCCAGATTTTTTGGCACTAGGTCCAATCAACTGCTTGCTCCCTTCACTATCAGGTATGATTCTGAGGTGTGGAGCATGCACCAAGAACTGGGTGGAGCATACAGTCAAGGTGCTGCAGAAACTGGCATTGTGTCACTGACTCTACATTTTGATTACAGGAAGGAAACTGGCCGCGTTCACACTCCATGCAGGTATGGCCTTTGCTCCACTGCTGCTCTGCAAAGGTCACTCATCTGTTTCATCTGGAGATTGAAATGGATCAGGTCTACACAAACACAATGAACAAATCCTCAGAGAATGGGGTGGGGAAAATGTGCCCAACCTGACCATCCTGATGGCTTTCTTTCTCTGTGGTTACATCAAGATGTGTAAAGACTCTGGATATATAAACAGCAAATATCATTATGTGCATAAAGTTTTATCTGTCTACAGTGTTACAAAGGATGGTCTGTTTATGGACAGCAAGTCCTTCTGTTCAACTGGAATGTCCCTTTGTAGAAAAGTGTACCAGGAAATATCTCCAGATCAGAATGTTGAAAGATTTTTTTTACGTGAACTTCAAAGTGATGACCTTTTGTGAGTGGCCCAAGTGATGGTGGCGATTATGGGCTTTGAAAGTGCTGTTCAACAAACCTTGGCTATTTGCCTTGGTGGAACCTGCATATCGATTCCAAGATGGACATTGAAGCTTTGGACACTAGCTCACTTTTTTTTAAATATACAGTATTTCTGTTTTTGCACATTCTTTTAAATCTATTCAATATACATAATTGATTTACTTGTTTATTTATTATGTTTTTTTTCTCTGCTAGATTATGTACTGCATTGAACTGCTGCTGCTAAGTTAACAAATTTCACATCACATGCTGGTGATAATAAATCTGATTCCAAAAATGTATAGGGTGGTGTAAGAAGTCCAATCAAGTAGATTCCTTTGGTCTTGGGTTATATTGAATTTAGGGTATTATTAGAGTTATGCTTATATAGACAAGCGGAGAGGAATGTATGTTAGTCTTGCCAGTAACATTCACCATAACGTTTATGGGGAAATGTTACTGATGAGCAACACTAAGTAAATAAATCTCTGATCAATGACGGCAGCAACTTACTTCTTTTTCTTGTCTGTCATCAAGAAATATAAATGGAAAGGGGTCACTATGAAGGTGATGCGAGTGGGCTAGGTTACTTTTTTTAAAGATATAGTTATTGCACATGCTCCAGATGTTACTTACCACTTAAAAGCCCAAACTTGGATCTTTTGCAAGTCATGTAAATACAGGCAGACTTGCTCTTTACATGATCAATTGCCAATGGAGCAGAAAGGCATGTAACAAACAGCTTCACTTAAGACCTAAAGCAGAGCAAAGATTAGTTGTGAAGTATCCAGAGTTGTACGGGAATAGAATACGATACAAGGATCTCCTGCTGTGATTTTCATATTTTCAAAATCTAGTAACCACAACTATCTTGCAATGGCATGCTGTAGTGGAATAGTACATCTCATTCTGGAGTATACCAAAACCAAATCTTTGACATTCAATTTCACTTTGAGGAAACTGAATTGACTGAAAACTGACGATATCAAGAGGCAGCATGCTGTTAGTAAGTACTTTTGCAAGAAAATCATTACAAAAGAGGCCATTACATATTATCGGTCACAAGGAGACAACTGTAACTGCACAACGTTCACAAATCACTCTATATCATTCTTGTTAGCAATATTGGTAGATGCTCCATAAAATCAAATGCGGAAAGACGTGGAAAAGATAATGAGAGTCTAAACAAGAAATAGGTGTGGTGAACTGGACTGTGTCTTTGTGCAAGGTTGCCGGCCGATGTGTTACAAGGTGCGGAGAGGAACAACAACTCTGTCTATGCTGGCATATCATGCTGTTCTACACACAATTTTAACTTGCTGTTCAAAAACCCATCTGCAAGGAGAACACTTTCTGATATGTCTATCCACGACGTCCTCTACTGTAAAGATGAAGCCACACTCAAGTTGGAGGAACAACACCTTATATTCCGTCTGGGTAGCCTCCAACCTGATGGCATGAACATTGACTTCTCTAACTTCCGTTAATGTCCCATCTCCCCCTCGTACCCCATCCGTTATATATATATATACACACACATACATACACACACACACATACATATATACATACATACATACATACACACACATACACACACACACTTTTTCTCCCTCTCCCCCTCACTATACCCCTTGCCCATCCTCTAGGTCCCCCCCTCCACCTTTTCTATCTCCCTAGGCCTCCCATCCCATGATCCTCTCATATCCCTTTTGCCAATCAACTTTCCAGTTCTTGGCTCCATCTCTCCCCCTCCTGTCTTCTCCTATCATTTCAGATATCCCCCTCCCCCTCTCAAATCTCTTACTATCTTTTCTTTCAGTTAGTCCTGATGAAGGGTCTCGACCTGAAACATCGACTGTACCTCTTGCAATAGATGCTGCCTGGCCTGCTGCGTTCACCAGCAACTTTGATGTGTGTTGCTTGAAATTCCAGCATCTGCAGATTTCCTCGTGTTTGCACTTTTAGCAGTAGGGGTTTTGAAAGACTACTGAACCAAGCATAAGCAATTCAAATAGCGAGTAGCTCAAACAACAGAAATACTGCAGATGCTGGAAATTCAAGCAACACACATATTCAGAGGGACAGAGGGAGAAAAAGGAGAGTGAGAGAAAGAATGTGTGTATAAAAATAGGTAACAGATGGGGTACGAGGGGGGAGGTGGGGCATTAGCGGAAGTTAGAGAAGTCGATGTTCATGCCATCAGGTTGGAGGCTACCCAGACGGACTATAAGGTGTTGTTCCTCCAACCTGAGTGTGGCTTCATCTTTACAGTAGAGGAGGCCGTGGATAGACATGTCAGAATGGGAATGGGATGTGGAATTAAAATGTATTCAGGGCCCCAAACAGTCCTTCCAGGTGAGGCAACACTTCACCTGTGAGTCGGCTGGGGTGATATACTGCGTCCGGTGCTCCCGATGTGGCCTTTTATATATTGGCGAGACCCGACGCAGACTGGGAGACCGCTTTGCTGAACATCTATGCTCTGTCCACCAGAGAAAGCAGGATCTCCCAGTGGCCACACATTTTAATTCCACATCCCATTCCCATTCTGACATGTCTATCCACGGCCTCCTCTACTGTAAAGATGAAGCCACACTCAGGTTGGAGGAACAACACCTTATATTCCGTCTGGGTAGCCTCCAACCTGATGGCATGAACATCGACTTCTCTAACTTCTGCTAATGCCCCACCTCCCCCTCATACCCCATCTGTTACTTATTTTTATACACACATTCTTTCTCTCACTCTCCTTTTTCTCCCTCTGTCCCTCTGAATATACCCCTTGCCCATCCTCTGGGTCCTCCCCCTTGTCTTTCTTCCCGAACCTCCTGTCCCATGATCCTCTCGTATCCCTTTTGCCTATCACCTGTCCAGCTCTTGGCTCTATCCCTCCCCTCCTGTCTTCTCCTATCATTTTGGATCTCCCCCTCCCCCTCCAACTTTCAAATCCCTTACTCACTCTTCCTTCAGTTAGTCCTGACGAAGGGTCTCGGCCTGAAACGTCGACTGCACCTCTTCCTAGAGATGCTGCCTGGGCTGCTGCGTTCACCAGCAACTTTGATGTGTGAGCAAGTAGCTCAAATAATTTTACAATGATACTAAAATGAAAGTAATCTCCAAATTGACCTAAAGCAATGAGAAATAAGGCCTTCCTTTCCTTCCAGAACTTTTACTATGCTGCCTAGCTAGGTTGACAATGGGTTTATTGAATTTAATTGCATCAATTTCAAACCTCATTCACCGGTAGTACAGAGATGGTATAAAAAATAAAAAGAAACATCCACATAACACTCATCAAAACTATTCTTAAATCTATAACGTCCACTGAACAGAACAGAACATTCATGTGTCAGCCCAGAAGCTGGAATTTGTTCTATTTACATAACTGCAATCTGCAAAGGTCAGTGAAGGTGAACATAAATTCTGACTTCTTTGCTGCTGGTTTAGTAATGAAAATGCTATACAGTATTTAAGGAAACAATGTGATTTTTTTCCACTTCTCTGTCCAGAACAGAATTGTGCAAAATAATCCATTGATCACTAGAAAAATCTTTTTATACTGGAAGTCTGGAAATTTTCAGTATCTAAAAATATCCAATCTCCTAAGTGAACTGTGGATTGCCTGCAAATATTTTCCAACTCCAATAATGTCAACATTACACTTTCCACTGGTCTACATTGCCATTGAAGGACAACAACCAGAATCGGCCGAGCAGAAAGGCAGGTTCAATTAAATAGAAAGACATTATAGCACCACGAAGAACTAAAATAACTTGAAAGTATCATAAGGACAGATTTTTTTTTAAAATCAGAATTCCATTAATTGGCATCAAAACTTCAAATAAATTCTAAACCGTCACTTAATTGTCCTCTTGGTAAGCAGCAGGCAGCTCTGATAAATGCAATCAAAAGGAGAATGAATTTATTAAGTATTCAGTCACAACATTCTGGAAAATAAGAATTTGCCATTATTGTAAAACGTGCCTCCAGGCACATGGAGCTGAACACTACTCACTAACAGCAGATTTCAGCCAATTGAATTCACTTCAGGCTTCCCCACCCTTTGACAATACAGAATTCTGCATTTTTGTGTGGTTCTCCATCTAGTGGTCTGGTAGTAATTTTTTTTTAAAATCAAATAGATGACATAAAATTATTCTAAAATGAAAACACTTCAACATCATAAGAGAAATGACAATTAAGTTTTTAATTTGATGATAAATGTTACTTTCAATGCCTCCTTGCTAATTCACAGGAACTAGCTAATTTTATTTCCCCACTTTGGATAGAACAACATTAACAAAAACATTATAAAGTTGTGAATTATTTCAGTTTTCTGCCTGTTTATTTTCCAAAGCTCGCAAAATTCAGAAACCTGTTTAAGTTCTATATCTGTCTTTCCATTAATTCATCAACTGAGATAGCAAATGAAAAGTCAACAAAAGCCCAAGTTAAAGCAAATCTCCCTGGGATATTCAGTCAAATTAGAGTGATCAACTCATGTTAATTCAATTACTGGTTGCCAGCTGTCAAATTTAAGCCCCAACATACAATTTGCTGAAACTTCTGACTTTATAACTATTGCTCCCTAGCTCAGTCCTTCTGAGCTCCGAGTGTTTGTTGGAGAAACATTTTCTTGCACCAAAATACCTTAAACCCCTATGGTAGTCCATAAAGGCCCTTAAATGTATATCAGACTTCAACAATCTAAAATTGCCCTCTATTATTGCGTAAATCATATAATTCTTTGCCACAAGAGAATTGTAGAATGGCGTTTTTAAACCACAGCTATTATTTTTCTACCATGGGCATTTTTAAACTTTAAAAAGTATACAATGTCTACAATTTTAGCTATAATTTATAATTTGAGCAAACAGTAACATTTGGGCTACAGCACATCTCTCATTTGTATAAAGAATATTGTTAAAACTGAGTGGTTTTCATTTTACTTTTGAAGCAAAAGCATTTTAAAGTGTATCACTACATCCATTGAAACTAACTTGGCAAAATAATTGCTTGAAAACAAAATAACCATTATTTAAACAAAGCACAAGGATAATTGCAGATTTCCCTTTTTGCTGATTAGCTAATTTCTAAAAAAGATAAAACAGTTGAAAGTATTAACTGTATTATAGTGTTGAAAAAAAATTGAAGAATGGAATTTCAAATAAATTAAACATTAATTACCCAAGTTCATAACTGCTGCATTTAACAGACATTATATATTATGTTATTAATAGTTTTTCGGATAATAGTCATAGTCATACTTTATTGATCCCAAGGGAAATTGGGTTTGGTTACAGTTGCACCAACCAACTTTGAATAAACACACCAAAACCATCTATTCTAACATAAAAAGTCAGGTTATTAGGATTGAGAGAGTCAAAATAAACTATTATAATTACAGATTATGAAATAGAAGTTTCACAGATTGATACGAGTAATAGGGGTGATGTTACCCAAACCAATTCAAATTATTGCTTTAAATTATATGTCAAACATGTTGAGAGTTTGGATAATCTTTAACACTAGTTTAAAAATAATTTTAGCTGACAGCACTTTCCAAATCCCTAGATCAAAAATAATGGTGATGCAGATTTTCTATTGTTCGAGGAATTTTTGCTATTGGTGGAATTGAGCTTAATTTCTTAAGTTTGCCAATTAGGTTTTAAATGATTTTATGCATTTCCTAAAAAATGTATTTTACTCATAAGAGGTCATGTATAAAGCATTTAAAATGAAAATAGTTTGCAAGTATCTTTTTTCATTTTTTTTTCTTGCATTAAAATCCGTTCAATAGAGAACTTTGAGGACAAATTCAAGATTATTTATTATCATTCAAGTGTAAATTAGAACAAAATCATTGTTAATCCGGATCAAATGCAGCACAAAAAAAACCCCACTACAGATAAAGAACAGAATAACGAAAAAAACATGATAAATACAAGTACATAAGATAGCTTATATACAGTATATAGATTGACATATGTCCCTAAGTTGACACTAGACTGTACATAAGATGACTGACAGGAAATAATAAAGTGGTGTAGTTGGCGGGTGGAGGTGTTGATCAGCCTTACTGCTTGGGGAAGGTAACTGTTTTTGATTCTGGTGGTCCTGGAGTGGGTGCTACGTAGCCTCCTCCCTGATGAGAGCGGGACAAACAGTGCATGAGCAGGGTGGGTGGGATTCTTCACGATGTTACTATTTGTCAGGATGCTCCTTATCATGCATCCGTAGAATGACATGGTCATGCTTAATATTAATTTAATACTAAATCAATATATATAGTTATAGTATATTTAAATAGTTATAGTATAACTTTAGCTTTTTAAAAAATTTTTCATTGCATCGTTTTGCTGAAAGCCAACAAATTTCTTGACATATGCCAGAGATATTAAATTTGATTCTTAGTAGCTTGAATCTGCTGGATGTGAATAATTTAAATTTTTGAGGTAAATAGGTTTTAAGCACAAGACAAAATTATGTTGACCAAGCCAGCCTTTAAGAGAAAGCCAATAAAGTAGATCATCACTATCAGTTATTGAATGGCATAAATTTGTATTGATGCTGAAGTTATGATCAGTTAGTCAAAATTGTTCCTGGTTTATAAATGGATCACACATAACCAATTTATCACCAATGTAAGTTCATAATGCTCTAATAATACAAGTTTACTCCTGTCCACTTAGACCATGTAACAATTGAGCATAAATTTGGACAGTATTCCCTTTCAGACCAAGTGAACAAACAATAAATTTTAGTTGGCAGTGTTAGGAATTTCTTCTCTTCACAAGCATTAATTATATCAGCCTTTATGATCTTTAATTCTGCACAAAGCTGTTTTCAATACAAGGAAGAAAAAAATCCAATCATTTCAACATCACTCGACATGTTAGCTAATAGGAAAAATATTGAGACAGAAAAGACTTGCTAATTGTTGCTTCCCTCAAAGTCCAAGCTATTTAACATGGGAGATCAGTCAAAATATGACCAAGGGCAATCCAAGTTGGAGTTTTCACAACAAACCCCTAAATTGTGAGACTAGTTTCACTAGAGTCTAATATTACTGTCTTCATCTGACAAAGAACCTTTGCAAGTCAGTTACGTTTCCAACATACACAAACACTTAACATTTTCTTTACTTATACAGTTGACAGTATTGAACAAGATTGAAAGGTGCTGGAATTCAACTGATTTTCATAAACAATAATGTAAGTAGGAAATAACTGCAACCACAGAGAATAACATTTTAAATACCAGTATGCTTCTCAATATCTTTCCATACTAGAACATCCATAATTCTGATCAGTCTCATAGGAGTATATCACAGGACTATTACAATGGCATCCTTGCAAAGTACATTAAAAAAAATTACATTAACAATATGTCTTTTGGGGAAAGAAGAATGGTAAAAAATAAAAGTTACCTGTGTTTAAAAGAATGAACACAAGAGATTCTGAAGATGCTGAAAATCTAGAATAACACCTACAAAATGCTGGAAGAAGTCAGCAAGTCAGGCAGCATCAACGATGCCTGTTAAAAAAATTAACCCTATTTATCTCCAAGCTAATCTAATTAATTATTTTTTAAAGTTACTTTAATACTCTATTCTTGGTTGGTGCAACTGTAACGAAACCCAATTTCCCTCGGGATCAATAAAGTATGACTATGACTTAATGACAGCTGTTTCATATGATGGGTAGGGTTGCTGACATATTTTGTTAAAAAATTAATGCAAACCATTTCTAGATTTTATACTGTTAAATGTTCGAGCAAAGATTTATTTGCATAAGTTAACAGTCAGATGTTTATGTTCACATACATCTCTCGTCGCAAGTCAACAGATACTTACAGCACTGTACGATAACGATCGCTGTCATTTGAAATGCAAAATTCCAATGACACACATTTCTAAAAAGATCCATTTGGTTGTGGACAGCGTCTCCAAATGCAATTTCCAGCATTCAGCTAATCAAACTAAAGGTCTTGTGCTAACAGATCCAGTATAGTGTGTGAAGAGGGACAGAGTTCTAAAACCCAACTACTGTAATTTCAAAGGGATCTATTGGGCACACAATTAGGAGACAACAAATAAAGAATCTCCAGGTATATCCAAGAACACTGTGGGAGGCCAGAAAAGAAATTTCAGGAATCATGGTTGAGATCTTTGCATCATAAATGAGAAGCTAGTAGACTGGAGGGTAGAGAATATTGTGCCTTTGTTTAAGAAGGGTGGCAAAGAAAAACCCGGGAACAATAGGCCAGTAAGTCTGGTCGGTAAGTTACTGAAGAGGATTCTGAGAGATGTGTGTACAACTGGAAAGGCAGGGGTTGATTATAGGAGGTCACTGTTGTTTTGTGAGTGGGATATCATGTCTTAAGAATTTGATCAAGTTTTTGATGAGGTGACCAAGAAATCTGATGAGGGAAAGGCTGTAGATGTGGTCTATATGAACTTCAGTAAGGACTTTGATAAGGTTCCACATGGTAGGCTGCTCTGCAGGGTTAGATTGCAAGGCTCCAGGGAGAGCTGGCTAATTGGATACACAATCAACTTGATAGTAGAAAGCTGAGCACAATGATGGTTAATTAGTCTGCTGGCCCCAGGGTTCACTGCTAGGGCTATTGTTGTTTGTCATCTATATTCACGAATTGGATAAGAATGTACAAGGCATGGTTAGCATGTTTGCAGATGGCATTTAACTATGTGGTATAGGGGACAATGAAGGTGATTATCCAAAATCACAGTGGGATCTTGATCAACTGAATAAGTGGACCAAGTAATTGCAAATGGAATTTAATTCAGATAAATATGAGGAGTTGCATTTTGAAACGTTAAATGCAGAAAGGACTTTCATAGTGAATGGCAGGGCCCTAGGGGGTGTTGTGGAACAGAGGAACCTTGGAGTACAAGTACAGAGTTCACTGCAAGGGGAGTCACCAGTACACAGGGTGGTGAAAGAGGATTTTGGTATGCTGGCCTTCATGAGTCAGGGCATTGAGTATTAAAATTATGAGGTCATGGTGCTGTTGTCCAGGACACTGGTGAAACTGCACTGAGTATTGCGTTCAGTTTTGGTCGCCCTGCTATAGGAAAGATGTTATTAAACTGGAAAGAGTGCAGAAAAGATTTATAAGGATGTTAGGACATACAACACTACAGCACTGTACAGGCTCTTGAGCCCATGATGTTTTGCCAAACTAACCTACTCGAAGAACAATCTAACCCTTCCCTCCTACATATTACTCGATTTTTCTATCATCCATGTACCTAAGTGTTTCTTAAATGCCCCTAATGTATCTGCCTCCACCACCACGACAAGGTGTTCCACATGCTTACCACTTCCCAAAAAAAACTTACCTTGACAATCCCCCTCCCCCCATACGTTCCTCCAATCACTTTAAAATTATGTCCCCTTGAACTAACTATTTCCACCCTGGGAAAAAGTCACTAGTTATCCACTCAGTCCATGCCTTTTACCATCTTGTACACTTCTATCGATTCACCTCTCATCCACTTTTACTCCAAAGAGAAAAGCCCTAATTCCCTCACCTATCCTCATAAACACGCTCTCTAATCTAGGCAGCATCCTGGTAAATCTCCTCTGCACCCTCTTTAAAGGTTCCACATCCTTCTTACAATAAGGTGACCTGAACTGAACACAATATTCCAAGTGTGGTCTGACCAACTGCCAGGACCTGAGGGACTGAGTTATAGGGAGATGTTGAACACTTCATTCCTTAGAGGTTAGGAGAATGAGAGGTGATTTTACAGAGGTGGATAAAATAATGAGAGGCAAAAATAGGGTGAATTTTCTCAGTCTCTTCCCCCCCCCCAACACCCCCAGAGTTGGATTAATAAGAACTAGAAGACATAGGTTTAAGGTGAGAAGGGAAAGATTTAAGAGGAACTTTTTAAAAAAATGGGTTCTTTTGGGTTTCTTTGTTTTGTGGCTGTCTGTAAGGAGACAAATCTCAAGGTTGCATAATGTATACATACTTTGAAAATAAATGTACTTTGAATTTTTTATTTTACAGACAAAGGATGGTACCTATGTGGAATCAGGTGGATGAGGCAGGTACAATAGTAACTTCAAAGACAGTTGAATAAGTTATGGATTGGTCATCTTGGTTGGAATTCACCAGTTTGTCATCTTGGTTGGCATTGACCAGTTGGGCTGAAGGGCTTATTTCTGTATTGTATGGCTCTACTGCAATCTATTTAACATGATTTTTTAAGCAATTGCCAAATAAATGTACAAACGTATAATAACATTTCAATTGCAAGTGAAGTACTTGGTTTCTGGACTATTGCACCATTTCTCTGAATAAATTGTATGAGTTCTGGAAGTCAGTTTTATTTATTTACATACAGCCTGTTATACACTTGTCCATTTAATAAATCATTTGACACTATTATGGAAAGCACTCCAATTATTTGATGCAGATTTACCCTCTTGGTAAAACAAGGCTTCTATTCAATAGCTTTTATTTCATTAATGGGACTGTAGCGATGTGCTACACACAGCGCTAGAATAACCACACGGAGTCGGTGAGTTAGAGTTGCGATGAAAGAGATTTATTCAAACTTCGTGGCCCGCTTTAAAGCCTTGCTGTTCCCGCCCTCCCTGGGTGGGATTGCTGTGGGGAATGCATATTCCCAGACCCTTTCTGCGCGTGGGATTTTCCCCCTGCTGGTGAAGATGGCCTGGCACTCTTTTTGCTGCCGGCCCTCTGCCTGCGCGCGCTGTTGTAAGCCGATTCGTGTGTGCCAGAAAGTAGGTCGCCACATAAACCCCCCCAGAACCGGCGATACCTCCCCCAATGTCCACAGTCTGGATCGGCCTCTGTTTGGGAGGTCTGCCCCTGCACCGCGGTGCCCGAGCCTGGACCGGTTGCGCCAAGTCCACATGGGCCGGTTTGAGTCGGTCCACCGTGAAAACCTCCTCTCTCCCCCCAATGTCCAGCACAAACATGGACCCGTTGTTCCTGATCACCTTAAATGGTCCCTTGTAGGGCCGCTGTAGCGGTGCCCGGTGTCCGCCCCGTCGTACAAAAAGAAACTTACAGTTTTGCAGGTCTTTGGGTACGCAGGTCGGGCTCTGTCCGTGCTGTGAAGTGGGGATGGGGGCCAGGTTACCGAGCCTCTCCCGCAGTCTGTCCAGGACTGCTGTGGGTTCTTCCTCTTGCCCCCTTGGGGCTGGTATGAACTCTCCTGGGACGACCAGGGGCGCGCCGTACACCAACTCGGCCGACGAGGTGTGTAGATCCTCCTTGGGCGCCGTGTGGATTCCGAGCAGGACCCAGGGAAGTTCGTCCACCTAGTTAGGCCCCTCCAGGCGGGCCATGAGAGCCGATTTCAGGTGACGGTGGAAGCGCTCCACTAGTCCGTTCGACTGTGAGTGGTAAAAATTCACCACACCCACGAATTCCTGCAAGCCTTTGATTGTGTTGGGTCGGGGGAAGTGGCAGACCGCATCTACCTTGGCAGGCAGTGGGGTTGCCCCATCTTTAGTAATCCTGTGGCCCAGGAAGTCGATGGTGTCGAGTCCAAACTGGCATTTAGCTGGATTGATTGTAAGGCCGAATTCGCTCAGGCGGGAGTAGAGCTGGCAGAGGTGGGACAGATGCTCCTGCCGACTACTGCTGGCTATGAGGATGTCGTCCAAATAGAGGAATGCAAAGTCCAGGTCGCGTCCCACCGCGTCCATTAGCCGCTGGAAAGTCTGTGCGGCATTCTTTAGACCAAACGGCATTCGGAGGAATTCGAAAAGTCCGAACGGGGTGATAAGTGCTGTTTCAGGGATGTCGTCCAGATGTACAGGGATTTAATGGTATCCCCGGACGAGGTCTACCTCGGAAAAGATCCTTGCGCCGTGTAGGTTTGCTGCGAAGTCTTGAATGTGCGGCACAGGGTAGCGGTCTGGCGTTGTAGCCTCGTTCAGTCTGCGGTAGTCACCGCATGGTCTCCAGCCCCCCATTGCCTTGGGCACCATGTGAAGGGGGGAGGCCCATGGGCTGTCGGACCGTCGTATAATCCCTAATTCCTCCATCTTCTTGAACTCCTCCTTCGCCAGTCGGAGCTTGTCCGGGGGAAGCCTTCGAGCACGGGCGTGGAGGGGTGGTCCCTGGGTCGGGATGTGGTGCTGTACTCCGTGTCTGGGCATGGCTGCCGTGAACTGCGGTGTCAGTACTGATGGGAAATCCGCCAGGACCCTGGTGAATTCATCGTCGGACAGCGTGATGGAGTCCAGGTGTGGGGCTGGCAACTGTGCTTCACCCAGGGAGAACGTTTGAAAAGTCTTGGCGTGGACTAATCACTTCCCTTGCCGGTCGACCAGTAGGCTGTGGGCTCGTAGAAAATCTGCCCCCAGCAGTGGTTGGGCCACGGCGGCCAGTGTGAAGTCCCACGTGAACCGGCTGGAGCTGAACTGTAGCCGCACCGTGCGGGTGCCGTAGGTTCGTATTGTGCTGCCATTAGCAGCCCTCAGGGTGGGTCCCGGTTCTCTGTTGCGGGTGTCGTAGCTCGTTGGAGGTAAGACGCTGATCTCTGCTCCGGTGTCGACCAAAAATCGGCGTCCCGACTGCTTGTCCCAGACATACAGGAGGCTGTCCTGATGGCCAGTCGCCGTAGCCATCAGCGGCAGCTGGACCTGGCGTTTCCCGGGAATTTGCAGGGTGGTCTGCAGCGGCGGGCCTCCGTGCCCCACCGCTGGTGGTAGAAACACCATTGTTCGTTGGGCTCCTCACTCCCGTCGCCGGGTTTTGTAGGCTCTGCTGCCTGGCCTGGTCTGGTCTGTCGTTGGGCACGCGGCTTGGTGATCTGTGCGACAGATGCCCCTCTCTCTTTCCTGGCATTCCACAGCACATCTGCTCGGGCCGCCACCTCCCGGGGGTTGCTGAAATCTGCGTCGGACAGCAGCAGGCATATGTCCTCGGGCAGTTGCTCTAGGAACGCCTGCTCAAACATGAGGCAGGGTTTGTGTCCTTCAGCCAGGGCCAGCATCTCGTTCGTTAATGCTGACGGCGGCCTGTCTCCCAAACCATCCAGGTGCATTAAGCGGCGTGCTCGTTCGCGCCGTGAGAGTCCGAAAGTCCTTATGAGCAGGGCTTTGAATGCTGTGTATTTGCCATCCTCCGGGGGCGACTGTATAAACTCCTCAACTTGTGCAGCTGTCTCCTGGTCGAGTGAGCTCAGCACATAGTAGTAGCGAGTGGACTCCGAGGTTATCTGCCGAATGTGGAATTGTGCTTCTGCTTGTTCGAACCATAATTGGAGTCACAGCGTCCAGAAGCTTGGCAGTTTTAACGAAACTGCGTGAACAGATGCAGCGTCGGTCATCTATGGTCCAAATATCGTTTGGGCCGTTGGGGTCACCAATTGTAGCGATGTGCTACACACAGTGCTAGAATAACCACATGGAGTCGGTGAGTTAGAGTTGCGATGAAAGAGATTTATTCAAACTTCGCGGCCCGCTTTAAAGCCTTCCCGTTCCCGCCCTCCCTGGGCAGGATTGCTGTGGGGAATGCATATTCCCAGACCCTTTCTGCGCGCGGGATTTTCCCCCTGCTGGTGAAGATGGCCTGGCGCCCTTTTTGGGGCCGGCCCTCTGCCTGCGCGCGCTGTTGTGAGCCGGTTCGTGTGTGCCAGAAAGTGGGTCACCACAGGACATTATTTAGAATGAGTAATTATTTATATTTTATTTCAAAGAGATGCTTCAAGCATTTTACTTAAGATTATAAAAGGGCACAAGCAAATGCTTAAAAAATGTATATTTTCTTTTAAATTGTGATATAATCCATAGAAACTTGTCACCAGCATTCAAATTACAAAACATTTCGATTAAGAGAAAGCTGAGCTCCCAACAAAAAAAATGGAGACAGAAAATGGTAAGTTTTCTACAATCTTAACATCACCATCCAGCTAGTGTCTTCACTTCCTGCTCCCTTGGGAAAACGGCTAAACTAATGAAGCAGCTCTTTAACCCAGGCATTTTTTCTTCTCCCCTCTCCTGCTGGGCCGAAGATGGAAAAGTCTGAGAGCATAAACCACCAGACTTAAAGGAAAGCTTTAATGCCACTGTTATCAGACGCTGAAAGGGGTATTCCTGGTGATCCAAGAGCTTCCCATTTACCTCAGCATGGCCCTTACACTTTGTCTACCTGCACAGCACTTTCACTCACTGCAACACTACATTCTGTATTCCATTTTCCTTTTACTACCTCAGTGGAATTGAGTATGACATGATTTGTCTGCATGGCATACACAATGCATTTCTGTACATTTGACAACAATAAACCAATAAACAATATTTGACAAATTGATGCTGTTTTAATATAGAGTTATAACTTATTATGTTCTCTTTAAATAGATCAATCAAAGTCACTCCACACGTATATTGCAGCAAACGCTACACAACAACCACCACTGATATTTTATGCTTGGACTGTTTACTAATTCTGTCCAACAGAGACTTTTTTTTTGAAAAAATTGCTGCCCCACAGCGCATCCTGAACAATGACTGGAAGTAGGCCTATTATAGGATGCTATGCTTCCTTTTCAAATAAATCTTGAGACTAAAACGTTACCTCATTGGTATAAAGAATGTGTTCATCTATTAGCATACACCCAGGAACCTCAGCCTCACAGCCTGTTCCTCCATTCAGTTAGATCACTAAAGTCTCATAGCTTTTTGAATGAATCATTTTCAAAACTTCTTCCATCCTCAAAAAAAAAATAAGTTAGGCCTGTTACCTCCTGTACCTTAAACGGCTTCAGTTTACCTTTTTTCCTGAAAAATCACTCTGTAGAAACAGCTGAATAAAACCTTTACTTATAGGCTATTGACATCTCCAAGGACAATGCGGAGCCTATTTCTAAGCCACAAGTAATTTGTTACCACTATAGTTTGGTTGCTCTTTCAGACATCCCACCCTGCAAAAATTCATTTCAGAGAGGTAGCACCCCCACCCCTGCAGCCCCATATCCCCCCCACCGTCAACCTCCAAGGGTGTATGTAATACTTTGTTTAGTGGCTTTGTCCAATCTGTAAACCAAGTTGGGTATATGCAGCAAATGTGACATTAAAATATGTACTTATATTATATTATCATGTTTATTCTATTACAACTTTAAGTGTACAGGGAGTTTGGTCTCATCACGTAGGACATCAATAGCATAGCTCCTTAGCAGCTAGCCAGCTAGTTTAAATCAGGGGTCTCCAACCTTTTTTGCACTGCAGACCGTCCGACCCGGGGTGGGGGAGGGTGTTAAACATGACTGGAATATAGGTGATAAGTCAACTATAAGCCACTTGTAAGTGGCTAATACACTCAATTTTGTTTCTAAAGGGGTTTATCTAATGAATTTAATATTAAACACACAGCGCATATTTTCCTCGCATGAATGTAGTGATAAGTCAATTGTAACAGTGGTACCAAATCTCCGGGCCGCGAAGAATGCAGCAGTGGTAGCCAGAACGCACCGAGCACATCTTTAAGAAAAAAGCCAAAATAAACAAGCTAATTGATTAGGTGCCACCTGGCACGTAAATGTTGGCCCAGATCAGAGAAGACGCAATCGGTAATCGCCTCTGATCTGGGCTGACGTTTACGTGCCGGACGGCACCTAATCAATTAGCTTGTTTATTTTGGCTTTTTTCTTAAAGATGTGCTGGGTGCATTCCAGCCACCGCTGTATTCTTCGCGGCCCGGAGGGTGGGGACCACTGAATTATAAATTACTTATAAGTCAATAGCATTACAGGTGTCCCCCACTTTTCGAACGTTCGCTTTACGAAACCTCACTGTTACGAAAGACCTACATTAGTACCCTGTTTTCACTTTCAGAAGGTGTTTTCACTGGTACAAAGAAAGGCAGCGCGCGATAAAAAATCAGCGCGCGCCCCGAGCAGCCGCTCTCCCCCGGATTCGGAACAGCATTGCTTAAACACGTTGCATTGAGCAGCCGTTAGCAAGATGAGTTCTAAGGTGTCGGAAAAGCGTAAGGGTGTTACACTTAGCGTAAAACTAGACATAATTAAGCGTTTTGATTGTGGTGAACGAAGCAAGGACAAAGTGAGTTTGGCTTGTGGAAGTTGATGAAGATGATGTTGGAGAAGTTTTCGCATCCCATGACCAAGAACTGATAGATGAAGAGCTGATGCAATCGGAAGAGGAAAGGATAACAATCAAAACCGAATGCAGAAAATGAAGCAACTGCGTGAGATTTTCGCTGCAATGATAAAGTACGACTTTAATTTTGAAAGGGTACGTAGGTTTAGGGGATATTTGCAGGATGGTTTGAGTGCTTACAAACAACTGTATGATAGAAAAATGCGCGAGGCTCAGCAGTCAAGCAAGCCTTCCACATCAGCCACAGCAGACGACGAACCTTGACCTTCAACATCGAGGCGGGCAGTCATAGGAGAAGATGAGCTGCCTGCTCTGATTGACGTTGAGATAACACCCTCGTGTCCCACCACCCCAACACCCAGGCCCCGGACAGATACTGTACCGATTCAGGAAGAACGCAGCGGTAGCTGGGAGGCACACAGCACATCTTTAAGAAAAAAGCCGGCTTTTTCTTAAAGATGTGCTGTGTGCCTCCTGGCTACCTCTGCGTTCTTCGCGGCAATGTACCAGGTCGGTGGCCTGGAGGGTGGGGGCCACTGCACCACCCAGCCTGCGACAACTCAGTCTAACACACCACTATCAGTGTGCTCGGTGCTGTTTTCCCAATTCCAGTAAGTGATACTACACTGTACATACATTCTATTTTATACAGGCTGTGTATTTTTACATGTTATTTGGTAGATTTGGCAGCTTCATAGTTTAAAGGTTACTGGAGAGCGCGTTTATGCCAACAGCGCTTGCGTGAGATTTTCGCTACAGAGATCTGTGCAGGCAATCATTGTAGAGAAGTATTTCTGCTTTATATAGACCGTGTATTTATCATATCATTCCTGCTTTTACTATATGTTACTGTTATTTTAGGTTTTATGTGTTATTTGGCATGATTTGGTAGGTTATTTTTGGGTCTGCGAACACTCACAAAATTTTCCCATATAAATGAATGGTAATTGCTTCTTCGGTTTACGACATTTCGGCTTACGAACCATTTCATAGGAACGCTCTACCTTCGGATGGCGGGGGAAACCTATATAACATTTTAAGTAACGTTTGGATATTAAACATACAGCGCATATTTTCCTCATATGAACATATAAAATCATTGCAACACACCAATATCGCTAAATCAGTGGGAGCCCTGGGCTTGTTTTCCTGCAACAACACGGTCCTATCGAGGGGTGACGGGAGACAGCGATACTCGAAGGGGGTTCCTTATGTTCAGTCTATTCCGCAATTTAGTTTTCGTTGCATTCATTGCAGAAAACTCCACTTCACAGAGATATGTTGGAAATGGAAGCAACGTTTTCAGTACTTTCGTGGCAATCTCAGGATATTCAACCTTGTCTTTGATCCAGAATGCCGACAGAGATGTTATGTCAAAAATACTTTTCAGCCCACCATCATTTCCAAGCTCGCGGAGTTGATCTTTTTCCCGCACTGACATGGATGATTCACCGGGGTTATCCGCAAATGGGTCATGGACCCATTCCTTTGCACATCTTGGGTCACTGATGACCTCACGTGCATTAAAATTCAACAGTGCGTGACAGGGAATGAGGAAAGGTGCAGCTGACTCATATTGCCGAATCATATTGTTTCCTCACGGCCCGGTGGTTGGGGAACACTCTTAGCATGAAGAGAGACCAATCAGGATGCTCGCTCTCCCTCTCCCTCCCAAAAAAATTTATTTCTGGAATATTGTATATAATTTCCGGGTGTCAAGGAGCCAATATCGATATGTGGGAGACTCCTGGAACTGCCGGGAGAGGTGGGATGCCTGCTCTTTACTAAGAACTCTTGTGAATCTACATCTGACTTTTGGTTTCAAGTTACAGTTTTTATTATTCAAGGAGACTGGATACAGATCATCAAGAAATAAGCAAATTTAGTATAAGGCAACATCCACAGTCAACAATCTGACGGCAATACAAATTTTGATATTTGCATGAACAACACACCTCAATTGCAACAAACAGATTGTATTTATAAATTATATGTAAAGCATTAAAACATCCTAAAACCACACCTACAAGCATGCACAAACCTGGCAATCCCAATTCTGTCATATTCAAAATTGTTAGCACTTGTGGTATCAAAACATAATATCGAATAAACCAGAATTCAGCATTAAAAGATAAGTATTTCAAATTTTTCCGGGGGTGGGGTGGGGAAATCACATTGATACCTTCCGATTGAAAGGCATGTATAGAGTGGATGCACAGAGAATGTTTCCAGTAGTGGTACCAGAGGGCACAGCTTCAAAATAAAAGGACATCCCTTTTGAACAGAGAAGAATAACAACTTCTTTAGCCGGATGGTCGTGGAATTCGTTGTGACAGACGGCTGTGGAGGCCAAGTCATTGGGAACATATGATTAGGGGGTAGATAGGCTCCTGATTAGTGAGGGTGTCAAATGTTACAGAGTGAAGGGAGAAGAATGGGGTGGAGAAGGAATAATAATCAGCCATTAACAAGCTAACAAGCCTATTTCTGCTCCTATATCTTATGGTCTAAATTCTTGGCAACAGATACTGTAACCAAAGATAGAAGCACTTCAT
This sequence comes from Mobula hypostoma, assembly GCF_963921235.1. Taxonomy (NCBI): domain Eukaryota; kingdom Metazoa; phylum Chordata; class Chondrichthyes; order Myliobatiformes; family Myliobatidae; genus Mobula; species Mobula hypostoma. The sequence goes on along the minus strand of NC_086107.1, from coordinate 35,069,725 downwards.
GAGAATCATGTGGGAAAAATCACCCTCCTGTTGCACACAAGATTTGAGTTTTATTAAAAAAATATAAAATGTATAGAAAAGTGGTGGCCCATTTTATTATTAACTATGACTTATAAAATAATGCTCAAACATCTTCTCCAGACTTTTTAAACCCAGGCTAGCAAATGGATACAGAAGTAAACTTGCTGTACCAGCCCAGCACACACCCCCACCCCACCACTACTTTATCATTTCCTGTCAATTGTTTTGTTCTCCTTTACACTTGTGTGCTGGAAATTACACTAAACAATCTTGAATCAAACACAAAATGTTGGAGGAACTCAGCAGGCCAGGCAGCAGCTATGGAAAAGAGTAAACAGTTGACGTTTTGGGCCGACACTCTTCATCAAGGTCATTCAAACAAGGAAGTGTTATGTATTTATTGTTGATGTCATGCAAAACATCTTCTTAAAGTATGGTTGTAAATTGAACTCTCAAATGACCTGGTGCCAATGATTCAAAGAAATGATCCTTGCAAATAGAATCAGACCCTGAGCTCAACAACTGAGCATATTATGCAGATATACCTTTCTTCCACTTTAATATAGTTGATGATATGATGGTGAATTTTGAACATTAAAAAAATTGATTCAAGCACCACCTTGTGGTAATGCACTGCGTTAAAAACAAGATGGACAAAACTTGTTTATTTTTGAATTTTAGTGATTTTCTCTTTCATTATTAAAATCCTCCAGATCATTCCACAGCAACAACTTTTTCCCTAATGAAATGAGGATTCCTTGACACCATCAGAAAGTTATCAAGAGTAAACAAATGGGCTGTCCAAACAATTCTTTCTTCTTCTGCACCCAGTTTTGTGCAGACAATATGCCCCACCCAACCGAGCTTGAGAACAAGGTTAGGAAGGATGCACAAACTATTCCCTTTGCAGGATGTTAGTATCAGCCTTGTGTATCAATTATATGCAAATGATACTGAAATTACAAATAGGTAATACAGATAAACTTTCTGTAATGAAGACCATTCAAACAAGAAAGTGCTATTGTCAATGTCAAGCAATACATCTTTTGAAAGTGGGGCTGGAAATTGAGCTCTCACGTGAATTGCTGCCAATGATTCAATGTGATTTCTTGTGAATGGAATCAGACCCTGAGCTCAACAGCTGAGGGTATTACGCAGATATACCTTTTCTCCCCACTTTAAAATGGTTGATGATATGGCAGGATGAAAGTGCATGGCAAAATTCAACATCAGACATCAGGCCAGAGTTCTCCCGATGGGTTGGGGTTGGGGTTGGGGGCGGAGGAGAGTATGCTTTGGAACATCTGGGATTGTCCGTAGTAAGCTTTCAGGACTGAGGCCAAGTGCGGTCCAGTTGGAAACTTCTTTACTTCAGTGTTTTACAAACTTAGCACAAGGTATTTGAACAACACATTTCCCTGAATTTTTTGATGTGCTTAAATGTGAACCTGAATCTTTTTAACTAACGGCTTGCAACAATGAGGTTTTGATCAAATAAAGATTTAGGAGTTCTATTTGGATACCTCATTACACAGTGCAATTTTGTTAGTTTATAGATCAACGTGATTGGATAAATAAAACTAGATAATTGACAATTGTTCAGTATGACTGATTGGGACAACAAGTTGCTGACCTTGCACAACTTAAATCAAATCAGCTGCTAGACCGGAGTGGGGTGGACAGGTGTGGTTCTTCTTGGAAAAGTAAAGGCAAGTTCACAGCAAAGGATGTTATCCATCTTGCAAATTGACCAATGGGTTCATGAGTAAGTTGCAAATTTCTGGATCTTGCAGAACATTTGTTCTTTTTCTCCATTCTTCTTGCACAAATGGCAACTCACCTTCACCTCTCGTCTTCAAGAGCTTGATCTTAAATTTAAACTTGAAAAAAAATCCAAGCTTGACCTTGCCTTCTTAAGTGTCTATTCAATGATGTGAAGATTGCAAATTTAATACTAAATTTTAAAAATCTGGCTAAAAAATATAACCATCTATATGGTTGAACACAAGTCTTTTAATTTTAAAAACTATTTTCTAATCTTTCCTTTTAGGCTTACATTTATCCCTTAAATTATCTGATTTCACACCCAAGCTCTTTTGCTATTTTTACTTTATTTTTTTTCACATTCCTACTTTTCATTGGATATTCATTCGTTCCCACAGTCACTTACGTTCCCACACATGCTTTGCTCCTTTCTCAATATTTCAGATTGCACTTTCAGCAAGTTACAATGAAAAAAACTGCATCATAAATTCTAACAAATGGTAAATTACAGATGCGCACTCTGATCAAATATGGTCCAAGTTCATATATTTGAGCAGGGGAATATAATAAGCAGGAATAAAATTATTCCAATTGCACTTGGCTGAAATACTGTCCCCAGTTTGTATAGCAAAGAAAACAATTCATGGACTAAAAGTAATCAGCAAATAAGATTCTCCATAAGAATTAAAGTAGGTCATAGATGTTACCTATAATGTGATAAAATGATATAGAAACTAACAACTGCACAGGCTGTTTGTCTGTCAAAGGTTTACAATGTAACCACATTACCAATTACAAAATGAATTGCTTCTTTATAGTTATCTGTGATTAAAATCAAGCAAGTTTCCTGTGGGACTGAGCTGATTATCACATTTCCTTTAAAAATAACCCACAATCAAGTAAGAGGTTATAGCTAAGCATTCCAGTTGTTTCCCAGACAGCACTGCTGCTTCGTTTCAGAGTCAGGAATGCAAGAGTCCTGTGAAAGCTGGTTGCCCATGTATGGGCAGATAGCTGTACATGAGGCAGTTCCACTCTGCTGGCTGGACAATGACCTCTAGTTGAGTAGATGAAAACTAATTCTAGTTTAACTCTACATCTGCTTGGCTTGAAGAATGGGAGTGGTTGAAACAATTGAGCATAACAATTGCATGAAGGTTAACTTCAAACATAAACCAACCATATGTATGTTTCCTGTTCATGTGAATTTCCAGTAAATACCACTCTAAACATTGAAACAAGTTACCATAATTTGACTTGATAAGCATGCCAATTGGATATAATTTCTCTACCTATGAACAAAGACAAAGCAGTTTCCTCTACGACTTCCAGAACTGTGCAAAAATCCTACCTTTTTAAAAAAAACTATGTCTGTGGTTAGGTTCATTAAAATGTCAGAAACCCTTTGATTATTATTCTTTGCAAAACTTAAATTTCCTTTTTGTCTCTTGAAGACTGAAATCAATCTTACTACTTCAGTAACACTGAGAAGTTAAAATTGAAAACAATAAAATATCTCATCATTTATTGTAATATACATAAATAATCTAACAAGTGCAAAAGAGTTTCCCATTGACAGGAAGTTAGAACAATTCAGTACAAACAAGCAAAAGCTCATCAGCAAAACATATGCATTAAAAATAACTCAGATTTTTCATGGTCCTCAGTAACCATGAACAAAAAGGCTGCTTGCTTAAACCCCCATAAAATCAACACAATTTAAAAGGTGAAACTACAAAGACAAAAAAAAACAAGTTGTCATAAATTATGAAGATTCATTTGCTTTTATAACAATGAGTACCTGTTGTGTTAGATTTTCAGACAACCATCGCCCTCTGCTGGACTACTTGTGAACGTACAACTGAAGAGCATAAGTTGAAAAATGGATTTCTCCTTTGGGATATTGATCATTTTCTGGTTATTTATTGATATTTATAAATTGAGCAAAAATTTAAAAAAACAGATCAAAGATGCTAGAAGTTTGCAGTATATTGCTGAAATTTTACCTCAATGTATAAGATGAGCACTTCAATGCCTTCCTATTGTTTTTTGTATTTGGCATAAACAAGGGTTTTTTGTCTATTTAAAACAAAACAAGACCTCTTGAAAGCTACAATTGCATTACAGACAATGGCTATGAAATTCATTAAGAATCTGAAGCCGCGTCTATATTGAAGAACAACATTTTATTGCTCGAGCTAAGAATTCACAGACGCAATTACAAAAAGCAATATTATTGCTGAATAGTGTCAGCAGTAAGGCAAACAAACTTATCATTTCAATACTTGAAATAAATAGTTCATATCTCAATGGATTTGGCATTGCTGTCGGCTTATTGTTGACACGTGTTCCAAGGTACAGTGAAAAGCTTGTCTTGTACACTGTCTATTCAGATCAAATCATTCCACAGCGCATTGAGCTGGAATAAGGCAAAACAGTAACAATGTGGAATGAAGTGTAAAAGCTGTCATAACGGGGTAGAATGAGGCCAGAAATCAATCTTACAGCACAAGGTCCGTTCAACAGTGGGATAAGAAATTGTCCCTGAGCCTGGTGGTACAGTACGTGCTTTCAGGCTTCTGTATCTTCTGCCCGATGGGAGAGGGAAGAGAGAATGTCTGAGGTGGGTGGGGGGTGGTGGGGTTTGATTGTGCTGGTGGCCTCACTGAGACAGCAAGTATAAATCGAGTCCATAGAGGTGAGGCTGGTTCCTGTCACATGCTGAGCCTTGTCCACATGGGCAGTTTCTTACAGTCATGTGTAGAGCAGTTGCCATACCAAGCTGCTATGCATCCAGACAGAATCCTTTCTAAGGTGCATCAATAAAAATTGGTAAGAGCTGACAGGGACAAGCCCAATTTCTTTAGTCTCCTGAGGAAGTAGAGGTTTTGGCAAGTTTACTTGGCTATGAGCAACACATACAAAATGTTGATGGAACTTAGCAGGCCAGATGATTGGTGATGTTCACACCTAGGAACTTGAAGCTCTCAACCTCAACACCGATGATACAGACAGGAGAATATGCACTGCCTCCCCTTCCTGGAGTCAATGAACCACTCTTTTGTTTTGTTGACAATGAGGGAAAGGTTGGCATGACATGGTGTCACTGGGCTCTCTATCTCCTTCCCATACTCCACTCATCACTATCTGAGATGCAGCCCACTACAGTGGTATCATCTGAAAATCTGTTTTAACATTTCACCTTGTAGTTAGGAGTGATCACCATACAGGTCTCTTATTTTTCCGTCCTCCAGAGACGGAACAGCTCCCATGCTGCAAATTGTTCCATTTGGCTACCAATCGGTCTAGATAAGAAATCTGAGGCAATATTATTATAATTTATTCTTTTTTAAATATGACATGCAATAGCAATTGTAATTTTTTACAAGCTGATTTCTATTTTCATGGCTTTTAAAGTAATGGCCATTTAAACAGAGGAAACCTTCAGGCTATTGACATCTCCAAGGACTATTTGCATATAATCACACTGTCCCTGTGGATGTTACAGGTGCAACTTAATGTAATTTATGAAGTAATTACCTTTTTATAAGGGTACATTTCCAAAACATTGCAAATCACTCTAATGTTTTTGTTAACCTATTTATTGCATCAGAGCTCTGTAATGAATTGCCTGAAGTGTGTGCCATTAACCTGTTTTCTCACAGCATTAAGTGTGCTAGGCAAGACAACAGCTGAGCAATACAATCCCACAAGATAAATCCACTTCTGTTGCAGAGTCCACCTGTCACTTGCAGTTTTCCCTCAGCACCGGATAATATTCGATAGGCAGTTAGAGAACCTGCAAGCGTTTTCTGGAGTGCTCCAATAAGCCATAAGCATGGGATGGGATGTCTATTTGTACCTTGAGATGGGAAGAAGGGCACAGTTCTGGTGTCAGTAAGGAGGAAGAGGAAGGGGGTAAGATGGAAGAGATACAGTTTCATCTGTGTGGTCAGTGGATGAAGCATCGGGGTTGAGGGGGGTGGGACATAGTGGAATGGGAGACCAAGCAGTAGGAGGGGATACAATGGACAGAAGTTAGAGCAGGGAGAGGTCAAGCTTAAGCACAGGGGCAGTGGTGTTGAGAGTGGAGGGGGAAAGAGGAGGAAACTGGGACTGCAGAATTGTGTGAGAAGATGGAGGTGGAACAGTGATATTGAAGAGGTTATGCTGGGAAAGAGTGCAAGTGCGTGCCATGTATCTGTGAATGATATGTTCACTGTTAAGTGCACCAGCATGTAGCTTGATTGTGAATAGGCATCTGTACATATAACCAGAGATGTGCAAGTATTAAGTCAGTATACAACCTGGTATCCAACTGAAAAGCAGAAGTAATAACTGTAGATGGGGTCATTAAACACTGCGGCACAGAAGCAGGCCCTTCAGCCCATCTAGCCTGTGCCAAACAATTATTCTGCCTAATCCTAGCAAACTGCTGAAAATCTGTAAAAAGCACACACCCAGAGAAAATCCTGGAAAGACTTGAAGACCAGACAGTATTTATGGAGAGCGAGATAGAGTTAATGTTTCATATCAATGAGCTTCTACCAGAATAGGGAAAAATTAAGAATAAGATAGTTGAAGCTTCAAGGCTGCAGTTACAGGGCAGGAACGGAATGACATGGTGGGAACCAAAAAACTGACTGATAAAAGTGGTGATGATGTCAGCTACAACAAACAAACCTTCAGCATCCTCTCGCAGGCAGAAGCCCCAACAGTTGCGGCAGTCAGTCCTTTGAGTCTTCCCTCCATCACACCCCGATAACTCTCCCCAGCAACTTAAAGTGCATATCTAATTTCCAATTTTTTTCTACATTTGATGAAAGATCATTGCCAGAAACCTTGACTATGCTTCCCTCTCCACAACTGCATCCTGCTTTATCAGCTTTTTCTGTTCTTATTTCACCAATCGTCCTGCACTTCAGCATCACCTTGCTCACCAAGTTACTCTGTCTCACCAGCGTGGCAGCTGGGGTGCAATTGCTGCAAATCAGGCAAATGCATCTTCGATCCTTCAGAATTAAACCTGGAACCTGAAATGCTGTTGGAGTTTACCATAACAGTGAATGAAACTGAATATTATTCTGCTATAACAATCCGGAACCTTAGGCACCTCAACAATGAGCTGGACATAATAGACATGGGAAGACCAGGTCAAGGAACAAGGTGGTGAGCACATCTTCTGGAAGTTCAATCTGCAAGGAAAATCCTAGATTCATGGGATTGTTTTTGTCATCAAGAATAGATTACTCGGTTCAGGTAAGTGAATACCTCAATACCCTCCATTCACCCTAATGCTGAAACTAGCACATCATCCTTCCTTAGATGAAACAAAAAGGGGGGGGGGAATCTTTACTCTACCCTTAAGCAATCTGTCCAAATACCAACAGGAGACAAACTATGCCTCCTTGGTGATTTTAACATCAGTCAAAAAGATCATAATCATTCAAAAAGGCCCTAAGGCAAGGAAGGAGAAAGAAAGACTCTCTCTAGTGGAGTCCTATTTTTCACCAAATGCATAGAATATTATCTTGTCTTAACCAAAATCTATTTCATTGGAGAAACAAGTACAACATCCTTGATCTGAGCACTGGAACTGCAAGACTACTGCTAGAATAAGGATATCTGCTTAGCTCATGGTGCCAACAATGACTGGGCTAACCAGTAACCTGGCATGAAAATGTTCATTGCAAAAGAGATGCTGCCTTAGAAATACAGTATTATCATTAACAGACTTAAAGAACCCTCAACACCCCTCCCCACCCACAAAGAAGATTCTTCTTGGTTAGCTCCACATTGAACCTGACAACCACTATGAGCCATAGAGAATTATAGCACTCAATATGCCCTGAATTAAGCTCAATATGCACCAATGAAGAAATTCTTGGCTTCTTCACCAGAAAACAATGATAGTTGTTTGTTGAGAACATACAGGAAATCCAGAGAGTAATTAATTACAAACATAAGGTATTCTTGGACTGGAGAAACCCACATTTCAAAATGGTGGGAAAAAAAAGAACAGCTAGACAGAGATCTGAAGGACGAGATCCAATGAAAGATATGACATAAAGCTGGGTGCAAATAGCACAGGACATCCAGCAGTCAGCCAACAACCATAAAGTGCCAGATTTGTCAGCACTGTCTGACCCACTCATGACTTAATACTTTTTGCCACCTATTCAAATTAGCTAAAAATTACATGCTTAAGGATTATTGCTTGCATTATCAATCTGAGTCAGCAGTTTTTTTTAATCATTAGATCTGACTGAAACCATCTACAAGTCAAAAACTCAGTGAACTTTTGCCGCGGACCTAATAAACACACTCAAATATTAATAAACACACATAAAAGTTGCTGGTGAACACAGCAGGCCAGGCAGCATCTCTAGGAAGAGTTACAGTCGACGTTTCAGGCCGAGACCCTTCGTCAGGACTAACTGAAGGAAGAGTGAGTAAGGGATTTGAAAGTTGGAGGGGGAGGGGGAGAGCCAAAATGATAGGAGAAGACAGGAGGGGGAGGGATGGAGCCAAGAGCTGGACAGGTGATAGGCAAAAGGGATACGAGAGGATAGTGGGACAGGAGGTCCGGGAAGAAAGACAAGGAGGTGCAGGGGGGACCCAGAGGATGGGCAAGGGGTATATCCAGAGGGACAGAGGGAGAAAAAGGAGAGTGAGAGAAAGAATGTGTGTATAAAAATAAGTAACAGATGGGGTACGAGGGGGAGGTGGGGCATTAGCGAAAGTTAGAGAAGTCGATGTTCATGCCATCAGGTTGGAGGCTACCCAGACGGAATTTAGGATTCAAATATTAATATATACTTTGTATATTGAGGAGAAATTGTGGTTTCACTAATGCGCAAGAACATCAGAAAAAAATCTAAATCCGCCATTTATTTGATCGTTAGAATGTTTGAAGATTGACCGTGACCACAGAAATAAAATATAATTTGCTAGAAAATTGTAATGTTCTACTTTATGTTCAGTTATTTAGCTATTCTTGTTATATTCATGATATTCCAAACTTCACAGTTGCCTACTGAGTCATGGACCAATATAGCACAGAAACAGGCCCTTCGGCCCAACTCATCCATGCAGACCAAGGTGCCACCTGTTAGTCCCATTTGCCTGTGCTTGGCTAGTATCACTCTATCCGTGCACTTGTTTAAAATGTTTTTTTTAAAAAATCAGATTCAGAATTAGATTTAATATCACCGGCATTATGTTGTGAAACGTGTTAACTTTATGGCAGCTGTACAATGAAATACATGGTAAATAAATGTATGTCTATTAAATTGTTAAGTTAAAATTAGCAGTGAGGATAAAAAAAAGGGGGAAAAAAAAGTAGTGAGGTAGTATTCATGGGTTTAATGTCCATTCAGAAGTTGGATGGCAGAGGAGAAGAAGTTGCTCCTGAATCACTGAGTATGTGCCTTCAGGCTTCTGTACCTCCTTCCCAATGGTAACAAGAGGAGGGCAGGTCCTGGGTTGTAGGAGTCCTTAATGATAGACGCCGCCTTCCTAAGGCACCACTCCTTGAAGATGTCTTGGATACTACAAAGACTGGTACCCATGAAAGAGCTGACTAATTTTACAACTTTCTGCAACTTACTTCGATCTTGTGCAGTGCCTCCCCCGCCCCCAATACCAGATGGTGATGCAGCCAGTCAGAATGCTCTTCTCGGTATACTTGTAGAAGTCTGAGTGTTTTAGGTGACAAACCAAACCTCCTCAAACTTCAAGTGAAGTATCGCTGCCGTCTTGCCTTCTTTACAGCTGCATCGACATGTTGGGATCAAGGTAGATCCTCAAAGATACTGACACCTAGGAGCTTGAAATTGCTCGCTCCTGATCCCTCTACGAAGATGGGTTCTTGTTCTCTCACCTTCCCCTTTCTGAAGTCCACAATCAGCTCTTTGGTCTTGCTGACATTGAGTAAAAGGTTGTTGCTGTGACACCACTCAATTCACTGGTATATCTCGGTCCTGTACACCCTTTCACCACCACCTGAAATTCTGCCAACAATGGTTGCATCATCAGCAAATTTATAGATACCATTTGAGCTGTGCTGAGCCACATAGTTGTGGGTTTAGTGAGAGCAGAGCAGTAGGCTAAGCACACATCCCTGATAAATGTTGTTATTGTACCTGCCTAAATTATTTCCTCTTGGCAGCTTGTTCTCTACACACACCAGCTTCTGCATGAAGAAGTTACTCCTAGTGTCTCATTTAAATTTTTCCCCCTTCCTTTAAACCTATGCCTTTCAGTTTTTGGTTCCTTATCACTGGGGGGAAAAAGACCATATAAAATAAGTGTTCTATGCTTATTTACCATGCTCAATGAAGTTTGCCGACAAAATAAAAAAAAGCTGGGAAAGCAAGTTGTGAGAAGAACACAGAAATCTAGGAAACAACAGGAATTCTGCAGAAGTTGGAAATTCAAGCAACACACATCAAAGTTGCTGGCATTTTGTTGGCTTTGTGGAACAATCTATGTTCCGTACCTTTTCTGGTATCTGTCCCCCACTTTTCCTTCGCTACATCGACGACTGCATTGGCGCTGCTTCCTGCATACATGCTGAGCTCGTTGACTTTATTAACTTTGCCTTCAACTTTCACCCAGCCCTCAAATTTACCTGGTCCATTTCCCACACCTCCCTCCCCCTTCTAGAGCTTCCTGTCTCTATCTCTGGAGACAGCTTATCCACTGATGTCTACTATAAGTCTACTGACTCTCACAGCTATCTGGACTATTCCTCTTCTCACCCTGTCTCTTGCAAAAATGCCATCCCCTTCTCGCAATTCCTCCATCTCCACCGCATCTGCTCTCAGGATGAGGCTTTTCATTCCAGGACGAGGGAGATGTCCTCCTATTTTTAAAGAAAGGGGCTTCCCTTCCTCCACCATCAACTCTGCTCTCAAACGCATCTCCCCCATTTCATGCACATCTGCTGTCACTCCATCTTCCCGCCAACCCACTAGGAATAGGGTTCCCCTGGTCTTCACCTACCACCCCACCAGCCTCCGGGTCCAATATATTATTCTCCGTAACTTCCGCCACCTCCAACAGGATCCAACCACTAAGCACATCTTTCCCTCCCCCGCCCCCTCTGCTTTCCGCAGGGATCGCTCCCTACGCGACTCCCTTGTCCATTCATCCCACCCCATCCCTCCCCACTGATCTCCCTCCTGGCACTTATCCTTGTAAGCGGAACAAGTGCTACACATGCCCTTACATTTCCTCCCTTACCACCATTCAGGGCCCCAGACAGTCCTTCCAGGTGAGGCGACACTTCACCTGTGAGTCAGCTGGGGTGATATACTGCGTCCAGTGCTCCCGATGTGGCCTTCTATATATTGGCGAGACCCGATGCAGACTGGGAGACCGCTTTGCTGAACACCTACGCTCTGTCCGCCAGAGAAAGCAGGATCTCCCAGTGGCCACACATTTTAATTCCACATCCCATTCCCATTCTGACATGTCTATCCATGGCCTCCTCTACTGTAAAAATGAAGCCACACTCAGGTTGGAGGAACAACACCTTATATTCCGTCTGGGTAGCCTCCAACCTGATGGCATGAACATCGACTTCTCTAACTTTCACTAATGCCCCACCTCCCCCTTGTACCCATCCGTTATTTATTTTTACACACACATTCTTTCTCTCACTCTTCCTTTTCTCCCTCTGTCCCTCTGACTATACCCCTTGCCCATCCTCTGGGTCCCCCCCGCTTGTCTTTCTCCCCGGGCCTCCTGTCCCATGATCCTCTCGTATCCCCTTTGCCAATCACCTGTCCAGCTCTTGGCTCCATCCCTCCCTCTCCTGTCTTCTCCTATCATTTTGGATCTCCCCCTCCCCCTCCCACTTTCAAATCTCTTACTAACTCTTCCTTCAGTTAGTCCTGACGAAGGGTCTCGGCCTGAAACGTCGACTGTACCTCTTCCTAGAGATGCTGCCTGGCCTGCTGCGTTCACCAGCAATTTTGATGTATGTTACAGAGATCTAGGAAATGTTTTTCTATTTTTAAGGTGTGCACTAACAGCCATTTCCAAAGTAGGCAGAACGAACGATTGCAATTTTGTCATGTTTAGTGAGTAACAGTATAAATGCAATTTCCTTGCTTCAGCGCCAACTAATGAATTGGCAAATTGCAAATCCACATAGCTATAAACACTTAATATGAAGCTGTGGCCTTGGGATCCAGCCCTTAAGCAGGCACACAATTTGTACAGAATAGTGCTGTGTGGAGAATGATTGTAAAGTGCTTGAAGTAGAGACAGCACGCTCCAAAATTCAATGAAAATTGAATATTCAGTCACATAGGCTGCTGGAACAGATAACCTGCTAACAATATGTATTGTGTGCAAATGGGACAATGGAAACCCTCCAAAGCTATAGCCAGGCATTACTGACTGAAGATTTCTCTGGATATCTCTGCTAAAAGTAAAACTGTTAAAAAACTGCATAGTCTATAGTTGCCTGTAATGCTCACAACTCCATCACCCAATCTATCTTATTCTTCAGGCAAAACGAAAGGTACACAAGTCTTCACTCCTTGAAGTTGGACGACCAGCTCTCCACTTGGCTTTGGAGCACCTAGGCACCACGCTGCTGTGTATCAATTACAACTTGGTGTTCAACATCATCATCCCCTCACTACTAATCAACAAGCTTTAAAGCCTTGTGTCTCTGTACCTCACACTGCAACTGAATCCTAAACTTTCTTACTGGGATACAACAGTTTGTGTGGATTGGTAATAATATCTCCTCAATCAACACAGGTACTCCTCAAGGATATGTGCTTAGCCTATTGCTCTATTCTCTCTCATGAATGTCTGGCTCCTCATCTTTTTTCCCAGTCCCAGTGAAGGGTCTCAGCCCGAAATGTCAACTGTACTCTTTTCCATAGATGCTGCCTGGCCTGCTGTGTTTGTTGCTTGGATTTCCAGCATTATGCAAATTTTCTCTTCCATGCAAATTAACTCTGGACTTCAGAAGGGGAAAGTCGAGAGAATACACACCAATTCTTATCGGTAGTTTGGTAGTGGAAAGGATGAGAGCTTCAAGTTCCTGGGCATCAGCATCCTGGACCCAACACAATAATGCAGTCATGAAGAAGACAAATCAGTAGTTTCACTTCATTTGGAATTTGAGGAGATTTTGTTTGTCACCAAAGATTCTTTTAAATTTCTACAGGAGTACAGTGGAGGACATTCTGACTGGTTGAATCACCAGTGGAGCTATGCAAGATGAAAGCAGAAGAGGCCTGTTGGAAATTATGTTTTTATATCTGACTGTCACTCAGCAGGCATTGGACAAATATTTACCTTGAGCAGATTTTGACTGGTTGTATGGAGCCCATAATATACAGTATTGTAGAGTTGTAGACTTAGCCATTTCCATCATGGGAAGAACTCTCCATGCTATCAAGGAGATCTTCAAGGGGCATTGCCTCAGGAAGGATTCACCCCTCATTCAACATGCTCATCATCTGGGACATGCCCTTTTTGCATTCCTACCATTGAGCAAGGGTAACATTCAACATTTTTAATAACAGATTCTTCCTCCTCTGCCATCAGATTTCTGAAAAGTCATTGACCCATGAACACTACCTTATTAACTTATGGTAATTTTTATGTCTTCACTGTGCTGCAAACTTCACAACACGCCAGTGATGATAAACCGGATTCTGACTCTGAAATGCAGCAGTGAGAATCAGGCTACAAGATGTGGTGTAGATCAGTGGAATGATGCTCAGGAGAGTATTGTTGAAAAATTTAAAAAGCTACACATGTTGGAAATCTGAAATAAAAACAAAAAATGCTGGAAACCCTCAAAGCAGCCAGCATCTGTGAAAGGTGATGGATCAGATCATCCCTGATCTAAATCAATGACTGTATCAAGGAGGCAGTCCTATTGCAGTTAATGGGCTGAAGAGTCAGAATAGATGTGTCTATTAATGCCTATCATTAATCAACCCTATCATTAATGTGTCATAAAAAAAATAAATCCAATATTATAAAACAATCTTAAAAATGAATAAAAGGAACTTTTATTCTTAGACCAAATAAGAAAATAATAAAATTGTTGAGCATAACTCAAGAAGTTTTTCTTCCTTTGCTTATGATAAACTTTACACTGTTAAATGAGTCACATTATGTACCAGAACGATGTTCTCATTCCATTAGCAATCAAGAGCCAAAAGGGTTAGAAAAAGCTATGCAAGATGAAAGCAGAACAGGCCTGTTGGAAATGATGTGTTTATATCTGACATTCACTAAGGAGGCATTGGATAATTATTTATCTTGAGCAGATTTTTACCTTTCTGTGGTAATTGATGTAAATAACAAACTGCTATGAACATTTCTAGCAACCATTAAAATAAATGTTCATATTGCAGAGATTATATTGCAGATAAAGGATGTGTAACACCACTACAATCTCTTTTATAACCCATTTCTGATACCATATAGGTAATCAAAGGCAGTTATGGAATTAAGCCAGGATTACAAGTGTTAAGACAATTACTTCTGGCTTCATGCATTCCACCTAAAGGCGAGTTATTGGATGAAACTTTATTACAAACCATCTGTCTTATAATGCGTAAAACCTGACAGCTTCTAGAGTACACAACAAAATGCCAGAATCCAGAAACTACCGTCAGTTATCCAACCTGCCCAGTAGATGTGCTGCTAATGGAACATCATGCAGGTATACACTAAAAGACATAGAAGTGTAAAGTGGTACTCCAATACAATAACAAGGGGTTGCTGCACAGTCAGAGGTACTGGCATTTAGATGAAACAATAAATCAAGGCGTTCAGTTCCTTCCTCATGTAAAAGACCCAACACTCTTCCTTTTTTGAAGGGCAGAGGAATTACTGCAACAATTCTGGACCATATTTATCTTTCATTTGCTATTACTTTTTTTTTGAATAGTCAGGATTATTTGGTCATGGGCAACTTGCTGATTGGGTAGAACTTGCAGAGTGCAAATCAGTTGCACTTCAAAATTTAAAAAAAAACTTTGATACATCCTGAACAGAGCACAAAAGCACAATACAGTTATTAGTATTTTTTCTTCTGCACTTTTGAATGAAGAGCTTTGCAAATTCTTCCAATGCTAACAACCCATGTCATAGACAACACTGTGCTGAAAAAAAATATGATGAGAGCATGTTTCCTTCCTATAGTCTGCAAAAACCACGTAGGTAGTGACCAGTGAAGTGAATGGGAAACCTTTGTCCCATTACCACAAAATATAGTCGAAGGGCTGGGGAAAGAAATAGTAAATTTACAAGTATAACTAACTGTAATAATGAATCTTATGGATACAATTTGTTTCAGTTCATCTGAATATATTATGGAATTGTCTAATGATTAAAAGTTCATGCATTAAGAAATTTCTTCAAGCATTAAATTTTTAAGTCGAAATAAACCTTCCTTTCTTTCTTCTTCCTATTCCTGTACTTAGTGATAACATATGTCATTTGTCCTTCCCTTAAAGCCAACAAGTAAAATCAAATATTTTTACCAATAAGCCACTTAAATAGTTTGTTACTTTCTGAAAAATTACAAAAATAGATTAAAGGTGTTGATTAAAGATTAAATAGATTAAAGGCAGAGTCTGGTTTCAATGACCTCGAAATGAACTTCCCCCCTCCAAGAAGCATTTCCTGCATGCAAACATAAACTCCTCCAACAACTATTTAGTAATGAGATGATGTAGGTTTATTTGCAAATTGCAAGAAGTTGCTTCTTAAGTTTAAGAAGTTAGAGGCACAGCAAGTGTAGCCAGGCTGGTAGTTAAGGCACTGGAATGCTCTTCCTGTGAGATGTGGGATTTCATGATACCCAACAGTCTCCCTGATGACTACACCTGCAGGAAGTGCACCCAACTTCAGCTCCTGACTGACAAAGTCAGGGAACTAGAGCTGATGATGTATGCATTCGGGACCATCTGAGAAGCTTCAGATAGTATTCAGAATTAGGGGAATGGGCAGCCAGTGCAGGTGTCCCCTGTGGCTATTCTCCTCATACTGGTGGTGGTATGACCTTTCAGCAGCAGCCAGGCCAGTGGCACTGTGTCCAGCTCTGAAGCTCAGCAAAAAAGGGAAAATTCCGGAAGGGCGATAGCTGGGGGAAGTGGGGGAACTAACAGCAGATACTGTGGCTGCAAAAGAGAAACCAGGATGGTGTGTTGCCTCCCAGGTGCTAGGGCGTATGATATCTCAGAGCAGCTGCAGAAGATTCTCAAGAGGAAAGGTGAGCAGCCAGAGGTTGTGCTGTACATTGGCACCAATGACATGGGTAGAAAGGGGGAAGAATTCCTCTGCAATGGGTATACCGAGTTAGGGAAGAAGCTGAAGAGAAGGATCACCAAGGTAGTAATCTCTGGAATGCTCCCAGTAGCAAGGGCTAGTCAGGGTAGGAATACAATGGTAATACAGATGAATGAGTAATTGAGGAAGTAGTGGAAAGGGCAGAGTTTTAGATCATTTCTGGATCTTCTGGGGAAGGATGACCTGTACAAAACAGAATGGGTTATACCTGAACCCGGGGGTGATCAACATCCTTATAGGTAGGTTTGCTAGAGCTGTTGGGGAGGGTTTAGACTAAGTTGGGGAGGGAATGGGAACCGGAGTGATAGGGCTGAGTATGAAACAATTGATATACAAGTGATTGCAGTGTTCGTCCGTGAGCCTGTCAAGATGGACAAGCAGATGACAGGGCAAATTTGCAGTCAGTGGGATGAGTTGATGTGTAACATGACGGCGAAAGTGAAAAAGGTGACAAATACAGGACTAAAGGTATTATATTTGAATGCATACAATATATAGAATAAGATGGATTATCTTGTGGCACAGTTATAGATTAGCAGGTATGATGCTGTGGGCATCATTGAGTCATGCTGAAAGAAAGTTATAGTTGAGAGCTTAATATCCGAGGATACACCTTGCAACATTGGCAGAGGGGATGGGGCAACTCTGTTGGTAAAAAATGATATCCAAGTCCTTAGAAAGAGGTGACATCAGATTGAAAGTCATGGGGAATTTCAATATGCAGGTAGATTGGGAAAATCAGGTTGATGCTGGATCCCAAGGGAGGAAATTTGTAGAATGCCCAAGGGATAGTTTTTTAGAGCAATTTGCCTGTGTTAGGCCCATATCATTCCACTCCTTTCCTACCAAATACTTGCATAAATGCCTTTTAAATGTTGTCACAGTATTTGCCTCCACTACCTCCTCTGGAGGCTTGTTCTAAATATTCACCACCCTCATATCTCTTTTAAATGTCTCACTTCTCACCTTAAACGTGCTCCTTAGTTCTGTACTCCCTTGCCCTGGGGAATGAAGTTATTCTAACCCTCTATCCCAGGGGTGACCAACCTCTTACGTTCCATGCGTCAATTTTTTAACGCACGAGTTCAGATACGCCATACGATTGTACCCCCATTCAATTCTTGTAAAAATGTTAATATAGACATATTTAGCATTTTTACATGATATATTGATTTAATATAAAACAAGATAAACATTACTTACCTTCATGAGACTTCTTTTAACAAATATATTTTGTCTTTTTTTGATTTCTTCCTTTTTCTTAATCACATATTTTTCCGTAACTCAGACCCAAGCACCAACTTCAGTTTTCCTTCTATTTCAGTCTGACGTTGTGTTTTATAGTGTCTATTAAGATCATGTCTTCTATTATGTGAGAAAGTGTTTTCACAAACAATGCACAATGGTTTTCCTGATGGACCGGCTATAAATAAGAGCTCCTTTTCCCACTGTTCATTGAATTCACGCTTACCATCACTTTCTGCTTTGCTTTTGCTCATTTTCTTTTGTACTGTGATGGGTAACTGAATGTAAAAACAAGGCTTAATTTTCAAAAAAGTACAAAACTGCAAATGTTCACAAAGGACGAACAAAGTACAACTGCATAGCGCACGAGTGTCAATTGTACACTGACTGGCAAAAACCTGTGACACACCACTGGTGCAGACGCCTGGCACCTCAGGATCAAACAAGTAACAAACGTGTATTGAACAGTTATGGAACAACTGCAGAACAAAAGCCCTTCTTTCCTAGTGTGACTCATTAATCTGTTTTCAATTTAAAAAAATGTTCAATGTGAAAGAAGGTAACATTCGCCAAAAGGTGTGCATGAAATAATAAAATCACTAAAAATAATTGCTAAGTTTTAGATTTATTCTCAGTAAAACCCATTTCTAGCTCTAAGCTACTTGAATTCCTGTCATAGATTTTTTTTTCTACAAATCGGTTTTTGGTTGATACTTTTTGCATGAGTAGGCTTACTTTTTTATTATTATCACTGGGGTGCAATGCGCCACTTCTAATCATCCAATGTGCCACTTTTGGCGCACGCGCCATAGGTTGCCCATCCCTGATCTATCCACTCTATGCATCTCAGAATTCAGTAACAATTATAAGGATGCCTTTTGGCTTCCTATGTTCCAGCCTATCCAATCTCTCCTTATAACTACAGCCTTCAATTCTCAGCAACATCCCGGAAAATAGTTCATAGAGTTATAGAGCATGACAGCACAGAAAAAGGCCACTTGGCCCATTTTGTCTCTGCTGAACTATTAATCTACTGAGTCCCATCGACCTGCACCTGGTCTATAGCCCTTCATACACCTTTCATCCATATACTTATCCATCATCCAGATCCATAATTCCTTGAAAGTGGCATCATAGGTAGATAGGGTCGTAAACAGAGCTTTTGGCACACTGGCCTATAAGACACTAGTCAGGCCACACTTTGAGTACTGTCGACAGTTTTGGGCCCCATATCTCAGAAAGGATATGTTGTCATTGGAGAGAGTCCAGAGGAGGGTCACGAGGATGATTCTGGGAATGAAGGGGTTAACCAGTGAGGAGCGTTTGGCAGTTTTGGGCCTATACTTACTGGAATTTAGAAGACTACGGGAGGTGGGGTGGGGGGGGGGGAGAAGAGGGCACAGACAGAATCTCATTGAAACGTACCAAATGTTGAAAGGACTAGATAGGGTGGATGTGGAGAGGATGTTTCCTGTGGTGTGGGTATCCAGAACTAGAGAGCACAGCCTCAAAATTCAGGAGCAACCTTTTAGAACAGAAGTAAGGAGGAAGTTTTTTTTAGCCAGAGTAGTGAATCTGTGGAATGCTCTGCAACAGACTGTGGCAGATGCGAAGTCCGTGTGTATATTTAAAGCAGAAGTTGATTGTTTCCTGATCAGTCAGAGCATCAAAGGATATGGTGAGGAGGCATGTGTGTAGGGTTCAATGGGATCCCAGATCAGCCATGATGAAATAGTGGAACAAACTCCATGGGCTGAATAGCCTAGTTCTGCTCCTATGTCCTATGAATTAAAAAAAGTGCAGAGAACATTTACAAGACATTGTCAGGGTTTAAGGATCTGAGTTTTTGGGAAACATTGACAAGGATAGGACTTTATTTCCTGGAGTGTAGGAGAATGAGGGGAGATTTGATAGAAGTATACAAAATTATGAAAAGCATATATGGTATATATGCAAGCAGGCTTTTTCCACTAAGGTTAAGTGATACTAGAACTACAGGTCACAAGTTAAGTGTGAAAGGCAAAGTGTTTAAGGGAGACCTGCGAGGGAAATTGTTCACTCGGATCGTGAGGTAGGTGGGGAATGAGCTGTCTTTCAAAGTGGTAGAAACAGGTTCATTTGAAATATGTGAGGTGCATTTTCCTTTTTAGCAAGTGCTAAACCACAGTTGACTGGTTACACAAATTCAGGAATTCAGATTGGACATAAATTGAGGCACTTTCTTTGAAAAACTGACATTAGTTCTACTAACTAGCTGAACACTTGCCTAAAGGAGACCACAATTTGCTGAAAATATTTCACAGGAAAACTGACCTATTAATCTTTTGAAGAAGTCAAAGGAAAAAGAGTGAATTGTAGGACATTTTCATTTTGCAAAGATGCAGGCCTTATTGACACTGATTCACATTTTGCATACCTTGGGCATTCATTAAATCTGTATCACAGTGGAAGTACTGCTATTTCTGCATCAAGTGGAATACGTTATACGGCATTTCAAAGCTGAAACAAAACTCTAAAATTAGCCTGTCTCCAAATGTAGCTATGCAAGTTAGTCACTTTAAAATGACACATTCCAAAGGTGACAGTTACATATTTGGAATGCTTCAAGTGTTCTCTCTTTGTACCCAACCACCTCTCACAAATGATAGGGGCAGGTCCACCCTAATAATTAACAAATAGTCTGCTTGAAGATCCCAAATTTAGAGTCATAGAGTTAAACAGCATGGATAAAGGCCTTTTGGCTCAACTCATTTATGCCGACCAAGTTGCCTACTTGTGCTGGTCCCTCCATTCCTCGTAACATGTTTGTAAATCCTTTCTGTACCCTTCCAGTTTAATAATACTCTTTCAATAGCCTGACTATCAGAGCTACACACAGTAGTCCACATGTAGTCTCACCAACATCACGTAGAGCTGTAATAGGAGGTCACAACTCTTGTACTCAACTCTGACCAATTTAGGAGAAAACATACACTAAATGTGACCTTGCTTTCTGATGTTCGGCTGCACCTGCTGCTGTCAATTCCATTTATTCACTGTTTCAAAAACATTATTTAGAATTGCAGTGATAACAATCACCTGGCAAAAGTTCCAACACCTGACTTTGTGCCATTGTTTAACTTCAACGGTAAAAGGATGCTTTTACATTAGAGACAAGGTGGACATTCTGTAACAGAAAACTTATAACCAATTTTTAGGCAAGAATTTTCCCAAAAGCTTGTACTTTTTGATCTCAAAAATCTAAGATTCTGAAGACAGAACACAAATGATAAAGTGGACAGAAAGGTTTGAACGGGTAGCAGACAGAATGATATAGATCAATCTAATTGACATCTGAATACTGCAAGGAATTCAGGGTGTGAACAAAAACAAGTTAATATGAATGTCAAGAGCATAAGAGCTAAACTGGATGAAAAAGAGGTCATAGAAAGCCCAAACAAGGTCTGCTAGATTTCATCCAACCAAAATCATAACAAGTTGCTTTCTGGATGGATGTGGTTAGGAACCAGAATCATGTGATAAGAGACACTTTAAGATCAATACATGGCTTAACGGCAAACCTGCGTAGGCTGGCAAGAATTAGGGAATGAATGAATGAATAAATCTGGTGGAGGATTCAAGGCGTCAGCAGCAGTTTCGCATGACTTCAGATTTAGGTAGTGTAAAATGCTAGCCCAGCCAGGGCAGTCTTGACATAGTAAAGTCTAGAGACAAAAGAAAAAAGATAGTTTAAGCAATAAATAGATCCAAGGACTAGCAAAAAGGGTAATTGTTACAATATGGTATGGGCTTATGGTCTTTAACAGCCTTTGTCAAATACAAACTCAGTTGCGGTGATAGGATAAATTAGTGATTAGAAAAAGGAATGTGTGATGAGGAATGATGATGGGGTTTGATCATCCCAATACTTAGTTAAAGGAAATTTCTTGGTCATGTAGCACTGGACATCATAGAGCAGAGGGACAAACACCTGATCAAATTAGGCAGTCCATCCTTGCATGCAAGAAGACTGAGATTACATTCAGCACTGGACTGATCAATGGCAAGTAACTTCTGTGCCACAAAACTCTGAGGAAATAACCAACTCCAACAAGTTTCTAACCACATATACTTGAGATTCCATGACATTATACTGCTCAGTCCTCCACTATCAATATCCAAGGGATCAACACTAACCAGACAGTCAAGTGAACCAACTACGTAAACCAGGGGTCCCCAAACTTCTTCGCACTGCGGAGCGGTTTCATATTGACAATATTCTTGTATTCTTGCGGACTGGCCGACCCGGCGGGGGGAGACTACAATGACCATGAAGCCTTGCACGGGCACCAGTGCGCATGCATGTACGTGCCAATTTTTTTCTACAAATCGTTTTTGGCAATTCTGTTTGGGGGGGGTGTTAGTCACCAACGTAATATAGGTGATAAGTGGCTATTACATTTAATTTTGTTTCTAAAACGGTTTATCTAATGAATTTAATATTAAACACACAGCACATATTTTCCTCGCATGAATATAGCGATGTCAATTATCAGCGGAGCTTGAAGTAAGTGTTGAACGAACTTCCAGTAGAAGTGGTAGAGGCAGGTTCGGTATTATCATTTAAAGAAATACTGGATAGGTATATGGACAGGAGAGGAATGGAGGGTTATGGGCCGAGTGCAGGTCGGTGGGACTTGGTGAGAGTAGCGTTCAGCATGGACTAGAAGGGCAGAGATCGCCTGTTTCCGTGCCGTAATTGTTATATGGTTATATAAGTCAATAGCATCATAACATTTTAAGTAACGTTTGGATATTAAACACACAGCATATATTTTCCCCGTATGAACATATAAAATAATTGCAACACACCAATATTGCTGAATCAGTGGGAGCCCTGGGCTTGTTTTCCTGCAACAAAACGGTCCCGTCGAGGGGTGATGGGAGACAGCGATACTCGAAGGGGGTTCCTTATGTCCAGTCTATTCCGCAATTTAGTTTTCATTGCATTCATTGCAGAGATATGTTGGAAATGGAAGCAACATTTTCAGTGCTTTCGTGGCTATCTCAAGATATTTAGCCTTGACTTTGATCCAGAATGCCGGCAGAGATATTATGTCAAACGTGCTTTTCAGCCCGCCGTCATTTGCAAGCTCAAGGAGTTGATCTCCTTCCCGCCCTGACATGGATGACGCGTGGGTAATGACCTCGTGTGTGTTCAAGTTCAACAGTGGGCATGACAGGGAATGAGGAAAGGTGCAGCTGACTCATATCGCCAAATCATATCGTTTCCTCGCGGCCCGGTAGCACATGCTTTGCGGCCCGGTACCGGTCCGCAGCTAGGTGGTTAGGGACAGCTGACGTAAACAATGCAAGTGCAAAATCAAGATCAGAGGCTGATACATACTCTGCAGCATGCAAACCCCTCGTGATGCCCCGAGTATCTATGAACTACATTAAAAATACAATTTCAACAGCACTCCAATAGCTTAAGAGCATCTAGTTGAAAACAACTGGCTCGGTTATCACCTGTCCACCACACTAAACTCTCACTTCCTCCTCCAGCATATTGTGGCTTCAGGAGTGCCATCCAGAAAATGCACTGCAATTATCTACCAAGGCTACTCTGACAGAACTTCCCAAACTATGATCTCTGCCACCAGAGCCAAAGTACCAGAACATTATTCACTTAAGTTTTTTGCCAAGAAACACACTGTCCTGGCCTGGAAATATATCACCATTTTTTTCTTCTGGAACTTCTGACCCACCAGAATTGCAGAAGTACCTTCATCAGAATAACTACAGCAGGTTAAATACCTAGCTCACTATTATCCTGACAAGGAAATGCAAGGATAGCGAGAATTATTGATTTTGCAACAAAGCCCATGTCCCAAGAAATTAATTAAAACAAAACTGAGGATAAGATAGAAATAAGTGTCTCTAATATACATTCAAAAACTGATGTATACTGTATTTTTGGATGATGCTTAGTAGTCACAAAGATTAGGAATAGGAGATCAAGAATGGTCCAATGCAAGTCACCATTCATTAGGTAGAAAAGAAAATGAAGGTCATTCTTTGAATGCAATAGTACAGAAAAAAATGTACTCACAGGTAGTCAAAGTTTAACCAGAGAAAATCAGCAGATGCTGGAAATCAAAGTAATACACACTAAATTCTGAAGGAACACAGCAGCCCAGGCAGCATTCGTCGAAAAGAGAAAACAGTCAACGTTTACAGGAGTCAAATCTGGAGATGGCCATAGGTACAAAAAGATTAACTATAGACTTAAGGTCTTACTTCAGCTAAGAGGGAAGCATTCAAGACTTTAGAATAACTGGTGAGTGAGTGCAAGTCATTTAAACAAAAATCAGTTTAACATTGTTGATTTTTGGAAATACAAGGAAAGAGCTCAAAGCTGAAAAGTTGCTTAAGATGAAGAGTATAAAATAAAACATGACTTTGGGAACAATATTTGGGTTAACAATTTGAGACATGATTGGAACTGATGAACCAGAATCTGAACAAATTTTTCTTCTGCACCAGTTATTAGATTAGATTAGATTCAACTTTATTGTCATTATGACGAGTACAGATACAAAGCCAATGAAATGCAGTTAACATCTAACCAAAAATGCAAAGAATAGTGTTATTTACAAAATAACTGTGAATAAAAAGTAAGTGCTACAGCAGACAAATATAAAAGTACTGAGACAGTACAATATGGGTGCAATACTGCTTAGCACTGTGATGTGAGGTTCAGCAGGGTCACAGCCTCAAGGAAGAAGCTCTTCCTGTGCCTGCTAGTGCAGGAGCAGAGGCTCCTGTAGCGCCTACCGGTTGGGAGGAGAGTAAAAAAGTCCATGGTTAGGGTGAGATGCACCCTTCACAATGCTTTTCGCCCTGCCCAGGCAGCATTTACAGTAGATGTTCTCAATGATGGGCAATTGGGTGCCGATAATCCGCTGGGCAGTTTTCACCACACGCTGGAGTGCTTTGTGGTCCAAAATGAGACAATTGCTATACCACACTGAGATGCAGTTGGTGAGTATGCCCTCAATGGTACAGCGGTAAAAGTTCATCAGTATCCTGGGACAGAGGTCAGCTTCCTTGATGGTCTACAGGAAATAAAGGCGCTGTTGCACCTTTTTGATCAGAATGGAAGAGTTCGGGGACCAGGTGAGATCCTCGGAAATGTAGACACCAAGGAATTAGGAGCTTGATACACACTCCACTATAGCTCTGTTGATGTAGACGGGAACGCGAGTGTGGCTCCAAGCATGCCTGAAGTCCACAATGATCTCCTTGCTCTTCTGCGTGTGAAGGGCCAGGTTAATGTCAGCACACCACGCAGCCAGGTGCTGGACCTTCGTCATGTTGTTATAATTTAATGTTTGAGTCATTATTAATTAAGATCCACTTTTCTGCTTTTCCTCAGGAAAATTTTAATTTTATATTCTCATAGCAAGAAGACATCTGGCCTTTCAAAAAACAAACAAGGTAAATTCCACTTGGAGCTACAATCTATGTACTAGATGTGCTAATGCTCAGCTTTATTATGTGAACATGCTATTCCATAAATTGAGTCCAAGTCAAGTTTGTTAGAATTAATATAGGGACATTTTAAAAGCAAGACACTTGGTACACTCATTGGTAATCCTACAAAAAGCTGCCCCATACAATTTAAGTAACAATTTTAAATCAAAATTATTTAACTCAAATGCACAAAACTATCTAATAGCCATTTCTGCATTTTTCTGAAGGATGAAGAACAATGTTATAGAATGAGAAATTATACTTTTAAAAGAGAAAACATGCAACAATAAAAATACTTCCAAACAAACTTGATCCATGATTAATGATGCCCTTATTAAAATAATTAAACACCACAGAACCCAAATTTGAAGTTTAGTAAACACTAAACATGCCATTGTTAAAGCCATTATTTGTCAAGGATGTAAACTAGTACAAAAACAGGATATCTGGCAGCATTTATGAAAAGGGAAACACAGCTAATATTTCAGATCAGTAATATCTTATCATAACTTGCCTGCAGAAAATAAATCTCCGGGAAGTATGGTGACATATGTACTTTGATAATAAATTTACTTTGAACTATGCATAAGTGAAGACTAACAAATCAATTACCGTCCTTATCTGAGCAGCCAAGTTCAAAAAGTTCAAAGTAAATTTATTACAAAAGTACATGTGCCACCATATACAACCCTGAGATTCATTTTCTTGAGGTTATTCATGGTAAATGTAAGAAACACAATAGAATTAATAAAAGCTATAACCAACAGGGTGGACAAACAAACAATGGGTACAAGACAACAAACTGCAGTTACAAAAAGATAGAAAAATAAACAAATAAACAATAGACATTGAGAACATGAGATGAAGAGCCTTGAAAGTGAGTACATAGGTTGTGGGAACAGTTCAGAGATGTGGTGAGTGACACCGAGTGAAGTTATCCCCTCTGGTTCAAGAGGCTGATGGTTGAGGGTTCCTGAAACTGGTGGTGTGGGTCCTGAGGTACCTACATCTCCTTCCTGATGGCAGCAGCAAGAAGAGAGCATAGACTAATGTTATGAAATAATATGACATTTCTGTTCGAGCCTCAAAAAATCCATAAAGTCAGTTATTTCTGAACCTGATTGAAGAATATGTAAGATTTTTAATAGCTATCTACTGTTACAAATGCAAACATTTCTCAAAAAGAAACTGTCTTCCTGCCTTCTTTAAAACTAACCAAAAATACAATTTCTAACCTACTGGAAACATAACATTCCAGTTAAAATTGAAATCAGGTAAAAATTCATTGAACTTTAAAAAGGTAAAGCTTTATTGGTTATTGTCTTCTGGGATATTCAGTCTTAAAGGATGTATTTGTAAAAATATTGAGAAAAAAATCAAGTTGTTCAATTGGATATTGCAAAGAATTTGTTACACAATACTATTTTATATTTCTTTATATTTCACTGGGCCCATATGCAGATGATTATACAGAACATGAAGCAGGCTAACAGCACTTTTAATAAGATT
The DNA here is from genome assembly GCF_963921235.1 of Mobula hypostoma. NCBI lineage: Eukaryota > Metazoa > Chordata > Chondrichthyes > Myliobatiformes > Myliobatidae > Mobula > Mobula hypostoma. The sequence goes on along the minus strand of NC_086107.1, from coordinate 35,043,331 downwards.
AAATTTTAAGGGTAGTAAATGGTCGCAGCTTTAAAATAATGTTGCTACAATATGAATAATTTATTCACAGTAGAAAGACACCAACCTAGGAGATGGTCTGTGGATTACCTTGGGAATTAAAATTGAACAGAAAATAGGTTCAAGAGACTGACTGGCCTACTCATATTCCTGTGCTTCTAAGTGCCTCAGAGAAGGAACAGTGGCACATGTAGAGATATTCGGGAGAATAATTTTAAGGAAAGCAAGGCATGGACCACAAAGACCAATAAGGAATGAAATTTTTGACATAGGTGCACTAGAATAACATTATCAATGGAAATCGACTTAGAAAGGTTTGAATGGGACAGAAGATTTGCTTTGGGTAAGAAGGCAGGCTACAACTTTTTAAATGAATGAGAGCCTGCCTGGACCAGGGATCCCCAACCTGGGGTCCACGGACTCCTCAGTTAATGGTAGGGGTCCACAGCGTTAAAAAGTTGGGAACACCTGGCCGGGACTGAGACACGGAAGCCAGCTAGCAAACCATGAAAGCAGTAAATCGCACTACAAGATTCTGTAGATGCTGGAAATCTTGAACACCATTCTGATGAAAACAACATTAGCTTTGGGTTTCAGCAGCTGAGTGGACAGAAAATGGAAGTAAACTAATTTCTGGTAACCAAACAGCTATGGAAAGGGAAGGAAATGAGCTCAAAGTAATACACAACATAAAAGTTAGCATTTCCTCATGCAACTTGAAATGGGAAGTAGAAAATATAATACTGTAGTCCAGAGCAAGGGCTAACTGAGAAAAGTTGTCAAACTTGACCTTACACTGGAATTTAATTAGAGCTTGTCTAGTTTCATCCAACCATTGCTAACAATTATATGGTCTGTGATTGTGGCAGAGGCTTTAAGGAAAATGAAACTTCATTATAATGGGTTTCATTATCAAATGTTTGATTAGTATAAACAAACCATGTTTCCCACAATTTCTTTATGAACACACTGCCAATCCACCACTAAGCAGGACACAGAGACAATCCTGCTGCAATTTGAATATTAGACCCAGCTCAATCACATTCATGAGGATCATGGAAAGAAAGTCCAGCTACTTAGCCAATGGGCATCAAGGACTCTGTAAAAATGCATATGTGATGAGGTATTTTTGATAAGTCACACAACTTCTGCCTTGAACGTGCCTATCACTGAAGGACTGAAATAATCCACTTAAGGGTCTCAATTGTAAATAACTTAGTATCAAATCTCAATATGCACCTTTAACATACAACTTTTCTGTTGCTGATCAGAATAATGAAGAAGCCGTGCTGGTGTTTCTAAACTAGATGGCCAAGGGGCAGTATGTAATAACCAGAGCATGGGATAATGATGACTCCCCTGCACTGTACTGCAGTAGATGGAATACAAATTTGTATCTTCCAAGTAGCCAAGCCACATCAATGTCACTCCAGTACTTCAGTTCTCATTTGTTATTGTCACTGGACTAAAATAGATACTTCCAATTTCCATATTTAAATGGAAAAATATTAGTGGGCTAAGAATGTTGCTAATTTTCAAGTGTTTCCACTAGATTTCCAGCAAGTTGGTCCATTTAGCAGTTAAAGCACACAGACTGGATTCATCCATAGACGGACTTCCATGGCGTGCCAACTTAGTTGATGTTACAGTTGGATTATCAGGCAATACCTATTAATTTGTGCTTACATGGACATTTTGTCAAAGACAGGGTATGGTATAGATGTCATCCTTACCTTTCTATTTTAACTCAGCATTTGGAAGCTAATCCCTTGACACCTCAACTAGATGCATTGCAATTACACCAGCAAAAGCCTCTTTCACTGCTGCTCTTCTCACATGGCTCTTCTTAACTGTCGTCTTCATCTCACCAAACATTTTCTTCATTGCCTTAAGGTTTGTCTTATTATTATGTCATTTAGAAAATCTTGGCGGGAGGAGAGAGAGCAGCGCACCGTGCATGCGCAGCCCTCCGGTGAAAATGATATCGTATCCATTAAATAGGGGCCATGGACAATTCTGATCTGATGGAGATGGACGTGAAAGCACAGAGGAACATCTGGAGAAATTTCTGAAACGCTCATTTGCTGCTGTCGTTACTGCATGGTCCGAAATCTTCCGGAGGGTAGGCCTCAAAATCCCCGGCTTTGCCTGCTGTTGGCAACCGAGATTGAGGTCGAATCGTTCGGACAGAGATGGCGCTCAGTACCTGGTGTTGGAGATCTGATTCGGAGGCTTGAAGTTTTCGGATGACTCAGAGATGGATTGTGGTCGGGCATGGCAGGGAGAGTTTTCCTTCCTTCTCCCGTCTGCGTGAGATGTGGGACATTTGAGAGACTTTGAACTTTTACTGTGCTCATGGACTTCTTCATCAAGTTATGGTATTGTTGCACTATTGTAACTATATGTTATAACTATGTGGTTTTGTCAGTTTTTCAGTCTTGGTCTGTCCTGTGTTTTGTGATATCACAAAATATTGTATCATTTCTTACTGCATGCTAAATGACAATAAAAGAGGCATGCGTGTCTTCATAATCTAAAAAAAATCTTTCTTCCTAAATAATGTTTTTGTCATTGTTTTTGCTTAGTCAGTTCCTTAGAAACTTTATATCTTGGATGCACGCACACTCACAATATTTTGATACGCGAACGGGACAGAGAAAATAGGTAGGTAAAGAAATCAAGCTCAAGTTCAGTTTCCAATTACTACTCCAAGAACATGTAACATAAAATATGAAAACAAGTTTCATCTTGGGATATTTTTCTTTAATTCAGATGGAATGGTCATCAACAAAACAATCAAAACAATATTCTTATACTTCTATGACTTTTAGTGTCAACTACAGCAATAAATATTTAAGTCCTATCTGAGAAGCAACTTAATTTTTAACCAACTAGGAATTACTACACCAACTGACAGAACTTTGTTCTTTTGCTAGATTCAATGTAATCAACAAAAGGGATAATAGATTGAAAAAGCGTGAAGAGTACCTTTGGGAGTATAAATGGCACCTGGTACATATCTGCTTTTTCCTCTTTATGCACCCACTTTGGCGCATGAATATTTCGCAATATAACATTAGATCAATCAGCACATTAAACTTAAGGATTCACTGTCTCTCTAGACAACGAAACATGAACCAACAAGCAAAAATAGTCTTGAAAACTTATTTTTACTAAAAATTAAAGCACGGATAAATGTGAACCAACTCTGCCTCTATTATGTAATTCCATATCATCACATCCATCTAAATGAAAACATTGTAGAATCGCGTACACGCAGTGGTCCTTGAAGATCAGTTCTTTTACAGAAAACCTGGCAGAACAGAGATACTGCCAATGTCTTTACCTTCTAGTGGAAGAAACTGAACTCCCACAAGCTTTTAATTTGAAACTTCCTTTGGAAACACACCTAACCATATATATTATGAACACTTGGACTTTCAATAAAACTTCTTTCTTGCAATACATAGTACAGTATTGTTTTCAATGGGAATGAAGAATAAATGAAAAACATGAAAGAAAAACGACTAACCATAATATCCTGAATAGGTAAACCGAAACTATTAAATTGCTATTGATCATTGTTTGTTATGTATATTAATAATAGAAATAGGTAGGTACATTCTTGGAAGCTGATTTTTCATTACTATTTGTTGACTTCTAAACAATGCATTGGGTGCAAAAAGATAATGAAGAACTCTGCATGAAAGAAAAACTGAAATACAAAGTAACAACCATGTCTTGAGAAATAGGGATGAAACACCTTTTAAGAGTTTGCAAACAGCAATAGGACAGCAAAAGCATTCTCACAAGGTTTCTAAGAATCATGTGACTGAGATGATCAGCTGTTCTAATTAGGATGTGCTACAAGTATAGCCCAGTTAGCAAAATGGTTGGGGAAATCCCCAGCGTTTGTGCAAGCTTTGCATCTTATTTCATAAACTGCTAAAGACAGCAATTAATTTACTGTTTTAGATAGTAGATTACTAATCTGCTACACATTCTGCGCACACAGTTCCCTTACACATGTTGGGTTGCGTAGCGGGAGAAAGATTTCAAAAGAAGCAAGTGGAGGCAGTAGAGACATTCTGCATGCCATTATTCCTATGGAGATGTTGGATTGTGCATAATTAGGCATATGGCAATACATAACAAGAAATTAAGTTGAAGCAGAGCAGTCATTGTGTGAGTGGGCCAGTGTTAAGGTGGGGAGCTCAGGCGTTGGCTCATAGAGGCTTCAGCTAAGGGAGGTGAAGGCTGTAGGTAGATTTATTTGGTTTAATTTTTCTTTTTTATTGCACAGTTAGAGCAATGGGGATTCCAGGCAGGATGGTGTAATGCTCCTTTTGCAGGATGTGGGAAGTAGGGAGACCCAAAGTGTCTCTGACAACTACATCTGCAGGAAGAGCATCCAGCTGTACCTTCTTTCAGTTAGTGTGAAGGAACTGGAGCTGGAGCTGGATCAACTCCAGATCACTCAGGAGGCTGAGGGGTTGATAGAAAGGACATACAGGGAGGTGGTTGCACCCAAGGTGCAGGACATGGGTAACTGGGTATCTGTCAGGAGGGGGAGAGATAAGCAGCCAGAGAAGAGTACCATTGTACCCACTCCCTTCAGTAACAAGTATACCACTTTGGATACCGTTGTGGGGGGGGGGGGTGGAAATGACCTAGCCAAGAAAGGCCAGACCACAGGTCTCCGGCACTGTCTGCCTGTGGCTCAGAAGGGAAGGTGGGATGGGGGGAAGAAAAGTAATAAGGGAATCATTGGTTAGCAGAACAGACAGAAGGTTCTGTGGACGAGAACAAGATTCCCAGATGGTACGTTGCCTCCCAGATGCTAAGATCAGGGACATCTCGAATCAAGTCAACACCATTCTTACACGGGCGGCTGAGCAGCTGAAGGTCATGGTCCACATCAGCACCAATGACTCGGCTAGGAAGGGTGACAAGGTCCTGCAAAGTGAGTTCAGGAAGTTAGGTGCTAAGTTAAATGGCAGGACCTCCAGAATTGTGATCTTAACAGCACTGCTACCCGTGCCATATCTAGCAAGGCCGGAAATGGGAAGATCATAGAGTTTAACATGTGGCTGAGGAGACTGGGAAGGAGGGACAGTTTCAGATTTTTGGATCACTGGGCTCTCTTCCAGGGAAGGCAGGACCCGTACAAAAGGAACTGGAAGGGAACTAATATCCTTGTGGGAAGATTTGCTGGTGCTGCACAAGGTGGTTTAAACTGGAATTTCAGGGGGAGAGGAATCAGTGCGCCACAGCAGACAGTGGAATTGTTGAGGAGAAAAACATTGTTAAGCCTACATACCAAGCCAGGAATTAAAAGGTTGAGCATGTTGGGACTAATGTTTTGAGTTGTGTATATTTCAATGAAAGGAGTATTGTCGGAAAGGCAGATGAGCTTAGAGCATGGATCAGCATGTGGAATTATAACATTGTAACCACGAGTGAGACTTGTTTGCAGGGGAGAGGGGGTGGCAGGACTAGCAGCTAAATGATCCATGGTTTCATTGTTTTAAATGTGATAGAGTGTGAGAGATTGAAGGGGGAGGGGTGGCATCACCAGTCAGGGAAAATGTCATGACAGTGCTCAGACAGGGCAGCTCATCTACTGAGGAATAACAAAGGGATGACAAAATTAATGGGATTATATTATAGACCACTCAAAAGTCCACAGGATTTAGAGGGGCAAATTTGTAGAGAGAAATCGCACAGACTGTCCCAAGAAGCATAGTGCTATGATAGTAGGTGATTTTAACTTTCCGCAAATTGACTGGTGCTTCCATATTGTAAAAGAGCTGGTTGTGAGAGTTTGACAAATGTGTTCAGGAAAGTTTCCTTAATCAGTACATAAAGGTCCCAACCAGAGAGTGTGATACTAGATCTCCTATTAAGGAATGAAATAGGGCAGGTAAGGGACTCCAAATATTTTGCATCTAGTGATCATAATGCTATTAGCTACAAGATAATTAAGGAGAAGGATAGGTCTCGTCCTTGAGTTGAGATTGTAAACCGGTAAAAGGCCAATTTTGATGGTATCCAAAAGGATCTGGCAGAATGGATTGGGACAGGTTATTTTCTGTCAAAAGGTGTACTTAGTGTACAACGATACGGTCTTTATAAGAGACTCCTGGATGGCTACGTGGAGCTTAGAAAAATAGAGGGCTATGGGTAAAGCCTAGGTAGTTCTAAGATAAGGACATGTTCGGCACAGCTTTGTAGACCGAAGGGCCTGTATTGTGCTGTAGGTTTTCTATGTTTCTATCTAAGTGAGGGGCCTTCAAGAGTGACATTTTGAGGGGACAGAGTTTGCATGTTCCTGTCAGAATAAAAAGTTGAGGATAACAGGTTTAGGGAACCTTGGTTTTTGCGAGGTGTCATGCACTGGTTAAGAAAAAGGAGAAAGTGTGTAGCAGGGTAAATATAGCAAGTAGCAAATGAGGTACTTAAGGAGTGTACAAGAAATGCAAGAGAACACTTAAGAAGCAAATTAGTAGAGCTAAAAGAAGGCATGATATTCTTCTAGCAGACAAGGTGAAGGAGAATCCCAAGGGCTTCTACAGATATATATTTCGAGAAAAAGGATAGCAAGGGACAAAATTGGTCCTCTGGAAGATCAGAGTGGTCATCTATGCATGGAGCCAAAAGAGATGAGGAAGACCTTAAATGCATTTTTTGTATCAGTATTTACTCAGGAAATGGACACAGTCTATAGAAATGAAACAAAGCAGCAGTGAGATCATGGGCCGTACCAAGACTATAGAGGAGGTGTTTGCTGTCTTGAGATAAATCCCCAGAGCCTGACAAGGTGTTCCCTCAGGCCCCATGTGAGGCTAATGCAAGAATTCTAAGTGCCACACCAGAGCAACAGGTGAGGTCCCAGAGGATTGGAAGATAGCTAATGTTGTCCATTGCTTCAGAAAAACTCTTAACATTAAGCCAGGAAATTATAGGCCGGTGAGCCTGATTTCAATAATGGGCAAGTAATTGGAAGGTATTCTAAGGGATCAGATATCTCAGTACCGGTATTTGGATAGACAGGGACTGATTAAGGATAGTCAACATGGTCATTAAAGACTTATGAAACATTGTTAAAAATAAAAGTCAAACTGAAAAAGACAACATTAAAGCAGGAAATACTGCAGAACCAAATTGAGACAAAATAATTCAATTGAGAACAGATTTATTTCATTTCAAATGCTGAAGGTAGTATTCTTTTGTTTACTATGAAGGTTTTAAAACAAAAAAAAAGAAAGAAAATTCAGCTCCTGATTCTCAATTAATTGAGTTCCATGTCTTACAAATAACACTACATTCTTTAAGGCTTAGTCAACTACCAATTTGGCAATTAAATTTCTCCACTGTCCTTAAGCAAGTCACAACTGGATTTTTGTCTGCCACTGAAAAAACAGAACAATGGAAAGATGACAGATCAAAGGATGAGCAAAGTAAGCAAGTGTCATAAACATTATTGCACTTTTTCCTCCTTCAGCAAACTGAAAGTTAGATTAATTCCACCATTACAGTACCTGATTAGATTACAAATTGTAATGAAGCAGACAACAGAAACTAATGTGAAAATAACTAATGTAAAACTTGGATATGTAATCCCTTTCAAGTTCCTTTCTGTTTGTACCACAGCACTTTGCAGCCACTTAAGTCAGTTTGAAATGTAGTTATTTTACAATGTTGCTAACACAATAATAAGTTTCTGCACAGCATACTCCCACATACTTACATATGATAATATCCTTTTTACAACAACAGAAAATAATAACTTCCTTTTACTTCAACAATGTGCCAAGAGATCTTTTACCTCAACCTGAGGGAACAGAGTTCAATTAAAAGTCTCATCCAAAAGTCAGAACATCCAACAGTGCAGCACTAGACAGTCAGCAAAGATTGAAGGAGTGCAGAGAAATTTACAAGGATGTTGTCAAAACTTGATGACCTGAGTTATAAGGAAAGGTTGAATAGGTTAGCACTTTATTCTGTAAAGCGTAGCAGAATAAAGGTAGATTTGATAGAGGTACACAAAATTATGAGGTCTACTGAAGGGTAAACGTAAGCAGGTATGTTCCATTGAAGTTGGGTGAAATCAGATCTAGAGGTCATGGGATAAGGGTGAAACATGAAATGTGAAATGCTTAAGGGGAAGATGAAGGGGAACTTCTTCACTCAGAGGGCGGTGAGAATGAATGATCTGTCAGAAGTTATGGGTAGAGTTGATTTCAAAATTTATGAGAAGTTTGGATAGGTACAAAGAGGGCTATGGTCCAGATGGAGGTCAATGGACTAGGCAGATTAATAATCGGCATGGACTAGAAGTGCTGAAAGGCCTGTTTCTGTGCTCTAGTGTTCTACGAGCCTATTGAATATTCCTAAACTGGTTTATTTTCTAACAATTAGGGTAAAATTATGTGTGATGGTTGGATCAAAACATATTAAACTCTAAAAGGCATTTGTACACTAAAAATATGGACTACTGGTTTGTTTCTATCCAAAAACAAACTAAGCCAAGACCAAGGCAGAGGGCAGAGAACCACAGGATAACATTAAATGATGTTATATTCCCTGTCCATTATTGTACCCAAGCACCATAATAGCTTTCCCACAATGCCATCAAATATTATCAAACAGAAAAGATTGAACTGAAATGGAAATCAAAGATCTTTGTCATTTAATATATATACCTATTACAGAGATGCACTGGCATTGGGTGAACAAGACTTACTGCCGTGCTTCAACTATCATTTTGGCTAAGGAATGCTAATTGATGAACTAACAAAATATAAATGCTACACAAATGAAAACAAAAATCCTGGAAATATGTCAAAACCCAAAAATGAAAAAGACACACTATATTCTTCAAATAACCATTGGTGAAACCACCATTTTGGTATTGAAATTTATTTCTGGAACTGATGGCCTTCTTAGTCTTATAATAAATTATACAGTCAATCCATATCAACCAGTGAGCCATGAGACCCGTTTCCGGCCTTAGCTCGGAAGTTATAGCTGATGACATCTATAGTTTAAACTATAATCTACTTCCACAGACTCGTACTGCAAAGGTTCTATTTGTTCAGTTTCCAAGGGTGGAATACATTAACAGAATATTGATAGATATCCTAATAGGATAATACTTTGTTCAGTGTGGTATAATATACAAGATCCTCAAATTTCTCAACGTACTCTTATGCCGATAAGGCTACTTCCTCTTTGTCTTGCTTAGCATATGGTACACTTGCCCTAATATTAAAATATGGTGAAAATTATTTTCCAAGTCACATCTGCCTGAAAGCAGAATAACGTATCAATACATGTTCACGTTTAAAACTTAATACAGACTTTTGCAGGTTTTACTTTTTAACTTCATACAATACTTTTAAAATGTAGATCAACATGACGGATTAAAAAAATAAAGGAAAATCTCACAAAGCCAATAGCACTCCAGCAGAATCCTAGGTGATAGCAACTGTAACATCTGTCTTTTACACAAGTCTCAATGTTGAGGACAAATTCATAGATGAAACCACTTCCCCCCAATTAAAGCAGAAATAGCATTGAGTCTCTACCTGCCATGTACATTAATGCAAAAACACACTGTTCCAGTTGTGGTTTACAGAAATGCTAGACGAAACACAGACTAAACTTCTCAGACCAACTTCCTACATGCTTAAAGTTTCCTTATTATAGGTAGCATAGATTTTAAAAGGATTGCAAATTCTATAGATTTATATTATAAAATATCTTAAAAGCCACTACTCTCAGACTTGTCTCATGAAGGTTCTTTTCACATGAAAGTCATCTCTTAATTTGGATAAATTCTATCAGTCTGGAAATAATAAAAAAGACTACATTTTTTATAGAAAAGGCACAGATTAACTGAATTTACTCTTCACCAGGCACGATAGGCATACTTCTAGCTGATCTATCATGTTCTTTTAATTATAGTTAATATTCACTCCCATATTTTATCAACCATGCCCAAAAGTCTGTAACTTCTCTCTTAGTCCTACTGGCTTCCATCCTCCAGGTTCTTACTTGCTACCCACTATTCATATCAGCCTTCATATTGAAGACTATGAATGACACGGAGACAACCTTGAAAATTGTACCTCAGGAATCACAAGTTATCAGAAGAATTCCTGGCAATTTTCACCCTTCCTGATTCAGGGAAGTCAAGTACGTGTCCAGTTTCCCTCCAGGCCTCCCAGCTGAAAATAGCAGATTCAGCACAAGCCAAAGTCAGAATGCAGAACATTTAAGATCTTTAGGTCTCAGACATTCACTGGATGAACTCAATATGATTTCAAAACCAAAGTTTCATTATGTTAATAATTTAACCTCATGCCAACAAGAATAGCTATTTTAGAAGATATGCTCCATCATTCAGCAGGTTTTTGCAACGTAACCAACCAAACATTTGGGGGGGGGGGTCACTAACTACACTGACCAGAACATAAATTACAACTATCTTAATCCCTGGACCGTACATTTATTTTGATTAAAGATCATTCAAAAATTTAAGTGGTCCTTAAAGACTTATGAAATATTGATAAAAATAAAAGTCAAACTGAAAAAGACAACATTAAAGCAGGAAACACTGCAGAACCAAATTAAGAAGAAATAATTCAATTGAGAACAGATTTATTTCATTTCAAATGCTGAAGGTAGTATTCTTTTGTTTACTATGAAGGTTTTAGGTTTTAAAACAAAAAAAAGTGAGAAAATTCAGCTCCTGATTCTTAATTAATTGAGTTCCATGACTTACAAATAACACTACATTCTTTAAGGCTTAGTCAACTACCAACTTGGCAATTAAATTTCTCCACTGTTCTTAAGCAAGTCACAGTTGGATTTTTGTCTGCCACTGAACAAACACAAAAATGGAAGATGAAAGATCAAAGGATGAGCAAAGAAAACAAGTGTCATAAACAATATTGCACTTTTCCCTCCTTCAGCAAGCCGAGAGATTAATTCCACAATTACAGTACCTGATTAGATTACAAATTGTAATGAAGCAGAACAGAAACTAACATGAAAGTATCTGCATAAAACTTGGATATGTAATCCCTTTCATGTTCCTTTTTGTTTGTACCATAACACTTTGTAGCCACTTAAGTCAGTTTGAAATGTAGTTATTTTTGCAATGTTGCAAACACAATTATAAGTTTCTGCACAGCATACTCCCACATACTTACACATGATAATATCCTTTTTACAACAACAGAAAAAGAAAACTTTCTTTTACTTCAACAGTGTGCCAAGAGATCTTTTACCTTTATAAAGTCTCATCCAAAAGTCAGAACATCCAACAGTGCAGCACTAGATAGTCAGCAAAGATTTTGTCTTTATATTTCTGTTATGACCTGTACAAAATGGATGGGTTACACAAGAACCCAAGGGAGACCAATATCCTGTGGGCAGGTTTACCAGACCTAATGGGGAAAGTTTCAACTAATTTGGCAGGGGGACAGGAAAATGAGTAAAATTGGCAGAGAAAGGGGCAGTTGGTAAACAAGTAGAGGCGTTGTGTAGTGAGACTGTCAGGAATGACAGGCAGATGATAGGGCAAAACTGCAGTCAATGGGATGAGTTGCAGTGTAATGGGGGCAAAATCAAAATGGGTGACGAATACAGAACTGAAGGTGTTATATTTGAAGGCATGCAGCATACGAAATAAGGTAGAGGATCTGGTAGAACAGTTGGAGATTGGCAGGTATGATATTGTGGGTATCACTGAGTAGTGGCTGAAAGATTATTTTTCAGGGCTTAATATCCAAGGATATACATTGTTGAAAGGAAAGGCACGTAGGCAGAGGGAGAGGCATGGTTCTGTTGGTAAAAAAAATGAAATCAAATCCTTAGAAAGAGATGACATTGGATTGGAAGATATTGAATTGTTGTGGGTAGAATTAAGGAACTGCAATGGTGAAAAGACCCTGATGGGAGTTATATACAAGCCTCCGAACAGCAGCCAGGGTGTGGGCTACAAATTAAAACTGGAGATAGAAAATGCACATAAAAAGGGCAATGTAATAATAGTCAGGGGGGATTTCAATATGCAGATAGACTGGGGGGAAAAAAAATCGAGTTGGTGCTGATTTTGGATCACAAGAGAGAATTTGTAGAATGCCTACTAGATGTTTTTTTAAAGCAGTTGTGATTGAGCCCACTAGGGGGTTAGCTATTCTGGATTGGGGGTTGCGTAATGAACCAGGTTTGATTAGGAAACTTAAGGTAAAGGAACCCTTAGAAGGCAGTGATCATAATATGATAGAATTCACTCTGCAATTTGAGAGGGAGAAGCTAAAGTCAGATGTATCAGAATTACAGTGGAGTAAAGGGATTTAAAGATGCACAGGAGAGGAGCAGGCCCAATTTGATTAGAAGGGGACACTGGCAGGAATAATGGCAGAGCAGCAATGGCTGGAATTTCTGGGAGCAATTTGGAAAGCATAGTATAAATAATCCCAAAGAAGTAGTAGTATTCTAAAGGCAGGATGACACAACCGTAGCTGACAAGGAAAATCAAAGACAGCATAAAAGCAAAAGAGAGTAAATATAATAGAGCAAAAATCAGTGGGAAGTTAGAGGATAGCGAAGCTTTTTAAAACCAACAGAAGGCTACTAAAAAAGCCATAAGGAGCAAAAAGATGAAAGATGAAGGTAATAATAGCAAAGAGGATACCTAATTTTTTTTGAAGATATATAAAAAGGAAAAGAGAAGTGAGAGCAGATATCGGACCCCTGGAAAATGATGCTGGAAAGGTAGTAATGGGAGAAAAAGTTGACAAACTGAGTAAGTATCTTGCAAACACAAGGGAATCTGCAGATGCTGGAATTTCAAGTCGGGTTAAACTCACCTCAACATGATGTCTTTTACAGTTCGGGTTGCCAACTTTCTTACTCCCAAATAAGGGACAGAAGTAGCAGTCAAATCCTGACAAAGGGTGCTGGCCCAAAACGTCGACTGTACCTCTTCCTATAGATGCTGCCTGGCCTGCTGCATACACCAGCATTTTTTGGTGTGTGTTGACCGTGACGCTTGTGTTTACCCTGAGAAAGACTACCATGACCATCAAGCCTTGCGCGGGCACCTGTGTGTGCATGCATGAAGTGCGCATGCGCGTACGTGCTGATTTTTTTCCCCACATGTCGGTTTTGGCTTAATCTTCCCGACTACACTGTACATACATTATTTCTACTTTATATAGGCTGTGTATTTATCATATCATTCCTGCTTTTACTATATGTTAGTGTTATTTTAGGTGTTATATGTTATTTGGTATGACTTGGTAGGTTATTTTTTGGGTCTGGGAACACTCAAAATTTTTTCCCAAATAAATTAATGGTAATTGTTTCTTCGCTTTACGCCATTTCGACACGAAAGGTTTCATAGGAACACTCTACCTTAGTGGGGGAAATACGGGACAAGGGCGATCCCATATGGGACAAACCAATTTAGCCCAATATATGGGATGTCCCGGCTAATATGGGACAGTTGGCAACCCTATGTTCAAGTTCAGCAGTGTGTGACAGGGAATGAGGAAAGGTGCAGCTGACTCATATCGTTTCCTCACGGCCCTGTAACACATGCTTTGCAACACATGGTGGTTGGGGACCGCTGTTGTAAATGTCACTCCACTCTTCAAGACGGGAAAGAGGTAAAAGAAAGGAAATTATAGTTTACTAAGCCTGACCTCAGTGGTTGGGAAAATGTTGCAGTTGATTATCAAGGAGAGGTCTCGGGGTACTTGGAGGCACATGATAAAATGGGCCAAAGTCAGCATGGCTTCCTTAAGGGAAAATCTCGTCTGATCAATCTGTTAGAATTGAGGAAATAACAAGTAGGATAGAATAAGGAGATCAGCGGATGTTGTGAATTTGGATTTTCAAAAGGTCTTTGACAAAGGGCCATACATGAGGCCGCTTAGAAAGATAAGAGCTCATGATATTACAGGAAAGATACTAGCATGAATAGAGCAGTGGTTGATTGGCAGAGGCAAAGAGTAGGAATAAAGGGGTCCTTTCTGATTGGCTGCTGGCGACAAGTGGAGTTCTACAGGAGTCTGTATTGGGACGGCTTCTTTTTATGTTGTATGCCAATGATTTGGATGACTTTGGAGCAGATTTGCAGATGATACCAAGATAGGTGAAGGGGCAGGTAGTGTTGAGGAAGTAGGGAAACTGAAGGAGACAGACAGTTTAGGAGAATGGGCAAAGAAATGGCAGATGGAATATAATGTCAGGAAGTGTATTGTCATGCACTTTGGTAGAAGGAATAAAAACGTAAACTATTTTCAAAACAGGGAGAAAATTCAAAAATCTGAGGTGCAAAAGGGACTTGGGAGTCCGCATACAGGATTCCCTACAGGTTAATTTACAGGTTGAGTTAGTGATAAGGAAGGCAAATGCGATGTCAGCATTCGTTTCAAGAAGACTAGAATATAAAAAACAACAATGTGATGTTAAAGCTTTATAAGGGACTGGTGAGGCCTCACGGAGTATCGTGAGCAGTTTTGGGCCCCTTCTCTAAAACGGACGTTGGAGATGGTTCAAAGGAGGTTTACAAAAATGAGCAACACGCATCAGAGTTGCTGGTGAATGCAGCATCTCTAGGAAGAGGTACCGTCGACGTTTCAGGCCGAGACCCTTCGTCAGGATGCTGCCTGGCCTGCTGCGTTCACCAGCAACTTTGATGTGTGTTGCTTGAATTTCCAGCATCTGCAGAATTCCTGTTGTTTACAAAAATGATTCCGGGATTGAAAGGCTTATCATGTGAGGAGCGTTTGATGGTCCTGGGCCTGTACTCGCTGGAATTTAGAATAAAGGGGGATCTCATTGAAACCTATCAAATGTTGAAAGGCCTAGATAGAGCGGACGTGAAGAGGATGTTTCCTATAGTGGGGGGAGTCTAAGACCAGATGGCACAACCTTGGAATGGAGGGATATTCATTTCGAACAGAGATGAGGAGGAATTTGTGATGAATCTGTGGAATTCGTTACCACAGGTGTCTGTGGAGATCAGGTCATTGAGTGTATTTCAGATGGAGGTTGATAAGATTCTTGATAATTCAGGGGCCAAAAGGTTATGGAAAAAAGGCAGGAGAATAGTGTTGAGAAGGAAATGGATCAGTCATGATCAAGTGGTGGAGCAGACTCGACGGGCCAAATAGTCTAATTCTGCTCCAGTGGTCTTATGGATTGAATCTTTTTGTAAAGATTCATCAATTTATACAACACAGAAACAGGCCCTTCAACCCAATTTGTTCTTGCTGAACAGGATGCCTATCTAAGCTATTCCTATTTGCCTGCAGTGGAACATAACCCTTTAAACCTTTCCTATCCCCATATCTGTCCAAGTGGTTTACTGAATTTTGGAACTATACCTACCTTTACCGCTTCCTTTGGCATCTTATTTCATATATACGCCATATTCTAAAAAAAAACACTTGCCCTTCAGATCTACCTTAAGTATTCGCCCTCTCACTTTAGCCCTCCAGTCTCCCCAATCCAGGGCAAAAACCATGACCATCTTCCCTATCTCCTTCAAGAGGACTACAACCTTGTTGTGGTTTGAAGGTTTGCGTGCCTCAATGACTGGAGATCTACACAAGCTAAGTCAGGGTTTTTTTTATGATTTCGCTCTTGGTAGGGTCACCCATGCTAAACAGGTCAAGGGACAGAGGCCAGACTAAGAGTGGTCCACGAGTCCCTGAGGCTGGGGAGTACAGCTCAAGGTTAGCAACCCTGACTGGCAAGATAAAATTGTTACACAAACAGCAATGAAGAAACCTTCCATATCTGAGTGGGATGGAATTCCCGAGTCCCCACTTTGAAATTGCATGACTGACAGTAGTGAAAATCTGAGCTACTGACAGGATGAACGAATGCCAGAGATGGAGGACCTTGATTGCTGTCCTAAACGCCAGTGGTGTGACGGGCAGTAGATAGATCCTCCCTACCTATGCACCTTATAATTTTACACATCTGTCATGTTACCCCCTCTGAATACTTTTCTCCAGGAAAAAGTGCCCCAGCCTATTCAGTCAGTCCTTGAAGTCAAGTCCTCCAATCCAGGCAGCATTCTTGTGAATATTTTCTGCACTTTCCTTAGCTTACGCACATACTTCCTCGCCAGAACCATCACATTTTACAACATGACGACTTAACTCCCGTAATCAATTCCACAGCTCAATGTGGTAAGAATGCCATATTGATCCAAAACACCAATAACTTCTTCCCTCCCACCCCTCAGCAAAGATACTACTTGTCACGCTGAGTTCTTCCAGCAGCTTGTTTTACGGACCGGATTTCATCATTTACAGTCTCTCATGTCTCTGCCTGCTTCACTACTCTGTCTACCTGTGTTGCCACTTTCAAGGAATGCTGTACATGCAACCCCAATTCTCACTGTTCAATAACACACCCCAAGGTCCTGCCATTCACTTTTCACTCAGGGCCACCTACCAAGTCAAAGCTGACTTCCCCAGACAAAGATTTATTACACAGAGCGTGAAACTATAGACTCAAAGTGTATTTAGAAAATACTGGAAACGAGTGTTAATAGTGATCTTACTTGGTGCATGAATCACTAGCAGTTATAACTCTGTGCCCAGACAATTTCAAATAGAATGCCATCAAATAATCTGTAAGATGTAAAAATTGAAATTTGAACAAGAGCAACATGCACAAGGAAGAACAGATAAGAACCAATATGAGCAAATCACTGCCTTCATAAAGACAAACTGCTAAACTGCAATAAGTTGGATTTCATAACCCCAAAGTCTACAATTAAGCTTTTTTTAAATTTTGGCGTCCTGCGAAAGAATCAGCTGGACTCAGATATTATGCAATTAATTTTAATGCAGTGCTATCAGATAGCAAATACAAAAACTGTGAGTGGTCAGTTTAAACTAAATAACTGGAGTATACATAGGCAATAATTTCATGACTCACACTTTTCCAGAATTATCCATCATGCGGAATTAAACTCAAAGGAAACGGAATGAAAACATTATTGAATTATGGTTCCATTTCAACTTGGTATTACTTCTTTCCTCAAAATAAGGACGTTAATTGACCAAATCTCAGAGTAGAGTTGCACGCCCCATTTCAACTTTTTCCTTTATTGGTTTGTTCATAATTGGAATTCATTTATAATCAGTCAGCTCTACCATGCTGTGACTGAACTTCCTAATGGACTTCCGAATAGTATGACTTCCTAATGGTTCCTTCTAACCAGAAGGAATTGCTGATAAACACGAATTAGTTTTCTCTTCTGGACTTTCATGTGATCGGATTGAAACTTGGAAGACTTGTATTCCCTCACCTTGCAATACACCATGAATGGATGGCTGAGACAAATCTCGCCATTTTCTAGACAACTTACTGTGAAGCCTTTCAACGAGAAAGGCAACCAATCAAAAGCAGCTCATACTGACGAAGAGTTGGAACTTACTCCCCTAAAAAGCTGTGAATATTGAGTGAATTCAAGTTTAAAACTGAAACTTATGCATGTGTTAGGTAATGATAACAAAGGACATGAATCAAAGGCAGTTGACATATTGTCATGAACTGATCAGTACAGGCCCTTCAGCCTAGGTAGTCTGTGTCAACCAGCAAGCTTCCATTTACACTCATCCTACTCTAACCAATTTTATTCTTCCCACATTTCCACTAATTTTCAATTTAAAGATTCCACCACTTATCTACACATTAGGGTTAATTTCTACTTAGCAATCAGCCTGAATATTTTTAGAATGCAGGAGGGAGGAAGTTAGAGTACCCAAGGAAACCCGAAGAGTTCTGGGAAAAATGTATGAAATCTACACTCTCATCACCAGAGATCAGGAGTGAACCCAGGTCACTGGAACTGTGAGGCAGTAGTTCTACCAGTTGCACCACCGATGAGATAACTGATGAGATAACTAGTGGAACAGACTTCAGAGATTGATTGATCGCATCTCATTTTTCACAGGATAGGTGAAAGACAGCTTTAAGAATAATAACAGGAAATGTTCACTAAGAATTCTAGATAGAGGGATTGAAAATAAAATCTCAAATTATTAAACAAAATATAAAAAGTTTGGGAGAGCTATCTGTAAGATATCTCAGTTAGTCCTGACAAAGGTTCTCGGCCCGAAACATCGACTGTACCTCTTCCTAGAGATGCTGCCTGGCCTGCTGCGTTCACCAGCAGCTTTGATGGGTGTTGCTTGAATTTCCAGCATCTGCAAAATTCTTCGTGTTTGCGTGTAAGATATTTTGAATGGATTAATTGAAAGTGAGCAGATGGCCATCCTCTTCTATCAACTACCTTGCAACTTACCAATCCATAGATCATTCCATCCAGATAGGAAATTTTTGGACACTAACATTCCCAAATAGTGGGAACAGAAATATAGAGGGCAAGGTAACTTCGTCAAGAAAAGCAGCTGGCTTCGACTTGACTGGAAACAGTGCCAGGACATGAAACTGCAAAAGTAAAAACTAAGTGAATTTCTACACTAGAGCTTAAAAATGGAAAAACACAAAATAATGTAAATAGTAATAATTAAAAGTCATTTGAGCCTATGCCAAATTCATTGTAACAAACAAAAGATTTTCATGTGCAAATCATAAATTGGCTGCAATTGCATTGTGGTAACAATTTACAAGTATTCAATTTCCAAATGAATAGTAAAGAGATGTATTCTTACAAATTAACAAGCCATCTGTGAGTCAAGCCTACAGAAATATGAAATTCTTCACATACATTTCAAATATGCTGAGAATGAAACAACTGCTCCTCGTTGACAATCGGCACAGACACACCTCAAGGATGCATGCCTAGCCCATACTCTATTTTCTGTATATTCATGATTGTGTGGCTAGGAACAGTCAAATGGCATCTATAAATTTGCTGTTGACACCACTGTTGTTGGCAGAATGTCAAATGGCAACAAGGAGGCATACAGGAGTGAGTAGATCAGCTTAGTTGAGTGGTGTCACAACAATATCTTATGCTCAGTGTCAACAAGACCAAGGAAATGATTGTGGACTTCAAGAAGGCAATGTCAGGAGAACACACAACAGTCCTCATTGAGGGGTCAGTGGTGGAAAAGGTGAGCAGCTTCAAGTTCCTGGGTGTCAACATCTTGGAGGATCTATCCCGGGCCATAATGAAAAAAGCATGCCTGTGGCTCTACTTTCTTAGGAGACGGCGGAGATTTCATATGTCACCAAATACTCTTGCAAACCTCTACAGCTGTGTAGTAGAGACTCTTTCCACTGCTGATCTCTCAATGAGGACCAGTGTGTGCTCCCTCGACTTCCCCTTCCAGGAGTCCACAATCAATTCCTTGGTCTCACTGATGGTGAGTTGTTGGCTGGTGGTGTGGTGGCATCTGCACCAGACTTCGAGGAGAGTGGTCTTGGGTTCAATCTGGCACGCTCTCCATCCATGCTGGGTTGAGCGTCGAGTTAGCAACTCAGCCTCGTTTAAAACAAGAAGACAAATACTAAAGAAATGGCAAGGTTTCTATCCAATACGCCACAAGGTGTGGAGAAGAAAAACAACTGACTTTGGGTGTGAGGTTGCTTGCTGTGACACCATTCTACTAGTTGGTGTATCTTACTCCTCGTCACCATCTGAAATTGCGCCAACAATAGTTGTGTTGTCGGCAAATTTATAGATGGTGCTCGAGTTGTGCCTAGCCACACTGTCATGGGTACAGAGAGTGTACAACAGTGGGCTAAGCACACATCCTTTAGATCCACCAGTGTTGTCAGTGCGGAGGCGATGTTACATCCAATCTGCACTGACTACGGTCTCCCAGTGAGGAAATCAAGGACCCAGTTGCAGAGGGAGGTACAGAGGCCCAGGTTCTGGAGTCTGTTGATTAGAACTGAAGGTATGATTGTGTTGAATGCTGAGCTATAGTTAACAAACAGCAGCCTGCCTTATGTATTACTATTGTCCAAGTGATCCTCTTGTGGCGATAGGCAAATTACCACGAGTCCAGGTCCTTGCTTAGGCAGGAGTTGATATTAGCCATGACCAGGCTTTCAAAGCACTTCAGCACAGTAGATGTGAGAGCTACTGGGCAGAAGTAATTGAGGCAGCTCATCCTGCTCTTCTTGGGCATTGGTGTGATTGTCGCCCTTTTCAAGCAGGTGGGTCCTCTGACTGCAGCAGAGAGAAAACAAACATTTCCTTGAACACCTCTGCCAACTTCATCAATAGACATGAAACAAAGTAAATTTATTTTTGAACAACAAACAACACAAACAACAGGAATTCTGCAGATGCTGGAAATTCAAGCAACACACATCAAAGTTGCTGGTGAACGCAGCAGGCCAGGCAGCATCACTAGGAAGAGTTACAGTCGACATTTCAGGCTGAGACCCTTCGTCAGGACTAACTGAAGGAAGAGTTAATAAGAGAGTTAGTAGGAGTTGGTAAGAAAATCTCTTACTAACTCCTCCTTCAGTTAGTCCTGACGAAGGGTCTCAGCCTGAAACGTCGACTGTACCTCTTCCTAGAGATGCTGCCCGGCCTACTGCATTCACCAGCAACTTTGAAATTTATCTTTGATCTTACCTTTAAAATGCAGTAATAAGAAAAAAAACTACTGGTTTAATATTAGTACTAATTATTGCAGTCAGTGTTAAACTGATCCATTGATAAATTGTAGCACTCTTACTATCGAAGTACTGTCATTAAAACTTTTGCTAAATAGTGAATTCTCAGGACATATGCAAAGCCAGTATTTCCCACACCAAACAAAACACATTGAAAAACATATATATTGTAATAGTACAGTGAGAGTTCACATTATTTTAAACTGGAAACCGTACCAACAACAACATAGGATTTTTTGTTTGATATGCATATTGGTCTCTACTTTTATCCATTAGGAAATTTCAGGATTAGGTTAGTCCATAAGATATGGGAGCAGATTTAGGCCAGTTGGCCAATCAAGTCTGTTCCACTATTTCATCATGACTGATCCATTTTCCCTCTCAGCTCAAAACTCCTGCCTTCTCCCTGTATCCTTTCATGCCCTGACTAATCAAGAATCTATCAACCTCCACCTTAAATATACCCAATGACTTGACCTCCACAGCCGCCTGTGGCAATAAATTCCACAGATTTACCGCTCTCTGGCTAAATAAATTCCTCATCTCCAATCTAAAAGGACACACCTCTAATCTGAGGCTGTGTCCTCTACTCTTAGGCTCTCCCAGCATAAGGAACATCTTCTCCATATCCACTCTATTGAGGCCTTACAATATCTGATAAGTTTCAATACGGTCACCGCCACATTCTTCTGAATTCCAGTGAGTAGAGGCCCAGAGCCGTCAATCACTCCTCATATGGCAAGCTTTTCAATCTCAGAATCATTTTTGTGATCCTCCTTTGAAACTTCTCCAATGTCAGCACACCCTTTCTTAGATGGGCACAAAACTGCTTATAATACTCCAGGTGAAGCCTCACCAGTGCTTTATAAAGCCTCAACATTACATCCTTGATTTTTACTGTTAACGAAGTATATCATTTGCTGGCATTGAAAACCCAGATTTTATAGCAAACTTCATCAGAATCGCAAAATGGAAGTTAATTTGCTGCACCGTACAAACAGATGATATCTATTAGTGTATACTCTGTAATTCCACTGCTAGATTTTTCCAAATTAAATCATGCAAGCCTGCATGATCATGGAGATCTCACTTAGCTTAAAAAGAATGAAATACTGAATCATTCCAGTGTTTTCAGTGTTAATCAAAAATCATCACAATTTAAAATGGCCTCTCATATTGTGACAAATTGCGTTTGCTAATTGCCAAAGAAATTTCTATACAATTAAGGCCCTGACAAACTTGTTTGTTACAGGTACCAAAATACCTTTTTCCTTCATTTCTTTCAGAAGAGTGCATAATTTTAAAATTGAAGATTAACTGCAGAGATTATTTTGAGAAATGAAAATAATTAAAGGTGATAATGGAGGCAGTATTCATGTGGTAAATGCACTAAATCAAATTAACATCTGCTACAATGCATTATAAGCATACAAATGGAACCAAAAGATACTTTACAGGTACTGGGTCCATGAAATAAAAACTTGCATCTTCCATTTCAATAAAGGGTGGGCCAAAGCTTTACAGCTGATGAAATAGTTTTAAAATGTAGTCATTGTTGTAACAAGAGGAACAATAGACTTACGCACAAGTTTCTACAAACAGGTCATGGAATAAGGACCCTGCAATCTTCACACTTAATGCAAGTAATTGATTAAAAGAGAAAATTATTCAAGTGTCATGCAATATGAAAACGTTGAAGTAATCACACACCCATATAATCAAGGGGTTGGATTACTAGAAAACTGTCCATATCAAGATTTTTCATGATACAAACTCTGATTTAAAAAAATTACAAATGTTGTTTTTTTATTGCATATTTTCCCTCACATGAATTCTATAAAAGATTTTCTTTATTCTGCATCTCAAACTTTTGGAAGTGAATTGTGGACTCCATTGGATGAATTTCTGTTCCTCAAGCTGCCATAATATGAGGGTACACTCCGAACACAACTCGTCAATCAAACAAGAATGAAAATAATTTCATCAATGCTTAATTTTCTGAAGTTATCATAGTAACAATCTATTTTATTTGAAATATGTACCCTGACTGCTTTTTAAATTAGTTTTCTATTGGATTATTGCCATTTACCCCCATCAGATTTATTCAAAAACTCAAAAGCTGTGAACTAGTGTAAGAAAATGTTTCATGTCACACAATGATCATTCCTGCTGAATATAATCAGTTTAGTTTTCAAGTTCTCTGTAACAATGGCACCTGATTATTCTATTTTTTAAAATTTCCATGTTTTAATCATAATGTAAAATACGGTACAGATTTAAAAGTTATATTTGTAAATTAGTATTTTATAAACCAACAGCTCACAAATATAACTATCCTCCCAAAGTTCACAGCAGCTTCTGATAAGCATTTTTAACAACTGGTCTAATGCCAGTTTGTAGAAAATCATTTAAACAGGTTGAGTATCCCTTATCCAAAAATCCAAAATCTTTTGAGTGCTGACATAACCTCACAAACGGAAAGTTCTACAAAGCACTGGGAAGGTTCCCAGGCATTGTGTAGGTCTCTGCACACCACAGACAGTTCTGTGAAGTGACCTTACATATGTAATGAACAGAAGTTAAAGAAAGACACTGCATAAAGCAAAAAATCAAGATCTTGATCGTGTAATGAAAGAGTGGATTTTTCAGCATCAGAGTGAACATATGCGACTTAATGGAACGCTAATCATGACACTAGCAAAGATCTATCAAGACAAACTGAAAATTGAAGATAAGTGTGAATATTCAACAGGTGGTTGCAGAAATTTAAAAGGCATGGCATTAAAGTTTTAGATTTTAAACATTTTAAAAATAAAGCATTTGTTGATCACAAAGCTGTAGGGCAATTCATTGATGAGTTTGCCAAGATTGTCACTGATGAAAATCTAACAACAGAACAAGTCTACAGTGCTATTAGATAGGGTCAATGTAAGCAAGCTTTTTCCACAGAGATTGGGAGAGACTAGAACTAGAGGTCATAGGTTAATGATGACAAGTGAAACATTTAACAGGAACCTGAAGGGGAGCTTCTTCACTAAGAAAGTGGTGCGAGTGTGGAACGTGCAGACAGTGGAAGTGGAGAATGCAGACTCGTTTGCAACATTTAAGGGCAGTTTGGGTAAGTACACGGATGGGAAGGGTATTGTCCAGATGTAGGTTGATGGGACTCAGCAAAATAACAAACTTGCACAGACTAGATGGGTCAAAGAGTCTGCTTCTGTGCTGTAGTGCTCCATGAATCCAAGGCAATACACCAATCCCAAATATTAGTCTATTTTTTTAAGAAACTCCTTCTACATCATTAACTTCATTTCTTAAATTAGGAGCCTAATGAAGATTCAATCTCTTAAATACCAAATTAAATTTTGGTTACAAAAAAAAAACAACAGGAAATGCTGGAAATACTCAGCAGATCAAGCAACATCTGTGAGAAGAGAAACTGAGTTAATATTTCCGGTCAGAGACCCTTTTGCATTCGGCCCAGACAGGGTATCTCGCCAAGTACTAAAGACCTGGGCTGATTAACTGGCTAGAGTGTTCACCAATATCTTTAACTTTTTGCTTCAGCAGTCTGAGGTTCACACCTGCTTCAAGCAGGCTTCAATTATCCCGGTACCCAAGAAGAACATGGTAACCTGCCTCAGTGACTATTGCCCAGTAGCACTTACATCCACTGTGATGAAGTGCTTTGAGGTTGATGATGAGACATGTCAACTCCTGCCCGCAGAGTGACTTGGGCCTGCTCCAACAAGTCAACAGCAGATGCTATTTCATTGGCTCTTCACTCAACCCTGGAACATCTAGACAGCAAGATACATATATCAGGATGTGCTTCATTGATTACAGCTTGCCATTCAATACTATCATCCCTCAAAACTAATCAATAAGCTTCAAGCTCTAGGCCTCAATATCTCCTTGTGTAACCCGAGCCTTAATTTCCTCAACTGCAGACTCTAATCAGTTTGGATTGGCAACAGTATCTCCTCCACAATCTCCATCAGCACAGGTGCAGCACAAGACTGTGTGTTTAGCCCCCTGAACTACCCACTTTATCATTATGTCTGTGAGGTTAAACACAGCTGCAGTGCCACATTTAGCTTTGCTGATGACACCACTGTCGTTGGCTGAATCAAAGGTGATGACAAACAGGCATACAGGACCAGAGGTGGAGAGGGTCAGCAACTTTAAATTACAAGGTGTTATCATTTCAGAGGATCTGCTCTGGCTCTAGCATGTAAGTGCCATCATGAAGAAAGCAAGACAGCGCTTTTACTTTCTTCGAAGTTTACGAAGATTCAGCAAGCCTTCTAAAATGTTGACAAATGTCTATAGATTTGAGGTGGTCACAGGGAGAACATACAAACCTTACAGACAGTGGTAGGAATTGAACCTGGGTCACTGGTACTGTAAAGCATTATGCAAAGTGTTGGTTGCAGCTGCTCAGAGATGACTTCATGTTGATCTAGTTGAAATCCCCCACAATGCTAGAGAAGGCATCAGGGTGCGCTGATTCGTGCCTGTTGTCTACAGAGGTCAGCTCCTTAAGTGCCTGCCTGACACTGGCCTGAGGTGGTATGTACACCACAACCAGGACGATGGTGGAAAACTCAGCAGATGAAGGATGACATTTGACCGCTAGATGTTCTAGGTCAGATGAGCAGGACTGGGACAGAACCACCACATCTGTGCACCATGATGAGTTAATTATAAATCACACTCCACCTTCTCTACCTTTGTAAAAAAAACCTTTCCTGTCTTTGCAGAGAACGGTGAAGAAATGGAACTGCAGCGCTGCATCTGAAATAGCAGGGACCGAAAACATAGCTAAGTACACAGCAGTCCTTGATGTCCCTCTGGTACAGCAATCTTACTCTGAAGTCTTCAGTCTTACTTTCCAGAGTCTGTACATTCCCCAGCAGGATAATCAGGAGTGGGGGTTCTAAAGCCTCTGCACTTCAACCTTACTTTCAGCCCAGCCCACTTCCCTTGCTTCCTTTATTGTAAAGGAAAACTGCACTCGCGACCTGAATCTGCAGTCTGGGATCCATTGACTTTGAGTATCGAAAGATTTTTTAAAATAACATCTTAAAACAAAGTACCTGCGGATTTTAGCTGTAGTAGTCCTAACAGGAATATTTGATGATTCCCATCAGAGCTGCACGCAAGGAGTCACCATTATTAGTGCTACCTTTTCTGTTATCAATTGATTAATATCAATTAAATTGATAACAGTAGATCCACAGTACTTTAATGAATGGCATCAAAAGCAAATAAGACTGATAAAAAAAGAGCAATTGCTACAAGTAGAAAGAATCTCTTTTTTCCCTTTCCAGGGTGTGAGGAGTTCTTTCGAAGACCCTGACCTGGAGTTACACTGACTTTGGTTGTTTGCGGGAATGGGACCCACTCTCAGGGCCTCATGACCGGCAGCTTTTTGATATCCCAAGGATGAAGCCTGGAAGACGAGTATGCCTTCAGGGTTCCTGGATTTCGTGGCTCTCGGGATGTGCTGACTCTAGGCCAGTGCCTCTGGCTGAAGCTTTGCGGGAGAACACAGAACATCAGGAGCAGCAGGTTAGCTGCCGGGGGTTGTGTACCCAGAGAGCTGCGCCTTTTTAGTGCTGATTCTCCGGGCGCACAGCTCAGAAAAAGTGACGCAACAGACGTTTAACATCGTAAATCAGCAAGTTGTTTGTTTTGTCTCCCCTCTTGCTGTGAAATGGGGACATCTCCTTTTCTCTTATTAGGGAGGAAGAGAGAGAGCCTGTTGTATGTCGAATTATCGGGTGAGTGCAAGTTTTTGGGGTACTGCAAGACTGTGTCTTTATTGATGCTTTGCTGCACACTTGAGTGCTCAGTGGAGGGTGCTGATGCTTTTTGCTGGTGGGGGTGGGGAGTTCATTGCCTTGTTGCTGTTTATGCATGGGAGGGGGAGTTGTTAGGGGGTGCTTTGGGGTTCTAACGTCTTAACTGTTATTCATTCTTTGGGGCACTCCTCTGTTTTTGTGGATGTCTGCGAAGAAAAAGAATTTCAGTATGTATATTGTACACATTTCTCTGACATTAAATGCACCTATTGAAAAAAGGGGAAACAAGTTCTGCAATTCATAGGAGCGAACACCTGCACAGTACTGTGCAAAAGTCTTAGGCCCAAGAATTTTGCACAGTACTGTGTTTGTCACCGTGGAGTGGAAAGCGAGTTTGTAAATCTGATAGGAGCAAATGATGTTGGGGATGGTGAGTGTGGAGCACTGTGGGAGGGGTGTGGGACATGTGGCAGAGAAGGAGTGCCAAGAGTGAGGCTGGTGCAGGTGCAGACACACCCAGCCCTAAGACAGCAGGCAAGGTCATTTGATTCCAAACAATTGGTTTATTAATCATTACAAAATGCTTCCCACTCCCTCCCCTCTTTTCCCATCCATGATTCCCCTCTCCCTGCCCCCTTCCCACTCTCAGTCCACAATAGAGACCCATATCAGAATCAGGTGTATCATTATTCACAAATGTGATAAAATTCGATTTTTGCAGCAGCAGCAGCTGTACAGTGCAATACATAAAATTACCACACTGCTGTGTAAAAATCTTAAGGTACCCTAGCAATACATATATGTGCCCAAGACTTTTGCACAGTACTGTACAAATGCTGCGCTTTTGAACTTACAGGCTGTCCCTAGGTTACAGCGGCCTGACTTATGAACATTCCTACAAATGAGCCCCCCATTTTATTTAAATTCACAAGTCTGACATACTTACGTACATTCATTCCCATTAATGGCAGTACTTTCTTAGTCCTATACTGACTACACTAAGTTTTCTGGAGTGGTACTTAATCCACAACCTAGTAACTTAGCAGCAATTTTGCCACCACACGGCTGCAACTACCACCTCAAAACGGATTGGCAAGTCAAAAGTTGCCGAACGTGACCAAATTTTACTCATTGAACCTTCTGATAAAAGAGCATCAGGTTGAAACATTCTTTCTGTCCACAGATGCAGTCCGACTCATTTCCAGCACCTGCTTTAATTGCAGCTTTACAAATACATCGAAAGGTAAATTTCCCAGAAATAATGTCCTCTCCCCCTACATCTTCTTCCAGCCCCCAAGTTCGTTGAAACACTTTGAGGCTGACATTCTTGGACAGGAATTCTTAGCCTTTTTAATGTCAATGAGCCTGACCATTAACCGAGAGGTCCATGGACCCCAGGTTGGGAACCCCTGATCTAGGAACTAGCCAATAATAAAAAAAGAGCACATTACTTTCAGTTTTCTGTGCATACATGTGAGCATCATTTGAAAGCATTTGTTAAAGTAAACGATGCTTTGAAAGGTAGACTTAAAACAGCAGGAAACCAATGAGGCTACACAGGTTTAATAAAAAAGGTGCGGCAGGAAATCCTGAATCTTAAAACTTTCTTTTAGACTTTGAATGGATTAAGTGCTCTGCAATTGCTAAAGTTGTCAAAGTGTACCTAATACTGATAAATAATTATTCTAAGCGAATGCTCTACAACAAAGGACCTGTATCATTTATAATACTCAGACAAAGAAGAAACAATAATGCTGCCAAATTACACATTAATCTCTAGCAGAAGAATATAACGTTGCATTAATGATTAAAGTACATCCGCTCAAGGCGCATTTACTTTCATTCCCTGAGTGGATGCCCAGTTCTCCTCCCAGATGATTACCTAATAAGCTTTTATAATCTGAATCACAATCTACCAGCCCTTTTCCATCACAACCATGAAGCTTACTACTTGTTCACTCCCACTTTTGAACAGAAACCCTTCAGCATTCACTATATTGAACTCTAAATATTTTAGTTAACTACAATGTGATTAGTTGAGAGTACACTAAGAATATGCAATTCTATTTGACAAGAATGCTCTGTAAAATTTTTTAATTTTATTCACATTAAATGCATTGAACAGCAGCTTAATAATTATAACATTAACTGTTGTACTTCACTTTATTATCTGCATCTAAGTAATTTCACCCGTGTTCAACCGATAAAATAATGACACACTCTACTTCCATGAGAAAGGGGTAGGAAATAAGAAAAGGTAAAAATAACAAATGGTCCATTTTCTTATGATCAATATTTCAAATTTGTAATGGCATGTAAGAAGAAATTAATATAGATATTAGACATTAAACTGTCAAATTATCAAAGATTGCATGCTCCTGTTTTCCAAATGGAATGATACATCAGTTGTTTAGTTCACAGTATTTGACAGAGCTCCAAGTGTTAGTCTAACTAGCCATATATCATGTGAAAACACCAGCTCTTTTGTTGAAGAGAGAACCAGAAGAGCAGGATCTGTATCAAACAAAATCTATGTTTGAGAGGGAGTCACTAAAGAGCAGTTACCTTTCAGAACCCGGCAGGATTGTTTCCCCCTCTCTTGCCAAGGGGGATGCAACCAATGTTCATGTACGTACAATACTAAGTCGAGCAAAAGGAGAAGGAGAATACTGAGGTAGCTCATGGATTCATTGTTTATTGAGAAAGCTGATGGTAGAGAAATGGTTCCTGAAACGGTGAACAGCAGTGACTCATCTGCCACTGCACTTACTCACAAAACATGTTCAGTTCACGTTAGTTCCTTTTACTGGTACCATAGAAGAAACCTGTACTAAAGACAGAAAGAAAGTCACAACTGTAAAGAATTTACAATCTTTCAGCAATTAATCAAACCCAGTATCCACATTGAGTATGTTTAGTCATCTTACAGACATGTCACTGCAGAGATTCCAATTCTAACTGCATGAATCAATAAACAGTATGCCAGTACTGAAGCTGTCCAGTCTCATTCAGCTAAAGGAGGTTGGATAGCCCATATGCTAAGAAAAACAAACTCTTAATGTTAATTTGGAAATAGAATGATCTTACTGCAACATGCCCAAGATTTCTGAAGGCAACTGCACAGATAGATAAAGGCTTAAGAAGGAAAAAGGAATACTTGTCATCATAGACTATAGGAGCATGGACATTATAGCACAACAATATAAAACAAGTATTAGAGCCACAGTTGAATTAATTATGTGGTTCTGGGCACCACACCGACTGCAGAGGAGAGAGTGCAAAGGAGATAATCGACAGGCAGAACCAGGACATAAATTCTACTAACCCTTTCATGAAGATCTTGCTTTATGCAGCACATTTAATGCACATGAATACCCATGTTAAATGTTTTTTTTTAATTTTATTTTTATTTGGATAAGGAATTCACAATTATCATGTACTTTTTTCATACATATAACCTTTTCCATTTTTTTATATGTATAAAACTACAATTATTTATACATTCTTAAGTACACATTGAGATGATATAAAAGGAAAATAAACATTTAAATAGATAATTATGTACTGTGGTAAATCTAACCTATTAGGCTAAGTAATGAAATTAGTTGTTAAGAAAAATGGTAATAATAGTTTCCATACAACCCTTCTGGACCATTTCCACTGGTCCAAAATGTTGCATACAAGCCTATATACCAACCATTGTAGGTGTTTATATCCCAATTTGTTCGTGCTTGTTCCTGCCCGCAGACATAATTATCCAATCCCTATGTACTTATTTACTTAATTTTTTCATTTTTTTTATCCCTTTCCCAAATCTTTCCCTTTACTCAAAATATTATATCAGGATTAACCCCTATAATAAGTTTCACAAATATTCTACCAGCATCAAGGCCTCAGGACATGCTTTTAATATTTCTACAATGATGATCTGACATGAAGATACTTTGTGGCAAACTAGATGAGTTGCTTTATTTTAATAAAAGTGGCAATTTAATATTTATTTATTTATTTCAAGGTACTGTGTGGAATACGCCACCCCCCCCCCACCCCCGCCGGCTCTTTGAGCTGCGCCACCAGTAACCCACTGATTTAACCCCAGCCTAATCACAGGACAATCTACAATGATCAATCAACCTACTATCTGGTACGCCTTTGGACAGTGGAAGGAAACTGGAGCACCCAGAGGAAACCCAACCGTTCACTGTGGGGACATACAGACCCCTTACAGATGATGTCAGAATTCAACTCTGAGCTCTGACGCCCCATGCTGTAATAGCATTGTTCCAACCACTACGATACTGTCGCGCCCTATTAAGTACAGTAAAACATATCTGTTGCACGTGCTGTCATATTACACCTGCTCGATAACCAATAGTTGGGATTTTTAAGAACTCAGTAACTGATATGCATAGAATGCTGACAATTAATTAAGAAGAGTAACAATATTTATAGCTACTTGCTTGACTCTACCTTAGCTTCAAGTGGAAAGGTAATATTTGTTTGGTGTAATAAATGAAATGTTTTAAACTGTACAATGATCCATGATGAAAAGCATTAAGAAACAGATCATTTCAGTTAAGTCCTTTCAGTTTGGGAAATAATGTCCCAAAAAAAAATCGAAATAATTTCTATGGAATCTCCAGTATTATCTTACAAACCAAATGGTTAATTCCCTAAAAGTACAGCTAACAAAAGCAGTGAGCTTCACTAAATAGAAAGATAAAATGCTTCATCTTTGATTTGTGTATTACAAATAGCTTGATAAATTTTTTTTTATGATTTCTTGCTCTGTTTGCTAACTGGAATTGCATGTGTATCATTGTGAAAGATAATAACACATGCTATATTGGTGTGATCACCATTTAATTAGTCTAGATGGACTAACTGTATCAAATCACCCTTTAAGAATAAGCAATGAGAGTCAAAAGAGTTAGACGAGGGAGAAAAAAAATCTAATGATAGGATATACTAATTCGTGCATTTACAATACTGTATTGTAAGTACAAGAATTGATTTGTATATCCAAATTAGGAGTCTTACAATGCTGTATTCATACTTTTGTCAGGAAACCAGTCCGCAGGGATCAAAAACACCTCCTCCCTGCTGACAGTCAACACAGGTGCATGCTTAGCCCAGTCTTCTACTCTCTCGACACTCATGACTGTGTGGCTAAGCTCAGCTCAAGAGCCATCGATAAACTTGCAAATGACACTGCTGTAATTGGTAACATCTCAGATGTAGATAAGGAGGCATACAGGAATGAGGTAGATTGGCTGGTTGAGTGACGTTGCAAGAACATAACTTTCAACCAGTAAGACCAATTAACCCATTTTGGACTTCAGGAAGGGGAAGTTGGGAGAACTTATACCTGTCCTCATTGAGGGATCAGTGTTGGAATGTGTGAGCAGCTTCAAGTTCCTGGGCATTAACATCTCAGAGGACCTATCGAGCGCTGCCATACTGATGCAATCACTAAAGGGGCACATCAGCAGCTCTACTTTGTTAGGAGTTTGAGTAGATCTGGCATATCAATGAAGAATCTTACGGATTTCTACAATTGTATAGTGGAGTGCATTCTGACTGCTTGTAACACTGCCTGGTACGCAGCCTTCGATGCCCAGGATTGGAAGAAGCTACAGAGGATTGTGGACTCAGCCAGTTCCCTCACGGCCAGGTCTCTTCACCATCAAGGACATCTTCAAGAAGTGCTGCTTCAAGAAGGTGACACCTATCACCAAGGACTCTCACAATCCAGCATGTCCTCTTCTCATTGCTACCATCAGAGAAGTAGCACAGGAACCTGAAGACCCACAATCAACAATTAAGAAACAGCTTCTTCCCTTCTGCCATCAGATTTCTGAATGGAGCATGAGCCGATGAACAGACCACATTTGACCTTTTTTTGTCCCATTTGTTTATTTTGTAATTTATAGTAATTTAATGTTTTTGCATTGTACTTCAGCCATAGAACAACACAATCCATATCATACAAGACAGTGATAATAAACGTGATTCTGATTCAGAGCGAGAACAAACTTAACAAAATGTTCTATTCCAACGGGACCTCTTTTTTGTGGGCATTAGAGATGAGAAGCCACAGCCCCTCACTGTAACCATATCAAGTTTGCTCACTATTGCCCAAGTAACCACTGATTTACATTCACATGTTCTATGTATTGAGATATACAGTACTTCTTCTAGAGCGGATGCTTCAAATATCAGCTACAATTTAAATATTCATTATAATCCAGCCTTCCTAATTGTTATTGGAATTCAGTACAACATTGATTTATATAATTGATTCCTGGGTTGAGGCAGCTGTCTTACAAGGAGAGATTGTGTATGGCAATTAAAAGAAGGAAAAATTACCTCAAAGATGCATACAGTATTTTGAAAGGGCCAAACAGGATAAACAGTGAGTGGTTATTCTCTCTATGGAGAAATATTAGATGCAGTCATGTCTGTAAGAATTTATTATTCTCTACATCAGGAAACTCCAATATTTTGTGGATAAAAGGTTAAAAATCAATAAATTTTGGATATTAAGAAATCAGAGCACATAAGATCAGGCATGAAAGGTAACAGGATCAACCGTGATATTAATGAATAACAGGATTTCTATGTTCTGCTTCTATTTCTAAAATTCTTAAAACTAACTTGTTCAGTTTAAACATGATATACAGCTGGCAATATTAAAAGTATCTAAAATAAAAGCCTTTGTTCTGAAAATTATCCTCAAATCCATTAAGCTATCATTTAACTCTAATTTGACATACTTCATGCTTCCAAAAAAAGGGCAAAAAAATCAATATAAAGCTAATTGCAACCTTTGTCTGGTGCTCAGAATCTATAAACATAGAAAAGCATATTAATGGTCATAAGCATGATTATAATTTATTATTTACCAATATTTCAGCTATAAATATGTTTCCTAAAAGTTAAAAACTTAACTTTCTGACTAAAATAGTGTCTCAGTATTGACATTTGAAAATACTTTAAAATTTCTTCAAGATTATGGACTATTTTGACTTGCATTCGTAAAATTATAAAAATAAACAATAATTAGATATTTCCCCACTTATAAGGGAAAAAAAATAAGTAATCAAACAAACAAAAATATCACTGAAAATGTAGTACTTTTATACAATAAAAAGAAATAAGCTATGAACTATAAAAGAAAATGTGCCACTCCAATAATATTTGCAGGACATGCAAGTTATGGTAGCAGTATAATGTTTAATCTTCAAGGCCATTAACTTCCTTACTGAAGAGATAGCATCAACGTATATTTGTGTGTGCTAATACAGAGTCTTACTATGTTCATTTATAACTTCAGGATCTTAACTACATTGCAGCATTTTAATCCTACTTGTCATCAATAAAACTGATAGTTTCTTTTAATTCCTTAAACTGCTAGGAAAATGGACAATATAATTTTCCAATTACTTTACTGAAGATGCATTTTAACACTGAAGTTGTTCTCAACGCGTTCCAGGTGTTACATATTAATAGAAGAAATGACAGAACAATACCCATGAAGTCTAACAAGAGTCCAAATCCTGCACGTAAAGTTTTAACCCAACTAATAAACACATCTTACAAATCAAATAAATGCCCTTTCTATCCTTGTTATAAACAATTTACTAAGATGACCTACTGTATTCCAGCATGACATAGCAAATTGCTAAACATGCAAACAGTACGACTTGCTTTATCCCTCCCAAGCTTGTTCAGTAAAAGTATCGCGCGCAGTTTATTATACGTCTCCATAAATAGATTATCTCTGACCTTTGCTTTTCTTACTTTCTTTAAGCGAAATGCTATCAATGATCATTTTAATAACAACCAGGTCTTTCTTTAGATTAAAAATCAATCATTTCAGCGTGGAAACTGTAATTTTACACCTTTCTCGATTTAGTATTTATCCAACCATATGTATCGTAAACCAATTCAAAAAAAAACAAATAACCATCTCGGAAGGGCAGATAAAACCGACCTCTCTTCCTACTTGCCGGGTGCATTTACATGACTTTAAAAAAATGAAACTTCTACAAACTATCTCCGTCATTAAACAAAGTACACCTGGGAGCGGAGGATAGGGCACCAACCCCTTCATTTCGGCCCACTATGAGCTGTAGAAAGAGGTTTGATGGATGGAGTGCTGGTCTTACAACCAGCCAGTACCTCAGTGCAGGGCTTCTCCCTCCTGAAGTTCCTTCACTTACCCCATGAGCCAATCCATCGCTGATCCGATGAAGAGCTCCCAGTACCTCCTCAAGCTTCCTCCAACCCTTCTCCCGCCACCAAACACTCAAGCACCATCAGACTAGAAGCAGTGCCAAGCGAGGGTCGGGAGGCATTTAAAGGGCGCGCAGGCAGGGTCTGTCAAGAGCCGTTGGCTGTGTGAGGGACGGAGCCCAGCTGGCGGAACCCTTCGCCTGTCCAGGCACACTCAGACATCAGCGGCGCTGTGCGGCTCCCGGCCAGACCGGAACACTCAACACTCAAATGCCCACCCCCACGAGGGTCACGGCTCGCTTCCGCCGGATATCGACGCCTGCTGGGAGTTGTAGTTTATCTGCTGTCCGGACCTGTCCTCAGGCGACTTCAAAAATCCGCGGAGTTTTGAAAAGTGGTCTGGGAGCAAACTGTCAGATATACTGTAACTCCGAAGCGAAGGCAGAAAATGTTGGCGATACCCAACAAGTCTGGGGCAGCGTCGATGGAAAGAGACTACTCGACTAACAGCTCACTGGTAGACTCAAGGCCGAGGGTAACTGCAAAAGGAAAGGAATAGGGTCTTAGAGTAAACATGTTTGTAAACTATCTTAACATGTTTTGCGTGTAAGCTGTTAAAATCCTAAAGGAAAGCCACCAAATTTAGACGCAGATTGGTTGTATTCGGTTAGTTGAACAAGGTACAGAGTAAGTTATTTAAAATATGTTTTAAATTAGTAGAACCAGCTCTGCGGATTCTTTATAATTTTCACGAGTACTCATTTGTTCAGTATTGCTTAGTCAAGAGGATTGTGACAGGCAGAATCGTATAATGTCTTACGTTGCTGAATAACTTGCAAATTTTATTTTCACGTTGCACAAAAAGAAGCCAATTTCTCCTTTTGTAGTTGGCATCAAGTGTTTAAATTTGTGCTGGTCTGAAGATTAAATCTGCGACAAGTTTCACTTCATAGTTAGATTTTAAAAGTGTATGGCGCTTGGATTTTATGTAGTGTATTACTTATTATTTCAAAATGTATGTTGTTCAATTACCTATTCTGTTGAATCATACCATTCAGATGAATTTTGGTCTGCAGGGGTATATTCAGTCTGCATTTTAAAGAGAATTTTGCTGCTAAAGCACGTGGTTTATTCGGCAGTTCTAAAGAGATCTTTATTTTAATTACTATTCCTGAGTCTTGAACAATTAAAAATATAATATTAATTACAGGAGTTGTAAGATCCTACAATGGATTACAATCCAGAGAAAATCTGCAGATGCTGAAAATCTGAGTTACACACACACAAAATAGTGGAGGAACTCAGCAGGGCAGGCAACATCTATAGAAAAAGATACAGTTGATATTTTGGACCAAAACCCTTCAGCAGGACTGGAGAAAAAAAGCTGAGGAGTAGATTTAAAAGGTGGGGGAGGAGAGAGAGAACCACCAGGTGATAGGTGAACCCTGCAGGGGGAGGGATGAAGTAAAGAGCTGGGAAGTTGAAAGAGACAGAAAAAGGGGGAAGGAGCACCAGAGGGAGGCAATAAGTGGGCAAGGAGATGTGAGAAAGGGAAAAGGGGAGGGGAAATGGAGGGGGGTGTTTGGGAGCATTACCGGAATTTTGTGAAATCAACGTTTATGCCATCAGGTTGGAGGCTACCCAAACGGAAGATAAGGTGTTCCTCCGACCTTAGTGTAGCCTCATCACAACAGTGGAGGAGCCCATGGATGGACATATCGGAAGGGGAAGTGGAATTAAAGTGGGTGGCCACTGGGAGATCCAGCTTATTCTGGCAGTCGACTGTACTTATTTCCATAGATGCTGCCTGGCATGCTGAGTTCCTGCAGCATTTTGTGTGTGTTGAATGGATGACAATGATTGTTAAAACTACAAGAAGCCTTTAAAAACATACTGAGAATGAGGTTCAATTTCACATTATCTGATGAAGTATAGGGAGAAGAAGATGGTAGAATGCTGGTAGGATATTGGGGCTGAAAGCTTAGTTTCACAGTCTTTAAAAATGTGGAAGATCAAGATCGGTTTAATGAAGTGGTTGCTTTGGTCTTTCAGAATTTGAGTTAGTGGAAGCAGTAATTTACTAAATGATCAAGTTGACATCATAGGGCCTTTCAGGATCCCCAGAACTGAAGAAACAAAACAATGTTTCATTAGCATATAAATGAAATCTGCACCTTTATGATAAGGACATGTGGTCGATGTTTAGAGATCTCTTGCAGGATGTTAGGGATAAATTTGTCCCGGTGAGGAAGATAAAGAATGGTAGGGTGAAGGAACCATGGGTGACAAGTGAGGTGGAAAATCTAGTCAGGTGGAAGAAGGCAGCATACATGAGGTTTAGGAAGCAAGGATCAGATGGGTCTATTGAGGAATATAGGAAAGCAAGAAAGGAGCTTAAGAAGGGGCTGAGAAGAGCAAGAAGGGGGCATGAGAAGACCTTGGCGAGTAGGGTAAAGAAAAATCCCAAGGCATTCTTCAATTATGTGAAGAAAAAAAGGATGACAGGAGTGAAGGTAGGACCGATTAGAGGTGAAGATCGGAAGATGTGCCTGGAGGCTGTGGAAGTGAGCGAGGTCCTCAATGAATACTTCTCTTCCGTATTCACCAATGAGAGGGAACTTGATGATGGTGAGGACAATATGAGTGAGGTTGATGTTCTGGAGCATGTTGATATTAAGGGAGAGGAGGTGTTGGAGTCGTTAAAATACATTAGGACAGATAAGTCCCTGGGGCCTGGTGGAATATTCCCCAGGCTGCTCCACGAGGCAAGGGAAGAGATTGCTGAGCCTCTGGCTGGGATCTTTATGTCCTTGTTGTCCACGGGAATGGTACCGGAGGATTGGAGGGAGGCGAATGTTGTCCCCTTGTTCAAAAAAGGTAGTAGGGATAGTCCGGCTAATTATAGACCAGTGAGCCTTACATCTGTGGTGGGAAAGCTGTTAGAAAAGATTCTTAGAGATAGGATCTCTGGGCATTTAGAGAATCATGGTCAGATCAGGGACAGTCAGCATGGCTTTGTGAAGGGCAGATCGTGTCTAACAAGCCTGATAGAGTTCTTTGAGGAGGTGACCAGGCATATAGATGAGGGTAGTGCAGTGGATGTGATCTGTATGGATTTTAATAAGGCATTTGACAGGGTTCCACACGGTAGGCTTATTCAGAAAGTCAGAAGGTATGGGATACAGGGAAGTTTGGCCAGGTGGTTTCAGAATTGGCTTGCCTGCAGAAGGCAGAGGGTCGTGGTGGAGGGAGTACATTCGGATTGAAGGGTTGTGACTAGTGGTGTCCCACAAGGATTGGTTCTGGGACCTGTACTTTTCGTGATTTTTATTAACGACCTGGATGTGGGGGTAGAAGGGTGGGTTGGCAAGTTTGCAGATGACACAAAGGTTGGTGGTGTTGTAAATAGTGTAGAGGATTGTCAAAGATTGCAGAGAGACAGTGATGGGATGCAGAAGTGGGCTGAGAAGTGGCAGATGGAGTTCAACCCGGAGAAGTGTGAGGTGGTACACTTTGGAAGGACAAACTCCAAGGCAGAGTACAAAGTAAATGGCAGGATACTTGGTAGTGTGGAGGAGCAGAGGGATCTGGGGGTACATGGCCACAGATTCCTTAAAATTGCCTCACAGGTAGATAGGGTAGTTAAGAAAGCTTATGGGGTGTTAGCTTTCGTAAGTCGAGGGATAGAGTTTAAGAGTCGCGATGTAATGATGCAGCTCTATAAAACTCTGGTTAGGCCACACTTGGAGTACTGTGTCCAGTTCTGGTCACCTCACTATAGGAAAGATGTGGAAGCATTGGAAAGAGTACAGAGGAGATTTACTAGGATGCTGCCTGGTTTAGAGAGTATGCATTATGATCAGAGATTAAGGGAGCTAGGGCTTTACTCTTTGGAGAGAAGGAGGATGAGAGGAGACATGATAGAGGTGTACAAGATAATAAGAGGAATAGATAGAGTGGATAGCCAGCGCCTCTTCCCCAGGGCACTACTGCTCAATACAAGAGGACATGGCTCTAAGGTAAGGGGTGGGAAGTTCAAGGGGGATATTAGAGGAAAGTTTTTTACTCAGAGAGTGGTTGGTGCGTGGAATGCACTGCCTGAGTCAGTGGTGGAAGCAGATACACTAATGAAGTTTAAGAGACTACTAGACAGGTATATGGAGGAATCTAAGGTGGGGGCTTATATGGGAGGCGGGGTTTGAGAGTTGGCACAACATTGTGGGCGGAAAAGGCCTGTACTGTGCTGTACTATTCTATGTTCTATGTTCTATAAAACTTCTGAGGAACAGTCTGGAAATAAAGAGGAGGGACTCTGGAGATGAAATCGAACTGAAGGAAAACATTGAACAGCTCTCCCTGTTTTGTCTTTCATTTAGATCATACCTGATCATTAACTTTATTTAATTACATTTGTTCTGTATCTCTGGAATTCCTTCTCAGTCCTGAAGAAGGACCTCGGCCCGAAATATCAACTGTTTATTCTTTCCCAGAGATGCTGCCTGACCTGCTGTGTTCCTCCAGTGTTTTGTGTGGGTGCTCTGGAATTCAAATACTGAATAAAATCTTAACTTTAGCTTTGAGTCAGACAACTATTCATGTGTTTAGGAAAACAAGAATTTCAGTTTGCACCATCGATAAAAGTAACATGTCCTGAATTTGTTCTAAAAGGGCTAACCTTTGAGTTTTAAATGATGCCTCTCTTTTCCTAGTGTGTTCCTACAAAAAGATTTAGCTTCATTAACCATGAAATTCTATTATCATTTTCCATATCTTGATTCGATCACTCCTCTGTATCCTAAACATGAAATAAAGCAACTTTAATGTAACCTTATAATTAAATCTTTAATCTTTGTTGCAATGGTGATGAATCTGCAATGTACCTCCTCTGAGGCCCAGATGATTCTAAACTTAAAACTAAGTGAAGTGTACTAAGAAGGGTTTGACACACCCTGTGTATAAATTAATGTTAAAGCAC
Source organism: Mobula hypostoma (assembly GCF_963921235.1). Classification (NCBI taxonomy): domain Eukaryota; kingdom Metazoa; phylum Chordata; class Chondrichthyes; order Myliobatiformes; family Myliobatidae; genus Mobula; species Mobula hypostoma. The sequence goes on along the minus strand of NC_086107.1, from coordinate 35,003,647 downwards.
TGAATACAAGCAAATTATTTCATAACTGATCATACAAGTTAGTTGGCGATTTTACATTTGATGCAAATGAGTTAAACAGGCATCTTTTCATAATGTTTTCTCATTGCTTTTATTTTCTTTTTAGTTACAATTTCACAACAGTTTAAGCATGGGAAATACTGCACAAAAACTATTTATACAAGTCCATTCTTATATTTACGCCCCATTGTAGCCTACCATTTCTCATCTAAACATATGTATAATCCTGAAAAAAATATATACAGTATAAAGATTCTCCATGGGTAGCTGTTTGCATTGGGTTTGAATGTCTTGCATAGCTCACTTTTTTTTAGATTATGAGAACACTCAGTCCTCTTTTATTGTCATTTAGAAATGCATACATGCATTAAGAAATGATACAGTGTTTCTCCAGAGTGATGTCACAGAAAACAGGACAGACCAAAGAATAACACTGACAGAACCACATAATTATAACATATAGTTACAGCAGTACAAAGCAATACCATAATTTGATAAAGAACAGACCATGGGCACAGTAAAAAAAAGTCTCAAAGTCCCGAGTTGATCAACTCCCAAGTCCCCGATAGCAGGCGGCAAAAAGGAGAAACTTCCTGCTCTAAACCTCCAGGCACTGTCAACTTGCCGATACCTTGGAAGCAGCTGACCACAGCTGACACGGAGTCCATCCGTCCGAAAACTTCGAGCTTCTGACCAGCCTCTCCAATACAGCCTCCCGAGTGCCTTTGACCTCTCCCCGGCCGCTGAAACATGCAAAGCCGAGGATTTCGGAGCCTTCAGCTCCGGAGATTCTGGTTACCACACAGTAGCAGCGGCAGCGAAGCGGGCATTTCAGAAGTTTTCCAGATGTTCCTCCGTGCTCTCACATCTGTCTCCATCAAATCAGAATTGTGCATAGTCCCCTACTTGACAGATAACAGATATCATCACTGAAGTGGCCACGCGTGCTGCAATCTTCTCCCCCCTCCTGGGAGTTTTATTATTCTTTTACGAAGAATAATAAAACCCAGCCACTGATGCAACATAAAAATGCTAGATTCCTTACCACTCTTAGAATTTCAGACTTTGGCTAATTCTGATTTCAATGTGCTGCATTGGATTCTCAAGTCAGGGTTACTGTCATGTGCACAAGTATGTTCAGATACTGTTAAAATGCAGCATCTTCACATGCACAGTCAACACGCAGAATATGTAAAAGTATACTATATTCTGGGGAAAAATGCAAAAATAAGAACTTAATGGGAAAAAATATCAAGGGAAAGCCCATAGTAGTGCAAGAAGTAGTCCAGTAGGTGGAGGAGTGGGTAGTGTGATGATACAAAGGTAGGTGGAGGAGTGGGTAGTGTGATGTACAAAGATAGATGGAGGAGTGGGTAGTGTGATGATACAAAGATAGGTGGAGGAGTGGGTAGTGTGATGATACAAAGATAGGTGGAGGAGTGGGTAGTGTGATGATACAAAGATAGGTGGAGGAGTGGGTAGTGTGATGATACAAAGATAGGTGGAGGAGTGGGTAGTGTGATGATACAAAGATAGGTGGAGGAGTGGGTAGTGTGATGATACAAAGATAGGTGGAGGAGTGGGTAGTGTGATGATACAAAGATAGGTGGAGGAGTGGGTAGTGTGATATACAAAGATAGGTGGAGGAGTGGGTAGTGTGATATAAAAAGATAGGTGGAGGTGTGGGTAATGTGATATAAAAAGATAGGTGGAGGAGTGGGTAGTGTGATGATACAAAGGTAGGTGGAGGAGTGGGTAGTGTGATGATACAAAGATAGGTGGAGGAGTGGGTAGTGTGATGATACAAATATAGGTGGAGGAGTGGGTAGTGATGATACAAAGATAGGTGGAGGAGTGGGTAGTGTGATGATACAAAGATAGGTGGAGGAGTGGGTAGTGTGATGTACAAAGATAGGTGGAGGAGTGGGTAGTGTGATGATACAAAGGTAGGTGGAGGAGAGGGTAGTGTGATGATACAAAGATAGGTGGAGGAGTGGGTAGTGTGATGATACAAAGATAGGTGGAGGAGTGGGTAGTGTGATGTACAAAGATAGGTGGAGGACTGGGTAGTGTGATGATACAAAGAGAGGTGGAGGAGTGGGTAGTGTGATGATACAAAGGTAGGTGGAGGAGTGGGTAGTGTGATGATACAAAGATAGGTGGAGGAGTGGGTAGTGTGATGATACAAAGATAGGTGGAGGAGTGGGTAGTGTGATGATACAAAGATAGGTGGAGGACTGGGTAGTGTGATGATACAAAGAGAGGTGGAGGAGTGGGTAGTGTGATGATACAAAGGTAGGTGGAGGAGTGGGTAGTGTGATGATACAAAGATAGGTGGAGGAGTGGGTAGTGTGATGATACAAAGATAGGTGGAGGAGTGGGTAGTGTGATGATACAAAGATAGGTGGAGGAGTGGGTAGTGTGATACAAAGATAGGTGGAGGAGAGGGTAGTGTGATGATACAAAGATAGGTGAAGGAGTGGGTAGTGTGATGATACAAAGGTAGGTGGAGGAGTGGGTAGTGTGATGATACAAAGATAGGTGAAGGAGTGGGTAGTGTGATGATACAAAGATAGGTGGAGGAGTGGGTAGTGTGATGATACAAAGATAGGTGGAGGAGTGGGTAGTGTGATGATACAAAGATAGGTGGAGGAGTGGGTAGTGATGATACAAAGATAGGTGGAGGAGTGGGTAGTGTGATACAAAGATAGGTGGAGGAGTGGGTAGTGTGATGATACAAAGATAGGTGGAGGAGTGGGTAGTGTGATGATACAAAGATAGGTGGAGGAGTGGGTAGTGTGATGATACAAAGATAGGTGGAGGACTGGGTAGTGTGATGATACAAAGATAGGTGGAGGAGTGGGTAGTGTGATGTACAAAGATAGGTGGAGGACTGGGTAGTGTGATGATACAAAGATAGGTGGAGGAGTGGGTAGTGTGATGATACAAAGATAGGTGGAGGAGTGGGTAGTGTGATACAAAGATAGGTGGAGGAGAGGGTAGTGTGATGATACAAAGATAGGTGAAGGAGTGGGTAGTGTGATGATACAAAGGTAGGTGGAGGAGTGGGTAGTGTGATGATACAAAGATAGGTGGAGGAGTGGGTAGTGTGATGATACAAAGATAGGTGAAGGAGTGGGTAGTGTGATGATACAAAGATAGGTGGAGGAGTGGGTAGTGTGATGATACAAAGAGAGGTGGAGGAGTGGGTAGTGATGATACAAAGATAGGTGGAGGAGTGGGTAGTGTGATACAAAGATAGGTGGAGGAGTGGGTAGTGTGATGATACAAAGATAGGTGGAGGAGTGGGTAGTGTGATGATACAAAGATAGGTGGAGGAGTGGGTAGTGTGATGATACAAAGATAGGTGGAGGAGTGGGTAGTGTGATGATACAAAGATAGGTGGAGGAGTGGGTAGTGTGATGATACAAAGATAGGTGGAGGAGTGGGTAGTGTGATGATACAAAGATAGGTGGAGGAGTGGGTAGTGTGATGATACAAAGAGAGGTGGAAGAGTGGGTAGTGATGATACAAAGATAGGTGGAGGAGTGGGTAGTGTGATACAAAGATAGGTTGAGGAGTGGGTAGTGTGATGTACAATGATAGGTGAAGGAGTGGGTAGTGTGATGATACAAAGATAGGTGGAGGAGAGGGTAGTGTGATGATACAAAGATAGGTGGAGGTGTGGGTAGTGTGATGATACAAAGAGAGGTGGAGGAGGGGGTAGTGTGATGTACAAAGATAGGTGGAGGAGTGGGTAGTGTGATGTACAAAGGTAGGTGGAGGAGGGGGTAGTGTGATGATACAAAGATAGGTGGAGGAGTGGGTAGTGTGATGATACAAAGGTAGGTGGAGGAGTGGGTAGTGTGATGATACAAAGGTAGGTGGGGGAATGAGTAGTGTGATGATACAAAGGTAGGTGGAGGAGTGGGTAGTGTGATACAAAGATAGGTGGAGGAGAGGGTAGTGTGATGATACAAAGATAGGTGGAGGAGTGGGTAGTGTGATGATACAAAGATAGGTGGAGGAGTGGGTAGTGTGATACAAAGATAGGTGGAGGAGAGGGTAGTGTGATGATACAAAGATAGGTGGAGGAGTGGGTAGTGTGATGATACAAAGATAGGTGGAGGAGTGGGTAGTGTGATACAAAGATAGGTGGAGGACTGGGTAGTGTGATGATACAAAGAGAGGTGGAGGAGTGGGTAGTGTGATTATACAAAGGTAGGTGGAGGAGAGGGTAGTGTGATGATACAAAGATAGGTGGAGGAGTGGGTAGTGTGATGGTACAAAGATAGGTGGAGGAGAGGGTAGTGTGATGATACAAAGATAGGTGGAGGAGTGGGTAGTGTGATGGTACAAAGATAGGTGGAGGAGTGGGTAGTGTGATGATACAAAGAGAGGTGGAGGAGTGGGTAGTGTGATGTACAAAGATAGGTGGAGGAGTGGGTAGTGTGATGGTACAAAGATAGGTGGAGGAGGGGGTAGTGTGATGATACAAAGGTAGGTGGAGGAGTGGGTAGTGATGATACAAAGATAGGTGGAGGAGTGGGTAGTGTGATGATACAAAGATAGGTGGAGGAGTGGGTAGTGTGATGATACAAAGGTAGGTGGAGGAGTGGGTAGTGTGATGATACAAAGGTAGGTGGGGGAGTGAGTAGTGTGATGATACAAAGGTAGGTGGAGGAGTGGGTAGTGTGATACAAAGATAGGTGGAGGAGAGGGTAGTGTGATGATACAAAGGTAGGTGGAGGAGGAGGTAGTGTGATGATACAAAGGTAGGTGGAGGAGTGGGTAGTGTGATGTACAAAGATAGGTGGAGGAGTGGGTAGTGTGATATAAAAAGATAGGTGGAGGAGTGGGTAGTGTGATGATACAAGGATAGGTGGAGGAGTAGGTAGTGTGATGATACAAATATAGGTGGAGGAGTGGGTAGTGATGATACAAAGGTAGGTGGAGGAGTGGGTAGTGTGATGATACAAAGGTAGGTGGAGGAGTGGGTAGTGTGATGATACAAAGGTAGGTGGGGGAGTAAGTAGTGTGATGATACAAAGGTAGGTGGAGGAGTGGGTAGTGTGATGATAGAAAGGTAGGTGGAGGAGTGGGTAGTGTGATGAACAAATAGATAGGTGGAGGAGAGGGTAGTGTGATGATACAAAGGTAGGTGGAGGAGTGGGTAGTGTGATGGTACAAAGATAGGTGGAGGTGTGGGTAGTGTGATGATACAAGGATAGGTGGAGGAGTGGGTAGTGTGATGTACAGAGGTAGGTGGAGGAGTGGGTAGTGTGATGTACAAAGGTAGGTGGAGGAGTGGGTAGTGTGATGATACAAAGGTAGGTGGAGGAGTGGGTAGTGTGATGATACAAAGGTAGGTGGAGGAGTGGGTAGTGTGATGGTACAAAGATAGGTGGAGGAGTGGGTAGTGTGATGATACAAAGATAGGTGGAGGAGTGGGTAGTGTGATGATACAAGGATAGGTGGAGGAGTGGGTAGTGTGATGTACAAAGGTAGGTGGAGGAGTGGGTAGTGTGATGTACAAAGATAGGTGGAGGAGTGGGTAGTGTGATGATACAAAGATAGGTGGAGGAGTGGGTAGTGTGATGATACAAAGGTAGGTGGAGGAGTGGGTAGTGTGATGATACAAAGATAGGTGGAGTAGTGGGTAGTGTGATGTACAAAGGTAGGTGGAGGAGTGGGTAGTGTGATATAAAAAGATAGGTGGAGGAGTGGGTAGTGTGATGATACAAGGATAGGTGGAGGAGTAGGTAGTGTGATGATACAAATATAGGTGGAGGAGTGGGTAGTGATGATACAAAGGTAGGTGGAGGAGTGGGTAGTGTGATATACAAAGATAGGTTGAGGAGTGGGTCGTGTGATGATACAAGGATAGGTGGAGGAGTGGGTAGTGTGATGATACAAATATAGGTGGAGGAGTGGGTAGTGATGATACAAAGATAGGTGGAGGAGTGGGTAGTGTGATATACAAAGATAGGTTGAGGAGTGGGTAGTGTGATGATACAAGGATAGGTGGAGGAGTGGGTAGTGTGATATACAAAGATAGGTGGAGGAGTGGGTAGTGTGATATACAAAGATAGGTTGAGGAGTGGGTAGTGTGATGATACAAGGATAGGTGGAGGAGTGGGTAGTGTGATGATACAAGGATAGGTGGAGGAGTGGGTAGTGTGATGATACAAATATAGGTGGAGGAGTGGGTAGTGTGATGATACAAAGATAGGTGGAGGAGTGGGTAGTGATGATACAAAGATAGGTGGAGGAGTGGGTAGTGTGATGGTACAAAGATAGGTGGAGGAGTGGGTAGTGTGATGATACAAAGGTAGGTGGAGGAGTGGGTAGTGTGATATACAATGATAGGTGGAGGAGTGGGTAGTGTGATGATACAAAGATAGGTGGAGTAGTGGGTAGTGTGATGGTACAAAGATAGGTGGAGTAGTGGGTAGTGTGATGGTACAAAGATAGGTGGAGTAGTGGGTAGTGTTAAGGAAACAGATTTAGATAGCTTCAGGGAATGTGCAAAGAAGTGGCAAATGAAATACAACGTTGGAAAGTGTATGGTCATGCACTTTTGTGGAAGAAATAAACGGGCAGACTATCATTTAGATGGGGAGAGAATTCAAAATGCAGAGATGCAAAGGCACTTGGGAGTCCTTGTGCAGGATACCCTAAAGGTTAACTTTCAGGTTGAGTTGGTGGTGCAGAAGGCGAATGCAATGTTGGCATTCATTCCTAGGGGTATAGAATATCAGAGCAGGCGTGTGTTGAAGAGGCTGTATAAGGCACTCATGAGACCACAGTTGTAGTATTGTGTGCAGTTTTGGGGGAACGTCTAGCAGCTCTTGGGCTGTATTCCCTGGAGTTCAGGAGAATGGGGCGGGGGGGGCGGAATCTCATAGAAACATTCCAAATGTTAAAAGGTCTGAACAGATTAGATATGGCAAAGTTATTTCCCATGATAGGGGAGTCTAGGACAAGAGGGCACGACTTCAGGATTGAAGGATGTCCATTTAGAACAGAGATGCAGAGAAATTACTTCAGTTAGAGGGTGGTATATCTGTGGAATTTGTTGCCACGAGCGGTGGAGGCCAAGTCATTGGGTGCATTTAAGGCAGAGATAGATAGGTTCTTGATTAGCCGGGGCATCAAAGGGTATGGGGAGAAGGTGGGGGGGGGGGAATGACAGGAAGAATTGGATCAGCCAATGATTGAATGGCGGAATAGACTCAATGGGCCGAATGGCCTATTTCTGCTCCTCTATCTTATGGTCTTATAATATTTAATTTCTGAATTGGGATTAGGTTGTGCGGAGCGATTCAGAAAGTAGCTGGTGTGAACTTCAGACTTCTGTATCCTGCCTTATGGTAGCAGCAAGAGGAGGGCATGACCCAAATGGTTGGAATCCTTGATGATAGATGTTGCCTTTGTGAAGGCTTCCTGTAGATGCTGTCAATGGTGCCCTTAATGGACTGGGCTGTGTCCACAATCCTCTGCAGCCTCTTGTCCTGACAAAGGGTCTCGGCCTGAAACGTCGACTGCGCCTCTTCCTATAGATGCTGCTTGGCCTGCTGCGTTCACCAGCAACTTTGATGTATGTTGCAGCCTCTTGTGTTCATTTGCATTGGAATTGCCTTCCCAGCGCACGATGCAACCAGTGAGGATACTTGCAACAGTGTATCTGCAGAAGTTTGAGTAATTGGTGACCTTGTCAGATCTCCTTGAGCTTCTAAGAAAACAGAGGTGCTGGCACCGATAGATGTGCTCAAAAGTATTTTCCATCAGTACTATGATAATGTATCAGATAATGCAAACTCATTTTCTGAAGTTATTATGATCATGCTGTGAATTCTGAAATTGACAATTTGAAATTATCATGAAAAATATGTTAAATGCACTTGGCCTACTGTTTACTCCAATGTTAAGGTTGTCAGTTGATATAAGGTTGTCTGGTGAACCTCAGTGAACTCTAGCTGGTAGCTGATGAAGCAAGGAAATATTTAAATACTTTATTAATCACTTTTTTTTCTGATAAAGTATAATCACAAATGATAGCCTGTAACTTCCCTTTGGACTTGGAGGCAATTCAGTGCAGCAGAACCAAGGCGAGGCAAGGCAGCAGGTGCATCGTCAAGAGCGAGGAAGACCCGAGTTCGATCATTCTCGGTGCCAAGCCAAATTGGAAAGATCATGTACTGCCAAATCGAGGCAGCAGGGTCCAGGCTCCAGAGCATATCGAAGCAACTGAACTAAACCTGCTGTTTGGATGACAATTAGGCGCCAGGCTAGATTGAAAAGGTCAAGGTGTCAACGCTCTGCGCTAAGCTAAGGGTCTGTGGGCGGACTCTATGGACATAAGTTCAGAACACTATTTGCTTGCATTTATTGTTTACATAATTTGTTTTTTTATGGGTTTTTAGGGTTTCTTTTTTCATGGCTGTGTGTTAGAAGACAAATTTCAAGGTTGTATAATGTATATGTACTCTGATAATAAATGATAGTAAATTTTGAACTTTGTACTCATTAACTTCCATGATCTTATTGCCAGTAACAATTTTGCATTCAGACACTTTTGAAGATTGAAATCTAGTAAGTTTTCTGTTTTTTTTTTAATCTTTTGCTGCCTCTATTATGTCCAACTCAAAATTATTAAAATATTAAAGTCTTGCTCCGCTGTTTTGAGGCCTATGTCAGTCAGGGTCGATCATGAATGTTGCATGCTAGCTGTCTAGATATGCAAGCCAGGGCAGTACCATATGGAAAGCAAGCTCTTGCCCATTTAGTAAGCTCCCCCTTCTCCACACATCTGAGGAACTCTAAGGAATGGGAGGGACTGGTACAGTTTGGCACCAGCAGTGCCACAGAAATTGACAGTCAGCATTGTACTGAACATAGGACTGCCTTAGGGACCCAGCTCAGGAATTTCCCCTTGGGGTTTACTCCCTACATTTTCCCCGTAAGTGGGTATAGCCACAATGCAGTGGAGGTCTGAGATCAGAGTTTTCCTTCGAGATGTGCTGCCAACCACGGCTGTCGAGCCCCGTCCGCCTGAAGCGACTGATTTTAAGGGGCCATAGCCTGCCTTTGCCCCTTCTCCTGTCAGTGGAAGTGGTTCCGCTGTGCTTATTAGCTAAGCCACACATGAAGGCCAGGAGTTGGACTTGGTTGTCAGAGGCTATTTGGGATGCATGCCATTGGGACCATTTAATAGGTAGTGGGAGCTTGACCCCAGTATCCCTCCTGGCTATAACAACCTGAAGTTTTAGAAATACCTGTAATCAATATTATTGATCATTACTTTCTCCTCCATGGTCCTTTTTATAAATCTTCAGAGACAGTACTGACCATCGACTGCACCTAAGCCACCTCACTGCAAAGGATTTTATTCCGGTCCAAACAGTTTTCTCACTGCCAGTAAGATATTACATGTAATTATCGGGACATTACTGCACAGAGGTGACTGGTGAAGCAAAACAAATTATACTAATTCTATCCAGAAATCCTTTTTTCTGTGAGTTATTTATTCAGGTGACCACTGGATCCTCAGTCCTGATTTTTTTTTGTTCAGTTATATGCTGGAATGTCACTGTCACACTGGATAATGACAGATGGCATTTCATTGGCTCTTCATTCGGCTCTGGAAGATCTGGACAATGAAGCACACATCGGGATAGTCAGCGTTGATGATAGCTCTGTGTTCAACAATATCATTCCCTCAAAATTAATCACTAAGCTCCAAGACCTAAGCCTCACTACCTCCTCGTGGAACTGGTGCCTTGATTTTTTTTTCATTTGCAGACCTAGTCAGTGTAGATTGTCAACAACATCTCTTCCACAATCACCATCAGCACTGGTGCACCACAAAGCCATATGTTTAGCCCCCTGATCTTCTCATGTTGTAACTATGACTGTGTGGCTGTATACAGCTCCAATGTAATATTTTAAGTTTGCTGATGACACCACTGTTGTTGGCCATATCAAAGGCAATGACGAATTGGCATCTAGTTGAATCACACCACAAAACAAACCCTCATTCAACATTAGGAAAACCGAAGAGCTAAATTATTGACTACAGAAGGAAGAAATTAGAGGTCCATGAACCAGTCCTCGTCAGGAAATCGAAGGTGGAGAAGATCAATAACTTTAAATTCTCTGGTATTATCATATCAGAGGATCTGTTCTGGGACCAGCACGTAAGTGCCATCACAAAGAAAGCACAATAGTGCTTCTACTTTCTTAGAAGTTTGTGCAGATTCAGGGTGTCATCTAAAATTTTGACAGACTTCTACTGATGCACAGTGGAGAATATCCTGACTGGTTGCATCATGGCCTGGTATGGAAGCATCAATGCCCAAGAACAGGAGTGTATTCTACCACAGGCAAAGCCCTCCCCGCCACTGAGTAGATCTACAAGCAGTGCAATGCTATTAGAGATCGGGACGTTCAGAGTTCAGTTCCGGTGCTGTCTGTATGGAGTTCCTATGTTCTCCCTGTGAACAACATCAGTTTCCTCTGGCTGCTCAAGTTTCCTCCCATCATCCAAAGATATATCGGTTAGTAGGTTAATTGGTCATTGTAAATTGTACTGTGATTAGGCTAGTTTTAAATGGGTGGGTTGCTGAGCAGTATGGCTCGTTGGGTCAGAAGGGCCTATTCTGTGCTGTGTCTCTAAATAAATATATAGGAGCCTCCATCATCAAGGACCCTGCACCATCCGGTCCACGCTGTCTTCTCACTGTTGCATTAGGAAAAAGGTACAGGAGCCTTAGGTCCCACACCACCACGTTTAGGAACAGTTACTACCCTTCAACTATCAGGTTCCTGAACCAGAGTGAATAACTTTACTCACCACAACACTGAACTAATTCCACAACCTTGCAACAACTCTTTACAACTCATGATCTCAATATCCCAAGCAAGGCTGCAGGACCGGATGGTGTGGGTACCAGGGTTTTCAAAGCCTATGCCCCGCAGCTATGTGGAGTACTTTGCCATGTCTTCAACCTGAGCCTGAGGCTCCGGAGGGTTCCTGTACTGTGGAAGACGTCCTGCCTCGTCCCTGTGCCGAAGACGCCACGCCCCAGCGGCCTCAATGACTACAGACCGGTGGCATTGACCTCCCACATCATGAAGACCCTGGAGAGACTTGTTCTGGAGCTGCTCCGGCCTATGGTCAGGCCACACTTAGATCCCCTCCAGTTCGCCTACCAGCCCCAACTAGGAGTTGAGGATGCCATCGTCTACCTGCTGAACTGTGTCTACGCCCACCTGGACAAGCCAGTGAGCACTGTGAGGGTCATGTTTTTTGACTTCTCCGGTACGTTCAGCACCATCCGCCCTGCTCTGCTGGGGGAGAAGCTGACAGCGATGCAGGTGGATGCTTCCCTGGTGTCATGGATTCTTGATTACCTGACTGGCAGACCACAGTACATGTGCTTGCAACACTGTGTGTCTGACAGAGTGATCAGCAGCACTGGGGCTCCACAGGGGACTGTCTTGTCTCCCTTTCTCTTCACCACTTACACCTCGGACTTCAACTACTGCACAGAGTCTTGTCATTTTCAGAAGTTTTCTGATGACTCTGCCATAGTTGGATGCATCAGCAAGAGAGATGAGGCTGAGTACCGGGCTACGGTAGGAAACTTTGTCACATGGTGTGAGCAGAATTATCTGCAGCTTAACGTGAAAAAGTCTAAGGAGCTGGTGGTAGATCTGAGGAGAGCTAAGGTACCGGTGACCCCTGTTTCTATCCAGGGGGTCAGTGTGGACATGGTGGAGGATTACAAATACCCGGGGATACGAATTGACAATAAACTGGACTGGTCAAAGAACACTGAGGCTGTCTACAAGAAGGGTCAGAGCCGTCTCTAATTCCTGAGGAGACTGAGGTCCTTTAACATCTGCCGGACGATGCTGAGGATGTTCTACGAGTCTGTGGTGGCCAGTGCGATCATGTTTGCTGTTGCGTGCTGGGGCAGCAGGCTGAGGGTAGCAGACACCAACAGAATCAACAAACTCATTCGTAAGGCCAGTGATGTTGTGGGGATGGAACTGGACTCTCTGACGGTGGTGTCTGAAAAGAGGCTGCTGTCCAAGTTGCATGCCATCTTGGACAATGTCTCCCATCCACTACATAATGTACTGGTTGGGCACAGGAGTACATTCAGCCGGAGACTCATTCCACCGAGATGCAACACTGAGTGTCATAGGAAGTCATTCCTGCCTGTGGCTATCAAACTTTACAACTCCTCCCTTGGAGGGTCAGACACCCTGAGCCAATAGGCTGGTCCTGGACTTATTTCCTGGCATAATTTACATATTACTATTTAACTATTTATGGTTTTATTACTATTTAATTATTTATGGTGCAACTGTAACGAAAACCAATTTCCCCCGGGATCAATAAAGTATGACTATGACTATGACTATTACTTGTGAAGAGAATTCAAAGTTTCTTGTAAAAATCAAGTTCATTGTCATATGCACAAATATGTGGATGCAGAGGTGCAACAATAAACTTACTTATACCAGAATCACAAGTACATATAAGCACATATAAACAGTACCCACAAAAGAAACATAAGTTTAAAATAAATTATACACAATTTTACAAGAAATATTAATAATAAACAAAGTCCATTTTAGTACAAACTCCTGCTGATGAAAGTTTTTTAAATCTTAATTTCAGATGATCAATACACTGTATCTAATCCTAATGCACAGACTCTAAATTACAGATTCTCCTGCCAGGGCAATATGTTTCCCGGCATCTGTCCTGATAACTTCCCTAATAAATTTATTTCAATGAGATTGCCTCTCATCTTTTGAAACATTAGAGAACATTGGCACTTGTATATCAATACTATAGAATAGCTCTCATCCTGGCAATCAATCAACTGAACATTTGTTACAGCCTTTTCAAAGGCAACTATTGCATTTGTTATTGGGTAAGGAGATGAAAATTATAGATAGTTTTGGTATAATCTCATTGAAGTCCTGTGTAATTGCAATAAAGTTTCATTACTCTTGAACTCAATTACCTCACCATTGCAGTTAATTGAGTATTTGTCTTCCCCATTGTTTGCTGTACCTGCTGGTTAACTCTCTGTGATTCAGATACATTATTAAGGAAGATCTAAAATATTCAAGTTGAATAGAAACCTCCAGATTATTCTGCTTCACTCTTCAAAGTGCATTGATATACAATTTCTTTCTCAGATAATCTTTGTATGTAACAGCAATATCTAACCAATATCTACACATCTGTCTCTGATCTGATAGATAGACCAATACTGCACACCCCTTACCTCCTCTTCAGGCTCTGCCTCCCTTCCTGTGACCTAAATGTTCTTTCCAGATGAATATATAATTCCAATTTAGCATACCATCTTCAGTACTCAAGATGTCATCTCCTCTGTGTTAGAGACAGAGAATTGTCCAGCACAGAGATAGGCCATTCAGCCACAGCAATCATGATGTGCTGCTTACACAACTAGACTAATCCTATTTGCCCTCATTTGGATGATATGCTTTGCCTATTGAAGTATGTATCTAAATGCCTTTTAAAGTATCTGATTCATTCATCCCCTCTTGTAGCATGTTCCCGATATCAACCATTCTCAATGTGAAAATCTTAGCCCTGAGATCCTTTAATTCTCCTACCTCCTTAAAACTATACTGTTCTATTTTAAACTCTACCCTTCTATTTATTAGAACATAGAACAGTACAGCACATTACAGGCCCTTCTGCCCACAATGTTGTGCTGACCCTCAAACCCTGCCTCGCATATAACCCCCCAACCTTAAATTCCTCCATATACCTGTCTAGTAGCCTCTTAAATTTCACGAGTGTATCTGCCTCCACCACTGACTCAGGCAGTGCATTCCACGCACCAACCACTCTGAGTAAAAAACCTTCCTCTAATATCCCCCTTGAACTTCCCACCCCTTACCTTAAAGCCATGTCCTCTTGTATTGAACAGTGGTGCCCTGGGGAAGAGGCGCTGGCTATCCACTCTATCTATTCCTCTTATTATCTTGTACACCTCTATCATGTCTCCTCTCATCCTCCTCCTCTCCAAAGAGTAAAGCCCTAGCTCCCTTAATCTCTGATCATAATGCATACTCTCTAAACCAGGCAGCATCCTGGTAAATCTCCTCTGTACCCTTTCCAATGCTTCCACATCCTTCCTATAGTGAGGCGACCAGAACTGGACACAGTACTCCAAGTGTGGTCTAACCAGAGTTTTACAGAGCTGCATCATTACATCGCGACTCTTAAACTCTGTCCCTCGACTTATGAAAGCTGATACCCCATAAGCTTTCTTAACTACCCTATCCACCTGTGAGGCAACTTTCAGGGATCTGTGGACATGTACCCCCAGATCCCTCTGCTCCTCCACACTACCAAGTATCCTGCCATTTACTTTGTACTCTGCCTTGGAGTTTGTCTTTCCAAAGTTTAATCACCTCACACTTCTCCAGGTTGAACGCCATCTGCCACTTCTCAGCCCACTTCTGCATCCTATCAATGTCTCTCTGCAATCTTCGACAATCCTCTACACTATCCAAAGATAGCAGTAATTGGGTGAGGTAATAAGTCTATATTCAAAACCGTTGAGATAATAAGAATATAGACTTATTACCTCACCCAATTACTGCTATCTTTGGATTACCAATGATAGATTCAAGTTATCTAACCTCTTCAGCACGTAGAATGATTGCATTTCTTACTGTAATGGCTAGAAGATCTATTTTGCTGAATTGGAAAGAGATTAACCCTCCTACTGTATTCCATTGGTTTTCACAAACTATGGTGTGTTTAAATTTGGAAAAAATTAGAAGTGTGGTTTATGACCCTTCCAATAAATTTGAAAAAACTTGGAGGCCATTTATTCAGCATTTTCACTTGATGTAAGTTGACCATTTCCAAACTTGTTTTATCTCTCTGTACTGCTGGTTGAGAGGAGCGGAGTCATCGACACTAAGGTTTTCTTCTTTCCCATTTTTAAGTTGTTAGTACTGCCCAAGTCTTTAGTTTAGCCGACTAATTCTGTTTAGTTTAGTTTTTTTGGGGAGATAGGGTTTTTTTTTCTTTTTTTTTCTTTTTCATGTTTTTTTTCAGTTTTTTTTGCTTTGTATTATTCACTCCTATTCTACACGATTGG
Organism: Mobula hypostoma; assembly: GCF_963921235.1. Taxonomy (NCBI): domain Eukaryota; kingdom Metazoa; phylum Chordata; class Chondrichthyes; order Myliobatiformes; family Myliobatidae; genus Mobula; species Mobula hypostoma. Next base: position 34,988,456 of record NC_086107.1, on the reverse strand, counting down.
GAGTTTTGTCAATTTATACTATTTGGTCTTATAATTATTTATTTTAACTGTAACAATGTATCTCCTACTATTTGTAATATTGTTATGTTATGTTTTCATTCTATGAAATTAATAAAAAGATTGAAAAAGAAAGACAATCCTCTACACTATCTACAACACCACCAACCTTTGTGTCGTCTGCAGACTTGCCAACCCACCCTTCTACCCCCACATCCAGGTTGTTAATAAAAATCACGAAAAGTAGAGGTCCCAGAACAGATCCTTGTGGGACACCACTAGTCACAATCCTCCAATCTGAATGTACTCCCTCCACCATGACCCTCTGCCTTCTGCAGGCAAGCCAATTCTGAATCTACCTGGCCAAACTTCCCTGGATCCCATGCCTTCTGACTTTCTGAATAAGCCTACCATGTGGATCCTTGTCAAATGCCTTACTAAAATCCATTTAGATCACATCCACTGCACTACCCTCATCTATATGCCTGGTCACCTCCTCAAAGAACTATCAGGCTTGTTAGACACGATCTACCCTTCACAAAGCCATGCTGACTGTCCCTGATCAGACCATGATTCTCTAAATGCCCATAGATCCTATCTCTAAGAATCTTTTCCAACAGCTTTCCCGCCACAGACGTAAGGTTATTAGATTAGATTATTAGATTATTTTAGATTATGAAGACACACAGTCCTCTTTTATTGTCATTTAGTAATTCATGCATTAAGAAATGATACAATGTTCCTCCAGAATGATATCACAGAAACACAAGACAAATCAAGCCTGAAAAACTGACAAAAATCACATAATTATAACATATAGTTACAACAGTGCAAAGCAATACCGTATCTTGATAAAGGACAGACCATGGGCACAATAAGAAAAAGTCTCAAAGTCTCTCGAAAGTCCCATCATCTCACACAGATGGTAGAAGGAAGAAAAATAAACTCTCCCTGCCATGAACCTCCAGCGCCACAAACTTGCCAATGCAGTACCCTGGAAGCAGCCGACTGTTGAGTCTATCCAAAAACTTCGAGCCTCCGACCAACCCACTGACACCGAGCACCATCTCTGCCAAGTGCTTCGACCCCGGCCCCAGCAATAGGCAAAGCCGAGGATTTGGGGCCTTCCCCCCAGAGATTCTTGATCGCACAATAGCAGCGGCAGTGAAGCGGGCATTTCAGAAGTTTCTCCAGATGTTCCTCTGTGCTTCTCACGTCTGTCTCCATCAAATCAGGATTGTGCACAGCCCCTACTTAACAAATACAGTATCATTTTGGAGCGGCAGCGCGCACTGCGTCGTGCTGCCATCTTCTCCTCCCCTCCATCTATTCCATTTATGTATCTCATCTCTTATGTACATCTATCGGGTATCAGTCTCCTTCAATTCAAGGAAAGCAAATCTAGCTTCTCTAATCTTTCTCCATAAAATAATTTCCAATCTGGACAATACGTGGTGAATCTCCTCTGCACCCTCTTCAGTGCTATCTCAGCTATGCTAGAATGTGGTAAGATTGGCACAACAAATTCCAAGTGCAGCATTTTGCAAAATTGAAACCTAAATCCCAACTCTTCTACTCTATGCCCTAAATTATGGATGCAAACTTGCCATATATCACCTTCACACCCTGTCCACACATGTTCAAGGTTCAAGTAAATTTATTATCAAAATACATGTATGTCACCATATACAACCCTGAAATTCATTTTTTGTGGGCATACTCAATAAACTTATAGTGATAACTATAACAGAGTCAATGAAACACCGCCCCTCCCTCAGCTTTATTCAACCAGAGTGCAGAAGACAACAAACTGCAAATACAGAAAGAAAGAAATAATAATAAGTAAATTAGCAATTAATATTGAGAACATGAGTTGAAGAGTCATTGAAAGTGAGCCCATTGGTTATGGGAACATTTCAATGCTGGAGCAAGTGAAATTGAGTGAAGTTATTCCCTTTGGTTCAAGAGCCTGATGGTTGAGTGGTAATAACTGTTCCTGAACCAGGTAGTATTAGTCCTGAGGCTCCTGTATCTTGTTCCTGATGACAGCAGTGAGAAGAGAGTATGTCCTGGGTACTGGGGTTCCTGATGATGGATGCCACTTTCCTGCTGCAACGCTCCATGTAGATGTGCTCAGTGGTGGGGTGGGCTTTATCCGTGATGCACTGGGCCATGAAATGATAATGTTATAATGAAATGATAACATTGAGGAATTTAAAGTTGCTGATCTTTTCCACCTCTGATCCTCCAATGAGGACTGGCTCAGGGACCTCTGGTTTCCATCTCTTGAAATAAATATTCAGCTCTTTTGGCTTGCTAACATTGAGTAAGTAATTGTTGTTAAGGCATCAATCAGCCAGACTTTCAATCTCCCTACTATCTGCAGATTCATCACCACCCTTGCTTCTGCCTATGACAGTGGTGTCGTCAGCAAACTTGAATATGGCATGGGAGCTGTGCTTAGCCACACAGTCGTAAGTGATAAGTGAGTATAGCAGGTGGCCAAGCACACAGCCTTGTGGTGCACCTGTGCTGATAGAGATCATGGAGCAAATTTTGTTGCCAATCTGAACTGACTGGGGCCTGCAAGTGAGGATATTGAGGATCCAATTGAACTAAGAGCTATTGAGGCCTAATTCTTGGAGTTTATTGATTAGTTTTTAAGGGATGATGGTATTGAATGCTGAGCTGTACTCCAAAGAGCATCCTAATGTATTTATCTTTGCTGTCCAGATGTTTCAGGTTTGAATGAAGAGCCAATGAGATGGTATCTGCTGTGGAGCTGTTGTTCTGGTGGGCAAATTGGAGCAGATCTAAGTCACTTCTAAGGCAAAAGTTGATATGTTTCATCACCAACCTCTCGAAACGCTTCATCAGTGTGGATGTAATTGCACTGGACAATAGTCACTGAGGCAGGTTACCACACTCTTCTTAGACACCAGTATAATTGAAGCCTACCTGAAGCAGGTGGGCACCTCAAATTGCCAAAGTAGGAGATTTAAGATCTCAGTGAACACTTCAGCCCGTTGACAGCACAGTTGATTCGTACTTGGCCAGGTACCCTTTCTGGGCTGGATGCTTTTCATGGGTTCACCCTCCTGATGGCCTCAGAGACTGAACACATGAGGTCATCAAGGGCTGTGGGAGTTCATGATGGTTCCTCCATGTTTTGTCAGTCAAAGCAAACATGGAAGGCATTGAGCTCATCTGGAGGTGAAGCCCAGCTGTCACCTATGTCACTTGGTTTAACTTTATTAAAGGTGATAGTATACAGCCCTGCCACAACCATTGAACATCCTTTGTTGATTCCAGTCTAGTCCAGAATTGCCAGTTCCGGAGATTGTACCTGGGCCTCTTGTAACTTTCTTTGTCACCAGACTTGAATCCCTTAGATCTGGCTGTCAGCAGATTACAGATCTTATGTTTCATCCAGGGCTTCTCATTGAGGAAGACTCTGAATAATTTTGTGGGGACACACTTGTCACCACTGTTTTAATAAAGACCTTGACAACCATGGTGTATTAATTCAGATCCACAGATGAGTCCTTTAACCTGGCCCAGTCTACTGACTTGAAGCAATTGCCTTGCCACTCCTCTGCCATCTGTGGCCATCCCTTTGTTGTCCTAATCTCTGGAGCTTTGCTCTTTAGCCGCTTCCTGTATACAGGTAGGAGGACAGCCAAGTGGTCAGATTTACCAAAATGGGGCCTGGGCATGGAACGGTAGGCATTCCTCATCTTATAACAATGGTCTAGTTTGTGTTGGGACTTCTGGTGCTAGAGGTTATATGCTGATGATAACTGGGCAGGGTTTTCTTCAAACAAGCCTAGTTGAAGTCCCTGACTATGATCTAAAGTGTGTTGGGTTGGGATGTTTCTTGTTTGGAGATGGCATCATGCAGTATCTCAAGCACTTGATTATAGTCAGTCATTGGTGGTGCGTAAATTGCAGTCAGGATTATGGACCATGCTACCATTTTCAGGATATTATGGGCTTGAACCCCAGGTATGTCTTTTCATCAATTCTGATTATCAACATCACAATGGTGAAACTGATGAAGAACACCTGACCCTGATTCACTATAATTCTACATATCACACAGATTTTACTTTTCAACACTGTTCTGATGAAGCATACGGTAAGTTCAAGGAAAACATCTTCCAACCACTCACTTTACAGCCTTGGGACTGCCTACTGAATTCAGCAACTTCACCTCAACATCCATTCTAATCTTTTATCTCAAACTTCCAGCCTTCAGAGTTCATTCTGTTTTCTGGAGAACTTCAGATTTAACTTATCCCCATCCCAATGTCTCTGATGTAAATTTGTTTAATTCTAAACATTCCAGTTCCAATGGAAGGTCACCTGAAACTTTAACTCTCCACAGATGCTATCCATTCTTCTGTGCATTGCTAATTTTATTGATTTTATGTTTGAAATTTAACAGGACTTATTTGTGGTTAATACTGTATGAAAGGCTGAGTTACATTTTATTTCATTACAGGAAGCAAAATAAATGCTGGGCAATTTTCAATTTGGAGAAGTAACACCTCATATTCTGTCTAGGCAGCCTCCAACATGAGTATCAATTTCTCTAACTTCTGGTGATTTCTTCCCCCTACTGGTCCTATCTTTTTCCATTCCCCATTTTGGCTTTCTTCTTTCTCCTTCTCACTTGCCCATCACCTTCCTCTGGTTCCCCTTCTTTTTCCCTTTCTCCCATAGTCCACTCTCTTCTTCCATCAGGAGCAGCTATATTTGCTTTGCTATGTGTCGTTCTTCTTTAATAAACTGAGGTCTTCTACTTCAGTTTCCAAAGCAAAGCGATACCAATAGTGTAAGGGGGTTTCGTCTCTTATGTTACTGTGTAGGCTAATTAAAATGGCTTCTTTGTTATGTTATAATCGGGAATGCTTCTTTGTTATGTTAAACGCTGAGAAAGCTTTGCGCTAGCAGCTTGTTCTGGGTTAGGGGGTGATAAGAGGATGTTATGAACCAATTGGGATAGTTGTTATGACTTTTGTGTATCTGGAAGATTTGTATGCGCGGGGTTTTGAGGCAGAAGGCGGGAGAGAGAGACAGAGAATGGACCAGGTGCTGTGAGTCCGCTATTGGGGTCAGACCCCAAGGAGGGCGTTCGGCGAGAAGACGGGGACGGACTCGTGTGGAGCGTCTGGTCGACCACTGTTGTTGGTCCCAGGTGGCCAGTTGAGGTGGTCCGAGGGGTTGCAGGGTGAAGAAGAAGGTCCTTGAGCTCCAACTTTTTTTGTGCACGAAGAGATTGAACTTTGATAAGTGTGGCGCCTTTTATTTTCCTTTTATATTTTATTCTCTATTAATTATATAGTTCTAGTAATATCTATGAACTGTAAATCATTTAATCATATCTGGTGTATTGTCTGTTAGCTGGGCGGGGTGGGGTACATCACACAGCATCCACACAAGCTAATTACCCAGATTGGCGGGGCCGAGGGCTGTTTCCCTAGATGACAGCGAGCCGAGCGACCCTGAGGGTGGCCAGGGGGGCTACAATAGCATTCAAGAAAACTTAATATTCATTCTGGCCACATCAGACTGCACTACCCTTCTCTCAAAGGGTGTCCCAATGGGTCACCTGTTGTCTAGTCAGAATCTATTTTCTTCAGTCCTTTATCTTTTCAACCTATCACCTTCCAGCTTCTCATTTCATTCTTCTCCTTCACCCACCTACCTTCCCCCTCACCTGGTTTCACCTATCACTTGCCAGCTCATACTCCTTCCCCTCCACCACCTTCTTATTCTGGCATCTTCCCCTTTCCTTTCCTGTCCTGATGAAGGGTTTCAGCCCAAAATGGCGACTCTTTATTCCTGCCCCTAGATGCTGCCTGACTTGCTGAGCTCCACCAGTATTTTATGCATGTTGCTCTGGATTTCCAGCTTCTGCAGAATCTCTTTTTGTGCTCCTGCAGCGTTTTAATTGTATCTGTTTTTCCTATCTGCAACTCACTGAGTGTTTGCTATCACGGTAAAAACTTATTCAACCAAGAAAGTAGATTGGCTTTCTCTATAAACTGCTTTTAAAATATCAGTGAATGATCAAGTATAATATATAAAATATATACTGTATATCTGTATTCTTATTTAGCTTATGACCCAGCTCTGAAAGTTTAAACTTGCTTGAAAGAAACAAATGATTGCCAGTGAAGTTACAATTCAAATTTGAAGCCTCATAATCGGACATCAATGAATGTGATGAACTTTCTTCAGTTGCTTCATATTATATTTCCATCCAGTTATAATTTGATTAATTATTTAATTCTAATAAAACCACTTCTTTACCGGTTAATATTAGACAGTCAGATAAAGTGTATCATTCATTCCTGATCAAATTGCAAAGGAATAATTGCTTCTAATTGACAATAGTTTTTTTTTGGAAAATATTGTTCCAGACCTCTTTAATATTTTAAAGAGACCACACAGAATAGAAAACCATTTGCAAGCGACAGCTGGTTCAATTTCTGACCCATAAGAAACCACTGAGTTGTACTATCACTTTTCAGTGCACGCCTGACCTCCATCCCCCCAAGGATTTTACAACTGTTTAGTTTCAGCATCTCAATCTTTGTCCACATTACAATAGAGTAAACAAATAGTGACCATATGTTTAATATATACGGAGGTGGCACTACAATGCAGTCAAGATTAATTTGTTTATAACTGGCCTTGATTGCTTTTGTTGTTCTTTCAAGTTGGAAGAAGGGGCATTGAAATTATTTTTGTATAAAATATTTTTATACAATTGTGTATTCATCTCAACATGTATAAACAATCCATTATTCTTATGAGATTTTTTATATTGAGGAGAATCCTGATATTGATGAACATTTTTCAAATCCAAAATAGTAAACTCCAACATATCTTCCTGTAAATTTATAAAATTGAATCTAATTTTACATGCTTTATGAAAGTAAATTTGCAATATCCTAGATGCAGATGCAGATACCTGACTTGCCATTCACACAAAATGGTGGAAAGCTTTGTTCATTTCCTTTCTTACAAAGACTAACCTCACAATCACTTGTGAGATCATTTATTTAATGCCATGGTTTATATATATAAGTTGGCAGCCTCTTTAAACATTTCTTATTCATTATTTACTATGTAGTAGTTTCATAGTTGTTTGAAGGGTTACTTGGTTTATGATTCATTTGGATTTTGCTTAATGATTCTTGATATCCATGTTAATGCTGCTTATTTCTCATTGAGTGGTGATTTAAGTGTACTCTGTTAGTAGGTGGGTGTATTTCCTTTTATATACTAATAAGTCCTTGGATAAATATTAGTGATGCACTATACTATTACAAATCTGGCAAGTGTTCCCAGTAGTGAAGGCACCCGAATCATCCAAGGATAACATTTACACTAAGGAAAATTTTAAATGAAAGTTCTTGGAAAATGAAATAGGAACTGAAATGAAAATAAACTGGAAAATGTAGAAACATCAATTCAGCAGAGAAATTAACATTTCAAGCCTACAGTGTCTACAGCTTTGTTCAGAAAACCCCATAATTATGATCTTCAAAAATAGCGGGGGGGCGGGGGAGAACAGAAAGATAGACCAAAATATTCCTGTTATCACAAATATTGTTCTGGTGAAAAAATACCTGGAATATTGAACAATATATCTCTCAAATATTAAATATGCTAAAATCAATTAATATTTTCATCTTCTATTAAAAGATATCATTATTCATCAATATAAATGTCAACTTCTCACTATTGTTTTGTGCCCACCTGAGGAAAAAAAAACAAACAAAAATAACATAGATAATGTCCCATTCTAGGAGGATCTTTTATTCCCTTTTATCCACATTGTGTTTTATTAATTTGTAATTCTTTCTGCTCTGTTGCACGTGAATATGAGGAATGTTATTTTAACATGCATCATGAAAGTTAATGAAATTAGATTTAAAGTTTAAGTTTAAAATTGCAAGGTGAATCATGTGATAAATGAGAGTTATTGATGATTAACTACTCATTTAATGATAATTACTAATACTTCTAATGTCTAATCACATCAGAACTATCAGTAGTTCCCAATAAGTGAGTAGTTAATCATTTTATAATTCTTAACTAAAATACAACATTCTACCATAATTATATTTAAATATTTTACTGACCTTGGTTTGTCTGAAAGATGGAGACAGATACCATTCCCAATAAAGTCTCAGGCACGTGTAGGGACTTGTTCACATCTCTTAATACCCTGAACCAAAAGGTACAATTGATGGAATCCAGGTCTTGTGTAAATGAATTATTGAAATTATTAGTACAGGATGAAAATAATTGTTTCCTCTCTGCTCTGTGATCACTTTCCAGTGCATGTTCATTGCCAACCCGCTGAACAGTAATTTTCTCTGATTAATTGGTAGAATAGTTGCTATTCATGGAAAAGAATGAATACAAGATATTCTTGCATTTCTCTCCGCAAATATCTGAAGGCAGTTGTTAACCCTATGATACTGTCCTGAAACTAGCATGACTTGTCAGTTTACCTCGATGGTAGCATGTTTATCATTGAGCCAGTAGACTGTCGATTCAAACCTAATTTCTGAGGGAATGGTGTACCTCTGGAGATATCAGCTTTCAAATTTATTTAAATGAGGATATTATACGAATAGATACAATGCAGGGAGTTGATTTGTTTTAATCATTACCTAAATTAGTTAGAACATAATAATTGTCATTAACTTTTATTACCGTTTGGAGGAATCCTTCTGATCTATAAGGGTCTTAAGAAGTAAAAAGTAAACCATGTGCATCTCTCTCTCTCTATGTATGTGTATATATATATATATCCAGCCACTTATGTTTTAATTTTGTGTTCATTTGTGTTGTTTTTTCAAATATTATAATGTTACTTTTAAACCATTAGACATTTATTTCACAGCAAAGTTGCATTAATTGCCAGGTGTCAATGGCACCCGGCTGGTAATCAGCATGTGTTGTGTTTTTAATATATCAGTAATATTGTAAATACATTGTTTGATTAAACATCCTTTGTTGGTAAAATGGTTCCTTATGATTTTATGTACAAAATATGTGAATTGCATCTGTCAAGACACTACCATGTCATCTGTGCGCATCTCACTGAAAGTAAAAATGAACTAATACCCATTCTCCTGGGCTCCTGTCCTTTTCAATTAATTACTTTTATGGTTTGGAGTTACAAAACATAACAGTGGCAATTTTTTTTTACAAACGCGAGATGACTACCTACCTGTTCAAGCTAAAAAAAAATTGCAGCACATGTTCTTCGGATAGGAAGAAACGTTAAAAGTTTAAAATAAAAGCAGAAAGCAGAAGAAATCACAGGTTCATAAACAGTGAGTACCAGGTGATAATAGTCATAAATTATGAAAAAAGCGGAACTGGCTGGCTATATCAGATGGTCATGTTTGATTGCTCAATGGATAACCAGCTCATGTATACTGAGCTAATTGAGCAGTGTTTTGAATCAAATGCAATTGTCGATGAGAAACAAGTGCCAGTTTTGTTGAGTGCATTTGCTTAGAGGCATAAAGTTTGCTTAGAAATTTAATTGCTCCAACCAAAATGAGCTTTTCTGACTTTGTGACAGTAACGCAGGAACATTTGGAATGAAACCATTGTTGAGTGCAGAACGCTTTAGATTTCATAAGTGGACAGGAGGGATCTCCATTTGGGTTACCCAGAGGAATTGGCACTGGCATAACATTGCATTTGCAATGGCCATAGGAATGACTTTGATGGCACAAAACTACTGTTCTGTGCCAATGGCATTTCATTTAACACTATTTTATCCTTGATTTGTTTGAGTTTTCGAGAATGGCATTCGACAAAGACAAAGGTCTCAATCTATGTAAAAACAAGTTTGAACAGCAGAAACCTGATTGGATGAGAACTAACAAATCAGGAGGGATGGACGACAAGAGTATAAATACCACCAGACTAGCCATGCCCAGACATCATCCCTGATGAAGGTGGCAGAGTTTGTCATCGAAATGTTGGTTAAAATCGATGTCTGTACCTGGCTGGAAACTTGAGAAGAGTTTATTCATGGTATACGCTGTAAAAGCACTTAGATCCCTTAAAGTTCAATACTCTTTGCACCAGGATGGAGGATATCTTTGCAAACTTTCTGAAGAAAAGCACTTAAGTAAAGTGAACTTAGCTGAGGCTACTTACAGCTTGAGATGGAAGAAGAGTCCAAAGTATTTCTCACCATAAACACTCTCAAAGGGCGTTATCACTGTAATAGAGTTTTTTTGGAATTGCATCTGTATCTGCACTTTGGCAGAAAGATATGGACCACATGCTGAAAAGCTGTCCGGGCACTCATTATTACCTGGGTAGCATGATTGTTACTGGTAAGAATGACAAGGAACATCTCCAAAATCTCAAGACATTGTTAAAAAGATTAGAAGATTGTGGGTTCAGAGCACAATGCGACAAGTATGCAACAAGCATCATCTACTGTGGTCACACCCATCAGCCCACAAAGATTACATAAGCGTGCTGATAAAATTCAAGCAGTGGTGGATTCCCCAAGGCCAAAGGACACACCATATTTGCAGTCCTTTTTAGATTTGTCAGTTATCATAGCAGGTTCCTGCCAAACCTGGCTACCCCTTTAACTCATTGCTACAGATCAGGAAGAAATGGCAATGGCCAAAGCAGTGTGAGGTGGCTTTTCAAAAGTCCAGAGTCTGAAGAATGCACTACAAACAATGTCAGCAGAACACACTACATCAACACAGAATCAGGAGCCTGCCAATTTTCTCCTTGCATATTGTAATACAGCATGCTCCACAACGAACAATTAACCAGCTATGCTGTTCCTGGGTCATCCCTTGTGTTCACGCTTGGATCTCCTTGAACTCAATTTCAGGAGTATGCAGGACAAACAGCTGAGGCAAAATGAGAGCTTCTCAAACAAGGAAGATCCATGTTTCACTCCTAGACAAGTAGCCCTGGCAAAGGTCCACAGAGGTGATCAAAGGTGGGTACTTGGAAAGATTAAGGACAGAACTGGACCACTCTCCTATACAGTGGAGATCATGTCTGATATCATCAGGAGAAAACACATTGATTATTTGAGGAGAACTGAGGCAATTATTAGAGAATAAAGGTGGCCAGAGGTGTAAGAATCACTTCCTGCAGTCCCAGTGTCAACTTGTAAAACCACATGGAGGAGGACCCAAAACCTGAGATTGTTTCACAGCCACAAGTCTAACCTGCCAAACAGAGTGATCCCCCTTGTCAGGAAAGACATTATCCCACAAGTGTAAGATAGCCTCTTTAGGCCTGACTGGGACAATTTAAAAATTACTCTGCTGTGGAAGTCTATATAGTTGAATTATATGGTATACAGCATATATATGTATATAACTTGAGATGCATTCTATATTGAGTTGGTGCTTATGGCAAAGCAGGGAGGAGAGTTGTATATTTAATATAGCAGTAATCCCTTGCGTATAATGGTAAATATATTGTTTGTTTAAACACTCTTTGTTGCTTAAATGATTCATTATGGTTACATATATGAATTGCAGACATCATGGCTACCACATATGTGCTTGTCTCACTAAAGGTAAAATTGAACAAAGAACCCATTCTCCTGGGCTCTTGTCTTTTTCTTTAAATTAGTTTTGCATTTTGGAGTTACAAAATGTAACAGCATGGTGTTTTAAAAGAATGGTTCAGATGAAGACCAGTGCAGCTACAGTTATGGCAAATAAATTGTTTCAAGTTCCGATCAAGGAGGAATTCTACTGATAATCAATGTTGACCTTATAATATCAGGTATATCAAGTTGTGCTCTTGTCAACGTGCTTCAATTGGTAGAACTTTTCCCCTTGTCAAAATATCATATCTCACTATGGTTAGATTGACTGGTGGGAGGGGGTTAAGTGAAGGAGAAAAGGCAGGTCTCTACACTGTGGACTCCATGTATGCTCCAATGCCATATATAACTTTGCTGACAACACCACTCTCTAGAGCAAATCAAAGGTGGTGATGAATCTGCTTACAAGAGGGAGATTGAAAATCTGCCTGAACAGTGCCACAACAACCTCTCACTCATTGTGAGCAAGATCAAGGAGCTGATTATTGACATTAGGAGGAGGACCCCAGCGGTCCATGATCTAGTCCTCATTGGTGGATCAGAGGTAGAGAGAGCATTCTAAATTCTTCAGTGCTATGATTTCAGCGGACCTATCCTGGGCCCAGTACATAGGTGTGATTATGAAGAAAGCACAGCAGCACTTTGAGTTTGTGAAGATTCTGCATGACATCCAACATGTTGACAAACGTCTATAGATGTGTGGTGGGGAGCATATTGACTGGCTGCTTCACAGCCCAGTATTGAAACGCTAAAGCCCTTTAACGTAAAATGGTACATTGCTTGTACAGAAAAGTACCTATTGTTTCATTTTAAGACCTGATTCACTTTAGGAAATTTACCATTTTCTTTGATAAATAGTTAAGGAACAAATGTCAATGATTGCTACATGATCCAGGACAGCATGATGTGATGAGGCTGATAAAAGTTGATTACAAATGAGAGAAAGTTTTCCAGTTTATACAGAATACCAGGACCATTTAAATTTGATGCCCAAAAATAAATGGAAAAAAGCAATTAATTTTGTCTCTGCTGATATAGTAAGACATTTGAAAGACTTTTGAAATTGTTCAAGTTTCATATCTTCTTCTTGGTTGTGTAGTTAACTCCAAAACAATGAGAAATTATATCGCATCTTCTGAGGTCATGAGAGACCAAGAACTCCCTGATGAATTAGCCTATTTAAACCTCGCTATTTTGATTTTTTTTAAGTTAGAGTGACCATGATATTTTGTGCATCCCTGTAAAGAGCTGGTGAAATTTGGTGGGGTTTGGCGAGGGAAGCCTGGCAATATTTGCAGACTGCCCCCAGCACACCTTGGAATGTGTTGGCCATTGCTGCAAACAACACATTTCACTGTATGTTTTGATGTACATGTGACAAATAAAGCTAATCTTTAATGTAATTATCATAATGGCACAAAATGACCTGAAAGTGTTGATGATGGCAAGCTGTTCTTGCTCCTAAATGAAATATGGATAAAGTATATGAGAAAGCACGTTAAGGTGGACTGATGAGAAATACCCAAGGCTATTTAGAGAGGCAAGAAATGAGATTGCTGGAACCTTGACCAGTATCTTTGTGTCTTCTCTAGCTAAACGTGAGGTCCTGGACGACTGCCAAGTTGCTTAATGTTGTTCCATGATTCAAGAAGAAAACCAGTGATAATCCTGGAAACTATAGACCAGTGAGTCTCACGTAAGTGGGAGGGAAGTTGCTGGAAAGAATGCTCAGAGATAGGTTTTGTGAGCCTTTGGAGAACCATGGTCTAATTAGGAAGAGCCAGCATGGTGTTGTATGGGGCAAATCTTGTCTTACTAACTGGATTGAGTTTTTTGATGAGATGACAAGGGTGATTGATGAAGGTAGAGTAATGGATGTTGTTTACATGGCTTTTAGGAAGGCTTTTGACAAGCTCCATCATGGGAGGCTCATTTACAAGATTAAGAAGCATAGGATTCGTGGTGAATTGGCCATTTGAATTCAGAATTGGCTTGCCCATAGAAAATAAAGTGTAGTGGTCGAAGGGAATTATTCTAGCTGGAGTTCTGTAATTAGTGATGTTCTGCAGGGATCTGTACTGGGATCCCTGCTGTTTCTGATGTATTTAAATGATTTGGATGAAAATTTAGATGAGTCGGTTAATAAATTTGCATATGATACGAAGTTTGGTGGTGTACTAGACAGCACAGAAGACAGGCAAAGAATATAGCAGGATATAAGCAAAGAAATGGCTGATGAAGTTTAACCCGGCCAAATGTGAAGTGTTGCAACTGGGTAGGTTAAATGTGAAGAGACAAGACTCTTAACAGTGTTGATGAGCTGAGTGATCTTGGGGTCCAAGTTCGTAGTGCCCTGAAAGTGGCTACACAGGTTGATGGGGTGGTTAAGAAGGCACATGCATGCTTGCCTTTATTAGTGGAGACATTGAGTTCAAGTCAGGAAGTTATGTTGCAGCTTTATAAAACTCTAGTTAGGCCACATATGGAGTACTGCATGCAGTTCTGGTCAATCCACTATAAGACATAAGACATTGGAGCAAAATTAGGCCATTCAGCCCATTGAGTCTGTTCTGCCATAGACTCCAACATCCTCCCAACCACTGAAGTCAGGCTAACTGACCTATAATTTCCTCCCTGCTTAAAGAGTGGGGTGACATTTGCAATTTTCCAGTCCTCTGAAACCATTCCAAAGTAAATGATCGAAGTATGTAATGTCACCATATAACTATTCTGAGATTCGATTTTTCCAGGCATTTATAGGAAACTAAAGAAATACAATGGAATTTATGAAAAGTTATGCATAAGCAAAGACTGACAAATGAGCAATATGCAAAAGGAGACAAATTGTCTTCTGTACCTCCTGCCTAAAGGTAGTAGCGAGAAGAAGGCATGGCCCAGATGGCGGGGGTCCCTGATGATGGATGCTACTTTCCTGTAACAATGCTTCATATAGATTTGCTCAATGGTGGGGACAGCTTTACCTGTGATGAACTGGGCCACATCCACTACTTTTTGCAGGATTTTCCATTCAAGGGCATTGGTGTTTCCATGCCAGGCTGTGATGCAGCCAGTCAATATACTCTCCTTCACACGTCAATAGAAATTGGTCAAAATTTTAGATGTAATGCTGAATCTTTGCAAACTCCTAAGGAAATAGAGGTGCTGCCATGCTTTTTTGTGTTCATTCACTTACGTGCTGGGCCTAGGACAGGTTCTCTGAATGATAACACCGAGGAACTTAAAATTGCTGATCCTCTCCAGATCTGATCCTCCAATGAGGACTGGCTCATGGACACCTTGTATCCTCCTCCTGAGGTCAATAATCAGCTCTAGCGATTCTTGAAAGATCACTACTAATGCCTCTACTTTAGCTGTCTATTTTAGAAACTCTGAAGTGTAGTTCATCCAGTCTCAGTGACTTATCTACCTTCAGACCTTTCAGCTTTCCAAGCACCTTTTGCTTAGCAGCTACACCCCTTGACACTCTTGAACTTCTGGCAAACTGCTATAGTCTTCTACTGTGAAGACTGATGCAAAATATTTATTATTATCGTCTGTCATTTCTTTGTCACCCATAACTACCTCTTCAGTGTCATTTTCCAGCTGTCCGATATCCACTCTCATCTCTCTTTTATCTGTATTCTACTAAAACTCTCATGCTCTGTCTGTCTGTGACCTCCAATTAGCGCAAACGGTGCATTACAGCGGCACTTTTTTTGGGCTAAATCGAATTAAAATGCGCTAACTTACAGAATGCAGGCAAAGTTCAGGGTTATATATTCGTATAAAATTGCACATTCTCCAAAAATCAACAGAGGCTGGCTTTCACCCGAGACCGGATCAGCCATCATGGAAATCGGGATGCGACAGCCCAACGCACACGCACGGCCAGCCTCAGCAGTGACACCAACCGGAGCAAAAGGGCAGGGCAGCTCTATTTTGAGGGGCCACATTCTGCTAATCACCATCAGCATGTGCAGGATTGGGACAGATCAAATGCCACCCATCAATAAGAGATAATTAAATCTTATTGTAATGACGTACTTCGAGACACCCATAAAACCCTTTGCTGCAGTCAAAGGACTGCGGTGACTATATCACATCCATTTAGGAGAGTGCCAACCATATCATCAAGAATAATCAGCATCCTTTGGTGTTACTGCTTCGTATCTTCTATCCAGCATTAGGGTAAAAAAAAATGGTCAGCCTAATTATGCCGCGTGGAAAGGGAAGGGGGACATTATGGTCAAGAGATGACGCCAAACATTGTTGGGAAGCGGCAAGGAGAGGGAGAGACCAAGAATCAGATGAGGCCAGGGCTGCACGACTCCAGGATCAAAGAGTCAGGACAAAATAAGATGAGAGAAGAAGAGACAGAGGATGAGAGGCATGCACATCTCCAGGATCAGAGACAAACAACAAACAGCAGAAGAGCTGAAGAGAAGGGGGATGAAAGGGCTGCACATCTTCAGAATGACAACAAGAGGCACAAGGGTGGCAGATAAACCAGAAATGATGCCATCAAGAGTGTCCTTCGTTAAATGAGGAGCAGCTATATTTGCTTTGCTATGCATCGTTCTTCTTTAATAAACTGAGGTTTTCTACTTCTGTTTCCAAAGCAAAGCGATACCAATAGCATTCAGGAAAATTTAATGTTCATTCTGGTCACATCAGACTGCACTACCCTTCTCTCAAAGGGTGCCCCAACGGGTCACCCCGTTGTCTAGTTCTTTATAAAAATGTTTGGTTTTTTTATCTTGTTGGCTAGCTTACCTTCATGTTTCATATTTTCGCTCCTTATGGAACTTTTAGTTGCTTTCCATCAGTTTTTATAAGCTTGCCAATCCTCTAAGTTCCCACTATCTTTTGCTAAATATATGCTCTCTCTTTTGCTTTTTTGCTGCCTTTGACTTCTCTTGTCAACCACGGTTGCCTAATCCTCCCTTTCGAATATGTCATCCTTAGGATCCCTTCCAAATTGCTCCCAGAAACGCCAGCCATTGTTGTTCTGCTGTCATCCCTGCAAGTGTCTCCTTCCAAACAACTTTGGCCAACTCCTCCCTCATGTCTCTATAAATTACTTTACTCCACTGTAATACTGATAGATCTGACTTCAGTTTCTCCCTCTCCAACTGCAGGGTGAATTCTATCATATTATGATCACTTTGTCCGAAGGCTTACTTTACCTTAAGCTCCTGAATCAAATCTGGTTTATTACACAACGGCCAATCCAGAATTGCCTTTCCCCTATCGGAATCAATCACAAACTATTCTAGAAAGCCATCTAGTAGACATTCTACAAATTCCCTCTCCTGGCACTCAGCACCAAACTGATTTTTCTTACCTGTCTGAATATCAAAATCTCCCACGACTTTCATAATATTGCCCTTTTTACCCATTGTAATTTGTATCCCATATCCTGACTACTGTTCAGAGGCCTGCAAATAATTAATTCCCCTCAGAGTCACTTAACATTTGCAGTTTCTTAACTCTACCCACAAGGATTCTACAACTTCCAATCCTATGTCACCTCATTCTAAGGATTTGATTTCATTTTTTTAACAACAGGGACACCCCCACCCTTTCTGCATATCTTTGGATGCTAAGCTCCCAAATATGATCTTCTTCAGCCAGGACTCGGTGATGCCCACAACGTCATTCCTGCTGATCTCAAATTATAGGAAGAATACCAAGGCTTTGAAGAGGGTGCAGAAAGGGTTTCCCAGTATGCTGCCTGGATTAGAGGGCATATGTTATATTAGGAGGTTAAACATAGTGTGTGGCATAGCCCTGGATATCAAAGGAGCATTTGACAAGGTCTGGCACAATGGACTCTGTGTTAAGCTGAGATCCAAAGGAATATCTGGAAAGCTGCTTAGATGGCTGCACAGCTACCTTCATGGACGGACCATCAAAGCTGTTATCTCTGTTCAGGCTTCTGATTCTTCAACTATCAATGCATCTGTACCACAGGGTTCAATACTTGGGCCTCTTCTGTTTTCTATCTTTATTGACGACTTGGTTGATGCATGCAGTAATGAGCTATACCTGTACGCTGATGACTCCACACTATTTGCACCAATCAGAGCAGGAGAGAGTAATACAGTGGCAGCAGGCCTGAATAGGTATCTTGACAGGATGAAAGCCTGGGCAGACGACTGGAATATCACCTTTGAGCCTACTAAGTGCAAGGTGATGGTGATGCCTAGGAAGAGGAATCCATCTAACCTCGACCTGTATTTTGGGAACTGCAAGCTGGATTTAAAGAAGGAGCTAGGAATCCTTGGTGTTAATATTGGCTGCAAGTTAGTGTGGGATAAACACCGCATCCAAACTAGACAAAGAGGGCAGAGCCATAGTTTACAAAGCCCAGGTATGAAGCATCATGGAGTATGCCTGCTTATCATGAATGAATGCCTCACAGAGTGTTCTCAGCCAGCTTGATACCATTCAAAGAAAGGCTCTCAGGATTATAGGTGTAGATGAAGCTACAGCTCGTGAGAAGTTAGCCATCAGTAGTTCACACCACAGATGACAAGTTGCTGCAGCTACTGTACTATACAAAATGCACACCAGCCACAGCCCTGCAGACCTTCGCACCATGCTGCCTTCACCTTATGAGAGACGGCGCACCACACGATCAAGTTTATCTATGCCTGCTCATGCTGTTTCTGTGCCTGATGCGAGAACCTACACACTGGATAGAAGCTTCCTTCACTGTGCTATCAGAATTTGGAACAGCCTTTTGGATGCTGTGGTTGGAAACATCTGCGACGATGGGGTCCAAGCCTTCAAGAGTCAAGTGCACAAACACCTATCATCTCTGGGAGGGAAGTCACATGCTTCTTCATAAGCTATCATGAAGGGGACCAGGATGGCAATGCTTGGTTGTTGGTAGGTAGGGTTAATACCTGACTTTCAAGAGCACTTGTGAGTTATGTTCCGGCTGGACTTAGTCCTTAAACTGCTGGAGAACAGTGTGGAAAGAACAGATGCTGTTTTCTCCCAGTAGGGATTAGTTTTTAGTTCCAAGTGCTCCTGCCAAGTTTTGTCACCCTGCAAACTTATCCTTCAATCTCTTTGAATTATGGAGGACAGCATGTGTATAAATGTCTCTCTCCAGCAGACCTCATCATGATCATCATGACTCCAGTATTTCTACTGTTCTTTAATATTTCTTAATTGTACACATGATTTTTTAAAAATGTTCTATCGCTGAGCTGCAGTGAACCATCTGATTGGCCTTTCAGAGATCTCTTTGGGAACTAGTTGACTTGATCAACATTTCTGATCTGGCTATTGTTCATGATTGCACTTAATAAAAAAAAACTTAGGTTGCTTTCTCTGAGCAGCGGAGGCTGGGGGGAGATCTGATAAAAGTTTGTAAGATTATTGGAGTCAAGGATAGAGTAGACAGACAGTATTCTTTTTTCCCAGGATTGAAATGTCTAATACCAGAGGGCATGCATTAAAGGTAGAGAGGGGGGTAATTTCAAAAAAATTGTGAGGGGGAAAACTCTTATACAGAGAGTGGTGGGTGCCTGGAATGCACTGTCTGGGGCGGAGGTAGAGGCAGACACATTAGAGACTTTTAAGAGACCTTTAGATGTACATATAAAAGTTTATATGTCAGCATATAAAAGAGTCCAATGAGTTTTGAAAGATCATTTCTAATGCCACCACTACCTCTTTCAGAACCCTAGGGTGCAGTTCCTCTGGTCCCAGGTGACTTATGTACCTTTAGTTCTTTCAGCTTTTTGAGCACCTTCTCTCTTGTAATAGTAACCGCACCCACTTCTCTTCCTTCATACACTACATGTAAAATACTCATTTAGTTAATCAGCAATCTCCTTACACCCCTTTATTATTTGCCCTGCCTCATTTTCTAGTGGTCCTACATCCACTCTCATTTCTCTTTTATTTTAACATACTTGAAAATGTTTTACTATCCACTTTGATTTTATTTGCTAGCTTGCTTTCGTATTTCATCTTTTCCCTTCTAATGATTTTTTTAGTTGCTCTCTGTAGGTTTTTTAAAACTTCCCAATCCTCTATCTTCCCACTAATTTTTGCTTTGTTGTAGGCCCTTCATTTTCCTTTTACAATAGCTTTGACTTCCCTTGTCAGCCATGTTTGTACTATTTTACCATTTGAGTATTTCTTCATTTTTAGAATACACATGTCCTGCACCTTCCTCATTTTCCCCAGAAACGCACACCATTGCTGCTCTGCTGACATTCCTGCCAGCAGCTCCTTCCAATTTACTTTGGCCAACTCCCCTCTCATACCACTGTAATTTCCCTTACTCCACTGAAATACTGCTACGTCAGACTTTACTTTCTCCCTATCAAATTTCAAGCTGAACTCAATCATATTGTGATCACTGGTTCCTAAGGGTCCTTTTACCTTAAGCTCCCCAATCGCCTCCAGTTCATTAATAACATACAATCCAGTACAGCTGATCCCCTGGTAGACTCAACAACAAACTGCCCTAAAAACCTATCTCTTCAGCATTCAACAAACTCACTCTCTTGAGATCCATTACCAACCTAATTTTCCCAATTGATCTGCGTGTTGAAATCTCTCATGACGACCATAACATTGCCCTTTTGACTTGCCTTTCCTATTTCCTGTTGCATCCTGTTGGGAGGCCTGTATATAACTGCCATCAACGTCCTTTTATCCTTTCAGTTTCTTAGCTCAAACCACAAGGATTCAACATCCTTTGATCCTATGTCACTTCTTTCTACTGATTTGATGCCATTCTTTTCCAGTAGAGCCACACCAACCCCCTGCCTACCTTCCTATCCCTCTGATATAACCTTGGACATTCAGTTCCCAACTACAACCATCCTTCAGCCATAATTCAGTGATGGCCACAACATCATACCAGTACTATAACCACGAAGTCATTGGCAGATCTCAGACAACACGTTCAGAGCTTCCACGCTTACATGGAATTCTTAAATTACTCAATGATCGTTGAAGCTATTTTCCATAAACAATGCATGACCTTGTTATACCTCTTCTTCCATTGCTAGATTCTATTTGACAAGTGGCAAAGCATTTTCTGTACTCAGAAGTTGTCAGTTTTTTTTCCCTCTCCACAACATAATTGCCAATTGTACAGTAAATTTGTTCCAACATGTAGCCCATAGGCGGTCAAGTTTAATTTCTGCAAAATCTGATTTGCAACAGCAGGTTTACAGTAAAAACAGAAACAATTCTGGGTATGAAAAATGCATGATTTGATCTCATACCTTTTACTGCACATCACACCCTAAATAATTCCATGTTCAGTCTTCTTTCAGTTAGTCCTGACGAAGGGACTAGGCTCGAAACGTCAACTGTGCTTCTTCCTATGGATGCTGTCTGGCCTGCTGTGTTCACCAGCATTTTGTGTGTGTTGCTCCATGTTCAGTCTGATGAGTTTTTTAAAATAGCTATTATTAAAAACAATAATGGTATCTGTATGCAGTTAATTGGATGTTCATAGGGATGTTTATAGAAAATAACTATTAATGCCAATGAGCAATGCCTGTGAACTTACAGCAGTGCTGGCTGAGTCATCATGACACGTTGTTCCATGGTGTGAAATGATTATTCTTAAAGTTATAGTTAAGGCAATTAATGAAAGAAAACTGAATGAAACTGTGTGTAGAATGAGAGTGAGGTTGCAATGTGCCTTGTAGTTATATGTTGAAATAATATGAATAAAACAAGATACCATATATCTGGGGAAAAGCAAGAGACATTAACTCTTGCTGCCCCTGGGAGGTCATTGATCATTTTTGTACCTTTATACTCATAGTCATGTGGCACCGAAACAGGCTGTTCAACTTACCATGACCACGACAACCATTAAGTCACCATACATACTATTCTCATTTGCCTGCACATGGCCTGTAGCCTTTTATGGCTTCGCAATTCAAAGGCTCATCAAAGCATTTCTTGCACTAACCCCTCAGACAGTGATTAAACATAAAAATCTTCCGCTGATAACCTTGAATGTTTCTACCTCTTATCTTAAAGCTATGCCCTTTGGTTTTAGATAACTCTGCCAAGAAGAAAGGGTTCTTGCTATCACTCCTTTTAATGCCCCTCATAATTTTCTATACCTTAATCTGAACCTCTCTCTACCTCCTCCACTCGAAGGAAAACAAATAAAAGTCAACCCAGACTCCCTTAAGAACAAACCTTCCACCCCAGAGAATATCCCAGTGAATCTGCCTTGTACTCTCTACAATATTTCTTACACTGTAGTAACTGGAACTGCATGCTGTACTGCATTGGTATAACCCAAGTTTTATAAAATTGCAGCATGCATTGCATTTCTTATCTTCTATTCCTGGCTAATGAAAGCAACTATCTCATATTCCTTTCTTACCAACTTACTAACCAGAACTGAAGGATATTTGTGTTTGTACATAAAATCTTAGGCTTCTTCACTTCTACTATTGACCTATCATTCATTGTGTATGTCCAACTGTGGTCCCCAACAGAGACTGGATCAAAAAATTTGTCTTGCATGTATTTCTGATTTTATGCCTTTCTTCCTCTTTAACATACAACAAGATAATTGAACTTTCCATTATCACTAAATACATGCAACCTTATGAAACTGCAAATCTTCATCTCTTACATGGGTTTTCCATGGGTTTTCCATGGTACTCCAAAGCTGTGCAGTTGGTAGTATTATGGACTACTATAAATTCTTCCTAAAGAGTAGGTAGGTGGTAGAATTTAGAGCGGTTATTGGGAATGTTGGAGAACAAAATGAGATTAGTGTACTTCTCTCTGTCAGATAGTCATACTCTGCTGCATCACCGTATGACTCTTTGACATTCACATTCCAAATCATTAATGTGTGAAACAATTAGGAAGAGTACCAAAAATGACACTGTGGTACATCACTCGTAAGAGGCTTCTAAACTAAAGATGAACCTTCCATCATAAACATCTATCTCATATTACAAAGCAAATTTCGATCCAATTTGCCAACTTTCCCTTAATTCCTGGATTCTCACTTTCGGAACCATGTCAAAAGTCCATGTTGACTACACCAAACAAGTTTCCGAAAGACTATTTGCCTCACAAAGAAATATTCATCCACAACCTCAATGGCTAAACACGAGATATAGACCATGACTTTTAGCTCCACCCGCTTCCTGTGTGGAAGGAAATCTTAGACCTTCATCCTTCCAGGACAGAGGGAACATTATGGAGAACAGTATGTCGAGCACACACCACAAGATCTGCTTCATCCTTCACCTTCTAAATAAACAAAGGGACTGGGCTCATCTCAAATGTCCACTCCGTCCCGTGCATCTCAAGGAAAACAAAGTGTAAAGAAGGAGAAGGCTAACATTGGTGTAATAAAAACTGCACAGGAGAATTTCAGCAGTAACTTCAATCAAAATGCTCCATCTGATGAATAGGATACAGGCATCCACAGTCCCTTCTTTCCAGTTGCCAAACCTCATACTTCTAGTAAAATTCTACCCTGCTGTTTTGATACAGCAATAGTCATTACAACAAATACTGCAAGGATTGACACATAAAAAGTATAAATCTTGCATAGACCTGGCCGATGGCTTCTGATCACACCAATTCTTAGAAGTGACAGCCGTTGTACAGCCTTTATATGCATGCATATTAGATTTTGTAAAATATTGTCTGTCAGGTCAATTACAACGTAACTCTTTCTGAAACTTACAGCATGTGAAGTCTAGTGATGTCTATAGAAAGTTTATTGATAGCTGGATTCTTTTTCAACTCAAGCTTATTGTTTATAGGTAAACTTTAATGTACTTTGAAAGCTCAAGGAGTGTTGTGTGTCTGGACATGAAGAAATAAGGACGTAAGCGTTTGTATGTCTCTTCATGATCGCACTTGTGAAACTTGTGTATATATTGACCAGTTTTTCAAGATTTTCTTTGAAATTCAGCTGGAACTGGAAATCCTTATTGGTACCTAGAACCCGGGAGTGGTTTCATAAGTAAATCGGAATTTGGAGCTCCCTTGACAGCAACAATCAAGTGGTGACTAAGAATCGTGAGCCCAGCGATCTTTGTGAATTGCTATATAGTATTTTGTGTGGGTTTTTTCAGTGTTGTTTGTTTAATGATAATGAATTAGGCTGAAGTTACTTTATTGTGGTTGTACATTTATTACTATATCTCCCGGAAATTCAAATTGTTTGGGTCTGATTAAACAAGCCCATTACACTTTACAGCACCCAATGGCTCACAGTATCTGTGGCCCAGACTCTCACATGGTTTCTGGAATACAATTAGATTATGAGAACACTCAGTCCTCATTTATTGTCATTTAAAAATGCATGCATGCATTAAGAAATGATACAATGTTCCTCCAGAGTGATATCACAGAAAAACAGGACAAACCGAAGACTGACACTGACAGAACCACATAATTATAACATATAGTTACAACAGTGCAAAGCAGTACCATAATTTGATGAAGAGCAGACCATGGGCACGGTAAAAAAAAGTCTCAAAGTCCCGATCGACTCCCGAGTCCCCGATAGCAAGCGGCAAAAGGGAGAAACTCCCTGCCATAAACCTCCAGGCACTGAATAGAACACAGATATTTTCTGCAGGAGTCATTCAGACTCTAGAGGGAATACCAGACATCTGTGAGTACATTGAAGATATATATACTGTACAGCTGACACACTGGACAAGCATTTAACAGAGATTGAGACTATCATTAAAAGGTTGACTGACAGAGGCATTAAAAAATCTCAGTTCTGTTGTACAGAAGTAAATATCCCTTATAAGACAATTACTAAAAAGGGACCTGGTTTAATCCTTGAATTTACACAAAGAGTCACTCAAGTAGGATATCCAAAGAACATAAAAGCCTTTAAATCAACCCTAGACTTAGTGGATTATGCTGGAGCTTACATACCTGGCTATGCTCAATTATTAAAACCATTATACGACAGATTTAAATGGAAAAATGGAAGCCTTTTGTTTGACCCCAAAAGATTATAGGAACATAATCTCTGCTGGAGCAGAATTAGGCTATTTAGCACATTGCATCTGTTCTGCCATTTCATCATGGCTGATCCAATTTTCCTCTCCGCCCCAATCTCCTGACTTCTCCCCATATCCCTTCATACCCTGACCAACCTCTGCCTTAAATATACATAAAGACTTGGCCTCCACAGCTGCCTATGGCAAGGAATTCCACAGATTCACCACTCTCTGGCTAAATAAATTCCTCCTCATCTCCATTCCAAAAGGAATCCCCTCTATTCCGAGGTTGTATCCTCCAGTCTTAGATTCTCCCACCTTAGGACACATCTTCGCCACAGCCACTCTATCAAGGTCTTTCACCATTTGATAGTTTTCAATGAGCTCACCCCTCATTCTTCTGAAATCCAGTGAATACAGGCCCAGCGCCATCAAATGCTCTTCATATGACAAGCCATTCAATCCTGGGATCATTTTGTGAACCTTCTTCTCCAGTTTCAGCGCATTCGTTCTAAGATAAAGGGCCCAGAACTGATCACAATACTCCAAGTGAGGCCTCACCAGTGCTTTATAAAGTTTCAACATTACATCCTTGCTTTTATATTCTAGTCCTCTTGAAATGAATGCGAACTTTGCATTTGCCTTCCTTACCACTGTCTCAACCTGCAAATTAACCTTCAGGGAATCCTGCACTACCAAATCCCTCAAATCCCTTTACATCTTAGTATTTTGTAATTTTTCTCCATTTAGAAAATAGTCGACCCTTTCATTTCTTCTTCCGAAATGCATGACCATACAATTCCCAACACAGTATTCCATCTGCCATTCTTTGCCCATTCTCCTAATCTATCTAAGTCCTTCTGTAGCTTCTCTACTTCCTCAAAACTACCTGCCTCTCCACCTATCTTCATAATGTCTGCAAACTTTGCAACAAAACCATCAATTCCATCATCCAAATCATTGACATATAACTTAAAAAGAATTGGTCCCAACGCAGACCCCTGTGAAACACCACCAGTCATCGTCAGCCAACCAGAAAAGGCTCCCTTTATCCCCACTCATTGCCTCCAGCCAATCAGCCTTTATGGTCAACAAATATATGACCATGCTTATTTTGTAGCCTGGGAAAAAGTACACACTCAGGACCACAAAGACTTTTTCGGGTTTTAATTCCTTTATCTGCTTTAGATGTTTAAGTGCCAGAAGAGGGTCACAAAACAAAACCAACAAATTTACAACCAGTTCTTGCCGTTACAATCTCAGTTTAACTTTTGATTCACACCCTTGTGTATAGACAGAATTGGGTATGCAGTATAAAAATACCAGAACTAATACGGTACAAATACTGTAGTGGCAATCCTGAAGGAACACAATACAGACAACATTGGAATCCCACCCACCCTGCATTTTATACATAACAGCAAAAAATGTAAGCGAATACATCTCATCTAAGGCGTACACCGTGCTGAACTTCCGAACAGAGACTAAACATTCACGTTACGTGGTTACATGCACAATCAGGGTCGATACCATAAAGTTAGACAAAAGGTACACTTTGGCACAACCCTCGTAGTTAAGTACAGAAAGACTGACCTACTTGGCTAGAAAGGAACTTGGTAAAAGCCAAGCTACTCAGTGTTAATTTCTTCACTCGTGGAAATCTAAAGCATCCACATGTAAAACATGTCAAATTACCGATATTCTCGATCCACCAACAAGCATAAACAAATTCACATGGATATGGTCAATTTATGCTCACCTTTCCTCACCATGCCCAGCACACTCTGGGAGGGACCCACTTCCAACACCTTATCACGTCTTCAGCAGAAAGCAAAATGGTCTCCCCACTATCCCGCGTGTGCATAATGACATCACCGTCTCCCTTAAAGGCACAGACAACTATTCTAGCATCATCCAGATGGATGCCTAAGTACACTTTTAACAATACTGAATAAGATCTGACGTTCACCCGGTTACATTCTCCCCTGTATTCAAGTAATCGTCCTTGATTACTCGCTTACTACAAGGGTACTTTTAACCTCCTTAACTGCTTCTCTAAAGAGAACTGAACTGAGACTAGCCAGTATCTCAGACACTGCTGCTGGACTTATGGAAACCTCATCAAGGGCTGACCTTGGTTCGCGATGTGGGTTGGGGTGCTGTCCAGCATTTACTCGTTTACTCCTGCGGGGTGCTGCTACAAGAGGGCTACCGACCTCTGCCCCTGCATTAGCCATCGGTGGCTCCCCCGTCTCAGTTCCAGAAGGTGTCATATTTTCAGAAGATACGCTGTCTAGGCTAGGGTCAAGACTCTGTACACCCTGTTCTGACATGTCTTCTACCACTATCACACCGTTCTCTGAATCCTCAGTATCTGATTCATGCCCCAGAGGTGAGCTGGCCTGAGTTACTGGAGTTTGCAGTCTCCTTCGGGTAGCTGGAGTGGGATGGTTCTCACGGGGCCTGATGTCTACCCTGTTCACCCTCTTTCTAGACCCACCCTCCCAAGGTTCCACCGTGTAGGTGTTGCCCAGTACCTCTACCACCCTGTAGACGGTTGAGTTCCAAGCACCCTGGATCTTATTATGGCCTAATGGTCTGTTCCTCAAGTAAACCAGCCCATCTACATCAACTTTGGGACAGTACACTTTGTCCTCCTGCCAGGCAATGTGTTCTGCCGCCTTCTGTTCAGAGTATTCTTTTGCTCTGGCATGCGTATCCCTCAGCTGGCTCTGGTATACAGCTAGCCAGTCATGTTTCTGGTCCACTGTCTGTTCCTGCCCCAGCAGAGCATCCACGGGCAAGTGGGGATCCACCCCAAACAACAGATAGTAAGGTGAATACCCAGTGATTGTGTGAGGTGTCGCATTATATGCGTACACCAACTCAGGTAGATGTTCTGGCCATCTGCACTTCTTTTCTGGAGGCAACGTACGCAACAAATCATGCATTGTCCTGTTGAAACGCTTGCACTGTGCATTTCCAGTAAGATGATGAGGTGTGGTATGGCTTTTCTTTACCCCGTATAGTTTGCAAAGCTCCGCTATGACCTCACTTTCGAAGTTACGGCCCTGGTCAGAATGCAATCTCTCAGGGACACCGTAATTCATGAACCATTCCCTCAAGAGCACCTTTGCTGTGGTATCCCCCTATTGATCCCAAGTCGGAAATGCTTGGGTAAATTTAGTGAAAACTTCCGTGACCACTAAGACATTCTCACGTCCATCACTTGCCGGCTCCAACACAGTGAAATCTACCGCTACAACTTCAAGGGGCCTAGAAGCCAGAAATTACTTCATTGGGGGGGGGGCAGTGGATCCTAGGCTGTGGCATCTTAGTACACAACGTGGACAATTCTTGACCCACCGTGCCACATCCTCGTGTATGCCCACCCAAAAACATCGTCTTCTCAACTGCAGAGTTCGTTCTATGCCTCGAAGGCCCATAGAATCATGTACATACTGTAACACTTTGCTGCTCAAGCTGTTAGGTATCAGAATCTGGTAACACTCCCCAAGCTTCTCATCCTCAACTACCCTATACAGTAACCCTTTATGCTCCCTGTTACTGTCCCAGTGCCTTAACAGAGACAAAACAGGTTTAGGCAGAGTTTTATGCTCCTGGCCACTCAGCTTCCTTTTCTGATCCCATAAGTCTCTTAGGACACCTAACACAGGGTCTTGCTGCTGGAAAGTATGCAAGTCCCCATTAGAATAACCTGGGAGGGTTGGAGTGTTCCCTTGCGTCGGACCACTTACATTGCTAGTACCAGCTTCCCAGGCTCGAATTTACTTAACCCTACAGCTGTTAAGACCAGCAGTAACCAGTGCCGAGTCAAGGGCAGTGCTGCGATTGATCAAACTACAGATCGCCACAGACCCATCAAACTCCGCATCCTCTGAGACAGGCTCAGGCTCCCCTGCAAATGGCTGCCTAGAGAGTGCATCAGCCACTGTATCACTCCGACCCGGACGATACTGGACATAAAAGTCAAACACTGCGTAGACTAGTTGCCTACACTGACTGATAATGTTCATGCCTACAATACATGGGATAGGTGGTTCAGTGCTAACAGGATCCCTGACTACTGGAAAGCCACAATTTGGTATCTTCATGCCCATTGCTTGAACTTCTAGCTCTAGATACCCAAGGTAAGGAATATCAGGACTGTTTGCAGCTGCTAGCCTAAGCCAGCCAGCAGTGGACAACATACCCTCGTCCTCTCCATTCAAGTGTTCTCGAAAGAACTGTTTGGTCAGGGTTCTTACCTGACTACCTGTGTCCAACAGACAACGGACAGCGACACCTGATACTTCAAGCTCCACAACTGGACGTGTCCCTACAGCGCGTTGCAGTAACTGGTCACAGGGTAGCTGTACATTATCTGCATCTATGAGGTTCCGCCGAATTGCCCAACTCCCAACCTCTTGAGGGGAGGAGGATGCAGACTCCACTTCCCTTGCACCCCGCTTCTGTGGGCAATTCTTGGCCAAGTGCCCTCCCACCTGACACTTGAAACATAGTGGTTGCCCATCTTCTGTGAACCTAGGCTGTAAATTACGTCTGCCACTAGTAGCGCGTGTAAGATCCCTCTGCACAGTGAGATCTTTCACTGCTTGAGTCATTTCACAAAGGGCTTTGTCCTGCTCTGCGACCACTTTAAGGACGTCATCTAGTGTGTCAGACTCAGATTCCCGAGCTTTAAGAATCGAGCACTGTGCCTGGCCACTGCTACACTTTGACTTTCCAGACTTTGTATTTCCCAGGGGCTCCTCTACGAGCCACAGATGAGCCTCCTCTCGCACTTCTATCATTGAGGACTCAGGGTGGTCCCGCACGAATCTGTGGAGCTCCCTTCTGAGTGACGGATCCCTGATCCCCTCTATAAATTGATCCCTTAGCACCACCCTCTCACTGGTCACGGCATCAGGGGAGTGCTTCAGTATCAAGTGAAGAGCTTGGGCTAGGGCATGGGAAAACTCTCTTACATCTTCACCCTCACGCTGCTTGCAACTGTAGAAGCTATGCCACAGCTGGGGTGCACCACGCTTGTCGCTAAAAGCTTCCCTGAGATAGGTGAACAAGTCATCAGCGCGGTCTTCCCCAGCATACCTGCTTCCTCTAAGGCTGCACCCCTGAGCAGGGACATAACGAAGTCATACTGATCCTGGTCAGACTGATTTCTACTATTAAGTGCACGTTGTACTTCTTCAATAAAGTCATCAACAGACCTCCCATCTTTCTCAACATCCCCCGTAAATGGAACAATGCGTCTTTACCTTGGGACATATACATAGGACCTTTTGCTTAATTTACCTATGGTCGCCATGGCTTCATCATACCTACTACGCAATTTCCTAATTTGTTCATTCAAATCAGGTTCAACTGGTGTGTCCTCTGAGTGTGACATAGTAAAACCTCAAGTCTTTAAAGTTCACACAACAAGCCTGCCGTCCTTTGCTGCAAACACGATGGCTTCACGGCCTGCAGTTCCCTGGGCCCACGTCACCGCTCTGCGTCCTGACGTCCGTCGCTGACATCCCGGCCCATTCCCAAGGCTCCAGCATGCTCTCCACGAGGCTCTACCATGCTCTCTCGTTCTGCCCGACAGGAACACGGTCCTGTTTTCACCACTACCTTATTAGGTACTGTATATTATACTGCATACAACAATCAGAGACCCTCTAACTGGCTTGGAATTAGCCCCACTCCTGGTACCAGATTTTGTAGCCTGGGGAAAAGTACACACTCAGGACCACAAAGACTTTTTCAGGTTTTAATTCCTTTATCTGTTTTAGATGTTTAAATGCCAGAAGAGGGTCGCAAAACAAAACGAACGTATTTACAACCAGTTCTTGCCATTACAATCTCAGTTTAACTTTCAATCCACACCCTTGTGTATGGACAGAATTATGTATGCAGTATAAAAAATACCAGAAATAATACGGTACAAATACAGTACAAATAGGGTAGTGGCAATTCTGAAGGAACACAATACAAACAACATTAGAATCCCACCCACCCTGCATTTTATACATAACAGCGAAAAATGTAAGCGAATACATCTCATCTAAGACGTACACACGTGTTGAACTTCCGAACAGAGACTAAACATTCACGTTACACGGTTATATGCACAATCAGTCCTGATACAATAAAGTTAGACAAAAGGTACACTTTGGCACAACTTTTATAAGTTATTGTCTGGTAGTTAAATTACAGGAAGACTGACCTACTTGGACAGTGAGGAACTTGGTATAAGCCACGCTACCCAGCGTTGATTTCTTCACTCATGGAAATCTAAAGCATCCACATGTAAAACGTGTCAAATTACCGATATTCTCGATCCGCCAACAAGCATAAACGAATTCACATGGATATTGTCAATTTATGCTCACCTTTCCTCATCATGCCCAGCACACTCTGGGAGGGACCCACTTCCAACACCTTATCATGTCTTCAGCAGAAAGCAAAATGGTCTCCCCACTATCCCACGTGTGCATAATGACATCACCGTCTCCCTTAAGGACACAGACAACTATTCTAACATTACCCGGATGGATGCCCGAGTACACTTTTAACGAAACTGAATAAGATCTGACGGTCACCTGGTTACACTTAGTAAGAAAATGTTAGGCATTTCAATTTCTCCAGTTTTGGCCACTGTTCCACTCCATTGTTAAATGTCATGACAATTTTCTGCATTTTTGGGTTTTGCTCTGAATGGTTCAGTGAAATCCTTGATCAGGGTTTTTGTATGGGAAGGCAGGATGGAAGAATGCACTAAATCAGAAGCTAAGATAAAACAAAAATGTATTCCTCCCTGGTCAAATGAAATTTTAAGTCCAATAAACTTTTTGGAAATCTTAGTCCCATCGGCTATTGGATCTACCCATATTACCTATTTGTTCTTAATCAAACAGTTGTGAATAGTTGTGCTGTGATGCAAAAGTGACTTCAGAACTAATGGTGTTTTCACAAATTCAATTATATTTCAGATAGACTTCAACTCCAAGTTGGACAGTGGGGAAACAAGCCCATGAAACGCAAGTCCAGTTATAAGGAATGATTTATGATAGATGCAACAAAGAATGTTCTAGATTAAGGGACTTAATATTCATCAACAATGGCTAGAAGAAATTCAGTCAATTTCAAAGAATATTTCTCTATACATTACAAGAGTTACTGAATTGACATGATCAGATGAGTGAGGCACCTCCTTTCACAAGTTTCTTTTGCAGGGTCATACTGAGCCCCTGAATGGTTTAATGCCGTAGCTGAAACAAGAGCTAAAACTTCTTTTAGCTGATGTGCATTTACTGTAGTTTCCACAGCAGTGAATAAAGTTTCTGGGTGGATTGGCACTACTTTAAACTGGGTTGAATATGTTTTATTGTTTTGCAGTTTTCCAAGGGCCAATTCCTCTCGCCATTGGAATTATTGTTTCTGTTGTGTTCTTTTTGCTGAAACATTGAAGTCTGCACGGATGGAAGTTTTGTGACTTCCGCTTTTCGTATAATGGCTCCACTCCTAAGACCTTGTTAACTCCCATACTTAACTAACTCACCTGTTCACCTATTCCCCTGGTTTGTCCTCAACCCTGGAAGAGTGAAGAGCAGGGACTGCCCTGATTATGTAATCCTTGCTTCTCTCCTTTTCCTAGTCTTGATTATTAATGTTGCATAAGGGTTTGCGTGTTCCTTGCCTCATCTTGAGGGGGGACTGTCGCAAATAATTGGTCAAATAACACAATCCCATGGAAAGATGAGTTGACAAAACATTATCTTTCACTTGCCTATTTAGATATTGCATATTTACTTTGTAACATGACTAACTTTTCATATACGGGATTCTTAAGATTTTATTTAACGTACTTTGTAAATGAGCTGTTCATTGTCATTGATAGCATTATCCTATCATGGTTTGCACCTTTGACTCCTAAAAGCTATATCTTTTATGTTATGTTACACAATGGTGAAAAACTTACCAGGAGGAGAAAGATAGCTATCCCCGAGGAATGCTATGCTCCTGATAACCATTTTTACCTACTCTGTTGTGATTTATGTGATCATATGGTCTCCAAGGTTTACAAAATGTTATATTGTCACAAGATATAACTACTTGAATGTGTCTTCTTTTACTATTTGGGAATAAGCATATATTGTACTGTATATGTGGTACTCCTACAATGCAACAAGTACAACCACTAAGCCTACTAATATTGCTATTTATGTTATAGAGTCATAGAAGAGTACAGCATAGAAACAGGTCCTTTGGCCCATCTAGTTCATGCTGAAATCATTTAAAATGGCTACTTCCATCGACTTGTACTGGGACCATAGCCTTCAATACCCCTATTTTCTATGTATCTATCCAAACCACTTAAACGTTGAAATCAAACTCGCATGCACCAATTGTACTGGCAGTTTGTTCCATATCTCACAACCCTCTGAGGAAAGACGTTTCCTCTCAAGTACCCCTTGGACTTTTCACCTCTCACCCTTAACCCATGACCTTTGGTTGTAGTCCTACCCAAACTCAATGAAAAAAGCCTGCTTGAATTTACCCTATCTATATCCCTCATAATTTTGTATACTTCTATCATATCTCCTCAATCATCTATGTTCTAAGCAATAAAATCCTCACCTATTCGCTTTTCTTCTAGCTCAGGTCCTCCAGACCTGGCAACATCCTTATAAATTTTCTCTGTACTCTTTCAACCTTATTTACATCTTTTCTGTAGGTAGGTGATCAGATCTACACACAATACTCCAACTTAGGCCTCATCAACATCCTAAACAACTTTAACGTGACATCCATTCAATAGAATTCCATTATATTTAATGTTACTAGAACAATTTGCATATTTGGTTGATAAAATCTCATGGTTTGACTGGGTAGCTTTGCTCAGTTAAAGTTTTCCAGGAAAACACAAAAATTGAGAAGATGTGTCAATTCTTCCCAGTTAGGCCCAATCCTCAACAAAGTAAAGAGAGAAGACCTGAACAATTATATCCAGAGTCTTGAATCACTAAGATGGAAAGAAACCTATACAGATTGGATGGTTGGTATCAGAATGTTAATTTACAGCATACCAATGACTGTTCACTCCCATGGGAGGGACATAACTAATACTTACGTTTTGACAGCTTTTTCTGGGAGCTTAGAATTAAAGGTAAGACAGAATTCTCAACATGAGAGCTATATTCTCTTACTTTTGTAGATGTTTCATTTTTTAATGTACATTATAATATTGTGAAACTATGTAACTGATAGATATAAATTTCTATAGTTAGAATGTGAGATTTCTAATCCTTAGGTAAAAGAAGATAGCAGTACACAATCAGTAACATATATACGAGGCTTGTTTTCAGGAAACCTGAGTAAAGTTGTGCATTGCATTGAAAGCAATGCAAACACCCTGTGAAAGAGGTGAACAATTTTCAGTTTATTGAAAGACATTGACTTGAACTGAAGGTGGCAGATACAGTGATTCAAACTTGAATCAAGGAAATGGCAAGAACTGTTTGTGGGGAAGAGGATTTTAAAGATGGATTAATATGGACATTGATACATTGTTGTCAGGTGTGTAAGGAATACACACCTGACAAGGTGATACTCCTTTGATATTTGGGAAATATATGCAGCTGAGATTGAGGAAGTGAATAATGTAAAGTGAAAATCACACAGAAACCCCTATATCAGGAAGTACTCAATGGGGTTTTAGAGCATTGGAGTGAAGAGAGCCTTTTCTAGCCCCGCTAACCCAATGGAATTGATTGAGGAGTGATAGTCTTTTCCCCAGAGGAGTCACGGCAGGTGTCTTGATCTCAAAGGCGATATCGGTAGGAAGAAGCCGGATTAGAAATCTTCACTTAGCAAGACGGGAGTGTAATGGATATTTGCTGTACTGGATTAGAAATCTAATGTTTGCTAGGCTTACTTTTTAAACACAATCAGCTGCCATTTGAATGATCAAAAACAGATGTAAGTAGACTTCCAACTAACAGTTTGTTTACATTGTGGTCATAAAAGGAAGTCAATCTTCAGTTATTAAAATGTAAATGGAAAACAGTCGTCAGCTTGAATTTAAAACAAGTATTGCCTGTTGAACAGATTTCCAAACTAGCTCTGTATTTTGGAGATATTCTGTCTGTGAGAAGTCAGATGCTAGTCACTGCACCTGTTTTATTACTACTCTAAACTGTAAACTGGAGACAATGAGTTGTTTAATGTGGGTTATTTCAAACAGGCAAGCTGATTCTTCAGTCACTTGGTTAAAGGAAGCTTGCAGAACAGATGGATAATATAATTTAGCCTATCAATAACCGATATGTTTATAGTTGAAAGGGTTTATGTTCTCAAGGGAGTTAGCTTCACAGCATTTATTGCCTTAATTGAGGTCTATATCTCCAAAAAATGCTTTCAGACTGTTTGCGTTAAAAGGATATCATATCCATGTGAAGTCACTTAAGTGGAAGAAAAAGGGTATAAGTATAGAGAGCAGTTCAGGCTTATTAGCAATGGGGTAAAGGAACATCAAAAAGAAACCTGGAAGAAACATGTGGTGAACTAGAATCCATTTCTGCAGTTTCAGTTTCTGTGATGGACAACTGATTGCCCTGCATTGTGATAGGTCCTTTTAGTTGATAGGAATTGTACCTGTGTTTTGGCAATTCTTTGTCCTTTATGCTTTATTCTTTGTGCTTTATGATTTAGAAATGATTTGTGTTTTAGAAATAGATTGCAATTTTGAAATGTTTAAGAAGTGTGAGCTTCAAATGTGTTTTAAGATTGTTGTTAGGATTTGAATGTGTATTATTGAAAATAAATGAACTGTGTTTTAAACTACTTTGTTAGCATGAAGTACCTAGTCCTTGGTGGGGAGAGTAGATCCACTGCTCAAAAAGTAGGTATTGGCAGCTAAACACCATGGAGAATAAACAAGTAAGTGGAATAGTCTTTGAAGATACAGTAGTTACAGTGTAATGTCTTTTTAATGAGAGTACTCGTAGCTATTTATATCCAAAAGAGATGAAGGTCTTTGTTTGAGTTCAGAACTTTTCAGTCAGGAAGACCAATATCATCTCACAGCTATCATTTGGAGAACACTGTTTATAGTACTAATAGGGTTAGAATTGGAATATAAATTGCTGGAAAATATTACCTATCCAGTTTAAATGCTACTTTGAAATGTGGTGGTGACTGCCTTTGAAAGCTGGGACTGTGAGCAGAGGAGCTTCAAGAATGCTGTTCAGTGGAATGTTCCAGTTTTTCATTCAACAACAGTAAGGGAGAGGCCTTAAATCTCCAGATCTTGGTGCAACAGTATGTGTCACCTGAAGAGGAACTGGAAGGTGGAGGTGTGCCAATTTTTGAATTTGTTTTGTTGTACAATTAATAGAATCTTAGAATACCCTACCATTGGCTCTTATATCAGATTTGGCTCTTTGATAGTTCTTTTTACTTTGTCCAACTCTTTCTGCACAGCATAATTCTTTTGGAGATGTTGGATTGTGTAGCGGGAGAGAGATTTGAAAAGAAGCGAGCATTGGATTGCGCATAATTAGGTAATTGGCAAGGCCAATAAAAAGAAGTTAGGTTTAAACAGAGTGGCCACTGTGTAAGTGGGCCAGTGTTAGAGTGGGGAGTTCAGGCTTTTGCTCATAGAGGCTTTGGCGAGGAGAGTTGTAGGCCATAGGTAGATTCTTTTAGTTTAATTTTTCTTTCTTTCTCATTGCACAGTTAGAGTAGTGGGATGCCAGGCAGAATAGTGGAGTGCTCTTCTTGCAGGATTTGGGAAGACAGGGAGACCTAAAGTATGTCGGATGACTACACCTGCAAGAGGTGCATACACATGTAGCTTCTTTCACTTAGGAGGCTGAATGGTTGATAGACAGGCGATACAGGGAGGTAGTTATGCCGAAGGTGCAGGACACAGGTAACTGGATGACCATCAGGAGAGGGAAAGGGGATAGGCAGCCCATGCAGAGTAGCCTGTGGCTGTTCCCCTCAACAAAAGGTAAACCACTTGGGACAATGTTGTGGAGGTGAGGGTGACCCAGCAGAGGAAAGCCACAGAATTCTCTCTCTCTCTCTAAATTCCCTCACTTCTCTATCAATGAAGTTACCTCTATCAAAGCCACAGAAGTCTCTCTCTCTCTAACTGTGAGAGGTAGGGCATTGAGGAAGTGGTAAAACAGCGGATCTGGGAATACAGATCCATATTTCCTTAATTGTGGCATCACAGATAGATAGGGTCATAAAGAAAGCTTTTGGCACATTGGCCTTCATAAATCACTGTATTGAGTACAATGGGATGCTATGTTGAGATTGTACAAGATATTGATGAGGCCTAATTTAAAGCGTTGTGTGACTTGGTCACTTACCTACAGGAAAGATGTCAATAAGATTGAAAGAGTGGAGAAAAAATTTACAAGGATGTTGCCAGGACTTGAGGACTTGAGTTATAGGGAAAGGTTAAACAAGTTCGGACTTTATTCCCTAGGCCTAGAACGTAGAAGACTGAGAGGAGATTTGATAGAGGTGTACGAGATGATGAGGGGTATAGATGTGGTAAAAATGCTAGCAGGCTTCTTCCACTGAGGTTCAGTGTGACTGGAACAAGAGGTCATGGGTTAAGGGTGAAAGGTGAAATGTTTAAGGAGAACATGAGGGCAGATTTCTTTACTCAGAGGGTCATGAGAGTGTGAATCGAGCTGCCAGCTAAAGTGGTGAATGCAGATTTGATTTCAACATTTAAGAAAAATTTGGATAGGTATATGGATGTGGGGTATTGAAGGCTATATTCCAGGTGTAGGTTGATGGGACTAGGCAGGTTAATAGTTCAGCATGGCCTAGATGGGCTGAAGGGCCTGTTTCTGTGCTGTAATGTTCTATGACTGATTCTAACTCCCTGCTCTTTCCCTGCAACATTTTCCACCCAAATATATTCAATGTCTTCCAAATGCTGTTGTTGAATCTATTTCAACCTTCGTTGAAGTGGTCAATCCAAACTCACGTTAATACATGTTTTTCAAAAAATAAATCTTCATTCAAACCCTGGCTCTTTTGTTCTTCACTTTAAAACTGTTGTTTTGTTGTTGATTTAGCTGGGTCACCTTCATGCCCTGCTGAAATAAACATTTTCTCTGATTCAGGGAGAATAACATCCTCACTCCATTTCTATTCTAGTAAATCTGTTCTCCATTCTAATGCTATATCCTTCCTACGGTGTCCTGCTGATGCCATATCTTTCCTGAAGCAGCAGTCCAGATTAAGCATCTCAATGCAAAATATCAGCTGTCCTATTTGCCTCCACTGTGTTCCCCCAGCGCCTTGTGGCACTTCAGATTCTAGCATCTTCAAG
Source organism: Mobula hypostoma (assembly GCF_963921235.1). NCBI lineage: Eukaryota > Metazoa > Chordata > Chondrichthyes > Myliobatiformes > Myliobatidae > Mobula > Mobula hypostoma. The sequence continues at coordinate 34,950,448 of NC_086107.1, read as the reverse complement.
CAGTTGCATCTCCTGTTTAAGCGTGGGGTGCAGAAACAGACAGGGAATTCAGCGAAGAAATGTTTTCTAAAGCTTCAACATTCATTCATTGCTCTTGAGCACCATTTCATGAGCATATGCTTGAATCCAGATCATTAATTTATGACTCACCTGTAAGAACATAAAGCTTCAGGAACAGATATAAGCGGACTTCCGGTAGCGCTCATGGAGTGAAGTCGCGTTCTTGACTCGCTCCATTACCTCTGAGTTTTTTTCTCTGTGGTCAGCTATACTTTAATTAACCATTAAGGCATCAATTTTTACAATACTTTGAATTAAACTGAATTCTCTGACAATTGGATGATACTTAGATCTGCTATGTCTAAGAACGGGAAAGACGGCAAGGATGGTAAACCTCCGGTTAAACCGAAAGCTACGGATCTCCCTCCGACTGAATCACCGGTGACTTTGAAAGCGATATCGGAGTTAATTCAGAGGGAAATTTCAACCTCTGTTAGGGAGATGATTCGTACGGAAATTGCAGGCTTTGTTAAAGACCTGATTCATACGGAAATCTCAACTAATTTCCAGAAAATTGCCGATTTAATTGATAAGATGCAAACATGTATTGCGGAACATCAGTCGGCTATATCTGATCTTCAAAAATCCGCGCAACAAAGTGAGCTTAAGATGGGGAAAATCGAAGAAACAATTAATGTAATGAAGAAGAAACTTGACTTTTTGACTTTTAAAAACTCTGACTTGGAATCTAGAATGCGACGGCAGAATTTACGAATGATTGGCGTGAGGGAAGCCGTTGAAGCTAACAACCCCATGAAATATTTCTCCCAACTTTTAAAAGATGCATTCCCTACTGTATTTCCTGACCAACCACCGCTACTGGATCGTGTTCACAGAATCCCATCATACTCGTCTAGGTCAGATAGACCTAGGCATGTTATCTTACGTTTTCATTACTTTCAAGACAAGGAGAGACTGTTTCGATTCGCTCGATCTAAAGGTTTCATTGATTTTTCGGATCTTAAGTTCCGATTCGTGGAAGATTTCAGTAAACCAATCTGGGACCAACGGGTCCGTTACAGATCCGTGATGTCGGAATTCTATAAGATGGATTTAAGACCAGCGCTGCTGTACCCTGCACGTCTAAGGATTCGCATGTTAGATGGAGCCCTTCGTTTTTTTGATTCTCCATCGGATGCCCAGAGTTATCTGGATCAACTTTCATCTCCAACATCTTAATTGCCTTCTTTTTAATTTTCTCCGTTGATCGGAGGCTGTGAATTGGTTGGTTTTAACTTTTCTGTGCCCTATTTGGGCAGAAAAGTTTACTTTCGATTTCTTAATATGGCTGCTAAACTTTCTTTTTAACTGCGTCATTTCTTTCTTTTCCCAGGGGATTCTGGGTGGTTACTTCCCTTTTGTCATCTTACGTATTTCCTGTGCGGCCTTAAATTTTGTAGTTTTTTTAAAATTTTATTCTGTTTTGCTTTTTATAATCACTTTATGTTAATAATCCTATTTTTTTTTTGTTGCTGTGTCTATTCATGAGTTTGAGGTTTATTGTGGTTTTTTTTTTAATATATATTTTCCGGCTTTTGTTCCGTTCTGTGTGTATTCTAATTGAGCTAACTTTTTTTTTACTTATTTTTTTACTGTTTTACAATTAGCTGATCCTTTTCATATTTATTACCTTTTTTTTAGGGAGCGTATACCGGAAGTCATGGGGGTAGTTTTAGCGCTTGCTTCTTTCTGGCGGGTCTGCTTTAGATTTTGCCTTGGGGTCTTGGGCTGGGGGGTGGCGGGAGGGGCTTCACGTTTTAGTTTGTTTTTCTTTGGGCTATATACATTATTGAAGTACTGGTTGCGTCCTTTTCCCCGGTATCTTTTGTATGTTCTGTTTCCTCTCCGGGTTTGTGGGTCGCGCCTATTGTCAATCCTCCTTGTTGTGGGTTGACTTTAGGATTTATGGAGTCTATTATTAATTTTGTCTCCTGGAATACTAATGGTCTTAATCATCCTATTAAAAGAAAAAAAGTTTTTAAAGTGTTCCGGAGACTTAAAGCACAAATTTTATTTTTACAAGAGACCCATGTACGGAGGGGGGACAGACTACGTTTTTTCAAATTCTGGAAGGGACAACAATTTCATTCGAACTCCAATGCTAAGATTCGAGGCGTCTCTATTTTTATAGACTCCTCAGTTACTTTTATACAACAGGATATTATCTCTGATCCGAATGGTAGATTTTTATTGGTTAGTGGTTTACTATTTAATAAAAAAGTAGTTTTGGTTAATGTTTATGCTCCTAATATGGATTGTCCGGAATTTTATAAATCATTGTTTGTTCAGTTTCCGAATTTGAACGAGTTTTCATTGATTTGGGGCGGAGATCTTAATACCTGTTTATCTCCAGCTTTGGACCGTTCGGCTCCTTTACGGACTTTACCTAATAAATCTGAAAATTTGATTAATTTTTTCCTTTCTGATTCTGGGTCGACGGACATTTGGCGTTTTCTGCATCCTCAGGAAAAAGATTTTTCCTTTTTTTCACATGTTCATCATTCCTATTCAAGAATTGATTATTTTTTTATTGATTCTCGTCTCATTCCTTCAGTGATTAAATGTGATTATGATTCTATAACCATTTCGGATCATGCTCCACTTAAGCTTTCTATTAAAATTATGGCCAATATACCGAACAATAGACAATGGCGTTTTAATTCGCTGTTGCTTCAGGACTCGGACTTTGTTAATTTTATGAATGAACAGATTGAGCTTTTTTTTACAATTAACCATACAGAAGATATTTTGGTTAACACTCTTTGGGACACTTTTAAAGCCTATATTCGGGGTCAGATTATTTCGTATTCCGTTGCTTTGAGGAAGAAACAGAAGCAGGAGGAGATGGCAATTGTGGACAAGATTAAAGAAATTGATAAGAAATATGTTATGGCTCCTTCTGAGGAGCTATACAAACAAAGAACTGAACTTCAAATGGAACACAGTTTATTACTCTCGTCCTCGATTGTAAACCAATTAAAGAAAACAAGAAGTGATTTTTATGTTCACAGTGATAAAATTGGCAAGCTGCTGGCTAATCAATTGAAATCTAATTATGTTAAATCTCAAATCAATCAGATTTATAACCAAAATGATCGATTGATATTGGATCATGTGGGGATTAATCAAACCTTTTGTGATTTTTATTCTTCTTTATATCAATCAGAGTCTCCTCGAGATTCTAAATATATGAATGATTTTTTAGATAAGTTAGACTTTCCTCAGATTTCACAGGATATGTCTTCTTTATTAGATACTTCCTTTACAATGGATGAGATTAAGAATGTTATTTTTTCTATGAATCTGGGGAAAGCTCCTGGCCCTGATGGGTTTACTGTTGAATTTTATAAATGTTTTGCTTCTTTATTGATTCCTTGGCTCTATAAGGTTTTTGAGGCTTCTTTGAAACTTGGTAAACTTCCGGAATCTTTTAATAGAGCATCAATTTCTTTAATACTAAAGAAGGATAAAGACCCTGCTCAATGTGCATCTTATAGACCAATATCTTTATTAAATGTTGATTCTAAAGTTTTTTCTAAGTTATTAGCAAATAGACTAGAAAAAGTACTTCCTTCTATTATTTCGGAAGACCAAACGGGTTCTATTAAAGGTCATTACTCTTTTCATAATATTCGTACATTGTTAAATATCGTTTATACTCCCTCACAAAATGTTCCTGAGTGTGTTATTTCTTTAGATGCCGAGAAAGCTTTTGATAGAGTAGAATGGCCTTATTTATTTAAGGTGCTTGAAATGTTTAATTTTAGCTTGAAATTTATATCCTGGATTAAACTGTTATATCACTCCCCTCTAGCCTCGGTTCGTACTAACTCTTTAAACTCACCTTTTTTTCCTCTCTTTCGTGGTACTCGACAAGGCTGTCCTCTTAGTCCCCTATTATTTGATATTGCATTAGAACCTCTTGCAATTGCTATTCGAGAATCTTCAAATATTACTGGGATAACTCGGGGATTAAAGTCCCATAAATTATCACTCTATGCTGATGATTTACTTTTATATATTTCTAATCCTGAGAGATCTATTCCTGCTGTTTTAGAGTTATTAGCACAATTTGGTCTTTTCTCAGGTTATAAATTAAATCTTAGTAAGAGTGAACTTTTTCCGATTAATAAACATCTTCCCTTATATTATAAATTTCCATTTAAATTGATTAATAATTACCTTTCATATCTTGGGATTAAAATTACTTGTAAACATAAAGATTTATTTAAGACTAACTTTTTACCATTAATAGACCATATTACTCAACTTTCATCTAAATGGTTTCCCTTATATTTAACTTTGATTGGTCGTATTAATGCAGTTAAGATGTTTTTTTTGCCAAAATTTTTATATGCGTTTCAGGCATTACCAATTTTCGTTCCTAAATCTTTTTTTGATAAAGTCGACTCTAAAATTTCTTCATTTATTTGGCAGAATAAGAATCCGAGACTGGGTAAAATACATTTACAGAAAGCTAAGAGAGATGGAGGTTTAGCATTACCTAACTTTAGATTTTATTATTGGGCTATTAATATTCGACATATGAAATTTTGGTTACTTGACCGGGATATACTATCTATTCCTAAATGGGTAGCATTGGAATTACAATCTGTTCAGGGTTATACACTTGGTTCTATTTTAGGTTCATCTCTTCCTTTTGATTCGAAACGCCTTAAGCAGGTCTCTAACCCGATCGTTAAATATGCTTTGCGTATTTGGTTTCAATTCAGAAAATTTTTTGATCTTAATCAATTCGGGTTAGCGATTCCTATTTTAGGTAACATATTTTTTCCTCCCTCTTTTACGGATCGCGCTTTTCAAACTTGGAAGACCAAGGGTATTTTACGGTTTTTGGATTTATTTTTAGATGGTTCCCTTATGTCTTTTGAACAATTATCTAATAAATATAACTTATCAAGAATACATTTTTTTAGATATTTACAAGTTAGAAATTTCCTAAGTACTATACTTTCTTCCTTTCCAATGCTTCCTCCTATATATATTTTAGATTCGATAATTAACCTTAATCCATGTCAGAAAGGTGCATCGGCTATGATTTATAATATTATTATGAAACTTAGGAAAGCTCCATTTGATAAGATTAGGGTAGATTGGGAACAGGAATTGGGGCTTACCATTTCTGTGGATGATTGGGGGCAGATTTTACAATTAGTTAATACTTCTTCTATTTGTGCTAAACATTCCCTAATTCAATTTAAAGTGGTGCATAGAGCACATATGTCCAAAGATAAGTTAGCGCGTTTTTACTCGCATATTAATCCTTTCTGTGATAGATGTTCGGGGCAGATAGCCTCTTTAACTCATATGTTTTGGTCTTGCCCTACTTTGGAAACTTTTTGGAGAGATATTTTCAATATTATTTCTAAGGTATTAAATATAGATATCTCTCCTCACCCTATTACTGCTATCTTTGGACTACCTAAAATTTCTAGTAATCTTTCCCCTTCAGCCCGTAGAATGATTGCATTTCTTACTTTAATGGCGAAAAGATGTATTTTACAACATTGGAAAGAGCTTAATGCTCCAACTACCTTTTTTTGGTTTTCTCAGACGATTTTATGTTTGAATCTGGAGAAAATTAGAAGTAACCTTTATGATTCTTCATTTAAATTTGAACAGATTTGGGGACCTTTTATTCGATATTTTCATTTAATGTAATATTTACCCTTCTTGTTTTTTTTCACTGTTTTAATGGAGGTCGGGATTGAGGACGTGATTTTAAGTTTAACTCTGTTTGGTTTCAAGTTAGCCCATTGCTTTGCTTTGCTTTTAGTTAGTTGCACGGTGGGTTTTTTTTTGGGGTTTTTTTTTCTTTTTTTCCATTGATATATATAAAATCTAGTATACTATTATGTTATCTTGGTTTCTTATGCTTAAATTACATTGTTTGTAGTATTTTCTTTTTGGTATTGTTATCTTTTGGAATTTTATTATACTTTAACATTGTATTAATGTTTATATGGCTTACCTTTTTTGTATACTTACTCAATAAAAAGATTTTAAAAAAAAGGAACAGATATAAGCTAATCAGTCACTTGAGTATACTTTATTCAATAAAAACGTAATCTTAACCTGAGATATAACATTTGCTTTATTTCTCACATGCTGCTAAAAACAAAGTATATCCTTGCCATTAAGACTTGGCAAAGTTTCACTTAGAAGATACTGTAAAGATGTGGAAGAATGTCTTGTGGTTGGATGAGACTAAAGTGGAACTTTTTGGCCTCAACACTAAGCAGAACGTGTGGCGTAAATCTAATGCTGCACATTAGCCAGGTAACACCGTTCCTACTATAAAATATGGTGGAGATAGCATCATGCACTGGCAATGCTTTTCAGCAGCAGGGACTGAAAATCTGGTCGGGATTGATGGGAAGATGACTGTTGCTAAATACAGAGAGATACTGTATAAATATCTGCTAGCCCCTACCGGAAAGCCAAGGAAGTTTGTCTTTCAGCAGGACAATGAACCAAAGCACACTGCCAGAGCAACCATGGGGTGGCTTCAAATGAAGAAAATTGATGACCTTGAGTGGCCCAGTCAGAGTCCTGACCTTAACTCAATCAGACATCTCTGGCAAGACCTCAAGATTGCTTTCCACCATTGTTCCCCAATTAACCTGGCACAGCTTGAGCAATTTTGCAAGGAGGAGTGGGAAAATCTTGCTCCATCACAATGTGCAAAACTAATAGAGACTCATCCAAAATTACTACTGGCTGTAATAGCAGTGAGAAGTGGTGAGCAAAGGGGGATGAATACTTTTGAACTGCTGGCATTTCAGATTTTGATTTTTCAGTTTTTCATGCTTTACAATTTTCCCTGTTTTTGGGGCTTTACTGTGGAAAAAAAGGAGCATATGATTCACAAATAAAAATTCTCAGTTAAATTGATCAAAATTCCCTGGTTGTAATACGCATTTATATGAACAAAGGGTCGGGGGCTGAATACTTTTGCAGGGCACTGTATCTGCAGCACCAGACTCCAGAACAAATTCGCTGTTTCAAATTCGGCTACAAGAAGAGACTATGAGAATGAAATCTAATGATTCTTTGATGTAATTAATAGAGTAAATGTCGAATATGTTGTGTAAGAACATCACAAATGTTTATTGTTAAATGGAAGCAATTTATTTGTACCTTTTCTATACTTAATGACTATAGTATTTCTCAATTTGTTTTTGTATTTAGTGATCAGATTCCTGAATTTTAATTATAAATTATAAGAAAAAAGAAAGGGAGAAAATTGCAAAACTATGATACGATAATGGATCAGTCAGATGTTTGTTAAACTTGCACTGTAGTTCATTTCAAGTCTGTTTAAGAACTACAAAAGGGTTCAGGGAAAATGTAATGCACAGACAGCTGCTTGTTGAGAAGCTTTTGCCATTGAATCAGCTGTCTGGTTAGTAACAAAACCTCCCTCATCACAGTCCCCTCATAACTGCTAAGTGTGTCCACAGTTCCTGCGTGTAAACATCTGTAAATCATCAGTAAATTGATATCTGGTGATATCTGTTCTGTCTGCAATGTTGTGAAAGGAAGGTTTTCAATGAAGAATAAATGATGATGATAAGATTAAGCAGCAGTTGTTCAATTCATTGCCACTAAAGAAGGCAACAAGAAGGAACAGTGAGCTTTGCCATATCAAATACAATTTGATAATTGTCAACTAACCAAGATTTAAAAGCAGAGGTTGTTACTGGTAACATTATTAATTTAGCCAGTTAAACCCTAAAACATCATTTAAAGTGTGCATTAGGCAAATTTGTCATGTTGCCATTTATTGCGAAGGTGACAGTATATGTCAAAAATAACTGCCAGAAAGATGTGATTATTTTACATTCATTCCACTCTATTTATAAACGCTGACAGCAGATGAAGGCAATCGTGTTGTTGTTAAAAATATGAGACTTGGGGATATGGAACCAAAATAGCTGCTGTCATCTGATCCAGAATTCTTTTTATTTGTCAGATATTTCCCCCCATTTTTATTTGCCTTACAGTGAACATATGACATTTGTTGACATCCATCAATTTTTCCATTGTTCCTATGTATAACCAACCCAAACATTATATTCTGTGGATATTTCATCACTTTGCGGTCTGTGAATGTTCGAGCTTTAATTTACTGTTGGCAACTCAACAGGTGACAGATGAGTTTTGATTAACCTAATGTAGTGGAATAGTAAATGGAAGACTAGTCTTTATAATGAGAACCATATAAAATTGTTAGACAGGACAAAATGAGCGAGTCTTAAAGCTCCGGCAACATAATGACTAGGCAGTTTTCTCCAGCCTGAAATATAAAGAAGTTCTCAAACCAAGACACAACTGCAAAATCAAATCCATAATTCAAAAATATGAAAGATATAAAAGTGATAGAAAATCAAGTATGAATCCCAAACAAATAAATCATGGCACATTTCAATAAATTACCTCAGCTATCCCCGTAAATCCATTTGTGCATAGTTCAAATGTAAATACAGGTTATTTCAGAAAAATAAATCCAACTCATTAAAACAGATCATCAGTTTTTTTTGTGTCTCCAATTTCCTTTCCTTCTATGCCATCATGGCAGAAAATTGGATATATTCCAGCCATTTTATAGACATAAAACTCAAGTATCAACATGGTGAATGTGTCATATGTGCATTGTCTCTGTGCTGAATGTGCAATCACATTGATCAGGGTGTTTTGCCATAAGTATCTGGGCCCATCTTGAACCTGACAATGGGTCTATTGTATTCCAGTATCAGGAACTCAAAATACCGCTTATTGCCATCTTTTTGAAATTCAATATGCTCAGTTTCATTAGTAGCTCAACTGTTTTATTGTGGAGCCTCACTATGTAAAAATTCCTTCGTAATCAAATCATCTTCTCCTGAAGCTGTACCACATCTGCCCACTCACCAGGAATGTGGACAGGGTTTGCCTGCACAATCCTAATGATGTCATACTTAATATGTCCTTGTCTTGCCTCATTAAATCACAATGGTATACTGAAATCAATTTTTTTAGATGGATACTTTCCTTGTTGGCTGGGTATCAATGATAGCCTAGTGTTCTTTGTTATCCAGCAAATATAATTCATAAATCATTAATATCCGTGGCCATTACAAGAACGAGCAAACTTTACAGTTTATTAACCTATTCATAACAGTGACAAGAAGCCTGCTCTGGCTTCATCTGCAGCTGCTGATATTCTGGTAAAGTTAGATTTTCTCAGAGCAATTAACATAATGATCAAAGTCCTTACAGAAACATTTGATAAAAATGGAAAGATGAATTGCACAAGAGATCAATGTGGTTTTAAAAGAGTTTCTATGTGAGGAAGAATGTTTCTTTGTCTTTACAGGAAAGCACTGTGTAGTGTGCATGCATAGGTTAATCCTATCATTGGAGCAGCTGTGCCAAAATGGAACTCCAATTTTTTGCATTTGTATGGCACTCTAAGCTGAGTGAAATGTTTATTTCTTGAAAATCCTGAAGATCATCTGGAAAATTGTGGAGTTCAGGAAAAAAATGACAGTGAATCTTCTCTCAAAATTTCATTTGGGATCTTTAGACGAGGCATGGAAGGTGGTGGCCTCCTGGGTCGGCAAGTTGCCAGAATCCAGAAGTTGAGGCCCAATGGCCAAAGCCCTGCAACTGTAAAACTACAGGGGAAGTCAGAGGCGCAATATCTGCAAGTCCACGAGTCCACTGGAGGCTGGGGACCCGGAGGCAGCCTGAACTGGGGTTGGGGGACTGTCTTTGTCTGTGAGTGGGGGATAGGTGGGAAGGAGGAAGGGGCTTGTTTTGCTGTTGTTGACTTGTTTCTGTTGTTGCTTGTGCTGCTCTGCTGAGCACCGGGGGTGTGCTATGGTGGTGCCCAAAAATGTGGCATTACTTGTGAGCCGTGCCCAGCATGTCCTTAGGTTGTGCTGGTAGTTAACACAAACAACGCATTTCACTGTGTGTTTCAAAGTACATATGATAAATAAATGAATTTGAATCTAAATTAACCTACTTTTCTCACAGCATGGCTTTTAAAGGAAATTAAACAGACAAATCATCTTTGATGAGTGCATTATAAACCACGAAAGTCCTTTCCAATCATGCAGAATACTGCCTATGAATGGCCTTCTCTCCTATTATGAGTTATGTTTTCAGATGACTGATCATATTTCTGAACAGTCCCTGAACACTGCCTCATTATTCCCCTTTTTACCTGTCTGTTGTCTATTTATTGTAAATTAGAGTAACATTTATGATCTGCACTGTACTGTTGCCACAAAAAAACAAATTTCACGACATATGTCGATGATAATAAACCCAATTCTGATTCTTGCTGCAAGCATCCAGGGAATCTTGATTTTTCCTTTTTCTTCCTGTCATCTCTGTTAATCATGTTGATTCAAAGTTAATTCAGAAAATGATTACCTTGATGCTACTTCTGTCAGAATTAGGTGGTAATTTCTATTTGCAGGGAGACAAAGTGAGAGATCAGGAGTAGGCCATGGTTCTAGGGAGGGCCTCCATCAGATTAGCAACAGGAGGAAGTTTTATTTTCTGTGTAGGACTAGATAAATACTATTGCTTTCCAAAACCCATGTAGAAATAAAAGTGATAATTTTCTTGGACGATTGCTAATTGTATCCAAAGGTACAGGTACAACATTTGTACCTGAACTTTACATTCAAGGGGTTTGATTATCATGATTACTTTTTAAATTTTCTTAGTTGGAGATAGAGCACAGAACAGGTCCTTCCAGCTCAACGAGCCGCAGTGCCCAGTGACCCACCTATTTAACACAAGCCTAATCACCTGACAACTTACAATGACCAATTAACCTACAAACTGGCAAGTCTTTGGACTGTGGGTGGAAACTCCTTAAGTATGGCACCGGAAATGAACTCCAAACTCTGGATCGTCCTGAGCTGTAATAGCATCACGCTAACTGTTACACCACCGTGGCTCCCATTTGTTCATTGAAACCTTTCTGTCTGTAACAAGCAGACAGGCTCCTTACCAATTTATCAGCTCATCTTTGAGTTTTCCCTGACTCTCAAACCAACCTTTAAACACTGGATTCCATGCAAAGCAGGTGAACATGTGTTTAATTTCTCCCCTTCATTTTTTACATTCATAAATTCTCCAAACAGGTGAAATATCTCCAATACTCTTGATCTATATAGTAAATGCAATACGAAGCATGAATGAGATATTCAGTACATTTCCATGATAGATTGAAAAACATTAGTTCACCTTTGTGGTCTGGGAATGTGACTGACAAGACCAACCCAATCAGAGTTGAAATCATTCCTACTAATAACCAAGTATTGAGATTGCTGCACTCAGTGTCTCTCACTTTGTGGTCAACTCTACAGAGATGATCATTGGCTGTTAGCTACCAACTTTAAAAGACTTATTCATTGCCAGAGCAAAGAAAAGAGCTGAAAAAAATTACTGCACAGTTCATAGCAGTCACCTATTCACCAACTTGCTACTAGTGAGACACTAGAAGTCCATCACCACCAGGACTACATCATCTCCAAAGCTTCTTTCATGTAATACCCTAACCATCCCTGCACAACATCCATTAAATGGTCTTTCCTGCTCTCCTTGTTCTGTTGATATTATTGAGTCTGTTCATATGTTCACATTTACTTAAGTTTGATTATCGATGTTTGCTTATGTGACCGTTCTGCTATTTGTTGATTGCTCATGACTGTTTGCACTATTGTCTTGTAAATTGTTGGTTGCTATTGTGTTGTCTGTTATGGTATTGTTCTGTGTTTTATCCTTGACACCAAACCACAATCATTTCTGGTATGGTTCACATACTGGCAATAAAGTGATTTTGATTAAATTATTAACTTACTGAAACTATATTATACTTTGCAAAAACTGATCTGAGTTAGTAATGTATAAGCTTTACGACTACAAAATACCTTGCTCATGTTCAGCAACTTATTGTTGAAAAGAGTTGAAAAATTATTTTGGAATTTTCTATCATGGTGCAGCCTACAGCATATCTCAACTTTTTCCCATCCTGGAAAATGCAAAGAATGTAACACATTCCATGCAACAGCTGTTTGGGCTGGAATGGAGATGGTGTTAGCTGTGGAGATGGCTATCCTTATCGGCTTGGAAATTCTGTGTGATCTTATTGTGCAAAGTTACAGTTTTAATATTGTTTCATTACTTAGCCACATATCATCTTGGAATAATATTCTGTTTGCTAAATATTCTTCCAATATCTAATTCTTAGAAGAAAGAAAATATCTTTATAACAATTAACCATGTAACAATTACAGCACGGAAACAGGCCATCTTGGCCCTTCTAGTCCGTATATTTTAATTAATTTTACTTTATAGTCATCACAGTAGGTAATGCAACTTTAATTGATACAAATGTGATTCCACAAATAATTTAATTTGGTTTCTTTAAGTTATACACTACATGGTTCGCTAACTATTGGTATGCTACCAAATATCATTAAAAGTGTTAAGATATGGATATAGATGAAAAAAACATTAAAAATTCTTAAATTGTTAGATTGTAAAAGTAGGAATTAGGCAGTCATGTAGAAATCTCTTCACAGCACAAGTCTGTGACTGCTGAGTTGATCCTTTATTGTGCAGATGTGTGTTATCTGCGTTGAAACATAATATAACACTGCCATCTACTGATGACAGGGCATTATGTCCTATCTGCATTGCAAAGAGATTTTATTCTTTCCTGCAATGCAACTTCTTGAAATAATGGAAATTTGCTCAATGGAATACTTATGGAATTCAAATTCAAATCATCGAGTCATGGTAGTGTAGTGGTTAGCACAACGCTTTACATTACCAGCAATCTGGGTTCAAATCCCATTGCACCTGTAAGGAGTCTGTGCGTTCGACCCATGTCCACATGGGTTTCCTCTGGGTGCTCTGGTTTCCTGCCATAGACCAAAGACATATCAGTTGGTAGGTTAATTGGGCATTGTAAATCATCCAGTGATTAGGCTAGGGTTAAATCAAGGGTTGTAAATCATCCAGTGATTAGGCTAGGGTTAAATCGAGGGTTGGAAATCATCCAGTGATTAGGCTAGGGTTAAATCGAAGGTTGGAAATCATCCAGTGATTCAGCCAGGTTTAAATCGAGGGTTGCTGGGCAGCACAGCTCAAAGGGCTGGAAGAGCCTATTCTGTGCTGTATCTCAATAAATAAAGATTAAAACGTGTTATATTGGAATTAACAAACTATACTATTTCTTTGTATTTATTGTGAATGTCCACATGAAAATGAATCTTTGTAGTATATGGTGACATATATAGCTTGATAATAAATTTATTTTGAACTTTGAACATGATGGCTATGCCAATTGTGTCAAGGTTTAGACATAACATTAGATTTTTGGTTCACTTTTTGCCAAATGGGCTAGTTGTTTCATATCTATTTGTTATTTCAAAAAGTCCCTAAGCTATTTTCAGGAATTGCCTGGGACATTTTTGAATAATATTGCTATACTAACAACTTTTAAGGTAGTTGGGTGGAGTGGGGGAGAAAAACTCCCTCAAGATTTTCCAGCTTTATAGTATATCATTTCTTGTGCTGGTATTGTCTATTGACCCAGAGCAATTTGTGGGGTATGAGCACTGCATTGTATTTAGACTATAAGACCATAAAACATAGGAGCAGAATTAAGTCGTTTGGTCCAATAAGACTACTCCACCATTCCATCATGGCTGATATATTATCTCCCTCAATCCCATTCTCTTGCCTTCTCCCCGTAAACTTCAACACTCTGACTAATAACCTCTGCATTAAATATACTCTGTGACTTGGCCTCCACAGCTGTCCAAAGCAATGAATTCCACAGATTCACTACCCTCTGGCTTCAAGAAATTCCTCCTCATCTCTGTTTTAAATGGACGTTTCTCTATTCTGACACTGTGCCCTCTAGTCCTAGACTCAACTACTATAGAAAACATTCTCTCCACATCCACTCTGTCTTGGCTTTTCAATATTCAATAGGTTTCAATGAGATCCCACTCCTTTCAATGAGATCCTTTCAATGAGATCAATATTCAATAGGTTTCAATGAGATCCCACTCCTTTCAATGAGATCCCACTCTAAACTCCGGTGAATAAAAGATCAGAGCTAGCAAATGCTCCTTGTACAATCACCCTTTCATTCCTGGAATCATTCTTGTGAACCTTCTCTGGACCCTCTCCAATGTCAACACACCTTTCTTAGGTAATGGGATCAAAACTGCTCACTACACTCCAAGTGCAGTCTGGCCAATGCCATACAAAGCCTCAGCATCACACCTTTCTCTTATATTCTAGTCCTCTTGAAATGAATGCTAACATTGCATTTTACCTTCCTTACCACTGACTCAAACTGTAGGGTTAACATTCAAGGAATACTGCACAAGGATGCCTAAATCCTTTTGCACCTCTGCTTTTTGAATTTTCTCCCCATTTAGAAAATAGTCCATGCTTTTATTCCAAGATGGTGTTGAAGAAGCTTATGAGAGGAAAAAGACCAAGTACTCTGAACTGGCAACTGAAGCTGCCCAGAATGGCTGGAAGACCAGGATTTTCCCTGTAGAAGTGGGATGCAGGGGATTCGTTGCTACATCTACGACCAGCCTATTGAAGAAGATGGGGGTGAGGGGTCACTCCCTCCAACAAGCAATCAAGTCCTTGTCAAATGCAGCAGAAGAAAGCAGCAATTAGATTTGGATTTAAAGGAAAGACAACAACTGGGCTACACGATGAAGTCAGAAGGGTATGGAACTGAGGGGGGTGTATCTGGGATGCCAGGTAGCACTGATGAGCCCTCTGGAGATGTCGTGGGCTTAACAATGAAACGTCAAAGAAGGAGGGTGCCCACCTGATGACCCCGATGATGTACCTACCCTCCCTCCTTGTCACCACTCCAAGCCCACTGCTAACATCAAGAGTGCCAACTTACCATAGGGATTGAAACATCAAGTCCTAGTAGCTCTACCTTCTACCAGAGTGCATGACCATATACTTCCCTATGTAACGTTCTATCTGCCATTTCTTTTCCCATTCTCTCAATCTGCCTAAGTCCTTCTGCAGTCTCCCTGCTTCCTCAAAACTACCTGTCTTTGTATCATCTGAAAACCTGATCACAAAACCATCAATTCTGTCATACAAATCATTGACATATAACATGAAAAGAAGCCGTCCCAACACTGATCCCTAGTCACCGGCAGCTGACTAGAAAATGCTACCTTTATTCCCACTCTTTGCCTCCTGCCAGTCATCCAATCTTCTACCCATGCTAGTATCTTTCCTGTAATACCATGAGCACTTAATTTGTTAAGCAGCCTCATGTGCAGCACCTTGTGAAAGGCCTTCTGAAAATCAAAGTAAATAACATCCACTGACTCTCCTTTGTTCCTCAAAGAAATCCAACAGATTTGTTAGGCTAGATTTCCCTTTAACGAAACCATGCTGACTTTGGCCTGTTTCATCATGCGACTCCACAAGTATCTCGAAACCTAATCCTTAAAAATGGACTCCAACATCTTTTCAACCACTGAAGTTAGGCTAACTGGCCTATAATTTCCTCACTTCTGCCTCCCTCCCTTCTTAAAGAGTGGAGTGACATTCACAATCTTCCATTCCTCCAGGACCATTCCAGATCTAGTGATTCTTGTAAGATCTTTACTCGTGCTTCCACAATCTCTTCATCTACTACTTTCAGAACCTTGGGGTACAGACCGCCTGGTCCACTATCTGCCTTCAGGCTTTCAGCTTCCCAAACATCTGACATCGAGCAATAGCAACTACACTCACTTCTGTCCCCTAACCCTCTCAAATTTCTGGCATCCTGCCAGGCTCTTCGACATTGAAGACAGATGCAAAATAATTACTAAGATTACCATTTCTTTGTTTCCCCCATTACTACTTCTCCAGAGTCATTTTCCAGCAGTCTGATATCCATTGTCACCTTTTTTACTCCTTATATATCTGGAAAAAAAACTTCTGGTATCCTTTTTAATATATATTGGCTGGCTTTCCTTTATGTTTCATATTTTCTTTCTTTATGAAATTTTAGTTGCCTTCTGTTGGTTATTAAGAGCTTCCCAATCCTCTAACTTCCCATTTATTATTGCTATATTCTATACCCTCACTTTTCCTTTTGCACTGTCTTTGACTTCCCTTGTCAGCCACAGTTGACCCATTCTCCCTTTAGAATACTTTGTCATCTTTGGGATGTATCTATCCTCTAACTGCCACCAGAAACTAATGTTCCCTTCCAATTAACTTTGGCTAGGTCCTCTCTAATGCCTCTGGAATTCCCTTTACTCCAATAATACTTATACATCTGATTTTAGTTTCTCCCTCTCAAACTGCAGGGTGAATTCTATCACATTATAATCATTGTCTTCTAATGGTTCCTTTACCTTAAGCTCCCTAATCTAGACACAACTTCCAATCTAGAGTTGCCTTTCCCCTAGTGAGATCAATCACAAGCTGCTCTAGAGAGGCATCTTGTAGGCATTCTACAAGTTCCCTCTCTTGGGGTCCTGCAACAACCTGATTTTCCCAATCTACCTGCCTATTGAAATTGCTCATGACTATCGTAGCACTGCCCTTTTTATATGCCTTTTCTATTTCCTGTTGTAATTTGTAGCCCACATCCTGGCTACTGTTTGGAACCCTGTATACAACTCCCATCAGGGTCTCTCTGCCCTTACAGTTTCTTAACTCTATCCACAAAGATTCTACATTTTCAGTTCCTACGCCACCTCTTTCCAAGGATTTGCTTTCATTTTTTAACAATAAAGCCTCCTCACCCCCTCTGCCAACCTGCCTGTCCTTCCGAATCAATGTGTATCCTTGGATGTTTGGCTCCCAACCATGTCTTTCAGCCATGTCTTGGTGGTGCCCACAACATCATACCTGCCTATGTCTAACTGTGCTACAAGATTACCTACTGTGTTTTGTGTACTGTGTGCATTCAAGTATAACACCTTCAGTCCTGTATTCATCACCCTTTTTGCTTTTGCCCCCATGTTGCATTTCAGCTCATCCCACTGACTGCAATTTTGCCCTACTTATAGACCAGCTGCCCCATCCTCAGACCAATCACTCCAATTCCTATCATCCTCCTGCCAGATTTGTTTAAATCCTCACCAAAAGCTTCAGCAAACTGCCTGCGAGGATATTGGTCCCCCTCAGCTTCAGGTGTAACTCATCCTTTTTGTTCAGGTCATACTAGAAGAGATCCCAATTATCCTGAAATCTGAAACTTTGCTCCTTGCCCCAATTCCTCAGCTACACATTCAGCTGCCAGATTTTCCTTTTCTTACTCTCGCTGGCGCATGGCGTTATATTTATTTACTATAATCATTTCAATTATTTAATAAGAAAACAAGTTCCCAGTTACAACATCAGAACCAGAGGACACATTTTAAAGCAACTCTTTTTGGCTGTACTTAGCTGGACACAAGACTCTTGCCTGGCATTTCTGAAGGCCTGGTCTCACTTGGCCAGTCAGTGCCTGTCTGTCAGATTCAGTTTACTGCAATATAACCAGGTAGTTGTTTCTTATATACAATAATGAGCCTGTGGGTCAAGGGCAATTGTAGCAGTTATTTTGCAAGAAAAGGACCTTTTCTGTCTTGATGAAAGGTCTCGGCCCAAAATTCCTCCCCACTGAAGCTACCTGAGTATTTTGTACGTCTGACACTGGATTTCCAGCATATGCGAAATTGCTTGTGTTTAAAATCACTCCTGACCCTCTGGAGCAGCACGGTAACGTAGTGGTAAGCACAACAATTTACTGTAGCAACGACCGAGATTCAATTCCCGCCACTGCCTGCAAGGAGTTTGCACATTCTGCCCGTGACAGTGTGGGTTTCTTCTGGGTGCTCTGGTTTCCTCCCATAATCCAGACATACTAGTTGGGAGGTTAATTGGTCATTGTAAATTGTCTCGTGATTAGGCTTGGATTAAATTGGAGGGAGTGGGTGGGGGACTGTTGGGTGGTGCGGCTCAAAGGGCCGGCAGGGCCTATTCCATGCTGTATCTCAATAAATAAATAACCTTTTTTTTTGCTGTATTATCCTGTTTCTAACAGATGGAAGAACTCAGAATCTCTGCTTTTGTTTTCATATACTTTTATATATGTGTGTGGAGATGATGTAAGTTTAGCTTGATTTAGTGTAAGTAAATAATACAGCAAAAAAAGTAACAAACTTCTTTGGTATAGTTTAAATTGATATTTGTACATTGTATGCCTATTTGATGTTGATCAAAGAAATATAGTGTTTATTTTTATTGAATTGTTGTTAATTGTAGCCTCTTTGGTGCTGCTGTTTACTTCATTGAAGGTAATTAATACACTGTGGACATATGGCTCTTGACGTGAGTTGGCAACAGCACATGACAAACGTCGAGCTCTATAACAACCTACCGATGCTCACCACTAAAATCGAGGTGAGAAGACTGCAACTAGCGGGGCACTGTCTATGCCACCCCGAGCTACCTGCCAGCCTAGTCATCATATGGGAGCCCAAGCACGGGAGGATGAACCCTGGGGGCCCTCCCAAGACTATGGTCAACACGCTCCTAGAAGACAGCGGCGCAGCAAATATAGATGAACTGAACACACTGATGAGGGAGAGGGAGAAGTGGAGAGTTCGTCATCGTGCCTGGCGCCGGCTCCCTAGGCCTGAGCCGATGTAGTAGTAGTAGTAGTGGACATATGGCAGAAGGTACAGAAGTCTCCGGACCCACACAACCAGTTTCAGGAACAGTTATTACCTCTCAACCACCAGGCTCTTGAACCAAAGGGGACAACTTCAAACAACATCCCTTACCCTGTCAATGAACTGCTCCCATAACCTATGGACTCACTTACAAGGACTCTTCATCCCATGTTCTTGATGTTTATTGTTTACTTATTTATTATGACACAAAGGTTGGGGGTGTGGTGGATAGTGTGGAGGGCTGTCAGAAGTTACAGTGGGACATTGATAGGATGCAAAAATGGGTTGAGAAGTGGGCAGATGGAGTTCAACCCAGATAAGTGTGAGATGCTTCATTTTGATAGGTCAAATATGATGGCAGAATATAGCATTAATGGTAAGACTCTGGGCAGTGTGGAGGATCAGGGGGAATGTTGGGGTCCGAGTCCATAGGACGCTCAAAGCTGCTTGCCAGGTTGACTTTGTGTTTAAGAAGGCATATGGTGCATCGGCCTTCACCAACCATGGAATTGAGTTTAAGAGCCGAGAGGTAATGTTTCAGCTATATAGGACCCTGGTCAGACTCCACTTGGAGTACTGTGTTCAATTCTGGTCACCTCACTACAGGAAGGGTGTGGAAACCATAGAAAGGGTGCAGAGGAGATTTACAAGGATGTTGCCTGGATTGGGGAGCATGCCTTATGAGAGTAGGTTGAGTGAACTCGGCCTTTTCTCCTTGGAGCTTCAGAGGATGAGAGGTGACCCGATAGAGGTGTGCAAGATAATGAGAGGCATTGATCGTGTGGATAGTCAGAGGCTTTTTCCCAGGGCTGAAATGGCTAGCACGAGAGGGCATAGTTTTAAGGTGCTTGGAAGTAGTTAAGTGGAGATGTCAGGGGTAAGTTTTTTATGCAGAGAGTGATGAGTGCGTGGAACGGGGAGGCCGAAATGATAGGGTCTTTCAAGAGGCTCCTGGATAGGTACATGGAGCTTAGAAAAATAGAGGGCTATGGATAAGCCTAGGTAGTTCTAAGGTAAGGACATGTTTGGCACAGCTTTGTGGGTCGAAGGGCCTTTATTGTGCTGTAGGCTTTCCATGTTTCTATGTTCTATGATTATTATTTCTCTTTTTACCTTTTATATTTGCACAGTGTTGTCTTTTGCACACTTGGATATTTGTCCATCCTGTTGGGTGGGGTCTTAAATTGATTCTGTTGTGATGGTACAACTCCATATCAAATAACTAAAGGCACACACACAGAAGGAGAGAGAGAGGGAACAACAGATCAATGTGTGTGGGTAAGTTATCAGTCAATGAGAAGTGCTAAGGGGAGACACTGTGCTAAAAGAAATAAATCCATACATTACACTTCCTCCCCCTTTTGATTAATCTAACATAGAAATGTATATGCAACAAAATGTTTAATTTCCCTTTAACAGCCCATATTCAAATAAATAAACATGCTTTCACACGCTTTCCATAACTAACTTCAATACACTAAAGATACAGTCTTTTGGGTGGTGTTCTGTTTCTTTCAGGATCGCACCTTTGGACCTGTGGAGTGGCATCAGGTTTGGAAGCTGTGACAAGCCATCAGGGTGTATGGGGTGAATCAGGAGGGGCAGCACCTCTGGTGGGAGGCCTGCTCATCCACCTTTGGTCCCCACCTGGCACTCAGCTCTCACCTGTGGCTCCAAATAGCTGTAGCACGCACAGCGGCCACACCCTGGTAAACCGTCTCGGCAGACGGGCCAAAGCAGGTGAGGGTAGCCTACGGGTCTTCGACCCTCGGTGAGGTAGGGGATCTGCCTGTCCCAGCGTGCCAAGTCTGGCCCTGGCAGATGGAGCGGGGGAGACCAATTAATGGTCCAACGGTCAAGAAGGCAGGCCAGAAAGTGTTTGTGGAGAGCTAAGAGCAGCACAAGGCACTTAGATGTCCTGGTCATTCACTGCAAGAGGTGGTGATCTCTTTAAACTCACCTGGCAGTAGCCAAAGGCAAACCACTGCTGTAACCTGCCACAAACATGATTTCCCAGTATGTCAGAGCGGCATGGAGGGAAATTGTCCGCCAACTGGAATTTCCAGATGGGACCTAAAGCGAGCGAGCGAGCGACAAGCCATCAGTGTTGCTGTGTTGTTTGGTATCTTGAACTCTATGTCATAAGAGCGGGCTCCTAGGAAAAGTGCCCAGCATTGCAACCAGGTAGCAGACATTACTGGGATTGAAAATGGACACAAGCAGCTGGTGATCTGTCACTAGAGTGAACTTTTGTTTGTAGAGGTAGTAGTGGAACTTTATTCCCCATACTAAACTAAGGGCCTCTCAGTTGATCTGCGTGTAATTGCATTTTGCGCTTGTCAGTGAGGTTAAAGCAAATGCAATCAGATGTTCAGATCCATCTTTCATAGCGTGTGACAAAATGGCGCTAATTCCCTAAGGGGATGCATCGCTTGTCAGTCTGATGGGCAGAGATGGGTCATAATAGGTGAGCAGTACATCTGATATTATCAGTCTCTTCGATTCCTTGAATGTTCCTTCACATCTTTCTGACCTTTGTTCTTCTCTGCAACAATGTGTTCAATGGATGCAGCACTGTTGCAGTGATTGGGAGAAACCAGTGGTAGTTGTTTATAAGGCCCAAGTATGGCCTGAGTTGTGACACATTTTCCAGTTTGGGTGCTTGCAGCACTGCTTCAGTCTTCTCTTGTGACTTACATAAGCCATGCTGGTCAATGATATGTCCACAATATGAGATGTCATTCTTGAAAATCTCACATTTCTCTCTCTTTGTGCACAGACCATACTTACTCAGCTTGGTAAGCACTTTACCAAGGTTCTGGAGGTGCTCTTCATCATTCTTGCCAGTCATAATGATGTCATCAAGGTAACATTGTGTTCCCGGGATATCTTGGAGCACTTGGTCCATTGCTCTTTGCCAAATTGCTGGAGCTCATGTGATACTAAAGATAAGATGATTATGCTGGAACAATCCCTCATGAGCATTGATTGTGAGGAACTTCCAACTTGACTCCTCAATCTCCATTTGCAGATAGGTTTGTGACAAGTCAATCTTTGAAAATTGCAAAAGATGGAAAAAGTTTTCTTTTCCTGGCTGGGATGCTGCATGGTATGCAGCACAGGGCTGATGCTTACTTTGAAGTCCCTGCATATGTGAACAGCTCCAGGCTTCCCTTTCTTGATCACCAGGACAATGGGCATGGCCCAATCACTCCACTCAGCCTTGGAGAGAATGCCAGATGTCTCCAATTCTGAAGTTCAGCATTCACTTTAGGACGTAGTTGTGTAAGGCACTGGACGGGCTTTATAAAATCTTGGTGTTGCTGCTTCATCCAGTTCATTTTGGCCTCATGTCTTTGAGTTTACCAACACCCTTCTCAAACACCTTCTCATTAGCGTTAAGCAGCTGTGACAGTGTTTGTTTAGTGCTACCATTTGAACTGCATTTGCCTGTTGATGACACATTGAGAGCTTTGATTGTATGCCAGTCTAGTTGGATTTTTCTCAACCACTCACATCCAAAAAAGTGCTGGCCTTCCACTTTTCAATACATAAAGCTCTAACAGTTGTGTTTGGCCTCCATACGTCACATTCACCTTCAGTTTGCTTTTAGGATACACTTTTTTGTCAGGGTAGGTCTTCAGCATCACTGAGGTCTTTTCTAATGGTAGCTTAGAAAACAGCCTGTTGTAGTCAGCCTCTGAAATTATAGACAGAGCTGACCTGCATCCAGCTCCATTTCAGTTTTACACCAGATACATCTGTTGTGATCCATATGATTTTGTGATCTGCTTCAGTAATGTTATACATTTCTAGGCATGACAGCTCACCTTTGTCAGACTTTGTGTTTCCTGATTCAGTTTCACATTCAGTCACTTTATGTACTTGCTTAGTTTTGTGTTTAAAACTTTTCACTCTGTGTGGTTTCTCTCTTTGGTTGTGCTTTTTGTCTGACTTGCACATTCTCTCTATGTGACCTTGTCTGTGACACATTTGCACTGACAGTTATTTGCATCATGGAGGATTTGGCACCTTGATAACATCTTTGGCTTTTTGCACCATTCAGGGACATGTTGTGCATTTCACATAGAAAACCTACAGCACACTACAGGTCCTTCGGCCCACAAAGTTGTGCCAAACATGTCCCTACCTTAGAAATTACAAGGCTTACCCATGGCCCCCTATTTTTCTAAGCTCCATGTAGAAACATAGAAACATATAAAATAGGTGCAGGAGTAGGCCATTCGGCCCTTCGAGCCTGCACCGCCATTTATTATGATCATGGCTGATCATCCAACTCAGAACCCTGCACCAGCCTTCCCTCCATACTCCCTGATCCCCATAGCCACAAGGGCCATATCTAACTCCCTCTTAAATATAGCCAATGAACTGGCCTCAACTGTTTCCTGTGGCAGAGAATTCCACAGATTCACCACTCTCTGTGTGAAGAAGTTTTTCCTAATCTCAGTCCTAAAAGGCTTCCCCTTTATCCTCAAACTGTGACCCCTCGTTCTGGACTTCCCCAACATTGGGAACAATCTTCCTGCATCTAGCCTGTCCAATCCCTTTACGATTTTATACGATTCAATCAGATCCCCCCTCAATCTTCTAAATTCCAACGAGTACAAGCCTAGTTCATCCAGTCTTTCTTCATATGAAAGTCCTGCCATCCCAGGAATCAATCTGGTGAACCTTCTTTGTACTCCCTCTATGGCAAGGATGTCTTTCCTCAGATTAGGGGACCAAAACTGCGCACAATACTCCAGGTGTGGTCTCACCAAGGCCTTGTACAACTGCAGTAGTACCTCCCTGCTCCTGTACTCGAATCCTCTCGCTATAAATGCCAGCATACCATTGGCCTTTTTCACCGCCTGCTGTACCTGCATGCCCACTTTCAATAACTGGTGTATAATGACCCAGGTCTCGTTGCACCTCCCCTTTTCCTAATCGGCCACCATTCAGATAATAATCTGTTTTCCTATTTTTGCCACCAAAGTGGATAACTTCACATTTATCCACATTAAATTGCATCTGCCATGAATTTGCCCACTCATTCAACCTATCCAAGTCACCCTGCATCCTCTTAGCATCCTCCTCACAGCCTACACTGCCGCCCAGCTTCGTGTCATCTGCAAACTTGGAGATGCTGCATTTAATTCCCTCATCCAAGTCATTAATATATATTGTAAACAACTGGGGTCCCAGCACTGAGCCTTGCAGTACCCCACTAGTCACTGCCTGCCATTCTGAAAAGGTCCCGTTTATTCCCACTCTTTGCTTCCTGTCTGCTAACCAATTCTCTATCCACATCAATACCTTACTCCCAATACCGTGTGCTTTAAGTTTGCGCACTAATCTCCTGTGTGGGACCTTGTCAAAAGCCTTTTGAAAATCCAAACATACCACATCCACTGGTTCTCCCCTATCCACTCTACTAGTTACATCCTCAAAAAATTCTATGAGATTCGTCAGACATGATTTTCCTTTCACAAATCCATGCTGACTTTGTCCCATGATTTCACCGCTTTCCAAATGTGCTGTTATCACATCTTTGATAACTGACTCCAGCAGTTTCCCCACCACCGACGTCAGGCTAACTGGTCTATAATTCCCTGGTTTCTCTCTCCCTCCTTTTTTAAAAAGTGGGGTTACATTAGCCACCCTCCAATCCTCAGGAACTGGTCCAGAATCTAACGAGTTCTGAAAAATTATCACTAATGCATCCACTATTTCTTGGGCTACTTCCTTAAGCACTCTGGGATGCAGACCATCTGGCCCTGGGGATTTATCTGCCTTCAATCCCTTCAATTTACCTAACACCACTTCCCTACTAACATGTATTCGCTCAGTTCCTCCATCTCACTGGACCCTCTGTCCCCTACTATTTCTGGAAGATTATTTATGTCCTCCTTAGTGAAGACAGAACCAAAGTAATTATTCAATTGGTCTGCCATGTCCTTGCTCCCCATAATCAATTCACCTGTTTCTGTCTGTAAGGGACCTACATTTGTCTTTACCAGTCTTTTCCTTTTTACATACCTATAAAAGCTTTTACAGTCAGTTTTTATGTTCCCCACCAGTTTTCTCTCATAATCTTTTTTCCCCTTTCTAATTAAGCCCTTTGTCCTCCTCTGCTGAACTCTGAATTTCTCCCAGTCCTCAGGTGAGCCACTTTTTCTGGCTAATTTGTATGCTTCTTCTTTGGAATTGATACTATCCCTAATTTCTCTTGTCAGCCTCGGGTGCACTACCTTCCTTGATTTATTCTTTTGCCAAACTGGGATGAACAATTGTTGTAGTTCATCCATGCAATCTTTAAATGCTTGCCATTGCATATCCACCGTCAATCCTTTAAGTGTCATTTGCCAGTCTATCTTAGCTAATTCACGTCTCATACCTATCCAAAAGTCTCTTAAAAGATCCCGTCATATCCGCCTCCACCACCGTTGCTGGCAGCCCATTCCACAAACTCACCACTCTCTGAGTGAAAAAACTTACCCCTGACATCTCTGTATTTACTCCCCAGCACCTTAAACCTGTGTCCTCTTGTGGCAACCATTTCAGCCCTGGGAAAAAGCCTCTGACTATCCACATGATCAATGCCTCTCATCATCTTATACACCTCTATCAGGTCACCTCTCATCCTCTGAAGCTCCAAGGAGAAAAGGCCAAGTTCACTCAACCTACTCTCATAAGGCATGCTCCCCAATCCAGGCAACATCCTTTTAAATCTCCTCTGCACTCTTTCTATGGTTTCCACATCCTTCCTGTAGTGAGGCGACCAGAACCGAGCACAGTACTCCAAGTGGGGTTTGACCAGGGTCCTATATAGCTGCAACATTACCTCTTGGCTCCTAAACTCAAACCCATGATTGATGAAGGCCAGCACACCTTATGCTTTCTTAACCACAGAGTCAACCTGCGCAGCAGCTTTGAGTGTCCTATGGACTCGGACCCCAGATCCCTCTGATCCTCCACACTGCCAAGAGTCTTACCATTAATACTGTATTCTGCCATCATATTTGACCTACCAAAATGAACCACTCACACTTATCTGGGTTGAACTCCATCTGCCACTTCTCAGCCCAGGTTTGCATCCTATCAATGTCCCACTGTAACCTCTGACAGCCCTCCACACTATCCACAACACCTCCAACCTTTGTGTCATCAGCAAACATAGTAACCCATCCCTCCACTTCCTCATCCAGGTCAGTTATAAAAGACACGAAGAGTAAGGGTCCCAGAACAGATCCCTGAGGCACACCACCGGAGACCGATGTCCCCTTGGATCCCATGCCTCCTTACTTTCTCAATAAGCCTTGCATGGGGTACCTTATCAAATGCCTTGCTGAAATCCATATACATCTACAGCTCTTCCTTCATCAATGCATTTAGTCACATCCTCAAAAAATTCAATCAGGCTCGTAAGGCACAACCTGCCCTTGACAAAGCCATGCTGACTATTCCGAATCATATTATATCTCTCCATTAAGACTCACTGGTCTATAATTTCCTGGGCTATCTCTACTCCCTTTCTTGAATAAAGGAACCCTCCAATCCTCCGGAATCTCTCTCGTCCCCATTGATGATGCAAAGATAATCGCCAGAGGCTCAGCAATCTCCTTCCTCGCCTCCTAGAGTAGCCTAGTGTACATCTCATCCGATTCAGGTGATTTATCCAACTTGATGCTTTCCAAAAGCTCCAGCACATTCTCTTTCTTAATATCTACATGCTCAAGCTTTTCAGTCCGCTGCAAGTCATCACTACAATCACCAAGATCCTTTTCCATGGTGAATACTGAAGTAAAGTATTCATTAAGTAGCTCTGCTATTTCCCCTGGTTCCATACACACTTTTCCACTGTCATACTCGATAGGTCCTATTCTTTCATGTCTTATCCTCTTGCTCTTCATATACTTGTAGAATGCCTTGGGGTTTTCCTTAATCCTGCCTGCCAAGGCCTTCTCGTGGCTCTCCGAATTTCCTTCTTAAGCTCCTTCCTGTTAGCCTTATAATCTTCTAGATCTCTAACATTACCTAGCTCTCTAAACCTTTCATAAGCTTTTCTTTTCTTCTTGACTAGATTTATTACAGCCTTTGTACACCACGGTTCCTGTACCCTACCATAACTTCCCTGTCTCATTGGAACATACCCATGCAGAACTCCACACAAATATCCCCTGAACATTTGCCACATTTCTTTCATACTTGTCCCTGAGAACATCTGTTCCCAATTTAAGCTTCCAATTTCCTGCCTGATAGCCTCATAATTCCTTATTCCAATTAAACTCTTTTCTAACTTGTCCGTTCCTATCTCTCTCCAATGCTATTGTAAAGGAGATAGAATTATGATCACTACCTCCAAAGTGCTCTCCCACTCAGAGATCTGACACCTGACCAGGTTCACTTCCCAATACCAAATCAAGTACAATCTCTCCTCTTGTAGGCTTATCTACATATTGTGTCAAGAAACCTCCCTGAACACACCTAACGAACTCCACCTCATCTAAACCCCTTGTTCTAGGGAGATGCCAATTGATATTTGGGAAATTAAAATCTCCCATCACGACAACTCTGTTATTATTACACCTTTCCAGGATTTGTTTCCCTATCTGCTCCTCGATATCCCTGTTACTATTGGGCAGCCTATAAAAAACACCCAGTAAAGTTATTGACCCCTTCCTGTTCCTAACTTCCACCCACAGAGACTCTGTAGACTATCCCTCCGTGACGTCAACCTTTTCTGCAGCCGTGACACTATCTCTGATCAACAGTGCCACGCTCCCACCTCTTTTACCTCCCTCCCTGTCCTTTCTAAACCATCTAAAACCCAACACTTGAAGTAACCATTCCTGTCCCTGAGCCATCCAAGTCTCTGTAATGGCCACCATATCATAGCTCCAAGTACTGATCCACGCTCTAAGCTCATCCGCTTTGTTCACAATACTCCTTGCGTTAAAATAGACACATCTCAAACCGTCGGTCTGAGCGCATCCTTTCTCTATCACCGGCCTATCCTCCCTCACACACTGTCTCCAAGCTTTCTCTATTTGTGAGCCATTTGCCTCTTCCCCAGTCTCTTCAGTTTGGTTCCCATCCCCCAATAATTCAAGTTTAAACTCTCCCCAGTAGCCTTAACAAACCTCCTCTCCAGGATATTAGTCCCCCTAGGATTCAAGTGCAACCCCTCCTTTTTGTACAGTTCACACCTGCCCCAACAGAGGTCCCAATGATCCAGAAATCTGAATCCCTGCCCCGTGCTCCAATCCCTCAGCCACGCATTCATCCTCCACCTCATTCTATTCCTATACTCGCTGTCACGTGACACAGGCAGTAATCCCGAGATTACTACCTTTGCAGTCCTGCTTCTCAACTTCCTTCCTAACTCCCTGTAGTCTGTTTTCAGGACCTCTTGCGTTTTCCTACCTATGTCATTGGTACCGATATGTACCATGACCTCTGGCTGTTCTCCCTCCCACTGTAGGATATCGTGGATGTGATCTGAAACATCCCGGACCCTGGCACCTGGGAGGCAATCTACCATCCAAGTTTCTTTCCTGCATCCACAGAATTACCTGCCTGACCCCCTAACTATAGAGTCCCCTATCACTACTGCCTTCCTCTTCCTTTCCCTTCCCTTCTGAGCCATAGGGCCAGACTCTGTGTCAGAGGCATAGTCACTGTTGGTTCCCCCAGGTAGGCTGTCCCCCCCAACAGTACTCAAACAAGAATACTTATTGTCAAGGGTACAGCCACAGGGGTACTCTCTAGTACCTGACTCTTTCCCTTCCCTCTCCTGACTGTTACCCACTTGTCTGTCTCCCGTGGCTCTGATGTGACCACCTGCCTATAACTCCTTACTATCACATCCCCGCTCTCCCTGACCAGATGAAGGTCATCGAGCTGCATCTCCGGCTCCCTAATGCAGTCCCTTAGGAGCTGCAGCTCGACACACCGGGTGCAGATATGACTGTCTGGGAGGCTGGAAGACTCCAGGACCCCCAACATCTGGCACCAAGCACAGAACACCCGCCTTCCACACATACTTCCTTTCAGCAATTAACACAGGTAAACCTACCTCGCCTCATTACCGCCTAAGCCCGTTGAGACAAAGCCCTATCGCTCTGCTACCTCTCACTCCGCTGCCCACTCTGAATGCTGTCCGCTGGATATGGTGGTCTTCTTTTTAAACTTTTCCCGCTCTACCGGCTGATGTCACGCGCCTGTGCAGTCTTGCCTCTCTTTTACCCCAAGTAGTAAAATGCCTTCAGTCCAGAAATCCTTAGCATTCCACTCACAGCCTTCTTGCTCTGCATCTTTTTCTAAACTTTTTTCCTGTAGTTCTGCTGTATCTTTGCTGCAGTCTCTGATGATATTGCAATGGTCAATGCCTGTTCTTGTCATAAGGTGGTGGCTGGGGACAGACCCAAGTGCAAGACACAGACACTGAAGTACTAGGGACAAGACTAGGATACAGAGTGATGGCAAGGACATGGACAGGGAAACCAGGAACCTGGAACAGGACTGGACAAAAGAGCTAGGAGCCCGGGCTTGGACTCTTCTCTTTCTACACTCAGCAGAGCAAGATCACAGAGTCTGCCTTGACCCATGGAGGCTCTCAAATACAAAAGTATTAGCTTTAGCTTGCTGAATGATCTCTCACAGCTGGGATGGAAACTGCGATGGTTAGCATTATTTGAATAGCAATGCGAAGATTGGGGAAGACGCTCTCATCTCCATACTGAACAATAAATTCAAGAAGCTCTTCAGGTCTTGATATTTTCATGTTGGCCCGCCTTGACAGCAACATTCTGCAATCCAAAATATCTTCATATAGCTGCTGTCCATCAACATCAGAGCTGTACAATTCGCCCAAATTTTCGCACTTCTTCTTTAGGTTGTTACTGTTGGTGCCGTAACACAGTCCCTCGACATCGAGAAGGAACCTAAACTTGACGTCAGTGTCGTGCAAATGAGCGAACCTTTCATCCATTTCTCTGTGAAGACAGTCAAGTGTTCCCTTCATGACTCTTTCCATTTCCTCCTTAGCTGTTAACCCAGCGTCTCTCAAGTTCTCATCAGCCATTTGTTTCTTTTGTCTCTGACGTTTTTCAACTTCAATATTCCATTCTTGACAGAGACTGACTCCTTCTTCGAGTGACTCACTGACCAACACTTCTCTTTCATCATAAAAATGATCTCAGAAGGCTTTCAAATCCAGGGTAGCATCATGGAAGTTCATGCTAGGATCCTGCAGCCTCTTTTGAATACAGTCAATGTGAATGAGTACTTTGTTCCAAAATCCTAGCAAAATCAGACAATTGTAACTCAACATGCGGTTGTACAGCTGCCTTGCGTCACTTCTTGTTTCACTGGTCTCGTTTTCATTGTCTATCATGTCCTGGAGAACCTGAAGTATCTCCTCAAGGTACTTGTTGACGGGCTTCACTGCTTCTGTCCTTGCACTCCACCTGGTTTTGGACTCTGACTTAACAACCACGGACACGGCGTTTTTGAGTTTTTCCCAGCACTGTGTTGAATGAGAGAAAAACACGTAGAGAGCTTCCATGGTTCCAAAGAACATGACCATCATTGCATCCTGCTTGACTGCATGTACGCCCACCAAGCTGAGTGAGTAATTATTGCAATTCACAAACACTGCCAGGTTGTTTTTCTCACTTATTCTTTGATGAACACCATTTCTGTGTCCAGCCATCACAGCAGTGTTGTCATAGCACTGTGACCAACAATCTTGTAGCTCCATTTCATCCTTCTCTAGTTGTTTCAAGATGTCTTCAACCAAGTTCTCTGCATACTTCTGGCTTATTTGGATAAAACCAAGGAAGGACTCTCTAACACTGACTGTTTTCCTCTCAAAGTCAACTTCCACATACCTCACTACTTCTGAAATCTGCTCACAGTGTGCCTGATCAGGAGCGGAGTCGAACATGAGACCATAGTACTTGGTTTTATGAATGCTTCTCAGTAAACTTTGGCGAACAGTGGATGCCATCGTGTGGATGAATTCGTTCTGGACACCCGGTGAAAGATGAGGATACAGGATGACTTTCCAAATGGGTGAGGTGTTCTTTTATGACAAGGTCAAAGATCGCCAGTAGTTTCAGTAAGCCAAGGAAAT
This sequence comes from Mobula hypostoma, assembly GCF_963921235.1. Taxonomy (NCBI): domain Eukaryota; kingdom Metazoa; phylum Chordata; class Chondrichthyes; order Myliobatiformes; family Myliobatidae; genus Mobula; species Mobula hypostoma. The sequence continues at coordinate 34,919,497 of NC_086107.1, read as the reverse complement.
TTCCCACGTTGGAGCCATCGTCTAGCTGAAGTGACTCCCTGTGTCCTCGCAAAGTCAGGTTCTGGGTTGCAAGGAATTTTATGCAGTGAAGGATTCTCGTCAAGATATCACTCCACTACTGCTTTTCTTTCTCGATCTGTGACTGAAATACCGCATCAATAACTCCTCCGTTTCCAGCTAAATTTCTTTCCATTTCTTTCCACTGTGTGAAGCATTCCCGATGATACTTGGCATTTTCATGAACACTAATTCTTTCAGGTGCTTTCCACTGGTTGAATCCACTTTCCTGCTCCAATGAGGAATGATGGTCTGACCGGGAATAGAGAAGACAACAGATACAAAATGCAGACTTTTTAGAAGGGGAATAGACCAGCCATGAGTGAGTCACTTCCTCACCAAGACCATTTCCCAATTTCCTCTTGAACCAAGTTTTGTTTATTGACCGGTTATTTGTTGGTAGGAAAGGCCCCTCCCTGATTCTGGAAATACTTCGAACCCAGCTTTATTATTTCTGTTCTCAATGCGTCCGGCAGAATTGCTTTTCCAGTATCCTTGTCGAACTTCAGAAGTCCAATGTCATGCTGTTCAATCACTTCTGGTATGACAGTTCGAGGCTCTTTGACACCATCCAGTTCACTAGGTTCAGTGTCGTCAGGTTCAATCTCATCAGATAAAATCTCGTCAATAAACACAACATCACCACCACCACCATCGTCTCCCCCCCCACCCCCCGTCATGTCCACGTTCTCCGTGGCAGCCTCACTCTTAACCTTGTCATACTCGGATTTATCTGACTTGACTTCTTCCTCGGCTTGTGATGCATTTGTACTTGATCCACCTTCAGTTTCTAACAAACTTGTAGCAGGTGCAGGCAATTCCATAGAACGTTTCAAACTACTTGGTCTGGGCTTTTGAAATAAGGGCATGAGGAACTTGCTCAACTTCTTGGCTTCCTCCGCCTCTAACTTTCGTCTCTTCCATCCTTCAGCTCCACTTTCCTTCTTCTTCATGAAGAAATGTTTCATGGTCTTCTTACACAATGCTCTGAAATAAGGCCATCCTAGTGCTTCTCACCCATGATAATCAAAGACAGATCATACATCTAAAGAAAACTCTTGTTTCACTATCCGAGGATGGCTTGTCTGACTTTAATAGAAACTGTTCAGAGGCACACCCCCCCTTCAAGTGGCACCCAGGGCATGTGCCATACCTTAGATAGGCCACTGATACTGCAAACCACGTGGGCAAAGGAACAGATCCGGCTGGGATCAGCACAATTTTTGCAGTTTCTTCCATGGCCACAGATGTAGGCTTTTGGTGCCACATGACTCTCAACACACTGATGACTTCACCATGAGATGGCATGAACTAAGGCTTGTCCACAGCACCGTAGGGCGCTCTGACTGCTTATTTAAATTGTTCGTCCATCATTGACGTCGATGAGGACCTCGACACCAGATGGTGTCGAGACTAGCGCGGGATTTGGATTTAAGTAAGGGATAGTTGCGCAGCGTCAGCCTCACTCTCTCTTCCCAATTCCCATCTGGATCCAGTGGCAAGACAGAGTCGAGACAGCTGGAGATGGGACTAGGCGCAGTGGATGACCAGGACGTCTTCTGTGTCTTGTCCTGCTCTCCACGTTCCACGACGCTTGCAGAGACCGCCTTCTTGACTGTTGGACCTTCCACTGGTCTCGTCCGCTCAATCCACCGAAGCCTGTCTTCACATACTGGGATAGACAACTCCCTATCTCACCGAGGGTTTGAGACCCGTCGGCTACCCTCACCTGGTTTAGCCGGCTTGTCTAAGCCGTTGCCTGGGGTGTGGCCGCTGTCGCATGCAAACAGCTACGGGGAGCCACAGGTGAGAGCTGAGTGCCAGGTGGGGACCAAAGGTGGACTAACTGCCTTGAAAAGGACATGGCATGTTCCCCCACCAGAGGTGCTACCCCTCCCTGACACCCCATACACCCCGCTTATTTAAATAAGCACCCTTACTCTAGTGTTTGCTTTTTCCCCTTTTCTTTACCTAGTTTTTCTTCACAATGGTACCTAATTGGTGATCTTCAGCAGAGGAGAATGGAGACGACAGACAAGCTGCTCTGACACTAAGCCTGGTTACAGACTCTGTTGCCAAGGACGTGGAGCAGCAGGCTAAGTAGCAACGACAAGATTGCTTGGAAAGTTCAAAATGTGGACGTACCAATGCTGAAGTCATGTTTTTCACTGCGACAACACTAATCTCAACTGAAAAGTGAAAGATGCTGTACTTTCTAACTATCAGCTATATTTAGGACTGTCTGTGTAGGACTGTGAGTCAAAGGGATACAGCACTCTTTATCAAGAGTTTTAGTTATTAGAGCCACAGCTCCATAACAGGCCCTTTGGCCCAATGAGCCTGTGCTGGGTGCGTTCTGACTACTGCTACACCACTGCATTCTTCGCGGCAATGTATCGGTCCGCGGCCCAGAGGTTGGGGACCACTGAATTAACCCACTGGCCCAAACATCTTTGGGATGTGAGAGGAAACTGGGGCACCCAGAGGAAACCCATGCAGTCATGAGGAGAGCGTACAAGTTCCTTACAGAGAGTGGCGGAATTGAACTCTGATTGCCGGCACTGTAATAGCATTACACTGACCACCCTAGTTGGGTCAGAAAATTACACTGCTATACTGCTAAACGCTGCTTGACAAACCAGTAATTATGTTTTTCTTTTCACCCAGAGGAAGGTTGGAATATGGATCACACAGCTTAAGGGGGTGGCAGAGGCAGATGCTCCCAATGCTGAAGAAACATCTAGATGGTGATTCAAGTGCTTATGGCATATGAAGCAAAAGATCGAATCCAAGTAACTTGCAACCATAAGTAACCAGGGGAAAGAAAAGCTACTTAATCACAAGGATAAGCACAAGTGATTCTGCAGATGCTGGAAATCCAGAGCAACACACACACAAAATACTGGAGGAACTCGGCAGATCAGACAGCATCTCTGGAAATGAATAAATAGTCGACATTTTGGGCTGAAACCCTTCATGAGGACTGGAAAGGAAGGGAGAAGGAGCCAGAATAAGGAGGTTGGAGAAGGTGAAGGACAATCAAGAAGGTGATAGGTGAAGACAGGTGGGTGGGAGAAGGGGATGAAGTAAAAAGCTGAGAGGTGATAGGTGGAATACCCAATGAGCTGGAGAAGGAGGAATCTGATAGGAGAGGACAGCGAACCTTGGGAGAAAAGGAAGGAGGAGGGGCACCGGGGGAGATGATAGGTAATTGAGGAGAAGAGGAAAGAGACCAGAGTGGGGAGTAGAAGAAGAGGGAAGGGGGAGGAGGAAAATACCAATGGTCGAGGAAGGGAAATCCCATTCTTTGAAGGAGGAGGACATTAATGATATCTTGGAATGGAAAACCTCACCCTGGGAATGGATATATCAAAGACAAAGGAACTGTGAAGGGAGAAAATGGTATTTTTACAGGAGTCAGGGTAGGAAGAGGTAGAGTGAAGGTAGCTGTGCAAATCAGTAGGTTCATAAAAATATCAGTAGACAGTTTGTCTCCAGAGATGGAGACAGAGAGATTAAGAAAGGGGAGAGGGGTGTCAGAAATGGACCATGTGAATTTAAGGGCAAGGTGTGAGTTGGAGGTAAAGATGATGAAATTGAGGAGCTTAGCATGTGTGCATGAAGCAGCACTAATGCAGTCATCAATGTAGCGCAGAAAGAACTGGGGCCATTACGAGGGAAGGATTGGATCATGGACTGTTCCACATAACCAACAAAAAGACTGACATAGCTGGGACCATGTCAGTGTCCATGGCCATTTCTGCCAGACAGAGGAGTGTGGTGGTGGAGGGGGAACTGGTTGGGTATGATAGCGAGAAAGAAGTGGAGAGCTTTAAGGTGTTCTTGATGGGATACTGGTGTAGGGACCGGACATTCATGATGCAACCGAGGTGGTCGGGGCCAGGCAATTGAAAACTGTTGAAGAGATCAAGAGCATATGAAGTGTTGGAGATATAACTGGGAAGGGACTGACACAAGGGGAATAGAATGGATTTGAGATAAGCATTCATGAGTTCAGTGGGGCAGGAGCAGATAGAAACAATGGGCCTACCCAGACAGTCAGGTCTGTGGATCTTGGGTAGGAGACAGAAACGAGCAGTACAGGATAAGGGAATTAGCGGGTTAGAGGCAGTGGATGGAGATCTCCAGAGTTGATGGTCTGGGTGACAGTGGCCAGATGGTCTGGAGTAGGGTCCTTTTCAAGGCGTAAGTAAAAGTAGGTGACTGAGAGTTGTCTAATCTCAGCAAGGTAGAGGTCAGTCCACCTCACCACAACAGCATCCCCTTAAGTTGCAAGGGTTTTATTTGCTTATTCACTGGAAATGTCATCCTTCCTGTTCTATCCCTCATAGTTTCTGAATTGAGGCAGTCATTGAGAGTAAACCACTCAATGTGGCATCACATTTAGGCTGTAAAAAGGACAGCAGGTTTTCTCCCCCAATTGAACCAGATGTGGTCAAATTGAAAATGTTGTTATGTGCATGCATTTAGCCAGCATCTTACACTATATTTGCTTAATACAAATTTGTGGCCAGCAAGGGTATGCAAAATGATTCTTTGGAAGCCTGAACTAAATGAGCAGAAGCAAGGCAAGGCAGCATATTGAAGATCAAGTCTTCCAACTCAATGCCAGTAGAAGGAAAACGACCTGCCAGCATATAAAATGCCGCCAAATCTTCATCAAAAATCAATGATAAATATCGTTCTTCTGTAAAAGGACACACTTTCAGAATGTTTTTTTACAAATGTCTTAACTGCGCACACGCTAATGGATGGTTCAATTCCAATGGGCAGAAGTTAGTTGCAACCTGATATTACCAACTATTAAAACGGAGATAGTAATCGATAGTCCAGTTGACACCCTACACACAAACAAACACATTCGCACGTAAGGTCACTAAAAAGTGGATGGCTTGGAAACAAATACGCTGTGAATCCAGGGAATCTGAAACAGATGGGAAAATAGTTCTGGAATGACTAGCGCATCAGGTAGTATGACAACCGGCGTGCAACAATGAATCCAATTTCTCCCAGGATGTTTCTGATCTCTAGATTATTCCTTACATTTTCTGTTTATACTTTATTTAAACTTCCATTTGTTTCCATATTCTTGCGTGAATACACTCACGAGGTTGAAAATGAAGATGTGTGTCTCGGTGCCCGACCAGGAACTTGATTTCTAACGTTTGCTGAATAAGATGTTCTTACTTAGTTCTTAGCTTTGTCATGGCCGTTCAGGGACACGTACCCTCACTGGCAGAGCTACAGAAAGTGTGTATTTGTCACTAAGTGAAAACAGCTCCGGCGGTGAGTGTGGGGTTCAGTAATGTGACCCTGAAGCTGTGTGTTGTGCTGCCAGCTCCTACCATTGGCGGTGCTGTGCACCTGAGCGCCTCCTCGCCACTCGAACTCTCTCTCTCTCCCTCACTTTCTCTCGCTCCATTTCCACTGGCTCTCCGAACAGCAGCAGCCTCTGACTGACTGACACGGACCAAAGTTATCCCGGAATAAGGACAGCACGCATGTGCCGTCAACCCGGATGTAAATCACTTGTGGCGAAAGAAGTGGCTGAATGTGTCAGTGGGACCGGGCCGGTACGGTACGGACCCTGCTAACTCTTCACATATTGTTTCAGCAGACAAAGGCCACCGGCTGGGTCTTCGCAGATCATCACGTTCATGAGGTAAACTGGCCAAGCAAGTGGGAGAAGTCGGCGGATCTGGGCGAGACAAACCCGGGATGAAGCAAAGCCGTGGTCGGTGCATCTGGTACTTGGAGAATAACCGACTGACAACTCCCCCAGGTGATGTGCTGCCCCACTGAAGTTCTGAAACAAAATGCAGAGACGTTGGATGAAATTGAAGTGGCAAAATAAAACCTAGCCAAAATGCAAGGATAATTAACTGTTACATTTTAAAGATGAAGATTTCCATTTGTTTTGTGGTGGGGATTATGACAGACTTTATTTGAAGGTTTTTGCTGATTGAAGAGCTGTGCGTTTCTGTTCTTGTGGACCGCTATCCTGCTGCCAGAAAAGATTTATGGCTAAATTATTGCACTGCCTCTCCTGCGCCTTGGGTATCATTCCTTCCTGAGGCAAACAAGTAGTCCAACTCAGCCTGCATCTTCTGGCAGTTCTTACATTTACGGCAGAATCAGTCTCCACACACAGTCACATGCGTTCTACCAAAATGGGGAATCATTGATTTGCATTCATTTTCCACTGTAAAATCAATTCCTCTCCAAATTTTAAGAGTTGAATTTTGTTTTGCAAGAAAATCTGCCAGTCTTTGTTAATTTTGGTTAGGAGGAATAATTATTAGAATGGAAAGGGTGAAGATTGCATCTAAATATCAGCTTCAACAACTTTTGGGATATTAGAATCGGTTTGTAGTTAATGGAATACTTTTTAAACTAGTCATTGATGTAGGAAATATGACAGGCAAGCATCATCATTGCAGCCCTCCATTGGTCAGGGTTGACAATGAATGTTGTGTCCCTGTTGTCTACATGGTAGGCAATCCAGGGCAGTAGGATATGAGAGCAGGCATTGCCCATGTAGTAGGCTCCCCCTCTCTACACAGCTGATGAATCCAAACGAATGGCAGAGACTGAAACAGTTTGGCACCAGCAGCGTCGTAGGAGTTGCCAGTCAGCGTTGAATTCACGTAAGACTGCCTTAGGGAGTCCAGCTCCAGATTTTTTCCTGGGATGTACTCCCAAAGCCTTCCCCATGAGTGGGTATAGCAGCAAAGTAGCAGAGGTTTGAGATAAAAGTTTTCCTTCTAGGTGAGCTGCCAACAATGGCTGACAAACCCCATCTGCCTGAAGCGACTGGTTCTTAGGTGCTATTAACCTGTCTTTGCCCCTTCTCCTGTCAGTAGAAGGTTCTGCTGAGCTTAGCAGCTGAGCGACACATGAAGGCCAGGAGCTGAACTACGTTGTCAGAAGCTATATGAGACACACGTCATTGGAAACATTTAATAGACAGTGGGAGCTTATCCCCCTTCCATCTCCAGCAATAACAACCTTAAGGTACCAATCATCGTAATAGCCAAGTGACAAAGGACAGATATTGATTGAAGGATAAATGCAGGGCCAGAATATCAGTGACAACTTGTCTGCTCCTCTTTGAGATAATGAAATTCAGCGAGCAGACTGAGCTGCAATTTAACCAGAAGGTGACAACACCCACAATTCTGCACTTTCTCAGTGCTACTTAAATTTAAGAGCTAAAAAAATCTCTTGGGGTGGGATTTGAATCCAAATTTTCTGATTCCCTCATGTGCTAGTGATCTGTTGAACCACAGCTGATCCCAAAAGGTCAATTATACAGCTGTGCAGATCAGATTGTTGTCTGACCTTTAAAGAGCCATCTAACTTTAGCAAGTGCTTGCTTCCTGCTCAACACACCCCACCCTCCAAAAGGTTACAGATGCTGGAAGTCTAAAGTAATAACAGAAATTATTTTCAAGTTATTGGTGAAAATGCCCCCAACCATCAAGCAGTAATTGTGGATTATGTCAGGGAAAATATACAAATTCTCATTTTCTCGTTAAACCATCCCAGTGATTCAAAAATGACTCCAGGGTGTTAACTTGCACTACTCTTCAAATTTTATCATGTTATCTGAAGAAGTTGCTGATTTCTCTCCTAAAATTTTAGTTTTAGTCTCTGTTTCTAACCTACTTCTGAACTCTAATGTAGTGTTCTGGCATTACATTTTCTTTTTCTTTCTGATTTACAGTACTGTGCAAAAGTATTAGGCACATGTGTATAGAGCTAGGGTTCTGAAGAATTTTGCACAGTACTGTAAATAATAAACGTGGAGCGGAGAGTGAGTTTGTAAATCTGGCAGGAGAAAAAGATGTTGGGAATAGCAAGGGTAGAGTGCAGTGGAGGAGCGTGCAACAGGTGGCATAGAAAGTGCCAGGGGCATGGGAGTGGCACACGTGTAGACACACTTAGCCATGGGGCACCAGGCAAGGTAATTTGATTCCAAACAATTGGTTTATTGATCATTACAGAGTACCTATCTGGTGCTTCCCGCTCTCTTCCCTCTCCTTTCTCCTTTTCCCTACATGATTCCTCTCTCCCTGCCCTCTTCCCACTCTCAGTCCGCAATAGAGACCCATATGTGAATCAGGTTTATCATCGCTCACACATCATGAAATTTGTGGGGTTTTTTGAGGCAACAGTACAGTGCAATACGCAAAATTTTGTAAAAGTCTTAAACACCCAATCTATATATATGTTCCTGAGACTTTTACACAGTACTGTAAATTGACGTGGCTCCTTTCATAACAGAAATACCGAAATCAGCTCATAATTTAGACCCCATACAGGCTTGACTCCCTGTTTAAGTACATTCAGTGTTTCAATAAATTTCATGTGTAAGGAACAGGGCTCTCAGTCTTGATTTTTCTTTTTTATATTTTGGTGGGTTTGTGATCACTACACTGCATTAATTTTACATGTTGAAGGCTTCTTCCAAGTTACTTCTCAGTTATTTTAATGCAATTGATGGAATGTGTTTCATTAGTATTTTTCATTCCAATATGTAGCACCCTATGGTTGCCTGAATTATTCATTGTATAGTGTTCTTTGATGCTTTGAACTGAATTCTCTGCTTTTCAACTGCCCTTTCTAATATAGTGTCATTCAAATTCAACAAATGTGCATTTGATTTAACTTGATGATTTACTGCAGTGACAGTATTAAACCCAACACAGCTCACCGAGGCATCTGCTCGGTTCTTTCTCCCCCCCCCCCACCCACCCCCCACCCCCTTAACTCTAACATTATTTCCAACCATTTAGCCTATTTGTTATCAATGTCCAGAATTTGTCATGAATTTCCACAGGTGTTAATTGTTAAAAAAAAACAAAAATACATTTATGCCTCATGCTGTTTATTAGTAACTGAATAATGATTGTCCTTGTAAGGTTGCTACAACCTTGGTACTAAGGTTATACCAGTTTGTTTTGCTGGTACGTTGTGTTATCCTCAAAAAGAATTCCAATGTATTTTCATTTTCTCTTCTTTATGCAATTGAGTTTGTGGGTTATGAATGAAAGCACCTGCAAAGGGATATAGAATCAAGCAAATTATTGTTAACATCCATTGAAAACACAAAGTGTCATGGTTTAAAGGGATTTGGGATCCTAGTGCATGAAACAAAGGATTGGTATTCAGATACAGAAAGTAATTTGGAATATACTTCTTTGCAAAGCATGTAAGAGTAGGGAATTTTTGAAACAATTTTACAGGGTGCTGCTGAGACCATACTTTGGGCCCCATTTTTAAGGAAGTTTCTACTTGGAGTGGAAGCAGAGCAGAAAAACCTCATTAGGTTGACTTTTGGGAGGAAGCGATTGATGTATGAAGAAAGGTGGACCGATTAGTCTTGGACTCCTTCGAGTTTCAAAGACTGAGAGAGGGCCTTACAACACTCAGAGAGAGGGACACATGATTCTGAGGGGGATTAACAGAGTGGATACTGAGAAAATGTTTCCCTTAGTGGGGATACCTAGGAAATCATTTCATAAAAAAGAGATTTAGAAAAAAGTAAAAGGGTTCTGAAGCAGGATCTTGACCCTGAATGTTGACTGTTTATTCCCCTCCATAGATGCTAATTCCGCCATTCTTTTTATGTGTGTTACTCAAGATTTCCAGCATCTACAGAATCTCTTCTGTTCAGAAAAAAGGATGGCCCATTAAGATGGATATTTTTTCCCTTGGAAAGCTGTTACTTACTGAAATTTTCTGTCCTGTTGATCTGTGAAGATTAAGTCATTGAATATATTTAAGATGGAATTTGACATGCATTTAAACTACAAGGGAGTTAATGTGTATGCAGAAGTAGCAGGAAATTACCACTGAGGACAAGATTGGATCAACCATCATCTTATTGAATAGCTGAGAACACTTGATGCTCCAATTGGCCTACCCTTCCTGTTTCTTATTTTTAATAAATGAACATAAAGATGTTTTTGTAAGAATGAAATCAGTTTCTCAACAATCAATAACATTAATAATAAATTGTTTTCATCAAAACAGTTTTGAATGAAGTATGGCTTATATGGTATCTTCTGCACAAACCAGACCAGGAATGTTCATGGTCATCCAAGACCAGTTTTCTTCCCTGTTGGATGTCAGTGCGAATTAGGTCCATTCCCCCCTAAGCATATCTATAACCTATGCATTGTGTAATTTACATAATCGTAACACTGAACAGTTTTAGAATTTTTAAGTTAAATTGTGTTTGAAACTGCAACATCTACACTGATTTATTGTATATAAAAGATGATATTTTACCAAGCTGCTCCCAGCTATTTATCTTCCTTTGTAGTTGGCATATAATTAATAGATGGATGTTGCATTGCATGGTTTAAAAGATCTGTCATGACTTGATAGCGCATGTGAAAATTTCACTTAATATGTTTTGCTGGATTGTAAAGTCACATTGCAGATGAACACTTTAAAAATTATAATTTTGCATAATGTTTTCCAGCCTAGTGAGATGTGATGGATTTCCGAGGCAAAAAATATGAGCGAGGAAGTAACTGGTCAGATCCTGAGGTCGTGGAGTTGCTGCAGCTTTGGGCTGATGAATCTGTTCAGATGGAGTTGGAGAGTTGCCTGAGGAATCAGCATGTCTTCAACAGGATAGCTGAAGTCTTGAGGGAAAAGGGTATCCACAGAACAGGAGACCAGTGTCGGGAGAAGATTAAAAAGATGAAGCTTGAGTATAGAAGAATTAAGGACAACAACAAGATTTGCAGGGGCGGTAGAACCTGGAAGTTCTTTGAGGTGATGGACAGAGTGCTGTCCAACAGACCAAATATTTGTTATAGTACTGTGGGTAACACAGTGATAACACAGCAAATACCACCAGGTATTCTGGCAGCAGGAGATGGATATATTCATCATCACCACCACCATCACTTGACTTCTCCTCCACTTGGTATTTCTCATTCACATCATCCTCAAGAATTAATGGATATTAAATGTGAAGAAGTGGATTCGGATGAGCACAGTGACACTCCTGAACCACCACCCTCCCTTGTGCTCCAGCAGAGTGGAGATGATCATGGAATGGATGGGAGTCTGTTGGAAGGAGGGCAACATGATGGATCGTCAGCTATTAGGGTGGATGTTCCCACAGAGAATACCATTTCCCCATCAGGTTGGTACTGAACAGTTTCCTCTGATATTTTATTGTCTTTTTCTCTTCATTTACAGTATTTCTAATTTCCATTTCTCTTTCACCACTGCTGGCTGTTCTTGCTCTCTCACCTTCTTGACTTTCTTTCCCTTCTCTTTCCTGAGCTCCTCTTCAGCCTCTATCCAGTTTCCTCAAGAAATGCCTTTGCTCCATTCCAGTGTTAATCATTTCAAGCTGTTACCTTGGGGCGGTAACCCTGTAGACCTACAACTCTCAGTCTTCCCCCTTAATTGTCCATTGGCCCATCTCCAGACTCTCTGGACATATCACTTGAGTCTATGGCATCTCTTTCTGTCCTTGGCTCTTGTGTGTATCAAAACACATATTTTGATCTGTAAAGTCTGATTTAAAAAGTGTGCATTTCACAAATAATCCAATCTTAAGTGTATATCGGACCCTTACTTTTCTTGCTGAGCCAATGCTGCAGTGAAATTGTAGTCATATAATGTGTGGTTCCATTCACTGACATTGTTTGGTCTCATGAAGCCTTTGTATGAGCCTTCATATGATGCTGGAGGATTTAATATCATTGAATTATGCCATTTCTCTCTTTAAATGGCACCGGTTAACTAATATCAGTTTGATCTTAATAAAGGGAATAACAGGCATTTATGCTGAATATAAGGATTTGGAAAATTAGTCAGAAAAGACCAGTTATCCATTTGTAATAGGAAGTGTGTGCAACTTAGTTTGTACTCTGCAGTAGCCACCAAAGACTAACTTACTCCTTTAACTACAATTCTGTTAACCACTTTAAATTACGTATTAATTCAGAGCCCTGCTTTGGATCTTTTCAGGGCTTTGAATTATATAACCTTAGAATTATATAAGTATCGCACACTGGGCACAACATACTAGATGATGCTGGTAAAGATCTTGCACACTACGAGAATTGTGCAGTAGTTTAGCTGCAAATCTTTCACAGTCATTCTCCCTGATAATGGCCACTGATTTACAATCTGTTATGAATTTAAACCTTCACTCTTTCCATTCTACACACTAGGAAGGCAAACTGTGTGTTACATATACTTCTCTGAAGTTGATATAACTCGGATGGATTTTTCTATTTTGAAAAACATCTGCACCATTGGGGCCATTCACCATTCAGTCTTTGTGTGCTTGGAGTCTGTTTTATCCAAAGTGCTTTTGCCTTTCTTTTTAATATACCCTTCAGTATGATACTTCCATTTTAAGTTGGAGAAATTATTATCCTACATTCATGCTGTTTCTCTCAAAAATTAGCCATCTTTTGTAACTTTCTTCAGTCTGCATTTTGTAAGAGGAGGTATTTGTATTTACCGTTCTGTGTCATCACTGAAATTCTAGAATGTTTCCTTGATCAAGATTGTGAATAACAATGCTAACATTAGTTTCTGCATTGTTGGCCATTGTTCAGTGATAACCCCTTGCTCTAAACTGCAACTACAGTGTCCCAGTCAGGAAGATTTAAGCAAGTTTTTCTTCTTAACATTCCAGCACAGAAGCAGGCTGCTGTATTAATGAATTTGAAAATTGAGAAGTTAGGAATTTTTGTTTGGTTATGAAGTTTAAATAAATCTCATGAAACCCACAAAGCTAAGAAGATTACTAGCAATCTTTGGAATTACTAAAGAGCATCTGCAATCATGGGGAATTTGACCAATCATAAAAATTGTTAGCCAAGTCTTAAAAAAGCAACAATAACATGAGGCATGGTGGACTTCACTGAAGGACAGTAGACAAATTTATAAGAACACAGATTCAAACTGAGTTAGGGGATAAACAAAATATGCTGGAAGCACTCAGCAGGTCAGGTAGCAGTGGAATGGAGTACACTCCTCTGGTTAGAAAGGGGTTTGATGCAGTGTCTTCACTCTGAAGAGTTTAATCTTTTTCTCTTTCCACTTGTGTTATCTTGCTGAATGTTCCTCGCATTTTGAAATTTTCAGCATTTTTGATTTTTAAGGGATGATTGACTTAGCCCTTAGAAATCTTAACAATAGCCCTAAACAAGATTAATTATGATCCAAAATTAGGCATCAGTTAACCAAATCCAAGGGAGTTGTTTTTCTGCTTCTGTGCAGTGTGACTCTACGGATCAATGACTCTGTGATCTTACATGTATCTCCCAGGACAATAGTTGGCATGATTTCATCTCATGGAGACAATACATTAAGCTAAAATATATTAGTTAAATTCTCCAAAAAGGTGGTATTATTCATATATTGAGCACTGGAAAAAGATTAATGCATTACACTTACGATTTACAGATTCACTCAAAGGGACTAAATTATTTCTCAGCTGTGCTCTCAACTCACAGTCCTCCACATAATCATGTTATCAAGGAGTAGTCTCATACCAAGATAATTATAAGATCTCCGATGAACTCTATATTCTGTATTCTCCATCATTAGTATTGCTACACTTTTATCATTTTAAGTCTTTTTTAATCAAATAAATTATTTGTCATGGAAAATTCTAGATATACACTACATGTAAGATCATAATAGAGTCATGGATTTGTAGAAATACACTGCACAGAAACTGACCCTTCAGATTACAGAACTCGCATGCTCAAATCCAAGGGTATTCTGATAGTCCCTCCAACTCTTTCCCCTCTGCGTTTTCTTTTTAAATTTCCTTCAAAGACTGTTAAAAGTTTTGAACCTCCTTAGGATTTTTTGTATTTTGCCATGCAATTTGATTGCTCCATGCAAAATCACTATTTCATATTTGGATTTTTTAACTGCACTAGGTTCTAATGTTCTGATAATCTCTGCCTTCACCATTTTTTATGGAAAGGTACTTTGAATTTTTCACCTTCTTCTCATATCAGGGAAATGAATACAAAAGCTATTCAGTAGGACAGTTGAGGAACAGTGGAATACTTTCAAAGAGATTTTTCACCGTGCTCAACAGAAGTATATTCTAGTCAAAACTAAGTGTGGAGAGAGCCAGGCCTAGATAACTAAGGTAATAAAGGATAGTATCAAATTAAAAGCTCATGTGTACAAAGTCGCAAAGAGTAGTGGGAGACTGGAGGACTGGGAAAACTTTAAAAAGCAACAAAGAACAACTAAACAAGAAATAAGGAAAGGGAAGATAGAGTATGAAAGTAAATTAGCACAAAATATAAAAACAGATAGCAAAAGTTTTTACAAATATATAAAGCAGAAGAGGGTGGCTAAAGTCAATGTAGGTCCCTTGGAAGGCGAGAAGGGGAAATTGATACTGGGTGATAAGGAAATGGCTGAGGCATTGAATGACTATTTTGTGTCGGCCTTCACAGTGGAGGACACGTCTAATATGCCAAAGAAGGATGTTACGGATGAAATGGGAGGTGAAGACCTCAATAAAATCACTGTCACTAAAGAGATAGTGATGAGAAAACTAGAGGGCCTGAAGGTAGATAAGTCCCCTGGTCCTGATGGGATGCATCCAAGGGTGCTGAGGGAATTGGCAGAGGTTATAGTAGACGCATTGGTAATCATTTATCAAAACTCTCTAGACTCTGAGCAGGTCCCAGTGGATTGGAAGACAACAAATGTCATGCCACTTTTTAAAAACGGATGTAGGCAAAAGACGGGGAACTATAGGCCAGTTAGCTTAACATCTGTAGTTGCGAAAATGCTTGAAGCTGTCATTAAGGAAGAAACAGCGAAACATTTAGAAAGGAGTGGTTCCAATAGACAGATGCAACATAGATTCAGAAAGGGCAGGTCCTGTTTGAGAAACTTACTGGAGTTCTTTGAGTGCAGTGGATAGAGGGGAACAGGTGGATGTCATATACTTGGATTTCCAGAAGGCATTTGATAAGGTGCCGCACAAGAGACTTATAAATAAGATACAGATGCATGGAGTTGGAGGAAGTGCATTGGCATGGATAGTGGATTGGTTAACCAATAGAAGGCAGATAGTTGGTATAACTGGGTGTTTCTCCGGTTGGCAGTCAGTGGTGAGTGGGGTGCTGCAGTGGTCGGTGCTGGGTCTGCAGCTGTTTACCATTTACGCTGATGATTTGGAAGAGGGGACTGAGTGTAGCGTAGCAAAATTTGCTGATGACACTAAACTGAGTGGAAAAACAAATTGTACAGAGGATGTGGAGAGTCTGCAGAGGGATATAGATAGGTTAAGTGAGTGGGCCAAGGTCTGGCAGATGGAATACAACGTTGGTAAATGTGAGATCATCCACTTTTGAAAGAATAATAGAAGAGCAGATTATTATTTAAATGGTGAAAGATTGCAGCATGCTGTTGTGCAGATGGACTTGGGAGTGCTTGTTCATGAATCGCAGAAGTTGGCTTGCAGGTACAACAGGTTATTAAGAAGGCAAACAGAATGTTGGCCTTCATTGCTAGAGGGATTGAACTCAAGAGCAGGGAGGTCATGCCGCAACTATACAGGATACTGATGAGGCCGCACCTGGAGTACTGTGTGCAGTTCTGGTCTCCATACTCGAGGAAGGATATACTGGCTTTGGAGGCAATGCAGAGGAGGTTCACCAGGTTGATTCCAGGGATGAAGGGATTAACCTATGAGGAGAGATTAAGTCGCCTGGGACTATACTGTCTGGAATTCAGAAGAATAAGAAGAGATCTTATAGAGATATACAAAATTTTGGAAGGGATAGATAAGATAGATGTAGGAAAATTGTTTCCATTGATAGGTGAGACTAGAACTAGGGGACATTGCCTCAAAATTCAGGGGAGAAGATTTAGGACGGAGATGAGGAGAAACTTTTTTTCCCAGAGAGTGAATCTGTGGAATTCTCTGCCCAGGGAAGCAGTTGAGGCTTCTTCACTAAATATATTTAAGATACAGTTAGATAGATTTTTATATAGTAGGGGAATTAAGGATTATGGGGAAAAGGCAGGTAGATGGAGCTGAGTTTACAGACAGATCAGCCATGATCTTATTGAATGGTGGGGCAGGCTCGATGGGCCGGATGGCCTCCTCCTGCTCCTATTTCTTATGTTATGTTCTTATGAAAGTGAATAGCTAAGTTATGCAGATAATCAGTTGTACAATTCTCATCATATACAAGACCTTTATGAAGTTCAAGTTCAATTTATTGTCATTCATCTTACGTATGTATACCACCAAATGGAACAGCGTTCCTGTGGACCATGATGCACAACACTTACATATAACTCACGCACATAACACATAAAATATTACCACAAATAAATTAACAAATAATGTGAATGTTTAATACAGGTTAAAACATAAACCGTATAACGCTACCGGTGCTTTATACGTGATGAGACTGTATGATGAAATTCACATGTGGTTGTAGAGTCTTATGGCCTGGAGGAAGGAGCTGTTTCCCATCCTTACAGTTCTTGTCCAAATGCTACGGTACCTCCTGCCTGGTGGTAGGTTGTTTAAAGAGATGTTTTACAGATGGGAGCAATCAGTGACAATGCTAAGGGCCCTGCATACTGATAAATATCATGGTCCTGATGAATGTCTTGGTTGGGTGGAAGAGGGACTCTGATGACCTCTCAATCGTTTGTAGGGACTTGCCGTCAGATGCCTTGCAATTCATGTACCAGACTCTGATGCAGCTGGTCGGAACACTGTCAGTGGCTCTCCTGTGAAAATTTGTTAAAATGTGAGGTGGGAGCCTCACTCACCTCAATCTCCTCAGGAAACGGAGACACAGCTGTGCTTTCTTAACCAAAGAGGTGGTGTTGAGGGACCAAGTGAGACAGTCCGTTATGTGCACTCCCAGAGACTTGGTGCTCTGAACTCTCTCCATGCAGGAGCTGTGCAATGAGGAGTGGTCCTAAGGACCTTCCTAAAGTCCACAATCAATTCTTTGATGTTTATCATGGTGAGACTCAAGTTGCTGTGCTTGCACCATTCTACCAGCCGCTCTACCACCTCTCTATGCGCCGTCTTGTCGCCATTGTTCATGAGGCCAACCACTGCTGTGTCATCGGTGAACTTGAGGATTCGATTTGAATTGTTCATGCTGCGGACGCAGTGAGGACAGCATTGGGCTGAGCAAACAACCCTGGGGAACGCTGTTGCTCATCGTGGTGGAGCTAGAGTTAGTTCTGCTGGCACAGACTGACTGTGGCCTTTCCGTCCAGAAAGCCACAGTCATGAAGTGTTTTGAGAGGCTGGTGTGAAACATATCAACTCCTGCCTGAGAAGGTAATTTGCCAAGTGGAGCAGAAGGTTCATAGCAGATGCCATCTCAATTGGGTCTTCACTCAACACTGGAACATCTGGAGAACAGAAGTGCATACATCAGGATGCTCTTTATCAACTACAGCTCAGCATTCAGTACCATCACCCCCTCAGAACTAATCAATAAGCTTCAAGACCTTGGCCTCAATACCTCCTTGTCCAGTTGAATCCTCGATTTCCTCACTTGCACATCCCAGACAGTTTGAATGTGCAATGACATCTCCTCCCAAACTCAATTAACGCAGATGCACCACAAGTCTGTGAGTTTAGCCCCTTGCTCTGTTCGCTTTACACTTATGACTGTGTGGCTAAGCACAGCTCCAATACCGTACTCAAGTTTGCTGGCGACACCATTGTCATAGGCTGGATCGAAGGTGGTGATAGGAGCTAGATTGAAACCGTGGCTGAGTGGTACCACAACAACAACCTCTTACTCAATGTCAGCAAGATCACGGAGCTGGTTACTGACTTCAGGAGGAGGAAACCAGGGGTCCATGAGCCAGACCTTATCGGAGGATCAGAGAGGGAGAGGGTCAGCAACTTCAAAATCTTTGGTGTTACTACTTTGGAGGACCTGTCCTGGGCCCAGCACAATTACAAAGAAGCACAGCAGTGCCTCTACTTCCTTAGGAGTTTGCGGAGATTTGGCATGACATCTAAAACTATGACAAACTTCTATAGAACATGTAGTGGAGAGGATATTGACTGGTTGCATCACAGCCTGATATGGAAACACCAATGCCCTTGAACGGAAAATTGTACAAAAGCTAGTGGATATGGCCCAATCCATCACTGTTAAAGCCCTCTCCACCACTGAGCACATCTCAACGGAGCTTTGCCCCAGGAAAGCAGCGTTCATCATCGGGGACCCCCACCACTCAGGACATGCTCTCTTCTCGCTGCTGCCATCAGGAAGAAGCTACAGGAGCCTCAGGACTCACACCTCCAGGTTCAGGAACAGCTATTACCCCTCAACCATCAGGCTCTTAAACTAAAGGGGATAACTTTACTCAACTTCACTTCATCATCAAAATGTTCCCACAACCTATGGACTCACTTTCATGTTCTTGATATTTGTTGCTTATTTACTCATTATTAATAGTTCTTTTTTATTTATACACTTTTTGGCTTTTGCACACCGGTTGAATAACCACGTTGGTGCTGTCGTTCATTGATTGTATTGTGGTTATTCTATTACAGATCTATTGAGTATGCTCACAAGAAAATGAATCTCAGGGTTGTATATGCTGACATACATGTACTTTGATAATAAATTTACTTTTAACTTTGAAGAAGTCCAGGATCCAGTTACAGACAGTGGTATTGAGACCCAATAATTGTTCAGGAAAATCTACAATAGTGTACCTAATGTGAGTAATTTACATTGAAAAGACAGAAATTTTGTAATTCAACCTCCACTGGTTGCTGTTGTATGGGCAAGGGGGATGAGGATTGTATGCTTCATTGGCTGAGCCTGACTTCATTTGAATGTGCATTCTATACTTGGTAGGGTGAAGGACCCCAACAACTTCCAGTACTCCTTTTCTCTTTCTTTTTCAATCTTTTTATTAGTTCCATAGAATATTCGGAGAAGGAAGTCTGAGAATCGGAGCGGGAGTGCAGAGGAAGCCATTTTTGAATTTTTTGGTTTTTTTTTCATCGACGTTCAGAGAGGCTGGACTGCGCAGGCGTGTGACGTCGGGCAGTGAAGCGCGGAATATTTAAAAAGACAGAAATCCTGCTTCGGGTTTAATTTGGAGAAGGAAGTCTGAGAATCGGAACGGGAGTGCAGAGGAAGCCATTTTTGAATTTTACGGTTTTTTTCCATCGGTGTTCAGAGAGGCGGGACTGCGCAGGCGTGTGACGTCGGGCAGTGAAGCGCGGAAGATTTAAAAGGAACAGAGCCTTATACAGCGGGCAGCGTAGTTTGCGGGCTGCGGAGTGAGCCGGGAGCAGAGTGAAGCCTTAAGGGCTTCGGCTCAATGGGCTTAGGCGGAATTGGGTGAGGTGAAGAGGGTTTGGTATTCATTTTTTGTTGTTACTTGAGGAGAGGGGCAGTATGAGTGTGAGGGCAGCTTGTTGTCTCGGGAGAGGATGTGGGAGGCCCTAGAGTCTTAAAGCCTCCCGGATGTCCACATCTGCGCCAGGTGCACCGAGATGCAGCTCCTAAGGGACCGCATAGGGAACTGGAGCTGTAGCTCGATGACCTTCGTCTGGTCAGGGAGAGTGAGGAGTTGATAGAGAGGAGTTGCAGGCAGGTGGTCACACCGGGGCCACAGGAGGCAGACAAGTGGGTCACGGTTAGGAGGGGGAAGGGGAAGAGTCAGGTAATAGAGAGTACCCCGGTGGCTGTGCCCTTTGACAATAGGTACTTCTGTTTGAGTACTGTTGGGGGGGACAGCTTACCTGGGGGAAGTGACAGTGGCCGTGCCTCCGGCACAGAGTCCGGCCCTGTAGCTCAGAAGGGTAGGGAAAGGAAGAGGAGGGCAGTTGTAATAGGGAACTCGATAGTAAGGGGGTCAGATAGGCGATTCTGTGGACGCAGTCCAGAGACCCGGATGGTAGTTTGCCTCCCTGGTGCCAGGGTCCGGGATATTTCTGATAGCGTCCAAGATATCCTGAAGTGGGAGGGTGAGGAGCCAGAGGTCGTGGTACATATAGGTACCAATGACATAGGTAGGAAAAGGGAAGAGGTCCTTAAAGGAGAATATAGGGAGTTAGGAAGGGAGTTGAGAAAAAGGACCGCAAAGGTAGTAATCTCGGGATTACTGCCTGTGCCATGCGACAGTGAGAGTAGGAATGCAATGAGGTGTAGGATAAATGCGTGGCTGAGGGATTGGAGCAGGGGGCAGGGATTCAAGTTTTTGGATCATTGGGACCTCTTTTGGCGCAGGTGTGACCTGTACAAGTAGGACGGGTTACACTTGAATCCTAGGGGGACCAATATCCTGGCGGGGAGATTTGCGAGGGCTACTGAGGTGACTTTAAACTAGAATGATTGGGAGGTGGGAATCAAATTAAAGAGACTAGGAGAGAGGAGGTTAGTTCACAACAGGGGGATGGGAACAAGTGCAGAGAGGCAGAGGGGTGTAAAATGAGGGTAGAAGCAAAAAGTAGTAAGGTGAAAAGTAAAAGTGACAGGCTGGCAAATCCAGCGCAAAAATCAAAAAGGGCCACTTTTCGACATAATTGTATAAGGGCTAAGAGTGTTGTAAAAGTGAGCCTGAAGGCTTTGTATGTCAATGCAAGGAGCATTCGTAACAAGGTGGATGAATTAGAAGTGCAGATTGTTATTAATGAATATGATATAGTTGGGATCACAGAGACATGGCTCCAGGGTGACCAAGGATGTGAGCTCAACATTCAGGGATATTCAATATTCAGGAGGGATAGACATGAAAGAAAAGGAGGTGGGGTAGCATTGCTGGTTAGAGAGGAGATTAACGCAATAGAAAGGAAGGACATTAGCCGGGAGGATGTGGAATCGATATGGGTAGAGCTGCGTAACACTAAGGGGCAGAAAACGCTGTGTACAGGCCACCTAACAGTAGTAGTGAGGTTGGGGATGGTATTAAACAGGAAATTAGAAATGCGTGCAATAAAGGAACAGCAGTTATAATGGGTGACTTCAATCTACATATAGATTGGGTGAACCAAATTGGTAAGGGTGCTGAGGAGGAGGATTTCTTGGAATGTATGCGAGATGGTTTTTTGAACCAACATGTCGAGGAACCAACTAGAGAGCAGGCTATTCTAGACTGGGTATTGAGCAATGAGGAAGGGTTAATTAGCAATCTTGTCGTGAGAGGCCCTTTGGGTAAGAGTGACCATAATATGGTGGAATTCTTCATTAAGATGGAGAGTGACATAGTTAATTCAGAAGCAAAGGTTCTGAACTTAAAGAAGGGTAACTTTGAAGGTATTTGAGATGTGAATTAGCTAAGATAGACTGGCAAATGACACTTACAGGGTTGACAGTGGATATGCAATGGCAAGCATTTAAAAATCGCATGGATGAACTACAACAATTGTTCATCCCAGTTTGGCGGAAGAATAAATCAGGGAAGGTAGTGCACCCATGGCTGGCAAGGGAAATTAGGGATAGTATCAACTCCAAAGAAGAAGCATACAAATTAGCCAGAAAAAGTGGCTCACCTGAGGACTGGGAGAAATTCAGAGTCCAGCAGAGAAGGACAAAGGGCTTAATTAGGAAAGGGAAAAAAGATTATGAGAGAAAACTGGCAGGGAACATAAAAACTAACTGTAAAAGCATTTATAGATGTGTGAAAAGAAAAAGATTGGTTAAGACAAATGTAGGTTCCCTACAGACAGAAACAGGTGAATTGATTATGGGGAGCAAGGACATGGCAGACCAATTGAATAACTACTTTGGTTCCGTCTTCGCTAAGGAGGACATAAATAATTGTCTGGGAATAGTAGGGGACAGAGGGTCCAGTGAGATGGAGGAACTGAGGGAAACACATGTTAGTAGGGAAGTGGTGTTAGGTAAATTGAAGGGATTGAAGGCAGATAAATCCCCAGGGCCAGATGGTCTGCATCCCAGAGTGCTTAAGGAAGTAGCCCAAGAAATAGTGGATGCATTAGTGATAATTTTTCAAAACTCTTTAGATTCTGGACTAGTACCTGAGGATTGGAGGGTGGCTAATATAACCCCGCTTTTTAAAAAAGGAGGGAGAGAGAAACTGGGGAATTATAGACCAGTTAGTTTAACATTGGTGGTGGGGAAAATGCTAGAGTCAGTTATCAAAGATGTGATAACAGCACATTTGGAAAGCGGTGAAATCATGGGACAAAGTCAGCATGGATTTATGAAAGGAAAATCATGTCTGGCGAATCTCATAAAATTTTTTGAGAATGTAACTAGTAGAGTGGATAGGGGAGAACCAGTGGATGTGGTATATTTTGATTTTCAAAAGGCTTTTGACAAGGTCCCACACAGGAGATTGGTGTGCAAACTTAAAGCACACGGTATTTGGGGTAAAGTATTGATGTGGATAGAGAATTGGTTGGCAGACAGGAAGCAAAGAGTGGGAATAAACGGGACCTTTTCAGAATGGCAGGCAGTGACTAGTGGGGTACCGC
This sequence comes from Mobula hypostoma, assembly GCF_963921235.1. Classification (NCBI taxonomy): domain Eukaryota; kingdom Metazoa; phylum Chordata; class Chondrichthyes; order Myliobatiformes; family Myliobatidae; genus Mobula; species Mobula hypostoma. The sequence continues at coordinate 34,896,933 of NC_086107.1, read as the reverse complement.
AAGGCTCAGTGCTGGGACCCCAGTTGTTTAATATATATATTAATGACTTAGATGAGGGAATTAAATGCAGCATCTCCAAGTTTGCAGATGACCGGAAGCTGGGCGGCAGTGTTAGCTGTGAGGAGGATGCTAAGAGGATGCAGGGTGACTTGGATAGGTTAGGTGAGTGGGTAAATTCATGGCAGATGCAATTTAATGTGGATAAATGTGAGGTTATCCACTTTGGTGGCAAAAACAGGAAAACAGATTATTATTTGAATGGTGGCCGATTAGGAAAAGGGGAGGTGTAACGAGACCTGGGTGTCATTATACACCAGCCATTGAAAGTGGGCATGCAGGTACAGCAGGCAGTGAAAAAGGCGGATGGTATGCTGGCATTCATAGCAAGAGGATTCGAGTACAGGAGCAGGGAGGTACTACCGCAGTTGTACAAGGCCTTGGTGAGACCACACCTGGAGTATTGTGTGCAGTTTTGGTCCCCTAATCTGAGGAAGGACATCCTTGCCATAGAGGGAGTACAAAGAAGGTTCACCAGATTGATTCCTGCTAGGAGTATTGCGGGGAAGGCGGATGAGTTGAGGGCGTGGATTGACACGGGGAATTATGATGTTGTAGCAATTAGTGAAACTTGGCTACAGGAGGGGCAGGACTGGCAGCTTAATATTCCAGGGTTCCGATGTTTCAGATGTGATCGAGGCAGAGGAATGAAAGGTGGGGGAGTAGCATTGCTTGTTAGGGAAAATATTACAGCAGTGCTCAGGCAGGACAGATTAGAGGGCTTGTCTACTGAGTCCTTATGGGTGGAGCTGAGAAACAGGAAAGGTATGGCCACATTAGTGGGATTGTATTACAGACCACCCAATAGTCAACGAGACTTGGAAGAGCAAATCTGCGGAGAGATAGCAGGCAACTGCAGGAAACATAAAGTTGTGGTGGTAGGGGATTTTAATTTTCCATACTTTGATTTGGACTCCCATACTGTTAGGGGTCTAGATGGTTTAAAGTTTGTAAAATGCGTTCAGGAAAGTTTTCTAAATCAATATATAGAGGGACCAACTAGAGGGGATGCAATATTGAATCTCCTGTTAGGAAACGAATTAGGGCAAGTGACAGAAGTCTGTGTAGGGGAGCACTTTGGTTCCAGTGATCATAACACCATTAGTTTCAATTTGATCATGGATAAGGATAGATCTGGTCCTAGGGTTGAGGTTCTGAACTGGAAGAAGGCCAAATCTGAAGAAATGAGAAAGGATCTAAAAAGCGTGGATTGGGACAGGTTGTTCTCTAGCAAAGATGTGATTGGTAGGTGGGAAGCCTTCAAAGGGGAAACTTTGAGAGTGCAGAGTTTGTATGTTCCTGTCAGGATTAAAGGCAAATTGAATAGGAATAAGGAACCTTGGTTCTCAAGGGATATTGCAACTCTGATAAAGAAGAAGAGGGAGTTGTATGAAATGTATAGGAAACAGGGGGTAAATCAGGTGCTTGAGGAGTATAAGAAGTGCAAGAAAATACTTAAGAAAGAAATCAGGAGGGCTAAAAGAAGACATGAGGTTGCCTTGGCAGTCAAAGTGAAGGATAATCCAAAGAGCTTTTACAAGTATATTAAGAGCAAAAGGATTGTAAGGGATAAAATTGGTCCTCTTGAAGATCAGAGTGGTCGGCTTTGTGCGGAACCAAAGGAAATGGGGGAGATCTTAAATAGGTTTTTTGCGTCTGTATTTACTAAGGAAGCTGGCATGAAATCTATGGAATTGAGGGAATCAAGTAGTGAGACCATGGAAACTGTACAGATTGAAAAGGAAGAGGTGCTTGCTGTCTTGAGGAAAATTAAAGTGGATAAATCCCCGGGACCTGACAGAGTGTTCCCTCTGACCTTGAAGGAGACTAGTGTTGAAATTGCGGGGGCCCTGGCAGAAATATTTAAAATGTCGCTGTCTACGGGTGAAGTGCCAGAGGATTGGAGAGTGGCTCATGTTGTTCCGTTGTTTAAAAAAGGATCGAAAAGTAATCCGGGAAATTATAGGCTGGTGAGTTTAACGTCAGTAGTAGGTAAGTTATTGGAGGGAGTACTAAGAGACAGAATCTACAAGCATTTGGATAGACAGGGGCTTATTAGGGAGAGTCAACATGGTTTTGTGCGTGGTAGGTCATGTTTGACCAATCTGTTGGAGTTTTTCGAGGAGGTTACCAGGAAAGTGGATGAAGGGAAGGCAGTGGATATTGTCTACATGGACTTCAGTAAGGCCTTTGACAAGGTCCTGCATGGGAGGTTAGTTAGGGAAATTCAGTCGCTGGGTATACATGGAGAGGTGGTAAATTGGATTAGACATTGGCTCGATGGAAGAAGCCAGAGAGTGGTGGTAGAGAATTGCTTCTCTGAGTGGAGGCCTGTGACTAGTGGTGTGCCACAGGGATCAGTGCTGGGTCCATTGTTGTTTGTCATCTATATCAATGATCTGGATGATAATGTGGTAAATTGGATCAGCAAGTTTGCTGATGATACAAAGATTGGAGGTGTAGTTGACAGTGAGGAAGGTTTTCAGAGCCAGCAGAGGGACTTGGACCAGCTGGAAAAATGGGCTGAAAAATGGCAGATGGAGTTTAATACAGACAAGTGTGAATTCAGACAAGTGTGAGGTATTGCACGTTGGAAGGACAAACCAAGGTAGAACATACAGGGTTAATGGTAAGGCACTGAGGAGTGCAGTGGAACAGAGGGATCTGGGAATACAGATACAAAATTCCCTAAAAGTGTCGTCACAGGTAGATAGGGTCGTAAAGAGAGCTTTTGGTACATTGGCCTTTATTAATTGAAGTATTGAGTATAAGAGCTGGAATGTTATGATGAGGTTGTATAAGGCATTGGTGAGGCTGAATCTGGAGTATTGTGTTCAGTTTTGGTCACCAAATTACAGGAAGGATATAAATAAGGTTGAAAGAGTGCAGAGAAGGTTTACAAGGATGTTGCCGGGACTTGAGAAACTCAGTTACAGAGGAAGGTTGAATAGGTTAGGACTTTATTCCCTGGAGCGTAGAAGAATGAGGGGAGATTTGATAGAGGTATATAAAATTATGATGGGTATAGATAGAGTGAATGCAAGCAGGCTTTTTCCACTGAGGCAAGGGGAGAAAAAAAACCAGAGGACATGGGTTAAGGGTGAGGGGGGGAAAAGTTTAAAGGGAACATTAGGGGGGGCTTCTTCACACAGAGAGTGGTGGGAGTATGGAATGAGCTGCCAGACGAGGTGGTAAATGTGGGTTCTTTTTTAACATTTAAGAATAAATTGGATAGATACATGGATGGGAGGTGTATGGAGGGATATGGTCCGTGTGCAGGTCAGTGGGACTAGGCAGAAAATGGTTCAGCACAGCCAAGAATGGCCAAAGGGCCTGTTTCTGTGCTGTAGTTTCTATGGTTCTATGGATGGCAGGACTTTCATATGATGAAAGACTGGATCGACTAGGCTTATACTTGTTGGAATTTAGAAGATTGAGGGGGGATCTTATTGAAATGTATAAAATCCTAAAGGGATTGGACAGGCTAGATGCAGGAAGATTGTTCCGGATGTTGGGGAAGTCCAGAACGAGGGGTCACAGTTTGAGGATAAAGGGGAAGCCTTTTAGGACCGAGATTAGGAAAAACTTCTTCACACAGAGAGTGGTGAATCTGTGGAATTCTCTGCCACAGGAAACAGTTGAGGCCAGTTCATTGGCTATATTTAAGAGGGAGTTAGATATGGCCCTTGTGGCTAAAGGGATCGGGGGTATGGAGGGAAGGCTGGTACAGGGTTCTGAGTTGGATGATCAGCCATGATCATACTGAATGGCGGTGCAGGCTCGAAAGGCCGAATGGCCTACTCCTGCATCTATTTTCTATGTTTCTATGTAAATATAACATAGGAATAATACAAAGTTATTGGGAATACATTGTTATACTTAACACGAGTAATTATAAAACCAAATAGTATTTAATTGACAAAACTCACGATCATATAGGATACCAATGAAAAATACAGGACAAAAAGAAAATATCTAGACAAAAATCATGAAAAAAGAAAAAAATATATATAACCCCCTCAAAAAAAAACTAATCGAAACAGAATTAATCAACTAAACTAAAAAAAGACCTGGGCTATTTTAACAACGTAAAAATGGGAGAAAAGAAAACCTTAGTGTCGACGTCTCCGTTCCTCTCAACCAACACTACAGAGAAGTAAAATAAGTTTGGAAATGGTACTCCTTTTCTCAAGGGCAATTTTCCATTGGCACCCACATCCAACAATGGGCATTTTAAAACAAAATTGTTTAGTACCATGGTCATTGGGCCCCCCGGTGCTTCCTTCACAGGAAATGTGTAGCGGTGGAGAAGATAAAGTGTTTTGCAGATTGCTCAATAATTAGACTTGTTATTGGTTTGGCATCATTCTGGTAGATTAAAGAATAATTTGAGGGTGTGGAAAAAATACAGGGAGCAATTTCATCTTTTGGACTTGACTATATTTTGATTTGCATGTTTGATTAATCAGAGCAGCAAGTACCCAGTGAAGCTGCAGATTATAAGAGAAATTAAATTTAAAGTAAAAAGGGAAACATAACCAAATTTTAAAAGTTCAAAGTAAATTTATTATATTATTATTACATATACGTCACCATGTGCAACCCTAAGATTCATTTTCTTATCATCTTTCACAGTAATACAAAGAAACAAAAAAAGGAAAAATAAGTAAATAAATAAACAATAGATATCGAGAATTTGAGATGAAGAATCCTTGAAAGCGAGTCCATAGGTTGTGGGAACAGTCGGGTGATGGGGTGAGTGAAGTTAAACCCTCCGGTTCATGATGAATCTGGTGGTGAGGGTTCTAAGGCTCCTGTACCTCCTTCCTGATGGCAGCAGCATGAAGAGAGCATGGCTTGGGTGGTGTGGATCCTTGATGATGGATGCTGCTTTCCTGCGACAACACTCCATGTAGATGTGCTCAATGGTGTGGAGGCCTTTGCCCATGATGGACTAGACTATAACCACTGTATTTTGTTGGATTTTCTATTCAAGGGCAACAGTGTTCCCATACCAGGGTGAGACGCAACCAGTCAATATATTATCCACCACGCATCTGCATAAGTTTGTCAGAGTTCTAGGTGACATGCCAAGACTTGACAAACTTCTAAGAAAGTAGAGCTGCTGCCGAAATGGCATTTGTATGTTGCGTAGGGTAACGTAATTGGGAAAAAAACGTACATAATTCACAACCACCGACATTGAGTTGGGGCTTCGGTTTAAGAGGCTGGTTTGATGTGATGACGTTGTTATGTAAAGGATTTTAAAGTGCATTAACTTTGAGTTCAGTTTTTTGGTGATCAATAAATGAGTTGCTGTGACTTTTCTGAAACATAAAATGCCTCTGCCACTTTATTTGTGAAAACCTACGTTATTGACCCTGATGCTCTAGAATGATTCCAGAGTTATTGAACTTGTCGGCCAACACAGTTACTTTGAAACTGCTGGAGTTTTGGGAGCAAGATGCCGTTGCCTGGTTTGTACAAGCTGAGGCCCAATTCACCCTGCAAGAAACCTATGCCGACGACACCAAATTCTATTACTTGGCAGCGCTGCTCAGCAACTCCACAGCCGCGAGAGTGGGGAGTCTACTAAAATGCTCAACTGGACACGATAAATATCGATTGGTGAAAGCTCACCTTTTACAGACTTATGCACTATTGGAGTCTGAGCACGCCAAACAGTTGCTCTGCTTACCTGGTCTCGATGCTAGACCTTCAGGGCTAATGGACCAAAATGCTGTCTCTCCTGGGAAATCACTATCCTTGTTTTATTTTTAAAGAACTCCTCATGCAGCAAATGCATGGCCTTAGCTAATGCACCCATGAAGGACGATAGGAGCTTGTTAAAATGGTTGATAGTCTACACTCAGCTAGGCAGCACTGCATCATTCTTCCTCCTTTCTCTATCTCAATAAGCCCGGCCCTCAACATAAGGACGCCCGTGGCTGTGAAGCAGATGACCCTGGGCCTGTGACTTAACATGCGTGCTTTGGTACGAGCACCAGGAGATGTTGACTGCCAAGCCTGTCTGCTGTCCATGACAAAGGCCCATTCAGGACAACATTTTCTGTGTGACACGGGTGCTCAAGTGAGTGTGCTGCCAGCATTGCCTATTGATGAGAAGGCAAAGAGCGACGAAACCTTGCTGGAAGCCGCCATTGGCAGCAAGATCCAAACTTAAAGGACATGATGGGTGATGCTCCATTTCAGTGGGCGACGTTACACAGGGGACAAAATCCTGGCTAAAGTGGTCAGACCTCTACTTGGTGCAGCTTTCCTGAGTGCCCAGCAACTGATTGTCGATCTTAAGAACTGCCAGTTTGTGGATGGCAAGGACTTTGGGTCATTACCCTGCCTCCCCAGCAAATTCCCCACAATGACTCTGTCAAGCACATGTACCACCGCATGTGTGTTTACTCAACTGCTGGGTGAATTCCCAAACCTCACCAAGCCCACATTCTCCACCACAGTCACAAAACATAGAGGTCGAGCACCAGATTCCCAGTCCATGCTCGCGTGTGTGTAGACTGGACCCAGAAAAGCTGGCAACCAGGAAGGCTCAGTTTGCCAACATAGAAAGACTCAGCATTGTACGCCGGTTGAAGAGCCCTTGGGCTTCACCTCTCCGTATGGTCTCTAAATCCAATGGTGGTTGCCACCCATGTGGCGATTACCAACGCCTTAACAAGGCCACCACTCCTGATCCCACACGTCCAGGACTTTTTGGCACATTTAGCTGGGAAGTTAATTTTTTCCAAAGTTGATGTAGTTAGGGGCTACTGTCAGGTGCATATATGCTTGGAGGACATTACCAAACCAGCTGTGATAACCTCATTTGGTCTTTTTGAGTTTCTGGGCATGCCACTTGGACTGAAAAATGCAGCACAGACTTTCCAACAGCTGATGGACTCTGTATTAAAAGACTTAGATTTTCTTTTTGTTTTCCTGGATGATGAACTTGTTGGCAGTGCGTCCAAATCCGAACATGTATCACATCTCCGCACACTTTTTGAGTAATTAAGCCAACACAGGTTGATTATCAATCCTGCTAAATGCCAGTTTTGGTTGTCAACTATTGACTTTCTCAACCATTGCATGTTGTAGAAGGTGGAAAACCCCTCCCATCAAAAGTAACCGTTATTATGGATTTCCCACTGCCCTGCACTACTAAAAAATTTCAGAAGTTTTTAGGTATGATAAATTTCTATCGCCTCTTCATTCGACAAGCTGCTGAACTTGTGCTCCCCCTTATATGCACTTAAAGACAATATCCCTGATCAGCAGACATAACCAGGGCATTTGATGATACCAAACAAGCTCTTTCTAATGCAACCCTACTGGCGCACCCATAGCCATTACAACTGTCGCCTCAGACTATGCTGTGGGTGCTGTGCATGAACAGTTGGTGGAGGCATATAGAAGCTGTTTGATTTCTTTAGCTGGCAGCTCCGTTTCCCCCGAAAGGAAGTACAGCACGTTTGGCCTTGAACTTCTTGGTCTATATCTGGCTGTCCATTATTTTTGTTTTCTTTTAGAGAGTCGCCATTTCATAGGGTTTGTTGACCACAAACCCCTCATGCATGCAATGGCCAAAATATCAGACCTTGGTCTGCACGGCTGCAACACCCCCTGACCTAGATATCCGACTTCACAACTGATATACAAGAGGAAAAATAATGCCGTAGCTGATTGCCTGTCATGGCCAGCCACGTTAGCATAGGGCGTACACATAGGGTTAACCATGCCAGCGTGGCGGCTGACCAAGTTACTGACCCAGAGGTCTAAGTTCAAAGAAGAGCAGTCATGGGCCTGCAGATGGCTGCTATTAATTTCTGGGAACCTGTGGTCTCTCTCCTGTGCAATGTCTTGACTGGTCGCCCTTGCCCCATTAGGCCCACAAACTGGAGACATACTGTTTTCGATTCCAAACGTGGCCTCTTGCGTCCAGGCCAGAAGGCCTCACAGAACTGGTTGCTTTAAGGTGTGTTTGGCATGGCCTCAGAAAGGGCTTGCATGATTGGACCATAGATTGTGTAGAGTGCTAGCAAGCAAGAATTAGCCACCATGTCCAGGCACCATTGGCACCTTTTGAGGTCCCTGAACAATGATTTGACCATGTCAATATTAACATTGTTGGTCCTTTTCCCCCCTCCCACCCTCCCCGCCTCCCCCCGCGGTTTCGCACACCTTCTTACTATGATGGATCTTACCACCAGATGGCCAGAGTTCGTCCCTCTAGTACCGTCAGCAGCCATAGACATGGCCCTGGCATTCATCAACACCTGGTTTTATTGGTTAGGCACCCAATCTGATATTTTCTCTGACCATGGTCCCCAATTCATTTCAGACCTCTGGGCAGTGATGACCCAAAACCTTGGCGTTAGGCTACATCACACCATGGTGTATCACCTGCAGCCCAGTGGCCTGTGCAAGCGGTTTCACCACTCTTTAAAGGTTGCTCTGAGCGCTTTCCTGGCTGATGAGTATTGGCATGATCTCCCATGGGTTCTGCTGGGCCTCAGAACCGCTCCAGAAGAGGACCTGTGGTCATCCGTGGCAGAATTGGTATACAGCTAGCTGTTACGAGTGTGCGGTGATTTCATTCCTGATTCCATGACCAGCTGGTCGGCCTCTCAACAGCGTTCAACCCTTCTCAGTAAATTCAATTCCTTTTCACCTATTCCTATCTCCCATCAGGGCATGCAGCACTCCTAGGTTCCTTTTGAGCTACATTCAGGCTCGTTTGTCTACCATGATGCACACCACCGTCTCCTTAGGGCACCTTATGATGGCCCATTCTGCATTTTGGGATGGAGAGAATAGGCTTTTAACATAGATAAGAGAGGTAAGCCTGAACATATTACAGTAGATCACCTTAAACCACCCCACCAAGATTTGGAGTGTTCTGCTGCCATGTCCCTGGTGTCACAACATGACCATGAGCGTGTGAACGCACATTTAGATGAGACAGAGGCACCTGTGGTTTCTCCACCCATGGAACACAGGACCCGAGCTGGGCGACTCGTCCGAGCTCCAGCCAGGCTCACAATATTGGTTTCAGTGAACTCTGGGGGAGCTTGTGTAGGGTAACTTCATTAGTGGAAACGTGCATAATTCACAATCAACAACATTGAGTTGGGGTTTCGCTTAAAAAAGCTGGTCTGACGTGATGGCGTTGTTATGTAAAGGGTTTTTCATGCACCCTGTGTTCAGTTTCTTTTAGTGATCAATAGATGATTTGCTTTGGCTTTTCTGAAACATAAAACACCTCTGCTGTTTTATTTGCGAAAACCTACAGTTGAAAAGGGCTATAAACCGTGCTGCTTTATAATCCATTCTCAACATGGTGTTGAAGTGCTACCATCCTGAGCCCTTGAGATCTAAGGTGTTAATTAGAAAGTCAGTAGCTGCTTGGACACTTGTATTTTGCCCTATAAGGAGAATACATTGTTGGTGAAACTAGCTTGGCTCAAACTGAAGGCATGATTTTGTCTGAGGGTTCTGGAAATCAAGCAGTTGTCTGTGGGCTGTGGCTAAGAGTCTTATTGGCTGCTTGTTCAGTAATTCTTTATAGATATTGTTTTAGACTATCATAGATTTGATGTGTTTGTCCAGGAATAGACTGAATAAGAGTGAATTCTAAACAAATAACGTGGAGTGTAAGTCTGTAAAGTTTCATTTCCTTCTGATGGTTGGAGTAGTAAAATAATTAACTTTATGTTTAAATAGTTCTTTCACAGCCTGAGCTTGGCACAACATGTTTTTATAACCAATGTAGTATTTTTTTGTTTAAACTGTCTGCACAGTATTAGGAAACTTGGCAGACAGTTTGTGCACAACAGATTCTTACAAGCAACATTGCAATGTGATAATCTATTTTTGGTAATGTTGACTGAGGAAAAAATACTGACCAATATATTGGGAGAATTTCTCTGCTAATATGAGAACTTAAGATTGCCAAAGTCTTAAACCAAGTATAATTCCAATTGTCATGATTTCAGTACATCTAGCCCTTAGTTCTACTGCTTATTTACGCATTTTAGGGATGTGAACAGTGCTGTCAAGTCTGATGTTTTATTGCCAGTTTAATTGGAGGAGTAGTCGTTTACTTGTAAGTTGTTGTTGCATATGAAGTATAGGGGAATTTATGGTTGTGTTCTGTTGTGCTTGTTTTGCCAGGAGGAGGGGGGAGTATTTAAGAGAAGAGTCCACCTATAATGTGTGTAAATCCTGAAATAGAACATACTTGTAACCTTCTGATGGTACCGGTGAGCTCAGACTGACTTACAAGTTCATTCATGGTTCAGTTTCTATAACTGTCATGTTTATTATGATCACAAAAAATGTTTAAAGTGAGCATATTTTGCTCTAATTAGGCTATCAGTATTTCAAATTCTTTAGGTGTTGCTATAAGTTATTGCGGGCTTTAGAGTGAAATGTTTGATTAAGCGTCACCCATTTGTGTGGCTGCATTGCATTGACCACGGCTACTGCTGCAGTTGAAATTTGGTGAAATTATTATTGTTTCTAGGCATAAGTTAGCAGTTCACTGTGTTTAGTGAAATTAGGAAAACTTATTCAGTACTACATCAAATAGTAGCTTTAGAAGCATTTTATAACATCTGTTTTACAGATTTTATTAGAAAACAATTTCACAGATTTAAAGAGACAGCATTGTATCCCTTATAATTTACAATACATTTTGATTGTTGCGGGGGTGTGGAAGAAATGATGACAGATTAAATATTAAACAAGTTAATAGAAGTGCCTAAAACCAATTTTGACAGAGCCATTTTGTTTTTGCTGGCATCTCTGAGGAAATATTTGTGTTCTTCACCACATTCTTTCTTCTCTTAGGACTCGGATTCTACACCCTCTGGACTGTTTCAGCCTCATTTATTAATACTCCCTGTTTTGTACTTAAAAGAAGTCAATTTTTAGAGATGAATGTCTCATGTTGTTTCCTGCCCAGCAGCCCTGCACAGCTCAATCGAAATATCCTTGTGGGCTTCTGTTCTGATCCGGTTTTTTTTCCATAAATATATCCTTATTTTCTTTGTGGTGTTGCACTGTCTTGGAAAAATAAACCACGTGCTTTTGATTAAATCTGCATTTCTTTATTTCAGACTATGGCAATCCAAATCTAGGTGGCAGCTCCTCGGGATTGCACACCTCAGGGCCTGCGTTTTCTACCCTTCACAGACTTCGCCGGAAAAGGAAGCCAACCCGGGTGAAGGATCCCTTGGATGACATTCTTCTCAAATTTCTAACAGCACAGAGAGTAGTGGAGGAACGTTTCTTGCAAATGGAGGAACGGAGAATGCAGCGGGACATGGAACTAGAAGACAGGCGGATGCAGTTAGAGCAGCGTCGGATGGAATTGGAAAGGGAGCACGAGTACAGAATGTTCACCATATTTGCTCAGATGGTGAATGCACTTCGGCATGGTGGCTCCATGCAGACGTTAGGGCTGGACCTCAGCCAGGTCTTCTCTCAGTCTTCTGATCAAGCTGCTGAAACCGTTAGTGCCCCATGCTCAGCCTCCACCTCTAGAGATGGTGGCAGCAGACTGCAACATCAGAACAAGCCTTTACCTAATGGATTGATAGATGCCGTGGCTCATGCAGAGCTGAATTCAACATTCCAGCACCTTCAGTCAAGTATTTATTTATCTAAAAGAGGAAATGAAATTAATAAGTTTTGTGGAACATTTCAGAAAGATTATACTGCCTATCATGCAGATAAGTATGATGAAGACAAAAACCCTAATGTGAGTCTGTTAAGCCATGTTAGTTTTGAAATTTGAAATACTGTGTTAATTTGAAAGGTGCTAATGAATTACTTGTTTGGGGCATTTAGCTGTCTAATTTAAATCCATACACTAGTCCATATAGAATTGTTTAATGAATAATTGTTTAATTGTTTTACTAGCATTCTGTGCTTTGTTAATCCATTCCCAGAAGAATCTAGTTAAGAAACTTGGGGTCTGAATGGAAAACTAATTTGCTGAACAATCTGTATAATTCTAATATTAAGTGGAGTTGGTGGTAAATTGGGCGCACTCGTCTTGGTGCTTGGATTCACTCATTTTGTGGTTGGAGACATGTGAAAAGTGTTCTAGTTTTGACTGCTTTAACATTGTTGTGTGGATTCTGAATATTGTACATCAAGTTTCCGAAGTTTCCTTTTGGCACTAATTTGCACACAGGTTTATTGCCTACGTACCATTCAGGATCACCGCACTTACCCATAAAGAGTTCTTGAAGCAGCTTTCTCAGTAATTGTTAAAGTTGTTTCTATTTCTCTGTAGTGTTGTGTGTCGATCTCCTTGTTTTACAGCACCAAGCAACGTAAATGTTCATATCCCTGCAGTCAGTTTGAAAACCGTATTGTTGAAACTTGATTCGGTATTATTCATCAATCTGCTTGGAAACTGTACCTTATCAGATTGAAACGTTAATTACTGATGGAAACGATGAATGACTTTCAGATTGCTGCTTTTAAAATTGAAGTATTTTCAGAGTTTAAGAAGTATTTTTAGTTGTGCAAGATCAGTTGTTGGATTGTGATTTATTGTGCCACTCAGTTGCATCATTATCTGATTATTTTAACCAGGCATGCTAATCTTACAGTTCTTAAATCTTGTTGGAAAGACTAACTTAGGTCATTTTCTGCCAGTAATAATGTCCCTGATTTATTTGGCTTCTGGCTTCTTCCCCATCCTTTCTGGTCCTGATGAAGGGTCTTGGCCTGAAATGTGACTGCTCTCCATAGATCAGGGGTTCCCAACCCTTTTTTATACCATGGACCCCTACCATTAACAGAGGAGTCTGTGGACACCAGATTGGGAACTCCTGCCATAGATGCTGCCTGGCCTGCTGAGTTCCTCCAACATTTTGTGTCTGTTGCTTAGATTTTCAGCATCTGTAGATTTTCTACTCAAAGTGTGATCGATATTTATAGCATGTCTGATACTCAAAGACCAGAGGAATATTTTCTCCTTCCTCTTCCTGTAGCTCAGCAGAAGACTCCTTGTTTCAGTAGGATGTTGATCTCATTTCTAGAAATATCCATGATTGTTTTAAATAAAGTTTGTTACATGTAAATTTGTAAATACTAATATTCCATATCATAGGCAGTAAAAATCCACATGTTATTGTATACGCCTTAAGTTGTGATTGACTTGTAAACTAAAATTGGAGCCATCTAGCACTAACATTATTGTGGAATGTTCTAAAGTATGTTTGGATCTAGTTTTGTTTAGATGAGTTTTATTATATTCATTCTGCTTTCATCTTTCCAGGGTATTATTAATCTAGGACCCAGCGAAAACAAGCTGTGCTTTGATCTTCTTTCCAAAAGGGTATGTCCATTTGTATTTCAGCCTTGTTAAAGTTATTTTGAAATATTACATCCTTCATGAGCATGACTTCAGTCTCATTTTCAGTGTTAACAACATTTTGCACAAGACTCCGAATTTTATACTGCAGATAAGAATGCTTCTCACTTTTGATAAATAACAAGGTGCATAGTAGTGTAGTGGTTAGTATAATACTATTACTGCACCAGCAGCCTAGGTTCAACTACTTTGCACATACTCCCCGTGACCGTGTGGGTTTCCTCCGGGTGCTCTAGTTTCCTCCCACAGATGTACAGGTTAGTAAGTTAATTGGTCAGAATTGGTGTAATTGAGTTGTACGAGCTCGTTGTGCTGGAGTGGTCTGTTACCCTGCTGTATCTCTGGTATAAAAATAATAAAGTTTGGATTTTTTTTTTCCAAGTCAGTTTTGGTCACAATCTGTGGTTTGTAGACTGCTAGGAAATTAATGGAGAAATTTTACAAACCAGTGATTTCTCCACATCATTACATGACCATAACTTGGAGAAATAAGAATCATATTCATAGAGTTTTACAGTAGACCATAGCAACACTCACAACACGCTGGAGGAACTCAGCAGGTTGGGCAGCATCCGTGGAAACAATGAGTCGACGTTTCGGGCCGGAACCCTTCGTCAGGAGTGAAGAGGGAAGGGGCAGAGGCCCTATAAAGAAGGTGGGAGAGGGTTGGAAGGAGAAGGCTGGTAGGTTCATGGTTCCGCCTCCTTCTACTACCCATTGTTTTCCTGCCTATCACCTCCCTGCTTCCCCTCCCCCACCCCTTTGTCTTTCGAATTACTGGTTTTTCAACTGAACCTACCAGCCTTCTCCTCCCAACCCTCCCCCACCTACTTTATAGGGCCTCTGCCCCTTCCCTCTTCAGTCCTGACGAAGGGTTCCAGCCCAAAACGGCGACTCATCGTTTCCACGGATGCTATCCGACCTGCTGAGTTCCTCCAGCGTGCTGTGAGTGTTGCCTTGATCCCAGCATCTGCAGATTATTTTGTATTTACAGTAAACCATAGCTTTAAGAAATGACAGTTATGAAGTACAGCAAAGAAATGGGCCCCACAGTCCACCATACATCTTTTCCCCATCTACAATAACCCTATTTGCCCACATTAGGACCATATTCTATCATTTCAAAATTGTGCAGATTGAATTTTATAAGAATGTCTTTGCTCAAGGAAAATAAACTTCTAACTATCCAATCGGATGTCAGTTGTGACTGTAAGATGCTAACTTGTGGGAGCTTAATCATGGTGAGACAGACCCAAAACTTTACTGAGCTTTAATAGTAATCCATTGTGAATATTTTATTTGATTTATTTATCGGTATTTTGAAGAACAAAAATTGGAAATAGAAAACCCATTAAACGTAGGAAATTTGGAATTATTAGTGATGGTACAGATGTTTGGAGCTATCAAGAGACTTCTTTCACAGGAACCTTTCGATTTTTTTTTAATGTCACAGTGTGATTCATCCAACTGTGATGCACAATTCTTACTTAAAAAGTAAATACCAGTTCACAAAAGAAATATATTGCAGAATGTGATCTCACCACATGGATGATACCACATTTAAATAAGACCTTCAACGTGTCATCGATGGGTAATTTGTCATTTTGCTGTTAATGGGACCTCAATGCATGCAGATTTTCTTTTGTGTTTGCCTTGTTAAAATAGTGACAAGAACATAATTCATCAGCTTTAAAGCAGTTTGGAGTGCAGATTGAGCACCCCTTATCTGAAATTCCAAAATCTGAAAACCTCTAAGTCCTGACGTGACGTCACAATTGGGAAATTCCACAAGGCACTGGAAGGTTCCCAGGCGATGCGCAGGTCTTCTCAGACAGTTCCGAGAAGTGAGTTAATGAAAAATAGAAAAAACACTGCATGAAGCAAAAAATAAAGATCTTGATTGTGTAGTGAAAGAGTAGATTCGTCACTGTCGGAGTGAGCATATGCTGCTTAACAGTACGCTGAAACAAGCAAAGATCTATCACGATGAACTGAAACCTGAAAGTAATTTTGAATATTCAGCAAGCCAGTTGCAGAAATTTAAGAAAATGCATGGCATGAAATTTTTAAAGATTTAAAATATTTTTAAAGTTAAGACGTCTGCTGATCACGAAGCAAAGAGAAATTCATTGATTAGTTTGCAAAGATCATTACTGATGAACGTCTAGCACCAGAAAAAGTCTACAATGCTGTTTGTTTTCATACCTTACATAAAACCTAAAAAAAAGTAAAATACAAGTACAGTGTACTGTAACCTTCTAATCAAAACATGGCATTGTAGATGGAGACTGAAAGCCCACCGCTGTTCGTTGCTGTTCAACAGCTGATTCAGATATTCTTCGAATGCTGCTGTGCTGCTTTTGTTATCCTGCACTCATTATATTTTCATTATCTTAATAGTATATAATAATTTTTACTATTATATGCATATGTGTGATGAAAAAGGAGTGCTTAACAGGTAATACATAAATTCCATTGGAAATGATGACAATCCCAATCTCATTATATATTCCAAAATCCAAAATCTGAAACACCTCTGGCCCAGGCATTTCAGATAAGGAGTGCTCAGCCCGTACTTGGACGCATACATGATAGATTCTTGAATGACTTGTATATTGTAGATGAGGTGCCTTTTATATTTTCTGTAAACTGTAGACTCAACAAAAGGAGTGAGCTTGTTTGCGCTGTTCTCTCTGGAAATCAGAATGTCACATGATTGATGCTCTGAGCTGATTGGATGGAAAGCTGCACTGGTTTGATGTAATTAGCCACACTGCCTCTTGATGAGAGAGTGGGTAGGGGAAGAACAAAGAGGGAAAAGCAGGGTTTCCATTGCTGATACTTTGTGTAATACCACTAGGGGACATTATTGGGCTCAGATTTACTGCTTTTTGTAATCGGTAGCTGACTTGGTTTTAGCTTAAAGAATGGTTACTTGCTCAAGTCAGTATTCGGTTCTTTTCGTTCCCAACCAGAAACACTATTCTCAGGTAAGCAGTTGACTTGTGTTGTATTCAGATCAGTTTTATTGCCAAAATATGCTGCCAGCATGTACAGTATATCAGCTTGTCTTCAAAAAACTATTTGACTTATATTTAATGCAACTGAGGAAAGGGACTGGATTTGACAAAGAAATAGAAATTGTAATTTAATTCCATTCCCAATCTGCTGCTGTTCTGCATTGTTGATCCAAAAACATCTTTCCCAGTGCAGCTGTATTTGGTTGTAGTATTCCGGATTGATTCTGTAAAGTTTTGCAGAACCAGTTATGTTGCTGGTAGTTACTTGGGTAGTCAAACTCCAATGTTATCCTCAGACTTAAAGGATGATATAATTGGATTAAGGCATGATCATTAATCCAGTCTTCAGCTTAAAGTTATACATTTGATTTTATATATATGTTAACTTTTGCTATAATTTACAGCAGTTTGAAAAGCAAACTGTGTACCAAAGTGGCAGCACAGCAGTGTAGCAGTTAGGGCAACTCTTTATAGTGCCCGCGACTGGGGTTCAGTTCCTGCTGCTACCTATAAGGAGCTTGTATGTCTTCTGATGACTGCTTGGTTTCGTCCGGGTGCTTCAGTTTCATCCCACGTTCCAAAGGCATACGTGTTAGGGACAATAAGTTGTGGTGATGCTTTGTCAGTGCCAAAAGCATGCTAACACTAGGGCTGTGCCCAGCTGATCCTCGGACTGTGTTGGCTATTAACGCAAATGGCACATTCCACTGTAAGTTTCAATGTACATGCGATCACATCTACTGTGAAGAAGTGCTTTGAGAGGTTAGTCATGGCCAGAATCAACTCCTGCCTAAGCATTACCTGGAATCGCTGCAATTTGCTTATCATCCCAAATAGGTCTACAGTGGATGCAATCTCACTGGCTCTCCGCTCGACCGTGGATCACACGGCCAATAACAATACCTACTTCAGGCTGCTGTTTATTGATGACTGCTCAGCATTCAACACAACTATACCCTCTGGACTAATCAACAAGCTCCAAATCCTGGGTCTCTGTAACTAGATCCTTGACTTCCTCTCAGGAGACCAACATCAGTGCGGAACGGGAGAAACATCTCCTTCTTGCTGGTAATCAACACTGCTGTACCTCAAGGACATGCTTAGCCCACTGCTCTTCTCTTTTTACACCCATGACTCTGTGGCTAGGCACGGCTCAAACACCATCTATAAGTTGGTCACCGACACAAACATTATTGGCAGAATTTCAGATGGTGACGACCAGGCGTACAGAAGTGAGATAGGTCAGCTGGTTGAGTGGTGTCACATTCACCATCAGTTAGACCAAAGAATTAATTGTGGACCTCAGGAAGAGGAAGTCAGGGAACACACATCAGTCCTTATTGATGGATCAGCAGTGGATAGAGTGAGCAGTTGGACCCAACATAATTATGCAATTACAAAGAAGACACGACAGTGACTATATTTCATTAGGAGTTTGAGGGGACTAGGTATGTCACTAAAAACGTCCGCAAATTTCTACAGATGTACTGTGGAGAGGATCCTAACCGGTTGCATCACTGTCTGGTATAGAACTTCACAGGATCAGAAAAAGCAGCAGAAAGTTTAAACTCAGGCAGCACCATCACGGATACCAGCCTTCTCAACATTAAGGACACCTTCAAAAGGAAATACCTCACAAAGGTGGCATCCAACACTAAAGATCCCCATCAGCCAGAACATGTCTTCTTCTCCTTGCTACCATCAAGGAGGAGATACAGGAACCAGAAGACACTCAACGTTTCAGAAACAGCTTCTTTCCCAGAGCCATTATTTTGAATCTCTCATTGCTACAGTTGGAAGTTCCCACTTGCTTCAAAAGGGTTACAACTGTACCGGTGCCCAAGACGAGCAGGGTGAGCTGCCTTAAGAACTTTCATCCAAAAGCACTCACGTTTATAGTGATGAAGTGTTTTGAGAGGTAGGTCATGGCTAGAATTAATTCCTGTTTCAGCAAAGACCTGGACCCACTGCAATTTACCTTTTGGTACAATAGATCCATGGCAGATGCAATCTCATTGGCTCTTCACACGGCCTTGGATCATGTGGAGAGTACGTATATCTTTGTCAGGATGCTGTTTATTGACTACAGCTCAGCATTTGATACAATCATTCCTACAGTTCTGATCGCAAAGCTCCAAAGTTTGGGCCTCTGCACTTCCCTCTGTAACTGGATCCTTGGCTTCTTAACCAGAAGACCACAATCTGTGTGATCAGAAATAACATCTCTGCCTCGCTGGCAATCTACACTGGTGCACGTCAGGGGTGTGTGCTTAGCTCACTGCTCTACTCTCCCTACCCCCATGACTGTGTGGCTAGGCACAGCTCAAATGCCATCTATAAACTTGCTGATGATGCAGCTATTATTGGCAGAGTGTCAGATAGTGATGAGAGGGCATACAAGTGCGGGATATATCAGCTAGTTGTGTCGCAGCAGCAACCTTGCACTCAACGTCAGTGAGACCAAAGAACTGATTGTGGACTTCAGAAAAGGTAAGACAAGGGAACACACACCAGTCCTCATGGAGGGGTCAGAAGTGGAAAGAGTGAGCAGCTTCAGTTCCTGAGTGTCAGTTTCTCTGAGGATCCGTCCTGTGCCCAACATGTCAATGCAGCTACAAGGAAGGCACGACAGTGGCTGCATCTCATTCGGAGTTTGAGGAGATTTGGTATGTCACCAAAGACACTCGCTAATTTCTACGGATATACCATGGAGAACATTCTAACTGGCTGCATCACTGCCTGGTATGGGGAGGGGTGGGTGTGGTGGCTACTTCACAGGATTGAAATAAGCTGTAGAGAGTTGTAACTTAGTCCCCTCCATTATGGGCACTAGCCTCCGTGGTGTCCTGGACATTTTCAAGATGCGATGCTTCAAAAAGGGGACATCCATCATTAAGGACCCCCATCAACCAGGACATGCCTTGTTCTCATTGCTACCACCAGGAAGGAGGTACAGAGGCCTGAAGGCACACAGTCAGTGATTCAGGAACAGCTTCTTCTCCTCTGCCATCCGATTTTTGAATGGACATTGAACCCATGAACACATACCTCACTACTTTTTAATTTAACAAATACTACATATTTAACTATTTAATATGTCAGTATTAATTCATGCTTTTTAATTATTATGTATTGCATTGTACTGCTACCACAAAGACACCGCATTTCACAACATGTGCTAGTGATATTAAGCCTGATTCTGATTCTGACAAATAAAGCTAATCTTTAATCTTTAATATAATTGTTAATATAACTGTTGTGGAATGCAAGAATTGTAGGATACGAAGCAACGGACTGATCTGGTGGTTAGTTAAATTGCAACCACATTTGATTAAAATGTAGAAGTTGGAATCCATTGTCAGTCGTCAAAAGAATGATGTTTTGGAAAGGTAAGCTGGGAAAGCTTAACAACATTAAGATTATTGGCTGAAGAGGATTTGTCATATCCTTTGGGGTTGAGGATGACTTAGTGAACTCATCATTTCACCGCAGGCAGCAAATTCCAGTGTTACCTGGATTTTCTTTTATTATTGAAATTCCCCTCTTAAGGTCTTTGCTTGACCAAATCTCCCTCTTCCTTTCAAATCCATCTCTTTGACCAAAGGTTTATGTGCCCCTTCTAAATTGAAACTATTTAATTCAACATTTTCCTATGCTAATATTTAAAGCAGTTCAGCTCCAGATGCATTTCGTGTTTATTACTTTCAAGGCACTTAGTAAGCTTATTGAGTGTTCCAAAAAGTTCCTATATTTGATTTCTTTAGATTTATGATTGCATTTCTGTTTCACCTACAGAATCTTTTATATAAAACTGCTAAATGTACAAATGTACAGATAACGGATTTCAAACTGTCTTCATTGCTGACTTGTAGATTTATAGTTATTGAGTAGTACTCCTGTTAAGCATGCTGAATAGAATTGCAAATTGCTCTTTTTTTGCAGTTAATGCAGACTGACGTAATTCAGATAGATCTGCCACCCTTGGAATGCTCAGACTGGAAAGGACAAGAGTTGTAAGTACTTTGTGATTTTTAATATGCCGTTTATTGGTTTTGGATTACATAGACATGAATGAGCTACCACAAACACATACTGAGTCAATAATCACCGGATTCAAGCTCAAATGTAGGAATTGACAATGTGCTCTGGGTTGGTATTTCAGTACCTGTTGTTGGAGACAATTATGTTTCAGTTTAGTAATTTAGCAGAAATATTTTCAGGGACATAAAACTCGTGAGTCCATAAGCACAATTCTGTCTGCAAGAGAATTCAGTTTAGTTCTGCCTGTGTCAGGAAGGAGCAAGCTGCCAATGCTCATATCTGTTCTGCCTGCATATGTTAACAGTGACATCTTGGTCTCCAAAGCTGGCTCCTAGTTAGAAAGGCCCTATACATTCCTGCTAAAAGTAAAAGCCAGCCCACATGAGGGTTTAGATTGCCAAATACATTTTATCCCCAGTTTTTAAAAAAACTTTTATTTGACATTACATGTAAGAAATGATACTTCTAAAAATATAAAATAAACTATTTCAAAATTAGAGCTTTTAAAACACCAGAAGCATCTAAATGCAATTAGATGCTTTAACAAAGTAAGTTTGGTGCTTTTTCTTAGAATCATTCCTCTATTGCATTGAACTGCTCACAAGCCTAAAACAAGGGCAGCAGAAAACAACAGAAACTCGTTACATCATCACCGAGGAGATCAATGTTAGGCAGACAGTCAGAATGACAATGAAAGGGGTCTCAAAGGAAGTTTGGATTCTCCACATTAGTGTGAGTGGTCCTTAGAGGTAATGTGGTTTCCATTACCCCGAGAATGTCTTCTGCATATACTATCAATACTGTTGTGCAGTTATAACACCAGGAAGCATTAACAATTTTATTTCTATTTAAGCATTGATACTTTTTCTGTCTTGTCCATTCTCCACTCATTGTTTGGCAAAAATAAAGCGAAGTTCTACCAGCTTAGGTCTTGTGTTGTCAACATGGTGACTTGGTATGCTATGAAACACCATCCAACCATAGATATTGCCAGATCTTCTTCTTACTGAATTACATCTGTTACAGTGAATTGCCTCTTTCAAACTTAACAATGAAGTATTCACTTGTGAGATTCCTGCATTAGATTCCTAAATGGGAAAAATGTGCTTGTATTAGCAGTAAGGTCAAATGTGGGAGAATAGAAATGAGTTATTTGAAAAAAGAATAAAGGCAATTCAGGAAATAATTCGACCAGGGAGGGAGTTACAGGTAGCTGTAACTTCCTGCCTCTCATTTCTTACAAGTTTGCAAAGATTCACCATGACGTTTAAAATGTTGACAAACTTCTATAGATGTGTGGTGGAGAGTATATTGGGTGGTTGCATCACACTCTGGTGTGAAGACACCAATGCCCTTGTATGGAAAAACATACAAAAAGTAGTGGATACGGCCCAGCCCATCACAGGTAAAGCCCTTCCCCCACCATTGAGCACATCTATACAGAGCACTGTTGCAGGAAAGCAGCATAGATCATCTTGGAGCCCCACCATCCAGTTCATCCTCCCTTCTTGCTGCTGCAATCAGGAAGAAGTTACAGGAGCCTCAGGAACAGTTACTACCCCTCAGCCATCAGGCTTTTGAACCAGAGGGATAACTTCACTTGCTCCATCACCGAACTATTTCCCACAACCTATGGACTCACCTTCAAGGACTCTTCATCTCATGTTCTCAATATTTGTTGATTGTTTTTCTTCTCTTGCTTTTTGTATTTGCAGTTTATTGCATTTTTTTCCACATTGGTTATTGGGTGCAGTCTTTCATTGATTCTGTTGTGTTTCCTTTGTTTACTTGTTTGCCCACAAAGAATTGAATCTTAGAGTTGTATATGGTGACATATATACTTTGATAATAAATTTACTTTTCACTTTCAACTTTGATGACATGGTAAATGCAAATTATTTGGTGGCATAACCTGTAGGGTTATACACTGAAAGGTGAGAAATGAGGTAATTTGGATAGATGATTCTAGATAAGAATTGATGCACAGGACTAATGAGTGAAGTTCAACACAATTACCTATTCACTCTTAAGCCACTAGCTTGATTCTTGCACTGTCCAGCGTGGCAATGGGGTGTACCGTCTCCAATATTTCTCTCATTAATTGATCAGGGCTGTTTTCATAGAACGTCTCAAGTGTGCAACATCTACCGACTTCTGTATGAGAAAAGCAGGTGTAAATGTAAACCTCCAGCTCATATCCCCTCCACGTAGCACACTGTGTATCCAAGTCATTCCTTGACACTGCATCAAAATCTTTACAGCTTTGATAAAGGCTCCAAATTTTTATTTTGAGTAGTGAATGTTAATCTTATGATTGATGAGCTCGATGAAGACAGAAATATAAAATAGTATTGGTAAAACTGTGGTGCTTTATTTATAACTGCCCAGCTTTTTATTGTGTGTTGCTTTCGTGAAAGTTTCAACATTATGGAGTTTACAAAAGGCAATTTATTTATCTTGTCTTTTCATGATTCTACGACCTCAGTCTCCGAGTGGACATTGCAAAGTTTTTGACGCATCACTGTAAAGCTCCTGTGTATCTCAAGCCTGACAACGTGAGTAATGCGGTAGCCAGTTTAAAAAAAAAATATCTGTGCATATTAACCTTGAATTTTGTTAAACAGTATTAGTGAGGATGGGAATGGTTCCTCTCGGTATGTTGGTGATGAAATTGGAACAGCTTTGGTTTAGCTGTTCCAGAAAGAGAGGAAAAAAAATTTGTTTATTAACAGTGTGGAGTTTAGCACATGCAGTCTGTAAAATTGTTATGCTGAGTGGTGTGTATCTTGGCAAATAGTTTCAGTGTAAGCTGCAGTCTGAACCAGGTGGTGTGCTGCTGCCTTGTTGTGTCATTCCTAAGCTGAATCTCTATCTCCACATTTGATCCTTCGTCAAAACAGCATGTTTCCATCTCATTCACAGTATGCATTTTATGCCAATTAGCCCCCTCAGCCCATGAGAAATGGGACTAGTCCTCTATTGCACCTAAACTCCATTTCTCGAGAATCCTCCCTGCTACTTGTTTGGACTTTCCTCTTTTAACTCACATATTACGCAATTTCCCTTGGGATCAATAAAGTATGTCTATCTATCTATCTATTTTTCTGACTATACATTCAAAATCCTTGCCATGTTTTACAGTCTTGACTCTCTACCTCTGCTGAATCCTACATCCTTTCTTAAAAAAAGCTTGGACAGGTATTTGGATAGGAATGCTTAGAGGAGAATGGGCCTCGTGCAGGCTAGTAGGACTAGTTGGCATAGATGAGATGAGACAAAAGGGCCTGTTCATTTGTCATACATTTTTATAATGCTTTATTAAAATTTTGCTGTTAACAGTGCTGATAATGGTCCTGCTATGTATTCACTGAGACAGTAAAAAATGTTAGGACACTGGTTGACAAGATAAACAATAGCAAGTTGTGTTGGAGATTTGCTCTGTGGATCCATTTGCTGAGTTACTCATCAGAACTGCTCTAAGATATTAGAAGTCTGCTTTCACCAAATTATCAAATGAATTGCCACATACAATGGTCTTAAACTTCTACCACCTAATTATCCCACTTATTTACTCCACCCCCAAAACTGGAGATGCACAAGACAATTCACATGTTGCTATGCAATGCACAAATTGAAATGCTTGTAGGTTATGGGTATTAGCTATTCACAAGTCATATGGTTTGTTGTATAATTTAACATGATATAGATGAATGAATTGCTGCAATCCCCTGATTATAGAAAAGGCACGAAATGTTCAATATACCCCGTGTCACAGTGTAAAAGTAGAACTTCATTTATAATTGCCTGTAACCCTAAAATGCTTGGTACTGAGATTATAGCCACTGCACTGATTGTACTGTACTGAGCACGTCCAGCAAGAACTGTAGAGGAGAAAAGACTGTGAATGAAGCTCAATGAAAATATCATTGGCTTGAAACTTCAACCCTTTCTCCACAAAAGTCCTTGGCGTGTTTTGTTCTCACTTCAGTTGTCTAGAACCTGCAGTTTTTTGTTTTGCTTTTTAATACTGAGGCCTGAATATGATTTTGTCTCCTCACACTTAAACAATGAACAATACTTCTCGGTAGTCCTGAAATCTTAATTCTGCATGGCATGTCTGACAGGAGGAACATCCCAAGGCAGTCCCTGGATAGATGTAAGCAACATGTTCTCCAGTCCAGGGTTTACAGAGAGTTTTAGCAGCTGCTACTTGTCCTTGATCTAGTCATAAAGAACTGCAGGAGGAAAAAGTATAAAATGCTGTGGTTCTGACTTTGATGGCTGGTGTAATAATGGTTTTCTCCTCGGCCAAGCTCAAGCACCCTAATTACCCATACAGTGATAATATTCCTGCAACATACAGTAAAAATGAAAGAGGAAGCAGGAGTAAATCTAAACCTAATATGAAGTTAATAAAGTGAGAATTTATGGATCGAAATGATAAAATCATGAGCCACTTATATTAAAAAACAAACTGCTGTAGGAGCTCAGTGGGTCAGTTTAAATCTGTGAAGGCAAAGGGATAGTCAACATTTCAGGTTGAGACCCTGCATTAAGACTGGTTTGTATAGTTCATTATCAGATATTTTTGTAATGCTAACTCTTCCCTCCCCCGCATCCTTTTCCATAGTCCCCACCTCAAATGTAATACTTTTACATGAAATACTCCATATCCAAGAATGTTGCATTCAATAAATTTTTCATTATTCTAGATAGTGGTGGTTAATGGCTGTGGATCTCTCTTTTCCTCATTGTCTGCTGTGCTCTGTGATCCTGGAGGTAGGTAAAAGCTGAAACTGTGCAGTTGTTCTTTGAAAGAGCAAAGTATTTGGATTTGATTTTAAGTTGAGCAGGGTTGTACTCTGGATATGATATTGTTCCATAATATTTTATGTACATATCATTATCGTAAAAATAATTTTAAACTACTGTGTAGTTTGAAATGGATGTAAATGAAATATTAAAAACTAAGTTCCTGATCCAGAAATGAAGACCATAAGACATAGGAGGAGAATTAGGCCATTCAGCCAGTTGAGTCTGTTCCACCATTCCATCATAGTTAAATTATTATCCTTGTTAACCCCATTCTCCTGCCTTCTCCCCGTAACCTTTGACACTCTTACAACCTCAACTTTAAACATACCCAATGACTTGGTCTCCACTCCTCCACTATAGGAAAAATACTCCCCACATCGACTCTAGGCCTTTCAATGAATTAGTTTCAATGAGATCCCCAAATATTCTTTTAAACTCCAACTCGTACAGGCCCAGAGCTAAGTTCTAAACTGCAGTGAGTACAGGCCCAGAGCCATCAAATGTTTTTCATACAAGAATCACAGTTACTCTGAATCCTTTTCTGGAGTTTAGCTTTAATATTCATCCAAATGAACATAAAAATGGAACTGTAGAAAAGGAGTGAGAGTAACTGTGTGTGCGACTTTTCAATGAATTAGCATCAAAGGACCTTTGTAAACCTTGAATCACCTACCCTTCCAACACCAATGAAAATGATCATAATTGTCACATGGCAGATCCAGGATATTACCGCTAGTATTCCTTGTGGTCTCAAGCTAGCGTCCATAGACTTCAGCTGCTTCATCATTGATCTTTTGTCATGTAAAGAATAGTTTCTTCACAAAGAAATTTGGAATGTTCATTTGTATTGATTCTGTAGTGTGCTGAAGTATTCATGTTACTCAAAGTTGGTTGACACTGCAGTTATACCGATAAAGATCGGATAAGATTGGAACATGTCAAGGTGAAGTATGGCATCAAAGTTACAGGAGGCACAAGTAGCTGCAGACACTGGACCCAGGAACAGAAAGATGAGCTGCTGGAGCAACTTGGCAGGTTAAGCAGTGACAAGGGAAAGGGACAGTTGATGTTTCTGTTTGGAGTCATTCGTCCGGATTGAAAGTATGGAGGGGAGGTAGCGAGTATAATGAAGTGAGTGGGTAGGATGGGGCAGGAGCTGGCAAGCCATAGGGAGATCCCTAAGAGGAGTGGTTGATCAGCTGGGGGAATGAAGGGTGGAAATTACAACAGGGGCTGGAAGATGATAAGTGGAGACAATAAAGGTTTACAAAACTCAAAGTTAAAGTAAATTTATTATCAACATACTGTACGTATATGTTACCATATACTTTCTTGAGTTTTATTTTCTTGCAGGCATTTACAGGAAAACAAAGAAATACGATAAACATTTATAAAACTATATAGAAACAAAAAACTGATACGTACTAATGTGCAAAAGAAGACAAATTGAGTAAACAAAAAATTAATAATACCGAGAACATGTGACATAGAGTCCTTGAAAGTGAGCCTGTAGTATGTGGAATCAGCTTAGCATAGAGGTGAGTGAAGTTTTGACACTGGTTCAGGATCCTGATGGTTGTAAGGTGATAACTGTTCCTGAAGCTGGTAGTGTGGAATCTAAGGCTCCTGTACCTCCTTCCCAGTGGCAGCAGCGAGAAGAGAGCGTGGCCTGGGTGGTATGAGTCTTGATGATGGATGCTGCTTTCTTGTGGCAGCACTCCATGTAAGTGTGCTCAATGGTGGGGAGGGCTATTTCTGTGATGGACTGGGCTGTATCCACTACTCTTTGTAGGCTTTTTCGTTCCCATATCAGGCTACAATGCAACCAGTTTGGATATTATCCACTATGCATCTATTGAAGTTTGCCAAAGTTTTAGGTTGCATGCCAAGTCTATGCAAACATCTAAGCAAATGGAGTAGGAAAGGTTAAAAAGCTCTTGCCCTACCCCCTCCCCTCACCTCCTTATGCTAATTATCTCCCTCCGTCTTTCATTTCAGATGAAGGGTCTTAATTCGAAATGCCAACAATCCATTTCCCAGGCTTCACATGCTGTCTGTGACCTGCTGAGTTCCTCCAGCAGTTCATCTTTTTGATCAGGGGCTCAGGGTTACAGAGGGAATTGCTGCGAAATAGTGTTTGTGATGGAAACAGATTCTTCCTAATACTTACATGTTCATTCATCAGAATAAGAAAGGGATATACTCTGCTTCCTAGCTTGTCTGCAGTGTTGATATTACATTCTCTAAGTTATTCCCATTAATGACTACGGTAGTTTGGCTACTCCACCCCAATCTGATAGCAATGGGAAAGATAGTTCTTCCCGTCAAGAGTAATGCTCAGCATTTGTGGACTTTGTTTACTTGGTAAAGCCATGCATGAACCTTCCCCTACAGTGAGCCCAGTCCTTTAGTTGCTCAGAGACCACATCCCCTAGGAATGCGGTTTGACAGAATTCACTCGACATTCACCAACCAGTTAAGCATACTGACATCTGATTCGTCTACATGAACTGTAGGCTAACGATCTTACGGATTTGGATGTAGATAATGTGCTACACCCATTTGAATGAAGGTCCTTCCAAAGATGCCAAAGGTTAAAGCAGCTCAGTCCACAGTTTTGTTTCATGAAGATAATCCTTGATAACAATAAAGCTTGATGTATTGATACATTCAAAGATTGCCAAAGGTGACTCTGGGCTTTGCTATTCTGCCTATTAGCTGTCAAGGTAGCACTTGAGCCCAAGTAAGAATTGCTGCTTCACATTATAGTGTGATTCATTGGTCACATACAGGTAAACGTTTCATACAAGTGCTCATGCTGATAGTAAAATGCTTTCTGTGAGTTGGCAGATGCTGCACACTGCTTTTGGCATTCATCTTACAGCAAACAAACTCTCCCTCAAGGCTGACAAAATAAATCTTTTACTTCCACCTTCTCAACTACACTGAGCAAGAATCTCCCATGATGAGGGTTACTATCCATTGTGCCTCAGTTTCTTTTTGTATAGTGAGAGGACCTACAAATGACTTGGCTGCAGTTGAAGTTTGGGAAATGCTGTATTTATTACCATTGACACCAATTTAAATCCCTTGCATGAACCTAATCTAGGATGCTTAGATGCTTAGTAGGAAAACATAACGTTAAGTAAGACCACAAATTTGCTTCATTCTTCAACGTTGCTGTCACAAATTTGTTTCAAAATTAAAACAGGGAGCCTTGGTTATTTGCAACAAATATGCCAGAATATAAAATTAGTTTGTTCAACAGGCCAAGGGGGTCGAAATTCTAAATTGCTAGTTATTTGCTCATTTTAGTATATTTAAGACACTTTTCCTTCTGTTTTGACAGATAGAATTCTACTACCTACTCCATACCAAGGTGTTATTAAGGATGACCTTTTTCTCTACAGCAAAGTCAAACCACAACTCGTGCATTTGGAGAGCACAGTAAGGGAACAAACTATTGAACATTTGTCTTTGTAATTCCTTGTATTTAATACTTGTACGTTATAAAAGCTGCCACAAATATTGAGCATCTTTTGGAATGAGTGAAAATTATACAGGCGAGGTTGATCTGTACTGTTGCTCATGATTTCTCACAGGGAATCAAAGTTGTGCTTGGAAATACAACACATAGTGTGTTTTTTTTTGTTTAAGATGTTGGCTACAGTTACTTGCATGGTCTTAGAACTTGTACTGCAGCCTCTTATCATTGGTTCACTGCATAATTGATTCCCTTTCATTTCTGGAGTCTCCATATCTATGCTTTGTAAAGAGAATTATATCATTCCTCAAATGTGAAAATTGTATACATACAGGGTGTTGTTTTATAGAGTCATAGAATACTACATTGAAACAGGCCCACTCACATAATGGCCAGGAATGTTTTGGCAAAGGAACGTTATATGACCCTTTGGTGTCACATTCTGTTTTGATATAACTGTCATTGTATAACTAAAGGAACAGCAAGAAATTATATGTTAGAAGGCTATAGGTATAAACCTAAGTATTCTTTTGGGCTTGTTTTAGGTGACTGATGGTGATACACGAACATTTCATCTTACAGTGGGAAAGCTTAAAAAGTCAATGGAAACTGCACAGCTCCAGGTGAATAATTCAGAAGTGTTCATCACTTTTATTACATAATTGTAATTTTCTTACAGTTTAGTTATAGAATGCCATGATTAGTTAAGGTGGAACTTTGAGCGTGTCCAACACAATTTGGTTTGCAGTGTAAAAAATTTTACAGCAGTGATTACATCAATCATCAAATGTCATTTGTCCTTTGATGTCACAGAACAAAGGACACGTTATATTAACTGTTTTCTATCAGTAATTTCTACCAGATGTTTTACAGTGCAAGTAATCGTTTCAAGCAATTTGTTTTATTTCTGCTGATGAACAAGTGACCTCAGTGTTATAGACCTTTTTGTAAAAGAAATTCACCCTTACAGAGTTCACAAATCACTACCCAAAATTTTGTGATGAGGAATAAAGTTTGCTCTCACAGCATTTGTAGAACAAAACAAATAAATAATCCTTTGTTTTTCAACTCATGTTTCCTGATGCATACATAGATGATGATATTACAGAAAAATGGGATACAACCCTTTTTCTAGGAGTGCAATTCCCAATCCCCTGTATTTCAGTGGACTGTCTAGATTCAGTTCTTTCATTTTTAATCAACTCTATGACTTGATATTTCCCTTTACAACATATTTAAGATCTTGCATAATTTGTGAGATTGAAAACATGGGAACAATTGTAATGAAAATCAAAAATGGAAGATACACATTTGCCAGCTCCTGAAAAAGAAATAATCTGATTGATGCACTTTGCAATTTAGTTATTAAAGTTACCATTAAATTACATTTGAAGAAACGGCATTATTTTATTAGAGGTGCTAAAAATAACTGGTGTTAACTTAAAGCCTTTTTTCTAATTGGAATAACTTCTTATTGCAAGTTTGTTTTGCATTAGAACTAATATTTTTCTGTATAACCACAGGGTCAGAGAGTCACAGCTATGGTTCTCACAAATCCTCACAATCCCCTGGGTGATATTTATTCGGCAACAGAAATGAAAGAATTTCTTGAATTTGCTAAAAGGTAAGATGTGAGCAGCTGCATACTGAAAAAAATTTTTTTGGTTAATACATTCACAGGAAAACATTTAACTATCTCCTCAACGTAACTATGTAATGTTCCTGCTGTTATCAGCTTCAGTTTTCTAGCCATCCAAAATTAGAAAATAAATGTGACCTTGTGGCGACCCACTTTCTAGCACACACGAACCGGCTCACGAAACAGCACGCGCAGGCAGAGAGGCCTGCCCCAAAAAGGGCTCCAGGCCATCTTTACCAGCAGGGGGAAAATCCCGTGCGCCGAAGGGGTCTGGGAATTTGCATTCCCCACAGTAGTCCCGCCCAGGGAGGGCGGGAACGGGAAGGCTTTAAAGCAGGCCGCGAAGTTTGAATAAATCTCTTTCATCGCAACTCCAACTCACCGACTCCGTGTGGTTATTCTAGCGCTGTGTGTAGCATATCGTTACATTTGGTGACCCCGACGGCCCAAACGATATTTGGGCCAGAGATGACTGACGCCACATCTGTTCACGCAGTTTCGTTACAACTGCCAAGCTTTTGGCCGCTGCCGGCCCGTCTGTGGTTCGAACAAGCAGAAGCACAATTCCACATTCGGCAGATAACCTCGGAGTCCACTCGCTACTATTACGTGGTGAGCTCCCTCGACCAAGAGACTGCTGCACAAGTTGAGGAGTTTATACAGTCGCCCCCGGAGGACAGCAAATACACAGCATTCAAAGCCCTGCTCATAAGGACTTTCGGACTCTCACGGCGCGAACGAGCACGCCGCTTAATGCACCTGGATGGTTTGGGAGACAGGCCGCTGTCGGCATTAATGAACGAAATGCTGGCCCTGGCTGAAGGACACAAACCCTGCCTCATGTTTGAGCAGGCGTTCCTAGAGCAACTGCCTGAGGACACATGCCTGCTTCTGTCCGACACAGATTTCAGCAACCCCCGGGAGGTGGCGGCCCGAGCAGATGTGTTGTGGAATGCCAAGAAGGAGAGAGGGGCATCCGTCGCACAGATCACCAAGCTGCGTGCCCAACGACAGACCAGACCAGGCCCGGCAGCAGAGCCCAACGAACAATGGTGCTTCTACCACCAGCGGTGGGGCACAGAGGCCCGTCGCTGCAGACCACCCTGCAAATTCCCGGGAAACGCCAGGTTCAGCCGCTGCCGATTGCTACGGCAGCTGGCCATCAGGACAGCCTCCTGTACGTCTGGGACAAGCAGTCGGGACGCCGATTTTTGGTCGACACTGGAGCGGAGATCAGCGTTTTACCTCCAACAAGTTACGACACCCGCAACAGAGAACCCGGACCCACCCTGAGGACCACAAATGGCAGCACAATACGAACCTACGGCACCCGCATGGTGCGGCTACAGTTCAGCTCCAGCCGGTTCACATGGGACTTCACACTGGCCGCCGTGGCAACCACTCCTGGGGGCAGATTTTCTACGAGCCCACAGCCTGCTGGTCGACCTGCAAGGGAAGTGACTAGTCCACGCCAAGACTTTTCAAACGTTCTCCCTGGGTGAAGCGAAGTTGCCAGCCCCACACCTGGACTCCATTACGCTGTCCGACGATGAATTCACCAGGGTCCTGGTGGATTTCCCATCAGTACTGACACTGCAGTTCACGGCAGCCATGCCCAGACACGGAGTACAGCACCACATCCCGACCCAGGGACCACCCCTCCACGCCCGTGCTCGAAGGCTTCCCCCGGACAAGCTCCGACTGGAGAAGGAGGAGTTCAAGAAGAGGGAGGAATTGGGGATCATACGACGGTCCGACAGCCCATGGGCCTCCCCCCTGCACATGGTGCCCAAGGCAACGGGGGGCTGGAGACCATGCGGTGACTACCGCAGACTGAACGAGGCTACAACGCCAGACCGCTACCCTGTGCCGCACATTCAAGACTTTGCAGCAAACCTACACGGTGCAAGGATCTTTTCCAAGGTAGACCTCGTCCGGGGATACCATCAAATCCCGGTACATCCGGACGACATCCCCAAAACAGCACGCATCACCCCGTTCGGACTTTTCGAATTCCTCCGAATGCCGCTTGGTCTAAAGAATGCCGCACAGACTTTTCAGTGGCTAATGGACGCGGTGGGACGCGACCTGGACTTTGCATTCATCTATTTGGACAACATCCTCATAGCAAGCAGTAGTCGGCAGGAGCATCTGTCCCACCTCCGCCAGCTCTATCCCGCCTGAGCGACTTCGGCCTTACAATCAACCCAGCCAAATGCCAGTTCGGACTCGATATCATCGACTTCCTGGGCCACAGGATTACTAAAGATGGGGCAACCCCACTGCCCGCCAAGGTAGACGCGGTCCGCAACTTCCCCGACCCAACACAATCAAAGGCCTGCAGGAATTCGTGGGTATGGTGAATTTCTACCACCGTTTCCTCCTCTCAGCAGCCCGAACCATGCGCCCCCTGTTCACTCTAATGTCGGGTAAGGGCAAGGACATTACCTGGGACGAAGAGGCCACAGCCGCTTTCGTTAAAACCAAAGAAGCCTTGGCAAACGCCGCGATGCTAGTGCACCCCAGAACAGACGTTCCTACTGCCCTCACTGTGGACGCATCCAACACAGCAGTCGGTGGAGTGCTGGAACAACTCATCGAGGGCCGCTGGCAACCCCTGGCGTTCTTCAGCAAACACTTACGACCACCTGAACTCAAATACAGTACTTTCGACCGGGAGCTATTGGCACTATACCTGGCAATCCGGCTTTTCAGGTACTCCTTAGAAGGTAGGCCCTTCACCGTTGTTACGAGAATACACATAAAATTAAGATGTTTGCTGGCCTGGGCTAGCATCAGTGGCATCAGCAGTTGGTCTGCCACCTGCCCTCAGGGGAAGGAGAGATAAGGAACAATGGAGCAGCGTCTGGGGATGTGTAATGAGGGGATGTGGGAGGAAGAGCTGTTTGGAGCGGCTCCCCCCTTTGAACCCTGAACTGTTTGAAGTGATGGACAGGCGATACCCCAGCAGGGGGATAAAAAGGGACAGGTTCGCTAAGACGACACACACGCCACCCGAGGTAACGAGACCCTGGAAGCGGTGCGCCTCTCACGAGTGGTGAGAAGTACCGGACAACGCACAGGGTGGAAAGGTACGATCAGCGGGAACCCGGTGTGTGTCCGCCCTTGCCTGGGTGCCGGGTTCACTGCAGAGGATCGACCGCATCTGGAGGAGGGGTCACAGTCGGTGACCTCAGGTGACATCACCAAGGACCTGCCCAAAAGCTGTTTGTGAGCCATCTCGCTGGTCTGTGAGCCATCCCGCTGGTCTGTGAGTGAAGCAGTGTTCTGAATGATCAGTTGTTCCTATTCTGTCTCTCTTCCCCCACCTTGTCCATTGCCATGGCAACGATTACTGCGAACTGAACTACAAACTGGACTGAACTTTGAGTCATTTTGAAATTGGTCATTTACCCCTAGACAACGATAGAGCTTGATTGATGCTGTTATCTTAATTCTGTGCACATGTGTGGTTATCATTGTTGAATTGTTGCATTTATTATCCTTTCGATTACTGTGTTGCTTGTTTCTTTAATAAAACTTTCTTAGTTCTAGTACTCCAGACTCCAACTGAGTGATCCATTTCTGCTGGTTTGGCAACCCAGTTACGGGGTACGTAACATAAGTGGGGTTCTCGTCCGCGATTTTGAACGCTAAATTTGGGACGGAGTAAATTGATTGGGTTAAAATTCCCGAAAGAAAGAAAAGACAAACAGCAGAAATGGAGGTTGAGGAATTTATAAAGGCGCCGACCTTGGAGGCATTAGAGGATGCCAGGAAATCGGAATTGATAGCTGTGGCCAAACGGGTGAATCTTGCTAAGGTGAAGTCGACAATGAGGAGAGAGGAGATACACAGAGCTATTGTAGAGCACTATGTATCTAAAGGTGTGTTTCCCCAAGGTGAGCTGGGGGTGGTGTCTATTGAAAAACCTGCTGGAGACGCGGTACAGGTACAGCTTGAAAAACTGAGACTCGAGCACGAGTTCCGGGTACGGCAGTTAGAACACGAAGAGAAGCAGTTAGAAAGGCAGGAGAAACAGAGGGAAAGGGAATTTGAGCTGGAGAAGTTAAAGATAAGGGCCGAGCAGGGGCTCGTGCTGAACCAAGGTGGAGGGTTCCGGGCGACCCAGGAGGTTAGGCTGGTTCCCCCATTTGACGATACCGATGTGGATCGGTACTTTCTCCACTTAGAAAAAGTAGCTATAAGTCAGGACTGGCCGAGGGATAAGTGGGTTGTTTTACTTCAGAGTGTACTGAAAGGGAAGGCCCAACAAGCTTACTCCGCTTTATCCGCGGAAGATGCCCAGAAGTATGAGGTGGTGAAGGAGGCCATCCTCAGGATTTATGAGTTGGTCCCGGAGGCATACCGGCAGAGGTTCCGGAATGCGAGGAAGCGGTGGGACCGCACGTATTTGGAGTTTGCTCGCGAGATGCAAACATATTGTGAGCGTTGGTGCGCCTCGAAAGGGGTAGAGGGGGATTATGACAGACTGCTGCAGCTGATTCTGATTGAGCAGTTTAAAGGTTGTGTCCCTGAGGGTATGAGACCCTACCTCGATGAGAAAGAGGCAGCCACGTTAGCCGCAACTGCTAAGTTAGCGGATGAGTATGCGTTGACGCATAAAATGAAGGTTGCCCCGAGTAAAGGCTACCAGAAGGGTAGTCAGGACGGCGGGGAGAGTCCACCGGAAAAGTCAGAAAGTAAGCCGGGGACTAGTGAAAAGGATAAGGTAGACCGGGAGCAGTCTGGTAGGAAGTCTCCTGGGGTCGTCTGTTATAATTGTGGGAAAGTCGGACACTTTGCGTCCAGGTGCTTTGCCCCAAGGAAGGAGACGGGGAAAGGAAAAGCGGAAATTTTGAATGGCTGTATCGAGCTGTTAAGCGAACCGCTAGGGAAGGACAGGTCTGAAAAAGTCCAGGAAGGGCGCAAGAGGTTTATCTCGGCCGGACTGGTGTCAGTGAAAAAGAGGTTAAAACCAGTTCCAGTGCGGATCTGGAGAGACACGGGAGCGTGTCAGTCATTGATATTGAAGAGTGTATTAGAGTTTAGCTCAGAGACCCAGACTGGGGAGGTAGAGGTCAAAGGTGTTGGGGAAGGGACAGAGTCAGTCCCTTTGCACCAGATACACTTGCAGAGCAACCTGGTCTCTGGACTAGTCACGATCGGGGTGAGGTCCGAATTACCGATGAAAGACGTGGAAGTCTTGCTCGGTAATGACATCGCCGGAGGAATCGTGTTCCCAGTCGTGAGATTGACGGGTCAGCCTGCCAGCATGGAGGCCCCGCCCGCAATGGTGAATTTGGCTGAAACATTTCTGCCAACCTTGTATGAGACAGGGTGTAGTGAGATAAGAGGTAGTGAGGGAGCTGGGACGGACGTAGCAGTAGCCAGGAAAGAATTTGTGCAGACGCAGGAGCGAGGCGAGGGGCTGATGGGTTTTGCAGAGACAGCTCTCTCTGACACAGCCTTGACAAGGGAACTAGTAGGCTATTGTGCGGATGAGGAAGTGCTAAGGAAGAAAGGGAAATCAAGGACAGCATCCGCAGATGAGGAGTGGGGGGTGGTGCAAAAGAGTTATGGGGATGAGGTTTTTAACCTGGCCCACGAGGTACCCCCCGGTGGACATTTTGCGGTGCTGGAGGAAACAGTTGGTGGAATCATGAAAGAGATTTACCGGCTGCCCAGGGGGAAGAATGTTATTGATCATGACCGACGCGAACTGAGACGGTCACCGGCTTTTGATATGCTAACAAACCTAGTCGGTGTTAGCGTGGAAATCAATGAAGCTAGGGGCCCCTTGATAAGAGAAAAAAACCATTTTGAAAAGATTAGGATGGGATCGGTCAGATGGGAGAAGGCTATTGTTTTGGCCAGGTCTACTGATAAGGTCTCTCCCTTAATCCCCGAAGGAGTAATTAAACGACTCGCACCCATGTGTTTGATTGTCCCGAGGAAATGCAAAGAACTGGGACGTTGGGCGATTGTGGTTACAATAGGGCAGCCAAGTAAACAACACCCATATTTTTTGAGTAATTCAGTGACTAAAGGGCTGATGAACACAGAGGTGTGTATTGGCAATTTATTACGGCTGTCTGAAGCCAGCTTGATAGTGAACCTTGAAAAAAATGAATTCGGCCACACGAAGGTCACTTACCTGGGAATTGTGGTGACACAGGGGCAGCTGGCAGTGATGCAAGCTACAGTGCAGGCTATCGCTGACCTCCCAACCCTGACAGACAAGAGGGCCCTCAGAAGGCTTTTGGAGATGGTGGGGTACTGCAGGAAGTTTTGCAATAACTCTGCGGTCAATACCCGTCCCCCTCCTACTAAGACCTTGCGAGAGAAAATTGAGTCGGAATGGGACGACCCTTGTTGTTGTGGTCCGGGACAAAACCAAATGAGAGGTTACATTGGTCGCAATTCATCAGTGTTTTTGGCCACTATGAAGTTTGCTGAGTTGGAGCCTGGTCTAAGGGATTATTAATAACCCGTGTAAAAGGAACAGAAAATGTGATGACTGTCTGTCAAGGTGTTGACAGCTTCAAATTCTCTGTATTAGCTAAATAACTGTTAAAGATGTATATTGTGTATGTATCAGATAATGTAGTCATGTTTGTAATTTTTACCTCCCGGTAAAAATCCTTAAAGGGGGGAAGTGTTACGAGAATACACATAAAATTAAGATGTTTGCTGGCCTGGGCTAGCATCAGTGGCATCAGCAGTTGGTCTGCCACCTGCCCTCAGGGGAAGGAGAGATAAGGAACAATGGAGCAGCGTCTGGGGATGTGTAATGAGGGGATGTGGGAGGAAGAGCTGTTTGGAGCGGCTCCCCCCTTTGAACCCTGAACTGTTTGAAGTGATGGACAGGCGATACCCCAGCAGGGGGATAAAAAGGGACAGGTTCGCTAAGACGACACACACGCCACCCGAGGTAACGAGACCCTGGAAGCGGTGCGCCTCTCACGAGTGGTGAGAAGT
This sequence comes from Mobula hypostoma, assembly GCF_963921235.1. NCBI lineage: Eukaryota > Metazoa > Chordata > Chondrichthyes > Myliobatiformes > Myliobatidae > Mobula > Mobula hypostoma. The sequence continues at coordinate 34,859,494 of NC_086107.1, read as the reverse complement.
ACCGGACAACGCACAGGGTGGAAAGGTACGATCAGCGGGAACCCGGTGTGTGTCCGCCCTTGCCTGGGTGCCGGGTTCACTGCAGAGGATCGACCGCATCTGGAGGAGGGGTCACAGTCGGTGACCTCAGGTGACATCACCAAGGACCTGCCCAAAAGCTGTTTGTGAGCCATCTCGCTGGTCTGTGAGCCATCCCGCTGGTCTGTGAGTGAAGCAGTGTTCTGAATGATCAGTTGTTCCTATTCTGTCTCTCTTCCCCCACCTTGTCCATCGCCATGGCAACGATTACTGCGAACTGAACTACAAACTGGACTGAACTTTGAGTCATTTTGAAATTGGTCATTTACCCCTAGACAACGATAGAGCTTGATTGATGCTGTTATCTTAATTCTGTGCACATGTGTGGTTATCATTGTTGAATTGTTGCATTTATTATCCTTTCGATTACTGTGTTGCTTGTTTCTTTAATAAAACTTTCTTAGTTCTAGTACTCCAGACTCCAACTGAGTGATCCATTTCTGCTGGTTTGGCAACCCAGTTACGGGGTACGTAACACCGTGTTTACAGGCCGCAAACCGCTTACCTTTGCGTTCATGAAGGTGTCCGACCCCTGGTCGTCCCGCCAGCAGCGACATCTGTCCTACATCTCCGAGTACACGACGGACATCCGGCATGTCTCTGGAAAGGACAACGTCGTGGCGGATGCACTATCCAGACTGTGGACATTGGGGGAGGTATCGCCGGTTCTGGGGGGCGGGGGGGTTATGTGGCGACCCACTTTCTAGCACACACGAACCGGCTCACGAAACAGCACGCGCAGGCAGAGAGGCCGGCCCCAAAAAGGGCACCAGGCCATCTTCACCAGCAGGGGGAAAATCCCGCGCGCAGAAAGGGTCTGGGAATATGCATTCCCCACAGTAGTCCCGCCCAGGGAGGGCGGGAACGGGAAGGCTTTAAAGCAGGCCGCGAAGTTTGAATAAATCTCTTTCATCGCAACTCCAACTCACCGACTCCGTGTGGTTATTCTAGCGCTGTATGTAGCACACTGCTACAACCTTACTTATTTTTAATATTTGATCTTATCTACATTTTATTTCATTCCTTGTAATTCCATTTGATCCTTAATAGTGGCCTCTAGTCTAAACCTTTATCACAGCAAAAATACTTCCTAGGGATGAGATCTATTTGCTTGACCATCGGTGAAGTAGATCTGCATTAAGAATTGTCATAACTTGCTATATAAATTATTTTTGTATTTCTACACATCCCCTTGACCCATCACCCTCTTCACTCTGTTTGAGCATACAGTAGATCATTAGAATCAGAATCAGGTTTATTATCAGTCTTACATGATGTGAAATTTGATGATTGCGACAGCAGTGCATTGCAAAGACATAAAGTTACTATAAATTACAAAATAAATAAGTAGTGTAACAAAAGGAGAGTAGTGAGGTGGTGTTCATGTGTTCACGGACCATTCAGAAATCTGATGGCCGAGGGGAAGAAGCTGCTTCTGAATCATTGAGGTTGACTCTTCAGGCTCTTCTACCTCCTCCCTGATGGTAATAACATGAAGAGGGTGTGTCGCAGGTGTTGAGGGTCCTTAATGATGGATGCCAGCTTCCAGAGGCGGCACCTCCTGAAGGTGTTGTTGATGTCAGGGAGGTTTATGTCTGTGATGGAACTGGCTGAGTATATAACTCTCTTGCAGTTTCCTGCTATCTACTACATGAGAGCTATCATACTTTGTTATGACGTAAACAGTCAGAGTGATCCCCACAGTACATCGATAGAAATTTGTGAGAGTCTTTGGTGACATACCAAATCTCTTCAAACACCTAACAAAGTAGAGCCGCTAGTGTGCCTTCTTAATGATTGCATCATTGCGTTGGCCCCAGAATAGATTATCTAAGGAATTGAAACTGCTTAACCTTTCCACCACTGACCCTTCATTAGAGACTAGTGCATGTCCGCCTAATTTCCCCTTCATGATGTCCATAATCAATTCCTTAGTCTTGCTGACATTGAGTGTGGGATTTTTGTTATGAACACCACACAACCAACCAATCTATCTCACACCTGTATGTCTTCACTTTGTCGCCTGAGATTTTACCAACAACATTTTGTTTTTGTCTGCAAATTACTAAAGGCATTTGAGCTGGAAATATGGGTTGACAAGATTAAAATTATTTCCTTGCTTGTTTGAATACAAAAAATATGATCTGCTTCATTCCAAAGCAAAGTTATAAGTTTTTTTCACTCAAATTCTTGATGTTGCATTTTTGATTAGTTTAATTAACTGAAAGATTGATCAGTCATAAGGACACCTTACTGCGATATTTCATTCATTTTAAACCATGCAGTGTTACGGAAAAGTAGGATGTAAATTTTCCTGAGATTTTTCAAAGTGGTATCATAGGATCAAACAAAAATGCTGTTCCCTGCTCACTGAGTATTAGATAGAAATTGTGATATGTCTTTTACGTGACATTGCCAGCATCTCGTTATATAGATTGGTGCTGATTGAGTTCACCAAAACCACTTAACAGTTTTCAGTTGGCTGCTTTACAGTCTGTTGGATGTGAGGGGAGAATAGCAGTAAGCTGTTCTTGAAGCAGAAATAATCAAAGATTTGCAGTGAAGAAATGAAATGTGAAAGCTAGCTGATGGTCAATTTAAATTTCTGTATTTATTGTCTTAGGCCTGCGTCTTTCCAGTGATCAATGAAGATAACATATTTGGAAGTGCAAAACAGCTTCTCAACTTTGCCACTTCATGTTAATACATGAAGCCACGACTTACTGCCATGTGGTTTGTTTATATCATTGAAGTATTTTGTTAATAATTACCCAAGAGAAATTTTCTATTTAGGATGTTCTTTAAAGAACAAAGTAGGACATCTTGAATGATCTTTTCTTCAAGTGATTCTGATTTTTTTTCCATTAAAGTTGCATTTTCTTGTCCAAGGATCAGTGTCCTCCTAAGTCTCTATGTGATTTATTAGCAAAATGACTGATTACTTTGGAAGAAAGATCAGAATCTAGCAACTGATTGAGATTTCTAAGTAACTTGGTTAATTACTTTTCTTTCCCTGGTGATATAGATACAAACTGCATGTAATTGTGGATGAAGTGTTCATGCTTTCCGTATTTGATGATGTGAATTCATTCCAAAGTATCCTCAGCTTTGATAAGTGAGTCTTATTTCTATTTTAGTTATTAGAAGTCTGATAATATTTTGCTGAGTTGACAGTAATTGTTATGCTTGTTTTTTTTATTACCATGTAGCAGAAACCATTATATATTTGTTAAAGAGGCTCTGAAGCAAATTGTTGAGGAATTTTGCTGCCCAATGCTCTCTCCATGGTGTGAGGCTGACACACAACTGGCCTCTGCCATTCACCTTCTCCATGGCGTCTCCCCAGCTAATCCCAGTAACTGCTACTCACCTGTTTCCTCTGTCCCCAAAACACAGATTAGTCGACTTTCACCCCCCAACTGCAGGACTGGCAAACAGCAAGTACCATGGTATATTTCTGCTGCAAATTCTTGGCTTCATCTCCCTCATCCAAAAAAGCAGAGTGTGTGCCAAGGGCATCTGGTGTTGTAATCATAACCTTCAAAAAAAGGAGCCATCTGATTTCGGTAATTACAGAGGAGTCTCCCTGTCAGCCGTCATAGGGAAAGTCATTGCAAGGATCCCTGTTATTTTCCTCATTACAAAGGTTGTGCTGCAGGTCAGATTGAGAGATACAAGAGATATAATGTTCTTTGTAAGACAAATCCAACAAAAATGTAACAGTAACTGCTACAACCTCACACCTAACTGACAGGAAGAGAATCCTTAAATATTGCTGTCAGGAATCTTCATCTTCATCTGTCATGAGATGACATGCAGGCCATGAATTTTCCCTGAGGCCACATTCAGCTCTTACATTAGATTCTGGTTGTCCACTCTTAAGGCTCTTAATTTCCACAGTAAACTTTGTGAATTTAGAGTTAAAACCATAAACCTCCTACTACCTATCTATGTAGATATGGCCATTCGATTCACAGAAATATTAGCTTGCAGATTTACAGAGCCACTTCTCTTTTTAGGAAAAAGAGGCTGAAGTTGCACATCAAGTCCTTCACCTTTACCATCTGCCTTGTTCAAGTACCCAGTTGCCAATTTTTTTCTTCTCCAGGTTGGGTAATTGTGAAGTTTGTTTTTGTGTGTTATTCAGCCAGTGTATTTAATAGCCCCCTTGGCTACAATTACATCTGGCTACATTATGCTTAACTTGCATTATGCCAGAATAAAGCTCAAACCAGTTTTAATTCACAATATTTGATGCTGTTATTCTCGTGGAGTGGGAGTACTTGCACTTGAATTGGTCATTAATTGATGGCCAGCATCCTTTTGAATTGTCTTCACCTAATAATTCAAGGTGCATTTATGTTATCTGTTGCTTACTTTTACTTTCTGCAAATTAACACTCATTGTACGTGCTTTTTAACATATTGAAATATGCAGAATTGACAGCAGTGTGCTACTTCTTTCAGGCTTCCTGATCCACAGAGAACTCATATTATGTGGGGAATTAGCAAGGTGAGTTTATTCATCACAAAATCTGTATGAGCGCAAAACATGCACTTAATGTGTCAAAGCTGCAAAGTAAAGACTGAATTGGCACTTTGATGCTTTATGGTAAAATGCTGGTTTGCATCTCCCATGATAAGTTGTGTCTGTGCTGAATTCATCTGGCAATATGTTAAGAAGAGCCACCCAACATATGTGCTGTGGTGGATCCTATATACTTGATGTTTTTTTTTACACTTGTAGGAAATGCAGTGGACCTTATGGATTCCTGGACATCTGAGTCCAGAAGGTGGCATTCAGCCTTGTGTCTATTCCAGTTTTAAAAAACCTGAGATTAATCCCAGTTTTCATCTCTGGCCGTAGTTACTCTAGGTTGGTTTATTAATGTAGTGAGGGTTGCATCATCTTGACAGGTGCACAGTTCTAGGTCCCTACTGCTCTTAGGTTAAATATTTTTTTACTCAACTCTCCTATAATGCTTCCACCTGAAATTTACACTTCCCTTTAATTCTCAGCTAAGGGAAATAGGTCCTTCCTATTCACCCTAGCCAGGCATCTCAAGAATTCATTTCAAAAGCTACAAAAGAAAAAAATCCAACACAAAAAGAGGAACTCTGCAGTTTATTCCAGAAGAGAATTCAGGAAAATCCTTCTTACTCCCAAATAGTACAGATATTGTAAAGAACAGGCTGGATAAGTGCACAAGAACGAAATGGAACGTATGTTGAAAGGATTAAAGAAGATTGAATTATAGGAGAATGTTGTGAATCATGGACACTTGACTTGGCTCAATGACTTAATTCTGTGCTGTAAATTCACTGTGTACTTACCTCCGATTAGATAGTGAGATACCCTGATCATAGTTTAAAATAAAGAACATTAAAAAGCTTTAAAGGATAACATTCTTCTTGTCAAATGTGATTGAAGTAGAATCCATTAATTCTCTTCAAAGGGAATTAATTAAATACAAAGAGAGAGATACTAGGAAGGACAAAGGAAAGGGATTGGGTGAGTATTGGGAAACTGGTGAACTGAATTGGCCTGTTGGGCTGTTTTACTGTAGTTATCCTTCTTACGAATTTCTGTGGTAAAGTTGTCAGTAATCCAAAGCTGAGTCATCTTGATGATTAATGTACATTTCCTAATGACAATAAAAAAGATTGTGAGAACCAGAGAACAGATAGCCTACTAAGAAAACAATGTCATAAAATCTATTTTGTTCTTGTTATTGTAGAGATGTTCAGGTCACAAATGGAAAATGAGTTTTATGAGAGAAATAAGGGGCAATTTAATATGAGTGCAGAAGAAGATTACAGCAGCAGTTTGTCCCTCTATAATAGCAGGATGGACAGTATCATGGGGATACTTAGCTGGAGCAATATAAACAAAAATAATTTTTTATTTCACAGCAAAAGATGGAAGGTAAGGGTTGCAGGTGTGGAGCAAAAGAGAGGTTTAAAATCAGCTGAGTAAGTTGCCATAGCAATGACATTTAAGGAGGGAATTGCAGAGCTGAGAGTCAAGGCAGTTCAGTTCTGAGGTAGACAAAAGGTTGCATTTGAAGGAGTGCAGTGATTTTGTAGGCTTGCAGAGATAGGGGTGAGTGAGACTATGAAGGGATTTGTCAACCTTGGTGACATTTTAAAATTAATGTATGGTGAAACCATGAGCCAGTGCTGGTGAGAATGTTTAATGTGATGGAAGGTGAGTAAGTATTGCAGGGCACAGAGTTTTATATGAGATAAGATGCATCTAAGATGCAAGAAGGGAGGTTGATATTAATCTAGTTTGGATGTAATTATGATTAGGTTAGGGATTAGCGTAAGATGATATAAGGTCTTGTGTTACAAGGTGTCTTTTGTGTGGTTTGGAAATGGGATCGAAAACTCGCCTCAGTCCTGTGCATTAATAAGGTTGCAAGGTGCCTGGCTTACCTTTAGCCCACTACTAGGAATAGAGGCAATGAGCAGGAATATAGTTTTGATGGTGATAAAAGGCAGCGGCTCATAATGGGGGCATTTTATCTTCTTCCAATGTTGGGTGTTGGTTATGTCAAATCAGAACCAGTGGAGAGTTCCGCATAGCTGATGAGGATCTAGGATTTAGTATCTGTATATATGGAGCATGGGTGGTGAGGTGGAAATATGTCTCTATCAAAGGAAGCGTAAGGCGCCTCTTTCCCTACGCTAGCCTGCAGGTCATCTCCAGGCAAGGTGTAGCACCAGCTTAGCAACCTGATCAGGGCTAGGTGAAGCCATGGGAACAGCTGGTGGATGGTCATAGGAGCAGATGATGCACATCACAAGTCCTGGTTATGCAACCACTGATGCCAAGCAGACATCTCTAAAGAGTATTGATAATGGCTGATTTGGGGTGGGGCGGGGGGGGTCACCTGTCTTGTAAAAAAAAACTGTCCAGAAGGCAATGACAAACCACTTCTGTAAGAAAATTAGCCAAGCACGATCATAGTCAAAGACCATTTTCTTATGATCATATGATACAGCACATAATGATGATAATGATATCTGGACCATAATTCTGCCAAAGAATTGCATGTGAATAACAGGGCTAAGGGTAGTTCCATCAATGAATCAGTCCATAGCTAAAAATGTAACACAACCAATTACAGCCAGGTTATTCTCTGGTTGTAGTTTAATACTAATAGCATGATGTCAAACAAGAAGAGTTCCACAAAGGTAGGAAGTATTTTCACAAAAAGCAGAATAAGTATTGTAGAAAGGTTAATTTTGGAAATTATAGTTAAGTTGAATGAAAGCTAAAATATACAGTAAGTGTACTGACTTTATTTTATGTTTTTGATATATTCATTTTAGTAATTTCCAAATACCTACATTTAAGGTGAGCTTTTTTTAAAAACTATGTAAGTGATTTTTTTTTGCATCTGAACATTGGTAACAAGACCAGCATTTGATGGTCATCTTTGCGATCTTAAGAAGTTGATGGTCTATCACCATCTGAATTCATCACTGTGCTATTGGAGACTTTGGACCCAGTGATGCTGAAGTAACTGTGTCAAGACAGTGTGTGACTTAGGGAAAATCTGCAACTGTGATTGTTGCCATGTGTGTGAAGAACTTGTTATTCTTGTTGGTAGAGACCGAAGGTATGGGGAGGGTGCTCTTTGCTGAGTAATTTCAGGGCATTTTATCAGTGGTACACAGTGTGTGATCAATATCTGCCAGTAAGTGGATGGAATGGATATTATAGAGCAGGCTGGTCAGTTTAAGTTTCTAATCAATGATGACTCCAAGACGTTGATGGTGGGGACTTGGCAGAGGTAATGCCGTTGAATATCAGGGGTTGGTTTAACATCGTCATTGTCTGGCACTTTTGAGGTGTGAATTTTACTTGTCTAGGTCTTGCTGCATGCAAGCATCGATATCTTTATTTGCTGAGGAGTTGTGGTTGGAATTGAATATTGTGCAATCATCAGTGAACATTACCTCTCTGACCTTATGGAAGGAAAGTCATTGATGAAGCAGCTGAAGGTGTTTGGGCCCAGTACATTAGGAGGTGAGATGATTGATCCTCAACAGCTATAGCCATCTTTAGTTCAAGGTTCAGTCAGAAGTAGTTAATGACTTAGTATACAGTCACCAAAAACTTGTTTGGACTTCGTCAAAATTTACTGGGTATTTTACAGAGATGCTGAATATTATGTAGTTTAGTTCAGGAGATTTCCTCTGATTCTGTTATAGAAAGCTTTAAGCAACGAAATCAATAGTCATAGACACATCAATAAAAATGTTCAAATTTTGCTTAGAGTGGAATCCCAAGGTCAGTGTCAGCTTCACAGAATAACAAAGACTAATGTCGGTGGCTTCACCAATGCAAAATCTGGGCCATTAGGTCATAAAACTCGTGCCAGAACTTCAGTGCATGGTTTGAATGTTACCTGCCACTTATCAGCCCATGCCTGACTGTTGTCTAGGCTTTGCTGCCCTGCTGAAAGTGTGATGCATGTCAGGGAACATATACTGATTGTCAGAGGGGAAATAACCTTGAAATGTATGTCTGTGTGACAATTGACCTTGCAGTCTGAAATTGCAGGCTTCAATCAACCGTGAATTTGTTACAAGCCACCAACACGTGACAGCGAATCTCTTCACTGGTGATCATCTTGCAGGATCAATATCTATGAGAACATAGAACAGCATATTACAGGCCTTTTGGCCCACAATGTTGTACTGACCATGTAACCTACCCTAGAAACTGCCTGGAATTTCCCTACCGCATAGCCCTCTATTTTTTTAAGCTCCATGTAGCTATCTAAGAGTCTCTTAAAAGACCCTATTGTATCTGCCTCAACCACCTTCGCTGGCAATGCATTCCTCGCACCCACCATCTGTGTGTGAAAAACTTGCCTCTGACATCCCCCTTGTACCTGCTTCCAAGCACATTAAAATCTATGCCCCTCGTGTTAGCCATTTCAGCCCTGGGAAAAAGCTTCTGGCTATCTATCCACACAATCAATGCCACTCATCATTTTATGCACCTCTATCAGGTCACCTCTCATCTTCTGTCACTCCAAGGAGACAAGGTCAAGTTCACTCAACCTATTCTCATAAGACATGTTCTCCAATCCAGGGAACATCCTTGTAAATCTCCTCTGCACTCTCTCTGTAGTATCCACATCCTTCCTGTAGTGAGGTGACCAGCGCTAAACACTGTACTCCAAGTGGGGTCTAACTAAGGTCTTATATAGCTTTAACATTACCTCACGGCTCATGAACTCAGTCCCACTGTTGATGAAGGCCATCATACCATACGCCTTCTTAACAACACTGTCAACCTGTGCTTTGAGCAGGTTGAGTGTCCTATAGACACGGACCCCAAGATCCTGCTGATCCTCCACACTGCCAAGAGTCTTGCCTCTAACATTATATTCTGTTTTCAAATTTGACCTACCGAAATGAACCACTTCACGCTTATCTGGGTTGAACTCTATCTACCACTTCTCAACCCAGTTCTACATCCTATCAATGTCCTGCTATAACCTCTGACAACCCTCCAGATGATCCACAGCACCCCCAATTGACAGAATAAATAAAATTAATACTGAATTTATCAAGTGTGCATTCTATTGAGTGAGCACATGGTGACATGCTTTTTTCTGATTTCCAAGAAACCTATTTAGCTTGCTTGCTTTAGGATATTAAGTAAAAATGCATGACTAAACAAGCTGAGAAAAAGTGAGCAATTTCAGTAGATAAGTAAATTAATGTTTTGTCATTATTTAGGAGTTTTCAGCCAGTGGACTTCACATCAGTACCCTATACACTGAGAATACAGATGTTATTAGTGCCCTCAGCCGACTTTCATGCTTCCATAGTGTCCCAGGTCCTACACAGCATTTGGTAGCACAGTTACTGAGAGACCAAGGTAAGATACCACAGTGGAGAAATTCTGTGTTTCAACTTTGCATGGAATATACAGTATATGTCAATTAAGCAGTGAGTTGGCAATGTTTCACATGAAATATGTTGCCTTGCATGACATGGAAACTGTGGGAAAAACATTCCATTCAATACAGCAGGACATCTGTTCCCATGAACAACATTTAGATCTTTCCACTACCACAGAAGCATGCTGTAAATAGTCCCGGTCTCAGAAACACAAAGGAATCAGAATCAGTTTTAATAACACTGGCAGGGCCTGATGGATTACCTGGTCGTCGTCATCGTCATCATCATCAGGTACCATGCCCAGGTTGAGCTTTGACTGCCATGTCCCACACACTCCTGTTTTGGGTCAAGTGGATCAATTCATTGGTATTCATTTCCAGTTCTCTGGCTGCTGTCTCCATCTTCATTTGTCTTTGTCTTCCTCTTGCTTTCTTCCCTTCAATCTTTCCCATAATTACCGTGCATTCTAACTCCTCTTTCCTAATCACATGTCCAATGAAGTGATCTCATACATTATTTCCCTTTTTGTATTTGCTCTGATCATGACATCCTCGTTAGATATTCGTTTCGTCCATGATATTCTTTGCATCCTCCTCAAAAACCACACCTCTGCTGCTTCAATTCGTTTCCTCATGTTACTAGATATTGTCCAACATTCTGAGCCATATAACATAACTGGATAAACGTAACATTTCAGTACTCCGAGGCGGGTTGTCATGCCTAGTTTAGTACTGGTCAGTACATTCTCGTAAAGGTATCTTTTGCCATCCCTATTCTTCTTTTGATGTCCATGTCACACCTGCCTTCTGATGTCGCCCAGCTTCCTAAGTAGCAAAAGTTCTGTACGTGTTTTATGCCTTCTCTGTTTATTCTCAGCCTGCAGATAGAATTCTCCTTCTTTCTGGATATCACCATACATTCTGTCTTTTTGCAATTGATAGATAGACCCATTTTTGCACTTTCTTCAACAATTATATCAATTAAGTTTTGTAGTTCTTCCTCCATACTTGCAATTAACACAGTGTTATCTGCATATCCGAAATTATTGATGTTTTCACCGCCATCTTTGATTCCCAAGATGTCTCTTATTTTTTGTAATATTGTTTCACTGTACACATTAGGTAAATCGGGAGAATACACACCCTTGTCTAACGCCTCTCTTGATTTTCGTAAACTGACTCACTTCTCCATCTATTCTTCCGGCGGCACTTTGTTCCCAGTACAGATTTCTGATTAGGCGGAGATCTTTGGAATCTATACCTAGAGTTTTCTGTAATATTTCAAATAACTTATTGTGCTATACTTTATCAAATGCTTTTGTGTAGTCGATAAAACAAACAGTCTTTTTGCACTTGAATAGCTCGTTCTGAGAGTATCCTTAACATCAATATTGCGTTTCTTGTACCTTTCACAAAACCACATTGTTCTTTACCAATTTCAGCTTGTATCTTACTTTTAGCTCTTGTCATCAAAATTCTTAGAAGTATCTTGGTGATATGACTCATCAAACTTATGGTTCTATGTAATTCTCATTCCTATTGCTCCAGGTTTCTTAGGAAGAGTGATAAATACTGATTTTTTCATCTCTTCTGGTATTATTCCAGTCTCATAAATGTCATGGATTAAATCAGTAAGTTTTTCAATTCCATAATCTTCAAGGGCGATAACTTGTTCTATTACTAATTCATCAGGACCTGCTGCTTTCCTTTCTTCATCTTATTTATTCTGGTTAAACCAGGAATGTGAGCGAATAGAAAGAATCCCTATTACTGATCCAAAAAGGTTACATCAACAAATCAAGAATATCACTGGTAAAAAGCTCCTCTGTTCTTCAGGTGGATGTTTGAAAGCAAAGGACGGTACCATTATCATGGAAAAAGATGAGATTATGAACAGATGGACTAAGTATATTCAGGAATTGTTTGAAGACGATCGAGGTGAAAAACCAGAAATTAAGAAAAACATTGAAAGTCCAAGTATTTTAAAATCTGAAGTTCGTAATGCAATAAATAAGATGAAGAAAGGGTTACCTGGTAATGCTCTGAAAGCCTGTGCCAACCAACAAGCGGGGGTATTCAACGTCTTTCACTGCTACAGTTGGAAGTTCCCACCTGGTTCAAAAGGGCAGCATTAATCCTAGTGCCCAAGAAGAGCGGCTTGAGCTGCCTCAACAACTGTCTCCCAGTAGCACTCACATCTACAGTGATGAAATACTTTTGAAAGGTTGGTCGTGGCTCTTGAATCAACACCTGTCTTGGGAAGGACCTGGAACTACTGCAATTTGCCTATCGCCACAATAGGTCTACAGCAAATGCTGTCTAAAGGGCTCTCCACACAGCTTTGGATCACCTGGGAAATGCAAATACTTCTGTCAGGATGCTGTTTACTGACTAAAGCTCAGCATTTAACACTATCATTCCTACAGTCCTGATTGAAAAGCTACAGAACCTAGGCCCCTGTACCTCCCTCTGCAACTATATCCTTGACTTCCTAACCAGAAGGCCACAATCTGTGAATATACATCTCCACCTCGCTGACAATCTACACTGGCACACCACAGGGAAGTGTGCTTAGCCCACTGCTGTACTCTCTCTACACCCATGACTGTGTGGCTAGGCATAGATCAGATGTCATCTATAAATTTGGTGGTGATACAATCATTGTTGGCAGAATTTCAGATGGCGACTAAAAGGCATACAAGAGCCAGGTATACTAGTTAGTTGAGTGGTGTCGCAGCAACAACCTCGTACTTAACTTCAGCAAGACCAAAGAGCTGATTACGGACTTCAGAAAGGGTAAGACGAGGGAACACATACCAATCTTCATAGAGGGATCAGAAGTGGAGAGAGTGAGCAGTTTCAAGTTCCTGAGTGTCAATATCTCTGAAAACCTAACCTGGTCCCAACATATTGATGCAGCTATAAAGAAGGCAAGACAGCAACTATATTTCATTAGGAACTTCAGGAGATTTGATTTGTCAACTAAAACGCTTGAAAACTTCTACAAGTGTACTGTGGTGAGCATTCTGACTGACTGCATCATCTTCTGATGTGGCGGGGGGGGGTGCTACTGCACAAGATCAAACTAAGTGGCAGAAACTACTAAAATTAGTCATCTCCATTACGGGTACTGGCCTCTATAGTATCCAAAATATCTTCAAGGAGCAGTGCCTTAGGAAGGCGGTGTCTATCATTAAGGATCCCCACCACGCAGAATGTGTCCTCTTCTTGCTGTTACCATCAGGCAGGAGGTACAGAAGCCTGAAGGCACACATTCAGCGATTCAGGAACAGCTTCTTCCCCTCTGTCATCCGATTCCTAAATGGACATTGCACCCATGAACACTACCTCACTACTTTTTAATTTCTGTTTTTTTGGCACTACTTATTTTCATTTAACTATTGAATATTCATATATATATACTTAATGTAACTCAGTCTTTTTCTTCTCTATTTATTTATCATGTATTTCATGCACTTCTGCTATAAAGTTAACAAGTTACACGATATATCAGAATTAGGTTTAATATTACCAGCATATATCGAGAAATTTGTTAACTTTATGGCAGCGGTAGAATACATGATAAATATAGAGGGAAAAGATCAATTACAGTAAATAAATAAATTATATATATACTTAATAGTTAATATAGTGCAATAACAGAATTTTTTTTTAAGAAGTGTGGTAGTGTTCATGGGTTCAATATCCCTTTAGGAATCAGATGGCAGAGGAGTAGAAGCTGTTCCTGAATCAATGAGTGTGAGCCTTCAGGCTTCTGTACCTCCTTCCTGATGGTAACAATGAGAAGAGGGCACGTCCTGGGTGGTAGGGGTCCTTAATGATGAACACTGCCTTCGTGAGGCATCGCTCCTTGAAGATGTCTTGGATACTGCAGAGGCTAGTACCCATGATGGAGCTGACTAATTTTACAACATGCCGCCCCCCCCCCCGGAACCATTCAAGAATCTAGTGATCATTACTAATACCTCCATGATCTCTTCAGCCACCTCTTTCAGAAACCCGGGGTGTAGACCATCTGGTCCAGGTGACTTATCTAACTTCAGACCTTTCAGTTTCCCAAGAACCCTCTCTCTCGTTATAGTAACTTCACACACATCGTGACCCCTGACACCCGGAACTTCCACCATACTCCCTGTGTCTTCCACAGTGAAGACTGACACAAAGTACTTAGTCAGTTCATCTGCCATTTCATTCTCCCCTATTACTACCTCTCCATCATTGTTTTCCAGTGGTCCGATATCCACTCTCACCTCTCGTTTACATTTTATGTATCTGAAGAAACTTTTGGTATCCTCTTTAATATTATTGGCCAGCTTACATACTTATTCCATCTTTGCCTTCTTAATGACTTTTAAGTTGCCTTTTATTGGTTTTTGAAAACTACCCAATCCTCTTAACTTCCCACTAATTTTTGCCCTATTATATCTCCTCTCTTTGGCTTTTGTGTTGGCTTTGGCTTCTCATGTTAGCCACGTCTGTGTCATCTTTCCGTTGATGCAACCTCTTTAGGGCACAGCCTTTGCACTCTTTCAGACAGACATACTCTCAAGCGAACTCACACGTGGCCACATTTTACACAATTGAAATATACAAACCATTCACGGTTTAAACCAAGGCAAAAAAATCTCCTGTTCCTGAGGGTTAAACCGATGCCAAAATATTCAGAATCAATCCAATAACATTGAGGAAATGCGTTACTCAAATTGGGTCAGATTTCACCTATCCAATGTGGGACCATTAACACTCAAGAAAACTGGCCTCAACCTTGTCACAAAGGCAGAGGGTGCTCCCCTTTGCGTTGTCTGCACTTGTGCAAAGCCTCCACCAGGTCACCTCGATTAGCCCCTGCAGCTTCTAATTGGCCTCCTGTAAATCACCCAGTGTCCCCTGGTCTTGTACCTGCTCCTCCAGCAGGGCTGAGTGTAACACTGAAGTTAAACACAGACGGGTTAACTTCCGTTTCTCTGCTTCATCTAAACCATGAATTATGCTATGCTGCTGAATACACTGGGAAATTTCCTGAGGATCGTCTCCCATTCCCATATCTTGGCAGCTATAGCAGTCAACTGGGCCACATCGAAAGGGGTACACCCTAGCTGTGGTGTTTCCTGCACTCTCTCCGTTACAACAGGTGCCACTGGGGCAGTGGGTGCTGAAGGTTACGCTCCCTCTTGGAAAAATCCATGGGGAGGAGGGCCACTTCCCCAGTCATCCTCACTATTGTAATGTGTTGCCTCATACGCTGGATTACACCAATCTATATCAGCATCATCGTCAGCCCTCACACCAAATGCACATATCACCCCTCTCTGAGCTGAGAGTTGACTTTGCAGCTTTTTGGATTTGTTTTAAACACTTGGTGTGGTCGGCGCTGCCTTTGTTCTCTGCTGCTGATTTCTGTACGACATTCATAGCAGTCTGTAAATCTTGACACTGACTTTTCCATTTCTCTACTTCTGTACTCACCCTTTTACATTCCTCTTCCCGTTTCTCCTTTCCTCTCGTTAAGCGGTCACACTGAGTCATGTGGATTCAAATTCACCTGACCCCGTGCCCTCAGCATTTCATTTTCTTTTCTCTCCCTCTCCAGCTCCTCCCTACACTTACACAACTCCTCTGTCAGCTTCTGTTTTCTCTCTCCACTTCAGTTAGATCTTCCCACATACATCCCATTATAACAGCTTCTTTAATCTCTTGTAATTTATTTGATTTCAGTAACTGCTTTCCACAATGCACCCCCCAGGGTTCCTGACCCTCCACTCTCAATCTTTCCTATCCATGCCTCATAGTCAGGCCATTTTTTTGGTTAAATATTTAAGAAAATGATCCCACGAATCATCCAAACCCCCTGGGTTCTTCTTGTCCTCTCTTTTTCCCATTTTAATATCCTAACCTCAGGGGTGGTTCAGTTCAAAACTAGGGTCCCAGACCCCCAGTTTTTTCCAAGAGCACCCCAGGACGCCAAAATCTGTTGACCGTTCGTCAACAGAACTAGGTTAGGAAATTGACTACGCAACTCACAATTAATCGAAGCTCACACTTTATTGTCTCTGCACAAACAACAGCGTAACTATGTTGACCCTGGACCAACAGCTTAGAACACGAATTCTGCTGTTCCATCTGTACCAATACTCATCAGATCACTTTTCCAATTTATAACACCGAAATAGGGGATCTCTGTTGGTCAGATGATCAACCCTTTCTTTGTCCATTCCCTAGCATGGGGGTTCTTCCTTGCGATGGTGGGTCTCTTGGGAGAGTTATCGCTGACAGCACACTCGAAGTGTCCACTTTTATACTCCTTCCTTACCGATTCAAATATTGTGTTCTGGTGTCATTGGCTGATTGACCTTTAACACCTTTTTATTGGCTCTGCTCCAGCCCTCTTCCCGGCAAGTAACAATTGGTAATTTATGGCTCTTTGTTCTTTTCAGTAACCAGCTCCAGTCACTCCAGGCAGGCACCAACCCCAACATTCACAAACATGCGTGTTATGCTTTATCAAAGAACACCTCAGAAATAACTTCTTATTTGAAAATTATCTTTAGTCCAGCATATTACCTGAAATATCATTGTGTCTACTTTAAAACACAGAAAGCGAAGCAACTCCTTTTCACAAAATGGAGGATGTAAAATGGTTCCACAAAATGGCAGCCTCCATCTCCAAGCACACGGCAGGAATAAAGACAATTGATCTGTCCACTTCCACTGTGGACAGATTTATGGACCCATTTGAGTTCAATGTTTTAAATCCGCCATGGCCAATACAATGTATTTTCTATCTCCCATTGCCGTTGGTAGGCCACATCCTTACTACTGTTTGGGGGTCTGTATACAACTCACATCAGGGTCTTTTTACCCTTGCAGTTCCTTAGCTCTATCCACAATGGTTCAAGATCTTCTGACCCTATGTCACCTCTTTCTAATGATTTGATTTCATTTTTTTTCCAACAAAGCAATACTGCCCCCTCTGCCTTCATGCCTGTCCTTTTGATACAATGTGTATCCTTGAACATTAAGCTCCCAGCCATAATCTCCTTTCAGCCATGATTTAGTGAAGCTGACAACTTCATAACCTGCTAATCTGTAACTGTGCTGGAAGTTCATCGACCTTATTCCGTATACTGCCTGTATTCAGATACAACACCTTCAGTCCAGTATTCACATTTTTTGATTTTGTCCACTTTTTACATTGCAACTCACCCTGTTAACTACAATTTTGCCCTATCACCAGTCTCTCCTGTAAACCAGCTACCTCATCTTCAGCACTATTATCTGCCTTTCCTACAATACTTCTTGTGTTGAAATATAGGCAACTCAACCTTTTGATTGTTAACTTTGTCTGAGGTCTTACCGACATCTGCCTCCGCAATCTCTCCACTAACTGTCCTGGCACTCTGGTTCCCATCCCCCTGCAACTCTAGTTTAAACCCCACCATGTAGCATTAACAAACCTTCCCACTAGGATATTAGTCTCCTCCAGTTCAGATGCAAACCGTCCCTTCTGTATAGGTCCCACCTTCCCTGGAAGAAAGCCCAGTGATCCAAAAATCTTATGCCCTCCCTCCAACCCCAACTCCTTAGCCACGTATTAAACTGTATAATCTTCCTTGTTCTGGCCTTACTGGCTCTTGGCATGGGTAGCAATCCTGAGATCACAACCCTGGAGGTCCTGCCCTTTACCTTATCACCTAACTCCTGAACTCCCTATGCTGAACCTTGTCACTCATCCTACCCATATCATTGGTACCTACGTTTATACATGGGCCACGGCTTCTGGCTGTTCACCCTCCCACTTAAGAAATCTGTGGACTTGATCTGAGATATCCCAGACCCTCTGAGAGGCAACATACCATCTGGGAATCTTATTCTCACCCACAGAACCTCCTGACTGTTCCCTGAACTAATGAATTCCCTATCACCATAGAGTGCTTTTCCTTTCCCGCCTCACCCCCCCCCCCCGAGTCAAAGAGGTAGGCTTGGTACCAGAGACCTGACGACTGACTTTGAAGGTGATGGTGAATTTCATCAATGCTGTCTACCTTTGCTGAGAATTGTGAAGAGATTGACATTTTCCAGAGTTTCGCTGTGGACTTTTTTTTTGTGGGCTGGGAGGGGCTGCCTGAAAAGAGCAGTAGCACTGTTAATTCTGGTCTTTTAGGGCCAGGTTGTTTATCTGTATCCTGACTAGTGTTTTGCACCATTCTATCACAACGTTTCTGCTCTTCCACACAATAAAAAAATTGCCATCCTGTAAGCTGTCTTAACCACCTCATCAATTTTACATAGACTCTGTTCAAAACGCAAGTTAATCATGAGAAAATATCAGTGTGTTCTCTGAGTTTAATGCTAAATTTTATATAAAAGAGCTTGTACAGCTTTATTCCAGCTATAAAGGTAAGATGATAAAGTTCTAATCTTTAGATTCTTTGGTATAAAAGTGATTTACTAGAATTGTGACATTTTATGTAACAGATTTTCTTTCCAAGACAATGAAAATTTTATTCATCATAAAATTCAAGTCCTCTATTGATGTTTTTGTCTCTTATTTTTCTGTAGATTGGTTCAATAATGTTTTTTTGCCAGTGAACCGAACGAGACTAAAAGCTGCCCACAAGTTCATGACAAATGAACTAATAGCAATGGACATTCCATTCCTGAACCGACGTGCAGGCCATTATATCTGGGCTGATTTTAGAAAGGTATTCACCACACTTTTTTTAGTCATAGCTTTTCTGTACCAGAAACCATAAAGAAATTTAGATTCATTCAGTTCTTTCAATTTATTCTTTAAGAAGAAATTATGAATCTTTACTTTTGATTTCAGACTGGGGTAATAGGATCTCTTGCAACAAATGCATATGGCAGAAACTCAATCTGTTTCAGATACAGAGTGTTTATCAATTGGCAGTTTCACTTCGATAAAAAAAATGTTGGTATGGTTAAAAATGTTTCATGATGGCACATTGAGAAGCAGCAATGAAGGCGTTTTTAATGTGGTGGATGGCAATCTACTGTACTTCTGCATTTGGTCTGAACTGTGCAACATGGTGTTTGGTAAAAGTAAGTCTTTCAGCACTCCTGACTCTCCTTGCTATCTGTCAAGAACATAAGACAAATTTAGGCCATTCTTGTTTTATGTGGTACTTTGAATAAAAAATGCAAAGGATTGAAGCTCAAGTTAAAGATAATTATACATGATTTGGGTCGTTCTGCTCATAATTAAGGCTGGAGATGACAAATGCAGAGTTGGCAATTTGAAGTCCAAATAAATTGATGTAGAGATCATGTGGATGATGACTGAAGTGCAACTGACTTTGACTTTGGATGGCACTGTTTCATTGCTTGGCAAGGACAGAGACTTGACTGGGGAGATCCAAGTAGGAAGCTCTGAGTAAAGGGAGAAAAAAAAACTGGAGGCAACAGAAAGTTCAGGGTCTGGGATGAAATGGTTGTTCATCCTAGATGCACATTAGAGGTTTTGCTCTCCACCATGCAGTTTTTTTTATCAATGATTGTCGAGGGCAGGGAGAAAAGGATGGTTTTTGGTGAGGGGATTGATGGTCGTTTAGTATTTTGTCTTTCATCACTGAATCATAAACGTTCTCCAACCCATTGTTCCAAACCAGATGAATTTTCTAGATCACAAACAAGGGAAATTCTGCAGATGCTGGAAATCCGAGCAACACACACAAAAGGCTGGAGGAACTCAGCAGTCCAGGCAGCATCTATGGAAAAGAGTACAGTCGACTGTACTTTTTCCATAGATGCTGCCTCACCTGCTGAGTTCCTCCAACATATTGTGAATTTTCTAGATGTTTTATTGGATTGTAGTTTTTCATTGGTAAAACATTCATGTTCTTGCATACCTCTTGATTTGAAACTTTTAGTAGAAAGGTCAAGGTAAATTTATTATCTAAGTGTATACTATACATGTCACCATAAACAACCCTGAGATTCAGTTTCTTGACATCATAAGACCATAAGACATAGGAGCAGAATTAGGTCATTCAGCCCATTGAGTTTGCTCCGCCATTCCATCATAACTGATATATCATTCCTCTCAATCTCATGCTCCTACCTTTTCTCTGTAACTTTTGATGTTCGGACTAATCAAGAACCAGTTAACCTCCACTTTAAGTATACTCAATGACTTGGACTCCACAGTTGTCCATGGCAATGAATTCCATAGATTCACCACCTTCTGGCTAAAAAAATTCCAATTCATCACTGTTCTAAATGGACGTCCCTTTATTTTGAGGCTATGCCTTTTCGTCCTAGACGCACCCACTACAAGCAATGTCCTCTCCACATCCACTCTATCGAGGCCTTTCAATATTCGATAGGTTTCAATGAGATTTCCCCCCCCCACCCCCCATTTTTCTATACTCCAGTGAGTAATGACCCAGAGTCATCAAATGTTCCTAATACATTACTCCTTTCATTCCCAGAATCATTATTGTGAGCCTTTTCTGGACCCTCTCCAGTGCCAGCACATCCTTTCTTAGATAAGGGGTCTAAATCTGTTCACAATACTCCAAGTACAGTCTGACCAATACCTTATAAAGCCTCAGCATTACATCCTTGCTCTTTTATTCTAGTCCTCTTGGAATAAATGCTAAGATTGCATTTGCCTTTCTTACCTCTAACTCAACCTCCAAGTCAACCTTTAGGGAATCCTGCATGAGGACTCCCAGGTCCCTTTGCCTCTCTGATTTTGAATGTTCTGCCTGTATAGAAAATAATTTATGCCTTTATTTCTTCTGTCAAAGTGCATGGCCATACACTTCCCTACACTATATTCCATCTGACACCTCTTTGCCCATTCTCCCAATCTGTCTTAAGTTCTTCTACAGACTCCCTGATTCTTCAACTGTATCTGCCCACTACCGATCTTGCAAACTTGGCCACAAAGCCACTGATTCCATCATGCAATTCATTAACACATAATATGAAAAGCAGTGGTCCAAATACCACCCTTATAGAACACCACTAGTCACCGACAGCCAATCAGATTAGATCCCCTTTATGCCGGCTCTCTGCCTCCTGCCAGTCAGCCTACCTTCTGTCCATTAGAGCTGTGCCTAGCCTCACATAACTGTAAAGCAGTCACTAGTATCAAGGCAAGGGTTAAATAATAACCTCTATTACATGATTCAGCAATGAAAATCACAAAGATAATGTATGTGCCTTCTCCTATTCAGTATTTAAAGAATCCAACATTTGAAGAAGAAACAAATCTGTGGAAGCAATTTCTTAACAATAAAATCCTGCTCAGCGGGGGGAAATCGTTTGGATGCAGTGAACCTGGATGGTTCAGCATTGCATTTGCTGACAAATCCAATCGGCTGCAATTAGGTGAGTACAGTAACAACAGTAATTTTTATCTGTTAGCTCCAGATTGGTGTTTTTATCTTCAGTTTTGTTTTAGCCTGTCTATCTCATCTCAGTATGTATTTTCCATGAGTTTTTCCTTTACTGGATGTGGGTAAGACCTGAGTGCATTTTAGGTACAAATTTTAGTGTTTATATTCAGAAAATCAACAATACAAGGTAGTTTGGTTTCAAACGTACATTTCATAATATTCTGGTTGTTTTCGATGATCAGGCCATTGCTTTGATTCTTATTGCAAAGCAAATATTCTGTTTTGTTTTCATATTAATGATGGGAATCAGTTAGAAGCCTTCTTAATGTGACCTGGCATCAACTGAGCAAAATTACTTGAGTTTGTAGCCATTCTGTTGATGACTGAGTTGCAGTTGCTTTTCAGAACACTATTGATATTTGGAAGGAGGAAATTGATTAGATTTCATTGAACTAAAAATAAACGTGCTGACTTCCTTGTAGAAAGCATCCAGATGTTTAATACAAATTTGTGTTGTGCTGGGTCTCACATTTTCTCACATTGTATAAAGTGCAGCATTCTTATACATAATCAGAAACATCTCAAAGCATCCTCATCCAATGTTCAAACATTATTTTTTTTCTGGCACATAGCCAGTAAAGCCACAAGTAAAAATGAGGTTGTGATCAGTAATTTCTGACATCAATAGTCATGTTGATCACTCTGTGCTCTGTAGCCTCCACCATCTAGATGTCCTGCACTGGGGAAAATGGAATGTTCTGTTCAGCTATAACTAAGTCAAAAACCAAGAACGTCTGTCCATTTCCACCCTCCCCTTTCTCCCCTTTCTCCCCAGACCATAAGTACAGAATTGGGCCACTTAGCCCATTGAGTCTGCTCTGCCATTCCATCACGGCTGATATACTATCCCTCTCAACCCCATTCTCCTTTCTTCTCCCCATAACCTTTGATGCCCTGACTAACAAAGAGTCTATCAACCTCTGTTTTAAATATACTCAATGACTTGGCCTCCATAGCCATCCGTGGCAATGAATTCAACAGGTTCACTAACTCTGGCTAAATAAATTCCTTCTCACCTCTGTTCTAAATGAACATCCATCTATCCTGAGGCTGTGCCCTCTCGTCCTAGACTTATCCACTATAGGAAACACCCTCTCCACATCCATCCTCATTCTTCTAAACTCCAGTGAGTACAGGCCCAGAGCCATCATATGCACCTCATACGTTAGCCCTTTCATTCCCAGAATCATTCTTGTGAACCTTCTCTGGGTCATCTCCAACGCCAGCACATCTTTCCTCAGATAAGGGGCTTAAAACTGCTTACAATACACCATATGCAGTCTGACCAATGCCTTACAAAGCCTCAGCATCACATCCTTGCTTTTATAGTCTAGTACTCTCAAATTAACCTTGAGGGAATCCTGCACAATGACTTCCAAGTCCCTTTACACCTATGAATTTAGATTTTTTCCCCCGTTAGGAAATAGTCTACGCCTTTATTCCATCTACCAAAAGACATGATCATACACTTCCTTACCATGTGCCACTTCTTTGCTCATTCTCCCAATCTGTCCAAGTCCCCTGCGCTCTCCTTGCGTTCTCAACAATATCTGCCCCTTCACCAATCTTTGTATTGTCTGCAAACTTGGCCACAAAGCCGTCAATTCTGTCACACAAATCATTGAGAAGTGAAAAGGAGTGGTCTCAACACAAACCCCCGTGGAACACCACTAGTCGCTGGCAGCCAACCAGAATAAGCCCCCTTTATTCCGACTCTTTGCCTCCTGCCAGTCAGCCAATTTTCTTTCCATGCTAGTATCTTTCCTGTAATTCCATGGGCTCTTATCTTGTTAAGCAGCCTCATGTGTAGTCAAAGGTCTCCTGCAAATCCAAGTAAATAACATCCTCTGACTCTCCTTTGTGTATCTGCCTGTTAGTTCCTCAGAGAACTCCAACAGATGTGTCAGGCAAGATTTCTCCTTAAGGAAACCATGCTGACTTTGGCCTACTTTATCCTGCCCTTCCAAGTACTATCCGAAACCTCATCCGCAATAATGGACTCCAACATCTTCCCAGCCACTGAAGTCAGGTTAACTAGCTTATAATTTCCTTTCTTCTGCCTCCCTCCCTTCTTAAAGAATCGAGTGACATTTGCAATTTTCCATTCCTCTGGAACCATTCCAGAATCTAGTGATTCTTGAAAGGTCATTGCTAATGCCTCCACAATCTCTTCGGCTAGCTCTTTCAGAACCCTGGGGTGTAGTCCATCTGGTCCAGGTAACTTATCTACTTTCAGATCTTCCTGCTTCCCAAACATCAGCCCCTTCATAATAGCAACTACTCGCAAATTTCTGGCATACTGCTAGTGTCTTCCACAATGAAGACTGATACAAAACAATTATTAATTATGCCTGCCATTTCTTTGGCCTCTCTCATGCTTCTGTAGTTCCCTTTACTCCACGGTAATACTGATACATCTAACTTTATCTTCTCCCTCTCAAACTTCAGGGTGAATTCTATCATAGTGTGATCACTGTCTCCTGAGGGTACCTTTACCTTAAGCTCCTTAATCAAATCTGGTTCGTTACGCAGCACCCAGTCCAGAATTGCCTTTCCCCTAGTGGGCTCAACTACAAGCTGCTCTAAAAAGCCATCTGGTAGGCATTCTAGAAATTCCTTCTCTTAGGATCCAGCATCAACCTGATTTTCCCAATCTCCCTGCATATTGAAATCCCCCATGATTATCGTAACTTTGCCCTTATTACAGGCTTTTCTATTTCCCATTGAAATGTATATCCCACATCCTGGCTACTGTTTGGGGGTCTCTATATAACTCCCTTCAGGGTCTTTTTACCCTTGCAGTTTCTTATCTCTACCCTCAAGGGTTCTACATCTTCTGATACAATGTCACCCCTTTTTAAGGACTTGAAACTTTGGTGGTCCTTGCTACATTCACTTACATCACTCACTGTCGAAGAGGCTCACTCTGACCATGTTGTTATCTCATCTGCACTCTAGTGGACGGCTGCTCCTTTTTGACATTTAGCTGAAGATTTTGCTGTCCTCCAGTTTTTTTAATTTATATTCTTCATTCATATGCATATCCTCCAGGTTTAACTTCATGAGTCAGAGAGAGCAAAAGTACACCATTGTTGTCCTGCATGTACAGAAATTAGCCCCTCGCTGACCTATGTTCCCTCTAAGCTGTGCGTGTGTGCGTGTTTTTCAACCAACGCACAAAGGAAATTAATGTGCGCACAAAAGGTTAGTTACCTAAAATAATGTAGTGATTAGTAATTATACTTATTGAAAATAATCTTTTAGCTAATTTTTTCTGTTAACTAGTTAGTCAGTTTTTCAAATACCACAATGTACGTCACTAATTTACGTCACCTCACCTTTCCTGTTCCGGTTTGTACAGCTGCATCATGGCGGCAGCTATCTTTGGCGGACAGTGTTCATATCATAAAATTTACAAAGATCTGTTTCAAATCCTGTAGATAGCTTACTAAGTTTTTATTGAAAAAGATCAGTCAAATGACCCTGTGGCTAAATACTGTCACAAGAAGTTGATAAACATCACATACAAAGTAGCTTTACAGGTTTTAAGTGATGTCTTTGATGAACTGGCTGCACTGTGCAAGATTCTGCAAAAGAGTGGCCTGACACCGATTGATTCACTTCATTTTGCGCAAGGCAAAATTAACAACATAAGAAAGCAGTATCTGGGAGACAACGTTTCATGGAGTGACAAAGTTTAAAGTTTTGCTAAGCCAACAACGTGAAGCAAACATCACAGTAGATACTATTGATGGACATAGTAAAGCCAATTTTCAAGTCACATTGGTATGTGGCAAATCAGTGCTACAGAATCCAGTTAAACTGGATCTTTAGACAGTAAAACTATGACATACTATGGTTTTATTGTGCAAAATCCCACGTTATTATGTTTCAACAGATTTAATTTGTTGATTTCATTGATAAATGGGCATTCATCCCGTCACTGTATGTAAAGGAGCTGAACGGAGACATAGAATAATGTTGTGGTTTGAATTTTGTCATGAACACAAACTTGTCAGAAATATTCCAGTCATTCATTAATGTATTCCCAAATAATAAGATCTGAGTTTTGTTCTGTAGGAATGCACAGACTTAGGAAGGTCCTGCAAGGGCAAGATTCAGTGATCCAGTCTGTTGAAAAAGAGGCTAATCCTGATCCTGAGAGCAGAACCAAAATTGCTGAAGATGTCCTAGAAATTGGCATCCAGCCATCTCCAGCTGACCCTGCTCTCGATGGTTTGATCGGACTTCTTCGCGAACAGATTCGAACAACTGACTGGTTACAAAGAAACACAGCTGAACAGTTTGCTCAAGAGAATCCTGAAGTCCATGAAGTTTTCAGCAAGCTTGCGGAGAAATAATCTTGTTTTGCAATTTACAAAAATGCATTAGTAAGAATGTATTAGTCATTAATTTCAGGGACTGATAGACTGGAAACATAAAGCTGAAGTGGTACTATAGAATACTACTGGTAATTTTAACTTTTTTTTAACTTATTTCTCATATCTGTACATAAAGCCACCCTTCCCATTCTAAGGGAATTTTACTACTTGATGCATTGAGAAATATCACCTTCATAGAACTGCTACCGTCAAGACTAAATTGACTAATTGACTAAATTGGGGCAGAAGTGACTGGACAAGGCAAGGATGACAAATATCTATTTCCTTCTGTCACACAATAATGTAGAATCCATTGCACTATCCCCTTAATGAAGAAATCACCTTGTTTATTTGATACAGATTGCAAATAAACTTAAGTACATGCATAGGAACAATATCAGCTTGTAGTTGTGAATGGAACAATTTGATAGGTCTCATTTGGGTTTTTTAAATGATGGTTGAGATATTGTCAATTGCTTTCTTTGTATCATTATTCATAACTATCAGGAGGCACGATTGATTTTTATGGTGTCACTTTTTTGTGTATTTTGGGAGAGCAGGAAGGTCTTGCTCATGAATGCAACGCCTATGTTTTTGAACCTCATCAAATGTAAAATGAAACCTAATGTACAGTCCATTTAAGCTGTGTGTTTAGGACAATAAAATAGAAAGGCTGAGTATTGCAGAAAATAGTGTAAATATAAAAATAATCTGTAACAGACTGATGAGCACTTGAAAAATAAAAACGGGTGGGTGAGGCCCCGCTACCAGAACTTCTGCTTTAGACAAAGGGCAGCACCTAACACAAACAGGTTTTTTTTTGTTGCAGATTGTCCATTTCCACTATCTTCTGATTTTATTTAATATCTCTGGTATTTTTAACTCCATAAGGGAATCCTCATCCATTGTTCAAGAGGCTGCAAATTTGTGCAGAGCATTGATTAATTCATTTATATTTTGAACATTCACTAGTCAAATTAAATTCCTGATTCAAGGATATAATTAATAAAGGAATTGAACATCGATGCTCTCATCTGTGAACAAACAAGAACATAAGCAGTGGAATCGGCCATATAATTCACATCTGAGAATGATGGTACAGAATCCATGACTGCCACAGCATGCTGTCCTTCTGAATGAAGTAAAAAGCTGGCTCCCGTTTTTGTTTAATTTCACATGTGCTTTTTATTTGTTTTTAATGAGAAGAAACTGTCAAAGGAAGATGTAAACTTAATGAAAGGGAATGACTACACACATGCCATTAAGAAGATATTCAAATCCCTCAACTAAACCACAGTAAAAGAATGAGAATGATTTCTACAGTTAAAAGTTTGCATTATGTTTTCAGTAAGTCAGGTGTAGTACTCGTGAAGCCCTTTTAAAATGATTTTTGTAGTTGAAATTCATTGAGTTCTTATGGGCATTTTGAATGTTCGGATGGTTCTTCCAGAAGATGCTTTGTACCATGATGAAATTGTATTGTTTTTACATTGAAAGTATTATTCATGAAGAGTACTAGATATTACTACTGCTTATATGTCCTATTTATTGACTTTACATCACTTTTAATTGCATTAAATGCCAATTAATTTAAATGCGTACCAGTGTGTGTACATCCTATTTCTGCTTTCTCATGGCAACTCATTTTTAGGAGGAATTTATTTCTGTTTCGTTTGATTGACTACTACTCTTTTGAGGTCTATGCTTTTACATTGGGAAGGATTTCTAATTTGATGGTAGCCATTGGTCCTGATTTTTGAGTGTTTTGAAGATGTGAATGCTAAATGTTGTCTCAGTTGAAGAAGCTTCCAGAAACTGTTGCAACTATTTTAAAAAAACTCAGAATTATCATTACTGATTAATGTTGTTTTCCTCACCCTAACTTGATTTTAAAATAAATAGATAAAAGTTTAGACATTTTAACATTGTTCAATACATAATCAGAAATTTTTACTACAAATGTTGCCCGTCTTCTGTAGAGGAAGACACCATACTAATTCCAGTCTTTGAATGAAAATTAAAAGGGGAATAAATTACAAGAGCTATGGAAAGACAGAAGTAGGACTAATTAGATAAACATGTCAAATAGCTGGCATATGTGTGATGTGCCAATAGCCTCTTTGCTGTATCACTCCACGATCAATTTTTATTTCAGATTGTGGCTATTCACTTGAGTTACTTTTATTTCTAAAAGTTTAATCAGTCTCAACATGGGATTTATTAAGATTCAGTGAACAAAATTAAACTGAAAAGTCTGGTTCTACTTCCTATTACATGCTGTAACTTTCATAATTTGTCAGCTCACTCTGAAGTTTAGCTTGTGTGGAAGACAAGTATTTTTTATGGAAGTACTTTCACCGTATTTGAACTGAGTTTGGTTGTATCGTTATTTGGCAATGTGACTTGTGATACTGATTTTGTGTGGTTAATTAAATTAGCACTTTCATTTAGTGTCTTGATGTCTCTAAGATGAAACATGCAGATTCTACTTCTAATTTTGTAAATACAACTGTATTCCAGTTGTCCAAAAATAATGAGGAACTATGGTTGATCTGGAGGGGGATAAAATAAAAGACGAAAGAAGAATAGTTCAAAAAAATGTAATTCCTTATTGAAAATGCATTGTAATTTTTCCACTCTGAGCTCAAGTCTAAGGATAGTATTTCTCTGCCTAGTTCCCACTTAAGCATTAGCAGTTGATTAGTTACTAGAAAAGCAAAATTGCACAGATGCTGGAAATCTGAAATAAAACAAAAAAAATGTTGAGAATAGCAGGCCAGGCAGTATCCATGATGAGAGAACACCATTGATCTGAAATGTTAATTCTGTTCTCTCCCCACAGAATGTCTGACCTGAGTATTTCCAACATATCATATCTTAGATCAAACTTAAAAGCTTTTCATTTTGTTTCGTACTGAAAGTACTGTGGAATTTGGTTATGTGAGTCTTTTGTGTTGATCTGCCTTTAATTTTGCTTTCCTCAACTAATGACTAATGTTTCGTTCCGTAGTGTAAATGGCTATCATTATACATAAGGCACAAACGTAATATGTCATATGTTATCTTAGAACATTGTCACAAGGAACTAAGTCACAGTGTGGCCAAAATGACTAAACCTAATATATGTAGAAGTGACATCTAATTGTGTTATGAAATCCAAATGGACAGAGAAGGCAATTAAATTTCATATGAAATGTATTTGATCTAATGTTGCACAGTAATGATTCAATGTGATGTAGATTTAGTGTCTACGCAGTTTAAACATGCCACTTGTTAATATATTCATTATGTAAAGTAGTTTTTTTAATTTGAAGTCTGATTTCATATGTCCAGTAAAATTATGTTCTTGACACTTAAGCATTTTGACTCTGAATTTTATGTAATTGCATTTACGTCTTCCTTTGTCAACACCCTTCAGATGGAGAGAGTGATTTACTTTCCACTCCAGTTCATTTGGTCTTCAGGTAACTTAGGAGTGACGTGTAGGAACTGCACTCTACAGGTGGTGCTTCATGGGTGTGCAGTTAGTGTATACACCTTTCCATGAATGCAAATGTAGTTCCCCTCACAAAACAAAGTCTATCATGATACAGATATATTCTAGGTAAAAAAAAAAAACTGTCATCATTAGAGAGAAAATTAATATTAAAATTAAACATTTGATTGAAAAGCCAGAAAACTGCAAATGCTGGAAATCTTAAAAACAATACTGGATATACTCAGCAGGTCAGACAGCATCTGCAGAGGGAGAAACAGAGTTAACTTTCAAGTCACATACTCTTCCTCAGACTAACAGGATCATGGAAGTTTTTGTGCTTTTTCTGCTTCCGCAGAGGCAGCCTGACCTGCTGAGTATCTCTAGCACAGTAGTATAACGGTTGGCACAATCACTTTACAGCACCAGCAATTACTGATTGGGGTTTGATTCCTGCTGCTGCCTGTGACTGGGTGTGGGAGGCTTCCTCCAGGTGCTCTGGATTCCTTGCACATTTCAAATAAATATTCTTAGTAAGATGTGGGCATGCTATGCTGGGACCAGAAGCATGGCAACACTTGGTTGCTTCGACGATCCTTGCTGATCTGATTTGAGGCAAACAACAGATTTCACTGTATGTTTCAATGTGCATGTGACAAAGCTAATCTTCGTCTTTAATCTTTATCTCACATTTCCATTGTCATTTTGAATGCAATATTGTAAGATTTCAAAAGATCTGCAGTGTTTCATCAGTTTAGGAGAAAAAATAACTTAGGCACACAAAGGAGGAAGGTGAAGATTCAATCCTGTACGTTAGTGATTGTAGTGGCCATACCATTGAAGACATAGTGCAAATAAATGGGCCATCACTGCATTGGGTGTTTCAGTACAGATTGGTTCTGGGGTCCCACTATTCAGCATACTATCAAAGATGTTTATGAGGGAGTATAGTGAAATGAAATTCACTTGGGTGGCAGTATGGGTTATGAAGAACTTACAGAGAGACTTGAAGAAGATAGAACAAGCTAAGTAAATTAGCAAGGATCTAGCAGGTAACATCATTGAAACCTACCAAATACTGAAAGACCCAGATAAAGTGGATGTGGAGGACCAGAGGCCACAGCCTCAGAATAGGATGTTCCTTTAGAATAGAGGAATTTATTTAGCCAGAGGCTGGTGAATCTGTGGAATACATTGTCACAGATGGCCATGGAGGTCAAGTCATTGGATATATTTTAAGCTGGGGTTGATGGTTCCTTGATTAGTAAGGGCATCAAAGGGAATGGGGAGAAGGCAGGAGAATGGGATTGAGCAGGAAAATAAATCAGTCATGATCAAATGTTGGACCAGATTTGACAGGCCAAATTGCCGAATTCTGCCCCTATGTTTTGTAGTCTAATCTGGGAAAATGTAAGTGTATCTACATTAGC
Source organism: Mobula hypostoma (assembly GCF_963921235.1). Taxonomy (NCBI): domain Eukaryota; kingdom Metazoa; phylum Chordata; class Chondrichthyes; order Myliobatiformes; family Myliobatidae; genus Mobula; species Mobula hypostoma. The sequence continues at coordinate 34,828,754 of NC_086107.1, read as the reverse complement.
AGAACAAAAATCAAAAGGCTGAGCACTTTTAGTGAGAGATTGAAAGGTGTTGGTGTTCAAAAGGGCTTGGGTGTCCTGTTTCACAATTCACTCAAGACTGAAGATGTCTTACTAGAAATCTAATGTGACTGCCCCTAGAGTATTGTGTGACAGGTGTAGTCCCCCTGCCAAATGAAATATATTGTTACAATTTGGAGTTTACTAGATTGGTTCTTGGTCTTGGGGGACTTTGCTCTATGAGGTAACATCAAACTGTTCAGAGGAATGATAAATAATCTCAGTGAGGAGTGCTACTGGTACACAGCTGTTGGTAATTGTCATAGTGTTGGTAAATGAAAGGGGAATTGATGGGCAAATGAGAGCATAAATTGTGGGGAATGAGGAGATGGGGAACAGGACAGATGAGATTGTTTTGAGAGCTGGCATAGACTTGATGGGATGAATGGTCTTCTGCAATGTAAGGAAATGTGAATAAAGGGGAATTCTTGTTGAAATATACATAATTGATATGGGGTTTGAAACATCTACAAGGATAATCTTTTTTTCCTGGCTAGGGTATCAGGAAGTAGAGGTCACATCTTAAAACAAAGGGTCAAACTTCTTGAATGAAATGAAAAGTAATTTTGCCAAAAGTTGTGAATCTTTGTAATTCTGTGTTAAAGATTGGAAGTCCTGTGCTGTCATATGTCTTTTAAAAAAGCTGTGATCTAATTGAATGACAGAGCAGGCATGAGGGGTCGAATGCATTATTCCTGCTTCCATTTCATATTTTCTTCAAAGTGTTACCTTCACATTGAGTAAAGGACAGTGAGAGCATACTGACACCTTTTTTGGTCACTCCCAGCAATATATTCTTTTCCCACGTGTTTCTATAGCACCCAATACATCCGATGTTGACACATTGACAAATAATAAAAAACTATATTTTGATTTGTGCCTGTTACACCATATACTGATCAACAGTGGAAAACTTTGGAATCATGGAAGCCTTAATTTAATTCCAGTATTTTAAATAGAAATACAATATGTTTAATAATTTGTTCCTGCACACAGTGACGAGTTTAAAGATTAACCTATTTTAGCCATTTGACATTATGAACTTTCTTATTAGGAATATTTTCATCAGTTTCTTTCAAAACCCCAGCTAAACTGTCTTGAATCATTTTGTTTTTCAAAGCAACGGAGACCACATTTGAGTGTGGGACAATACAACACAATAACAGACTCTTTAGCCCAAGTTTCTGCCCCAACCATGATACTAATTAAAACTAATCCCACCTGCCTGCACAAGGTCTATACCCATCTATTTCCATTATTGAATCTTTACCTATAACTCAGGTTCTCAACACCCAGAAAGGTGTTACTGATCTCTTTTGTGCTCTTTCAAAACAAATTAATTTCATTTCGGTTATTATGACTGTGCAGCCAGATTCAAGGAGAACCTGATCATTAAATTTGCAGATGATACCACAGTGGTGGGGCTCATCAGCAAAAATGATGAAACTATGTACAGGGAGGAGGTCAAACACGTAGAGAGTGATAACAACTTGATGCTTAATGTCACCAAAACCAAGGAGATGACCATTGATTTCAGACGGTCTCAGCCCGAGCACACACCCCTCAGCATCAGCAGCTCCACAGTGGAGAGAGTGGAAAACATCAAGTTCCTTGGGGTGCAGATCTCAGACAATCTCACCTGGTCCAGGAACACCACTGGGATTGTGAAACGGGCCCAGCAGAGATTGCACTTTCTGAGGAAGCTTAAACAAGCATCACTCCCCACTAACATCTTAACTACATTCTACAGAGGCGTGGTTGAGAGTGTGCTGACCTTTTGCATCATAACCTGGTACTCCAGCTGCAGTGCTGTCGACAAAAAAGCCTTGCAGAGGGTGGTTAGGGGAGCAGAGAAGGTTATTGGGGTCTCCCTACCTTCTGTCCAAGACCTCTTTCAGAGTCGATGCCTCCAGAAGACATGATACATCATTAAAGACCCCTCACACCCTCTCCATGAACTGTTTGTTCTTCTACCATCAGGCAAACGTTACAGGAGCATCAAAACTAAAACCACAAGGCTACTAAACAGCTTCCTCCCACAGGCAGTCAGACTGCTAAATAGCTGCTCTACCTGACTCTGCTTTGGACACTTTTAACTTGCACTGGACACTTATAACTGATTTTAACTGACATGTGGCTGTTGTGTTTTACTAATTATTGTTATGTTTATTATTTAGTGTTGCGTTTGTTATGTTATGATTGCATTGCTCCTGGGAAATGCTGTCTCATTCGGCCCTGTGAAGAACCTTCAATAACTCCAAAAGACTGAGGTTGGGTAAAATACTGAAAGGCTTTTATTCGCTGTACGATACGACCTCCACAGTGAGTGTCTGCCCCCGGACTGAGGGGGAGGGGCAAGGCGAACACCTTTATTCAGGGGACTGTGGGAGGAGCCACAGGGGCAGTCAGCAGAGGGGTGTGTCCAGACAGGTAACCGAGTTACAACATATATACATGGTTTACCACATTCACCCCTCCTTTTTTTAAAAAGGAGTCCCGTGGGGTGAAGTGACTGACAATATTTAAAACAAGTATATTTACAGGTTAAGTCTATCAGGCGGTCGAGTCCGTCACTGTGATCTACGTAACACCGGTGGTGATTGCACCGGTGACGACGGTTGTGCTGGCTCCGGCCTGACTTGAGGTGTCAGCACGTTAGGCGTTGTTAATCCCTCATGCATGTGCATCATGCCCGGTATGGCAGTGTCGTGGGGTGTCTGTGTAGGGCTTGGAGTGCGCGGTGTCTCGTGGGTACATACATCGGTGGGTACGGGGTCAATAGTCACCATGGAGTGTTCAGCGTAGGGGCCTGGAGCTCCTGCGGGCGCCAGGTCGCGGATGGAGACCGTGTCCTCCCGCCCATCAAATAAAACCTGGGGGTTTGCATGAAGTAAGTGAACCCTCTCGACCATCGGGGAGTATTTATTGCTCCTCACACGTTTCCGGAGCAGCACTGGCCCCGGGGACATCAGCCAAGATGGTAGGGTGATTCCAGTGGTCAATTTTCTGGGGAAAGAAAAGAGCCGCTCATGAGGGGTGGCATTGGTGGCCGTGCATAACAGGGAGCGGATGGAGTGGAGTGCCTCGGGAAGGACCTCCTGCCAGCGGGAGACCGGCAGTCCCTTTGACCTGAGGGCTAAGAGTGTGGCTTTCCACACTGTGCCATTCTCCTTCTCTACCTGTCCATTCCCCCGGGGATTATAGCTCGTGGTCCTACTAGTTGCAATTCCCCTGGCCAGCAGGTATTGGCGCAGCTCGTCACTCATAAACGAGGACCCTCTGTCACTGTGGATATAGCATGGGTATCCGAACAGAGTGAAGAGCTTGTGCAGGGCTTTTATAACTGACGTGGTAGTGGTGTCGGGGCAGGGGATGGCAAAGGGGAACCGCAAGTACTCGTCGATAACGTTAAGAAAGTACACGTTGCGGTCGGTGGAGGGAAGAGGGCCCTTAAAGTCAACACTCAGTCGCTCAAAGGGGTGGGTGGCCTTGATGAATGGTGCCTTTTCGGGTCGGTAGAAGTGCAGTTTGCACTCTGTGCAGACTTGGCAGTCCCTGGTCATCATCCTGATCTCCTCAAGGGAGTAAGGCAGGTTCCGGGCTTTCACGAAGTGGAAAAGCCAGCTGACCCCTGGGTGGCAAATGTCTACATGTAGGGCGTATAGCCGGTTGATCTGCACGCTGGCGCATGTTCCCCGGGATAGGGCATCGGAGGGCTCGTTGAGCTTCCCAGGCCTGTACATGATGTCATAGTTGTAAGTGGAGAGTTCGATTCTCCACCTCAGAATTTTATCATTTTTGATTTTGCCCCACTGTTGGTTATTAAACATGAAGGTGACTGAGCACTGGTCAGTTAGCAGGGTGAACCTTTTGCCGGCGAGATAGTGCCTCCAGTGCCTAACAGCTTCCACTATGGCCTGGGCCTCTTTCTCCACTGTGGAGTGCCTAAGTTCAGGGCCTTGAAGAGTACGGGAGAAGAACGTCACCGGTCTTCCTGCCTGGTTGAGGGTAGCAGCCAGCACAAAGTCAGCGGCGTCACTCTCTACTTGGAAGGGAATGGCCTTGTCCACCGCACGTATTGCTGCTTTGGCAATGTCCCATTTCATGCGGCTGAAGGCCGCGCGGGCCTCGGCTGAGAGGGGGAATGTACTGGACTTGACCAGGGGGCGGGCCTTGTCTGTGTAGTTAGAGACCCATTGGGTGTAATATGAAAAGAAGCCCAGGCATCTTTTGAGGGCTCTGAGGGTGTTGGGAAAAGGGAGTTCCAACAGGGAACGCATACGGTCGGGTTCAGGGCCAATGACTCCATTCTCCACGACACACCCAAGGATAGCAAGTCGGGTGGTCCAGAATACACACTTGTCCTTGTTATAGGTGAGATTGATAGCTTTGGCCACTTGGAGAAAATTTTGGAGGTTGTTGTCATGACCCTGCCAGTCGTGACCACAGATGGTGATGTTATCCAGATATGGGAACGTGGCCTTCAGTTGGCACTGGTCCATCATCCGGTCCATTTCCCTCTGGAAGACAGATACACCATTCGTGACACCGAAGGGGACGCGCAGGAAGTGATAAAGCCTGCCGTCTGCCTTGAAGGCAGTGTAAGGGCGGTCCTCCAGGCGGATGGGGAGCTGATGGTAAGCGGATTTTAGGTCTATGGTCGAGTACACCTTGCACTGTGCTATCTGATTGACCATATCCGTGATGCGGGGTAGAGGGTACGCGTCGAGCTGCGTGAACCTATTGATGGTCTGGCTATAGTCCACGACCATCCTATTCTTCTCCCCGTTCCGAACAACCACCACCTGCGCCCTCCAAGGACTTGTGCTTGCCTCAATGACCCCCACCCTGAGCAGCCGCTGCACCTCCGACTTAATGAAAGCTCTGTCCCCCGCGCTGTACCTCCTGCTTTTAGTTGCCACAGGTTTACAGTCGGGGGTCAGGTTGGTGAACAGCAGTGGGGGAGGGATCTTGAGGGTGGAGAGACCGCAAATGGTGTCGGTAGTGTGGCAGTTGGCATGATGTTGGGTGGGATGTGCGGGTCGGTGTGTGTGTGTGTGGTCAGTAGCGGGGTATGTGACGTATCCCTACAAAACTGGGGATTTGCGACAGTAATTGGTGGGAGGGGCCCGTCATACTCCAATGTCACACTTTTCAGGTGGCTCTGGAAGTTGAGCCCTAATAGCACAGGGGCACACAGTTGAGACATAACCAGTAACGTAAAGTCTCGATATTCTGTGCCCTGCACCACTAGTGTCGCTACACAACCCCCCCACCCCGGATGTCTGTTGTATGTGACCGGGAAGCCATGGTGACCCTCTGGCTTACCGGCCATATCACGAGTCCACAATGCTGCACCGTGTCCGGGTGGATAAAACTCTCCGTGCTGCCCGTGTCAAACAGGCAGCTTGTTCTGCGCCCCTCCACCAGGATGTCCATCATTGACCTTGTGAGCTGGTGGGGAGCACTTTGGTCGAGGGTCATGGAGGCCAGAGTTGAGTCGCTGTCTTGGTCCTGCGTGGTGGGGTGCCTTGTGAGCACCCATGGGTTGTAGGTGGTGTGAGGTGGCGTCGACCAAGATGGCCGCCCCCATGTCTCGCACATGGTGGTGGAGTACAGGCAAGATGGCGACCTCCATGCCTTGCATGCAGCGCTGCTCGATCCTGCTCGTGGTTTGGACTTACAGGCCTTGGCGAAGTGGCCCTTCTTTCTGCAGCTGGAGCAGGTAGCTCGTCGGGCCGTGCAGCGTTTCCGGGGGTGCTTCTCCAGTCCGCAGAAGTAGCACTTCACGGACTCGCGACTGGCAGCAGCCGAGGTCGATTCGCCGGCGGGTTGCGGGGTCTGCGGCGCCCACGAGGCCATCGGGGGATCGCGTGCCTGGAGAGCCTCAGAGATATGCAGAGCGGCCTCCAGCATATCGGCCAGTTCGATCGCCGAACTTAAAGGTAAGATCGGCTTTTTCCAACAGCCGCTGGCACACGTACACTGACCTGGTCCCCGTAACGAAGGCGTCTCTCACTAGGAGTTCTGCATGCTGCGCCGCCGTCAGCTCCTGGCAATTGCAGGCCCGCACGAGTGTCTGTAGTGCCTGGACGAACTCGGGACTCGATTCCCCAGGCCGCTGGTGCCAAGTCGCTAAGTGATGCCAAGCATAGACACTGTTTATCAGCTGCAGGTATTGTCCTTTGAGTGCGTTCATTGCGCCGTCGTAGTTCGGCTGGTCTCTGATCAGCGAATAGACCCGTGGACTGACCCTGGAGAGTAGAACTCTGCGCTTTGCTACGGGGTCTGTCGCTTTAATCTCCTCTAGATACGCTTCAAAGCAGACCAGCCAGAGTTCGAAAGCATTTCCAGCTTCAGGTGTTTGTGGATCGAGATCTAATTTGTCGGGTCTCAGGGTCTGTTCCATGCTTTAAAATGTACAGCGAATAAAATTGAAGCACCTTCAATAACTCCAAAAAACAGAGGTTAGGTAAAATACCGAAAGACTTTCATTCGCTGTACAACAATACGACTCCATGGTGAGTGTCTGCCCCTGGACTGAGGGGGAGGGGCAAGACGAAACACCTTTATACAGGAATCTGTGGGAGGAGCCACAGGGGCAGCCAGCAGAGGGGCGTGTCCAGACAGGTAACCCAGTTACAACATATATACATGGTTTACCACACCCTGTAGAGCTGATGTACGGTTAGAATGACAATAAAGTTTTTTTGAATCTTGAATCTTTGAATTATGTGACCAGGAACATACTGTACCTCACATGGAGGTAGATATTCTATTCCTTTGTTCTCTTAAATCAGCTTCCGGTTTCCTTTATCCTCCATAGTATTCAAATGCATACTACCTACATAAGTAGTCAGTGCATGTATCAGATGATTCTGGGCAAACCAAGAATATTTCAAATTTTATTTATTGTCTGTCCAAAACAAGTTACTTACTGAACAGTAAACAGAAGGTGCTAAAATGCACCTATATTTCAGGGTAAAAAGAGAAAGATTGGTAAGGATTTGTACCTTTAATTTGGTGACTCCTATCACTTTGTGTAGGCATGAGATGAAGTTGCAGTAAGGTAAAGATCTCCCTCATATTTGACATTCACAGTGGTGGAATATCCTGCTGAAACCCCCTCAATAGCTGATAATGCATCACAGCACAATATTGTCTAAAAGCCTTGAAAAGCTGAAGGAAATGTGTTATACAGGGGTGGGCGGAGAGAAAAATCATGTTTGCAGATCACTACAGTAGAACAAATGTTCGGAAAGATTCTGCACTTAGAATCAGTTCCTATTAATGGGGTAAATTCTGCTGTTTCTGCTTCTATACATGTGACGTCTTTGTGGTTTTTTAGCCTTTTGCATCCTCTTGTTTCATCTCTGCTTATTGAAATATATCACTGGTTGCCTTGCTTCAACCTGCACATTTTTATTTTGCAATGCAGTTGGAGGGTTGGTTTGGTTTTAAAATAGAAACCAATGTCAGAAAGAGCGGTATGGTTATTAAGAGCCCACTGCTTTAATAACAATCTACTTTTTAATGAACTTATCATCTTTGCTTGTATTTTTATCATTGTGGATTAAGAACTGTTTCAGAATGACTATCTCATTGTACAAAGTTCTCATTATATGGATCATTTCTTCAGCATGATAGATGCTTTGTGTCACTGTTATTCACTTTATTTTCTTCAGTCAGCTAGCTACTTGCAGACGTTAAATCACAGGAATGTGACATTCAAATTCATTTGAATTAATGTTTGATATATTCTCTTTTCACTTTATTCATTCCACTCCAATCGAGCTACTGAGAAGTTTTTAATAAAATAAATTTTTTTGCAAAGAAAAAGCATTTCAGGATGTATAGAAACATAGAAAATAGGTGCAGGAGTAGGCCATTCGGCCCTTCGAGCCTTCACTGCCATTCAGCATGATCATGGCTGATCATCCAACTCAGAACCCTGTACCAGCCTTCCCTCCATACCCCTGATCCCTTTAGCCACAAGAGCCATATCTAACTCCCTCTTAAATATAGCCAATGAACTGGCCGCAACTGTTTCCTGTGGCAGAGAATTCCACAGATTCACCACTCTCTGTGTGAAGAAGTTTTTCCTTACCTCGGTCCTAAAAGGCTTCCCCTTTATCCTTAAACTGTGACCCCCTCGTTCTGGACTTCCCCAACATCGGGAACAATCTTCCTGCATCTAGCCTCTCCAATCCCCTTAGAATTTTATACGTTGCAATAAGATCCTCCCTCAATCTTCTAAGTTCCAGCGAGTATAAGCCTAGTCGATCCAGTCTTTCATCATATGAAAGTTCTGCCATCCCAGGAATCAATCTGCTGAACCTTCTTTGTACTCCCTCTATGGCAAGAATGTCTTTCCTCAGATTAGGGGACTAAAACTGCACACAATACTCCAGGTGTGGTCTCACCAAGGCCTTGTACAACTGCAGTAATACCTCCCAGCTCCTGTACTCAAATCCTCTTGTTATGAATGCCAGCATACCATTTGCCTTTTTCACCGCCTGCTGTACCTGCATGTCCACTTTCAATGACTGGTGTACAATGACACCCTGGTCATGTTGCACCTCCCCTTTTCCTAATCCGCCACCATTCAGATAATAATCTGTTTTCCTGGTTTTGCCACCAAAGTGGATAACCTCACACTTATCCACATTAAATTGCATCTGCCATGAATTTGCCCACTCACCCAATCTATCCAAGTCAACCTGCATCCTCTTAGCATCCTCCCCACAGCTAACACTGCCACCCAGCTTTGTGTCATCCGCAAACTTGGAGCTGCTGCATTTAATTCCCCCATCTAAGTCATTAATATACATTATAAACAACTGGGGTCCCAGCACTGAGCCTTGCGGTACCCCACTAGTCACTGCCTGCCATTCTGAAAAGGTCCCTTTTATTCCCACTCTTTGCTTCCTGTCTGCCAACAAAGTCTCAATCCACATCAATACCATACCCCCAATACCATGTGCTTTAAGTTTGCACACTAATCTCTTCTGTGGGACCTTGTCAAAAGCCTTTTGAAAATCCAAATATACCACATCCACTGGTTCTCCCCTACCCACTCTACTAGTTACATCCTCAAAAAATTCTATGAGGTTCATCAGACATGATTTTCCTTTCACAAATCCATGCTGACTTTGTCCGATGATTTCACCGCTTTCCAAATGTGCTGTTATCATATCTTTGATAACTGACTCTAGCATTTTCCCCACCACCGATGTTAGGCTAACCGGTCTATAATTCCCCAGTTTCTCTCTCCCTCCTTTTTTAAAAAGCGGGGTTACATTTCCCACCCTCCAATCCTCAGGAACTAATCCAGAATCTAAAGAGTTTTGAAAGATTATCACTAATGCATCCACTATTTCTTGGGCTACTTCCTTAAGCACTCTGGGATGCAGACCATCTGGTCCTGGGGATTTACCTGCCTTTAATCCCTTCAATTTACCTAACACCACTTCCCTACTAACATGTATTTCCCTCAGTTCCTCCATCTCACTGGACCCTCAGTCCCTCCATCTCACTAGACCCTCAGTCCCCTCCTATTTCCGGAAGATTATTTATATCCTCCTTAGTGAAGACAGAACCAAAGTAGTTATTCAATTGGTCTACCATGTCCTTGTTCCCCATAATCAATTCACCTGTTTCTGACTGTAAGGGACCTACATTTGTCTTAACCAATCTTTTTCTTTTCACGTATCTATAAAAGCTTTTACAGTCAGTTTTTATGTTTCCTGCCATTTTTCTCTCATAATCTTTTTTCCATTTCCTAATTAAGCCCTTTGTCCTCCTCTGCTGGACTCTTAATTTCTCCCAGTCCTCAGGTGTGCCACTTTTTCTGGCTAATTTGTATGTTTCTTCTTTGGAATTGATACCATACCTAATTTCCCTTGTCAGCCATGGGTGCACTACCTTCCCTGGTTTATTCTTTTGCCAAACTGGAATGAACAATTGTAGTTCATCCATGCGATCTTTAAATGCTTGCCATTGCATATCCACTGTCAACCCTTTAAGTATCATTTGCCAGTCTATCTTAGCTAATTCACATCTCATACCTTCAAAGTTACCCTTCTTTAAGTTCAGAACCTTTGTTTCTGAATTAACTATGTCACTCTCCATCTTAATGAAGAATTCCACCATATTAAGGTCACTCTTACCCAAGGGGCCTCTCACGACAAGATTGCTAATTAACCCTTCCTCATTGCTCAATACCTAGTCTAGAATGGCCTGCTCTCTGATTGGTTCCTTGACATGTTGGTTCAGAAAACCATCCCGCATACATTCCAAGAAATCCTCTTCCTCAGCACCCTTACCAATCTGGTTCACCCAATCTATATGTAGATTGAAGTCACCCATTATAACTGCTGTTCCTTTATTGCACACATTTCTAATTTCCTGTTTAATGCCATCCCCAACCTCAATACTACTGTTTGGTGGCCTGTTCACATCTCCCACCAGCGTTTTCTGCCCCTTAGTGTTATGCAGCTCTACTCATATTGATTCCACACCCTCCCAGCTAATGTCCTTCCTTTCTATTGCGTTAATCTCCTCTCTAACCAGCAATGCTACCCCACCTCCTTTTCATTCATGTCTATCCCTCCTGAATATTGAATATCCCTGAATGTTGAGCTCCCATCCTTGGTCACCCTGGAGCCATGTCTCTGTGATCCCAACTATATCATATTTATTAATAACTATCTGCACTTTCAATTCATCCACCTTGTTACGAATGCTCCTTGCATTGACACACAAAGCCTTCAGGCTTGCTTTTACAACACTCTTAGCCCTTATACACTTATGTTGAAAAGTGGCCCTTTTTGATTTTTGCCCTGGATTTGCCTGCCTGCCACTTTTACTTTTCACCTTACTACTTTTTACTTCTACCCTCATTTTACACCCCTCTGTCTCTCTGCACTTGTTCCCCTCCCCCTGCCACATTAGTTTAAATCCTCCTGAACAACAGTAGCAAATGCTCCCCCTAGGACATTGGATCCAGTCCAGCCCAGGACCGGAATGAATATTGTATACATTTCTCTGACATTAAATTGAACCTTTGAATACAAGCCCTAACTATGTAAGTGTCAGCAATTTTAATTACGTGAATCAAGGGAATTGTCTTTGTGTGTATATATTATTATGTCAGTAAAAGCAGGCCTGCACTTTTAAATGGACTAAAAGAGTCCAATGAAGGAAGACTGTGCACCTGTTGCCTTTGTCCTCCTCGGGGCAGATTTGGAAGGGGCCATCAGACTAGCCTGGATGGGAAACTGCCGAACATGCTGCCCACAATACACACCACAGTGACTGTGCTGCTGATGTAGGTGCTGGATGGTTAAAGTGGTTGCAGGCGGCTTTGTTCTGGATTGTTTCAAGCTTCTTGAGGGCGGTTTTGCTGAAATTAAGAATGTTCCATCATGCTCTGATTTCCACTTGCAAGCAGTGGAAAGGCCCTATGGTGTCAGGAAATGAGTCACTTATCGCAAGATGCCCAGCCTCCAGGCTGCTTTTCTATACACAATATTTATGTGGCTGGGTCACTTGGCCAATGGTGAGCACTACGATATTGAAGATGGAAGATTTAGTAGTAATACTTTGAAGGGAAGTGGAAGTGACTTTGGAGATGGCTGATGTCTGAAGTTTGGTCACACAAATGTTCTTACTATTTATCATGGTCTTATACTCTTGTTGGACTTATTTCCGTCTGGCATGGTTTACATATTATTATTTGATTGATTGTGGTTTTGTATTGCTATACTTGTACTCTGTTCTTGGTTGGTGCAACTGTAACAAAACCTAATTTCCCTCGGGATCGTATGTCTATCTATCTATCTTGCACTCCAGCATGGATTACTTCATTTATTGAGGGGTTGTGAATGGCACTGTTGATGTGTAACATGGTCTAATGTTCCCATTTCTGACCTCAGCATAAAAACAAACTCACTGAAGAAACAGCTGAAAATGCTGGGCTTGTCACACTGCCCGAAGGAACTCCTCCAGTGTTGCCCTGGAGCTTGTCTACAGAACTGTGCAAAAGTCTTAGTTACATATAAAAAATTCTATAAAGCAAAGATGCTTTCAAATGAAAATTTTCTAAATATCAAATAAATTTACTACAAAGAGCAGTAAACAGTAAAAAATCTAAATCAAATCAATATTTGGTGTGACCACACTTTGCCTTTAAAACCGCATCAATTCTCTTAGGTACACTGTCCTGCAGTTTTATTTTTAAAAATAGCTGGTAAGCTGTTTCAAGCATCTTGGAGAACTTGCTGCAGTTCTTCCGCAGGCTTTGGCTGTCCCACTTGCTTCTGTATCTCCAGGTAATCCCAGCCAGCCTCGACGATGTTGAGATCAGGGCTCTGTGGCCATGTAATATTAAAAAAATCTTGTGTGCCTAAGACTTTTGCACATTACTGTAATTCCTTTGTATGAGATATGACTTCAGCTACAGCAATATTTTTCCTTCAGTGCGTATTGACTTCAGTTTTAGCCCAAGATGCAGCGATAGCAAGGCTGTTACGTCAGGGATTCAGCTTGTTGGTACATGTTTTTTCACTAATGCTTATTGATTTCAGTTTCACCACATACTGTGTTGTACATTGACCAATGGAGCACTTTCACTAAGCTTAGGGCATTAGCTTGGTGCATTGATTAAAACATACCAATATGAAACAGTCAAAGCTGAAACCATTTCTTGGTACCTTCATTTTGCAGGACTTGACTCAAAGCTATAGAGTCACCAGCAGGCTACTTAAACAGGCCATATGGATTTTAAAAGAACTTTATATATATTTTGCTTAAAGCCAATTTTATTAAGGTCTGGGTACATTGGGACTTCATCAAAATAAATAAAATATCTAAAAATTTGTATGTCAGTCAAAAAAAACAAGAGAGTAAAATTAAAGCATAAATGGGGTGAAATAAAAAGATATTTAATTGTAAGTTAGGAAACATTTGAGATAACTTAGCAAGAAGGACAATAGTATAAAAACATAAGGAGGGATTAAAGTGGATGAATATTTTAAGATGGATGAAGAATTAGAGACCTTTTTTTGGCATGTGCCTGCGTGCGTGCGTGCAAGTCTGCGTCTGCGCGCGCGTGTGTGTGTGTGTGTGTGTGCCTGCGTGCGAGTCTGTGCACGTCCATGATGATGTCTTTTTCATGGCTTTTTTTTTACAAGGTGCGGAACGAGAGAGAGAGAGAGAGACCGTGTGACAAGCCATTCCTCACACAGACATTTTCGCAGTATTTTCCCTTTATTTTGCAAGGTCGAGTTGCGACCTCGACACTCAACCCGGCACGGATGGAAAGTGTACCCAGGAGCGGACCCGTCTGGTTTCAAACCCGGGAACCTCTGCTCCCAGGTCCGACGCCGATGTCTTTGCACCACCAGCCGCCCGAATTAGAGACTTCTTATGAACTGTTTTATGATTTTGCAACTTGACTACTGTAGTTCAGATAACATTAGTATTTGCTACCTGAGTACACTTACACATAAACATTTTCACCTACAATTACTTTTTGTATAGTTCAGCAGATGTATTCAGCACAATTGAAATACCTTTTAAATAATGTCACTTTTCCAATTCCTAAAGAAGTTCTTTCAGATTTAGTCTTCCTGTATTCCCATACTAGTTCTGAAAATAATCTGTCTCCTTGGTCCATGAGATAAGACTTCATACAGATTCACTTGAAATAGAGTTCCTGCTCATTATAGGCACTAGTTCTGGAAGCGAGCACTGTTCTTTTAAGTAGATACTTGGCAGAATAACTAACAAAGTGAGACAAGAACAGATTCCCATCCAATATGCAGAGCCAAGTCTTGTGAAATCATCCTTGATCAGTTCCTTGTGACGATATGTGAATGAGCACCATGGGATAAAATATACAATAGCTGAAAATAAAATAGATTGTAATTAGCCATGCAGTTATTATATTATTTAATAATTACGACTGCTAAAATATACCTCATGAAAAACAGTTGCACCGTAAAAATTAATCATTCGATGCTGGTGTGATTGTGTTTCTCCTGTATCCTGTAGTAGTCTCCACGTGGATCTGTCAGTTGATCAACTGACGTTTTTCCAAAATAATCAAATGGTTAACAAGGGCTCAATAAATAAAATACAAAATCCACAAAACACTGAAGAAATTCAGCTGGTCAGGCAGCATCGATGGAGTGGAATAAACAGTTGACGCTTCAGGCTGAGACCCTTCATCAGTACTGGAAAGGAACGGTGAAGAAGCCAGAATAAGATGGTGGGGGGCAAGCTAGCAGGTGATTGGTGGAAACAGGTGAGGGGGAAGGTGGGTGGGCGGAGGAGGGAGTTGAGTGAGGAGCTGGGAGGTGATAGGTGGCAAAAGTAAAGGGCTGAAGAAGAAGGAAGCTGATAGGAGAGGACAGTAAACCATGGGAAAAAGGGAAAAAGAAGGAACACCTGAAGGAGGTGATTAGAAGAGGGGAGACAGAAATGTTGACTGTTTATTCCTCCCCATAGATGCTGCCTGACCTGCTGAGTTCCTTCCGCATTTTGTGTCTATTGCTCTGGATTTCCAGCATCTGCAAAATCTCTTGTGTTAAAGATATAAAGCCCTACGTTCAGAATTTAGTCATGTTCTAAATGCAATCATAAAATCAGCTATCCACTGTATTCGGTCACCTGTAAGTTCAATTGACTTCTTCATCAGTCAATATAAACAGTTGAGTTTGATAACACTTAATGCTTCGAGAGGATATCATAATTAATCTGCTTTACTTCAACGCGTTAATGAGTCACGCACAACAGGAATGTAATAGGTTTGATCAAAACACCACCGTGCAGAGAAAACAGAGGATAAATTGAATTACCACCTTGCCAGGAGAAGAACTGGCAACATCCTTAAACTTAATTGATAACTGTTTGACTCATGCTTTAATTCAAGCATGGACCACCTCAAGCAATAATCTAATATAATTACCAATTATCTGTCCTGTGCAAATTATTGGGAGTCAAGTAGAGAATTTCACTAATTTTCTGTGTTTCGTAAAATCTTTCAAAAGTTTCCTGAGGATTAATAACATGCTGAAACTTATTTTCATGACATGTCGTGACTTCATAGATTTTATCCATGATCTACAATATTTAAGCTGTTTCTGGAAAATTCCACCCCTGCACCAGTTTTCTCCTTTTTTCAGCTCCTTCCGGCCTTGTTCCCTCTCCTGAAAGCATTGACATGATTGGCACTCACATTGTCACAAATATGTCAACCAAGTAGCTGTTCTTTTTCACAGAAACGTGGAACGGTACAGTGCAGAAAAGAAGCCCTCTTGGCCCACTTTGTCCATATTGATCATGGTGCCTATCTAAGCTAATCCCACTTGCTCACTCTTCAAGTGCCTAAGTGCCTTTTAGATGTTTTAATTGTACCCGTCTCTGCTATCACCCCTGGGCAACTTATTCCAGATATTTACCTGTGTGGAAAAACCTACCTGCCACATCTTCTTTAAATTTCTCTCCTCTCACCTCAAAATTGGTTCCTCCAGTTCTAGGCTCTACTTCCCTAGGAAACCGGTTCTGATTGTCAATCTTACCCATCCTGCTCATAATTTTATTAATCACCATAAGGTCAACACTCAGTCTCCAAAATTTCAGTGAGAGTAAATCCAGCCCATCTAAACTCGCACGGGAGGTTGGTCAGGAAGCTTCGGTTGCTTGGCAATTAGAATGAGGTAGTAAATTGGATTAGGCATTGGCTTTGTGGGAGGAGCCAGGGATTGCCTCTCTGACTGGAGGTCTGTGGTGTGCTTCAGGGATCAGGGCAGTGTCCGCTGTTGTTTGTCATCTATATCAATGATCTGGATGATAATGTGGTTCACTGGATCAGCAAATTTGCAGATGACACCAAGACTGGGGGTGTACTGGACAGTGAAGATGACTTTTTCATGGCTTGCAAAGGGACCTGCATCAACTAGAAAAATGGGCTGAAAAATGGCAGGTGGAATTTAATGCAGACAAGTGTGAGGTTTAGTACGTCAGGGAGGGGTAGCACCTCTGGTGGGGGAACATGTCGCGTCCTTTTCAAGGCGGTTTGTCCACCTTTGGTCCCCACCTGGCACTCAGCTCTCACCTGTGGCTCCCCGTAGCTGTTTGCATGCGACAGCGGCCACACCCTAGGCAACGGCTTCGACAAGCCGGCTAAACCAGGTGAGGGTAGCCGACGGGTCTCAAACCCTCGGTGAGATAAGGAGTTGTCTCTCCCAGCATGTGAAGACAGACTCCAGCGGATTGAGCGGACGAGACCAATGGAAGGTCCAATGGTCAAGAAGGCAGTCTCTGTAAGCGTCGTGGAACGCATAGAGCAGGACAAGACACAGAAGATGTCCTGGTCATCCACTGTGCCTAGTCCCATCTCCAGCCGTCTAGACTCTGTCTTGCCACTGGATCCAGATGGGAATTGGGAAGAGAGAGTGAGGCTGACGCTGCACAACTCTCCCTCACTTAAATCCAAATCAAACGCTAGTCTCGACACCATCAAGCCGGCTGGTGGCGCAGTGACATCAGCGTCGGACTCCGGAAGTGAAGGTTCCAGAGTTCGAATCTAGTCGACCCGCTCTCGGGCATGCTTTCCATTCGTGCCGGGTTAAGTGTCGAGCTAGCAACTCGACCTCGTAAAATGTACTAATGGTGTTGAGGTCTACATCGATGACAATGGACGAACCTTATGAGGACCAACCAGGGTAGGTTTAACACAGTGAACAGCAGGCACTGAGGAGTGTGGTAGAACAAAGGGATCCATAATCCATAACAGCTCCATAATTTGTTCAAAGTGGTGTCACAGGTAGATAGGGTCATAAAGAAAGCTTTTGGCACATTGGCCATTATAAATCAATGTATAGAGTACAGAAGATGAGATGTTATGTTGAAGTTGTACAGCATAAGACATTGATGAAGCCTAATTTGCAGTATTGTGTGCGGTTTTGGTCACCTATCTACAGGAAAGATGTAAACAAGGTTGAAAGAATCCAGAGAAAATTTACAAGGATGTTGCTGGGTCTGGATGACCTGAGTTATAAGGAAAGATTGAATAGGTTAGGACTGTAGAACGTAGAAGATAGAGAGCAGATTTGATAGAGGTGTACAAAATTATGAGGAGTATAGACAGGGTAAATGCAAGCATGCTTTTTTCCACTGAGGTTGGGTGGGACTACAACCAGAGGTCATGGGTTAAGGGTGAAAGGTGAGAAATTTAAGGGGAATATGAGGGGAAACTTCTTCACTCAGAGGGTGGTGAGAATGTGGTATGTGCTGCCAGCACAAGTGGTGCATGCAAGCTCAATTTCAATGTTTAAGAGAAGTTTGGATAGGTACCTGGATAGAAAGGATATGGAGGGCTATGGTCCCGGTGCAGGTGGATCAGAGTAGGCAGTTTTAATGATTTTGACATGGACTAGATGGGCCAAAGGGCCTATTTCTGTGCTGTATTTCTCTAGGACTCCATGACTTTAAACTCTCTTTATGACTTTGTCCTCCATCACAGGCAATATCTTGGTGATTCTCTTCTGCATTCTTTCTATTGCTAACACAACCTTTATGTGGTATGGTGATCCAATCCAAACAATAATATTCTAAATGCAACATAATGTCTCAACTCTTATGTTCAATGTTTCAGCCTATAAAGAGAAGCATACCAAAAGCCTTTTCCACTGTCCTATCCACCTGGGTCACCACTTTCAGGGAGCTATTGGCTTGCATTCCAAGATATCCATGTGCCAGTTCTCCTTATGTCCCTGCCATGTATTCCATCCATCCTTCCTTCCAAAACATGACTTCCAACAACCTGCAAGATTTTTTAGTGCTCTGACAGGCTCTTCTGACTGGGGGCATTGCATCTGATGTTCACATTCACTTTGGGCAGGAAACATCAAATAATCATTAGGAATGTTCACTTTGGTGTATATTTTTTCATTCTGGGGTTAAAGTCAGACCCGTGTTCAATTCTTGGTTACTCACGTGTCATTAAAGTGAATGATCAAACCCGGTATTCTTACCAGTTGGCATCAGTAGTACAACCAGCAGCTTTCCAGGATGCAGTGTCCGTTCAGGATTCAGCTTGCACTTGGCGTTAGTGTCTGGATCCCAGCAAAAGATGAACAGCAGACAGAGACAGATGGATGTGCCTGCCATCATACATGCTATCGCTCCTAGCACACGCTCTGTTTCCACAGCTGAAAGGGAAACCAAGGATTACGTAAGTTAAAAGCACTCACACTTCTTTTTTCTTTGACTGAGAGTTCCATATTGTTTCTGTGAAATACTCTCACACTGGACCAGTCAAACTCTTCAGAGCTTTATCATACTAATTAGGAGACAGATGCCTTCAGAGTTTGTGCAAGTACCACAATATGTGATCATTGTGGCCACCCCCTTGGAGGGGCTCTGTTCTGACTCATCTTGACCAGCTTTTGCCTGAGTGATTAATACTTGGGATGTAGATTAATTATCTGCCCCTCGTCAATGGTTGACAAAGGCCAGTCAGTAAATAAAATACAAAATCCACAAAATGCTGCAGGAATTCAGCAGGTCAGGCAGTATCTATGGAGAAGAATAAACAATTGCCATTTTGGGCTGAGACCCTTCGTCAGGGCGGGAAAGAAAGGGGGAAGAAGGCAGAATATGAAGGTGGGGTAGGAAATCTGGCCAATGTAAGCAGAAAACAGATTATCTGAATTAGCCGTTGTTTTACAAATACTTATTTTAATTATTCCAATGTGAAATCTTGTACTTGCCATGTAATTTATTTAACACATTGCAATTTTAATTAATAGATTCTTGTTGCAGAAACTGCTCATTAGATGTATCTATTAATAGTACTGTGGTGGAATGGAGAAGCACCAGTTCTGCAGAGCAGAAACAGAAAATCAATAGGACTAGACTCCAGCATCAACAAGTACTACAACTGAATGATTGTTTCTTCTTTACCTCCATCCCTGCCTTCAGCAGACTTTGTATCACTGATTCCCTTATTTCAACCCAGCACTGTTTTTTCAAATTAACCACCCTTCTAAATTCCTGTAATCTTTGCCTGCATTACTTGCCTGCTCATCTGTAACTTCTCCCGCTCAAGCCTGCCTGCATTATCTCACTGCATGAATGGCAGTGATGGCCATCCCTCATTATTTTCTTGTATCACCCTCCACCCCGATCCCCTTTTTCTCATGTCCAACTCGCTTTCTTCTGAGCCTGGCCATGGAAAACTCTTCCTCAAGTCACTTCCAAAGGTGTGCCTGAATGAGCCTGTTACCTCCCTACTCAGTACTGGGCATCGGCAGAGGCTTTTCTTAATTGAGGCAGTTTGCAAAAATCAAGCAGCGTTCCTTTCTGGGTGGGGAAGGAGAAGGCAGCTTAGATGACACACAAAAAAATGTTCTATATATTATTTTTCAGAAGTTCATTAAATTAGAAAGTTTTAACAGGTCAGGCAGTTCTGGGGAAAAGAAACATTGCACTTTTCAGATGGAGGATGCTTTGTCTGAAATGGGAAATTGAGAACACAAACGAGGAAAGACTTTCCAATTCTGACAAAGGGACTTCGACCTGAAAGTTAAACTGCCCCATGCAGCCCCTCCTACGTAGTATTTCCAACATTCTCTGTTTTACGTCAGGTTACCAGAATTTGCCGGCAGAAGTTTTTTTTCCAAATGGCTTTGCGTCTGTTGAATGTTGAACTTAAAAAGTACTGTTCATTTTTCACTGAACATGAAAAATTAATTGAACTATATTGCAGTTGATCTCCCTAGTCCGGGAACGCGATAGGTTTGAATATACCGCCGATCCAGGAGTGGGGTTGGACTGCGCAGGCAGACGGCAAACCGTGGGGAGTTAAAAAGCAGGAGGGGTAGACTGGTACAGTCCCCATTTGCTGAATTTACGATCGGAGCGGTAACACACCTTAAGCGGCGCCACGGTATTAGCCACCATATTGCTGCCGTGATCAGCCTGGAGCGGCAAAGTGACAATGGCCTTCGCCCGGCAAGGCGCCGCCGACATCATCAGTTTCACCTCTCACAATGGCGAAAATTTGTTCAAAAGAGTAAACTTTATGGATCTTGAGCGAGAAAGACAACTCTTCGGCGAGGGAGGATAAGGAAATTATTGAGATTGGCGCTTAGTAACTGAGAGGGGGGGAGAGGGGTAGATAGACAGATGGGTCAGGCATTCAACAGGCAGGTCGCAATGGGCCGAATGGCTGCGTCCATGCGCTCCGTCGCAGACCAGAGACAGGAGGTGCAGCCTCTGAAAGGCTAGTTGAAATCTCTTACCTCGGCTGAGCCATGTGACATCCGCCGAGTCCCACAGCCCTTTCCCCCCGTACCAGTCGGGACAGCAAACCGAGTATATCAGACCGACAGAGCCGACGATTCCCGAGACGTTTTGCAGCAACCAATACCTCCGCTGATTTCTCCACATCTTTCTCCGCGACAGAAGGAGCAGCTGAACGCGAAATGATGCCCTTACACTTTCTCGTTTCACTTGTTGCTCTGTTCTTGTCACCGAGGCAGTCCGCTGATGCTACTGAGGGACTGGAAACCCCCAGATCTCCCGCGAATGCAGGGGATCCCCCAGCGTGTCAGCCGACTCTGGGTCACGGTCTCCAGGGCAAATCTTAAAAGGGAAAACCGAGGGTGCAAACGAGTCAGAAGTTCTTATCAGGCGGTGGGTGGGAGGTGTAGAGATGCTGACAAACCTTTCAAAAGGCTACAAGTCCTGGGAGTCGCGCACATGGATACAAACGCCAGCAGTTTAAGGTCGGATGGATTTAACGGGAATTTACAATGTTATTTTTGGGTCAGCTTTACCTGTTAGCGGGAAATCTGATGGATACTTCCGTAGGAGAAAATAGAGTTCCTGGTAAATAGCTTGCTGGTTACTAATCAAACATTCACCACTGGGCAGCCAAGACTATCGTCAGCCGGCATTCTTTTGACATGTCTTTAATAAAACATAACGGCACTTGAATGCGTCTCTTTTTTTGAAGGTCATGTGGCCAGGAACTTCCGGCCCCGGGCACACACAATCAAGATGTAAAGAGGGCGCAGATTTCGCAACACTTCGGGCACGCCCAATTGCAGCAAATGGCTTTGATCTTTCCGATTGTGTCTGGGGTGAGGGCGACAGTTTGCTGTGGCCCGACTTTCTTTCCATAAGAGACTATTAGAGGTAGGAGCAGAATTAGGCCACTCAGCCCATCGAGTCTGCTCCACCATTTCATTATGGCTGATCCATTTTTTTCCCTTTCAACCTCATTCATCTGCCTTCTCCGTCGTGAGCCCTGCGGCTTGTCACAGAGCGCTGTGAGCGCCGTGTATTTATTAATCTATTTTAATCAGAGTCGTTAAGCCCTTGTGTTTTCGGTTTTCTCGTCAAGTTCATCGTGACCGACACGTGTTTCCCGCATTCTATTTAAAGATTCCCACTCAGTTCCTTTGTGGGGTCATTGTGTCGGAGAGGATGAATTATCGTGGTGTCACTCCTCTGAGCCGCTGTTTCTGTCTCTTCCTGGCGATTCTGTCATTCTTCCGCGCATTTGTATCAGTCTTCACTGTGGAAGACACCAGTAGTGTGCCAGAGGTCCGTGAGTGTCAGGGAGCGGCGGTGAGTGCCATAAAGGCAAAAGTGCAAGGTAAACTCAAAGGTCTCAAGGTGGATAAGTCCCCTGGACCAGATGGACTACATCAGAGTTCTGAAAGAGGTTGCTGAAGAGATAGCAGATGCATTGGTCATGATCTTTCAAGAATCTCTTGATTCTGGCATGGTTCTGGAGGACTGGGAAATTGCAAATGTCACTTAGCTCTTTAAGAGGAGAGGAAATTATAGGCCAGTTAGCCTAAACTCAGTGGTTGGGAAAGTGTTGGAGTACTTTTTTAAGGATGAGGTTTTGTGGTATTTGGGAGACTAATGATAAAATAAGGCAAAGTTAGCATTGTTTCTGTGAAGGGGAATCTTGCCTGACAAATCTGTTAGAGTTCTTTGAGGAAGTAATGAGCAGGGTGGGTAAAGGAGAGGCAGTGGATGTCATTTATGTGGATTTTCAGAAGGCACTTGATAAGGTGCCTCACATGAGGCTGCTTAACATAATAAAATCCCATGGCATTACAGGAAAGGTTGTGGTATGGATAAAGGAATGGTGATGGGTGGAAGGCTAGTGAGTTCCTCAGTTTGTCAGTGATTTAGATAATGGCCATATGGCCAGGAACTTGGCTTTATGGCAAAATTTACAGATGATATGAAGATGGGTATAGGAGTAGGCGGTGTTGAGGAAGCAATGTGATTGCAGGAGGACTTGGACAAATGAAAGAATGGGCAAAAAAGTGGCAGATGGAATACAGTTCCTCCAGCATTTTGTGTGTGTTGCTTGGATTTCCAGCATCTGCAGATTTTCTCTTGTCTGAGATGGCATACAGTGTTGGGAAATGTATGTAATGCATTTTGGTAAAAGGAACAATAGTGCAGACTATTATCTAAATGGGGATAAACTTCAAACATCAGAGGTGGAAAAGGACTTGGGAATCCTCGTGCAGAACTCCTAGAAAGTTAATTTACAGGTTGCATCTGTGGTAAAGGCAAATGTAAGGTTGGCATTCATTTCAAGGGGAATAGAATATAAAAGCAAGGAGATAATGCCGGGCTTTATAAGACACTGGTTAGGCCGCACTTGGAGTACTGTCAACAGTCTTGGACTCCAAATCTCAGAGGATGTGTTTTTGGTGAGTCCAGAGGGGGTTCACAAGGATGATTCTGGGAATGAAGGGGTTAATGTATGAGGAGTGTTTGGCAGCTTTGGGCCTGTACTTATTGCACTTGATGGAATTTAGAAGAATGCTTGCGGGGGGGGTGGAGGGGGAATGGTGGTCTCATTGAAACTTGCTAAATCTTGAAAGGACTAGGTAGGGTGGATGTGAAGAGGATGTTTCCTCTGGGGGGGGTGGAGGAGGAGGGTGTCCAGAACTAGAGGGCACTGCCTCAAAATTGAGGGGAAACCCTTTAGAACAGAAGTAAAGAGGAATGTTTTTCAGCCAGAGAGTAGCGAATCTTTGGAATGCTTTGCCACAGGCAGCTGTGGAGGCCAAAACTGTGGGTACATTTAAAGCAAAAGGTTATGGGCATCAAAGGTAATGACTAAGACAGGTGTTTGGGGTTGACTGGGATCTGGGGTCAGCCTCAATGGAATAGCCTTCCTCTGGACTGTCAGGGCTGTTTCAGATTTTCAGAGCTGCCTTGAGCTCCGGGTCATTGTATTTTTCAGACCTGCCACGAGAGCTCCTTAGGCTGTCAAGTGTCCAGCCTTGGAGGGAGGGAAGGTACTGTCATGAGGCCTGTGGCTTGCCATAGAGCATTGAATTTCTGGGGGTTTTGAGCACCTTGTATTTACTAATCGATATCTTAATTAGTTAAGCCCTTGGTGTTTTCAGTTTAATCTTGTCAAGTTGATTGTAGCTGGCACATGTTTCTTGCATCCTATGATATTTAAGGAGGACTCTCATTCATTGCCTTAGTGGGGTCATTGTGTCGGAGAGGGTGAGTTCTTGTAGTGTTGCTCCTCCAAGGCTCTGATTCCAATGTCTAACCTCCTGATTCCGTCTCTTCCTGGGGATCCTTCTGTCCTCCATACCTGGGTTCAGTCTTCCAAGAGTGCACCATGACATTCTTCCCCATAACCTTTCATGCCGTAACTAATCAAGAACCAGTCAACCTCCAAATACAGCCAATGACCTGGCCTCCACAGCCACCCGTGGCAACGAGTTCCTCAAATTCAGGTTCCACCTAAAGAAATCCTTTTCATCGTTATAAATGGATGTTCTTCTATTCTGCGGCCGGGCCCTTTGGCACTAGATTCCATGTCCACTCTAATCTGGGCTTTTCAACATTCAATAGGTTTCAATAGGACTTCCCCCTTCATTCTTCTATGTTCCAGCGAGTACAGGTCCAGAGCCATCAAACAGTCCTGTATGATGAAGCTTTCAGTCCTGGAATCATTCTCATGGGCCTCCTCTGAGCCCTCTCCAATGTCAGTACATCTGATCTTGTATAAAGGCCCAAAACTGCTCAAATACTCCACGAGGCCTCACTGGTGCCCTATAAAGCCTCCATGTTACATCCTTGCTTTGACAAGATAATATCTCTGCTTTTCTATTCTTTCCTTCTGCTCCTACCATATTCCACTGGAGTAGTGGAAGTGAATTAGTTGTCTGTTCACTCATTGCTTGTGTACAGCTGAGGGAGTCCTTGAGGTAGCCCTTCTAAAGGTGGCCTGCTTCCCTGCATAGCATGCAGCACTTTTCTTTGATGGGGTCTAGAGTGGTGGTTGTCCTGTCTGGAAGTGATGATGGTGCAAACTTTGCAGATGTGTCACATTTTGGTTGCCCAGTGTATGTACACTGTATTTAGACTAGTGCCACACATGAGGTTGCTTACCAAGTTAAGAGCCCATGGTATTACAGGAAGGTTTCTAACATGGTTAGAGCATTGGCTGATTGGTAGGAGGCAGCGAGTGGGAGTAAAAGGATCCTTTTCTGGTTGGCTGCTAGTGACTAGTGGTGTTCCGTAGGAGTTGGTGTTGGGACCGCTTCTTTTTATGCTGTATATTAATGATTTAGATGATGGAATAGATGGCTTTGTTGCCAAGTTTGCAGATGATACAAAGGTTGGTGGAGGGGCAGGTAGTGTTGAGGAAGCAGGTAGGATGCAGAAGGACTTAGACAGATTAGGAGAATGGGCAAGAAAGTGGCAAATGAAATACAATGTTGGAAAACCTTTCAAAGGCAAGAGCTTACGAAAGGTCCAAAAATCTAGGTAATGATAGAGGTCTAGAAGATTATAAGGCTAGCAGGAAGGAATTTAAGAAATTAGGAGAGCTGGAAGGGGCAATGAGAAGGCCTTGGCAGACAGGATTAAGGATAACCCCAAGGCATTCTACAAGTATGTGAAGAGCAGGAGGATAAGACGTGAGAGAATAGGACCAATCAAGTGTGACAGTGGAAAAGTGTGTATGGAACCAGAGGAGATAGCAGAGGTACTTAATGAATACTTTGCTTCAGTATTCACTACGGAAAAGGACCTTGGTGATTGTAGGGATGACTTACAGCAGACTGAAAAGCTTGAGCTGTAAATATTAAGAAAGAGGATGTTGCTGGAGCTTTTGGAAAGCATCAAGTTGGATAAGTCACCAGGACCAGGCGAGATGTACCCCAGGCTACTGTGGGAGGTGAGGGATGAGATTGCTGAGCCTCTGGCAATGATCTCTGCATCATCAATGGGGATGGGAGAGGTTCCAGAGGATTTGAGGGTTGCAGATGTTGTTCCATTATTCAAGAAAGGGAGTAGAGATAGCCCAGAAAATTCTAGACCAGTGAGTCTTGCTTCAGTGGTTGGTAAATTGATGGTGAAGATCCTAAGAGGCAGGATTTATGAACATTTGGAGAGGCATAATATGATTAGGATTAGTCAGCATGGCTTTGTCAAAGGCAGATCCTGCCTTACGAGCCTGACTGATTTTTTTTGAGCATGTGACTAAGTACATTGATGAAGGAAGAGTAGTAGATGTAGTGTATATGGATTTCAGCAAGGCATTTGACAAGGTATCCCATGCAAGGCTTATTGAGAAAGTAAGGAGGCATGGGAAGGGGCATTGCTTTGTGGATTCAGAACTGGCTTGCCCACAGAAGGCAGAGTGGTTGTAGATGGGTCATATAGTGGCATGCAAAAGTTTGGGCACCCGTGGTCAAAATTTCGTTACTGTGAATAGCTAAGCAAGTAAAAGATGACCTGATTTCCAAAAGGCATAAAGTTCAAGATGACACATTTCTTTAATATTTTAAGCAAGATTACTTTCTTTATTTCTATCTTTTACAATTTCAAAATAATGAAAAAGGAAAAGGGCCCGAAGCAAAAGTTTGGGCACCCTGCATGGTCAGTACTTAGTAACACCCCCTTTGGCAAGTATCACAGCTTGTAAACACTTTCTGTAGCAGGCTAAGAGTCTTTCAATTCTTGCTTGGGGGATTTTAGCCCATTCTTCCTTGCAAAAGGCTTCTAGTTCTGTGAGATTCTTGGGCCATCTTGCATGCACTGTTCTTTTGAGGTCTATCCAGATTGTTGATGATGTTTAGGTCAGGGGACTGTGAGGGCCATGGCAAAACCTTCAGCTTGCGCCTCTTGAGGTTCTATTGTGGATTTTGGGGTGTGTTTAGGATCATTATCCTGTTGTAGAAGCCATCCTCTTTTTATCTTCAGCTTTTCTACAGATGGTGTGATATTTGCTTCCAGAATTTGCTGGTATTTAATTCATTCTTCCCTCTACCAGTAAATGTTCCCCGTGCCACTGGCTGCAACACAAACCCAAAGCATGATTGATCCACCCCCGTGCTTAACAGTTGGCGTGGTGTTCTTTTCATGAAATTCTGCACCCTTTTTTCTCCAACATACCTTTGCTCATTGCGGCCAAATAGTTCTATTTTAACTTCATCAGTCCACAGGACTTGTTTCCAAAATGCATCAGGCTTGTTTAGATGTTCCTTTCCAAACTTCTGATGCTGACTTTTGTGGAGAGGATGCAGGAATCTTTTGATGACTCTTCCATGAATGTCATATTTGTGCAGGTGTCGCTGCACAGTAGAACAGTGCACCACCACTCCAGAGTCTGCTAAATCCTCCTGAAGGTCTTTTGCAGTCAAACGGGGATTTTGATTTGCCTTTCTAGCAATCCTACGAGCAGTTCTCTCGGAAAGTTTTCTTGGTTTTCCAGACTTCAACTTGACCTCCACCATTCCTGTTAACTGCTATCTCTTAATTACGTTACGAACTGAGGAAATGGCTACCTGAAAGTGCGTTGCTATCTTATAGCCTTTTCCTGCTTTGTGGGCATCATTTATTTTAATTTTCAGAGTGCTAGGCAGCTGCTTAGAAGAGCCCATGGTTGCTGATTTTTGGGACAAGGTTTGAGGAGTTAGGGTATTTATAAAGCTTTGAAATTTGCATCACCTAGCCTTTAGTAACAATGACTGTGAACAAGCCATAGCCCTAACAAGCTAATTAAGGTCTGAGATCTTGGTAAAAGTTATCTGAGAGCTCAAATCTCTTGGAGTGCCCAAACGTTTACGTGGTGCTCCTTTCCTTTTTTCACTCTAAAATTGAACAAAACAAAAATAATACATTAATCTTGCTTAAAATGTTGAAAAGAATGTTTCATCTTTAACTTTATGACTTTTGGAGATAGTTCATCTTCTACTCACTTAACCATTCACAGTAACAGAAATTTTGACCGGGGTGCCCAAACTTTTGCTTGCCGCTGTATTCTGCATGGACGTCAGTCACCAGTGGTGTGCCTCAGGGATGTGTTCTGGGACCCCTACTGTTTGTTTTTTATAAATGACCTGGATGAGGAAGTGGAAGAATGGGCTTAGTAAATTTGCTGATGACACAAAGGTTGGGGGTGTGGTGGATAGTGTGGAGGGCTGTCAGAGGTTACAGCGGGACATTGATAGGATGCAAAACTGGGCTGAGAAGTGGCAGATGGAGTTCAATCCAGATAAGTGTGAGGTGGTTCATTTTGGTAGGTCAAATATGATGACAGAATATAGTATTAATGGTAAGACCCTTAGCAGTGTGGAGGAACAGAGGGATCGTAGGGTCTGAGTCCATAGGACACTCAAAGCTGCAGTGCAGGTTGATTCTGTGGTTAAGAAAGCATATGGTGCATTGGCCTTCATCAATCGTGGGATTGAGTTTTGGAGCCACGATGTAATATTGCAGCTATAGAGGACCCTGGTCAGATCCCACTTGGAGTACTGTGCTCAGTTCTGGTCGCCTCACTACAGGAAGTATGTGGAAACCATAGAAAGGGTGCAGATGAGATTTGCAAGGAAGTTACCTGGATTGGGGAGCATGCCTTATGAGAATGGGTTGAATGAACTCGACTTTTTTTCCTTGGAGTGACGGAGGATGAGGGGTGACTTGATAGAGATGTATAAGATGATGAGAGGCATTGATCATGTGGATAGTCAAAGGTTTTTTCCCATCGCTGGAATGGCCATCACAAGAGGGCACAGTTTTAAGGTGCTTGGAAGTAGGTGCAGAAGAGATGTCAGGGGTAAGTTTTTTTTTATGTAGAGAGTGGTGAGTGCATGGAATGGGCTGCCAGCGACGGTGATGGAGGCGGATACAATAGGGTCTTTTTAGAGACTCCTGGACAGGTACACGGAGCTCAGAAAAAGAGGGTTATGGGTAACCCTAGGTAATTTCTAAGGTAAGGACCTGTTTGGCACAGCTTTGTGGGCTGAAAGGCCTGTATTGTGCTGTAGGTTTTCTATATTTCTATGTTTCTAAATGCATGGTCATGCTGTTTGGTAGTAGAAATAAATGTGCAGACTATTTTTTAAATGGAGGAGAAAATCAAAGAATCTGAGATGCAGAGGGACTTGGGAGTCCTTGTGCAGAACACCCTGAAGGTTAACTTGCAGTCTGAGTTGGTGGTGAGGAAGGCAAATACCATGTTAGCATTCATTTCAAGAGGTCTAGAATACAAGAGCTAGAATGTGATGTTGAGGCTTTATAAGGCACTGGTGAGGCCTCACCTTGAGTATTATGAACAGTTTTGGGCCCCTCATCTTAGAAAAGGTGTGCTGGCATTGGAGAGGGTCCAGAGGAGGTTCACAAGGATGAGTCCAGGAATGAGAGAGCTATCATACAAGGAATGTTTGATGGCTCTGGGTCTGTACTCGGTGGGGGGGGGGGGGAATCTCATTGAAGCCTTTCAAATGTTGAAAGTCCTAAACAGAGTAGATGTGGAAAGGATGTTTCCCATAGTGGGAGAGGCTAGGACAAAAGGACACAGCCTCAGGATAGAAGGGCACCCTTTCAAAACAGATGTGGAGCCAGAGTTAGCCAGAGTGTGGTGAATTTGTTGCCACATGCCAGGTCATTGGGCGTATTTAAGGCAGAGATTGACAGCTTCTTGATTGGACATGGCATCAAAGGTTGTGGAAGAGAAGGCCAGGAGCTGGGATTGAGGAGGAGATCGTAAAAAGGATCAGCCATTATTGAATGGCGGAGCAGACTCAAAGGGCCAGATGGCCTAATTCTGCTCCTATATCTCATGGTCTTACACCCATGACTCCCTTAAAATGCAAGCATCCGCTGTGATGAAGTGCTTTGAGAGGATGGTCATAAATCACACCTACTTCTGCTTGAGGAGTGATCTGGATTCACTCCAATTTGCCTGCAGTCACAACCGGTCAACAGCAGATGCCATTGTACTGGCCTCTCACTCAGCTCTGGAGCAATGAAGATGTATGCATACATCAGGATGCTCTTCTTGACTGCAGCTCAGTATTCAACTGTATCATCCCTTGAGCCAATCAACAAGCTCCAAGACCTTGGCCTTGATTCCACCCCCCCCCCCACCCTGTGTACTGGATCCTTGATTTCCTCACTAGCAGACCTCAGTCACTTTGGATGGGCAACAAAATCTCCTCCACAATCTCTGTCAGCACAGGTGCTGTGTGTTTAGCCCCCTGCTTTTCATACCTGTGATTGTAGCCAGGTACAGCTCCGGCACCATATTTAAGTTTGCTGATGACAGCACTGTTTTTGGCTGAATTAAAGATGGTGACAAATCAGCACGGAGTGAGGTTGAAAACCTGGCTGAGTGGTGCCATAACAAAATCTCACTCAACATCAGCAAAACCGAAGAGCTGATTATTGACTACAGGTTGAAGGAGCCAAAGGTCCACGAGCCAGTCCTCATTTGGGGATTGGAGGTGGAGAGGACCAGTAGTTTTAAGTTCCTTAGCATCATATCAGAGGATCTATCCTGGGACCAGTACGTAGGTACCACCATAAAGAAGTCATAACAATGCCTTTACTTTCTTGGAGGTTTGTGTAGATACAAAATGTTGCCAAAAAGTTTAGGTACTGTTTTTCATAAATACTATTTTATTTTTTCACTTAATGCTTCCAAAAATGAATCTCAAAGTAGAATATGGTAACATTTATTTTGATAAATTTTGCTTTCACTTTTGATAGTGGACAGGTAATTGCTTACTCTCTACCTACCTCTAAGTATTACTTCGACCTGACCTTTGCTTGTTCAGGTCCCAAAGAGGGCAATAATTTTGATTTGTCTTTATGTTCCCTCAGCTTTTGTGAAGCAAGGTCAAAGGATTTGCAGCCAGAATAAGAGGGTTGTACGTATGCACAGTCACAGTCAGACCTCTGTTGGGGAGAGTATGCCAACACCTAACTTTGGAACAACAGTGATGTTACCCTCTTTATGAAGCTTGCAGCAGCTTCAATTGCCCTTTGGATATTATGAAGATCACCTCAAGATATTAATTGTATTTGAAATCCTGCAGGAAAAGTGTCTGTAGCTCTGAATTCCTCAAGACTTGAGAAAGATATTTATATGTAAAAACGTGGCATATTGGAAACATGTAGGTAGGCTGCCTGCCTCATTTCACTGCTACAGCTACTTTGGAGACCATAAGGCATAGGAGCAGTATTGAGCCATTTGACCCATTGACTATGCTCCTCCTTTCCATCGTGGCTGATTTATTGTCCCTCTTAGCCCATTCATCTGCCTTCTCCCCAAAAGGGTTGATGCCCTTACTAATCAAGAACCTTCCAAAGTATAGCCAGTGATGACTGCCACAGCTGTCTGTGGTAATTAATTCCACTGACTCACCACCCTGTGTCTGAAGAAATCCCCTGTCATTTGTTTTAAAGGGACATCCTTCTATTCTGAGGCTGTGCCCACTAGTGCTCAACTTTCCAAGTATTGGAAACATCCTCTCCATGTCCACTCTATTTAGGCCTTTCAATGTTTGGTAGGTTTCAATGGGTACATCCCCCACCCCCAATTCTTCTGAACTCTAGCAAGTACAGGCCCAAGAAGAGCAAGTTACTTTTGCTGGTAAAATTTGTTGTTTTGTGACAACAGTACAGTGCAAGACACAAAAGTTGCAAGATTAAATAGAACAAAAGACAATCAACAAGGTGGTATTCATGAGTTAACTGACTTTTCAGAAATCGGATAACGGAGGGGAAGCAGCTGTTCCATAAATGTTGAGTGTGAGTCTTCAGTCTCCTATACCTCCTCCCCGATGGTAGTAATGAGGAGAGGGTGGGAGGGTCTTCAATGATGGACGCCACCTTCTTGAGTCTCCGCCTCTTGAACAGGCCCACACCCAAGAAAAGTTGCAAAAGACACAAATCTCTCAACATCTATACAAAATGAAAAACTAAATTCTAAAGAAGAAGCAGTCCACATGATGTTTGTCACAAAGAAGTGTAATTAAATGCAATGTTTCTGCAGTTAAATTTTTCTTGTCTCTCGGTTCAATACCTAACTCCCTTGCAAAGTAAGTGCTTCCTTTCCACCACTTCTCGAGATGTATATTAGTTGAAAAGGTGTTAAGTTCTTTGGAACAGTATTAATAGAGTAAATCACTGACAGTTCTAGCAGTATGTGGTTTAGAGGACGGATACTCTTTGAGGGCCAGAAGCTTGATGCCTTTGAAAGATCACAATAGAGCATGTGGAGAAGGTGTTTCTCATTGTAGAGAGTCTAAGACCAAAGGGCACAGCGTCAGAATATAAGGACATCCCTTTATAACAGATTTAAGAGGAATTTCTTTAGCCAGATGGTGTTGAAGCTGTGTAATTCATTGCCATAGATGGCTGTGGAGGTCTAGTTGCTTGGGTGTATTTAGAACATGGAACAGAACAGGCCCTTCTGCCCACAATGTGGTACCAATATTTAAAATAGAAGTTGGTAAGTTCTTCATTAGTAAGGAATCAAAGGTTATAGGGAGAAGGTAGGTGAATGGGGTTGAAAAGGAATGATAAACCGACAATGATGGAGCAGTCACGCTAGGCCAAATGGCCCAATTCTGCTATACCAATATCCAGCAGAGGAGAGGATTGCGGTTTAGACGGCTTGCAGCTAATTAGCAAGAGAAGTACAGGGTGTTCAAGGTGAAATACTGAGACCAAGCAGCACCAGTTTGAATGGACTCTGTGTAGCATGGGTTTGTGTTCTTGCTTTAGGGAGAATGGATTTCTAGGTCTTGATATTCAGCTCTTTTAGCTGTTTTCTGACTTCTTCACACAGAGAGTGGTGAATCTGTGGAATTCTCTGCCACAGAAAACAGTTGAGGCCAGTTCATTGGCTATATTTAAGAGGGAGTTAGATATGGCCCTTGTGGCTACAGGGATCAGGGGGTATGGAGGGAAGGCTGGGGCGGGGTTCTGAGTTGGATGATCAGCCATGATCATAATAAATGGCGGTGCAGGCTCGAAGGGCCGAATGGCCTACTCCTGCACCTATTTTCTATGTTTCTATGTTTAACGCCTGTTGGAAATACAATACCTGTGGCACCTGACGCAGCACTGTTCAGCTGCTTTGAGACAACGCTTCCGATGAAAGCAGTAATCAAGTGAATGCGCAGAAACATCGGGTAAGATTACATGCTGACCGGCACACTGAAACACAGACCCGTGCAGTCTTTCGCCAGCTGTCAGGGCCGAGCCGAAAACATTTGTCTTCATTCACCATGCTCATTTGAAATTCCTTGGCACCGGGACTGGATGCGCTTCCAGGACTTCCACTCACCATCAGTCACAGCCCCTGCAATGGTTGTTCATGATGGAATGGGGCAGAAGTCAAAGGCTCGGAATCTGATGTTGCAGTGTTGTCTCTGGGCACGGTTTATTTTTGCATTGCAGAAAGAGGACATTCAGTATGTCAAGCCTACGCTGGTGTAAAAAGCAATCTCAACAATCCCATTTACCCAGTCATTTTCCAGTAACTTGTTTTCTTTCATATGCCCATCAACTCTATCCAGATTCTCCTGTTAACAATGCCAGGAACTACTTGCAGTAACAAGTGTGTGTCATTGACTAACCAGTGTATCAGGAAGCCAGAGAGCCCAGGGGAAATCCACACTGTCACACACAGAATGCCAAACACTACACAGACAGCACAGGAGGTCAGGATTGGCACAAATCATTGCAGCTCTGAGACAAAATTTCTAGCTGTTGTATGGTGCTGCCCTCTGGTGCTATTTGACTTCTCAACGATTCATGCTTCACTTTCTGCTTGAAACCATCCTGGGGCATCTCCATAAATCGATTCTTTCCATGTGCTTTAGAAGATTTAAAAAGAAAATAACCGGTGAAGTGGTAGGTCAACTGGTTCCTGAAAGCTACGTTCTCTGTCATTATGATGTTGCAGTTACTCAGCTGCCTGCAAAGCAAGGTACAGAAAATGCTGGAGGAACTCAGCAGGTCAGGTAGCATGTATGGAATGAATAAGCAGTCAATGTTTCAGCCCAGAACCACCTTCAGGACTGAAAAGGAAGGGAGGAAATGCCAGAGTGAAAAGGTGGGAAGAGAGCAATGGGCAAGGCCAGGTGGGTGGGGAAGGTAAAGGGCTGGAGAAGAAGAAACCTGATAGGAGGATGGAGGGGACCATAGGAGGAGGAGACAACCTGGGGAAGCGATGGGCAGGTAAGAAGAGGTGAAGAGAGTGGGGAATAGAAGAAGAGGGGAGAGGGAGGGAGAAGTTTTGTTTACTGAGAGGAGAAATCGATATTCATGCCATTAGGTTACACAGATGAAATTTAAGGTGTTGGTTCTCCACCCTGAGGGTGGCCTCGTCATGACATAAGAGGAGGCCATGGACCAACATGTCGGAATGGGAATCAGAATTAAAATGCTTTGGTCAGTTGCTTCTGGTAGACGGTGCGGAGGTGCTCGATGAAGCGGTCCCCCAATTTACGACGGGTCTCACTTATGTAGAGGAGGCCACATCAGGAGCACCGGACACGATAGATGACCCCAGCAGATTTGCAGGTGAAGTGTCGCCTCACCTGGAAGGACTGACTGGGGGCCCTGAATGGAGGTGAGGGAGGAGGTGAATGGGCAGGTGTAGCACTTGGGCCACTTGCATAGATAACTGCCAGGAGGGAGATTAGTGGGGAGGGACGAATGGACAAGGGAATCACGGAGGAAGCAATCCCTGAGGTTTGTGTTTTGCTTTCAATTTCCAGCATCTGCAGACTGTCTCGTGTTTATGGTTTGCCTGCATTGCACTATTTCAGTAGCTTTTACACTTCATTCTGCATTGTTATTGTTTTACCTATTCTAACCCATTGCAAATCATACAGATTTGATCTGCATAAACAGTATGCAAGACCAGCCTTTCACTGTATCTTGGTACATGTGACACTAATAACCTATACCTCATCAATACCATCCGCTAAGATCTATTCACAGCTAAAATATTTTCCTGTGCTCTTCCCCTGACTTTTGACTCCTTTGTAATTCTAATATCAGTC
Source organism: Mobula hypostoma (assembly GCF_963921235.1). Classification (NCBI taxonomy): domain Eukaryota; kingdom Metazoa; phylum Chordata; class Chondrichthyes; order Myliobatiformes; family Myliobatidae; genus Mobula; species Mobula hypostoma. The sequence continues at coordinate 34,794,312 of NC_086107.1, read as the reverse complement.
AGTCTCTGCCTAGAAGATACTCAGTGACTTTGCCTTCACATCTGTCTGGGGTGGGAAAAGCTGAGATTCTAAGGGAAGAAATTTCTCCTCTGAGAACACAATGTTGTGCTGACCTTTTAACCTACTCCAAGATCAATCTAGCCCTTCCCTGCTATTTTACCCTGCACTTTACTTTCATCCATGGTAGGGGTTCATGGCAGAATAGGGGTTTGGAACCCTTGCTATAAAGCATTCCTTTAAATATCGTCCAACAAGATCAAGTGAGGTTTCCAAATTTCAGTTCCTGTCTTTATTCTCCAAATTGAGCTCAACTTTCCAGATCAGCCTACCAAAGTTGGATATTTATCTTTCCCTTGTTGACTTGGCATTGCTTGTTTTGGCTCAGCCAGGTTAAATAATAGATATGAGTCATCTCAAATTTCACTTGGCGCAAGTTCCTGTCTTGGTGTATGTACAAATACACAGGGGTGTCTCAGGAAGATATAGCCATGCATATTTAATACAGCACTTGAGATTATCCATCCTCGGTTCTATTACAAAGCAGCTATTATTGAATATTGAGCAAGGCACTATACGCAGTGATTGGACAATTTACATGCTGGTCCAGATAGACTGGAAGCCTGAGTGTCGGGCTGTTTGCTCGCTCTCCTGCGAATGTTCATTCCTTTCTCTGTGGGGCCGAGGCTGTGAACCGACCCAGCAGCTGTGCTGAACAAGGACCGAGGCTTGGGCCTATGCCCACTGCTCCACAAGCAGATCTGGGGACTCATTCTGGTTCGGAGTGCTGTTGGTTTGCTCCTACTGTTTGCATGATTTGTGGGTTTTTTTTTTGCTTTCTCTGCACAGTGGTTTATGGTCTTTTTTTTAAATTGGTTGTTCAGATTTCTTGCTTTGTGGCTGCCTGTAAGCAGACAAATCTCAAGGTGTATAATTTATATACTTCAATAAATGTGCTTTGAATCTTTGAATATTTAGATTGCATTACTGTAGCTTTCATAAATATTTCTCCAAATGTTATCTGATCTACTGAATGACCTTGGTTCCAATTTATCTCCACTACTCTTGTCTCATCAGAGATCTATTCTTTGATCTATTTCTCCCTCACCCAGACTTGGTGCACTTTAAAATAACTTATTTTCTATCTTTTCCAGTACTGATGAAGGATCTTTGACCTGAAACATTAATTCTGCTTCTTTTTCCATAGATGGTGCCTGGCCTGTAGTGTTTCCAGCATCTTCTGTTTTCAGAACTTTCAATCCCACTTTCACATGGTGACAAGTAGAATCACTTGGAAAACAAGGTAGTTGTTATGATGCAGAGAAGGTGAAAGTATAAGGAGTATAAGTGATAGGGTGCAGACCAAGAGGTTAATAGTAATTGGTCATCAGTTTACTTGAAGGTGAACTGGACGGATAACAGGTGAGAAAAAATGTATGGCGAATCTGGGAGATGCATAACGCAGTTAGTTGTTGCAAAGGTAACATAAAGGAGGATATTGGGATAACCCAGCAGATCAGGCAGGGAGAGGGAACGAACGAACATGGTTACACCAAACTAGCCGGGGATTCAAAAGGAAAACAAAAGCAGGAAGTGCTGGAAACACTCAGGAAACCTGGTGAATCTGTAGAGAGAGAAACGGTGAAAATGCTGGAGGCCAGTGAATAGCTAGTGTGAAAGATCATGGAAACAGAATGCTGATCTTGACCCTCTCCATACAGATTCCACTTAACCACCCCTAACATTCCTTGCTCTCATTCTAGAGTTGACCATATCTGACACAAACAGGACAGGTTGGTTAACTGACAGTGTTGCAGTTCATCAGCAGGGAACTGGCTCTGGTTAAGAATTCTAGAAATCTTTAAATAGTATCACAGGATTTTCAGGGCCTTGCACTAATAGCAAAAACACTGAAATCAACGGTAAGAATCACTGTTCTGAAGCTTACAGTGAAGTAAGTAAGTTCATTACTGAAGCTGCTGCCCAAGAAACTTAAATGCCAGGAATTCTGCAGATGTTGGAAATTCAAACCAACACATTAATTGCCGGAGGAACTCAGAAGGTCAGTCAACATCAATGGAAATGAATAAATAGTTGACATTTCAGGCCAAGATTCTTCCTCAGCACTGGAAAGGACAGGAGACGATGCCAGAATAAAAAGGTGGAGGGGGGAACTGAGGCAGGATAGCTAGAAAGTCAATTAATGGGACCAAAAAAGATACTTGTTTGGTTCCATTAATTGACACCCAAGAATGATAACCAGCTTACTTTGGTGACGGGGAAAGGGTGTTGTGATTGATGGCAGGGAGAAGGGGTGGGGGGAGGAGGGGTCTCCTTGACCATATTGATCTCTGTTTGTGTGATAGCACATTGTATGCTGGCTATTAAACAGGAGGAAATACTCAATTCTCATTGAGTTTTCAGACCTTCTATCTATGTTTGGTGTTGAAGATTAGTTCCAAACCTTATAAATAATTCTATCAAAACTCAAGCTAAGACATTTTTAATTTAATTACATAGCATATTTTTAGACAACTAAGATTTCAATTTTCACTCTTTTTAATGAAGCTGTAAAAGTTAATCGCTCACAGTAAATCATGTGTACATTCACAGCTTGTATTAATAAAATATCTGTACAAGTTCTTAACATTTACAGTCTCTTACAAAAGCATAAATTCACATATACACAGTGCTTACAAAACTCAGCATTTCGGGATTCTAGATCATTCCATTGAGTTTAGTCCATTCATAAATATCCTGTTCACAAACGATGTCTGTGTTGATGAGCAGGTATCGGTCTCCCACACAGAAATGCTTTTGACAAGCAGCACATTTAAAACACTCCAGGTGGTAAACCTTGTCCTTTACTCGCATTGTCATCTCATAGGCTCGGATTCGCTTGTCACAGGCAGAACAAAGTCCATCTTGACCAAATAACCTAGGGAAGGAGAGAGAGAGGAAGTAAGGTTAAAGCAGAAGAGAATGGTGAAGAATACAATTTAATCGTTTACTCTATGAAATGTATAGCAACTGATCAAAGAATAAAAGACTGAAAGCTTTATTTTATTATCAAACTATGTATGCAGAATACATCTGAAACTTGCCTTCTCCAGATAGCCACAAGATACAGAAAAACCATAGCAGTTGTTGAAAGGAAAGACATCAACCTACTCCCCCACGTGAAAAAGAAACAAAAACTCGCAAACCCTAATCCCTCCCTCGCACAAAAACCAACAGATCGCCCACCCAAAAATGGCAGCTAGAACATCAAGCCCCAAACCCCCTCCCTCCAGTATGGCAGGGTTAGAGAATCACAGTAGGTTTTCTACTGAAATATAGGTACCAATGACATAGGTAGGAAAAGGGATGAGGTCCTGAAAGGAGAATATAGGGAGCTAGGAAGGGAGTTGAGAAAAAGGACCGCAAAGGTAGTAATCTCAGGATTACTGCCTGTGCCACGCGACAGTGAGAGTAGGAATGCGATGAGGTGGAGGATAAATGTGTGGCTGAGGGATTGGAGCAGGGGGCAGGGATTCAAGTTTTTGGATCATTGGGACCTCTTTTGGCGCAGGCGTGACCTGTACAAAAAGGACGGGTTACACTTGAATCCTAGGGGGACCAATATCCTGGCGGGGAGATTAGCGGGGGCTACTGAGGTGACTTTAAACTAGAATGGTTGGGGGGTGGGAATCAAATTAAAGAGGCTAGGCGTGAGGAGGTTAGTTCACAACAGAGGGATGGGAACCAGTGCAGAGAGACAGAGGGGTGTAAAGTGAGCGTAGAAGCAAAAAGTACAAAGGAGAAAAGTAAAAGTGGCAGGCTGACAAATCCAGGGCAAGCATTAAAAAGGGCCACTTTTCAACATAATTGTACAAGGGCTAAGAGAGTTGTAAAAGAGCGCCTGAAGGCTTTATGTGTCAATGCAAGGAGCATTCGTAATAAGGTGGATGAATTGAAAGTGCAGATTGTTATTAATGATTATGATATAGTTGGGATCACAGAGACATGGCTCCAGGGTGACCAGGGATGGGAGCTCAACGTTCAGGGATATTCAATATTCAGGAGGGATAGACATGAAGGAAGGGGAGGTGGGGTGGCGTTGCTGGTTAAAGAAGAGATTAACGCAATAGAAAGGAAGGACATAAGCCGGGAAGATGTGGAATCGATATGGGTAGAGCTGCGTAACACTAAGGAGCAGAAGACGCTGGTGGGAGTTGTGTACAGGCCACCTAACAGTAGTAGTAAGGTCGGAGATGGTATTAAACAGGAAATTAGAAATGTGTGCAATAAAGGAACAGCAGTTATAATGGGTGACTTCAATCTACATGTAGACTGGGTGAACCAAATTGGTAAAGGTGCTGAGGAAGAGGATTTCTTGGCATGTATGCGGGATGGTTTTTTGAACCAACATGTCGAGGAACCAACCAGCGAGCAGGCTATTCTGGACTGGGTTTTGAGCAATGAGGAAGGGTTAATTAGCGATCTTGTCGTGAGAGGCCCCTTGGGTAAGAGTGACCATAATATGGTGGAATTCTTCATTAATATGGAGAGTGACATAGTTAATTCAGAAACAAAGGTTCTGAACTTAAAGAGGGGTAACTTTGAAGGTATGAGACGTGAATTAGCTAAGATAGACTGGCAAATGACACTTAAAGGATTGACGGTGGATATGCAATGGCAAGCATTTATAGGTTGCATGGATGAACTACAACAATTGTTCATCCCAGTTTGGCAAAAGAATAAATCAAGGAAGGTAGTGCACCCGTGGCTGACAAGAGAAATTAGGGATAGTATCAATTCCAAAGAAGTAGCATACAAATTAGCCAGAGAAAGTGGCTCACCTGAGGACTGGGAGAAATTCAGAGTTCAGCAGAGGAGGACAAAGGGCTTAATTAGGAAGGGGAAAAAAGATTATGAGAGAAAACTGGCAGAGAACATAAAAACAGACTGTAAAAGCTTTTATAGATATGTAAAAAGGAAAAGACTGGTAAAGACAAATGTAGGTCCCCTGCAGACAGAAACAGGTGAATTGATTATGGGGAGCAAGGACATGGCAGACCAATTGAATAATTACTTTGGTTCTGTCTTCACTAAGGAGGACATAAATAATCTTCCAGAAATAGTAAGGGACAGAGGGTCCAGTGAGATGGAGGAACTGAGTGAAATACATGTTAGTAGGGAAGTGGTGTTAGGTAAATTGAAGGGATTGAAGGCAGATAAATCCCCAGGGCCAGATGGTCTGCATCCTAGAGTGCTTAAGGAAGTAGCCCAAGAAATAGTGGATGCATTAGTGATAATTTTTCAAAACTCATTAGATTCTGGACTAGTTCCTGAGGATTGGAGGGTGGCTAATGTAACCCCAATTTTTAAAAAAGGAGGGAGAGAGAAACCGGGGAATTATAGACCGGTTAGCCTAACGTCGGTGGTAGGGAAACTGCTGGAGTCAGTTATCAAGGATGTGATAACAGCACATTTGGAAAGCGGAGAAATGATCAGACAAAGTCAGCATGGATTTGTGAAAGGAAAATCATGTCTGACGAATCTCATAGAATTTTTTGAGGATGTAACTAGTAGAGTGGATAGGGGAGAACCAGTGTATGTGGTATATTTGGATTTTCAAAAGGCTTTTGACAAGGTCCCACACAGGAGATTAGTGTGCAAACTTAAAGCACACGGTATTGGGGGTAAGGTATTGGTGTGGGTGGAGAATTGGTTAGCAGACAGGAAGCAAAGAGTGGGAATAAACGGGACCTTTTCAGAATGGCAGGCGGTGACTAGTGGGGTGCCGCAAGGCTCAGTGCTGGGACCCCAGTTGTTTACAATATATATAAATGACTTGGATGAGGGAATTAAATGCAGCATCTCCAAGTTTGCGGATGACACGAAGCTGGGCGGCAGTGTTAGCAGTGAGGAGGATGCTAAGAGGATGCAGGGTGACTTGGATAGGTTGGGTGAGTGGGCAAACTCATGGCAGATGCAATTTAATGTGGATAAATGTGAAGTTATCCACTTTGGTGGCAAAAATAGGAAAACAGATTATTATCTGAATGGAGGCCGATTAGGAAAAGGGGAGGTGCAACGAGACCTGGGTGTCATTATACACCAGTCATTGAAAGTGGGCATGCAGGTACAGCAGGCGGTGAAAAAGGCGAATGGTATGCTGGCATTTATAGCGAGAGGATTCGAGTACAGGAGCAGGGAGGTACTACTGCAGTTGTACAAGGCCTTGGTGAGACCACACCTGGAGTATTGTGTGCAGTTTTGGTCCCCTAATCTGAGGAAAGACATCTTTGCCATAGAGGGAGTACAAAGAAGGTTCACCAGATTGATTCCTGGGATGGCAGGACTTTCATATGAAGAAAGACTGGATGAACTGGGCTTGTACTCGTTGGAATTTAGAAGATTGAGGGGGGATCTGATTGAAACGTATAAGATCCTAAAGGGATTGGACAGGCTAGATGCAGGAAGATTGTTCCCGATGTTGGGAAGTCCAGAACGAGGGGTCACAGTTTGAGGATAGAGGGGAAGCCTTTTAGGACCGAGATTAGGAAAAACTTCTTCACACAGAGAGTGGTGAATCTGTGGAATTCTCTGCCACAGCAAACTGTTGAGGCCAGTTCATTGGCTATGTTTAAGAGGGAGTTAGATATGGCCCTTGTGGCTACAGGGGTCAGGGGGTATGGAGGGAAGGCTGGGGCGGGGTTCTGAGTTGGATGATCAGCCATGATCATAATAAATGGCGGTGCAGGTTCGAAGGGCCGAATGGCCTACTCCTGCACCTATTTTCTATGTTTCTATGTTTCTATGAAATGCGGAGACAAAAGGAGTCCCAGGCTAAACCTGAAATTCTACTCCTAACTAATGAAGAATAGACATTGGGTCTGACTACAGTATGTATATATTTGGAAAAGTGAACATAATATTTGAGAGGAATTTTCATTTCTCTCAAACCACAGACAGCTGACTGTCTCATTTAGGGTTTATCTATCAGAGGGCTCATAGCACTAAATGACTCCTTTCCAAAACTCCAGCCCACATCTCCAGCATGGTAAGATGACAACATAGGAGATTTTAAAGCAATAGCTCATTAGATGTCTCACAATTTAGACATTATAGATTTGGATCAAAGGAAACAACCTGAGATTACTTTTCAGAATACAGTATTTGTTTTCAATATGATTGCAAAATTTAAGGTCTATACACCTTAGAAGTGAAGGAAGCAATTTCTGAGATCCCAGAAGTGCTACTTCAGAATTTTGGAAGAACTCAGCAGGTCAGACAGCAGCTTTTGGAGAGAAATAAAGAGCTGATGTTTCAGGCAGAAGCCCTTCATCAGGTCTTGGCCTGAGACATTGACTGTTTCAGACATCCCACCTTTCCCAGAACTTCCGGGAGTCTCCCGTATATTAATAGTGGCTCCCTAATGCCCGCAAATTATATACAATGTCCCGGAAATTGATTTTTTTGAGAGGAAGCGTGAGAGAGAGAGAGAGCGACAGCAAGAGCAAGAAAGCAAGCACGAGAGAGCGAGCGCAAGTGACAGCGACCCCGAGAGAGCGAGCGTGCGAGAGAGAGCAAGAAAGCAAGCGCGAGAGAGCGAGAGCAAGAAAGCAAGCACGAGAGAGCGAGCGTGCGAGAGAGAGAGAGCAAGAAAGCACTGCGAGAGAGCGAGAGCAAGAAAGCAAGCACGAGAGAGCGAGAGCAAGTGACAGCGACCCCGAGAGAGACAGAGCGAGAGCAAGAAAGCAAGCGCGAGAGAGAGCGAGAGCAAGAAAGCAAGCGAGAGAGAGCGAGCGAGTGACAGTGACCATGAGTGAGAGAACGTGCGTGCGTGAGAGAGAGAGAGCGTGAGAGCATGAGCAAGAGCGAGAGAGTTCCAAAAAAAGTCGGAGTGGCAGAGTGTTCCAAAAAAAGAAAATATAAAACGTACGTCACCCCAGACTACACTAAAGTGTACCCCTGCTTAATAGGGGTCAAAATAATGACAGTGTTGCTCGCTGCACTGTTTGCAACAGTGACTTTTCTATTGCCCATGGTGGGTTAGGACTGTAAAAGACATGTTGAGGTGAGTTTAACAGGTGTCATTCGTTCATTAGCATAGCTAACGTTATTTAAACTAGCTGGCTAGCTGCTCAGGAGCTGCTCTATTGCAGACATCCCACCTCTCCCGGATGTTCCGGGAGTCTCCCGCAAATTGATGGTGCTACCTCCCTGAAATGAGTTTTTGCAGGTTGGGATGTCTGCTGTTTATTCCCCTTCATAGATGTTGCTTGACCTGTTGAGTTCCTTCAGCACTCTGTGTGTGTTATTCTGAATTTCTAGCATCTGCAGAATCTCTTGTAGTTAAGAACTGTGTTAGCTCTGGGCTGAAGTACAGCCAGTACATTGCCTACTTTCAAAAAGTGAACTCATCCAAGGGATGGTGGTAGACAGGCAGAAACATTAGGGGCAATTAAGAAACTCTCAGGCACATGGATGGATAGGAAAAAAAATGGAGGACTGTGTAGGAGGAAATGGTTAGGTTGATCTTGGAACAGATTAAGAGGTTGGCACAACATCATGGGCTAAAGAATCTGTACTGTGCTGTAATGTTCTATGTTCGTCCAGGTAAATGTGGGTCAATTCAACTGTAGTAGATAACATTTTGTAATCTATAACTAAAAGATAAAATGATCAATATCTCAAAAAAGATGCATTTCCCAGTAAGGAATATCTGCTTGTCAGTAATTCCTCGAGGGGGTAATGGACAGTGTGGGAAACTTCCATAAATCTCATTGAAGCTATCATTCGAGCGTACATCAATCAACAGTAAAGATTCTGGAATTAAAGGTCAGGAAGCAAATTGAATTGAAAAAGCCGGTTCGAAGGGATGCAGGAGTTACAAGTAGCATTATCAAGAGTGACTTGGATAAGATTATTTTCTAGTGCATTTGAATAAGAGGTTGTTCTACTCCACTCAGAACTGGAATAGAAAGAGTGATTTTTCATTCTGAAGACCAAGGAAAGTTATAGTAAAAACATTGATGAAATCCAGTTCCATTCAGAATGCTCTCACAATAAAAGTAGTCTTTTCCCACAAGGAACAATGCTGAACAATATTGTTGCATGGAGTGATAAGGGGAAAAGAATTTTAATGTCTGAACATTGACCTGGAAAAGAAAACACAACCACTTAATGGCTTTACTGCTTCCTGTTATTCCCACCATGATCAACGGATCAGGCAGATGGAATTCAACCCACGTAAGTGTGAGGTGATTTATTTTGGTAGGTCAAATATGATGGTAGAATATAGTATTAATGGTAAGACTCTTGGCAGTGTGGAGGATCAGCGTGATCTTGGGGTCCAAGTCCATAGGACACTCAAAGCTGCTGCGCAGGTTGACTCTGTGGTTAAGAAGGCATACGGTGCATTGGCCTTCATCAACCATGGGATTGAGTTCAAGAGCCGAGAGGTAATGTTACAGGTATACAGGACCCTGGTCAGATCCCACTTGGAGTACTGTGCTCAGTTCTGGCCACCTCACTACAGGAAGGATGTGGAAACCATAGAAAGGGTGCAGAGGAGATTTACAAGGATGTTGCCTGGATTGGGGAGCATGCCTTATGAGAATAGGTTGAGTGAAATTGGCCTTTTCTCCTTGGAGTGACGAAAGATGAGAGGTGACCTGATGAGGTGTATAAGATGATGAGAGGCATTGATTGTGTGGATAGTCAGAGGCCTTTTCCCAGGGCTGAAATGGCTAACACGAGAGGGCACAGTTTTAAGGTGCTTGGAAGGAGGTACAGAGGAGATGTCAAGGGTAAGTTTTTTTTAATGCAGAGAGTGGTGAGTGCGTGGAATGGGCTGCTGGCAACTGTGGTGGAGGTTGATACGATAGGGTCTTTTAAGAAGCTCCTGGATAAGTACATGGAGCTTAGAAAAATAGAGGGCTATGGGTAACACAAGGTAATTTCTAAAGTACATGTTCAGCACAGCATTGTGAGCGGAAGGGCTTGTATTGTGCTGTAGGTTTTCTATGTTTCTATGTAACATCATGAAAATCAGCACTGATCAGAAACTCAATTGCACCAACCCCATGGAGCAACCCAGTGCTAGTATATTTTATGAACACAAAATGCTGAAAATCCTGGGTAATACACACAAAATGTTGGAGGAACTCAGCAAGTCAAGCAGCATCTATGGAAAGGTATAAATAGTCGACATGGACAGAGACACTTCATTGGTATATTTTGAGGTCTGGATCAGTGCCTGTGTCTGTAAAGCCTCTCCACTATATAGAAGGCATGTCAAGAGTGTAGTGGTAATTTTACCTGACTGGTTAGAATTACAAGGAAGCTACAAAACCACTTGAGACAAAGTAATGCATATTCTTCACATCTCATTAACTAGCTTAAATATACCTCTATATAACTTCCAGCGATTGTCACACCAATTCTCAGTTTCACCAGCATGAGAAGTTTTAACAAGACAACTACATTGATATTCAATTCAGATCAATTGATACAGTGTAAAGAAACACTGTCAGGTAAATGGCATAGAGGCACTCAATGGTAGAACAGGTTTGATGGATGAATGATCTGTACCTGTTTAAATATTACTCTGACAATATTAAAAGGCCTGAACAGGTTAGATTTGACAATGTTATTTCCCATGGTAAGTGAGTCTAGGACAAGAAGACACAACTTGAGGCTTGAGGACGTCCATTTAGAACAGAGATGCGGAGAAATTACTTTAGTCAGAGGGTGGTAAATCTGTGGAATTTGTTGCTGTGGAGGCCAAGTCATTGGGTGCATTTAAGGCAGAGATAGATAGGTTCTTGATTAGCCAGGGCATCAAAGGGTACGGGGAGAAGGCAGGGGAGTGGGGATGACTGGAAGAATTGGATCAGCCCATGATTGAATGGCGGAGCAGACTCAATGGGTCAAATGGCCTACTCCTGCCTCTATATCTTATGGTCTTAATATCAAGAATGGACATTTTTCTATATGGTTTTCTGGTGTGGGCATGATTGGACTGGATTGTTCATCTCCTGTTGTCTGGAGCAACAATATGTAATCAGAGATTGACAGCAGAGAGGGGGAAACCATTCACCTCAAATTTGTCCTCAATTGCTGAAGTGTTACTGTCACTGGCCAGCTCCCCATCCACATCTATACAGCTTTTAAACATGATTGGGATTTGCTTCTCCATTACTGTTGTGTCATCCTCTGGACAATTATTTTCCCTGTCAGGTGGGCTGCCAATACTCAATATCCTTACTCATACCTGTTGAAGTATCTAAATACTATCTCATGGTTTGTGTTAACATCATTGGAAACATCTGGTTTCCAATGCTCGAGACTACAGTTTAAACCTTCAATCATCTTTGACAAATAAACAGCATGCTTCTTTCATGTGCACAGCACTGCCTCTGTAATTTCTGTTGATCACAAGTCTCCAGCTACAATGATTGAACTTGTAAACTGGTGTGAACATTGCTCTTTTATTTAATTGCTTAATTTTCTACTGAGACTTTTGGGAAGAGAGAAAAATCGGGTGATCTCTATAAGTGTATTGGAAAGGACAGAACTAACTGAAGGGTGATTGATACTTTAATTTAAGTTTGCCAAAGGCTGTAAACCATAATTACCAGTCGACCCAACAAGGCTTATAACAAGGAAGCAGACTGCTGGAAGACTTCCCCACTGTGGCTTGTTGCTTTAGTCAATCTCAATTTGCCTCTGTGTCTGTTGTTTTTAATCAAGATAATAAACAGAGGCAAAATAAGATTAGCAAAAGCAACAAAGTCAATCAGAGCCTTAATGCTTTGTGGCCATGCTTTGGTTAACCTGTAGCAGAATAAAAGACATTAATTGGAATTATACTGTCCAATTCTGATGAGACAGGCCATAGTATTAGATGGTGTTTTCTAACTAATAACTGAAAACAGCAATGACTTTGTGTCTAGCTTCATCTTGAAAAAGGCTTCCTCAGTTTGCTGTTAATGAGACTGAAGAAGCTCACTGATGAAAAGCATGAAATCTAGATCAGATCACAAGCAAACACCATCATTGCACCTCTGATCGATGCACTACGATCATTAAACATTGGGAAGTACTGGCACTGGTTTTTGGCCTATGAGAACCACAAAAGTTTTGCACTTCTTTTTTTTAAGGAAAAGTCCCTTGGCTATTGAGACCGGAGCTTATTTATATTAAGATTCAAGAAAGCTGTAATACCTGAGATAATCCCTGCGGCAAAGCTTTCTACCGAGTTTGTAGTACAGTCTCCTACCCACTTCTCCCAGTCTGCAGCCGCATAGGTCACAGCTGAGACAGTCTTCGTGCCAATACTGATCAATGGCCTTCAGGAAGTAACGATCGCCAATATTCTGCTGACAACCTCCACATGTTAACAACGAAGGTGGCATCTGTAGAACCTCATCCACTGGCTCTCTGTGAATAAACAATCGAAGTTAGAGGCAATTTATGTTAGCATCTGTACAAAATAATGTTGACAGCCCCTTAAAGTCATTCAGTGAGATACTGGGAAAATTATGCCTTTGGTCCAAACACTCTCAGGCCAGACTAATCAGCCAAGGTAGTGGAAGGAAAGCTCAATGATGGGAAATGAGATAGGGCTTCTGATAGCTATCCAGTACTGAGTGTGTTTCAGACAAAAAAGTACAATTGACAGTGCTGAAGTCAATAGTACTTAAAGTCGTATTGAGTAAAATTTCTCCAATGGTCATCTTGTTGTGGTGGAGAGGCGTGGGAGTCCTGCGACCCCAGGAGTGATGCCATCTGGAGTTCAGCCATCTGCTGCTTTAGCTCCTGGTGTGATCACCCACGGCAGTGTGGTAAGGGGAGAGTTCCAGACAAAAGCAGTCCAACCAAGACCTCAGTGCTGGGGCTGGATGAAGATGATGACACATCACAACGGCAGAGAAGAGGAGGAAGGCGGCGGACGGCTGCACCGGTGCAGGGTCCCCAGTCGAGTCGTCTTGCATTCCCTGTTACTGGACCCTGACTCCAGTCTGTTAACGACAGTGTGCTGGCTGCCCACGCTTCAGCCTCCCTATGTTAAACAGGCTTTCTTCATTCTTTTCAAATCTTTTTATTATTATTCAAAAAAACACCAGTACATCAAAGTAAGCAACACTTACAATGTCACAAGGGAAAAAAAACATTTTTTTAAAGATTGAAAAATTTTTGTGATAATTTAAAAAACCCTACTAAGCAGAAAAGTGGGGGGAAAAAACCCATTAGGTGTTCAACCCCGGAGCCATGCGTCATACAAAAAGCTTCTAAAGATAAATATCAAACCGCCAGCAAGAAAAAAAATATACCAAAAATTTACAATTAGATCGTGGAGAAAATCTATCAATTAACTCAAATGATAATAACGAGCAAATGAACCCCATCTTTTCTCAAAATCAAATAAAGGTTCAAAAGTTTGACTTCTAATTTTCTCCAAACTAAGACACAGCATCACTTGAGAGGACCATTGTGACAAAGTGGGAGCTGATGAATCCTTCCACTTCAACAAAATGGCCCTCCTAGCTATCAATGTAACAAATGCAATAACATGTTGGTCAGACACAGAGATACCACAGATATTTTGAGGATTGTCAATCATAGGATTTAAACAACAGTTAAAATCTCCACCCAGTATTAACATATATTCATTTAAGTCAGGCAGTAAAGCAAATACCTTTTTAAAAAAAGAAGGATCATCTAAATTAGCACTATACAGATTGACCAAAACAACTTTTCTGTTACAGATCATTCCTTTAACAATTAAAAATCTACCATTAGAATCTGACTCAATATCCTCTTGAATAAATATATTGGATTTAATAAAGATGGACACACCTTTAGTTTTACTCTGAGGAGTGGAACTGCAAACCTCCCCACCATCCAAAAAATCTATTTTGATCTGCCGCCCTGAGATGTGTCTCTTTAGCAAAAATTATATCAGGTTGGAATTGATTAATAATTTTAAAAGTCTTTTTTCGTTTGATAGGATGATTCCAACCACGTACATTCCAACTTATTACATTAATCCATTTAAATACCATACTATAATTTTATCCAACTTAATACATGAGCAGAACACATACCAATACGGGATGATCAAAAATGGTGGCGATGAAGAATACAACCACATAGAAAACACACATGCTCCAGAACCACCCAATGGGAAAAAACTCCTAACTCTAACCCCACCCCCTCCCCAAAAGCCCAAAGGAAAGGCAAGCAACCTATGATAGGATACCAGGGACCACTCTGTCTGTACAGAAATTTTTTTTAAAAGGATTTTGTTTCCCTCCCCCAGTTAGTAAAAAAACGAGTGACCTTGTAAGAAAAACAATAAAGTCTCAACCAAGAAAAGTGTTTACATTCCGGCATCTATTAAACAAGAAAGAACCAAAATAATGTTATCTCCTAAGCAGGAAAAGCAGCACCATTTCTAAGTTTAACATTAAATCCCTGAACATTAAATTGGTTATAAGACGCTATAATAAAGCAGCAAAAAAGAACATCAAACTAGATAGTAGATGAAAGAAACAAATCCCTTTATCTTCTTTTCTCAGTTGAATGTCCGAGTAACCATTTAAACAATTATACTTGATCCATAAACCTTCTTTCCAAAAGAAAACCAATAATATGCAATAATGAACAAATCTTATCTTCTTTTATTAGTCTCTTAATGGAATATCCAAGTAACCTTCATAAATCTTCTTTCCAAAATGCTAGTAATATACAGATAACGAAACAACCTTTCAGATAGTTCATTCGGTAGCGGTATCGGTAGCGGCAGCAGATATAGTTTGAACGAAGTCCAGTGCGGCTTTTGGATCAAAAAATGTACGAGGAGGAGAATTAGGAGGAAAAACTTTAATTCTTCTCAGGTAACTCAAAGAAGGAAACAATTTCTTATTATATGCCTGTTTCATTAGCAGAGCAAATCTTGATTTTTGTTCCATTACCTCCTTCAGAAAATCTTCATAAATACGGAGCTCGAATTCCTTAAATCTAAAAACTCTCTGTTTTCTTGACTGTCGCATCATTTGATCTTTAATTTTAAAGTGATGAAAACAAACCAAAACAGATCTTGGCTTATTTGGATCTTTAAATTTCGAAGTAAAAGCTCTGTGTGCTCTTTCTATAGCAGGCGGCTGTGATACTATGGGAGGAAATAAAGTATGAAAAAGCTTACCAATCCATCTTCAGCTCCTTCTTGCAGCCCAACGATTCGTATATTCCTTCGGCAAGACCTAGTTTCCAGGTCTATAATCTTATTTTGGTATCTTTCCAAACAGGTTGTAGCTTCAAACAATTTTTGCTTAGTTATCTTCAATTCCTCTTCATGTGTAATAACTTGAGTTTCCAAATCTTTAAGTTTTCCCAGAAATGCCTTCATTTCATTACTATTCTTTTCCAGTTGGTCTTTAATTGACCCATTCTGATCTTTAATTGCATTCAGTGTCCGAACGATATCTTCAGCCCATGGTGACATTTCATCAGATCTTTCCTTTTGCATCTTTCCTCTCCCATTACCTTTGTCACTAGGTTCAGACAAGTTCTTCCCACTCCTTGTAGACATAGACATATTGTTCCCCCTCAAAAATCAGCAAATAAAAATTTTAAATTCAAGATTGCTGCTACTCCATTTGCAGACAGGCGCGGTTTCCCGGCTTTCTTCATTCTAACATCACCAGAATATTTGTAACCGAGATCGGCCTCTACAGCTACCTGAGGATACAACAATAGACAACCCTTTCGGGGAACATCATACTCAACTCGAGTGACTGAGCTACTATAATGAGGAAAGCTCCAATAACCTGGTACCTGGCTTACTCATTAGATCAACATCGGGGACCCTGACTGCAAGTGGGGTGAGTAGCCATTGCTGATGTTGAACACTGGGGTTAAATGGGAAACATACACGCCAAAACTCACCAAGTTCTATTTCCAGCTCCCTTTATACTCAACCGGTATATTGGAAAATATATTATACCACTGTGTAACACAAACTATACGAAGTGCGTTAGGCATTAACAGAAAATTCAGTAATCTGAAAAATCTGCCTGCCCAGCATCTCCAGAATGCAGAAGGGGTCAGGTTTAGGAGTTTTACTGGGTGGTTAAATGGACACATAAGAGTGGGTACAATCATGTTTCACCATCTGGGGTGTTAGAAATAAGCAATCCATATTCAAAAGATGGAGCCGGTGAACATTACTACCAAAGGCCATATCCTCAAGATGATTCACAAAACCATTCCTTTCACCTCATCTTTTAATTTCAGTTATGGTTCTGCTACTATTGGAGCCTGTTATCTCTGGCGGTGTGATTTCGGGCCGATCGGGCGACCTAGCGTGTTCCACGAGGCTGTGACTCAAGCATGTGCATGGAGGCCAGGAGGCCAAGAGATGGGGCGCACCCAGGATCGACTCCATCTCTCTCCGACCTCACCGATTAAAGCGCCAAGGAAGATTGAAATCATTGGGGCAGGTGCAGAGGGGCAAGTGAGTCTTCAGCACTGTCTTCCAGCCGGAGAAGGTGTGTGTGTGTGTGTGTGGTGATCTCTCACTGATCTCTCGCTGCTCCTGAGGGAAGTTCCTTCCGTTCAAGTGATCTCTCTCGCTCCCTCACTCTCTGGCAAAGCTGTTGGTGGATGGTGAATGAGAAAGGGATGTTTAACAGTCACGGATTGTCGACTTGGACTCTCATTCAGGTTTCAAGATGTGTTCTGGTTCTGGTCGAATTTTGTTTGGGTGATTTTGGAATCGGGGCAGCCTGCAGATAATGAACACTGAGCTGAACTGTAGTGAAATATACCTTTTGATTTTGTGTTTTATGTTCTCCCGTTGCTTTTGGGAGTTTATTTATTTCAAGAGTATGGACAGTTAAATCTACTTAGTACAACGCCTCAAATTTGGCATGTCACCTAAAACTTTGACAGATTTCTAAAGATGTGTAGTGGAGAGTGTATTGACTAGTTGCACCACACACTGGTAAGGAAACACCAATGCCCTTGAATGGAAAATCCTACAAGAGGTAGTGGATAGGGCTCAGTCCATCACAGGTAAAACCTCCCACCGTTGAGCACATCTACATGGAGTGCTGTTGCAGGAAAGCAGCATCCATCATTATGGACACCCACCACCCTGGCCATGCTCCCTTCTCGCTGCTGCCATCAGGAAGGAGGTACAGGAGCCGCAGGACTCCCACCACCAGCTTCAGGAACTGTTATTACCCCTCAACCATCAGGCTCTTGAACTAGAGGGGGACAACTTCACTCACACCATCAATGAACTGTTTCTACAACATATGGACTCACTTTCATGGAGTCTTCATCTCATGTTCTCAATATTTATTGCTTATTTGTTATTATTATCTATCTTTTGTTTCTGTGCATTTACTGTGCATGCCCACAAAAAATGAAGCTCAGGGTAGTACATGATGACTTGCATGTATAGTACCTTGATAATAAATTTGCTTTGAACTTTGAAATAAGCCAACATCTGTTGGCCAGTGGAGACTGTAATTCCACTGCTCCCCACTAGATGGCTGCAATACCAAGGTGGTTGTGTAGTCACTCGGTCGAGTAAGATGTTCCCCTAAGGGGTTGTGTATCGGTGGGTCCTCAGGTGGCTGTAGAGGCCGATATGCAGTTGCAGTGTGGACACGAGTGAATCCAAGATGTTAGCTTGGAGTCCCTTAACGGAGAATACCTGTGCATGACTTTGTTTTACATGGGGAGGTTGGTGCACAGGCAGCCACCACATGGACCTTGGCAGACTGGGTTCAGGGTTCAGGGTTCAGGGTTCAATGGCCCAGTGTGCAAGACGACTGGAGACCCCTCACTGCCACTGTGATGAGTCGTCATCTTGTGCCAGCTCCACCACTGAGGTCTTGGTTGGGTCACTCTTTGTCCAGAACCTTCCCCTTGACCTTACCGCTATGGGCGACCCTACCAGGAGCTAAGCTCCAGAGGGTATCTCTCTCAGGATCTCGGGAACTCTTGACCTCTCCACCAGGGCAAGGTGGCAATCCTCGAAGAAGGCAGTACAGAGAAGCCTGTCATTAACTTCCTTGTGAACTGTGTGTTTATCAGCATTTGGAAAGGGATGCACAGTATTTGCTGGGGTTCATCCTGCGTGGCTGTGTAACTTGCTGAATTTCTAGTGTAACTTAATAGTGGAGAATGGTATATTCTGAGGTGCAGTCTACATGTTGAGGGACACACTGACGTGAAAGCTTGGTGCTGCCACTGCAAAAGGGCTGTGTGTGAAAGGCTGCCAGATGTGTATCTCCTGTCATCCCAACACCATGGAGATGGGGCCTATGTAATAACCTCTCAAACCTGACCACTGATGAAGTGTATAGGAAAGTAAAATTCTCTGATGTTGAACTAATAAAAATAGTCAGTAGATATTAAGTTGAGTGAATGACAAAGGAAAGCTATTGCAATATAACAAATACTGAATTTTTGGAAAATAAATAACATCAGCTACTGTGCTGCCTACGCCTGTCGTTGTGGTTTGACTTTCTTCTTTGTGGATTTCCCCACACTCCCCTCCTCCAACCTCTTACTATGTCAACATTCCTATGACGGATTTGTTAAGGGGAAGTCATTCTTACGTAACCTCACTGAGGGTCAATGAGGGCAGTGGTTTTATACTGTCATCAGATCTCGGCAAGACACATGGCAGTAGGTCAAAAAATGAAAGGTGCGTGACATCTAGGGACCGTGACAAATTGGATCAGAAATTAGTTCTGTTTTATCTCGAGTCAGCACCTGATTTTCTTTATTGTACATTTTTTTTAAAAAAAAGATCAGAATTAAACATAGGGAGCACAGCAGAGAAATTGGAAAATAACACAGACAATAGCCATGTGGATGGTAGATGGGAGTAAAGTTTGACTTTAGGACACAGGTGGAAATGAGGCGTTGTACAGGAGGGAGATGGATCAGTTAATGAGTCACAACAGCAAACTTGTACTCATGTCAGCAACAGCCAGGGACTCAGGAAGAGGAAATCAAGAGAACATGCACCGGTCCTCACTGAGGGATCAATGGTGAAATGGGTATCAACATCTTGGAGGATCTATCCTGGGCCCAACACATTGATGCACTCAAGAAGGTGGCACACTAGTGGCCCTACGTCATTAGGAATCTGAAGAGATCAGGTGCGTCACCAACGACTCTTACGAATTTCTATAGGTGTACAGTGGAGAGCATTTTAACAGTTGGCATGGAAGTTCAAATACATAGGATCACAAGAGTCTGAAGAGGGAGATTCAGAGCACAAACCTCCCCACCATCAAGGATATCAAGAGGTGGTTCCTTAAGGCAGTAACATCCAGCACTAAGGACCCTCACTGCCTGACAAATGCCCTCTTCTCATTACTACCATCAGGGAGGAGGAATATATGACATTCTTGGTCATGTCGCAGGAATGAGTGATGATCGTTTACCCAGAGCTGTTTTCTGTGGCGAGCTACATGAAGGAACGAGGAAGCATGGTGGCCAGAAGCTGCCCTACAAAGACGTGCTCAAGCGCCATATGAAGAACACTGACATGAACATCAACACCTGGGAGAGAGATGCTTTGGACAGAAGAAGCTGGCACTGCATTGTCAAGAAGTCAATTCTAGCTATCAACGAGAAAAGGCAGAAGAAATATGAAGCAGGTCATGAACGCAGACATTTGGTGCTAGACCAGTCAAATCACAATTGCAACCAACGTGGGAGACAGTGCCGATCCAATGCTGGTCTTGTGGCCCATAAACGTGCCTGCAGAGACTAAACTCTCAGCACAGTCAACATCGAAATCGATGGACAGCCGAAGAAGAAGATGTATACATTACACATATTTGATAATAAGTGTACTTTGAAGATCAACTCTACCTCCTCATACCTCCAGGATGCTGTTTATTAACTATTGCGCAGCATTTAACGCCATTATTCCTAACATCCTAATCAAAATGGTACAGAACCTAGCCCTTTGCAACTGGATCTTCGACTTCCTAACCAGAAGACCACAATCTGTGCAGGTTAGAAATAACATCCCCACCTCGCTGACGATCAACACTGACGCTCCACAGGGATGTGTGCTTACCCACTGCTCTACTCTCTCTACACCACCATGACTGTGTGGCTAGGAACAACTCAACTGCCATCTATAAATTTGCTGATGATACAACCATTGTTGGCTGAATTTCAGATGGTGACAAAAGGGTGTACAGGAGCATGATATACC
Source organism: Mobula hypostoma (assembly GCF_963921235.1). Lineage (NCBI taxonomy): Eukaryota > Metazoa > Chordata > Chondrichthyes > Myliobatiformes > Myliobatidae > Mobula > Mobula hypostoma. The sequence continues at coordinate 34,774,061 of NC_086107.1, read as the reverse complement.
AGTTAGTTGAGTGAGTGGTGTCACAGCAACAACCTGGCACTCAATGTCAGTAAGACCAAAGAACTGATTGTGGACTTCAGAAAGGGTAGGACGAGGGAACACAAACCAATCCTCATAGAAGGATCAGAAGTGGAGAGAGTGAACAACAAGTTCCTGGGTGTCAAGATCTCTGAGGACCTAACCTGGATGCAACATATTGATGCAGCAATAAAGGCAAGACAGCAGCTAAATTCCATTAGAAATTTGAGGAGATTTGGTTTGTCAACTAAAACGCTCAAACTTCTACAAACGTACCGTGGAGAGCATTCTGACAGGCTGCATGGTTATTGGGTGGGAGGGAAGGCAGGGGCTACGAAGTAAGACACTGGTAAAATTAGTCAGCTCCAGCATGAGTACTACCCTCTGTAGTAACAAGAAATCTTCAAGAAGCAGTGCCTTCGGAAGGTGGAGTCCATTATTAAGTACCCCCTCCACCCAGGACGTGCCCTCGTCTCACTGTTACCGTTGGGAAGGAGGTACAGAAGCCTGAAGGCACACACTCAGCAATTCAGGAACAGCTTCTTCCCCTCTGCCATCCAATTTCTAAACGGACATTGAACCCATGAACACTACCTCACTGCTTTTTAAAGTTCTTTTTGCACTACTTATTTTAACTATTTAATAGACAGAGATAAACTAAACGAAATTCTGCTTTTTGTTCTCTATATTTATTTATCATATATTGCAGGGTACTGCTGCCGTAAAATTAATAAATTTCACGACATATGCTGTTGATACTAAACCTGCTTTATTCCATTTTTAGCTCTATTTTGTAATTTATAGTAATTTTATATCTTTGCATTGTACTGCTACCACAAAGCAAACGCCATATGACAATGATTATAAACCTGACTCTTATTACACGTAGAATTGAACTGACAGAAGTACATTTGAGGAGGTGCAAGGTCAGACACAATAAAAGGGAGGATATTAAGAAGGGTGGAAACTCAGAGAGGCCTTGGATTGCAGTCTCAAATCCTTAAGAATACAGTAATATTTTCAAAAGACTTTTCTTTGAGGCACAGTACAAGAGCATAGATCTAGTAGAATAGTATTGAACACTAGTTAAACCACAGCTTTGGCGCCATGTTCACACTGCAGGAAAGGTATTATTGCACAGGACATGTTATGTGGAAATCTACAAAAATGTTACTGGAAAATTTTAACCACAGGGTTATTGTCTTTGGAACAAGAGAAATAATTGAGGTCTAAAGTTATAAGGGGTCTAGATAGAGTAGTCAGGAGACACCCTTTTTCCCTAACTGAGGGGTTTGAAAAGGTCTGAAGACACAGATTTAAAATAATTGATTAGGGAGTGAATCAAAATGAGAATCACCCAGTGGGTATTAATGTTCTGAAATGAATTGGAGCAGAATGTTGGGAGGCAGACCCTCATTTCACTTACAAAGTCTCTAAAAGTAAACATGATTCCATTCCTGTGACCCGTTAATAACCCAGACAGTTTCCAAGTCAGAAATATGGCTGTGAACAAAGTTTCCAGGTGGCAGTTAATGCCTTCAGCCTGGCAGTGTCTGGTAATTTCATCCTGCCAGATTCCCAAGGGCCTGTAGGCATGCAGAGCATTTGTAACCTGGGGAGGGGGGGACCAGTGAATAGTTGTGAAGTGGCACAACAGTATCCATTAATGCCAGCAGGGGGAGCTCCTGTCTAGGTTTATAGCAGATGAGAGGCCAACATTTAGTGAAGTGTAAACAACAGGAATTCTGCAGATGCTGGAAATTCAAGCAACACACATCAAAGCCCTGACGAAGGGTCTCGGCCTGAAACGTCGACTGTACCTCTTCCTAGAGATGCTGCCTGGCCTGCTGCATTCACCAGCAACTTTGATGTGTGTTGCTTTAGTAAAGTGTAAATTATTTTACAAAATATTTGTACATCTCCGTTTAGCGAACTTAAGATTTATTTTCTAAGGAAATGACTTCTGAATATTTTAGGGATCTTACTATGCGTTTCCAATATGGTATATAGGCTGTAGTTAAATTGGTGGTGAAAGCTGTGTTGTGCAAAATACAGATTCCTGCAAAATTCATGGATTCAGAATCTTGGACTTTTTTTGTGCAACTGTATTATACTGATATCTTACATGAGATTGCTAACTTATTTGTGCTATATGTGCCTTGTGCTGTGTGTGACTGTTGGTTCTGTATTTTGTACCTTGGCCTGGAGTAACACCATTTTGTTTGCTTGTAATCACGGGCATTTATGCATGGTTGAATGACAATTACACACTTGAACTTGGGAATTATTTTCCAAGCGTGCTCAGACTGGGAGACAAAAGCAAAATATTATCAACATGGCTAATCATCCCCAAATTTATGAAATGAAGGTAACTCAAAGGAAAGTTGCAACAGAGCACCAGTGAAGGGTATCACTGGAAGGGACAATGTCATTAGACTTAACTATTTTAATATTATTGAAAAATCTCAGATTTTAAACATCTTCCTTCTGCCCAACATTAAACAGGAACAGGTAGACTGGATGGCCATTGGAAACGGACATATTTTGCTGGTGAATCTCAGCAAATACTTGCTGGTGGCTCATGAAACAAAGAAAAACAACTAAATACTTTGTTCATCACTCGTGTTCTGGTAAACGATCATCACAAACGACAGTCTGTAACTTCCCTTTCCACGCGGCAGAACTGAGGTGAGGTGAGGTGAGGCGTGGCAGCCGGCCCGTCTCTGAGAGTGAGGAAGGCCCGAGGTTCGATCGATGAAGCACCAGACCAAATCAGATAGGTCTGGTCCAGGCCTCAGAGCATATCAAAGCGACAGAGGATTTATGTGCCGGGCTGAATTGGGAAGTTTGGGTACAGGTCGAATCGATGGGGCGGGGTTCAGGCCACACAGCGTACCGAAGCAAACTGCAGCCCACGTTTGGATAACAATTTAAATGCCGGGCCAGATTGAAAATGCCAGGGTGTCGGGGCCTGAAGCGAGGGATGGGCTGGTTCAGACTTTTCCTCAGTGTCGTTTACTCGGCTCTGCACGCAGCTGAGGCTCAGTGGATGGATTCTCTTTATGGACTTCAGTTCCGAACACTATTTGCTTGCTTTTACTGTTTGTATGATTTGTGTTTTTTTTAAATCCCTGCACATTGGGTGTTTGATGGTCTTCGTCTTTTTTTTAAATGGGTTCTTTTGGTTTTCTTTGTGGCTGCCCGTAAAGAAACGAATCTCAAGGTTGTATAATGCATACCTACTTTGACAATAAATATACTTTGACCTTTGACATCTTAAGGCAGCTCAGCAGCAATGGAAATTACCCTTCTTAATGTGTCCACCATCTGGGAAAGAGAGATGTAGTGGTAGTGGTGTGGGGGGTGGGGAGGGGGGAACTGTGACAGATGAGGCAAAGAGAAAGAAATGAGTGACTAAAGAGTGACTGGGGAAAATATTCTACATTGTGGTGGTCCAGGAGTAGTGGTGGGGGGTGTTCCTCTTTCTTGGCAGTGGTCTCTACAGTGCTGTTGACGACTGGATAGGTCATCATCAGATCAGACTTATCATCTGGTACAGGCCCAGGGCAGCGTGTTCTCCTTCTGTTCAAAGGCAGCAATCTACTGTCGACCAAATGTTTTTTCAAAAACTGCTGTTTACGTTATTTGCTGTTTTTGGGAACTGCACTTCAGAGCACTTAAATGGCTACACCTGCTTTAGGATGCATGTGCGGCACTGAAATGCAAATTCTTGCTATTTCAGTGTGCGATGATAAAACAGCTGTATAAACATGGATTGCTCCTTCCAGATGCTGAATAACCGCGACCATTTTTGTTTCTTTGAAGTCAGCTCCAATGCCCATGAAATTTAACAGCATAAAGCATTTCCCCTAATTAAATTCATCTTTTATTTGAGCGAGTGAGCAAAAAAACAGCATGGCACTTGCATGCCGACTTCCTGCTACCTTGCATGACCAACTTCAGGGTTGTGCAAATCAGAAATATGCAGTATTTACAATGGAAGTTGCTTCAAATGGTATTTCACATACACAGATGCTGTTACTTAACATTGATAACTGCCTTCAGCAAGTACGCAGTGCGACGTTGACAACGTCACCACTATTCTAAAACTGGTGATTTGCTGGGCCAAGATTAGAACACCAATTTGTTGAATTTGGTAAGTGGAAGAATCCCGTAATACAACTAACCGTGTGTTCTAATTTGGCAAGAGGAAACAAGGCCACAGTACAAATAAACCCTTCCTCCAGTTACTGTAAAGAGGTAGTGACACTCCAGAGGCTATTGTTGCTGTAAAGAAGAAAATGTCAGCAGTGGAGGTTCTAAGTTGCTCATGCTTGGCAAGGTTTAGCCAGTATTTGTGAGAGACTGTCTTGCATCCTGTTGTACATTTGGTATCACTGACTTTAAACCATTCAGCCCAAGTGATCTTCGTTTACACGCTTTTCAGTCAATCCTATTCTCCTTTCACATTTTCCCACAGATTTTTGTCTCTAACACACACGCACACTTGCTCGCTCTCTATCTCTCTCTCACACACCCTCCCCCTTTAATTCTTTTGCCATCTATCTACTATTAGACAACTAAAACGCATCTCTGGGATGTGGGATGAAGGTGAAGCATCCAGCAGAACCCCACAGCATCACCTGCAAACTCAACAGAAACAGCATCCAAGGTCCAGGTCAAATCTGTGCCACTGGGATCATACCCCTTGCACACATCTGGATAATTTTGTATCTGCAGATTTTCCCTTGTTGTATTCCCCCCCCCCCACCCCCGCTCTCATTGCTTCGTTAATTTCTATATTCTTTTAGGTTTTCTGCCATCTTAAGCCCCAGCAATTGATAACTTTGAGCAACACACACAAAATGCTGGATCAGGCCAGGCAGCATCTATGGAAAAAAGTATAGTTGACGCTTCGAGCTGAAATCCTTCGTCAGGACCCTTCTTGGTAACTTCCCCTTTTTTGACCCATCTTATCCTTGTCAACTGCCTCTCCAAGTCCAATCCCACATCCCCGTTGTGAGGCGTGGAAACAGGCAAGGGGGCAGGCCAGCAGGGCTCTGGTGGAGGTGAACAGGCCAACCGCCTGTACAGTGGATGCGATGGATTGCAGAACCATTGATGTACTCCAACCACACCATCAGCTTTGGACGTTGGAGACAGGTAGTCATCAATGGCCTTTGCTCCACTGGGAGCTAACAGCCAAGAAGAAGAATCCTTGTCAACCAGGGTCTCCTGATTTGGACGCCTAATCCTTCTCTTTGGGACTCCTTGAAACTCTGTCATGAATTCCTCTCAGTGCTCAAATACAATTAACATTAAGTAACTGTTTCTAGTCTGTTTCGGGCAAGACGAGTATAATCCAATTTAAAATCTTCTCTCCAGCTTTAACTTTAATCCTGCATTTAGATGTACACCATTAAACACAATCCGACTCTACTGCCTTTTCCCCACCCCTTCCAATCTTTGTTTGCTGTTTCCTCAGGACCACAGCCTGTATCGATCTTTGTCAGTGCTACCACTCTGGATCACAGTCTCTGGGTACTTGGTCTCCCCCCTGCAAAATACTCTGCATTTGCTCAGTAATATTCTGAACCACAGCAACAGAGAGGCAACATAACACGCTACAATCATGTCTGCAATTATAGAAACTCAAATACATAATGCTCAGCTCCACTTACTTACCATAACCAGCTGTAAATGAAATAGTCCCAGCTCACAATCATTCCCTGTGAAGGAAACACATCTTTGCTGCTGCCCTTAGAAATACCAGTGCTAAGCAATTAAATCTCCAGCATCAGCAGTTGTCATTACTGGCAAATGACAGACATGTTTGAAAGCATTGGCTTTGGTGAGGAGGAAGTGGCCGGGCCGGTTTGCAGGAAATACCACGCCACTAGTAAGAGCAAGAGTAAGATTAGTGTCTCATTCTGGAAAGGCAGCATCAAGGACTACCTTGAGGAAAGTACCAAGAGCCAGCAGGACTCTAGTCAGTGTGGGACTTTGAGGGAAACCACCACCCCACAAAAAAAAGTTTCTTAATTCAAAAATAGCACAAGAGTCATCCCATTACATACTGAACCAGATACTAAGACCTGATTTATAATGGTTTTAAATGGAAAGCCACCCGTAATTCTGTCCCCGCAGAGGACAATTAGAACATAGAGCAGTACAGGATCTTCGGCCCAAAATGTTGTGCCAACCTTTTAAACTACTCTAAGATCAATCGAACCCATCCCTCCCACATAGCCCTCCATCTTTCCATCACCAATGTGCCTATGGGTTTCTTAAACGCCCTAATGCATCTGCCCCTACCACAAACCCTGGCAGAGTATTACATGCACCCATCAATCTGAAAAGGACTTGTCTCTGACTTTCCCCCTATACTTTTAACCAATCACCTTAAAGTTATGTCTCCCTTGTATTGGCCACGTTCTAGACTCTCCACTCTATCCAGGCATCTTGTTACACCTCTATTAAGTCACCTATCATCTCCTTCACTCCAAAGTTTCAATTTCCTGGGTGCCAACATCTCAGGATCTATCCTGGGCCTAGCACACTGATGTCATTACAAAGACAGTGGCTATATGTCATTAGGAGCCTGAGGAGAATTGGTATGTTACGAAAGACGCTCACAGATTTTTACTGAGTACCGTGGAGAGCATTCTAACTGGTTGCAACACCATCTGGTTACGGAGGGGCTGCTGCAGAATATAAGAGAAAGCTGCAGAAAGTTGTGAACTGGGCCAGCTCTGTCATGGGCACCAGACTCCCCACAGGCGAGGAGAGGACAGGTTCAAACGGCAATGACTCACCCATCACCCAGGACATGCCCTCTTCACATCGCTACCAGCAGGGAGGAAGTACAGGAGCCTGAAGACACACACAATTTGTCAGAAACAACTTCTTCCACTCTGCCATCAGATTTCTGAATGGACAATGTACCCCTGAACACTTTTTTAGTATTTTCCCTCTCCTTTTGCACTAGGTATTTAATTTATTTTTATCTATACTCATCATAAATTATAGTTTTTATAACTATGTATTGCAATGTACTACTGCTGCAAAACAACAGATTTCATGACAAATGCCAGAGGCATTAAACCTCATTCTGATTCTACAACGATACAGCAGGAAGATCTTTCTGTTAAAGCTCTTAATAAAATGTTGAGAGGGTATCTTGAATTGCTTCTGCTCATGTGGAGGCGTTCCCTCTACATCACGTCTCCTAATCCTCACCTATAGATAAGGATAAGTACAGACCTTGCAGGAGTTGGAGCATAGCAAACTACAAGAGCATTAGGCAGGAAGTAGGGAGAGTTAATTAGCAACAGTTGTTTTGGGGAAAGGGCACATCCACCGTGTGAAGGATGTTTGCACAGAGCACAGGACAAGTGTGTTTCAGTCAGAAGGCAGGACAAGGACATCAAGGTAAGAGAACCTAGGATGTTCAGGGAGCTGATGAATTTAGTCAAGAAGAAGGTACATAAAGCTTCAGAAGCTAGAATCAAATACAGTTCAAAGTTAATTTATTATCAAAGTATACACACGTCTCTATATATAACAGTGATATTTACTTTCTTGGGGGCATACTCAATAAAACAAAACAGAATCAATGAAAGACCACACAAATAGTGCTGACGATCGGTGTGCAAAAGACAACACTGTGCAAATTCAAAAGAGAGAGGGGAGAAAATAACTAACTAACAAACAAACAAACAAACAAATAAATAAATAAAGCGATAAATATCAAGAATATGAGATGAAGAGTCCTTGAAAGCAAGTCCATAGGTTGTGAGAACATTTCAGTGATGGAGCGAGTGAAGTTATCCCCTCTGGTTCAACAGCCCAATAGTTGAGGGGTAATAATTGTTCCTGAACCTTGTGCTATGAGTCCTGAAGCTCCTGTTCCACCTTCCTGATGGCGGCAGCGAGAAGAGGGCATGGCCAGAGTGGTGGGAGTCCCTGATGATGGATGTTGCTTTCCTGCAACAGCGCTTTGTGCAGATGTGTTCAACGGTGGGGAGGGCTTTACCCATGAAGGACTGGGCCGTATCCACTACTTCTTGCAGGATTTTCCATACCAGGCTGTGATGCAGCCAGTCAATATACTCTTCTATGGAAGTTTGAGCCCTTAAGGATCATGAGGAAGCCAGAACAGAACTCAAGGAAGGAAATAGGAGAGCCAGGAGAGTCCATGAAAAGTCCTATGCAAGTAGGATTAAAGAGAATCCCAAGGCATCCCATCATACATCAAGAGCAAGAAGATAACTAAGGGGAGGGTAGGACTACTCAAGAACAAAGGGGAGAACATAAGGACTTGGGTGAGGTCCTAAATGAGCACTTGACACAATTGTTTACCAAGTATGTGGAGTATAGGAAGATCAGTGCCAAACACATTGATACTCCAGGCCATTTTGCGGTAAAGGAGGAGGTAGTGTTGGATTTCTTAAAGAGCATTAATGTGGATAAGTACCTAGGAGCTGATGGGATACACCCTAGGTTATTGAGAGAGGCAAGAGATAAGATTGCTGATGCCTTCACCAATATCCTGTGTCCTCTCTAGCCACAGATGAGGTCTGGAGGACTGGCGAGTAGCTAATGTTGTTCCATTATTCAAAAGGGAACCAGGGATAATCCTGGAAACATAGACCAGTGAGTCTCATGTCAATGGCAGGGAAGTTACTGGAGAGAATTCTTAGGGAGAGGATTTATGAACATTTGGAAAACCATGGCTTAATTAGAGACAGCCAGTACGGCTGTGCAGGGCAAGTCGGGTCTTAATAAATTGAGTTTTTTTGATGAGGGTTCCTCATCCAGAAGACTACGATGCATGGGATCAATGATGAATTGGACATTTGGATTCAGAACTGACTTGACCATTGAAGACAGAGGGTAATGGTTGAAGAGACTTATCTGAGGTGGAGGTCTCAGATTAGTGGTTTGCCGCAGGGATCTGTACTGGGACCTCTGAGCAGAGAAATGAGAAGGAGTTTAAAATGGTCAAATGTGATAGGTCAAATCTTAGTAGGTCAAATGTAAAGAGACAGTATACAGTTAAGGGCAAGACACTTAACAGTGTTGATGAGTGAGGGATCTTGGGGTCCAAGTTCATATCTCCCTGAGGTATGACGTACTTAATGAATACTTTGCTTCAGTATTCACTACGGAAGAGGATCTTGCCGAGTGTAGGGATGACTTGCAGTGGACTGAAAAGCTTGAGCATGTAGATATTAAGAAAGAGGATGTGCTGGAGCTTTTGGAAAGCATCAAGTTGAATAAGTCACTGGAACCAGACAAGATGTACCCCAGGCTACTGTGGGAGGCGAGGGAGGAGATTGCTGAGCCTCTGGCGATGATCTTTGCATCATCAATGGGTTCAGGAGAGGTTCTGGAGTATTGGAGGGTTACCCCATGCAAGGCTTATTGAGAAAGTAAGGAGGCATGGGATCCAAGGTGTCATTGCTTTGTGGATCCAGAACTGGCTTGCCAACAGAAGGCAAAGAGTGGTTGTAGATGGGTCATATTCTGCATGGAGATCGGTGACCAGTGGTGTGCCTCAGGGATATGTTCTGGGACCCCTAATCTTCGTGATTTTTATAAATGACCTGGATGAAGAAGTGGAGGAATGGGTTAGTAAATTTGCTGATGACACAAAGGTTGGGGGTGTTGTGGATAGTATGGCAGGCTGTCAGAGGTTACAGTGGGACATTGATAGGATGCAAAACTGGGCTGAGAAGTGGCAGATGGAGTTCAACCCAGATAAGTATGAGGTGGTTCATTTTGTTAGGTCAAATATGATGGCAGAATATAGTATTAATGGTAAGACTCTTGGCAGTGTGGAAGATCAGAGGGATCTTGGGGTCCGAGTCCATAGGACACTCAAAGCTGCTGCACAGGTTGACTCTGTGGTTAAGAAAGCATACAGTGCATTGGCCTTCATCAATCATGGGACTGAGTTAGAAGCCAAGAGGTAATGTTGCAGCTATATAGGACCCTGGTCAGACCCCATTTGGAGCACTGTGCTCAGTTCTGGTCGCCTCATTATAGGAAGGATGTGGAAACCATAGAAAGGGTGCAGAGGAGATTTACAAGGATGTTGCCTGGATTGGGGAGCATGCCTTATGAGAATAGGTTGAGTGAACCCAGCCTTTTCTCTGGAGGATGAGAGGTGACCTTATAGAGGCGTATAAGATGATAAAAGAGGCATTGATCGTGTGGATAGTCAGAGGCTTTTTCCCAGGGCTGGAATGGCTAGCACAAGAGGGCACAGTTTTAAGGTGCTTGGAAGTAGGTACAGAGGAGATGTCAGGGGTAAGCTTTTTAACGCAGAGAGTGGTGGGTGTGTGAATGGGCTGCCAGCGACGGTGGTGGAGACGGATACAATAGGGTCTTTTAAGAGACTCCTGGACGGGTACATGGAGCTCAGAAAAATAGAGGGCTATGGGTAACTCTAGGTAATTTCTAAGGTAAGGACATGTTCAGCACAGCCTTGTGGGCCAAAGGGCCTGTATTATGCTGTAGGTTTTCTATGAAAGTGGCTACACAGGTTGATCAGCTTGCCTTTGTTAGTCGAGGTATTGAGTTCAAAAGTCAAGAATTTATGCCGTAATATTATAAAACTCTAGTTAGGTTGCATCTGGAGTACTGCATATAGTTCTGGTCTTCCAATATTATGAAGGGAGTTGAGGCTTTGGAGAGGATGCAGAAGAGGCTTACCATGATGCTGCCTGGATTAGAGAGCATGTGCTACATAATGGGAGGTTGGACAAAGTTGGGTAACTTTCTCCAGAGCGGTGGAGGCTGAGGGGAGATCTGAGATAATGATAGAGAGAGTAGATGGGCTATATCATTTTCCCCACGTGGAAATGTCTAAAACCAGAGGGCATGCATTTAAGGTGAGAGGGGGCAAGTTGAAAGGAGATGTGAGGGGCAAGATCTCAGTGTGTCAAGCAACATCTGTGGTGGTAAAAAGTACAAGTTGCCATTTTGATTAATACCCTGCATCAAGAGTGAGGAAAGAGGGAAGCAGGATATAGCAGTACGAGGGGCTGGGGTAGAGTCTGGTAGGTGGAAGCTGATAGGGAGCAGATGATAAGCAGACCAACCCAGGTGCGTGTGTGAATGGTGGGGAGTGGGAGTTAAAAAACAGGCTGACAAGTGATATATGGAACAAGACTGTGAGAGGGTGGGGAAAAAAGAAAGGAAGAAGTGATACAGTTGAGTGTTTGTGGGAGGAGAATATACACTAGTGTTGCCAGCACACTAGTGCTTTGATATCTGCTACAGTATTAGTAATCTTCCAAAATGGTGGAATAGAAATCTTCACTTATGCTTTCGCTTGTGCTTGAAAGTACAGGAGCAATATAACATACACAAGGATATAATGCTGGTGGTGATGGTGGGGTTTGAAAAGCCAAACATGTAGTACTACGTCAGTTGTTTGCTGTACATTCTGCCTGATGTTCTATTCCATTCATTTGCATGGAGCTGAATGTATGATATGTGATACGTTGATCAGGAAACAGTGCTGTCAATTAAATGTCCCTGCCCTTCTATAATTGTACCTCTAATCTGTTAGTGAAGAGCAAAATCACAATGTATAACTGATGTAAATTTTGAATTTTTTGAAGCCTAAATATTCTTCAGCAAATCTTAACATCAAAAAAATCGAGCATTTCTTTGAAAGTATTTTTAAAGGATGACTCACAAATTCAGTTAAAGTAAAATTTATTTTACATCCCAGTATCTGAAGAATGATGTTTTCTTTCTTTCATTTCTTTGGTAAAATATTTAAAAGTAACGTAGCAAATTTCTGGTAAATCCTTAGTGCTGGTATATCTCAAGTGCTTTGAATTTATAGGTTACTATTGCTAAGTGGAAAAGCAACAGCAGAGTTTCAGGAAGAGTATCGAGATAAGTGGCAAAATAATCTGTCTTGTTGATGTTGGCTAAGGGAACAATATTACTAAAACCACCTCACTGTTTAGGCAGAATTACTTGCACGAGAAGGCTAAAGGTCTTTAATCTGAAGGACACTATTTCTGATAATGCATTGCTCTATCAATACGATACTGAAGCACCAGTCTTCACGTTGTGCTCAAGCCAGCAAAAGGACTCGAACAGATAGGCAAGAGGACCAGCACTGACCAAATTAACTCTTACTGAGTTTGATAAGGAAAAAAGCAAAACAGTACTTAGAGATGATATTCTTGGAGATTTGTCTAGTGTGGCCATAGGAGTAGAACTGAGAAACAAGGAGGGCAGGATCACTCTTTTAGAGCTGTATCATAGACCCCCCCCGGCCCCACCACCACCAATAGTCAGCAGGAACTTGAGAAGCACGTGTGTAGAGAAGTTGTCAAAACCATGTGTTTATGAGAGACTACTTTCCTGGTTTTGACTGTGTCACCTAGAGTGTAAAAGGTCTGAATGAGGTGAAATTTGAAATAATACCAGGAAAGTATAGAGAGCTCTATTCAGGAGGGTGCAATCCAGGACCTTCTCTTAGGGAACTAGGCAGGGAAAGTAACCACAGTGACAGTCAGGGAGCACTTTGGCTCCAGTGACCATAATCCTATTATAAGATAGTGATGGAAAAGTACAGGTCAGGTCCGCAGGGTAGTGCCCTGGAAAAGGGCTGATTTTACAGGGAAGTAGACAGAGTTGGGTGAGTCTATTTGAAAGGAAAGGAACAAAGGGCAAGTGGAAGGCTCTTAAGATCATGATATCAAGTGTTCAGGAGCAGCGTGTTCCTGTTAGGTTGAAAGGTAAACCTGGCAAGTTTAGGGACTCTTATTGATGAGAGATTTTCTGGACAAGAAAAAGGAGGAAGCATACATTGGGTTTAGGAGGTCGGGATCGAGCAAACCCCTTAATGACTATAAAAAGATTAAGAATACTCTTAAGAGGGAATTCAGGAGGGCAAAAAGAGGGTGTGAAATGGATCTGGCAGGGAAGGCTGGGGATAATCCCAATGTTTCTACAGCTATATTATCAATAAAAGGGTGGTGAGGGAGACAGCAGGTCCCTTAGAGATCAGCAAGAGCACCTATGTTCCGAGTTGCATGGGCTGATGGGATTTTTAACAGATATGTCTCTTCAGTTTGAGGAGGAAAAAATCATGGTTGCTCAAGTGATAAGGGGAACAACTGGAGATTTTTATTACCAGGAAGGAAAAATTTGCTGAGCATTAAGATGGAAAATTTGTCAGGGTCTGACAGAGTATGTCCTTGGAATTTTTGGAAGATTAGAGAGGAAATTACAGAGGCCCCTGTGGAGATACTTGCTTCAACATTAGCCACTGGTGAAATTCCTGAAGACTGGAAGGTGGCTAATGTTGTTCCATTGTTTCAAAAGGCAAGCAAGGGACAAGCCAGGGAATTACAGGCCAGACAACATTTCATCAGTAGTGGTGAACTCACTGGAGGGAGGTCTGACAGACAGAACTCATCACATTTGGCTAGGCAGAGTCTGCTTAAGAGGAGTCAGCTTGGCTTTGTGCATGGGATGTCATGCTCAACAAAACTTACAGGGTTTATTTGAAGACGTTACCAGGAAGTTTGATGAGGGTAGAACATATGGGCTTTAGAAAAGTCTTTGACATGATCCCACATGGTAGGCTGATCTGGAAGATTAGGACCCACGGAATCCAAGGAGAGTTTGTTAGATGGATTCAAGACTGGCTCAGAGGTAGGGAGCAGAGAGTGATGGTCGAAAGTTGTTTCTCAGAATGGAGGCCAGTGACTGGTGGTGTACTACACTGGTCAGTATTGGGCCCATGTTATTCATTATTTATATAAATGATTTGAATGCAAATGCACAGGGTTTGATAAGCAACTTTGTGGATGGCACAGAATTAGCTGGTTCAGTTGATAGTGAAGGCTATCATAGTTACAGTAGGATTTTCATCAGTTAGGGAAGTGGACAAAAGAATGGCAATAGATTTCAATGCCCATAAGGGTGTGGAGATATATTTTGGAAAATCACACTGGTGTAGGACTTTTTCTAAGAATGGTACAATGGAACAGAGGGATCTAGGGGTATAAGTGCATTGCTGGTTGAAAGCTGTGTCACAGGTAGACAGTGTGGTGGAAAGAGCGTTTAGCACACTGGCTGTCCATCAGTCAGGGCATTGATTATAGGAGTAGGGATATTATATTGCAATTGTACAAGTCGTTTGGTGAGGCCACACTTGGAGTATTAAGTACAGGTCTGCTCACCCTGTTATAGGAAAGGTGTAGTTAAACCGGAAAGAGTGCAGAGAAGAAGATTTGCAAGGTTGTCATCAGTAGAATGTTTGCTAGGCTAGGTTTTTATTCATTTGAGTGTAGGAGAATGAGGGATGCCCTCATGGAAGTGTTTAAAATTATGAGCTGTTTAAATAAGTTTGATGGTAACAAACAAGAGAAAATCTGCAGATGCTGGAAAGCCAAGCAACACACACGCACAAAATGCGGGAGGAACTCAGCAGGCCAGGCAGCACCTATGGAAAAGGGTACAGTCTACGTTTCGGGCCAAAACCCTTCAGTAGGACGTATGTTGTGGCCTGAAACGTCGACTGTACTCTCTTTCTATAGATGCTGCCTGGCCTGCTGAGTTTCTCCAGCATTTTGTGTGCGTTGCTTCGACAGTAGCAGTCTTTTCCCCAGGGTAGGGAGGGCAAATCCAAAACCAAAATAGGTTTATGGTGACAGGGAAAAGATTTGAATTCCTGAGGGACAATTTTTTCTATGCAGTGGGTGGACAGTATATGGAACGAGCTACCAGAAGAAGTTGTTGAGGCAGGTACAATAGTATCACTTAAAATGTAGTTGGACAGGTTCATGAAGGGATATACCACGAGCTGAAAGACTGAATAGTCCATTTGTTTACATTTTTTGTTCTGTGATGTTTCTGTTTAAGTCTCTTAAATATTTAAAGATTAGCTTTATTTGGCACATGTATATTGATATATACAGTGAAATAACTCAATTGCATCATTGACCAAAACAGCTGGAGGATGTGCGGCCCACAATCGTTGCAATGCTTCTGGCCCCAGCATGGCATGCCTAGAAGTTACTAATCCACACGTCTTTGGATTGTGGGAAGAAACTGGAGCTCCTGGAGGAAACCCACGCAATTACGGGAAAAACAAACACCTTGCAGAGAGTGGCAGAAATTGAACACTGAAGGCACTGGGACTGTACAGCATTATGCAAATAACTACGATACTGTGCCACCATATTGCTGTCGTAGACCAATTTCCTTTGGATTGGTAAAAGTATTTTATAGAATTTGAATGCTGTTCTGCGTAGCATAATAACGGTAAGACGGAACACTTAGCCATTTATGAATAGAAAAGATTTAATTAAAACAAGCTGAGACCATTCTAAAATGTAATTGTTGTGGGTTGGGAATCATTGAGAGGCTCAAATCAATAGCTCTTAATGTTTTTTGTAGAAAACAAAATATGATATTAAATTGCCCAATATATGTACATATACACACACTTCACAAAAATCTGTTACTTTACGATGCTTTCATATTAATTTCTCTAATACTTTTCACCAATTTGTTTATCACGGTCCTTCAGTAAAATGTGCAGAGTTTAGGAGTTAAAACAAAATTAAAACAAATCTAATCCAGTTGGACTTTCTGAAGGGGAAATCAGTTTAAGATATTGAGAATCCCCTTCAGTGACTTCAAATTATTAATATTTAGGTCAGGGGTTGAGTTGAAAACATAAGTGTTTATCTGATAAGCATCAGATCAGGCAGTGGGATCTAACTCGTGTAGAATTTCGTTCCAGCTCCCTTCCAGATTCAGCAGTACAGTAGTGTTTTATATATATATATATGATACCTAATATAAGAATAGGAATAGGAAGAGTTCGACAAAGCCGTGCTAAACATGAAAAAAATTAAAAGTTACAACAGCGTCTCAGGTCGAAATAAAACGATATCAATGTCTTATAAATCAATCCTGAAATTATAAGTATGCTTCCCCTGAAAGGAATTTGCCTGTCGCAGATCAGATGAAGTATGAAGCGATGACATTAAAATAAACGCATAACGTTGCCTCCATCAGTACCCCCCCCCCCCGAGTATATTTTAACGAGTCGGTAGGCCATTCTGCAGTTTTGCGGATTATGACTGTTGATTGTAATTGACATTTTCCGACAGCGTTATTCAGACTATTGGCTCTGACTGTGTGGGGATCCTGGCGCATGAGCCTTGTTTGAAGGGATAGTTTAACCCCTGATCGATCCGACCGGTCCCAGCTCCATCCCTCCCCCTTCATACCGGCTCGGAATTGGAATGAGATCGGGCCCGCGTCTACTCACTCCGCATTCTCCAGCGATTTCCTCTCGATGGCGGCTGACATTTGCTCGGGGAGCCGATCGGGGTCGCTGGCTGTGGCTGGCGGGTGCCTCGGTCACACACAGCCGCTCGGCAAGGCCGCTGCCTTTTTTATATCGAGCTCAGCCCCAGATCGCACGTTTCCTTTGCCTCATCACGATTCGGACAATACACGGAAATTCGTGTTGAAGCCGCAGCTTTGAAGCGTCGCCAAGGGACCGCTTCCTACAAAACAACACTCATCACTTTTAAAGAGGCAATGCCCGTTGCTGTTAACCACACATTTGTGGTAACGTTATATTTTATATACAGTACTGTCATATACCCAATTTTCCATAAAACATCCAAAACCTGATTACAAGTGTTATGTTTATGTTAAGTGAATATTTATGACGTATCAATTTTCTGGATTTTTTAAAATTGAATCCTGTTACTTAAGTAGTAAATGTGATCGTCCGACTAGGACAATTTAATACTGTACATGAAGAATAATTAGCGTGCAATCTAAATGATTAAACAATCGAATTTAGTTTTGGCAGTGCTTGGTTAATATACTAATAGTTCTCTCGGTTGCTGGAATAATTTATATTATGGTGATGGAGTCAACCCATTGCATTCCCGAATAAATGGATCGGACACATTGGAGGCTTAGTTTACCCCGAATGTCGTACTGCTGTTATCAGGTCTTCATTTACAACCTAAGTTTATTTTTAGTGTTTTCCGAATACTGTTCTCTGGATGAGCGAGTAACATCGGCACCTTCTCTTCCTGTGTTTACATGTGGGATCTACTACCACGTCCCAGCTGGGGAATCGTGAGCCCATAAAAGTCAGGGTCAACAAGTCACTGACGGGATAGCCGAGATTAACGAGTTCACTCCGCAACAGGCACAAACACTGCTCAAATATAAGAACGTGACACCTGGTTCACTTCCTGTAGTGCATGTTCATCAGCTTTAATTTGGAGTGCGAGCAGGAAGGAAAAGGGATGGGGGCACAGAGATCACAGATTTTTTGAGCGCCATTCCTGGGATCTGTTTTCACTGTTCACAAGTAAACTCTTGGACTAAATACAACTTCGTGTCTACGTGGTTTTTAAAATGAACACTTCGGGGGAGGGGGTTATTTTTTCATGAAATAAGGTGATTCAAAAACACGGTCTGCTGTTCACGTTTACTGCGTGGTAAGTACCTTTACGTTTCAAGTATAACACCTTGGTAAAGAGGTTGGTCTATAAAGTGAAATTGAAGTATAAAGACCGCCTATTCGTGACATTGGTTTGTGTTCAGGGCTGATTTGATGGCGGCAGTGCCTTCATGCTCCATCCTCCAGCCTCCAGCGGACACAGCCTCTCGTAACTACATAGCTGAGCACGCATGAAAAAGTAGCAGGGAGAATTCCACCACCACCCCCCCCCCGCCCCCCAGCCTGTTGGCTGCTCTATTTAAAGAGACTATCAATGACTTAACAATAAGTTGCTAATTTTGCTATATTTCTTTGTAGTTTAAAATGATTTCTGTATGTCATGCCTCAGAATTGCACAAGTTTTTTTCTACACAAAAGCTTCTCAGTGTTCCTACACATGGCTGCACCAGTGGGCCATGGAGACACGCATGACGTGGAGAACGAGCTGTTAGCTCAGGCTATTAGAAAATGAAGGACGACAAAGCGAAGAACAAGAGGAGGAATCAGTGGGAGGTACTCTGACTACCTACCCTGTCTTTTCCATTCATAATATTATATACTTCTGTGAGGTGACTCCAGCTTCTGAAGCTCCAGAAAAAGCAATCCAAGGTTCCCCAACTTCTTCTTACAGCTAAAGCCTCTAATCTAGGCAGCATCCTGGAAATTCTCTTTGCATCCTCACCAAAGCCTCCATATCCTTGTAATGCAGCACCCAGAATTGCATGCAATATTTCAAACATTGTGCAACCAAAGTTATATGCAGCTGCAACACAACTTCCTGGCTTTTATATTCAATCCCCCAACTGATGAAGAAAAGTACACCATACAATTTGTGCCATAGGTTGTTTGCACACCACTTTTCCTGCAAATTATTGTTCCGTAATCTGCTTGGGTGACATGGTCATCATATTGAGTAGCTTGCGGAATGTTGGTGCTCTGATATATGGATGTGAGGCTGGTGATCATGATAAGATTGTGAGTTGAATTGACACAAATGATTATTTGGTATGAATTTTGATAGGGGTAGTTGGCAGGTATGGATAAGGAAGGGGATAAAAAATGAGGCTTGTGCTGTAGTTGATGGTATGTAACATTTGAAAATAAATTTTCACTGCCTTTGAAATTATAAAACTTGTGATATTGCAGGCAAATTCTCAGTTTAAGCTCTTGATAGTAAACCTATTGACTCTTGTCTGTTCCTTTCTTAAAATCTAACTGGAAAGTGACCTGCAATACTCCATGCTCACACATGCAGAACACTTCTGTACTTTGCATTTCTTTCACTAAGAACTCTATGACAGAGCTGAAGGCAGCAGACGTGCCCAGCCCCTCCCAAGTGTAGCCATTGTTGGTTGCACAGGACTATTTAGCATAACCCTAGCAACTCCAACACCTTCTCTTGAAGAGATGGAAGGTAGCTTTAAGTAATGTAGATATTCCTCACATAATATTAGGAAGCCATGTTAATGAGCCTCCTACTGATAGATGGAGTAAATGAATGTCAGAGTCAATGTACACGTACATCAAAACGAAAGGGCAGCATAAAATTTAGATTTTATTGAACAGATGCAGGCCAATTGTGCACTATGATCTGCAGATTCCCAATTCAGTGGCTGTTCACTTAAAAGCCTTTCACCTTTTTTCTGAAATAGTCACCTTCTAATTACCCCCTGTGGTAACAATGTTCTACTATCTCTACAGTACACCCACGTTTGTGTGGCTAGTCACAGGTCAAGCGCCATCTATAAATTTGCTGATGACACATCTATTGTTGCCAGAATTTTAGTTGGTGAAGAGGAGGAGAACAGGAGTGAGCTAGATCAGCTGGATGAGTGATATCGCATCAACACACTTGCACTTAATGTCAGTAAGACCGAGGAATTGATTTTGAATTTCAGGAAGGGGGAGATGAGGGAACACACACCAGTTCTTACTGACAGATCAGCAGTGGAAAGGGTGAGCAGTTTCATCAACGTCTCTGAAGATTTGTCCTGGGCCCAACATATTGATGCAATTACAAAGAAGGCAAGACAGTGGCTATATTTCATTAGGAGTTTGAGAAGACTTGGTATGTCATATAGACTCTTGTAAATTTCTATAGGTGTACTGTGGAGAGCATTCTAGTTGGTTGCATCACTGTCTGGTATGGAGGAGCTACTGGACAGGATCAGAACAATCTGCAGAAAGTTATAAATACAGCCAGTCTCATCAAAGGCATTCATCATCATCATCGTCAAGTGCCATGCCCGGTTTGAGCTTTGACCGCCATGGCCCACACACTCCTGTTTTGGGTCAAGTGGATCAATTCATTGGTATTCTTTTCCAGTTCACTGGCTGCCATCTCGATCATCATTTGTCTTTGTCTTCCTCTTGCTTTATTCCCTTCAATCTTTCCCATAATTACTGCGCATTCTAACTCCTCTTTCCTAATCACATGTCCAATTTTTTGTGCGTGCTCTGTTCATGACATCCTCGTTAGACATTTGTTTCGTCCATGATATTCTTTGCATCCTCCTCAAAAACCACATCTCTGCTGCTTCAGTTCGTTTCCTCATGTTACTAGATATTGTCCAACATCAAGGGCATTAGCCTCCCCAGTGCCCAGGACACCTTCAAAAGGCAATGCCTCAAAAAGGCAGCATCCATCTTTAAGGATCTCCATCACCTAGCACATGTCATCTTCTCATTGCTAATATCTAGGAGGACAGGAGCCTGAAAACTCACACATTAACGTGATATTAAACCTGATTCTGATTCTGAATGTACGTAATTTGCTTCTGTGAAATACAGTGCTAGAATCTAGGTTGGGAACCCCAGATCCTTTGCTTAATGGCATAAAAAAGCATTTGTCATTTGTCCATGGCATAAAAAAGTTTGAGAATCCCTGTGCTAGGTATCTGAAAGCTCTTGCTCCCATTTGGTTATTGGACTGGTAAAAACATTTAACTATATCGGTGAAGAGAAGAGTTTGATTGATATACTGAACTGGGTAAGTGTTAGTAGTCTGTCAGAATCATAATGTAAGTATCATCAACTCATTTAATACAGACATCCATGGGAGCAAGGTATGGGTGAGATGAGCTTTATGAAGTGAAATTCTAAAATTATACATATTGAAGTATAATGGGTATGTGTTCAATGTTCTCTCCAATTTGTAATGACCAGTGTGCACAACAATCTTGTGCTATGCAATTTTTTGCCCAGTGACAACTACATGTGCGCACTGAGTATTTTCTTCAACAAAAACGTTATAGATAAGCCAGTTCTAATGTCTGCAGAACAGATCATCGCAAACTCCACGTTGTCAACACTGTCCGTATCAGAAACTGGAAAAATGAAATGCGATTATGTACGATCGTGAAATATCCTTAACATACCAATGAGGTAGAGTGACAACCTTTCATGCACAGTTTAAATTCCTTTGTGCACTAGTAGCAAAAGATGTGTGCGTACGCACACACCTTAGAGGGAACATTGTATATCTTGGCTCAGCAGTAAAACTTCTGCTTCTGAATCAGAAAAAAATGGACTTAATCCCAACTGAGTCATTATTTGGACTGATTTTCAGTGAAGTACTAACACCCAACTGCATACTAAGTGGTTCTGTACTGAGGTGAGTCAGAATCAGATTTATTAGCACTGATATATGTCATGGAATTTGTTGTTTTGTGCCAGCAGTACAGTGCAATGCATAATAAAGTACTATAGGTTACAAAAATTAATAAATAAATAGAGTGCAAAAGGAATGAATCATGAGATGTTGTTCATGGGGAAACGGAGTCTGATTACAGAGAGGAAGAAATTGTTTCTAAAACTTTGAGCGTGGGACTCCAAGCTCTTGTACTTCCTTCCTGATGATATTACTGAGAAGAGTGCATGGTCCAGATGGTGAAGGTTTTGAATGATGGATACTGTCATCTGAAGCTACTGCCTTTGAAGATGAAGATGCCCTCAATGGTGTGGAGGGTTGTGCCCATGAAGGAACTGGCTGAGTATGTAACCCTCTGCAGCCTCTTTCAGTCGTGCACATTGGTGCGTCCATGCCGGACAGTGATGCAACCAGTCAAAATACCCTGCACTGTATATCTGTAGATATTTGCTACAGTCTTGGTTGACATACCAAATCTCCTCGAGTTCTTAATGAAATATAGCCACTGGTGTGCCTTCTTTGTGACTGCATCAATGTGTTGAGCCCAGGATAGATACACTGAGGTACTGGCATCCAGGAGCTTGAAACTGTTCACACTTAACACCATTGACCCCCTCAGTGAGCACTGGTGTAGATACTCCCAACTTCCCCTTCTCAAGTCCACAATCAATTCCTTGGCCTTGCTGACATTGAGTACAAGGTTGTTGTGATGATGCCACTTAACCAGCCGATCTATTTCACTCCTTCTGAGATTCTGCCAGTAACAGTGGTGCGTCATCGGCGCATTTATAGATGCTGTTTGAGCTGTGCTTAGCCACATAGTCACGAGTGAAGGGAGAGTAGAGCAGTGAAGTTCACCCGTGTTAATTGTCAGCAAGGAGGAAGTGTTATTACTAATCCACAATGACTGTGGTCACTGATGACCAAGTCAAGGATCCAATTGCAGAGGCTCATTGAGGTGAGGTGTTGAACACCCATGTAATCGATAAACAGTAGCATGGCATGTGTATTGCTGTTACCCAGGTGCTTCAATGCCATTTGGAGAGACAGTGAGGTTGCACCCGCTGAAGACCTGTTATGCTGGTAGGTATATTATAGTGGGTCCAGGTCCTTGCTCAGGCAGGACTTAATTCTAGCCATGACCACCCTCTCAAAGCACTTCATCACAGGAGATGTGAGCATTAATCAGATCTCCCACATGCAATAAATTATGGTATGGTACAATTTGAAAGAAGAATAAAGATTTATATTGGGAACCTTCCAAAATAAAAATCTATTGAGTACTACTAAATTAATTTATTTGGTTTTGAATCTTATGGCTGTTCGTTCTAAGTGTAAATTGGCTGTTATATTTTCTAACAATAGTCAGTATATTGCAAAAGTAAACTTAATTACCAGATCAACTTAGTGCTTTAATTATCTTGAGGTTTTGAAATGCAGCAGATAATCATACCTCTTTCCCCTATTTTCCCTACTAGTAATAAACCAGAAGCTCCTTCCACAGAATTGGCAATTTGTAGCAAATATGTGAGAAACTTTACACCATTAAACAAATTCCCTGGAATGCTTAGAGTCTGCAAGATTTCACTCACTATATTGCCCAACTGGGCATACTACATGAATGCATCATGTACTGTATCACTGAGCTATCACTGCACTAAATAGGCAATTCAAGATCAAACAACAGGAATTCTGCAGATGCTGGAAATTCAAGCAACACACATAAAAGTTGCTGGTGAACGCAGCAGGCCAGGCAGCATCTCTAGGAAGAGGTGCAGTCAACGTTTCAGGCCGAGACCCTTCGTCAGGACTAACTGAAGGAAGAGTGAGTAAGAGATTTGAAAGTTGGAGGGGGAGGGGGAGATCCAAAATGATAGGAGAAGACAGGACGGGGAGGGTTGGAGCCAAGAGCTGGACAGGTGATAGGCAAAAGGGATACGAGAGGATCATGGGACAGGAGGGCCAGGAAGAAAGACAAGGAGGGGAGGGGACTTAGAGGATGGGCAAGGGGTATATTCAGAGGGACAGAGGGAGAAAAAGGAGAGTGAGAGAAAGAATGTGTGTATAAAAATAAGTAACAGATGGGGTACGAGGGGGAGATGGGGCATTAGCGGAAGTTAGAGAAGTCGATGTTCATGCCATCAGGTTGGAGGCTACCCAGACGGAATATAAGGTGTTGTTCCTCCAACCTGAGTGTGGCTTCATCTTTACATTAGAGGAGGCCATGGATAGACATGTCAGAAAGGGAATGGGATGTGGAATTAAAATGTGTGGCCACTGGGAGATCCTGCTTTCTCTGGCGGACAGAGCGTAGATGTTCAGCAAAGCAGTCTCCCAGTCTGCGTCGGGTCTTGCCAATATATAAAAGGCCACATCGGGAGCACTGGACGCAGTATATCACCCCAGCCGACTCACAGGTGAAGTGTTGCCTCAGCTGGAAGGACTGTTTGGGGCCCTGAATGGTGGTAAGGGAGGAAGTGTAAGGGCATGTGTAGCACTTGTTCCGCTTACACGGATAAGTGCCAGGAGGGAGATCAGTGGGAAGGGATGGGGGGGACGAATGGACAAGGGAGTTGCGTAGGGAGCGATCCCTGCGGAATGCGGGGGGGGGAGGGAACGATGTGCTTAGTGGTGGGATCCCGTTGGAGGTGGCGGAAGTGACGGAGAATAATATGTTGGACCCGGAGGCTGGTGGGGTGGTAGGTGAGGACCAGGGGAACCCTATTCCTAGTGGGGTGGCGGGAGGATGGAGTGAGAGCAGATGTACGTGAAATGGAGGAGATGCGTTTAAGAGCAGAGTTGATAGTGGAGGAAGGGAAGCCTCTTTCTTTAAAAAAGGAAGATATCTCCCTCGTCCTAGAATGAAAAGCCTCATCCTGAGAGCAGATGCGGTGGAGACGGAGGAGTTGCGAGAAGGGGTTGGCGTTTTTGCAAGAGACAGGGTGAGAAGAGGAATAGTCCAGATAGCTGTGAGAGTCAGTAGGCTTATAGTAGACATCAGTGGATAAGCTGTCTCCAGAGACAGAGACAGAAAAATCTAGAAAGGGGAGGGAGGTGTCGGAAATGGACCGGGTAAACTTGAGGGCAGGGTGAAAGTTGGAGGCAAAGTTAATAAAGTCAACGAGTTGCCCATAGCTACACCTTTGGTTTGGAGGAAGTGGGAGGAGCCAAAGGAGAAATTATTAAGGACTAATTCCGCTAGACGGAGCAGAGTGGTGGTATTTACCCCTCAATCGTGACCCCACTAAGGAGCACCAGGCCATTCTCTCCCACACCATCACTGACTTTTTCCGCTCAGGGGATCTCCCATCCACTGCTACCAACCTTATAGTTCCCACACCTCGCACTTCCCGTTTCTACCTCCTACCCAAGATCCACAAACCTGCCTGTCCTGGCCAACCTATTGTCTCAGCTTGCTCCTGCCCCACCGAACTCGTTTCTGCATACCTCGACACGGTTTTATCCCCCCCTGTTCAATCCCTTCCGACCTATGTTCGTGACACTTCTCACGCTCTTAAACTTTTCGATGATTTTAAGTTCCCTGGCCCCCACCGCTTTATTTTCACCATGGATGTCCAGTCCCTATATACTTCCATCCCCCATCAGGAAGGTCTCAAAGCTCTACCTTCTTTTTGGATTCCAGACCTAATCAGTTCCCCTCTACCACCACTCTGCTCCGTCTAGCGGAATTAGTCCTTACTCTTAATAATTTCTCCTTTGGCTCCTCCCACTTCCTCCAAACTAAAGGTGTAGCTATGGGCACCCGTTTGGATCCTAGCTATGCCTGCCTTTTTGTTGGCTTTGTGGAACAATCTATGTTCCGTGCCTATTCTGCTATCTGTCCCCCACTTTTCCTTCGCTACATCGACGACTGCATTGGCGCTGCTTCCTGCACGCATGCAGAACTCGTTGACTTTATTAACTTTGCCTCCAAATTTCACCCTGCCCTCAAGTTTACCTGGTCCATTTCCGACACCTCCCTCCCCTTTCTAGATCTTTCTGTCTCTGTCTCTGGAGACAGCTTATCCACTGATGTCTACTTTTAGCCTACCGACTCTCACAGCTGTCTGGACTATTCCTCTTCTCACCCTGTCTCTTGCAAAAACGCCGTCCCCTTTTCGCAATTCCTCCGTCTCCGCTGCATCTGCTCTCAGGATGAGGCTTTTCATTCTAGGACGAGGGAGATGTCTTCCTTTTTTAAAGAAAGGGGCTTCCCTTCCTCCACTATCAACTCTGCTCTTAAACGCATCTCCCCCATTTCACGTACATCTGCTCTCACTCCATCCTCTCGCCACCCCACTAGGAATAGGGTTCCCCTGGTCCTCACCTACCACCCCACCAGCCTCCGGGTCCAACATATTATTCTCCGTCACTTCCGCCACCTCCAACGGGATCCCACCACTAAGCACATCTTTCCCTCCCCTCCTCTCTCTGCATTCCGCAGGGATCACTCCCTACGCAACTCGCTTGTCCATTCGTCCCCCCTCATCCCTTTCCACTGATCTCCCTCCTGGCACTTATCCGTGTAAGCAGAACAAGTGCTACACATGCCCTTACACTTCCTCCCTTACCACCATTCAGGGCCCCAAACAGTCCTTCCAGGTGAGGCAACACTTCACCTGTGAGTCGGCTGGGGTGATATACTGCGTCCGGTGCTCCCGATGTGGCCTTCTATATATTGGCGAGACCCAACGCAGACTGGGAGACCGCTTTGCTGAACATCTACGCTCTGTCCGCCAGAGAAAGCAGGATCTCCCAGTGGCCACACATTTTAATTCCACATCCCATTCCCTTTCTGACATGTCTATCCACGGCCTCCTCTACTGTAAAGATGAAGCCACACTCAGGTTGGAGGAACAACACCTTATATTCCGTCTGGGTAGCCTCCAACCTGATGGCATGAACATCGACTTCTCTAACTTCCGCTAATGCCCCACCTCCCCCTCGTACCCCCTCTGTTACTTATTTTTATACACACATTCTTTCTCTCACTCTCCTTTTTCTCCCTCTGTCCCTCTGAATATACCCCTTGCCCATCCTCTGGGATCCCCCCCCCTTGTCTTTCTTCCCGGCCCTCCTGTCCCATGATCCTCTCGTATCCCTTTTGCCTATCATCTGTCCAGCTCTTGGCTCCATCCCTCCCCCTCCTGTCTTCTCCTATCATTTTGGATCTCCCCCTCCCCCTCCAACTTTCAAATCCCTTACTCACTCTTCCTTCAGTTAGTCCTGATGAAGGGTCTCGGCCTGAAATGTCGACTGCACCTCTTCCTAGAGATGCTGCCTGGCCTGCTGCGTTCACCAGCAAATTTTATGTGTGTTAATTCAAGATCAAAGTATTTTTGCAGTGCCTTATAAGGTATATTCCTATTGTCTGTAAATGCATGCCTGTATATTGTTTTCTAAGTTCAAAGTAAATTTATGTTACCATGTCCTACCCTGAGATTCATTTTCTTGCAGACATTTATAGGAAAAATAAACAAATGCAATAGAACCTACAAAAATATGCCCCTCTGACCCTCAACACAGGTGCCCCTCATGGCTGTGTACTAAGCCCCTCCTTTACTCTCTGTATATCCATGACTGTGTCGCCACCCACAGCTCCAATCTGTTAATTAAATTTGCTGACGACACTACACTGATTGGCCTAATCTCAAATAATAATGAGGCAGCCTGCAGAGAATAAGTCATCACCCGAACACAGTGGTGTCAAGAAAACAACCTCTCCATCAATGTCGCAAAAACAAAGGCGCTGGTTGTGGACTACAGGAGGAATGGAGACAGGCTAGCCCCTATTGACATCAATGGATCTGGAGTTGAACAGCTTTAAGTTCCTCGGCATAAACATCACCGAGGATCTGATACAGTCTGTACATACCGGCTGTGTGGTGGAAAAGGCACAACAGGGCCTCTTTCACCTTAGACAGCTGAAGAAGTTTGGGATGGGCCCCCATATCCTAAAAACTTCCTATAGGGGCACAATTGAGAGCATCTTGACTGGCTGCATCACTGCCTGGTATGGGAACTGTACTCCCCTCAATCGCAGGACTCTACGGAGAGTGGTGCGGACAGCCCAGCGCTTCTGTGGATACGAACTTCCCACTATTCAGGACATTTACAAAGACAGGTGTGTAAAAAGGACCCGAAGCATCACTGGGGACCCAAGACACCCCAACCACAAACTGTTCCAACTACTACCATCCGGGAAATGGTACCACAGCATAAAAGCCAGGACCAACGGGCTCCGGTACAGCTTCTTCCACCAGGCCATCAGCCTCCTTAACTCATGCAGACACAACTGTATTTCTTTCTATATTGACCATCCTGTTGTACATACTATTTATTATAAATAACTACAAATTGCACATCGCACATTTAGACGGAGACGTAACGTAGATTTTTACTCCTCGTGTATATGAAGGATGTAAGTAATTCAATTCAATTCAAATACATCCAGACAGAGATTGACAAAGAACCAAGGTGCAAAGGAAGAGAAACTCTGTAAATTGAAAAAAATAACACTGAGAACATTATTTGTAAAAGAATCTCTGAGAGTGAGTCTGTAGGCCAGAGAATCATTTTGGACTTGTGGTCAGTGAAGTTATCCACATTTTCTTAATGGACTTCATGATGTCTTTTTTTCACCGTTCGCACAGAAGTGTAGTGTTTGGCACAACGCTTTACAGTACCACTGACCTGGGTTCATTTCCTGCCACTGTCTGTAAGGAGTTTGTATGTTCTCCCTGTGACTAAGTGGGTTTCCACCGGGTGCTCTGGTTTCCTCCCACAGTCCAAAGACACACCAGATGGTGGTTAATTGGTCATTATAAATTGTGCTGTGATTGGGGTGGAATTAAATTGGGGGATGGCTGGGTGATGCATCTTGAAGGGCCGGTAGGGCCTTCTCCGTGCTGTATCTTAATAAATAAATAAAATAAAATCAAACTTAGGATAAGCTCAAGAGCATAGAGTCATTGAGTTTTATAGCACAGAAACGTGCCTTTTGGCCCACCAGGCTGATGATTTTGTCCACATATCATTTCCCAGAATAGTTTGGTGTCCCACAATGCCTTGTCTATTTAAGTGTCTGTCTAAAAGCTTCGTAAACATAGTAATTGTATCTGATTCCATTACCTCTTCAAGCAGCGTTCCAGATGTCACTCTGTGTAAGATGTTCTCCCTCAGACCCCTCTAAACCCTAGCCCTCTCACCTTAAAAATATGCCCCCTTGTTTTTGATACCCTGACCATGATAAAAAAAGATTCTGACAATTTACCCTTTCTATGTCTGTTACAATTTTATATACATCTTGCAGATCACCCCTTGACTTTCTTCATTCTGAGGAAAATAACCTTTGCCTTCAATCCTATACAACCCTCACTGCAGGGGGAAAGGCTCCGTTCAATACAGGTTGGAACTTCCATTGTGTCCTGACTGGCAGAACACAATCAGTGTGGCTTCAGAGCTGTGACAGACATGGCTATAAGCAGCACTGGGGCCCCACAGGGGACTGTATTGGCTCCCTTCCTGATTACCTTGTATACCTCAGACCTTAAATACAACACTGAGTCATGTCATCTACAGAAATTTTCTGATGACTCAGCCATAGTTGGGTGTATAAAGGGAGGATGGGAGGATGAATACAAGTCCTGGTGGAGGACTTTGTCAAATGGTACAAGCTGAATCATCTGCAGCTCAACATCAGTAAGACAAAGGAGATGGTAATAGGCTTTAGGAAGACCAAGCTTGCACTGCTTCCTGTTTACAATTAATGGTGAGGACATGGGTGTGGTGAGGAGCTACAAGTGACTGGGCATGCACCTGATTGACAGACTTGAGTGGAGCACCAACAAGAAGGGCCACAGTTGCCTCTACTTCCGGAGGAGTCAGAGGTCCCTTGGTGTATGCAGGCCTCTCCTTCGCATGTTCTACCGGTCTGTTGTTGCCAGTACAATCTTCCATGCAGTGGTGTGCTGGGGCAATGGCATCAACACTGGTGATACCAACAGGCTAAGTAAACTGAATTTAGCTTTAGAAAGGCTGGCTCTGTTATAGGAGTCACACTGGAGGCTGTGATAGAACAAAGGACGATATGGAAAATCCTGGCAGCTCTGGACAATGTTTCTCACCCTCTGAATGCCACTTTGGCTGAACAGAGGAGCACTTCCAGTAATAGACTGAGACAACTGCACTGCTCCAAAGAGCACTGTATGAGGCCATTCTTATCCTCGGCCATTAGTCCTTATAATGAGTCAACCTATAGCCGGGGAAGTGATGACCCCCTCCACCTCCTGTTAGACTGTTTGAGGTAATTTATCTTTTATTCTTTCTTACTTCCCTTCTAATATTTATTTATTTGTTTACCTGTGCACTTGTAATGCTACTGTGATACTATAATTTCCTTTGGGATCAATAAAGAGTCTATTTATCTACCTATCTCTCTATCTAATCTCCCCTATACAGTCCAGGCAACATCCTGGTTAATGTCTGCATTTTCTCTACCACAACCACATTCTTCTGTGATCATAATGACTCGAACTGCACACAATATCTGGTGGGTGGATCCAGTGTTTTGTAGAGTGTTGCCATGATGCCCAAACTTTATATATTATGCCCTGACCTGCAGAAACAGAAATGCCATCTGCCTCTTTACCAGCCCACCGACCGACATTACCACTTCTAGGAAATCATATCCTTGAACCACAAGATCCATCTATTTATTGACATTCCTTAATGTCCTACCATTTCCAGTGTATGTCCTGTTCCTATTTGACTTCATAAAACACATCACCTCACACTTGTCCGAACTAAACTCTATCTGCCAATCCTCCATCCAAGTTTCCTTCTGACCTACATGACCTTCCCAGCTATAAACAACACCATCAGTTTTCAGTGGATCTGCAAGCTGTTAGAAAGCAGCATTTATTGTCAGGGACCCCCACCATCCAGGCCATGCTCTCTTCTGACTAGACAAGGGAGTCGCGTAGGGAGTGATCCCCGTGGAAAGCTGATGGTGGGGAAAGGGAAAGATGTGCTTAGTGATGGGATCCCACTGGAGATGGCAGAAATTATGGATAATTATGTGCTGAACGTGGGATGGTAGGTCTCTTTTCCAGTCGTCCCTCCTTACTGATCTCCCTCCCAGCACTTCTCCTTACAAGTGGAATAAGTGCTGCACCTGCCCCTACACCTCCTTCCTCTCTACCATCCAGGGCCCTAAACTGCCCTTCCAGGTGAGGCAACACTTCACCTGTCAGTCTTTTGGGGTAATCTATTGTATCCGGTGCTCCCAGTGTGGCCTCTTGTATATCGGTGAGACTCAATGCAGATTGGGAGACCGCTTCGCCAAGCACCTATGCTCAGTCTGCCAGAAGAAGGGGGATCTCCAGTGGCCACCTATTTTAATTCCACCTCCCATTCCCATACCAACATGTCCATCCACGGCCTCCTCCACTGTCGTGATGAAGCCACACTCAGGTTGGAGGAACAACACCTTATATTCCGTTAGGGTAGCCTCCAACCTGATGGAGTGAACATCGACTTCTCTAATTTCCGGTAATGCCCCCTACTCCTTCTCTATTCCCCATCCCCTTTTCCCTCTCTCACTTTATCTCCTTGCATGCCCATCATCTCCCTCTTGTGCTCCTCCTACTTTTTCTTTCTTCCATGGCCTTCTGTCCTCTTCTATTAGATTCCCCCTTCTCCAGCCCTGTATCTCTTTCACAAATCAACTTTCCAGCTGTTTATATCATCCCTCCCCCTCCCAGTTTTACCTAACACCTTGTGTTTCTTCCTCCCCTCCCTTCTAACTCTGACTCCTTATCTTTTAAACTCCAGTCCTGCTGAAGGGCCTCGGTCTGAAACGTCGACTGTTCTCTTTTCCATAGATGCTGCCTGGCCTGCTGAGTTCCTCCAGCATTTTGAGTGTGTTGCTCGGATTTCCAGCATGTGCAGATTTTTCTTGTTTGTGATTGAATTATATATGCCACATTGTATGCTATTAAAGGGTTAATTATTCTTCCAAAATCTCTATGTGGAAGTGTTCTGAGTGTTCCAAAGAAGTTTTGTCTCTTTACTGAAATTAACATCCTTTTCATGTTTAAATACTTCAATCATGATTTCAGGTTCCAACAGAAAGTACAACCCCCCCTCCCATTATACATGGATCCTTCTGATGGGGGAAGCGGGGAAGATAGACAGTAAGACAGTAGGATGATGGATGTAACGTAGACAATTCCTGTCTCCTGGAGAATCAGCTTTGAGACCCGAATTTAGAAATAAGCTGCTCAGAACTAGTTGCATAAATCCATTTCAGATAGGATAAAATTTTGAAGATAACCATGCAGCTTCGTTGCGTAGAACTAAATCCCGAGTCAGTATGATATACAGTATTCCCCTTAGCCTGTCATACTTTGCCTTCAAAATTCATTCCTTTGATTTCTCAGCAGCTCATGTTTTGAAATCCACATAAACAAAGCAATTCTTTTAATCCCAAATGGGTATCCAGACTTGAATCAATTGTTGCTACTAGTCACATCATTTTATAGGAAATTAATGAAACAATTGTTATTTTAGAGCAAGCTTTAGATTTGCAAACTGAAAGTTTCCCCTGATTGATATCCATCTGTTGGAAAGTTCATGAGTCACTCCAATATTTTCTCTGACACTGCCTAACAAATAATGGGTTACAGTCTCAAAAAATGGTTATGGGGGTTATGATGCATAAATAATCCATCTCCCAAATCATAATGCCTGCTCATGTGAATGACTGTTCAATTGTTCATAAGGGACTTACAACCTGTTGAGGCTGGGTGCCGTGGTGGAAATCTTTACAGAATTCTGGTTTGAAACTCTCTGAACAAAGACACGCCATGGCTCTTACATTCCTTAATCGTACAGTTGTACGCTAATATTTCCAATTTAACCCCTTTGAATTGATTGCATCAGCCATTTGCTTATCATCGTGACCTCTTCCAACTTGCTTTCACTTCTACTTAAAACTTATGTGCGATGCCAAGTAGTAAAAAGAAACCTGGGCCAACTTTGGTGCTGGGACTTTGTAGATTCCTTGCAAACGTTTGGTACTTTAAGGAACTCCAGAAAACACCAAGCACTTTTGGGAGGGTAACAGCACCAAAAATTAGTCTATACTTAACCTAAATATGATTGATGATTTTAATATACAAATAGCAGGTAATGTGCTGCTGAGGAATGCTTAACTGGCCTCTAAAATTATGATTTAAGATAAAAATCAGCACTGCATACATATTGGTTAGAATATACCCTCTTCGTTCTCCAGCAGGCATTAGATATATTCGTGTTACCAGCCCATCTAAAGTTCTGCTGAGTCTTCTTAAATGTTAAGCCTGATTGTATCCTGTAATTTTATACATTCTTGTAATTTTTACTAATTTCTGCATCTTTTTTTGGGAATAATGGCCTCAACCAACGGTGAGACAATTGAATGTCATCTGCAGTACTGAGTTCCTCAGTCCAAAATTATCCTGGAGTTGATTCCAGTGAAAGTCATGGCAGATGTCGATTAATTGACAGATAACACTGGGCCACATTAAGGAAGTACTGTATCTGGAGATGATATTGTCCAGAAGATTTCAGAAGTCCAGAATGAGACTGTAACTCTTATGGTTACAGGGTTTTATTAGATGTCAGACAAGGTCAACCTGCAGCAGCAAGCAAGGCAGAGAAACAACAAAGGATCTGTAACTGGAGCAAACTGTAAGTGGCTGTAGCTGTAACACAGGAACATGAGCACGCAGTCTTCTTTCATACTGCAAACCGGTTTGGTACAGTTTAGATCAGCACGTACTGGCCAAATTACACTTCATCCTTGTGGACAAAAGAACTACGGAGGTATAGAACCAAATTACTTCAAGTTCCAGTTACTTCTGGTAAGTTGGCGGCACGCTCAGGTGCAGTGGCTTTTTTGGGGCGAATCAAAAATGTTTTTTATCTTTTTTATGATTGCAAGACACGGCTAGACATTAACAGACATCCCACCTCTCCCGGAACTTCCGGGAGTCTCCCGCATATTAATAGTGGCTCCCTGATGCCCACAAATTATATACAATATCACGGAAATTAATTCTTTTGAGAGCGAGCGAGAGAAAAGCAAGAGAGAGCGCGAGAGCGACCACGCGAGAGAGCGAGAGCGAGCACGAGAGACAAAGCAAGCGAGAGCACGCGAGCGAGAGCGAAGGCAAGCGAGCGTGCGAGGGAGAGAGTGAGAGAGAGCGCGCGAGCGAGAGCGAAGGCAAGCGAGCGTGCGAGGGAGAGAGTGAGAGAGAGCGCGCGAGCGAGAGCGAAGGCAAGCGAGCGTGCGAGGGAGAGAGTGAGAGAGAGCGCGCGAGCGAGAGCGAAGGCAAGCGAGCGTGCGAGGGAGAGAGTGAGAGAGAGCGAGCGAGGGAGGGAGGGAGAAAGAGCGAGGGAGAGAGAAAGCAGGCGAGAGCGCTTGAGAGAGAGAGAGCGCGCAAGCAAGACCGTGCCATGGCAGTGTTCCAAAAAAAATATAAAACGTATGTCACCCCAGACTACACTAAAGTGTACCCCTGCCTAATAGGGCTCAAAATAATGACAGCGTTGCTCGCTGCACTGTTTGCAACAGTGACTTTTGTATTGTCCATGGTGGGTTAAGACTGTAAAAGACATTTTGAGGTGAGTTTAACAGGTGTCATTCGTTCATTAGCATAGCTAACGTTATTTAAACTAGCTGGCCAGCTGCTAGGGAGCAACATCCCACCTCTCCCAGAAGTCTCCCGCAAATTGATGGTGCTACCTCCCTGAAATGAGTTTTTGCAGGGTGAGATGTCTGTATTAAGGACTTCAAGTGCTGCAAATCTACCCCATCAGCGAGTTGCGTGTTAGTGCAGGAGCTGGACTTTGTGCAGACTACGTTGCTGCTAGCTCCAGAAAGGTGTTGGAGTCAGTGATGGAAGGTGTTGTGTGGTCTAACAGCAAGTGATTGTCTTGTGATCACAAGCCCCTGTTGGACATTAGTAATGAAGGATACTGCATGTCCAGTTCACTGGTTTATTGGTGAGACTGATGATAAGGGAGCTGCATGGCCTTGGTTGTAGTGCAGACTGGGCCCCAAGCTGCGGTGTCGCCTAATGCAGCTGCCAGTAGGGGAGACATCAGAAGGAACGTGCACGGCGTCCATGCTGGATTGGAGGCAAGCCCCTCCTGTCGGTGCTGATCTCCAGTGTTTGCTCGATGGAAGACAAGCTGGACTGCGTGCATGTGTACATTTGTCTGCAGACCGCGGAGGGCTTGTTTTGCCAACAACATTCATTCTCCATCAATCTATGGGACATGCCATTTAGGGACTTGGGCCATATTATATCTCTTTTTGTGCGGCTGTGTGTTTATTGCTATCTTATATGTCCTGTATGTGCCTTATGCTGTTTATGACTGTTAGTCCTGTGCTTTGCACCTTGACCCGGGAAAACACCCAGTCATGGGTGTTCATATATGGTAGAATGACAATTAAACTTCAACTGAAAGTTTACAAACAGATGATTATACAAGTGTAAAGAAAGCTAAAACTACAAGGAAAAACACAATAAAAACAACAAACTGGATTCTAACCAGCAGAATACTATCAAAAGTCTGGTCAAAGTGCTAAGTTTTAAGGAGAACCTTAAAAGAAGAGAGAAAACTGTTCAGATTTAAGGAGGAAATTCTGGAATCTTTGGACATGGAGATGAAGCCAAAGTAGAATAAATAAAACTGGGAACATCAAGAGGCAAGAGTTTGAGGAATGTGTATCTTCTGGGTGGTTGTGATGTGGGAGGAGTTTACATAGGTACATAGGGATTTGCAAAAGAAAAAAGGCAAGATATTTTAAAATCAAAATTTTACTTAACTGGGAGCAGTGTAGGTCAGCAAGCTCGGAGCTGATAGGTGAATAGGACCTTATGTGAATTGGGACAGCGGCTGCAGAGTTTTGGGTAACTTCAAATATACATAGGGTAGAAAGAGAAAGGTCAATCAAGAGTGCAGAGGAATAGTCAACTTTAGATATGAAGAATGGTTTCATAGCGCAAAAGATGAGGGAAAGGCAATTAAGGTGATGATGATTCCATGACTTTGTGGACTTAAGTTCTTGTGAGCAAATATAACAGCAACATTGTGAGCTGACACTTTAGGCTCAGACATTTAGCAGTATGATGTGTAAGGAACAGTTGTGGCAAGACAAAAGACATTGCATTCTGAGGGTAACGGAAAGTGACCTGAAATGTTCAGATCACCGTGTTTCTGACGTGTGCCTGTGTGCTGCAATGCAGAAGTCGGGGCCAGATGTCAGTGCTGGACTCAACGCTGAGATGGGGAAGAGCTTGCTCGTGCTGGGCAGAGGGATGGATAACCTTGGAAAGCAGAAAAGTGGAAAGGGGGAGAACAGTGTGATCAACTGTGGAGATCTGGAGGAGAACATGGAATGAAAATACATTTTGCTTATAACAAGAGCGTGTCATTTGTTATTGAAAATGAAAATACCATAGATGCCCGAACTCTAAAATACATGGAGAATGCTGATAATCTTCAGCAGTTCAGGCAGAATCTGTGGAAAGGGGAATGGAGTTTATAGTGAAGGTTAATAACTTCACATCAGAACTTGGCATAATTAGCAAAAAGTCAAGCTTTAAGCTACAAGGAAAGGGAGGATGAGTAGAGAGAACAAAAGGGATGTTCTGTGATCAGAAGGAGAGCAGAAAGATTAATGACACTTGTGGAGGTGTGTTAGTGGATAAAGTGTGGTAAAAGCTGTTGAATAAAAGTGAAATGTCTCAGGTAGATATAAACAGGAGCAGGACAACGAAATCCTAGTTAGAGCAGAATAACCTGGCAGGTGACATTTAAGCTTAGAATTGTAGGAAAATTGGGAATATATTAGACAAGTCATACACTGTAGAGAAGTAAGAATGGTTAGAAATAGACTGGAATTTGCCAGGATACAGTTACCAAGAGAAGGACTGATCACATCTCCTTTGAAGGGAATAGTGCAATAGCTGAATGAAGAGATATGCTGATCCGAGGGTCAGGAAGGCAGAACAGGAAGTTGAGTGGTCAGCAATTTATCTCAGTTAGGGTCATGACAGTGGAAAATGATTCTTCTGGATTATCTCAGAGATGTGTGATAGAGATAGTGGAGAGAGGCTCAGCTTCAGGATGCATTTTTATATGGGGACAATGAAGAGTCTTGATAGTGAATGGAAGGGGAAGCAAGAGGAAACAAGAAGATATTGCACTGTATGTATTACATCCGACTAATGATGTTGAAACCACAGGAAAAATTCCTAATCTAGTACTTTTTATTGGTTCTCTGATTCATGGTGACACTTTTCAATTCTTATTACTTAAAAGAATGTAAAATGTCAGCTGGTTTGGCTAATATTCCTTAATTTCCCATTGAATTGTTCACCACACGACAAACAATGCGGGACTCACGGATAATGAGTTTTTGGACAAAAACTGAAAATACACAAGAAACAATTGAAATTAAAGAGTTAGCATGGCGCCCATAATTCTTAAACAAAATATAAATGAACACTCTGCAAAAGCTCTTTTGTTAATAGGGTCGTCAAATACAAAATAAAGTGGACTTAAAAGCACAAAGGGAAGCGGAAAGATCAAGTAGCAGCAAAATATCAAACTTTTAAAGAGCTTTCTTACAGAGACGGGCTTCTTCAGTAGCACAGGACAGACCTTCAGAAAGCGGTTCACTGAAATTATGTCATCAAAATTGTTTACACTGTTTTCCGAGGAAAGAAATTATTTAAGAGAACTAAAACCAGACCATACACTGCAAAGTTAGAACCATAACTGTAAAGATTAAAAATATCATAAATTACATATTGTTCTGTGCACACATGATCAATTTTGGTAGCAGACGACGAAAATAGTTCACACTGTTTTCAACAGCAAAACTTAATAACAGGAAGTATGCATAAAAGGGTGTAGCTTGTCTACTGCAAGTTTAGTGTTTAACTTTACTGCCAGCAGAAATAAACACAGAAAATTCAGCAAATACACATCAATCATCCTCTGTAACATGAAGAGAAGACAATGACTGAAATTAGTGGAATGAATTTCAGAAGAACAGCATGCTAATGCTCCCACCGTATAACATGCCTTTCAATCTGGGATACTTTTCTGGGCACGGGGATAAATCAGTAAATGGTGAAAATACAGAGTAGATTGGGCAGCATATTTAGAGAGAATAAAAGAAGTTAATAATGCAGGTTAATGATCTTTTATCAGAAATAAAGTAAGTTAGGGGTTTTAAACAAGGATATTGTTAGGAGAATAGTAGAAGGGAATTGGGTAGCACTGCTGCCTGACTGCTCCAGTGACTCGGGTTTGACTCTGACACCCATTTCATTGATATGGAGTCTACATGTTCTTTTCGTGATCCTGTGGTGTTTACACCAGTGGTCCAGTTTTGTCTCGTACTCCAAAGATAGGCTAATTAATGGGTTAATTGGCCATTGTAAACTATCTATGTGTACAGTGAGTGGTATAATCTGGAGGACGAGATATTGATGCGAGTGTGAGAAGTATAAAATGGTATTAGTGTAGGATTGGTGTAAATGGGTGCTTAATGGTGCAAATTAGGTGGGCTAGAGGCCCAATTCCTGAGCCCTGTATCTCTTTGAATTTATATGAATGGATGCATTGAGAGAAAGTGTAAGTGGCAAATATAGAGTTAAGATGGCTACAGTCCAAATGATTCAATGATTTCAGAACAGAATACCCCATCAAAAGTTGAAGTGATGTTTCCCAAGCTGGAGAATATTGGGACAGGGTACAAAGGCCCTTAACAAGGTTTCATGTAGGAGACAGCACAGAAGTAGCGTCTTTTGTCCATTTGGTCCGTACTGATCAAAATGCTAAGCTAAGCTAATCCTATTTGTCTGTATTCGGTCCATATCATTCTGAACCATTCCTAGAATGCGCTGCCTAAGGGAATGATTGAAGTTGAGTTGCAGATGGTATTGAAGAGGTGTTCAGATGGGCACCTGAATCACTTAGGCATTGAAGACTATGGACCAAGTGCTGGAAGACAAGACTAATATAAAAGGATGCTCTTGGGCTGGCATGGATGAGTTGGGCCAAATGGCCTTTGTCCATAAGATCCTTTGACTTTTGTGAGCTGAGGGCAGAAAGATCAGAGAGGGAGCGAGGCAAAGACTTACAATGGTAAGTAACCCAAAGCACAGGGTCATGTTTACAGACTAATTAGACATATTCCTCAAAGTGACCAAGCAACCTTCTCTCCAGAGCAGAGGAGACTGAGTTAAACACAGAAAATAGCATGTGCTGAGCTGGACAAAGTGGAGCTGAAGCTCAGTCTCAAGAGACTGAACAGAAAGAAATATGAATGATGAAATGAGGAGAGGTTAGTGAATCCTTGGAATTTTAGAGTCACGGAGTTATGCAGCACAGAAAAAGCCCAAGTCATCCATGATATATGTCTGAGATAGTCCCATCACTTATATTTGGCCCATAACCCTCAGAATCTTTTCTATCCAAGTGTAAGTCCAATTATCTTGTAAACATTGCAATTATACTACTTCAACAGCTCATTCCATATACCTACAACCCTCTGACTGAAGAAATCCCCCTCCCACCTTATATCAAGATTCTCTAGTTTTAGACTCCCTGCCACTGGAAAAAAGACTGTGACCATCTACCCATCTGCACTCCTCATGATTTTATATATCTCTATAGGTCATACCTCTGCTTCCTACACTCCGGGGGTGAGGGGGAGCACAGCCTATCTGGTCTCTCTTCATAACTCAAGCCCTCCAGACCAGTACTTTACTTTACTTTATACTTTATTGTCGCCAAGCAATTGATACCAGAGCATACAATCATCACAGTGATATTTGATTCTGCTCTTCGTGCTCCCCGGAGTACAAATCGATAGTAAATATTAAAATTTAAATTATAAATCATAAATAGGAAATAGAAAATGGGAAGTAAGGTAGTGCAAAAAAACTGAGAGGCAGGTCTGGATATTTGGAGAGTATGGCCCAGATCGGGGTCAGAATCCGTTCGGTAGTCTTATCACAGTTGGAAAGAAGCTGTTCCCAAATCTGGCCATACGAGTCTTCAAGCTTCTGAGTCTTCTCCCAGAGGGAAGAGGGACAAAAAGTGTGTTGGCTGGGTGGGTCGTGTCCTTGATTATCCTGGCAGCACTGCTCCGACAGCGTGCAGTGTAAAGTGAGTCCAAGGATGGAAGATTGGTTTATGTGACGTGCTGGGCCGTGTTCACAACCTTCTGCAGCTTCTTCTGGTCTTGGACAGGACAACTTCCATACCAGGTTGTGATGCACCCCAGAAGAAGATGCACCCCAGTAATATCTTTGTGAACCTTTTCTGTACCCTCTCTAAGCAAGAGGCAGTGGGGGCTCGGTTGCTCAGTATATTCACGTCCAGTTTCAACAGATTTGCGGATATTAGGGGTTTCATGGTCATGGGGTTAGTGTAGGAAAGAAGACCTGAGGTAAAAAAAAGGCACAGCTGACACAGGAGGCCAAATGGCTTACTCCTGCTTATGTATAAATGCTATATCATAATACACAACCACAGGCATGGGGCAGTTACCCATTCTCCCTTGTTTCCACCCAGGGACGTTATCACTAGTTATATCATACTTGGATCCTGTTGTGCTGTGGCTGTTTATCTAAACTCTAACCAACTTGTGCCTGAAAATTCCATGAATTAAGTGAGGAGGCCAGCATGTGCCCTCTGATAAAATGCATGCAGGTTAATGATAGTAGTTTATTTTTGGGAGGGGAGTTGTAAGTGACAAGGCCAGCCTTTTCCATTAATGTAATCAGTCTTTTTACTTTATTTCAAGGATGATTTTGCAACGAAAAAACTGTGCTGCAAGGACAAACTTTTCAAAATGATAATTGTACTTTTTCCTATCCTGACTAGTGAAAGTTGACTTTAACAGTTCTCATCTGATTGAAGAAGAATGATGAAATCAGAAAGACCTTGAAAGTTTATATATAACAAAGTTATAAAGTTTGTTTCTCAGAACAATAAACCGTGAATGCTGTTCCACACAGATAAGACAAACTAGAAACAGAACAATAAAGTAAGGATCAAAACTCCTGCCATGGAAGGTCAAAATATTTCACACTAACTGTTTCATTGAATGAAATAGTTAACAAAACTATACCTAAATGAAGCCAAAATGGATTTAAACAATTGCGATCTGAAGCATGTGTATCTGGTTTTTAGCCTAAGATAAATGTTTAACTTCATGATCAATGGCCCTCTGTGGTTTAAAATGAACCAGTTCTTATCCACCATGCCCTTCAACTCTGAAGTCTTAATGCTGTGGTCAGATGCAGAAATGATGGTGCAGAATTGAATTGTCAGAACTTAACATTTTAAATAATGACAGCTTTTACCGCTCTGTAACTGTGTGGAGTAGATACCTTGAATTCACGGGCTTGTGTTCAGAGTTTGCATTAACAGGCCCCAAACTTTGGAATGAATTTAAATTCAAGTCCATGGATTTTCTAGGTCACTTCTATCTATCAAGATTTTTTTTTCAAAAGCGAGATTTTCTTGCACGTTGAGGGAAGTGACCTATTTTACCTAATATCACGAGAGTGGTTTAAATGAAACCCTTTCTCACCATTTATTTTTTGATGTTATTTGGGGTGGTTTTTAACCTCCAGTCACACATTTCTTGCTTGAAAAGCTTTGGATTTGGCAGCTGAAGACATGGGTGAGGAAGGGTGGGGTGGAGAGGAAGGCTACCCTGTGCTCTACAGTATTCCAACTTGAGGTGCACGGACCCCCCCATTTAATGGTTGGAGCCGTCGGCGTTGGGAACCCCTGGTGTAGACAGAAGAGGTTGTAAATACAGAAATATGCAGTAAAATTAAAAAAGACATCAGCTGGAATTCAGTGGGGGGTGGGTGTGGTAAGTGTAGTTGAATAGCATCTGTGGGGGGGAATGGAATTGTTGGGGTTTTGGATTAAGATGCTGCCTCAGATTGTTTGTAGTAAAAGCTATATGTTTCCTGTCAGTGAAAGTTTTCAGGAATTGTCCACGCACCAGCCATTTAAGTGACTGCTGCAGACTATTCACGCAGATCATCCAAGGAAGGCAGAGCTGTAAAAGGAGGAAGGGGAAAGAGGGAAGTGTTTCTAGTAGATCTGAACTCAGCTATTCCATAGAAGGTTCTGAAGATTGTCATGCCCATTTTGTGTTACAAACTCAGACTTTCAAACTTTAAGTCCAAATATTGTGGAAACAAATCAAGATACAGTGCACCAACATTTACGCCTTGCAATACAGGCTGAGCACCCCTTATCTGAAATGCTTGGGGCAGGAAGAGTTTCGAATTTTGGATTTTGGAATATATAATAAGATATGTAGCTTGGGATGGGCATCATTTCCAACTCTGAATTTTTGTGCCACTGGTAAGCAGCCTTTGTCTTACACTTGTTCATCACGTATATGTACTTAACAGTAAGAATTATTATATACCATTAATAGAATGAAAAGATAATGTATTCAGGGTAACAAAAGGAGCACAGCAGTATCAGGAGAATTCCTGGATCAGCTATTGAACAACAACAAACAACGGGAGGCTTTCATTTTCCACCTACGATGCTGTGTTTTGATTAGAAGATTGCAGTACGGTGTATTTGTATTTTACTTTTTTTTATGTTTTATGTATGATATGGAAACAATCAGCATGGTAGACTTGTTCTGGTGTTAGATTTTCATGAGCGATGATCTTTGCAAACATCAAAGAATTTCTCTGCTGCTTTGTGATTCATATATGCTTTATCTTTAAACTTTTTTAAATCTTTAAAGTTTTAATGTCATGCCTTTTCTTAAATTCCTGCAACCAGCCTGCTGAATATTTGCAATTACCTTCAATTTTCAGTTTGTCATAATAGGTTTTGGCTTGTTTCATGATCAACGAATGTTCACTCTGACACTGATGAATCCACCCTTTCAATACGCATTCAAGATCTTCATTTTCACTTCATGCAGGGTTTTCTTATTTTTCATTAACTTCTGCTCATTACGTGTGTGACATCATTTCTCAGAACCTGAGCATCGCCTGGGAACCTTCCCTACGTTTTGTGGAATTTTCCATTTGTGAAGTTATATTAGCACATAAAAATTTCAGATTTTGGAGGTTTTCAGATTTTGGAACTTCGAATCGGGGGTACTCAACCTGTATAATATAATTAGAAGACTATGAAATAACTAGTTATTCCATTTCATTTCACATATCTAGCTTTATTTCAAAGCTCACGAGCACTGTGAGGCCCCTCAAATGACCAGCTGAGGCTTAAATCTCCAGTCTGTGTCAACTAACTAGGTATCAAGCAGAATTGAAGTAGGATTGTTGCATGTGACCTTGGTGTTTCTTAGTTAGGGAAAGGAAAAGTGTCCACCTCAGACTGGAAACTGGGAAAGTGTGGATTTTTGAGTGTGAGCAACATCCTGTATGCCTGTGATGTTCCCCTCACACAAACATTGTCCTCATTGTCAAGAGTCACATGTAAATAACCAGCTGACTTAGCTTGAGGACTCTGAGCTCCTGGAACGATACCCCACTCCTGAGTGAACCTGCGGAGCATTGGAATTAGTGAGGCAACAAACTGAAAATGAAACTCACAAACGTATTGCCTTATCCTTGGCCTGTGATTTTGTTTAAAAGCATGGAGGATGTTTAGTTGGAAAATTATTCGAGGAATAAATTGTTTATATAGGTGCTGTTTGCTTAGCCCAGCATTACACACCTCTCATATTCAGTGTAACCTGAAATGTTAAGGATCAGGTGTGGGCTGTCTGGTGCAGGCCATTATACTCCTCCTGGATGAGGTCTGTGTGGCTTTCTGTACTGCACACAGAGACTGTCTTTTAGAGAGTCAATATCCTTCTCCTGGCCTTTCTGAAGTATGAATTTCAGCAGGAAAGATCTTTATTTGAATTTGTTTGCAGTGTTTGGACTTACTTTTAACACCTGAAGTGGATACCAAAGCAAATCTACCCAAGTGAGCACCACTGGGCAGCAGCTTCACTCTCTCCCTCTGTAACATCTGCTGCATTATCCTCAGTAATGGTGGACGTGTCTCACATGCACCAACCGATAGTTTCCAACCCAAGCACAGCCAGATGTGGTGGAAGCATCTTCCATGTATGAGTGTCTTCTGTCTTCCCAGCACAACAGAGCTCATCGTTTGTAAAGGAAGTAACATTAATGCCATTAAAATTGTCAGACAATGACCATCTCCAAAAAGTAACCACTTATCTGGACATTCGCTGG
Source organism: Mobula hypostoma (assembly GCF_963921235.1). NCBI lineage: Eukaryota > Metazoa > Chordata > Chondrichthyes > Myliobatiformes > Myliobatidae > Mobula > Mobula hypostoma. The sequence continues at coordinate 34,730,536 of NC_086107.1, read as the reverse complement.
CATTTCCTTTGTTGAGCTCCCTGCCATCAATACTTGGGGGTCACCATTAACCAGAAACTCAATTGGACCAACCAGTTAAAAACTACGACTAAAAGTGCAAGTCAGAGGCTGTGAGTTCCTCTGGTAAGTGACTCAACTCCTGACTCTAAAAGGCTTTTGACAATCCACAAAGCACAAATTCTGAAAATCTTCGCTTGCCTGGATGTGTAGAGCTCCAAAAACTATCAGGGGGATTAACACCATCCAGGATAAAGTAATGACGTGCTCCTTCCACATTCAGTCTCTCCAGAGCCAGCACTTAGTTGTTATGATATAGACTATCTACAAAATGGACAACACTTGCTTACCCAAGATTCTCTTAACAGCATCTGCAACATGTACCACCAAGGAGAACATGATCTTCAGGTGCATGGAAAGTCCACCTCCATTCAGAAAGATTTTGGCACCTCCTGAGCACCACTTCTGAAAGGCAGTTAGGGGTGACCCATTAATGTGCTGTCTACATCCCAAAACAAATGGATAAAGTAAAAAAAACAAGCCAATCCTTTCTGCGAGCAACCATTTCTACTGCCCGCATTTTGTGGGTCCCATCTGAGAAAACTGTGACCTGAACCTACAATATCTGTTTCCTCTCAAAATTACTGTGTCAGACTGAGCAGAGCCCAGGCCTCGGAGCTTGTTGGCATGCAGTTAATTTACAGTACAGCAATATCTTTTGTCTTGCGTGCTTTGTAACCCTTAAAGAATAAACATTGTCCCGTTTCCTTTCCCAGCACCAAGAACTTATGGGCCAAATTTTTATTTTTTTTAATAGTTGAACATTTTTATATTTTATTCAGCAAACTAGAGTCATAGAGTTTTTGGCCTATCTGGTCCATTGGCGACTAACATGCCTCATCTAAGCTAGTCCCATTGACTAGCATAATCTTCCACAATATGTCCATAGGCCCATAACCTTCTAAACATTTCCAATCCATGTAACTGTCCAACTACTTTTAACTTGTTGTTATTGTACCTGCCTCAACCACTTCCTTTGGCAGTTGATTTCGCATAGATACCAATCTTTCGTGTGTAAAAGAAAAGTTCCCCTTCAAATCCCTCTTAACTCTTCCCCTTCTCATCTTAAATCTATGCCCTCTTGTTCTTGATATCTCAACTCTCAAAAAAAGACTGGATGCATTCAGCCTATCTATGTCCCTCATGAATTTATATATAGTACTGTGCAAAAGCCTTAAGCATACAGTAAGTACGTAGCTAGGGTGCCTAGACGTTTGCACAGGACTGTAGTTGTCAACATGGAGCAGAGACCAAGTTTGTAAGCCTGGTGGGAGCAAAGGATGTTGGGGGTGGCAAGGATGGAGCACTGCGGGAGGGGTGTGGGACAGGTGGCAGAGAAGGTGTGCTTGGGCAGGGATGGCATGGGTGCAGACACCAGGCAAGGTCATTTGATTCCAAACAATTGGTTCATTAATCATTACAGAATGTCTCTCTGGTGCTTCCCATCCCCTTCCCTCTCCCTGTCCCCTTCCTGTTCTAAGTCCACAGTAGAGACCCATATCAGAGTCAGGTTTATCACCACTCACATATGTCATGAAATTTGTCTTTTTTTTTGGTGACAGCAATACATAAAATTACTACAGTACTGTGCAAAAGTCTTAGGCACTCTACTTTATATACAGTATATGTCCAAGACTTTAGCACAGAACCGCACCTCTATAAAATCACCTCTCAGTCCACCTACACTCTAAGGAATAAAGTCCTGGCTTGTCCAACCTCTCCTGATGATCCGGTCCTTCAAGTCCGCATCCTTGTAAATCTCTTCTGCTCTCTTTCCAGTTTAATGACATCTTTCCTGTAGCAGGGTGACCAAAACTGAGCACAATACTCCAAATGTGTCTCCATATGCGGCCTTTGCAACTACACCGTGACCTTGCAACTCTTATACTCAATGACCTGACTTGTGAAAGCCAGTATGCCAGAAGTCTTCTTCACCCACCATCCTGTCTACTTGGCAAATGCTTCCTGTGAGTCATGTGCTTGCACTTCAAGGTCCATCTATTCTACAACACAGCCCGGGGCCCGGCTGTTCACTGTGGAAGTCCTATCTGAACTTTACTTCCCAAATTTCAACTCCTCACACTTATCCAGATTAAACGCCATTTGCCATTCCTCAGCCTATTTACTCAACTGATTAACATCCTGTGTAATTTTTCAGAACCTTCTTCATTGGCCACTATACCACCTATTTCATTAACATCTGCATATCTCTTAACCATATCATCCAAAGTCTTTTCAGAAGTCTGCATATCTTTTCCCTCAGAATCTTCTCCAGTAACTAACCTACCACAGTTGTTAGACATCCACTCGGGGCCATTTTATTTGGTACACCTGTTCACCTGTTCATTAATGCAAATATCTAATCAGCCAATCATGTGGCAGCAATTCAGTGCATAAAAGCATGCAGACATGGTCAAACCAAACATCAGAATGGGGAAGAAATGTGATCTAAGTGACTTTGACCATGGAGTGATTGTTGGTGCTAGACAGAGTGGTTTGAGTATCTCAGAAACTGCTGATCTCCTAAGATGTTGCAATATCCATGTATATATCTCCAGTGTGTGGTAGTTCTGTGGGCAAAAACACCTTGTTAATGAGAGAGGTCAGAGGAGAATGGCCAGGAGATGACAGGCAGGCAGTGATAATTCAATTAACCATGTATTACAACAGTGGTGTGCAGAACATCATCTTTGAATGCACAACATGTTGAATGCAAGGAAAAACAGTGTCGACTGTAGCAAAGACGTTTCCCGCCCTGATGCTCTAAACAACCTTTGTGCACACTTTTTTGGCATGCAACACAATACTGTCCATGGAAGCTACCCGTCTCCCTGTGAGCAAGCACTGTCTGAAACAGAAGCAGACTTGAGAAGGACTCGGCAGAGAGTTAGCAACCATAAGTCACCCAGGCCGAGTACTCAGGGAGTTCACTGGCATCCTCACAGATATCTTCAACACATCACTCATCCAAGCTGCTGTCCCCACATGCTTCAAAACAGCTATCAGCATCCCTGCAGTAAAGAACTCTGCACCTTCAGAACAAAATGGATCTTGCCCGGTGGCGCTGAAGCCTGTCATCATGAAGTGCTTTGAATAGCTGGTAAAGGCAAATTGGACGGGCACCAATATGCTTACCAACGGAACCACACTATGACAGATACCATGGCATTCGTCATGTGCTGGCCCTGACATACAGAAAACAAGGACACTTACGTCAAGATGGTGTTTCTGGATTTCAGTTTGGCATTCAACACTATCGTTCCACAGAACTTGGTGAACAAACTTCTACTTCTCGGCCTAAATAACCATAGTGCATCTGGGCGTTGGACTTTCTAACCAACAGACGTCAAATAGTTGGAATGCACAACCATGTCTTCCTTGCCATCATCCTCAACATGGGTGCTCCTGGCACTGTGCACTGAGCCCATTTCCATACACTCTCCTCACACCTGACTGCACGGCCAAACACCTGAGTAATCACATTGTCAAGTTCGCTGAAAACACAACAGTAGTGGGGCTCATCACCAACTACGATGAGACAGCCTCTAGAGAGGAGGTGGAAGGGTTCGGGGCCTGGTGCCAAGCAACTAACCTCTTCTTCAATGTCAACAAGTCAAAGGAGATGGTTATCGACTTCAGAGGAACTCGCACCACTCACCCCCTCCTTTATATCAATGACGCAGCAGTGGAAACTGCAAGCAGTTTCGAGCTCCTGAGACTGCACATCTCACACAATCTCTCCTGGTCCCAGAACACATCCTACACAATCAAGAAAGCTCACCAACACCTCTACTTTCTGAGGAGACTGAAGAGAGCTGGACTAGGCACATCTATTCTCACATAAAAAGCACCCTAACAAGCAGCATCACTGCATAGCACGGAAACTGCATTGCAGCAGACAGGAGGGTTCTACAATGGGTCATCCAAAATGCCCAATGCGTTACCGGCACCAGCCTACCCGCCCCCCCATCGAGGACATGTATACAGAAAGGCGCTGGAAAAGGGCCAGTAACATCATGAAGGATCCCACACACCCTCCTCATGGACTGTTTATCCCACTCCCATCAGGGGGAAGACTATGTGGCACCCACCCCAGGACCACAAGACTCACAAACAGTTACTTTCCCCAACCAGTAAGGCTGATCAACACGTCTGTCCATTAACCCACCCCTCCATACCCCCAGCCACCACTACTTTATCTTTTCTAGTCAGTCACCTTATATACAGACATTCCTGTGCTGAGGGTCACTTTATAGGCATACAATTAATCCATGTATATAAGCTATTTCTGAATTATCAACAACTACAAAACAACCCTCATCTGAAAACAGAATACACAATCAAGGTGAAAACCCATTTTCAATTGCTGCAGGATGAAGGAGGCAAATCTTCCTGAGACATACTGAAAGAATCCATGGTTGTAGCTGCAAAAGAAACCATGCCACGAAAAGAACGGAAAAGTAAGAAGAAATGGATAACTGAAGATATAATACAATTGATGCAACAAAAACAGACCATCAAACTAAGAGACAGCGAAGAATACAAACAACGAGATAAGACAATAAAAAGAAAATGCAGAGAAGTTAAAGACAGATGGCTAAATGAGAAATGCTCAGAGATAGAAATGCTACAAACCCGTAAGCCTGGAACAAAGTTGATGCACAATAAGACTAAAAAACTAATGGGGAAATTACCTTGCTCAGCAAGTGGATGCATCAAGGAAAAAGATGGCAGCTTAATTATGAACAAAGAGGAAATCCTAAACAGATGGACAGAATATATAAAAGAACTTTTTGAAGACCAAAGAGGAGAAAAACCGAACATAAAGAAGAATCTTGAAGGACCTAGCATTCTAAAATCAGAAATTTGAGCAGCTGTAAATAAAACAAATCATAACAGAGCAACTGGTCCAGACAGCATCGCTGTTGAAATGATACTGGCCTTAGAAGATTTTGAAATAAAGAAAATAACAGAAATAGCAAATGAAATCTATGATCATGGGGAGATACCTGATGATTTAAGTAAATCAGTGTTCATCAGACTTCCAAAGAAAGAGGGAGCAACAGAATGTGAGTTACATCGTACAATAAGCCTGATGAGCCACGTGGCAAAAATTATTCTCAGAGTAATCATGATGAGAGCAAGATGCTGTATAAAACCAGAAATCAGTAAAGAACAATGTGGCTTTTTGGAAAACACTGGAACCAGAAATGCAATTTTCATGCTACGGATGATCTGTGAACGAGCCATCCAGGTACCAAAAGACATCTACCTATGTTTCATTGACTATACAAAAGCTTTTGACGCTGTCAGACAGCAAAATGTTCTGGAAATGCTTCAAGATCTTGACATAGGTGGGAAAGATATACATTTCTTAACAAACTTATACTGGGATCAGACAGCATCCATCAGAATAGCAGGAGAAGTGAGTGAGTATGTGAATATTATGAGAGGAGTCAAGCAAGTTTGTGTCTTTTCGCCAGACTTATTCAACCTGTATAGTGAAAATATCTTGAGAAGTATCAAAGACATCAAAGGATTCACAATTGGAGGCCATAATATAAATAACATCAGATATGCAGATGACATCGTACTAATAGCTGACTCAGAAACAAAACTTCAAGAACTACTCACGATAGTGGCAGCAGAAAGTAATCGCAGAGGCCTCTCAATGAACACCAAGAAGACAGAAAGTATGGTCACCTCCAGAAAGACAAACATCCCACAATGTGTGATCAAGATCGGAAATACAAACATCAAACAAGTCAACAAATTCAAATATCTTGGCAGCCTAATAGCAAGTAATGGCAGGTGCGACACAGATATCAAATACAGAGTAGCAATGGCGAAAGAAGCTTTCCAAAAAATGAAGACCATATTAACAAATGTCGTGGTTTCTCGTTTCTCACAAACGACAAGGAGACGCAGAAAATCCTTCAAGAAGTTTTAAACTTTAATTTGCAAATCAAAGCTGAGACAATCAGAAAGGTAGTTGCTGACTGCCCCCTGAGGCTTGTACACAGCATTTTTTATGGCAATTTCCTATCTTAGCTACATTATCATATCTAGTCGGCCTGTGATTACATATCATCAATATATCGGCTCTTGATTTTCCACTATTGTTTTACTCCCCAACTTAATTATGTCCTAGTTTACATTTTAGACCAGGTGTCTCCTCATCCCTAACCACAGTTATTTCTTAATTAGTCTTGCTGTGACATACTACCACATATTTCATTACCTTACTCGCCACCGTTATCTTTCTACTTGGTTTCATTCTAGTTCTCTTCATGAATTAATAGTGATTAGGTCAAAAGTCATGGCTACATAGTGAATACCCTCTATTCAGCTAGCAGTGGTTACATAGTAAATATAGAAAATATAATGTGTGCATTTGAGTAAATACTGAAATACTGTTGAGTAAATATTGTAATACATAGAAAATACAATGTATGCGTTTACATTTTCCAATACAGACAGAAAGATGAGCACGTACACTAAAAACAGAATACTGCAGTGCTACATTGATTCTATCCTGACTTGTGGAGGTGAATGCTGGACCATTTCTCCAGCAATGGAAAAGAGACTAGAAGCAGCTGAATTATGGTTCTACAGGAGAATGTTAAAAATATCATGGACCACACACACATCAAATGAAGAAGTTCTCAGAAGAGCCCAAGCAGTTAGATCACTCATACCAACAATAAGAGAAAGACAACTCAGATTCCTAGGACACATCATGTGGAAAGATGAACTAGAAAAACTCATACTCTCTGGAAAGATTGAGGGGAGCAAACCTAGAGGAAGACATCGGCTTATGTACATCAAAAGCATAGCCAAGTGGCTACACATCGAGAAAATGGAAGTCATCCAAAAAACGAAGGATATATCTATATGGAAAACCATGGTCACCAAAGTCTGCATCGGATATGGTACCTAGACAGACATAAGCTATTTCTATATACTGTATATTGGGTCTTGGCCCGAATCATCGACTGTTTACTCTTTTCCATAGATGCTGCCTGGCCTGCTGAGCTCCTCTGACGTGTCATGAATGTTGCTTTGGGTTTTCAGGCACCTGCAGATTTTCTCATGTTTGTTATATTTAGTGTGTTTTATTATTATTATTGTGCTCTTTTCCTTATTGTGGTTTTTCTGTGCCATGCTAGATCACTAGATCTAGTATTTTGTTCTCCTTCACACTTGGGTACTGGAAATGATATTAAACGATCTTCAATCTTCAATCTTGAACCTTGAAGTGGATGGGTTACAGCAGCAGAAGACCATGAACATGCATCAGTGATTACTTTATTAGATGCAGGCGTACACTGAATGTACATGTCTGGAGTTCTCAGGTTCTTCCTTGTCAGCTTTCTTAACTAAAGGCATAACATTTGCTACTCTCCAGTTTCACTGCGCCTCACTCGTAGCTAAGGTTGATGAATTAGTTCAGGTCAGTTACTTAGAAAATATTTCAGGCTACAGTTGTTTGGGGTGTCATATGATTTACCAAGAAAGTTGAATGTTACTGTAATGGGATTTCCCTTTGGTACAAAGTTACTTCTGTATAGATTTAATTGTATGTTTACTGTATTTGATTTGTACTTGAAGTAAATATTACAGTAACAGATTTGGACTGTATAAATCTCATGTATTCAATGCAACAAACTCTAGCTTGTATTTCTACTTTGCCTTCATTTGCAACGGATTTCTGGTAGATCTTGCTCTTTCTTGCATCTAATCTTCCTATTAAAGTAATTGCTTACATAATCGAATGCTATGCTGAAGGGAAAGTCTGTGCTGGGGAAATCCACGACCCAGAGCGAATGCAGTCCCAGCCTGAGGAAAGATCATTTGTGACTAGTACTGAGATATGGGTGGAAAATGGAAAGGTAATTAATGGATCTGGGTGTCTGTGTTTACTCAGAGCCTCTGAGGCATTGAAACAAATAACACAACAAACTTACCTGCGTTTTTGGTCCTGAAAATGTGACAGCTGAAAATTGAGGGGCTTCTGGTTATAAAACTCACAATGTTCATCTGTATAGCTGAAGGGGGACAACATCAATTCTAAGACCCGGGTTTTAAGTCTGTAATGTGATTGTCCGTACTGAGTTAAAGGAATCACTACTAAAAGTTCTCTGATTAAAAAAAGGCCCAGAAAAGTGTTCTACAACTGAATACTGTACGAGTAATTATTTTGCACTAGATAATTGCCTAAACTGACATTGTGCTGCTGAAATGCTATGAGTAGCACAACTTCCTGCTACTACTTGCAGAAGGATTCCAGCAGACATTTTCTGGCATTTTATAATGCTTTTAGCAAACCACTGGGAATCTCACTAACATTTTTTTTTGGATCAGTTTCTTGTCCCACAAGTGGAACTCTAAGGCCATGTTAAGAGATACTGAATTTTGTATATTTATATGAATTGCAACTATTTGCTGAGAACCAAAGAGTAAGGCGACGTTAAAGGTTCAGAGATCCCAAGTGTGCATGGAAATATAGTTCCAGTTTAATCAACCGAAAACAACAAAGGACACACACAAATTGCTATGAATTGTATTAAACTCATTTTTTTCAGTACACAAAAGAAATGAACACCACATTGAGATACTATTTTCTTGGAATAAATGGGACATACCAGCACATTTTGTTTTAATTCTCCATTTTCATTACCATAAGATTGTAAGACAAAGGAGCAGAATTTGGCCATTTGGCCCATTGGGTCTACTCCACCATTTCATCATGGCTGATCCAATTTTCCTCTCAGCCCCAATCTCTTGCCTTCTCCCCGTATCACTTCATGCGCTGACCAATTGAGAATCTATCAACCTCTGCCTTAACTATGCATACAGACTTGGCCTCCACAACTGCCTGTGGCAAAGAATTCCACAGATTCACCACTCTCTGGCTAAAGAAAATCCTCCTCATCTCCGTTCTAAAAGGACGCCCCTCTATTCTGAGGGTGTGTTCCCTAGTCATAGACTCTCCCATCATAGGGAACATTCTCTCCACGTCCACTCTTTTAAGGCATTTCACCATTCAATAAGTTTCAATGACGTTACCCCTCATTCTTCTGAATTCCAGTGAATAAATGCTCTTCATATGACAAGTTGTTCAAATTTAGAATCACTTTTATGAACCTACTTTGAACCCTCTCCAGTTTCAGTTTCAACCTGAAAATTACCCTTTAGGAAATCCTACACAAGCACTCCCAAGTCCCTTTGCACCTAATTTTTTTTTGTATTTTCTCTCCATTTGGAAAATAGTCAACCTCTTCATTTTTTTCTTCCAAAGTGCATGACCATACACTTGGAAATCTGCAGACGCTGAAATTTCAAGCAACACACTTAAAAGTTGCTGGTGAACGCAGCAGACCAGGCAGCATCTCTAGGAAGAGGTACAGTCGACGTTTCGGGCCGAGACCCTTCATCAGGACTAACTGAAAGAAAAGCTAGTAAGAGATTTGAAAGTGGGAGGGGGAGGGGGAGATCCAAAATGATAGGAGAAGACAGGAGGGGGAGGGATGGAGCCAAGAGCCAAGAGATTGGCAAAAGGGATATGAGAGGATCATGGGATAGGAGGCCTAGGGAGAAAGAAAGGGGGAGGGGGGAAGCCCAGAGGATAGGAAAGGGGTATAGTGAGAGGGAGAGAGGGAGAAAAAGGAGAGAGAGAAAAAGAATGTGTGTATATAAATAAATAAATAACAGATGGGGTACGAGGGGGAGGTGGGGCATTAGTGGAAATTTGAGAAGTCAATATTCACGCCATCAGGTTGGAGGCTACCCAGACGGAATATAAGGTGTTGTTCCTCCACCCTGAGTGTGGCTTCATCTTTACAGTAGAGGAGGCCATGGATAGACATATCAGAATGGGAATGGGATGTGGAATTAAAATGTGTGGCCACTGGGAGATCCTGCTTTCTCTGGTGGACAGAGCGTAGGTGTTCAGCGAAACGATCTCCCAGTCTGCGTCGGGTCTCGCCAATATATAGGAGGCCATATTGGGAGCACCGGACGCAGTATATCACCCCAGCCGACTCACAGGTGAAGTGTCGCCTCACCTGGAAGGACTGTCTGGGGCCCTGAATGGTAGTGAGGGAGGAAGTGTAAGGGCATGTGTAGTACTTGTTCCACTTACAAGGATAAGTGCCAGGAGGGAGATCGGTAGGGAGGGATGGGGGGGACGAATGGACAAGGGATTCATGTAGGGAACGATCCCTGCGGAAAGCAGGGGGGGGAGGGAAAGATGTGCTTAGTGGTGGGATCCCGCTGGAGGTGGCGGAAGTTACAGAGAATTATACGTTGGACCTGGAGGCTGGTGGGGTGGTAGGTGAGGACTAGGGGAACCCTATTCCTAGTGGGGTAGCGGGAGGATGGAGTGAGAGTAGATGTGTGTGAAATGGGGGAGATGCGTTTGAGAGCAGAGTTGATGGTGGAGGAAGGGAAGCCCTTTTCTTTAAAAAAGGAGGACATCTCCTTCGTCCTGGAATGAAAAGCCTCATCCTGAGAGCAGATGCGGTGGAGACGGAGGAATTGCGAGAAGGGGATGGCATTTTTGCAAGAGACAGGGTGAGAAGAGGAAGAGTCCAGATAGCTGTGAGAGTCAGTAGGCTTATAGTAGACATCAGTAGATAAGCTGTCTCCAGAGATAGAGACAGAAAGATCTAGAAAGGGGAGGGAGGTGTCAGAAATGGACCAGGTAAACATGAGGGCAGGGTGAAATTTGGAGGCAAAGTTAATGAAGTCAACGAACTCAGCATGCGTGCAGGAAGCAGCGCCAATGCAGTCGTCGATGTAGCGAAGGAAAAGTGGGGGACAGATACCAGAATAGGTTTGGAACATAGATTGTTCCACAAAGCCAACAAAAAGGCAGGCATAGCTGGGACCCATACAGGTGCCCATGGCTACACCTTTAGTTTGGAGGAAGTGGGAGGAGCCAAAGGAGAAATTATTAAGAGTAAGGACTAATTCCGCTAGACGGAGCAGAGTGGTGGTAGAGGGGAACTGGTTAGGTCTGGAATCCAAGAAGAAGTGGAGAGCTTTGAGACCTTCCTGATGGGGGATGGAAGTGTATAGGGACTGGACATCCATGGTGAAAATAAAGGAGCACCAGGCCATTGTCTCCCACACCATCACCGACTTTATCCGCTCAGGGGATTTCCCATCCACTGCTACCAACCTTATAGTTCCCACACCCCGCACTTCCCATTTCTACCTCCTGCCCAAGATCCACAAACCTGCCTGTCCAGGTAGACCCATTGTCTCAGCTTGCTCCTGCCCCACCGAACTCATTTCTGCATACCTCGACACTGTTTTATCCCCCCTTGTTCAATCCCTTCCTACCTATGTTCGTGACACTTCTCACACTGTGAAACTTTTCGATGATTTTAAGTTCCCTGGCCCCCACCACTTTATTATCCCACCACTAAGCACATCTTTCCCTTTCCCCCCTCCGCTTTCTGCAGGGATCGCTCCCTACGCGACTCCCTTGTCCATTCGTCCCCCCCCCCCATCCCACCCCACTGATCCCCTCCTGGCACTTATCCTTGTAAGCGGAACAAGTGCTACACATGCCCTTACACTTCCTCTCTTACCACCATTCAGGTCCCCAGACAGTCCTTCCAGGTGAGGCAACACTTCACCTGTGAGTCGGCTGGGGTGATATACTGTGTCCGGTGCTCCCGATGTGGCCTTCTGTATATTGGCGAGACCCAACGCAGAATGGGAGATCATTTTGCTGAACACCTATGCTCTGTCCACCAGAGAAAGCAGGATCTCCCAGTGGCCACACACTTTAATTCCATGTCGCATTCCCATTCTGATATGTCTGTCTACGGCCTCCTCTTCTGTAAAGTTGAAGCCACACTCAGGTTGGAGGAACAACACCTTATATTCCGTCTGGGTAGCCTCCAACCTGATGGCATGAACATTGACTTCTCAAACTTCCGCTAATGCCCCACCTCCCCCTCGTACCCCATCCGTTTTTTATTTATATACACAAATTCTTTTTCTCTCTTTCCTTTTGCTCCCTCTTTCCCCCTCACTATACCCTTTGCCCATCCTCTGGGCTTCCCCCGTCCCCCTTTCTTTCTCCCTAGGCCTCCTGTCCCATGATTCTCTCATATCCCTTTTGCCAATCAACTGTCCAGCTCTTGGCTCCATCCCTCCCCCTCCTGTCTTCTCCTATCATTTCAGATCTTCCCCTCCTCCTCCCACTTTCAAATCTCTTACTAGCTTTTCTTTCAGTTAGTCCTGACGAAGGGTCTCGGCCCAAAACGTCGACTGTACCTCCTCCTAGAGGTGCTGCCTGGCCTGCTGCATTCACCAGCAACTTTTAAGTGTGTTGCTTGACCATACACTTCCTGACACTATATTCCATCTGCTACTTCTTCGCCAATTCTGCTAATCTGTCTAGGTCCATCTGTAGCCTCCCTACTTCCTCAAAACTACCTGCCCCTCCACCTGTCTCAGTATCATCTGCAAACTTTGCAACAAAGCCATCAACTCTATCATCCAAATCATTGCCATATGATGTAAAAAGAATCTGTCCCACAGGGATCCCTGTGGAACACCACTAATTGCTGGCAGCCAACCAAACAAGGTTCCCTTTATGCCCACTCTGCCTCCTGCCAGTCAGCCACTGCTTTATCCATGCTAGAATCTTCTCTGTAATACCACAGGCTCGTGGATTGTTAAGCAGCCTTGTCAAAGGCAATCTGAAAATCCAAATACACAACATCGACTGATTCTCCTTTGCTTATCCTTCTTGTTATTTCTTCAAAGAATTCTAACGGATTTGTAAGGCAAGATTTTCCCTTGAAGGAACCCTGCTGACTCCGGCCTATTTTATCATGTGCCTCCAAGTACCCTGAAACTGCATCCTTAAAAATTGACTCCAACATTTTCCCAACCACCAACTGGCCTATAATTTCCTTTCTTCTGCCTTTTTCCCTCTTGAAGAGTTATCTGTCCTTATTGCCCTCATTTTTAACTTCTCAAATGAAAATTACCATCTGGTCTGATGAGAGCCTGTGGTTGAAACCAAATTTGTCACGTAATAAAAGAAAACTCTTGTTTTTTGTTGTGGCTCTACATCAAGACACAATTTCCTCTCACCGACTCAGCATGCTGAGGAGTGTTCTGAATGGCCAACCTCAGTGAAAAGGCTGAAATGAAACAGCAAACCACCATAGGAACATAGATTTATCACCGAACATTCAAAAGTTTGAACAAGGTAACTTGGTGGAGAAACTTTATATCATCTTTGAGAATTGTGATGAAATAAGAACATCACAACTATACAATGATTTGTTTTAAGTGGTGATTAAAGTTCAAAGTTCAAAGTAAATTTTATTGTCGAAGTACATGTATATGTCACCATATACAACCCTGAGATTCATTTTCCTGTGAGCAAGCTCAGCAAATCTATAGAATAGTAACTATAACAGGATCATCGAAAGATCAACCAGAATGCAGAAGACAACAAACTGTGCAAATGCAAATATAAATAAATAACATCAAATAATGAGAGGATGAGATAAAGAGATAGACTCCTTAAAGTGAGAGCACTGGTTGTATGAACATTTCAATGATGGGGCAAGTGAGTGTAGTTATCCCCTTTTATTCAAGAGCCTGATAGTGAGGGGTAGTAACTGTTTTTGAACCTGGCGGTGCGTGTCCTGAGGCTCTGGTACCTGAGGGCAGCAGTGGGAAGAGAGCATGGTCTAGGTGGTGGGGATCTCTGATGATGGATGCTGCTTTTCGATGGCAGCATCTCATGTAGATGTGCTTAATAGTTGGGAGGGCTTTACCCATGAGGTACTGAGCCAAATCCACTACTTTTGTAGGATTTTTCGTTCAAAGGTATTGGTGTTTCTTTACCAGGCCACAATGTAGCCAGTCAATATACTCTCCACTACACAGCTATAGAAGTTTGTCAAAGTTTCAGGTGTCATGCCGAATGTCCACAGATTCCTAAGGAAGTAGAGGTGCTGCCATGTTTTCTCTGCAACTGCAATTACATGCTGGGTCCAGGACAAGTCCTCTGAAATAGGAGCACCCCGGAATTTAAAGTTGCTAACCCTCTTACCTTTGATCCTCTGACAAGGACTGGTTCATGGATCTCTGGTTTCCCTCCCCTGAAGTCTATAGTCAGTTCCCAGGTCTCGCAGATATTGAGTGAGAGATTGTTGTTATGACGCCATATTTTCAATCTCCCTCCTGTACGCTGATTCATCACCACCTTCGGTTCGGTCCACAACAGTGACGCCATCAGCAAACTTGAATATGGCATTGGAGCTGTGCTTAACCACACAATCATAACTATTGTTATATAAAGCAAATTGGAATCCAGTTTGATGTGGTAAGATCCCAGAAACATCACATAATAGCCCATGTTATGATTTGGTTAGCTAAAGCAGAAAGACTACAAAAACTAGTTGATTTTCTTGAAATAGTAGCAAGGCACATTCCATATTTTAGACAAATCTCAGCTTAATATCTCATCAGAAAGATGAAATATAACTTTAAAAAAATCCCTGGCTCTGTTAACACTGTGCTTTATATTAATAACATCACCAAATTGCTGTTTGTGTGTTTATCCAATAGTGGGTGCAGCCAGTGGGGCTTTGTCAGATCTTAATTGTCCTGACATACCTTCTTTGAAGCCATACATGTTTGAAGAATCAAAGAGCAACATAATTAATCTGAAATATATACAGATTACAGATTGGTTATGGCAGTTGAAAGGCTAGAGAAAGTGAAATGGGCTGTTGTAAGATGATTGTTACGAGACTTGATCATAAGAACCCTTGAGTCTCGCAGCTGAGCCCAAGCTTGGCAGAAATGTCATTACATTTCTGGTTTCTTATCAACATGCAAGGCAGATTCAAAGTGTTGATTCATGTCACTGAATCCAAAACTAATTCTTAGTTCCATTTATTGTATGTTTAATAAGCTGGATCCAAAACATCCAATCAGCTGCTCAGGAAACATGAATACAATTTCACGCTGGCAGATCCTATATTGGACCCTTTGGAGCAGCACAAAAGGTAGTTAGCTTATTCTGTGCAATGGCAGTTTAATACAAGATTTTTATCAGTCCAAAGAAATCATCCTGATCCTTCCAAGATGGCCTTGGGGTGCTTTTATATGTTTTTGATTGCTTAAAACAAAAAAAAAATCAAGCTGTTAAAATATAGGTTATTTTACTTTTTCCACTTCAACAATTTCCCTCACAAACATGGAATCCATCCGCCCCTCGTTCCTTGTAGCGGATACCGTGCACGTAAGTGTGTGTTATCTTTTTCCTGTTATCTGAAGCATTGCAATTAGGTTAAGGGCAATAAGAGCAACAATACACTACCCAAGTGTTTAGTAATGAATCTCTTTGGAAAGTGTGGAATGTTCCAGCTGCGGTTGCTTGCTGTGCTTACTTCCTTCGTGTTCAGCTGCTGTTACATGTTAGATTCTGATAGGTTACTGAAATCCAGCTGTCTTCCTGTCGCAGCTTAGATATGCCATGTGGGACACTAACCACAAACCTGCTTTGGTGTAAAGGACATAAAAAAGCAATAGCTGTCAGTCCCATGGTATAATTAATTGTGATTTGCATACATCTCGTATTAAAGCAACAGCTTCTTTCTCTGCTCCAGGTTACATTAAAACAGTTGAGATAGTATCTGTCTTCGAATCCATCATTGTACCATGTCACAAGTTCTTCTATATTTACAGCACATGTAAGATTTATTCATAATTGGTAGAGAAAAGAGGTTTACTTCTGTGTAGCTTGTAGAATTAAATCAATTCATTTGTGATCTCCCGTCACTGTGAGGAGACCTTTAGCTATGGCTGGATTCAAATGAGGTTAAAAGTTATATCATTTAGATCTGACTGGTGTGCTTAACCCTTTGATTACACAATCAGATGCTTTGATTGCATATTATTCACACTCATGACATTCTTTCAGTTAAAAGGAAGAAAACCTGCTGGACAAGTAAAAGATAAAATGCTTAAAAAAGACATTTTCCTCAATAATTTGAACGTAGAGACAGTAGTACTTTGAGGGGTCCATCAATGATGCATAGGTTAGGTTCATGGCTGACATTTCATTATAAGGTGAATGTGAGATGGATATTCATTTTCCAAGGCCTGAAGGGCTTATTGCTGAACGGTTTTCTAGCAGAGCAGCGTCACCTTTCCAAGGGTCAGAGCTGTTGGTAATAAAGTTAAGCTTTAAACAAATATTCTTTGCTCAGATTTCTGTTGTAAACAATAACCAATCTCCAGTTCTTAATTTAACTTGCAAGCAGCATTCTTTTTGAAGATGGAGGCGCAGCTTTGCAAAGTAAAGTGACCTGGAGACTTGTCTCCATTAGCCAAACTCAAGACAATGGGGTATGTCACTTAGCACATCAAACATAGTTACAAATTGGGATGTTTGTGTACTTCGACGGTCAGCCTGCACAGCATTAATTGTGGATGTTTGTGATCTCTGTCACCAGGAGCTTTTAAGACCATCTGTGTGAGTTACTTTCTCCCGGCAAAGGTATCTGGAAAACATAACAGGCAGATCATGTCATCGAGTAGAAAACAGTATAAATATCAGAAAACACTGCGGATTGTTAAGAAGGACAGAAAGAAGAATTAGAATTCATTCCTCAACCCTCAGTTTCTGCAATGGACGACTCATTCGTCTGCAACTTGTTTGTATGTTCTTTTAGTTTATAAGAATTGTACCTGTGCCTTGAAATCCTTTGAAGCTTGTAAATATTTAGTAATTCAGAAATCTTTTATAAATTAGAAATACTTTGTGAACTTTAAATGTATATTAAGAACTATTTGTCTAAATTGAAATTTATATCATTAAAAATAAAATAAACTGTGTTTAAATTACTTTGTTAGGTGGAAATATTTCCTCCTTGGTTGGGGGGGAGGTGGAGTCCAATCAAGCAGTGGGTATTGGCAGCTAAAACCTTGCTGCAAAATTAGACAGAGACATAAATTAGTCCTTGACAAGTAGTTGGGTGCAGTATAACCTCCCTAAAGAGAGGAGAGAGGGTATCCATAGATATCTATATTAGCTAGGACTTAAGATCTTCTTTTGAGTTTAGGGCTTTGAAGACAGGGAACCCAATGCCATCACAAATGTAATCTCAAGACCTAATACCTAGTACAAAACTTGTGGCTATTGGTTTGTCACCAGACTCTTGCAAACTTGTGAGGATGTTTGGTGGAGAGCATTCTGACTAGTTTCAACACAACCTGGTGTTGAAACTCCAATGCACAGGATCACAAAAGGCTGTTGATTCTGCCAGCTGCATCACAGGCATAACCCTGCCCACGACTGAGAACATCTCAAGAGGCGGTACCTCAAGAAAGCAGCATCCATTACTAAGGACGCTCACCATCTGGGCATGCCCTCTTTCCATTACTACCATCAGGGAGGAGGTATTGGAGCCCGAAGACCCACACTCAGTGATTCAGGAACAGCTTCTTCCCCTCTGCCATCAGATTTCTGAATAGTCCATGTACCCATGAACACTACTTCATTATTCCTTTCTACTTGCACTACTTAATTTGTAATTTATAGTAATTTTATATCTTTAGCCCGTACTGCTGCTGAAAAAAAGTTTCACCTCATATATATGACAGTGATAACAAACCTGATCTTCTTTCTGATTTTGCCTACTGGCTGCCAGTGAAACGTGCTTTCCAACATGTTTCTGACCTCCGTGAGGAACACAACCTCGTCACAGGGCTTGGAGGCTTGCGTGACTCAATGATCCAGAGAGCTATGTTGGCTGGAGTCAGGGATTTATGCATTGGCTCTTGCCAAACAGGTCAAAGGGTAGAGGCCAGACTAAGAGTAGTCCACCAGTTCCCCAGGTTTAAGGGTTCAGCTCAGGGCTAACAACCCTAACTGGTCAAAAAAACAAATGTTATGGAAACAGCAATGAAGGATTCTTCTGTACAGACAGAGATGGAGAACCTTCATTGCTGCCTCAAACACCAGGGGGGCAACAGGCAGTAAGTAAGCAATTAAGTAACATGCTTCTAATTTACCTTCAGCAGGCAGTGAAAGTTTATCACCAATGCTGACTCCCCAGAGTCCTCTAAATTCACCTGAAGAATAAGCAAACTGATGACAGTATCCTCGCTCAGGTTAACATCCCTGACGTTGGCAGGCCCCATGGTTTGCATTCCCAACAACAGTGTCCTGAGGCAGGCAGCGACTACAGGACAGAACGGAGGCAGAGATTCAAGGAAGTTCCCAAAGCATGAAAAAATGCAACATCCTCACAATCTCCTGGGAAACTCTAGCCCGTGACTGCACGAGTTGCTAAGGAGCTTTTAGACTGGTGCTTCAAGAGCACTCATAAATCGGTAGAAGGGGAGTACTACCTCACAACTACCCTGTAAAAATTGCAAAATCAGCTTAAGTTCGGGTTGAGACTTTGAAAGTACTATTTATAAGCAAGAAACTGGTGCAAAATGAGAACTGCCTGTTTCCAGACTCATTTGTGCATAGCTGCTTTAATCACAGAAGAACTTTCTGTCTGTTTCCAGGCAGCAGGGCCCAATTAACTTATGAATCCAGAGTGCTCCTGCCAATCAGGGGCTAGTCCATTTGAAGAGGAAGAAATCTGACCCCAGACCTGCCTGCACGTCCTTTGAAAGACAAGATCAATGGACTACCAATGTACATTCACGGGCCCCAGTCATCCAGTAGAATGCCAACTTCAGCCCAGTGGACTGGAGCAATGGCAACAACATCTGATGTTGGTGCTTGTCAAAACAAAACTGCAGAGACCGTCAACTTTTTAGAGGGATCATCAGCTTGAATCATTACCTCTTCCTTTCCTTACAGATGCTGCCTGAACTACTGAGTATCCCCAGCACTTCTTGTTTTTATGTGATAGCAGAGGTTAGATTGGGCAGCGGGACTCTCAGTGCTCAGGCAGAGGTGATGCCTCATTCAGTTTTGGGGTGGAGGTGGCATTAAGATATAGGGTGTGTGACTCTTCATTGTAAACCTTTGCGCAGAAATAAAAATGCCACATAATGTTCAGGAAATTCAAGCAATTGTACATTCTTAAATTTATTCAAAATCGATTCCTTATTAATTTCAATCTCTAGAAATCCTATACTTCTTGGCTCGTCACAAAATGTTTGCATGTGCTGTAAGTTAGAATACTGATACAGTATTTGTGCAGTCAGGACTCACAGTATAGATTGCATGACTTAATGGGAGTGCCAGGAAATAGCCGCAGCCAAGCAAAGTAGTTTAAAGAAGTCTCTTTGCTTCAAAGGACAGCAACAATTTTCCAGTACTTCTTTGCAAGAGAGCTCACTGTGAAGATGACAGCACCATTTCAAACTCCTAGCTGTTTAAGGCTTGGGCATGAGGTTGAAACAGCAGACTGCAAACAGCAGGAAACATTTGAACCAACACCGGGTTATGAAATTAAACCAATATAACTGATTCAATTTAATTCATAAACACACGAGGTTCTGCAGATGTTGGAAATCCAAGGATCTCAGCACATGAATGGAGGGGATTGCTGGGCAGTGCAGCTGAAAGGGCTGGAAGGGCATTTGCCACGCTGTATCTCAGTAAATAAATAAATAAACAGTTGACATTTCAGGCCAAGACCCTTCATCTTCATGTCATTGTGTTGCTCTGTTCAATTTTGCCATGAGCCTGTATAAAATGGAAGAATATTGATAATAGTTTATAAGACTCTTGGATTATTACTGGTTCTACTGATGCTGAAAACGGGCTGTAATAAAATTCTCCTTTCCTGCTCAGGAAAATATATGTGCTGTGTGAAAACCAGTTCTCTGGTTGGCTGCAGAATAACAAATCTGCCACGCAGGCTTCTGTTGCATCGAGCACCTCCTTGCCCATTTGCGAAAGAGTCTCTGGTTCCTACACTGGCCGCATCAGTCAGCTCAGAACCTACTGAACCAGAGTGGAAGAGATGATCCCAAGGGATTGCTTATAAAGGAGATTTTCAGGACGTTTTGTGAAATCTTACTGTACTTGCAGCAGTACCCACTCTTCTCCGAGAGGACCACAACCTTGTCCAGGTTTAGAGTCCTGTGTGCCTCAATGACCTGGAGAGCTATGTTAGCTGGAGTCAGGGCTTTATGCTTTGACCTTTGGTAGGGTCACTCATGACAAACAGATCAAAGGGTAGAGCCCAAACTAAGGGTGATCCACTGGTCCTCCAGGTTTCGGGGGTTCAGCTCAGGACTAACAACCCTGACTAGTAAACCAAAATTGTGACGGAAACAACAAAGAGGAATCCTTCTAAATCTGAGTGGCCAAGTACAGATGGAGATGGGGAGCCTTCACTGCTGCCCTAAGCACCAGTAGCATAATGGGCAGTAAGTAAGTAAGTAAGTAGCCACTCTAATTGCAGATTCTAAATTGATAAAACTTCAACAGCAAATATTAGAAATAAAATTGGTCTTTCAAGCTGCAAGGCATTATTGTCTGATGATTGGGTCGTCCTATTTCAATTTATTTATTTACTGAAATACAGTATGGAATGGACCCTTCCAGATCTTCAAGCTGTGCTGCCTAGCAACCCCCAATTAACCGTAGCTTAATCACGGGATAATTTACAATGACCAATTAACCTACTGACCAGTGCATATTTGAATATGGGTGGAAACCAGAGCAACTGGAGAAAACCCATGCATTCCACAGGGAGGATGTATAGATTCCTCCTAGATGGCATTGGAGTTGAATCCCGGAATCCGATGCCCCGAGCTGTAATAGCATCATGCTAACTGCTACACTACCATGGTGGCCAAAACATGCCTACATTCCATACTATCAAAAATGATTTTGCAATTTAAAAAAAGAATCTGTAAAATTTGCAAAATCAGCCTAAGCTCAGTTTGAGACTTTGGTAGTGCTAATTACAAGCAAGAAACGAGTGCAAAATAAGGCATGCCTATTTCCAGGCGGTAGGGGCCAACTACCTTATGGGTCCAGAATGCTCCTACCAATCTGGGGCTAAGAAGCATTTGAAGAGGAAGAAATCTGACCCCAGACCTGCCTGGCATGTTCTTTGAAAGCCAAGGTCAATGGGCTGCCAATGTACATTCACGGGATGCTGGTCATCCTGCAGAAGGCCGACTTCAGCCCGATGGCAACATCTGAGGTTGATGACCAGTGGTCCTCTGCAGGGATCTGTTATAGAGCCCCTGCTCTTTCTGATTCTTATAAATGACTTGGATAAGGAAGTGGAAGGGTGGTTTAGTAGGTTTGCAGGTGACAATAAGGCTGATGGTGCAGTGGATAGAGTACAAGGTTGTTGTAGGTTACTCCAGGGGTGTATGGGGTGTCAGGGAGGGGTAGCACCTCTGGTGGGGGAACATGTCACGTCCCTTTCACCACCTTTGGTCTCCACCTGGCACTCAGCTCTCACCCGTGGCTCCCTGTAGCTGTTCGCACGCGACAGCGGCCACACCCCAGGCAACGGCTTCGACAAGCCGGCTAAACCAGGTGAGGGTAGCCGATGGGTCTCAAACCCTCGGTGAGATAGGGAGTTGTCTAACCCAGCACGTGAAGACAGACTCCGGCTGATTGAGCAGACGAGACCAATGGAAGGTCCAAAGGTCGAGAAGGCATTCTCTGCAAGCATCGTGGAACGTGTAGAGCACGACAAGACACAGAAGTTGTCCTGGTCATCCACTGCGCCTAGTCCCATCTCCAGCCATCTCGACTTTTGTCTTGCACTGGATCCAGATGGGAATTGGGAAGAGAGAGTGAGGCTGATGCTACGCAAATTTCCCTCACTTAATTCCAAATTAAGCACTAGTCTCGACACCATCATCTTGACTAATGGTGTCGAGATCTTCATCAACGTCTACGATGGACGAACAACTGGTTACTTCAGGGTGTAGGTAGAATGCAGAGCTGGGCTGAGAGGTGGCAGATGCAATTCGATCCAGAAAAGTGTGAAGAGATTCATTTTAGAAGGTCAACCATGAAGGCAGAATACAGGGTTAATGGCAGAATTCTTAACAGTGTAGAAGAACAGCGGGGTCTTGGGGTCCACATCCATAAATCCCTCAAAATTGCAATGCAAGGTGAAAGAGTGGTTAAGAAGGTATATGGTGTGTTGACTTACACAGTCAGGGAATTGAGTTCAAGAGCTGTAAGGTAGTATTGCTGCTCTGTAAAACTCTAGTTAGACAACACTTGGAATTTTATGTTCAGTTCTAGTCATTTCATTACAGTAAGGGTGTGGAAGCTTTAGAGAGGATGCAGAGGAGATTTATCTGGTTGCAGCCTGGATTGGAGAGTATGTCTTATGAGGATAAGTTGAGTGAGCTAGGGCTTTTTTCTTTGGAGGGAAGCAAGATGAGAGGTTACTTGATAGGGGTGTCAAGTGGGCAGCCTGAGACGTTTTTACAGTGTAGAAATGGCTAATACGAAGGGGTATAACTTTAAGGATTTTTGGAGGGAAGTGTGTGTGTGTGTGGGGGTGGAGGGGGTGTTAGGGCCAAGTTTTTGACACAGAGAGTGCTGGGTGCAAGAAATGTGTTGCTAGGGGTGGTGGTAGAGACAGATACATTAGGGGCATTTGGGAGTTTCTTAGATAGGCACATGAGGGCCATGTGGGTTAGATTAATCTAAGAGTAGGTTAAAGGGTCAGCACAACATCATGGGCTGAAGGGCCTGTACTGTATTGTGCTGTACTGTTCTATAAGTGCAGTGGAATTGCTGCCTCACCTGGATGGTGGGCAGGCAAGAGGTGTGTGGAAAGTTGCCTGGGAATGAGAAGCGATTGGCTGGGATGAAATAGAAGACAAGGGAGCCACGATATGGGCAGTCCCTGTAAAGTGCAGAAAGGGGAGGAGAATGGAAGATTTTACTCACCATTGTAGCTGACAGAAATTGAGAAGGAGAATGTGTCGAATGTGAAGACTGGTGAGGTGGAAGGTGAGTATCAGGGAAATTCTATCTTTGCTTTGCCCTGCAGGAGAAAGGGTGAGAACGGCCTTGCAAGGAATAGAGGAAATGTAGTTGAGCGCTCCGTCCACCATGACAGAGGAAAAGTCAAAGGAGGACATTTTGGAAACATCAGAACAGAAGGCTCCACCATCAGAACAAAGCGACAGAGTTGATAAAACTGGGATATTGAAGCATTGTGTGTTGGCATGGATACAGTGTTCAAAGGAAAGGGTGCAGTGGATACACACCCAAGCTCTCAATCAGAATACCTCTTCTGAAGAAGTGACCTTAGGTATGTCATAGCATTCCAAATTCTTAACTGGACATGAACGCATTTTCTGTGGGTTCAATGAGTCATTAACGTCACTTAATCAGAGGAGATATTTGGGAATTTTTGAGTTTTTTGCTTAATTTGATCTATCTGTAGCAATTTATATGAAATCTGCAAAAGTGAGCAAAGATGTTTCTTCTTATCCATAATCATATACTTCAGGGGTTTCACAGTAGCACAGTGATCAGCACGGCACTAATACTGCTCAAAGGGTTGGAGTTCAGAGTTCAATTCCAATGCCATCTGTAAGAGGCTTGTACATTCTTCCCATGACTATGTGGGTTTCCTCTGGGTGTTCTGGTTTCCTCCCACGGTCCGAAGATGTACTTGTTAGCAGGTTAATTGGTCATTGTAAATTGCCCTGTGATTAGGCTAGTGTTAAATAGGTGGGTTGCTAGGCGCTGTGGCTCGTTGAGCGAAAGGGCCTTCCTGTGCAGTATCTCTAAATAAAAAGAAATAAACCTGCGAAAAATGCATTATTTGTTCATTAAGATGGTGATTAGCCTTCATATGTAATGTGCTGGTTAATAGTGTCGTTCCTACGCCACTTTGATAGCCACTCCCACATGGGAGGAGTGCACATACTGTTCAAGTAGAGTGATGAATGAAGTTCAGTTGAATGTCCTGAATGCTGATGTCTTTGTGTGCTCTGCCCTATCCCTCAATATCAAACACAACATGATGACAGAAGTGGTTGATCAGCGATAAGTTGGTGCTACAGACCAAGTGAGATTCCCAGCAAGAATGAATTTACAGTCAGACTGGTCTTGTTTACATATTTCTATGAAAAATGTCGAGAGACTTGTCATCCTAAACTGCTTATGCTAGTTTGCTAATTGCATGACCTGGGAAAGGGCCAGTGTTGCTGCCGAAAAGTAGATACATTGTAAAAATCTGTGGGCCACTAGCCTGGGTAAGTACACAGATTTTTACAATGTATCTACTTTTGGGCAGCAACGCTGGCCCTTTCCCAGGTCATGCAATTAGCAAACTAGCGGAGAAGTCAGTCAAGTTCTCGGAGAGAGAAAAAGACTTTCGTAGTCCAAATAAATAAAGAAACAAACAAACAAACAGGAAAATGGAGCCAATACCTGCAGTACCTACATCTACTTAACTGACAACCTCTGCCTCCAACAGACATTTGATTTCTCTAAGTCAGGGGATCTTGAGAGATTTAAGGTTGCAAGCAATCCCACTCGGGATTCAGAAGAACATCAAGTAAACACACTGATATACTCCATGGGTGACAATGCAGGTGACGCCATGGGTGGATTAGGACTGGCAGATACTCAGAAAAAGGATTACAGAACAGTGCAGGACAAATCCAAAGAATATTTCACAGAAAAGCGAAATGTGACACATGAGAGGGCAAAGCAGCAAAGTTCAACTCCAGGAAACAGGAGCCAGATAAAAGTGTAAATGACTTCATCACAGCATTGTATTCCCTGTCAGATAACCTTGCAGATGGAACTCTGAGAGAAGAGCTCATTAGAGACAGGATTGTTGTCGGGCCACCAGACACCACGTTGTCAAAGAGACTTCAGTTGCAGGCAAATCTCGCACTATTACTATGGTCGGGCAGAGTGAGAAAGTTCATCAGCAATAAGTAAAACTCAGACTCGAAAATGATTCTGAGGTAAATCTAGAAGCTATACAAAGAGAAGGGTACAAACAAGCTACAGTCAGAAAAACTACTGAAAGAGGTGACTGTAGAGCTCAGCTCAAACAAAACAGACCAGCAAAACAAAGAGCAGATAAAATATCCAACTGCAGGAGATGCAGCAAGCCTCTATTCCACATCAAAGAGCTCTGTCCGGCAAAAGAAGTGAAATGCCACCAATGTTATAAAAGTTAGTGTTGCTCAAAAACAGTTCGTCAGGAAGTCATGGAAGACCACGATTCAGGACAAGTGAGAGCTTTCCTGGGACTCTAGATTCAAATAGACAAGGCTGATGTACTACAGTTTAGTTGCAAATGAGGCAGTGACGTTCAAAATGGACACTGGGGCAGGTGTCACAGCCATTCCCGAATGTCTGTTCACAAAACTGGTGAAGAAAACAGGCATTATGTGAAATCCAACAAAGAAAATGCTCATGGGGCCAGGGAAACATAAGCTCAGTGTGGAAGGAATGTTTACTATTTTCATCCGTAAAAATGAGAAACAGTTATAGGAGGGTGTCTTTGTTGTTCAGAGTCTCTTCTCACCACTACTGGGATGACGTGCCATTGAGAAGCTGAACCTTATTGCAAGTTTGGATATGCTAAGCAATGTTCAGTGGCAGGGGAAGTACTCAAAGTTTTCACAGGCCTGGGGGTACGAAAGAAGAGTACCTTATCCATCTGAGGCCAGGAGTGATGCCCTACTCTCTGACCACAGCGAGCCATGTACCATTGATGAACAAATTCAAAGATGAACTTGAGAGAATGGAGGCACTTGACATTATTACTAGAGTGATTGGACCTACTGACTGGTGTGTGAGCATTGTTGGGCCACCAACTGTCCTCTAAGGGAGTACGACCAGATTCAGACGAACTGGCTGGAGTTTGGAACATGGAACAACCTATGAAAGTATCAGAGATCCACAGTTTCCTTGGCATGGTAAACCATCTGAGAAAGTTGGCAGAGGAAACAAAGCCACTACGTAACCTCCTCTCTCAGAGAAACGTTTGGACCTGGAACACACCACGGAAGAAGTCGTTCTCATCTCTTAAAGAAGAGCTTATCTCTCCACCAACATTGGCGTTCTTTGATCTGAACAAAGCAACCAAGGTCTCAGCAGACACCTCTTGCTTTGCCCAGGGGGACTGCTCATGCAAAACTGCAGTGGTGTATGGAAACTGGTGTCATCTGCATCAAGAGCACTGACTCCTACTGAACAGCATTGCACCTAAATTGAAAAGGGGACGTTGGCTCTCGTGTGGCTTGGAACACTTCAGCTTCTACCTGGTAGGCATTAAATTCCTACTTGAAACAGACCAAAAGCCACGTCAGCCTCCTCGACTCAAAAGACTTGGATAACTTAACCCCACTTCTGCAAAAATGCTAAACAGCTCCAGACTTGTTACTCCTGCTTCTATGCACACCAAAATCATTCGTCCAATCCACCAAGGACATTAAGGCATAGAAAAATGTCACCTAAGAGCAAGACAATTGGTGTGGTTGCCTGACCTGAGCACACAGCTGTGAGATTATGTAAAGCAATGTGAAGCATGCAGAAAACTGCACAAGAATCATGCTGAACCTCTCTGTCCCACATAATTCCCTGACTTTCCATGGCAAATTGCAGGAACAGGCATCTTCAACCTGAAAAGAGACAAATATCTTCTCATTGTGGATTACTACTCGCGGAATGCTGAGGTGTCCAATCTGTCCTCTACGTCCTCAGCAGCCGCTACACAGCACCTGAAAGATGTATTCACTCACCGTAGAAAACCAAGGACACTTGTGTCAGACCACGGTCGACAATTCAGCTGCTCAGAATTCAAAGCCTTTGCTAGGGACTGTGAGTTCAAACACCAGACAAGCAGTCCACAGTACCCATGGGCAAATGGAGAAGTGGAAAGAGCAGTGCAAACTGTTAAGAGTCTCCTACTGAAGGCAAAAGAGCCCTACAAAGCACTGCTAGCTTAACGCTCCACATGTCTTGTGAATGGCTACAGTCCATCAGAGCTGTCAGTGGGCCGAGACTGAGAACAAGCCTGCCTGTTCTTCCTTCCCTTCTCTGACCTCACATACTGATTTAGACAAAGTGAGAAATTTTGAGACAACACAGCGTGAGAAAGTGAAGAACATGCATGAACTCAGACACAGAGGAACATCTTTGTTGCCGCTTAGAAGTGGTGAAGCTGTCTGGGTTTCAGACCAGTTCACCAAAGGAACAATGCTCCACGATTGTTTGTGATCAGAACATCACAAAGTGAAACCAGAGAGAACAGGCATGTGCTCGTGTGCCTTCAAAGTCCACGAAAGGTAGAGGAAGAAATAGAATGGCCTGATCCTTATTGCAAGGACCATTCACCTGAGGTGGACACACCTGTTCAAGAATCTCCATCTGCTTCAGCTCTTCCAGGAACCTATATCAGAGAGATACCCCGTAGCCTTATAGCTTCGGCCAAGTAACTAAAGGGGCAGAGTAATCCTCTCACTTTGCCGGAGCGTTCAGATTGTCTACTGTGACCTTCATTAGATTTAGTGATTTTTAAGATGAGTTCTAATGTTGGACACATTTCATTAAAAAAAAGGTAATTGGTGAAAAAGGAAGGAAAACAAAGAGAGTGAGAGACTGTTAAAAATAAAGAGAAAGACAGTTATATGGTTAGCTATTCTTTTTTATGTTTATGTCAGGAGCATAAGTCATGTGCTATCGGTGAAACGAACGGAATCACTTAACTTCGGTGACTGTAATTGCAACGCAGTTCTATAGACAAGAAGTACATACCTTGTTTTCTTCAAGAAAGGGAGATGTGGAGGCAGTTAATAGTGTTATCCCAATGCCACGCATTTAGCCACTCCCACATGGGAGGAGTTCACGTAGAGTGATCAATAAAATTGAGTTGAATACCCTGCAGGCTGGCATCTTGGTGTGCTCTGCACTATCCCTCAATATCAAACACAACAATATGTAATGCTGTTTCCTATAGGAGTTGGGACATCAGGTTGCAGATGTACAGTACATTGGTTAGGCCACATTTAGAATGCTGTGTGCAGTTCTAGAGTACATTGGGTAGCAGTTATAAGAGCAGAAAATATCCATCAGGATGTTGCCCAGAATGGAGGGCTTTAGTTACAAGGAGAAATTGAAAAGGCTGGGGTTTTTCTCACTGAAGCACAAAAGCCACGTTATTCTACACCATATTTGACACCTGTTTATCAGTTGATTTTAATCTTCTCAGGGAGGGGATCTGGAGAACAATTGTTATTGAGTCACAAGAGGATCATACAACACCCATTGTGTTTTCCCCTATTCTTTCTTCACCTTTCCTGCCTATCACCTCCCTGCCTCCCTTCCCCCACCCCCTTATCTTTCCCCTTACTGGCTTTTCACCTGGAACCTACCAGCCTTCTCCTTCCCACCCACCCCCCACCCCCCACCTTCTTTATAGGGCCTCTGCCCCTTCCCTCTTCAGTCCTGATGAAGGGTTCCAGCCTGAAACGTTGACTGATCATTTCCACAGATGCTGCCCGACCTGCTGAGTTCCTCCAGCGTGTTGTGAATGTTGCTTTGACCCCAGCATCTGCAGAGTATTTTGTGTTTAGGATCATACAACGACTTTGCCTGATGATTTGCAATGGTGCACTTGATTTGGATACTGTATTTGTAATGGCCGTGAATAATCATCCGATGGTGATATGCAGTACAATTAAATGACTAAACTTAATTACATACTTAATTTCCTGTATTGCTTATTGTTTAGATATAAAGGAATGTTAACTAGAGCTTTTTAAAAGCTTTTTATTTTGATCAGATTTCTACCATTACTTCATACCTTTTGCTCAGTATTTATTGGAAACAGACTTTTCAGTAAAAATTTCTAACTGTTATCTTTATGCTTCAAAATCTGTCTAATATACCATACCACTACCGATAGATTCCACTAAGGCACAGCAAGAAACTCACAAAACAATTCAGCAAGCACTAGAAGACTGTCAGAAGACACTAACCAGTTACATGACATGTGAGTGGAAGCTGCTTCTCTTCAGAAGAAGATAAACCAACTGGAACCGCCTTTTTGGTACAATTTTGGAGGCGTTATTCTTCATTGGTTCAAAAATCCCCAGTTCGTAGTTACAGGGAAATAACCTGACCAGAATACAGTCTTTCATTTTCCACAAGCACGGCAAAATATGCTATTCTGAAAATAGTGTTAAAATAAAAGCTGGGCTTTCTCACAAAATTATGAAAATGATCTGTCTCGTAGTGAAAGCACAACAGTGTATGAAAGGGAAAATGGACTGAAAATGGCAGAAGGAATTTAATACTGACAAGTGTGAGGTGTTGCATGTTCAAGTCAAGTCAAGTCACTTTTTATTGTCATTTCGACCATAACTGTTGGTACAGTACACAGTAAAAACGAGACAACATTTTTCAGGACCATGGTGCTACACGAACAACACAAGAACTACACTGAACTACGTAAAACAACACAAAACTACACTAGACTATAGACCTACCCAGGACTGCATAAAGTGCACAAATCAGTGCAGGTATTACAATAAATAATAAACAAGACGATAGGCACAGTAGAGGGCAGTAGGTTGGTGTCAGTCCAGGCTCTGGGTATTGAGGAGCCTGATGGCATGGGGGAAGAAACTGTTACATAGTCTGGTCATGAGAGCCCGAACGCTTCAGTGCCTTTTGCCAGATGGCAGGAGGGAGAAGAGTTTGTATGAGCAGTGCGTGGGGTCCTTCATAATGCTGTTTGCTTCACGGATGCAGCGTGTGGTGTAAATGTCTGTAATGGTGGGAAGAGACCCCGATGATCTTCTCAGTTGAGAGGACCAAGCAGGGTAAGACCTACACAGTGAATGGTAGAACACTGAGGAAGGCAATGGAACAGAGAGATCTGAAAACACACATCCATAATCCCTTGAAAGTGGTGTCATCAGTAGATAGGCTTGTAAAGAGACGTTTTGGCACATTGGCATTCATAAATCAAAATATTGAGCATGGAAGTTGGGATGCTTTGCTGAAGTTGTATAAGACTTTTGGAGTATTGTATACAGTTCTGGTCACCTACATACAGGAAAGATATCAATACGATTGAAAGTTTATAGAGAAAATTTACAAGGATATTGCTGGGACTTGAGGACCTGAGTTATAGGGAAAGTTTGAAGAAGTTAGGAATTGGTTAGGAGTGTAGGAGAACGAAGGGGAGATTTGATAAAGATATACAAAATTAAGAGGGGTATAGACAGAGTAAATGCAAGCAGGCTTTTCCCACTGAAATTGGGTGAGACTAGATCGGGAGGACATGGGTTAAGAGTGAAAGGTGAAATATTTCAAGGGAACCTGAGGGAACTTCCTCACTCAAAGAGTGGTGAGAGTGTGGAATGAGCTGCTGATGGAAGTGGTGGATGGTGGTTTGATTTTAGCATTTAAGAGAAGTTTGGGTAAGTACATGGATGGGAGGGGTATAGTCATAGTCATAGTCATAATCATAGTCATAGTCATACTTTATTGATCCCGGGGGAAACTGGTTTTCATTACAGTTGCTCCATAAATAATAAATAGTAATAGAACCATAAATAGTTAAATAGTAATATGTAAATTATGCCAGTAAATTATGAAATAAGTCCAGGACCAGCCTATTGGCTCGGGGTGTCTGACCCTCCAAGGGAGGAGTTGTAAAGTTTGATGGCCACAGGCAGGAATGACTTCCTATGACGCTCAGTGCTGCATCTCAGTGGAATGAGTCTCTGGCTGAATGTACTCCTGTGCCCAACCAGTACATTATGTAGTGGATGGGAGACATTGACCAAGATGGCATGCAACTTAGACAGCATCCTCTTTTCAGACACCACCGTGAGAGAGTCCAGTTCCATCCCCACAATATCACTGGTATGGAGAGCTATGGTCCAGGTGTGGGTCAATTGGATGGACTAGGCAGAATAACAGTTCAGCATGAACTAGATGGGCCAAAGGGCCTGTTTCTTTGACGTAGTGCTCCCAGATTCTATGGCACTTAGCAACCAGTGACTTAAGATATAATAATGACTTACGAGAGGTAATTGATAAGTTCGTGGCCTAAGGTAGAAGGAGTCACTTTTAGAAAACCTAGCACATTTATTTTTCCTACATTTACACACTTAGTCCAGCCGTCGTGGAGCATACAAATCCCTTCTTTGTAGAAGTCGGCGTCTTGGACCTCCAGTAGTGGTCCACAGTAGGGGTGATTGATAAGTTTGTGGCCTAAAGTAGAAGGAGATGAGGAGAAACTTCAAACTTTCTGCATTTTCACTCAGAGTTGAACTGCACGTGCATGTAACGAGAGCTGTATAACTCAATCCCTTCTACCGTAGGCCACGAACTTATCAATCACCCCGCGCAGAAAGATCATCAATCTGAGAAGCTAATCATATGACTTTCTTCTCTAGTGCTGCCTGCAAAGTGCCCTTCAGTCAGCATCCTCTCATGTAGACTTTGCTCGCAAGTTTTTCCTGTGCTGCCAATTGGGAATTTGCGAAGAGAGCTGTATTCTCAATCATGACAACAATAGAGAGATCATCTGCCTTATTTCTGATGAAATTTGAATAGGAACTGCAAAAAAAGTAATTTTGACCTTGAATAAAATTCATTTCTCCACAACGCTTGAAAGAAACCAATCATTGCAAAACCAGTACAGGCATTCTCAGGAGGTTTTATATCAATAATATATTGTTATATTTTAGTCACATAATATGTTAATATATTGCTACATTTTGGTCATGTAATTAATGATGCTAGCACCAAAACTTAAATACAATTGGAATGCAAATGTAGTTTACAGTACAAGAAATGAATAAAAATTGAATGCAAAGAAGCTTGGTGAGGTATTGAATATCCCTACTGCTTTGGTTCAGCGATATTCATAGATTCCTGCTTGGGGCTATCAGAATAGCCTCGATTTTTAAGTTGGTGTAGGTACAAGATATGTATCTGAGTCATTTGCATTAGGCCGCTATCTTATTCTGTGACGTAAAAGATTAGTTACTTACAACATGGTGTTTTGGGCTATATTAGGTACATCACGGACTATGACTCATTGTGACATTCATGTTCATAATCAGGTACATGGATCCTTCAAAGCAAGCCTTTGGTATTTTCAGTGTTGTTTCACCAAGTGTTATTTAGAATCTCTTGGTCTCCACCCTTTTGTGTAAATTCCCACTATTCTATCCTCCCCTCCACCGCAACTTAAAACACGTTTGTTTTCTAACATTTCTGACAATACCGGTAAAAAAAAATTCATGTTAACTTTGTAAATTTCTCTACAGATTCTGTCAGAGCTACTGAGTACCTCCAACATTTCGTTCCAATTTTTAGCACCTTACAGCCTCAAAATTCTGTTTGCTCAAAACCCAAATAAATTTTAATCCACTCCTGTATGGAAACCAGACAGCGGCAATACATGTCATGCCTACCTAGAAGAGTAAAATGCTGCAGGGTGCAGGGAAGAGCTTCATAATTAATGAAAAGGATAGTGAAGCCCAGATAAATAAAGTGTATGTGAAGAAACAAACTGACATAGACATAGACATAGAAATAGACATAGACATACTTTATTGATCCTGAGGGAAATTGTGTTTCGTTACAGTTACACAAGAACAGAAAGAAATTTGTCTGGTAAGCTCAACAATAATTGCATCCCCTTTGATATAATGTGGAGTAGACAAACTCTCAACCATCTGCGCAGATGTATCACCATATTTTGGGTGCAGCTTATGAAGGCTGCAACAAATCCATCAGCTCCAGTAGCTGTGGTTTCCATGTCATTGGAATCAGTTGGTTGATTTGTGAAGTATCGTGTGCTTCTTGGAGTGCAACATCAAGTACACGTTAAACAAATACACGCACAGGCATCTTCACTCTGTGAGCCACTTCTTCAAGTCTTTCGGCGATCGGGGGAGGGCGACAGGAGCAGGCAATGTGATGGCTGGAAGCTCCTAGTCAGAATTAGAAGAAAAAAGAAGAAAATGGAAAGAGAGGCAGCAACAACCAAAGTCCGATCTGCCATCTGGAACTACCTGTCCTGAATGCGGAAGAACTTTCAAAGCCAAGATTGGACTCATAAGCCACTTCAGAGCCCATAAGTAGATCAACAGAACGAAGACCATCATCCTCAACCTCGAGGGGTAGCCACGATGCGATGCGATGCGATGCAGCCTATGATCATAACCATCTTCTTTATTACTTTTCTGAGCTTTTGCTCTGTCCAAAATCGAGGGAGACTGATGACTTTGCCGGGTCATTGCACCTGCCACCACACAGAGCCAGCCAATGAAGAGATGTATGCATATTTTTTAGCGAGACGTATTATGGCGGATAAATTAGGCATGGGGATTCTGGTACAGACGCTCACTGGATGTGCAATATATATAATGAGTTCTGCAGGCCTCTGTGGGGCGCCAGAGAGCACAGGGCTCCAATGAGAGCACCTGAATTGGTTTAATGTTGTTTAACAACAGTCATTAATCGTTTAGAGTTCCTTGTGTTTTTCTCAAGTGGCTCACTCTTTATAATGCGGTCTCCTGATGCCTTCTGTTTGAGCTTGTTAAGTTCATTCTGATAGGCACAAGGGTTCCATGTTACTTGTATTATTTAACCGGATGCCCGATTAGCGCTAATCGCTGGGTCCTACTTTTGAGAATGTTGCTTCTTGCGGAGTCACATGGCCGAGCCACCGATGTCCTTTTGGAATTAGTATGAATAAACTCTCACCGCCGTTTCTACATCAAGGGTCTGTCCTCCCTCTGCACTTGGGTTCTGATATTGCCAGCACACATCGAGACAGTAGAGGTACCGCGCACCCCAAAGGACTTGGATGGGGAGTCTGTCTGAAGTGCTTTCAATATGAGGTTGATATGGATACACATGATGGTGTGTGCTTTGTCAAGAGTTGATTATGGGCATGAAGGAATTCATCTTCATGCCTTCATGTTGTGCAGAGCCAAGAAATCTTGAACTCCTAGGAACCAAGTGACCTTGATTTCTTCTCTGAAGTTGATATGCACTTCTTTGCAAGGGCTTAGCAAGAAACTCATCATACAGCACTCATTGGTGCAGATAGCTATTGTGATGGCACGGTTGAAGTCTTTCTGACTCTGCAGCCTTACCCTTATCTAGCTGGGAGTCTGGTCCCTGCCGCACAGGAGCAGATTAGAGCTCTTATGGAACATTGGTGTGGCACCTGGAACCAGGCTGATGCATCAGTGAGCCTGGAGGTGAAGTAGGTGAGCAAACCTCTCTCCCACTGGAGCAGAGATATGGCTCATCCTTCCCAGCAACTCACACACCTTCCGAAGCATGAGGAGAATCCCAATCAAATAACTTAGAGGCCACAATGCAAGGAGCGGGATGAGGACAACAGGGAGCAGGCATTTGTAATGCAAGGTCTGTCAGCCAGCTCAACTCTCAGTCTGGAGGATGAAACAACAACAGTGCGGCTAGTTAGTGAACCAGTTAAGGCACTTGTGTCCCTATTCTAAAGGGCACTGATTCACCATGGCCTCTCAGACAGCGTCCCACCCATGCTCAGAGACAACCACCTCTGGTTGCTCCCTCGTCAACAGACCAAATCTAGACCACCTATAACAATTCATCTTGGGGTTACCGGGAACTCAAAGGGAAAGGAAGCAGGCAGACTACAGTTAGGCTGGCTGCATCTACTATCACCTCTCATCTCGGAGGTGTAGACACCTGACGTCCCACTCCACTAAGTTCAAGAACAGTTACTTCCCTTCAGTCATTCATTTCTTGTACCAACCGACAAACCTTTACCACTACAATTTAGTACCACTACATTTTGACCACTTTGCACTTAAGTGGACCTTTCTTTTATTCTCATTGTGCTTTCTTGTAAAAAAAATTGTAAAAATATGTTTTACTTGTGAATGTTACCATGTGCCTTTGATGGTGCTGCAAGTAAGTTTTTTTATTGCACCCGTGCATATGACAATAAACTTGACTTTGACTTTGATTGTAAATTAAGCAAGAGCTGACAAGCAATGGGTGGATCCAGGTGAGAAACTGCACCTGGCAATCTTTTACCTGGATCAACCACCACTTGCAACTCTTGGCCCATCCCTTCCCTTAACCTCTTTTCCCCCCTCTACTCTTTCAGCTCAGATGAAGACCCAAAGCACCAACTGTTTACTTACATAAAATATAGAACAGTACAGCACAGGAATTGGCCTTTGGCCCATAATGTCTGTGCTGAACACAATGATGAACTCACCTAAATCTCATCTGTCCATATCCTTCCATTCCTCGCATATTAATATGCCTATCTAACAGCATATTAAACAGCACTATTGTATCTACCTAGGCAGCACTTTCTAGACTTCTACCATTCTCTGTGTAAAAAAGATACTTGCCCTATGTGCCTCCTTTAAACTTTCTTACTTTGTATGCATGTTCTCTGGTACTTAACATTTCTACCCTAGGGGAAAATAAAAATTCTGACTCTACTCTATTTATGTCTCTCACAATTTTGAAAGCATCTGTCAGATCTACCCTCAGCTTCCAGGGCTTGAGAGAAACCAATCCAAGTCTGTTCAACCTCTCATAATTGCTCCTCTGCTCTAATTCAGGCAACGCCCGGTAAACCTCTTCTGCAAACTTTCCAGAGCCTCCCGTAATGGGGCAGCCAGAATTGCTCACAGTGACTAAGTACAGCCTAACCAAAGTTTTATATAACCACAACATGATTTTCTTACTCCTATTCTCAATTTCCCTCCACATTTGCTGCCTGACCTACTAATTTCCTCCAGCAGGTCGATATTTGCCTAGAAAAGCACATTGACATGAAGGCAAACAGGGAGAGGATTGAATCATCTGAAAAATGCTACAGAAGAAGGTTACTGATAATCCATGAGAACCAACCATTCAGACCCAGAATAAATAAACATACTTGCTCCTTTATGACCAAAATGCTTAAGCAGAGGAGGAGATGTGATGTGGACAGAAAATGAAAGAACAAGTGGAATGAGACTTGATGAAATGGGGACCTAGGGATCAAGTTGGGTGGCGGTCTGGAGATACGTCTCTACTAAAGGAGGTGGGTGGTGCTGCTTCCCTCCGCTAGCCTGCAGGTCACCCTTGGGCAAGCTGTAGCACCTGCTTAGCATCCCCCCTCCCTTGATCAGGGTCACATGAAGTCATGGGAGCAGGTGGTGGGTGGTGCATTTCACAAGCCCTGGTTAAGCGACCACTGATACCAGACAGACTATCTCTAAAGAGTATTGATAATGCCTGGGGGGTCACCCTTCTTGTAAAGACACTGCCCAAAAGAAGGTAATGGCAAACCACTCCTGCAGAAACATTTGCCCAGAACAGTCATGGTCATGGAAAGATTGTATGATCGCCCACATCATATGACATGGCACATAAAGGAAGAAGGAGGAATCAAGGAAACCTCCAGTTCACTTGCCGACGGATTTTCCTGTTGTGGGTTGGATATGCCGCTCCTGTCCTGATTGACTGACTCTGTTAGACTTTGATTTCCAAAGATACTCTTTATTTCTTTTATCAGCAAAAGGAGAAGTGCTTGGATACATGTAAAAATATTATCAGCTCTTTATATAATTGGAAGCAAGGTGGGCTATTTTAAAGCTAATATCAAAAATGAGTTAATTATCCTTTGTGCATATTTAATAGATTTTAACTGTAGCAGACTGACAGACTGTTGAAAGATGCTTCACACTTCCAGCTACTTTGTGCAGTTGATAGTTGTAGTTCATGACCCTACTTCTTTTCAAATGGAGTGCACCTTGCTGAGAATAACCACCGAAGGCTTCCATTAATTTAAGTTATGTTTCTGTTATGAGGTTTGTTTAAGTTATCATTAAGTCTTAGAATATTTCTCTGCTTGCACTCAGCTCCAGACAAAACAAGCCACTGCTTGTATTCACAGTACACGTCATGTACTGTGCAAAGTCAGTTCCTCAATTACTTATTTTCCTTCCGTAGTCTACCAAGTAATGGCCTGTTTATCTTTGCAGATCATGACCTTTCTGTTATTCTGAATACAAGCTCTGCTGTTATTCTATTCACCCTCCCTTTCTGAGACTGACTGACACTGTGGCATAATGTTTTGGCACCATCAGTGTTTAGTACCTCAGCCAAACAAATTTTCCTGAAATTCTTGGCTCTTATCGCTATACTGCACAGAAATTAGTTAATTTAATGAAAGCCAGATACAGGTTCGCATTGTATTTGGTCATATTATTTTAAGTGTTTCTGGGGTTTTTTTGTACTGTATATGGTAACAATTAACAACCTACAAATGGCAATTTATATGCCATTTCAATCTTTTATTGATGGTTTATCTACTCTACATTTCATAACGTTTTTCATGAAATCATCATTTCTCTGTCCTGTATACTTCGTGTGCCTTCATCCATTGATTTATAGGTAGTATGTTATACACAAATCAGTAAAATAAAGCAAGCACTTACCAATTACCTTTAATTTGATAGAAATTATAAAATTTGGAATTAACTTCTTACTCAGAAAAAGCACACCATTCCTAATCCAGCATGGTTTTGCAATTCAATATCTTCAACTTCATTGATATGACAAACTGTAAAATCTCCCATTTTTATATTTCCTTTCAATTAATCAATTGCACCAAGAGTGATTTTGATGCAATGATTTCTATTACGCCATTGACAAATATGGCTAGTACAACATGGGCAATGTACAGTGGTGCTGGAAAGTTTCTGAACCCTGTAAAGTTTCCTCTATTTCTGCATAAATTTGAC
Source organism: Mobula hypostoma (assembly GCF_963921235.1). NCBI lineage: Eukaryota > Metazoa > Chordata > Chondrichthyes > Myliobatiformes > Myliobatidae > Mobula > Mobula hypostoma. The sequence goes on along the minus strand of NC_086107.1, from coordinate 34,692,706 downwards.
CTAAAATATGATTAGATCTACACATAAGTCCTAAATCTAGATAAAGGGAACCCAACTAAACAAATAACACAAAAATATTATACTTGTTCATTTATTTATTGAGAAAATAATCCAATATTTCATGTATTTGTTGGAAAAAATATGTGAACCTTTGCTTTCAGTAACTGGTGTGACCCCCTTGTACAGCAATAATTTCAACCAAACATTTCTCGTAACTGTTGATCAGTCCTGCACATCGGCTTGGAGAAATTTTAGGCCATTTCTCCTTACAGAATTTCTTCATCTCTGGGATATTGGTGAGCTTCCTTGCATGACTTGCTTGCTTCAGATCCTTCCACAACATTTCTATAGGATTAAGGTGAGGACTTCAACTCGGCCATTCCTGAACATGAAATTTCTTCTTTTTAGGCCATTTTGTTGTTGACTCACTCCTCTTTCGGATCATTGTCTTGTTGCATTATCCAACTTTTATTAAGCTTCAGGTTACGGACTGCAACCCTGTAAAATGTCTTGATATAATTTTGAATTAATTGTTCCTTCAATGAGTGCGAGCTGTCCAGGCCCTGAGGCAGCAAAGCAGTCCCAAACCATGATGCTCCTTCTAGCAGGCTTCACATTTAGGATGAGGTTTTGGTGTTGGTGTGCAGTGCCCTTCTTTCTCCAAACATAGCAATGTGCATTTCTGCCAAAAAGTTCAACTCTTATCTCATCTGTCCACAGAACATTGTTCCAGAAGCATAGTAGAACATCCAAGTGGTCTTTTGCACACTTGAGATGCATGGCAATGTTTTGTTTTGGAGAGCAGTGATTTCCTCCACGGTGTCCTTCCATGAACACCATTCTTGTTCAGTGTTTTTCTTATAGTGGACACAGAGACTTTAGCAAGTTGTAGAAATTTCTGCCGGTCTTTTGCTGTTACCCTTACATTTTTTCACCTCCCTCAGCATTGCACATCGTGCTCTTTGTGTGATCTTTGCAGGATGCCCACTCCTAGGGAGAGCAGCAAACAGTACTGAGTTTCCTCCATTTGTGGACAATTTCTCTTACTGTGGGCTGATGAACACTCAGGTCTTTAGGAATGCTTTTGTAGCCTTTTCCAGCTTCATGCATCTCTACAATTCTTCTTCTAAGGTCCTCTGTAAGTTATTTTGATCGAGGCATGGTGAACATTAACATATATTTCTCAAGAAGAGCAGGCTCTGTCAGTAACCTGACTTTGTGTGTCTTTTTTATAGGGCTGGGCACCTCTACAACCCACACCACCAATCTCATCTCATTAATGGAACACCTGACTCCAAATAGCTTTTGTAGAATGCAATACCACAGAGATTCACATACTTTCTCCAACAAATACATGTAATCTTGGATTATTTCTCTCAATAAATAAATGAACAAGTATAATGTTTTTTGGGTTATTTACTAATTGGATTCTCTTTATCTAGTTTTAGGACGTATATCAACATCTGATCACATTTTAGGTCATATTTAAGCAGAAAGAGAAAAAATTCTACAGGGTTCACAAACCAGATGGATATAGGTTGATTTGGGTCAGTTAATTAAACTGAACATTTCAAACTAGAAAGGCTGCACACATTTAATAAGCCCAAGCAACATCCAAAAGTATGCATTAGTTTCCCTACAAAATAATGACTTTTCTGGGGAAACCAGTTCTTGCTAAGTTAATAAATTCTTCCAGAAATACAAGGAAATATTAATATATATTAGATAATTTTTAAGTGAAAATGTAGATAATGAGAACCGAGAGGGTAGTGGTTTCTTACAATTAAAATGCAAAAACCCTATATTTGGAAAGTGTGCATCTTGTACACAGTAGTCCAATCGGATTTCTAGACTTTAAGGGGAGAGAAATCAGTAAATTTAAATTAAAATCTGTAACACAAATTGTTTTACTTAACCTTTACTTTCTTGAGCAGCAATCCTACAACTGCTGATTATGTCCAGTAGAAACTAAATCTGACAAAAGACAGCGGAGACAAAAAGCTGTAACTTTGTACACAATTACACAAAGAAAACATTTATCAAAGTAATGCTGATAAAACCTGGTTGAAGAAAATAATCAAATATCTTAAACTTGCCTTATAGTCAGCAAATTACGTCCAGGTCCATACCAGGTTATGAACATCCAGCGTATGTTCAGACCACATGACTGCTTGGGAGAACAGCTGAATGGCTTTGCTGGTTAATGTGGGACTGTAGGCATCTTCTTGCCATGTGGCAACTTAGTTCATGGCAATACTTAAATGGTTGCATTTGAAAAGATTTGGTGTGTCACCAAAGATTCTTACAATTTCTATAGAGGTACAGTGGCGAGCATTCTGATTGGTTGCATCACAGTCTATTATGGAGGCTCCATGCCCAGGATTGCAAGTGGCTGCAGAGAGTTGTAGCCTCAGCCGGTTCCATCACCGGTGAGGACAGCTTAAAGAGGTTGTGCCTCAAGAAGGCAGTATACATCTTTAATGACCCTCACCATCCATCCAGGACATGCCCTCTTTGCGTTACTACTAGAGGGGAGGAGGTATATTTTAAGAACAGCTTCTTCCCCTCTGCCATCAGATTTCTGAATGGTCCATGAACCATGGATGCTACCTCACTATTCATCTTTTGCACTATTTATCTCATTCGGTAACTTACGGTGATCTTGTATTTTGTACTGTCCTGCTACAAGGTCATATATTTCATAACATATGTCAGTGGTTCTGATTCTGAGTACCTGTACAAGAGTGTCTAAGTCCATTAGAATCTGGTTTAATGTAGCAGAATCACAGGTGACAAACTGCATTATGTCCCACAGGAGTAGAGCTGCTAGCCCTGTTCTCTGTCTGATGTTTTCTTTTGAGGGTGACATGTCCTTTTTGGAACATGACAGTTTCCCATTTAATTATAGGCTTGTTGCATTTTTTTTATTAGAACGGCTCAGCAATTTCTTCACCTTCTGTGAGGTAGATCTTCTATCTATTTTCTCTGGCATCAGGATGTGAGAATGATCTTTGTAAGTATGAAAGTTTCAGAAATATGCTGCGTATTTCCTTTATTGATTATTCAGAAGGTCAGGAAAACAGTTCTGTGAACACGTCATCTGAAGAACTGTTTGTCACTGTAACTTCACCCATGGGCATAAATAAAATTGTAGGAAACAAAATCATCAAGATAGAGGAAATTATCTGGGGTGTGGTTTCCATTGAATGTGTTGTACAAAATGGGAACGCTTATAGATCTTTACATCATAACAGGACTAAAATAAGGTAGCTGTAAAGATCCAATCACAAACAAGAGAAAATCTGTAGATGTAGAGAAACTGTTTCCTCTGTGGACGAGTCCAGGACAACAAGATCTATGTATAAGATGACTGCAAATTAAGTTATCTGTTGATCATTGTCCTTAGGAAGTGGGTGGTGCACAGTCTCCTGTCTACATCAATGGTGCTGAGGTTGAGAGGCTTGAAATGTTTCAAGTTCTCAGGAATGAACATCACCAATAGCCTGACCTGCTCCAAACACACTGACACCATGGCCACAGAAGTTCAGCAGGGCCTCTACTTCTTCAGGAGGCTAAAGAAATTTGGTATCTTCCCTTTAACCCGTGCCAATTTTTATTGAACCATCACTGAAAGCATTCTATCCAGATGCATTACAATTTAACAACACACAAAATGCTGGAGGAACTCAGCAGGCCAAGCAGCATCTATGGAAAAGAGTAAACAGTCAATGTTCCAGTCCTGATGAAGGACCTCAGCCCGAAACATCGACTGTTTACTCTTTTCCATAGATGCAGCTTGGTCTGCTGAGTTCCTCCAGCATTTTGTGCGTGGTGCTTGGATTTCCAGCATCTGCAGATTTTCTCTTGTTTGTGATTGGTATTACAGCTTAATATGTTTGCCTGTGACCACTAGAAACTGCAGAAAGCAATGGGTACAGCTCAACCCATCATGGAAACTAGAGTCCTCCCCTCCATGGACTCTATCTCCACTTCTCGTTGCCTTGGTAAACCCGTCAACAAATCCCACCTACCGCAGACTTTATTACACGGGACAATAATAAACCAATTTACCAAGCCACTATTCACAATGAGGTGTATCCCAATAAACTAACATTGACCCTCAGGTTCTGGAAGAACCGTGTACACAGAAGATATAATACTGCTCAATTTATTCGTTTTGAAGTCTAATTTAGGTATACCAGAGGATCTGGATTGTGGAGAGTGGAGTGATTGAATCCCAGATCTGAATTATTAAGAGGGATTAGAAAACAATCGCTTTGAAAGCCTACTCAGTTGACAAGAGCAGGATCTGAATCTCCATGAGAACCAGCTTTCAACAGAGTAATTCCTGAGCATTAAAGGTTACTGCAGTCATTGGAGTTTCTGCAAAACAATGTACTGCCGATGATGAGCAAAGGTTCTTATCTTCTCATTTTCTAAAGATTCAAGTTAATTGATTAAGAATTCCATGACTATCAGGAAGCATGTGACTATCCTGGGAATATCTGCAGTGGAAACAATTCACCCCCAATTCCAGCACAGCTTTCGACCCCTTCTACCCACTTCAACCACCACCTCCATCTTGCAATTAGGCCCTCTTCACTGGAAGTTTGCAAAACTATTGCCGTTGAGCTCAGAGGGGCCGTGATCCAACACGCTTTCTTTTCGTCTTTGGACGGACTTTGGGACTGGATAGATAGGGTCATTAGTAGCCACTTAACTATTTCACTGATGAACCTTTGCTTGTTGTAGAAATCAGTGAGCGTGATGAGACTGAGATAGACTGGGACGAACTTATCATCAGAGAATGCATCGTGTGCTCTCTGATGTCCTGAATTAGAATAGTCCATCACTTTCAGTTACCCTGCCATTGAACTGGTCAGTGAAAGTTTTCTATATTTCTCAGTTGCAACCTATTAAATTTTCTTAACCAAAGAATTTAGAATAGAACAGCACAGGAACAGACCCTTCAGCCCTCAAAATTGTGCCGAACCAGCTGAAAAGTAAATCAAAAACCCCCAAAAGCTAATCTACCTACATAATGTCCATCTTCCACACATTCATATGTCTACCTAAATGCTTCTTAAAAGCCTCTAATGTACAGTATTTGCCTCTACCGCCATACCAGGCAGCACACTCCAGGCAGCCACCACTCTCTGAGTAAAAAACTTATCCTTCACATCCCCTTCGAACCTACCACCTCTCACCTTCTATGCATGGCCTCTGGTATTAGACATTTCTGTCCTGGGAAAAAGATTCTCACTGTCTACTCTACCTATGCCCCTCATAGCCTTATAAACCTCTCTCAGATCTCCCCTCAGCTTCCGCCACTCCAGAAAAAACAACCCAAGTTTGTCCAGTTTCTCATGATAGCACATGCCCTCTAAACCAGACAGCATCCTGGTAAACCTCTTCTGCACCCTCTCCAAAGCCTCGGCGTCCTTCCAATAGAAGGACGATTTATTATAGGCAAACTTAAAGAATTAATTTACAAGTAAATGAATTACAAAAACAATTATAGAGACACATATTGACTAAACAAAAAAATGAGAGGTTAATTTGCCATTTTTAAACATCAAAATTTGTTTTAGATAGGAACAGTTGTTCCAAAAACACAACATTACTTGTGTATTTTGGTGTAGCGTATTTCCTCTCATCAAAATATGCATAGCATGACCTTTCACCCTGTTGTAGTTTTGCCCTTCTGATATGTTCTGGCTGACTATCAGAATTAACAAATGAGCAGCTGCTAGAGCTGGATGATAAGGTATCTGAACCTTGAAGAGAATATATTAACTTTCATTCATATCATCCATTGTTAGCCATTCAGTTTAATAACCACCACCATGCAACTGAAATCCAAAGTTATTTGGTTTGAGTCCACTGGTCTGTGAAATGGCCATGGCTCCATTTCTGAAAGATTAATTCTTTAATGTAATGTATTATTTTGCATGTTTAATTTCTAGCCTGATTATTGTGAAGGGACGTTATCACTTGCTGCAAATTTGCATGCCATTCCTCCTTGGGGAAAGGATGCCCCTCCTTTTTCTGGGCAGTTTTACAAGGTCAGTGTGATATTAGTCATGCCTCTGTGATTTGTGCTGGAAGCGGCAAGTATTTTTTCAACTCCTCAGGAGTATATGACTCTATTGGAAAGAGACAGTTTTATCAGTTAATTCAACTGTTTCTGGGAGATCATTCACTAAATAGTGAGTGGAGATAAAGTTCACTTACTGATGTTTTTTTCCCTTTTTACTTGCCAATTTTCTCCCTTTCCCACTTCTGAGAGTAATGATGCCTTGCAGGCCAACCCGACACTCTCCAGTAATGTTGACTCAATGTCATTCTCCTTGTGTGAAAATCAACTGTATTTGTTTCGCAGATTGGTTGATCGCAGAAGCAATATAGCAGCTTAACCCCCATCATTATTTTGCAACTGCGTAAACCGGCACACAATCTTAGCAGGTATATTAGTTAAGAAATTAAGCAATGATGTATGTGTTGTTTTTGCACCCTCCCAGAGGCATAATGCATGGTATTTTGCATAGCTGTGACCTGTATGTTAGTTGCGCTGCAGTGGGAGCAATCTTGCCTTTGAGTCAAATGTTTCTGGATTCAAGTCTCTGAGCAGAGAGTCAGGAACTTAGTGACATAAGAAGCAAGAGCAGGTGTTGGCCCATCAATCCTTCAGTCCTGTGCTGTCATTCAGTAAGATCATGGCTGATACAATCTTGGTCTTACCAACACACTTTGCTATGAAGCCCAAACCCCATGGCTCCCTTGTAGTTCAAAAGACTGTCAGTTTCTGTCTTGTACCGTGCAAACATGTTAGGCAAATATATATAGCTAGGGTGCCTAAGACTTTTGCACAGTACTGTATTTGTCAATGTGGAGCGGAGAGCTGGTTTGTATATCTGGCAGGAGCAAAGGATTTTGGGAAGCGTGAGTGTGGAGCACTGCGGAACAGGTGGCAGAGAAAGAGTGCAAGGGGTGGGAGGTGATTGGGGGGGGTGCAGATACACCCAGCCCTGAAACACCAGGCAAGGTCATTTAATTCCAAACAATTGGCTTATTGATCATTACAGAATATCTTTCTGGTGCTTCCTGCTCCCTTCCCTCTCCCTTCCCCGTTTCCTAACCATGATTCCCCTCTCCCTGCCCCTTCCCACTCTCAGTCCACAATAGAGACCCATATCAGAATCAGGTTTATCATACTCAGATATGTCATGAAATTTGTTTTATTTTTATGACTGCAGTACAATGCAATACATAACTGTGCAAATGTCTCAGGCACCCTAGATATATGTTTATTCAATGACTACCTCCATAACTCCTTGTGGCGGAGAATTCCAAGGAACTGTGACCATATGAGAGAAGAAATTCCTCTTTACCTTCATCATCAATCCCTTGTTTTAAAACGATGACCCTTTGTTCTCGCTATCTCTCTACCTGGCCCAAGTGCTCAGCATGGAATCAATCCTGTGTCCCAGAAATCAACTTTTCTATATCTATCATTAAATATGACGGCCAAAACCTGTAGGCAGTTTTTGGGTTCAGTCTCACCTGGACCCTGTAAATTTTATACAACCTTTCTAGTTTTATAGTTCACACTCCTTGCAGTAAAGTCCAGCTTTCCATTAGTCTGCCTAACTATCATCTGTTCATGCATGCCATTCCTTTGTTTTATCCACTTGGATTCTTCGATCCCTTTGTACCACAATATTTTGCAGTAAATATTCCATGCAAATAATGATTTGCTTTTGCATTCTTCCCTCCAATGTGAATGATCTGTCACATTACTGCAATGTATACCATAAAATTCCATGCTGACACACTGATGCATTACTGAGTACTGTTGGAGGTGCTGTATTTTGGAACGTATGCCTGGTATGGCATCAACAAATCCTGGTATATCTGAACACTGTGGGCAGCAGCTTAAGAACGTTGTGGCTATAATGGGTTTGAAAAATGAGAGGTGATCTTTTTGAAACATCTGTTGTTTCTGAGGAGTTTGGAGACGGTGAATGATGAGAGAATGTTTCCCCAGGTGGAAATAGCCAGAGGTAAGGACATGGTCTCAGAATAAGGAATCATCCATATGAACACAAAGTTGTTAGAGGTCAATCATCCCTGCCAGAAGGCTGGTGCTTTTGGCCCGACTACCTTCAGCTGTTTCCCTTTCGTTATGATTTCAGAAGTGGAGATGCACTTTCTGCAATGTTCACAAGTGATCAGCAAACCAGCCAGACCATGCCTACATTCAGCTTGGTCCATCCTTTGACAGGATGTAACATTTGAGGCATAAAACTTGTCACCAATTATCTCCAACAAGGGAAAGTCCAACCACTAGCCCTCTTCATTCCATAGCATTATCATCACTGAGTTCCCCACCATCAAGATCTTGGGGACCATTGATCAATAATCACTGGAACAGGGACATTAGTACTTTGGCTCAAGAATATGTAAGAAGTTTGGTGTCTTGCAATGAATGACTCACCTCCTAAACCCCAAGACTTTCACCAATTAGAAGACACAAGCCATGAAAGTGATTGAATACTTTCCATTTTTCTGAATGAATGCACACACCTAATATTTTTGAGAACTAAGCAGCATAGTTGATTGAACCTCCATCAATTACCCTGAACATTCATCCCTCCATCACCTGTAATGTGCATTGTCTATGAAACGCAGTGCACTTACTCATCTTGGCTATTCTGACTGCTCCTCCCAATCCTAGAGAGACCGCCACCAGGAGCGACAAGATCTTCAGGTGCATGGGGCCATCACCACTTTACATACTCCCTTTCAAGTTGTACACCATCCTGACGTAGGAATACACAGATGGTCCTGCATCATCATTAGGTCTAAGTTCTGGAACTTTCTAACAACCACACAGTAGGGCGTGGGCAGCACGGTAGCATAGCAGTTAATGCATTACCTTCCAGCACCAGTGATCAATTCCCGATTGGAAATGGTGTTCAAATCCCACTGCTGTCTGTAAGGAGTTTGTATGTTCTCTCCATAACTGTGTAGGATTTCTTCCCCTGGTTTCCTCCCACATTCCAAAGACATGTGGTCAGGGTTAGAGAGCTGTAGGCATGCTACCTTGGTGTTGGAAGTCGGGCAACACTTGTGGGCTTCTCCAGCACAATCCTCAGACCCTGTTGGTTGTTGATGTAAAACGACGCATTTTACTCTATGTTATGACGTTTCAATATACATGTGACAAACAAAGCTAATCTAATCTAACCCTGTGGAATCTCTTCACCACTTCCTCATGCGTGCACAATAAATATCGGCAAAATATTCAGAAACCAAAATTTTTTTAAAAACCAATAAGAAATTTTTTGACCATACCAATGATGAATGGGGACTAATTGGACCAATTTCCTGTCCAAGCCCATATATCTAAGAGGATTCAATCATTATATCTCATCTATGAATTAGCTCCTGAATGGAACAAAAATGTCAGTTGTATGTAAAGTGACATAGCTACTATCCAGATGCCACCTAGTTTTAAAGTGAATTGATAGCTCATGAATATGTATAATGCTGCTTGGTGCAGCAATTCATGAGCACAATTCGAGAGGGAAAAGCTGAAGCATGAAAAATAATTGAGCTGACAGACAGGAAACAAGGTTATTTGGATTGGAGAGAAGTTAGAAGTTGTCAATGCTGGGTCAATTTTTGTTGGCCTTCAAAGTTGTAATAGCATAATTTGAGAACAGTACAAGAAGTGAGGATTTGTTAGACAGAAAGGAGGATGGTGAACTTCCATCTGAGGGAGTTGGCTATTGGAATCAGCAAATAGATGGCAGATTCAACTTAGTGCAAAGAAGAATGAGTTACGAAATTTGGCAAGAAATATTAAGGGTTATGAGTATACATTCTATGAAAAAAATGGAAGGATTTTGGAATGAGAGGCAAGTTTTCAGTGACCATGATTTACCAAAAATGCATTTGAAGTTAATTAAATGAAAGCAAATAATGGTAGGCTTTATACATTGGGATATACAGGTATATACAGATTGTAAAGATGTAGCCATGTTTTTAGTATAAAATTAAAGATTGTTAAAACCACAGAGAGCATATGGTATTTTCGCCAGCCTGATGCTAGAAATGAGAAATCACAGATTGGGTGGATAGGAAAAAGATTGTTTCTTTTGGCTGGAATTCAATAGTGAAGGGTTATCAGTTTTAAAATGAAGTAGGCTTATCAAGATATCTTTGAATATAGATTGTCATGCCACAGAAAGTACTTATTTCAGGCATCATTGACTCATTTAGAGAAAAAGCATCTGAATGTTTGAAGCAGAGGAAGACCTTGAACTTGTGTAAAAGAATAGGCCTATTCTATCAAAGAGCAAGGATTAAAGTGACCGACAACAAATGATCTACATTGTTGCTATTCTCTTCAAATATTCTGTAATCAATAGAAGTAATATACTGTGCATTCTCTAAGTGAACATGAATGATCATTTAATTTGTAAATGCACTATTACATGGGAAAATATTTATTATATGCCTTTGTATAAGTTTGGAGACCTTTTAAACACAGTATTGTATTCCAGAGAATTTGGTTAAGTATTTACCACAATGTAAGGAGAGAATAGTGATTTTGTAAACTAAAATTTAAAAGATGGTCCTCCCGTTAATATGAAAATCATATGTGAGGGAATGATTGCCTCAAAATATTTCCCAACATTGTTGCTGAAAAAACAATTGCAATTCTGCTTTTCTCCTCCAGAATGAATATTCACAAACCAGAGAAGAAAATGAGGAAACATTTATTCTTGTGATTATACAAAAGGACTGGACTGAATTTCATTCAGTAAGTTTTGTTCTGTTTTAGATGTCTATGCTACAATTAGTAGTGTCAACAGAAGATTTGGAGAAGGTATATTTTCTTCATCTAAATATGCTCCAAGTGAAATTTATGAAATCAAATTTAAATATTCACTTCCATACTTGGTCAAATAAGATTTAATTATATAATAATAGGAATGTTTAGCATCAAAATCACAGGTCTTCACTTATATTTCTGCATACCTGCAAACAAAATTCGTATCTAGGTACTATTATTTATGTCATGGAGATATGGATTTAACAGCGTTGCCACTTAGAGCATCTCAAAGAAAGTCTGGCTAACGTCTAAGCCCCACACCACCCTGATTCTTGCAGTAATTCAAGTTGTACCATAGCTATTTCATTTTCAGAAACATCATAATGGAAACGTCTGGCTTATTAAAGTTCAAAGTAAATTTATTATCAATGTACATATATGTCACCATACATGACCCTAAGATTCATCTTCTTGTGGGCATATTCAGTAAATCCAATAACCATAATAGAATCAATAAAAGATTGCACCAGCAGGGAGGACAACCAGTGTGCAAATGACAACAAACTGTGCCAATACAAAAATACAAAAAGAAAGAAAAAGGATATAATAATAATAACAATCAATAAATATTGAGAACATGAGATGTAGAGTCCTTGAAAGTGAGTCCATAGGTTGTGGGAACAGTTCCATGATTGAGGCAAGTGAAGTTATCTCCATTGGTTCAAGAGCCCAGTGGTTGAGGGGTAACAACTGTTCCTGAGCCTGGTGGTGTGAATACTGAGGCTCCTGTACCTTCTTCATGATAGCAGCAGTGAGAAGAGAGTACGACCTGGATGATGGGGGTCCCTGATGATGGATGCTGCTTTCCTGCAACAACACTCCATGTATGTAGAGGTGCACAATGGTGGGGAGGGTTTTATCTGTGATGGACTGGGCCGTATGCACTTCTTTTTGTAGGGCTTTACATTCGAGGGCATTGGTGTTTCCATACCAGACTGTGATGTAGCCAGTCTATATACTCTCTACCACGCATCTATAGAAGTTTGTCAAAGTCTCAGATGTCATGATGAATCTTTACAAACTTACCAGGAAGTAGATGTGCCGCCATGTTTTCTTCATAAATGCACTTATGTACTGAGTCCAGGGCAGGTCCTCTGAAATGATAACACCAAAGAGTTTAAAATGGCTGACCCTCTCAACCTCTGTTCCCCCGATGAGCGCTGGGTCATGTACCTTCAGTTTCCTCCTCCTGAAGTCCTTGGTCTTGCTGGCATTGAGTAAGAGGTTGTTGTTGTGGTACCACTTTGCCAGGTTTTCAATCTCCCTCATACATGCTAACCTATATTATGAGAGAATTTCCTAATTTGTTTTCAAAAATAAACTTCTTGTTTTTTGATAAATGATTGAATTTGTGGAAACCTGCAAGAGATCGTATTAAAGACAACTACAAATGATATTGCTACTACAGATAACTTCAGGTAAGCTCAACATTTCTTGTGCAGTAATGCCATATAATTTCCTGCAAAATAGCCAACATCCAGACACTTTTTAAGAATGTAAAATCATAAGGAAAGGAGTATTTTTTATTTTGAAAATGGGGAATTTTAAAAAATTAGTAGATCCCACTTTCCCCACTGTTAAAGTACTTGGAGAGCTCTGAAAAGTTTATCTGCCTGACTACACAGTCAACATCCTGTGCTAGCTATAAGAGCCAATTGGAGTAATATGCTTTTGATTACTCAGGATTTTCTTCCTGTGAAGACAGAGTCTGATGTGTTGTTTTTTGATAACATAGGCTGAGATACAGCAATAGCACTGTTAGAGTTTCCTGTCTAATCTAAAAGTAATTGCAGAACTGCTATCGAGAAAGCTTTTAGCAGTGCACAATTTAAACTTTGGACAAAAAAAGGAATGCTTTCCAACAGCAACACAGATGATAGGGTTTTTTCAACATTGTGGATTTGCCAAAAACTAAAGAACTTGCTTGGGAACACACTTACTATACTTTTTACCCAGCTTTCAGTGTTACTAATCAAAAATAGGAAGAAATGGGCCTGTTCTCTCCTCCTTCATGTCTCAGTGGATAAAAGTTACATCTGCCATATGACTGAATCATTCAGATTGGAAAAGCCTTGACTCCAATGCCTGTTAACTAATCAGCCAGGCAGTGATGAGAAGAGAATAATTAGCCTTCGGTTGATTGAAAGAAGAAATCGGCCAGAATCAAATCTCTCCGTCATTCCTTTCGGTGATTTAGGCATTATTAGCATCAAGTCAGGGGAGTTAGAATTTAATTGCAGTCTCTTCTATGGCCGGATAGACTAAGGAAATTATTTATTTTCAATTTTTATGCATATGAGATACGGCAGCAAGGTGTTTGCCTAAATTATCCATGTAAGTTATTCTTAATTAACTGTTTATTCATTGGGTATAATTTCACTGCATGTTTAAATTCTTGAATTAATTTATAGCATCATCACAATGCACAACATACAATCTGTGCAATGTTACTTTTTGGAAGTAAACCAAGGATATGAGCCAACATTGCTAATACGTAGGCCAAAGGCAGAATCCAGATCATCTACAGTTTTTTGACATTGTAAGAAGTTCTCATTTGTTTAAATAAATCTAATAAATCTTCTAGATGTTAGTCAAGGTTTATACTCTGGGCTTCAGAAAGCAATCTAAATGCCACACTATTATTCTATATGCCCATATTCCCTGCTAATTTAGACTAATTGCATTCAAATATTTCCACTACAATATCCCCACAAACGCTTTCAACTGTGCAAGTTTAATGTATTCCTTAAGAGCTGAGGACAAGTCTATGCGAGTCCAATTTTCTGAGAATCTATAGCCAATACTAATGATAAAGGCTCATTGACAATAAGAAATTTTAATTTATTAAAACATTCATCTTATTCAATGATATAAAAACCTCATTATCATGGATGCATAATATCTCTGAAATAGGTATGTGACCTTTTTTTAAAATTTTATGTTTTTTTAAGTTTAGAGATACGGCATAGAACCCAATGAGCCACACCGCTCAGCAACCATCTTATTTAACACTAATCACTGGACAATGTACGATGACCAATTAACCAACTAAACCATTAGTCTTTGGACTGTAGAAGGAAACTGAAGTACCCAGAGGAAACCCACGTGGTCACAGTCTCCTTACAGGTGGCATCGGAATTGACCACAGAACTCCAGAACACCCCAAGCTGTAATAGCGTCATGATAACCGCTACGCCACCGTGAGTAGAATGTCTTAGGTGTACACTTACGTGTGTGAGTATAGGTGTGCAACAGAAGAAATGTGTAATCTTTGAATTCTGAAATAATGTTTCTCTCCTTGATGAATCTTCATAATGCTTGCGGTTTTCCTTGCCTTTTTTTGCACGGAGAATTGTATGTCTATTCAGGAACCTGGATGGATTTCCACACATGAGCAGAAATTTGAGTGGGCTTCTTTTTAACCTTTCAATCGATTCCTCCCAGCTTGTGTCCATGTATGTGCTAGCTGGTACATAAATGTTGCCTTATGTCTCCTCATTCAATGGGTAACGTTCATAAGTTAGGTTTTATCAAATATATTTTCCCATTCTTACACCCAGGTATGTTGACTGTAGGCAACAAAGACTTTTCTTTACACATGTCCTCATGGATTTAGCTGGCCTTGTAAAAATACTGAACTAATAAAGATAAAGATTAGCTTTATTTGTCACACATACATCGAAACATACATGAAATACGTTGTTTGCGTCAAATCAAATCATGAGGGTTGCGTTGGGTAGCCTGCAAGTGTCACCACTCATCTGGCACCAACAGAGCATGCCCACTACTCACTCATCCTCAGTGTACATTTGGAATGTGGGAGGAAATCAGAGCACCCAGGGGAAACCAGGAGGGAACATACAAGCTCCTTACAGACAGTGCCAGGAATTGAACTCCGATCTTATAGTTGATGCTCTAAAGCATTTTGCTAACCACTTGGCTACTGTACCATTCTAAAGTAATCCTCCTGAAGGTTAACATCATGACAACAGTATGCTGTTGAACAAGACTGGTACAATATCAATTTTCAAGACAGCTTTACATAATCTGTTCTATTCAATCTACATATTTGGTTGGAAGAAAATAGAATTCCCTGCAGGTACTGAAAAAAATCCTTGGCCAAAGCAGTCCAGGCCCACTGAAAATGTCTGATTTGTAAACAGAGGACTCACCATCTGCATCGGTGGAATGACACATAATTGGTGATGTAGTGATTAGGTTGGACACCATGAATGTGATTTTTTTCTGTTAGGCAAGTATAAATCACAGATGTTTGACTCATTTACTTTCAACACTTGATTTTGTACAGCTTTCAACATTCGTACGACATTTTCCTTAACACTTCTTTCAGAACAGTGCCTCTCTTTTATTTTGGCAAGTGGCAGCAGGAAAATTGGACAATAAATGGCCTTGGTCTTAAAGGTCAGTGATTTCAACTTGCAACCCTCATAGCTAGTGACACAAGGCTGGCATAACATAACACTGAACTGGGTGTTATCACACATAAAATCAATATCAAAGTGATATTTTAGTTGTTTTACTAACAGGAATGGTGTCATCACAATAGCTTTTGTAAACACACACTAAAAATTAACAGCGTAGCCATGCAAGTAATTACGCTTGCACCATTCCTTGGAAGAACCAAATATGCTTTTTTCTTGGTGCTATATACCTTTCTGTCATAAATAACATTCAACTCTTTTAAAGTTATTGGTCTAGATTTTCAAATCATTAGCAAGCCACATTCACGTCGTACATACAGTACTAAGAATTCACTTCCTAATTCTATATCCAACAGCTTGAACTTGCGAGATGAGGAATCCAGATGCTTAACATAAAGCCCTAAACAACAAAAGGCCATTCATGTAACCATGGCATCATGAGAGCCAAGCCCTGTCAAACAACAACTGTCTTGACAACTGACTTGGTAATGTCTCCTGGCCTAGACAGCTGTTAATTCTTCCAAGAACTTCGGGTGTTCTTTCTTTCTGTTTAAGTGACTGGTGACACATTCCCTGTACCAAGTCTAAGCAAGGAATTGCAGTAACAGCATGCGTCACCACTGGTGAATCCAACATCAGAACACAGCTGGCAAAATAGGGACAAAGCTGAGGATTTATGTGATCACATGTATATGCTGGATTGCTTAACCAGGAACACTTCTTCAGCAAAATGTTGACAATTGCGCATGGAATAGCTGGCATTTCCCCACAATTTTCTGAACACTGTGTACTTTGATTCTCTGCTTCTAGAAGTAATCATCAAGCAAGGGAATTAGCTTTTGCTACTAAGAAAAATTAGATGCATACACCAGGTGTCTTCACTTTTCTAGTGAAAAAACATCCTGTTTCATAACACATCTGCACTTTTCCAAAATGAGAAAGGATTGCAGCTGGAGATCTGGCATCACACTCCAGCAAGGATGGAATTTCACTAGATAAAGTGCAGAAGAGATTCACTGGGACATTTGTGGAGTGGAGCTTTTCACTTATGAGGAGATGGGATATACAGTCTTTTCTTTCTTTGGAGCAGAAGAGGCTGGTGGGGGGAGCAGGTTCACAAAATATGGGAACAAATAGGGTAGGAGTAATAAACCTCTCCCACAGCAGAGGTGTAGAAAACAAGAAAATTAGTTCTTTGTCTCGTCATTATAGATACTGTAATTACTTTGCCATTCATTCTGAAATAGGTCCAATTCCACAGATCCTTGAACTTAGGGCTCCAATTGAGATAACTATTTGTATATTAAGAAAATTATTGAAATTGACTCTTATTTTTGGCATGGTAGACAAAGCCATTGGATCTACTCACGGCTTCTATTACCCTTTTATTTTCTGTTACAAGATCCATTCTTATGAAGCCTGGGCTGATAAAGTCATTGGTAAAGATACAGGAGGAAAGGAATCAGGGGTATTTTGGAAAGAACTTATTTCACAGTGAGATACAACAGCTGACTGAAGCGAACTGAGCATGACAGATTCCCCAATCCACGGGGATCTTTGCCTTATCAGTACTACTGCAGAAAACTTCCATAAGGGATTTCAAACTTCAAGTTCAAAGTAAATTTATTATCAAACTTTCTACACATTGCCGTATAATACCTCAACATTTATTTTCATGCAGGCATTTACAGGAAAAAGAAATACAAAAAAGAATTTAACCAAAAACTCTACACAAGCAGAAAAAGACTGACAAACAACAATGGCAGAAGAAGACAAATTGTGGAAATAAAATTAATACTGAGAACATGAGTTGTAAAGAGTCCTTGAAAGTGAGTCTGTAGAATCAGAGCAACAGAAAGCATTTATTACATGTTGCAAACATTATTAAATCATTGTTATGGCATTTCTTAATTGATCAGTGTTTTTAGAAGTTTTAGCCCAGGTTAAATGTACATTCAACAAACCTACTTTAGTGTTATTAGAAAAAGTAATACTTTGGCAAAATGTTAGGGCAATTCAAGTAGTTTTTTGGCCTCATCATTTTAATTAGCCACTGTTTGAATTTATCTTTACCATAGTCTTTACCTGTTTAGACAGGCCTTCAGAAGTCATACAAGACAAAAATTTCACCTCTTAATCATTCTCTTCTGTAGTTTTCGGTTAATAAAAACTGGTCTTTACAGATTACAGAATTGTGGACACATCATAATTATCTTCAATTTATGAATGCAGTTAAACTCCCCTGGCTTGGAAATTCTGACAGTTTGGCGCACTGCTCCCTGGGGTCACGTTCTTCCACGTTCTCTTTAAACTTATTGGAACCTGGTGTCTGAAGTGTCTCCCACTAGGGTCTTGGTTCCAATAATCTCTTTAAACTCTCTGGGGCATGGGTTTCCTTACTCCTTTTAACTTACTGAGTTTACTGGAAAATTCATTATGCTACTCATCTAAAAAAGTGAATTAAAAGGGTATTAATAGGAATAGTATCTAATAGTCCAGAAAAGGTGCCTGTCTGGTGCTACAGTCCCAAAGGGCACATGTACAATGAGATACCGGTGTGATGAAAACTTGCACACAGCAGCATCATGAGCATGTAGATTCACATAGAAGATAAGTTACACATAAACTATACAAGACAGTGAAGAAAACGCGGCTATGCAAAACAAGATGACAGTGCAAAAATCATAATTAGAGACAAGTGATTGGTAGTGTGAGAGGTGGCCTATAGTGTTTTGTAGGTGAGATTGAGATTGTACGGGTTGGTTCAAGAACCTGGTGGTTGGAAAGCAGCTATTTCTGAATCTAGTGATGTGGGGTTTAGACTTCTGCACCTCCTGATCAAAGGTAGCAGTGAGAAATGGACATGGCCAGAATGGTGGGGATCCTAGATGATAGATGGTGCCTTCCTGAGACAGTGCCTCATGTAAAAGCGTTCGGTGGTGACAGGGGCTGTGCAGGTTGTGTCTGCCACCCTCTACGGCATCTTGTTGGATTATCTTTGTCTTATTTGTGCATCTAATTGGTGAGGAACCTTGCCTGCTACACAATTTAGGATATTACAAATGCCTTACATGGGTATACAGGACAATTTTTCAAAAATTAGAGAATATACCAAACTTAGAAGTGTGGTACACAGTGAGGTGAATAATTTAGGCTTCCAAGATGGCATAGAGTGAATGTTGGAATGAATGGACATGTGCCAGATGAAACGTAATGCACAGAAATACAAAGTGCTGCCCTTTCATAGGAAGAATGAGAAAAGGACAACTTAATGAAGGGGTTCAATTCTAAAGAGATTGCATGAAGAAAGATCCGGATATACCTGCACAAGTGGTTTGAAAAAATGGTTAAAAATGCCTTTGTGATCCTGGATCTTCTCTAAGAGGACTATGAAAGTAAGATGATTATATCAAACCTCCATAAAAAAACTAGTTCCCCTGCCAATGGAATGTTGTGCTCAATAGCAAATGGAGTCCAACTTTTGAGAAAAAGAACCAAAGGTTACTCATGAGAAACATATTTGTGTAGAAATTAGTTATGAAGTGGAATTCTCCGCCTGAAAGGGTAGAAGAGGTAGGTAGAAACATAACATTAAGAAAGATAAAAATTAAGTTATTGAACAAAAAAAAAGATGCCAGGCTGAGGGAAAACAGAGGGTTGGGACGATCTGATTCCATGAACTGAATCTAATGAATCTATGTTACAATCTTTTCGATAGTTAACTTGACAATTTTGTTCTGTGGTGTTCCTCAGACCCCTCCCTCTCTCTGCAATTTAATGTACGCTTGTTTTCCGGGCTTTCTGGTTCTGAAAAGGGGCGTTTGACCCAAAACACCAACTATATCTCTCTGCACTGGATCTGCTTGATGTGTTGAGTGCCTCCAGCACTCTCTGTTTTTGTTTTGGTACTCCAGTATACTGTTGTAAATGCATTATTTCCTAAACTCCCCTGTGTATCACAAAACCATAAGCTGGAGAGAAGCCTACAATGCCGGTTCTTGTCTGGGGTTTCTTGCTGGATTTGATGAATTACCATTCTCACACATTAATGCAGCTTTTCTAATGGCCAGCAGTGAAAGAAAAGGCAATCTGTAATTTAAAAAATGGTAAACATGAAAATGTATTACTTCATAGAACTTTAAGAATTTATTCTTTGTCATTTTATATTCACCTTCTTTCTGGGCTCCCAGCTTTTCTATCACCATATGCTACCATTCCTGGATCCTACAAGAGACAACATTCAATCCAGCTGTGGAACATGACACAGCTCTGTTCTCTGTTTACATGCTGCACCAGTGATACTTGGAATATTATATTACTAACTGGCTTTCTCTTTTTGGTGATATGATAAATGCCTTCTAAAGAGTAAAGGGCATTGTATTTAATCTCATCTCAGTTTGGGGCATCAGCCATTGTTTTGAACCATATGAATGGAGAACCATTTGATCGTGACCTAGTTCTAGCTGGGGTATGGCTAAAGAACCTTCACATCCCTCGTGATGATTGTAAATGAATGCAAGCTCAATGGATAAGGAACACACCAGGTTCAGTAGTGAGGTGTTGGTACCATTAACCTCATGAGAGAGTCATTGAGGGACTCATAAAAGGGTAGTTAAACCTGCCCAACTCATCACTGGCACCTGCATATCTGCCTTATATACAGGAGGGTGCCAGGAAAAGGCCAGCAACATCATAAAGGATTCCACACATCCTGCTTATAGACTATTTGTCCCACTCCCATCAGGGATGAGGCTACGTAGCATCTACGCCAGGACCACGAGACTAAAAAACTGAAACATTTCTTACGTTCTAATGGGGGGAAAACACGGTAATGTTTGGCTACACTGTTGAAGGATTGCCATTTAAGAAGTTCATCGGTGAGGATTCTATCAATAGCTATTCACAAAGGACAAGTTATTGGCACATCTTGAGTAATTCAATGCACAAGAGCACAGGGTGTGCATTCAAAATCATTACCTCCAGCTGAGCCTTAACAAATACTGCCACCTACAGGTGAGGGTGAGCATTGACTAGTAATGGAATTGGGATGACAATATTCTTCAGGCACAATTCATCAAATTAAACAGTCCATGGATAAGATCAACTCTTGTTCAGTTTCATTTCAGAAACTTGTGGCTATTGGACTGATTTTTGACAAGTGGTGCACTGAGTGAGAAAATGCTACCAGCTGTCAACCATCGATGCTGACCGCTGGTTTTGATGGTAGCTATACAATCAGCTTTAGCAGATCTTCTTGTGTTGACTAATTTACACTAGCTGTTCCTATCTTCAAAGGCAAGCTTTGCCACGTTACTGGGGCTTTGTGTGATCCAATGCCTTTCCTTAGACTGATCAAGTAATTCCCTTCTGATAGAACGGTGTCTAAGAATTTCAATGTTTACAAATATACCTAAAGTTAAAAAAAGTCAGAAACTATCAAAGGTCAATGAAGAAACTAAACTTTTTTTAAGTTATTTTTTAATTAGAAAAGATGAAAACATAATTTATTAAACAATTAAAACAAATAAACTCAATTAATATAAAATATGATCTATTTTTTCAATCATTTCTTCTCGCGTCTGCTGGAGGGAGACATCTCAGATACCCTGCTAGGGGTGAGGGGAGTTTACAGATCTGCGAGAAGTGTCCCTTTCAGGGTGAAGAGACTGGCCCTGCACAACCAGCCCAACTCCCCGCAGGAGCCCCTAATGAATGATTGTTCAACTTCGGTGTCTAACATGATGTATATTCAGAGAGCAGGTGCTACAACTTGAGTGTGGACTGCTGCAAGCTGGTTGCAAGCTGGTGCTGCATTGCTTGACTCCATAATGAGCACAAAAAGTGATCAGCAAGCACAGGATTCTGTGTTTGCATTAGAATCCCAAACCTAGTGACATATTAACAGGAGGAAGTTACAATTTCAACTATTTTTCCTCAATAAGGCTAGAGATTTCGTTCCTCAGTGCTGGTAACTTCCCATGCAGCTTCTTGTGATCCAGATATGAAATCAACTTTTTCTTGTAATTGGTAAAAACAAAATGAAAACTTCAAATCTAAAACGCTTCACCTTGAAATGAACAATTTTCCTCCTGATTTTGCAATGTTTTTTCCTTTTTTTTCTATGTCCTCTAAATCATTTACAAAACTATGCCAGTGCCTCCTTCATTCTAACTGTAGATTCACACTATGGATCTTTCAAAAATTATTGCCCGTCATCCTGTTTCACAGGTGCATTAAATGGTCAAAGGTGCTTTGGTAGAATACAACATGCCACATTGATATCACATATCAAATCACTGTCAAACAACTTACTGGCATGCAGACTGGGATGGGACAGTGCCCCTGTTTCTCCAGAGATATAGGTGCACTACATCTAGATGATCGCACTTTGCTCTTACTGGGAAAGGAGGTGAAAATGCTATTTTTCTGTTAGTCTGTTTTGGTACCAATGAGAATAGCACATTAATTGACTAGCTGGAAATCATTGACATACCAGGAAAATGCATTGCTAACGATCGACTTTTGAAAATGCAACGCCAATTTTTTTAATTTAAATTTTCAGTGCAGTCTAGGCCTTTCCAGCCCTTCAACCTACACCGCCCAACAATTGCCCGATTTAATCTGGGACTAATGCGTGGGACAAACTACAATGACCAATTAACACCAACTGGGACACCTTTGGACTGTGAGACGAAACCGGAGCTCCAGAGGAAACCCAAGTGGTCCCAGAAAAAACAAAATCCTCCTTATAGGCAGCGGCGGGAATTGAACCTGCGTCGCCTGTACTGTAAAGCAATGTGCTAACCACAACGCTATTGTGCCGCTCCAAGTCAGAGGCTGGCTGCTACTCCTAGTTCCTTCTGAAATCAGGACAAGATCAATCCACATATTTGTCAAATGCTGGCAGTTGTTCTCCTATCACATAAACTTTTAATTTTTATGTGGCAGAATTTCACTCTCACTCTTCAATGTGAAACAAGGTGAAAAGCCAGTAGATAGAATTGGCAGCTAGGTTTGATCTCTTTCTAAGTTTTTGTGACAAATTGTTCTCCTCTTGTGATTTTTTTTTGCATCTAAGCAGATATTTAACTAATGCTCAGCGTACCCCACAGAAGTGTATTATAGATGAGAAAATCAGCAAAATAAGACAATGAAATAGGCTCAACACTCAAACTTATTCCACAAATGAATTTGATCATGACTCATCTGTACGTCAATTCTTTATGTTGTTGCTACTGTTGAGTGCCGTCGAGCCGTCATTGACTCACGGCAACCCTATGGATAAGGTAGTTGTCCAAAGGGTTTTTGTGGCAGATACGGAAGTAGATACGCCCACTACACCACTGGCCGGCCATTTATTTCCAAAACCCACTAAGTAATGGTGCATGAGAAGCCTGTGGCAGTTATGTGTGTGCCCGTCACCATCCCAGCCCCCACAGCCCCGATGAAATTCTGTAACACACAAGAACCACTGCATTAAGCTATGTCACAGATGGACTGAGAAACCTATTGGGGTGACAGGTCGATAGAGATAGGGATATTTATGAACACAACAAGGTGCACAACACAGTACATAACTCACACACAGAACATATAAAGGAATACTACCACAAATAAATTAACAAATAATAAGGTGCATATACAATATATGTTAAATAGTAAACTGTATAACACTATTGGCGCTTCATACACAGTAAGACCCTATGATGAGATTCCTATGTGATAGCAAGGAATTCAGTAGTCTTATGGCCTGGGGGAAGAAGCTGTTTCCCATCCTAACAGTCCTTGTCCTAATGCTATGGTACCTCCTTCCTGATGGTGGTGGTGGTGGTGGGGGGGGGGGGTCAGCTGGTACGGAGTCTAACAGTCCTTGTCCTAATGCTGTGGCACCTCCTGTCGAATGATAGGTGGTCAGTCGGCAAAAAAACACAAAGATAATTGCAGATCTCCCTTTTT
This sequence comes from Mobula hypostoma, assembly GCF_963921235.1. Taxonomy (NCBI): domain Eukaryota; kingdom Metazoa; phylum Chordata; class Chondrichthyes; order Myliobatiformes; family Myliobatidae; genus Mobula; species Mobula hypostoma. The sequence continues at coordinate 34,669,405 of NC_086107.1, read as the reverse complement.
GCTGATTGGCTAATTTCTAAAAAAGATAAAGAAGTTTTATGGGTGTTGAAAAAAGTCAAGGAATGGAATTTCAAATAATTTAATTTTTAAATTCACAACTGCTGCATGGCTGAGTGGAGAGCGAGTGAGATTGCTTCCACTGTAGACCTATGGTGTCAATAGGCAAATTGCCACAGGCCCAGGTCCCTGCTTCAGCAGGAATTGACTCTCTCTAACCTCTCAAAGCTCTTCATCACAGCAGGTGTGGGTGCCACCAGGCAAAGGTCATTGAGGCAGCTCACCCAGCTCTCTTGGGCACTGGTATGACTGTCACCCTTCTGAAGCAGGTGGGGACCTTCGATGGCAGGAGTGAGAGCTTGAAGATGTCCTTGAACACTCCTACCAGTTGGTTGGCGCTGATTTTGAGAGCCCTACGAGGTACACCATCAAGAGATCAACCCCTTGAAAGATTCTCTGATGTTGGCTTCCGAGACAGAGATCACAGGGTCACCAGATGCTGCAGTGATTTGCACAGGTATTGGTTTATGGTCTGAATGTCCTGCCACACGTGCTTTGCGTCTCTTGTGTTTTACCTTCCTGATGTGCGGGAAAACATAGTTCTTGCTAATCTAAAAGTCATTTTACTCCCTGAGCTGAAGGCAGCATTCCGAACTCTCAGCAGTGCTCGGAACTCTGCTGTCAACCGTGGCTTCTGATTTGACCCCAGAGAAATATGTTCAATAACAGTGATGTCCTCAATGCTCTTCTCTATGTAGCCAGTCACAGATCTCATGTATTCATTGATGTTAATGTGATGAACATGTTCCAGTCTGTGTTTTCAAAACAGTTCTGCAATGCTGAGGTTGCTCCTTCTGGCCAGGTCTTTATCTCGTTTAATCAGTTGTCTGTATGCCGGAATTAGCATAATAGAAAAACAGTCAGAGTATCCAAGCTGGGGGTATGGGCAGCCTTGTATGCATCAGGGATGTTGGTATAAACCAGGTCTAATATGTTCTCACTTCTCGTAGCAAAGTCAACATGCTGATAGAATTAGAAGTTAGTATGATTAAAGTCACCAGCAACAATAAAAAAATGGTTGTGATGTGTGGCTTGGAGGTTACTGATGACCCTATAGAGCTTACACAGTGCTGCCCCGATGTAAATAGAAGGGCCTGCTTTAAAAAGCATACCAGAGGTGAACAGCGGGTCACCACTGAAGCGTTCACCACCAGTTTTTATTCATGTAGATACACAGAGCTCTGCTGCAGATCCCAGCATTTCTATTGGCCAAAAAGAGCCGAAACCCTCCAGCTCAGCGGTCCCCAATCACCGGGCCGCAAAGCATGCGCTACCGAGCCGCGAGGAAGCTATATGATTTGGCGATATGAGTTAGCTGCACCTTACCTCATTCCCTGTCACGCCCACTGTTGAGCCATTACGCATGCGGGGTCATTACCCACGCGTCATCCATGTCAGCGCGGGAAGGAGATCAACTCCTCGAGCTTGCGAATGACGGCGGACTGGAAAGCACGTTTGACATAACATATCTGCCAGCGTTCTGGATCAAAGTCAAGGCTAAAAATCCTGAGATTTTTAGATCCTGAGAAACACTGAAAACATTGCTTCCATTTCCAACATATCTCTGCAATGAATGCAACGAAAACTAAACTGCGGAACAGACTGGACATAAGGAACCCTGTCCGACTATCGCTGTCTCCCATCACCCCTTGATAGGACAGTGTTGTTGCAGGAAAACAAGCCCAGGGCTCCCACTGATTCAGTGATATTGGTATGTTGCAATGATTTTATATGTTCATACGGGAAAAACGTGCTGTGTGTTTAATATCCAAACGTTACTTAAAATGTTATGATGCTATTGACTTATATAACCATATAACAATTACAGCACGGAAACAAGCCATCTCTCCCCTTCTAGTCCATGCCGAACGCTACTCTCACCTATTCTAATTTTAACGCTACTCTAATTTTTCTTTGAATGATAATATCGAACCTGCCTCTACCACTTCTACTGGAAGTTCGTTCAACACTTACTTCAAGCTCCCCTGTCCTCCCCTGATAATTGACTTATCGCTATATTCATGCGAGGAAAATATGCGCTGTGTGTTTAACATTAAATTCGTTAGATAAACCCTTTTAGAAACAAAATTGAGTGTATTAGCCACCTATCACCGCCATTCTGGTCGTGAATAAGACACTCCCCCCCGGAAAAGAATCACCAAAAACGATTTGTAGAAAAAAGCGTACACACGTGCCAAATCACGCATGCGCACTGGTCCCCGTGCTAGGCTTCATGGTCATTGTAGTCCTTCCTGGGGAAAACCCAGAGAATTTGACTGCTACTCTTGTTCGTTGGCAACCCTACCACCACCCGCCCCCCCCCCCCCCGGTCCGCAAGAATATTCTCAATACGAAACCGGTCCGCAGTGCGAAAAAGGCTGGGGACCCCTGCTCTGGCTGGATGGCCGTTTCAGCAGTGGTATCCAAGAACCACGTTTTCATCAGGACGAGTTCACAGCTGTTCTTCATCTCAAGCTGATTCAGTTGTAGATGCAACTAATCTGTTTCATTTACTAGTGATTGAACATTTGAAAACAGAAACAAGAGGAGAGCCAGCCTGCAGAGTTTCGTCTTTAGTCTCGCATGAACACCAGCATTCTTACTGTAGTTCTGTTATGTCGTGCAGAGCTTCTGATGCCTGCTTCCCTGGGTGGCTGTAGCAGGCAATGCCACGGTATGTAAGCCTATGCTGCACAGCTCCTCTGCTATCCAGCAACTCCTAGAGAGGTAGACTTGCTGCTCTTAATACCCAGTAGTGTCTTGCAATCATAAAGGACTAACGATTACTCTAGTAGCTGGAGCTGGAGTGGGCACTGTGACTGGGCGCACCGCCATCTTGGACATCTACCGCTGCGAATGTAACAGGAGCAGATCGTAGAATGCCTCTGATTGTCACTCTACCTATGACACATCCTTGATTTATCAAATTCCTAATGAATGTGGTAAAAGTCTTGATGCAGTGCACAAGCAATACTGTGGCACACCCATTTCCAGAAGTGATTGAACCAAGTCCACTTTCTGACCCGTTAACCAGCGGTGTCTTAACAGAACAATCAGATTCAGTTATGAATTTCTTCCCTGAGTTTCCTTTTGGAACTGCAAGAATGTGTACACCATCCTAAGGCCCTCTCCTGAGCAAGACCGATGGAACAAGTTTCATTATACTGTATTGCAGTGTCAAATGTGTCTCTGAACAGTGCTAGCCTATCAAAGACTTTATTGCCAGATAACAGCACAGGTCTGTTATAGATGAATGTGGCTTAAACTGGTTACAGATACTCAGTGGAAAACCTTGGCAGCTCAGGCAACATTTATGGAGAATGAAAAAGAGTTTATGTTTCAGGCTGAGAAACCTTTCTTCAACTTTGATCGGATGAATATCGATAGCATTTTCTGGTTTTGCTCTTCCGTACTTTTCTGACTGCATTCCCTCCCCAGAAGTGTTTCAAGAATTTACTTGCAAGATAATTCTGAAAAGTTCTACTCTCAAAAGAACTGTGAAAAAAAATTTAAAAAAAGCTGGGGTATTGTTTCAGCTGAAGTCAATGGAAATTTAGTAAAATGACATAAACTTGGATCAGGATATCAGCTTTGGCAATTAACACTCTGTCTGCCACACCCGAATGGTTGTTTTTCAGGAAAATGAATTGGCATTGTTTTTTATTTTAATTAGATGTTTTTAAAGCAAATGAAGATTTGTTCAAGGAGTTATGAAACTGCACGCAGGAAGCAGAACTTATAAGGCAGCAGAGAGCATTCTGTCACAAAGCCTCTGAGCTAACTTCAACTGGGATTCAGATTTACAGGTACCAAAGCTTTCTAGCACTCATCTAGGTGGCTAATATTCACACAAAAGCTTAAAATCAGTTGTAGGATGGCCATCAGAGGCAAATCTTCATTGTATCATCATTCACTGGCCAGATTTTTATTATTATTATTAGGAGTTATTGAACAGGAATCAATCGAGAATACTGATACTTTCTTTGTTTCTGTGCACCACCCCCTTTTTACCTCCCTTCCTCTCACATGCACTCCATCAACTACATATTATATTCCTGCTCACCTGGCTGGACTTCTCCTCCAGCATATAGGCAAAGACTGACGACCACAGCACCTGCGGTGAGGACAAAGAAGGTATGATCAAGGGAGACAGAGGAGTAGGTAGAAGAATGCTTTGAATCAGTGGACTGGACCATATTCAGGGATTTATGTTTGGATCTGAATTAATATGTTACAGCTGTCACTGACTTCATAAGAATCTCTGGGGGTAAAAGCGTGCCTTCAAGAACATACCGAGTTTTCATAAACTAGAGGTCACAGATGAACCGGGAGTTTCATAGTCTGCTGAAGGCCGGATCGGTGATCCGGAATCCTACAAGAAGTCCGAAGGCCATCGTGAGAGCAGGAAAACAATGCTGTGCCCAATTGGACATGTAATTGGATGCATGACAGCTGTAGCAGGGCTTACATGCTATTACTTCCTACAAGGTGAAACCTAACAGCATAAATAGCCGTGATGAGGCCTCAAGGCTCTCCACTTCTTCCTTGACAAAAAATGCAACCAGTTCCCCTCTGTCACTATCTTCTGCTGTCTGGTAGAACTGGTACCTTGAGTCCTGATGAAGGATCTTGGCCTAAAACATCAGCTGTTCATTTTCTTCCATAGACACTACCCGATCCACTGAGTTCCTCTGACATTTTGTGTCTGTTGATCCAGAATTCCATCACCTGTCTTCAGAATAACATACTTCTGTGTGAATCTCCACAGCATCTAGCAACCTTGTGTTCTCCATCTTGGATACTGATGACAGAATATCCCTCGAGAGGACGAAGCTTCACAAGGTGTCAGGTACAAATGGGGTACAAACCTGTGCAAACCAACTGGTGGAAGTGTTCAAGGACATCTTCAACCTCTCAATTTTGCAGTCTGAGGTGTCCACTTGCTTCAAAAGAGCAGCAGTCATACCAGTTCCCAAGCAGAGCAGGGTGAGCTGCCTCAACAACTATCAATGTTCATCTACTGTGAAGAAATACTTTGAGAGGTTTCTTATAGTTAGAATTAACTGCTGCCTGAGCAGGAACCTGGACCCAAAGCAATTTGGCACAACTCTCCACATCACTGGGGACATCTTCAAGAGGTGGTGCGTCAAGAAGGCGGCATCCATCGTAAAGGGTCTTCGCCAACCAGGACGTGCCCTTTTTAAGTTTGTTGGGATGATTTTGGGGAGGGGGGAGTTTGGGGTGTGACTGGAATTTGAAACTAAGTATTCAAGTTCTCATTAATGGTGAGTCTGGAGTTAATCCTAGCATTCAGAAATCAGTGGGTCCTGAAGTCGATGCCAAAGACCAAGGCCCGAGGGGCGATTGGAAGTCTGGAAGTCGAGGTCCATTGACCGGAGCCTCGAGTCTGCAAATCTGAGTCTGCTGGGAAAGTCGAAGGCCCAGTGTCTGCCGGGGCTGTAGGCTGAAGACAGCCTGTCCTGGGGTTGGAGGACTGTGTATTTGTGTGGGTGGGTGGGAGGAACAGGGCTTGTTTCATTTTGCTGTTGTTCTGTTCTGTTTTGTTGCATTCTATGTGTTTCTGCCGAGTATTGTGGGCATGCTATGTAGGCACTGGAATGTGTGGTGACACATACGAGCTGCCCCCAGCTCACCCTTAGTTAATGCAAACAATGTGTTTCACTGTATGTTTTGATGCACATACGATAAATAAACTTGAATCTTCTCATTACCAGCTTTGAGGAGGACTTACAAGAGTGCAAGTCCTGATGATTCAGAAACAGCTTCTTTCCCCGTCATCAAATTTCTGAACCATCAGGATTGGCCGCGGATTCTGCAGCCGGTTAACTCTTCTTCGAAACTGATTGGAAAACTGAGCCTACTGGGCCTGAACACCTCCCTCTGCAACTGGATCCTAAATTTCCTGATTGGGAGACCCTCAGTCAGTCCGGATCGGGAGCAGCATCTCCAACACCCTCACACTGAGCACAGGGGCCCCCCAGGGCTGTGTGCTCAGTCCACTGCTGTTCACTCTGCTGACCCACGACTGTGCTGCAACACACAGCTCGAACCACATCATCAAGTTCACCGATGACATGACCGTGGTGGGTCTCATCAGCAAGAACGATGAGTCAGCACAGAAAGACAAGGTGGCGTGGCTAACGGACTGGTGCAGAGCCAACAACCTGTCTCTGAATGTGAACAAAAGAGATGGTTGTTGACCTCGGAGGACACAGAGCGACCACTCTCCACTGAACATCGATGACTCCTCCGTAGAGATCGTTAAAAGCACCAAATTTTTTGGTGTTCACCTGGCGGAGAATCTCACCTGGTCCCTCAACACCATCTCCAAAGCAAAGAAATCCAAGCAGCATCTCTACTTGCTGCGAAGGCTGAGAAAAGTCCATCTCCCACCCCCCATCCTCACCACATTCAACAGAGGTTGTATTGAGAGCATCCTGAGCAGCTGCATCACAGCCTGGTTCGGAAATTGTACCATCTCAAGTTGCAAGACCCTGCAGTGGATAATGAGGTCAGCTGAGAAGATCATTGGGGTCTCTCTTCCCGCCATCACAGACATTTACACCACACACTGCATCCGCAAAGCAAACAGCATTATGAAGGACCCCACGCACCCCTCATATAAACTCTTCTCCCTCCTGCCATCTGGAAAAAGGCACCGAAGCATTCGGGCTCTCACGACCAGACTATGTAACAGTTTCTTCCCCCAAGCCATCAGACTCCTCAATACCCAGAGCCTGGACTGACACCAACCTACTATACCCTCTACTGTGCCTACTGTCTTGTTTAATATTTATTATTATTGTAGTGCCTGCACTGTTTTGTGCACTTTATGCAGTCCTGGGTAGGTCTGTAGTCTAGTGTAGTTCTTGTGTGTGTCTTTTACATAGTTCAGTGTAGTTTTTGTATTGTTTCATGTAGCACCATGGTCCTGGAAAACATTGTCCCATTTTTACTATGTTCTGTACCAGCAGTTATGGTTGAAATGACAATAAAAAGTGACTTGACTTGACTTGCTAGTCATTCACTGATTCAATTTAAGATTGTACATCATTACCATTTGATGAAGGAGAGTCTAAGCTGTTTCCTAATGTTGATAGTTATTGTGATAGACGTAAAACTGATACAGCTACACTGACACACATGTTTTGGTCTTGTTCTATACTGGAACAGTTCTGGAAGTCAGTTTTTTCAACAATTTCTAAAGCACTTAAAATTAATTTACAACCTAACAAATTAACTGTGCTTTTTGGAATAATTCCTCAAAATATCCATGGTATCTCTGTGTCTGACCAACATGTTATTGCATTTGTTACATTGATAGCTAGGAGGGCCATTTTGTTGAAGTGGAAGGATACATCAGCTCCCACTTTGTCACAATGGTCCTCTCAAGTGATGCTATGTCTTAGTTTGGAGAAAATTAGAAGTCGAACCTTTGAACTTATATTTGATTTTGAGAGAAGATAGGGTTCATTTGCTCATTATTATCATTTGAGTTAATTGATAGATTTCATCCACAATCTAATTGTAAATTTTTGGTACATTTTTTTTTCTTGCTGGCGGTTTGATGTTTATCTTTAGAAGCTTTTTGTATGACGCATGGCTCCGGGGTTGTACACCTAATGGTTTTTTTTTCCCCACTTGTTCTTGCTTAGTAGGAATTTTTGTTTACTATCACCAGAAATTTTTCAGTCTTTAAAATAATAGCTTTTTTTCTTGAGACATTGTAAGTGTTACTTACTTCGATGTACTCGAGTTAATTTTGGATAATAATAATAATAAAAAGATTTGAAAAGGAAAGAAATTTCTGAACAATCCATAAACATTACCGCATTATTCCTGACACTATTTGTTTCATAATTTCTTGTAATTTTATGTCTTCCCGCTATATTGTTACCACAAAACAACAAATTTGACATCATATGAAACAGTGATAATAAATCTGATTCTGATTCTTGCTACTTTTTCATTTCTGAGTAACTACCCAAAATGCGACTGTTATCTCAGCACTGGTCAGAAATAATGCCTGTAATTTACTGGTCAAATAAATAGTATCCCATACTAAATCAAATAGTATCCCATTTTACAGTGCTTATCAATTGAGGCATAATTCAATAATTCCATGCCTCTTTGAAATACCATGACAGATAGAACACCATCACACACTAACCACTTCTGCACCCTAGTGGATTCACTGGGAATGTGCGCACAGGACTTTGTGAAACACCTCTGAATTAATTATTTTCCAAAGACAGAAAACAAAGCTTCTTTTTAAGAATCCGCTAAGATCAAAGATAATTGAAAACAGCAATGCCTCCACGAAGGGTCTCGGCCCCAAACGTCGACTGTACCTCTTCCTATAGATGCTGCCTGGCCTGCTGCGTTCACCAGCATTTTTTTGTGTGTGTTGCTTGAAATTCCAGCATCTGCAAATTCCCTCGTGTTTCTGTTTTTAAATGCCTCCACCTATGAGGGTTCAGATTTCCTCTTCAGTAAATGCCACAAGTCTCCAAGATTTGAGGTCACTTCTAATCCAGACTTTTGCATGCAATTGTTTGTTTTATCACCCAGCTGTTGGAACCTAAGATCTGGTTTTCTTTTCCAAAACTCATCTTCAATCTCATCTTAAGACATTCCTATAAGCTAACTCTAGAAACTTTAGTTTATACCTCCCGATACCTGAGTCATAGGGAGGTTCAGCATGGAAATATGCCCGATGACCCACCAAGCCTACACTGACCATCAATTACACTAAACCCACTCTAACCTATTTCAATTGCTGCAAACAGTTTCAAACACCTGGGAGTGCAGGAGATCTCCAGGAGACCTTTCACAACCTCTCCTGGTCCCAGGACACATTCTACACAACCAAGAAAGCTCACCAGTGCCTCTACTTTCTGAGGAGACTGAAGAAAACTGTACTATGCACATCAACATTCATGACCTTCTACATCTGTATGGTAGACCTACTGCATGGTCTGGAAGTTGCACTGTGGCAGACAGGAAGGCTTTATAACAGTAGTCAAAACTGCCCAATGCTTCACTGGCGCCTGCCTACTTGCCAACAAGGACATACATCTAGAAGGTCCCTGGAAAAAGGCCAGTAATATCATGAAGGATCCCACCACCCTGCCCATGGACTATTTGTCCGACTCCCAACAGGAAGGAAGCAACATAGCATCCATGTCACAGCCATCAGACTCAAAAACGGCTACTTTTCCCAAACAGTAAGGCTGATCAAAACTGCACCTTACTACCCACCCCACCACACACCTACCACCACTTTATCATTTCCTGTCAGTCATATTATGTACACACTCCTGTACCTAGGACACTTTATGTACATAGAACCATAGAAACTACAGCACAGAAACAGGCCTTTGGCCCTTCTTGGCTGTGCCAAACCATTTTCTGCCTAGCCCCACTGACCTGCACACGTACCATATCCCTCCATACACCTCCCATCCATGTACCTGTCCAATTTATTCTTAAATGTTAAAAAAGAACCCGCATTTACCACCTCGTCTGGCAGCTCATTCCATACTCCCACCACTCTCTGTGTGAAGAAGCCCCCCCTAATGTTCCCTTTAAAATTTTCTCCCCTCATCCTTAACCCATGTCCTCTGGTTTTTTTCTCCCCTTGCCTCAGTGGAAAAAGCCTGCTTGCATTCACTCTATACCCATCATAATTTTATATACCTCTATCAAATCTCCCCTCATTCTTCTACGCTCCAGGGAATAAAGTCCTAACCAATTCAACCTTTCTCTGTAACAGAGTTTCTCAAGTCCCGGCAACAACCTTGTAAACCTTCTCTGCACTCTTTCAACCTTATTTATATCCTTCCTGTAATTTGGTGACCAAAACTGAACACAATACTCCAGATTCAGCCTCACCAATTCCTTATACAACCTCATCATAACATTCCAGCTCTTATACTCAATACTTCGATTAATAAAGGCCAATGTACCAAAATCCCTTACTCACTCTTCCTTCAGTTAGTCCTGATGAAGGGTCTCGGCCTGAAACGTCGACTGCACCTCTTCCTACAGATGCTGCTTGGCCTGCTGCGTTCACCAGCAACTTTGATGTGTGTTGCTTGAATTTCCAGCATCTGCAGAATTCCTGTTGTTTGCAATGTACCAAAAGCTCTCTTTACGACCCTATCTACCTGTGACGCCACTTTTAGGGAATTTTGTATCTGTATTCCCAGATCCCTCTGTTCCACTGCACTCCTCAGTGCCTTACCATTAACCCTGTATGTTCTACCTTGGTTTGTCCTTCCAACGTGCGATACCTCACACTTGTCTGCATTAAACTCCATCTGCCATTTTTCAGCCCATTTTTCCAGCTGGTCCAAGTCCCTCTGCAGGCTCTGAAAACCTTCCTCGCTGTCTACTACACCTCCAGTCTTTGTATCATCAGCAAATTTGCTGATCCAATTTACCACATTATCATTCAGATCATTGATATAGATGACAAATAGCAATGGACCCAGCACTGATCCCTCTGGCACACCACTAGTCACAGGCCTCCACTCAGAGAAGCAATTCTCTACTACCACTCTTTGGCTTCTTCCATTGAGCCAATGTCTGATCCAATTTACCACCTCTCCATGTATACCTAGCGACTGAATTTTCCTAACTAACCTTCCATGCGGGACCTTGTCAAAGGCCTTACTGAAGTCCATGTAGACAATATCCACTGCCTTCCCTTCATCCACTTTCCTGGTAACCTCCTCGAAAAACTCCAATAGATTGGTCAAACATGACCTGTCACGCACAAAGCCATGTTGACTCTCCCTAATAAGTCCCTGTCTATCCAAATGCTTGTAGATTCTGTCTCTTAGTACTCCCTCCAATAACTTACCTACTACCGACGTTAAACTTACCGGCCTATAATTTCCCGGATTACTTTTCGATCCTTTTTTAAACAACGGAACAACATGAGCCACTCTCCAATCCTCCGGCACCTCACCTGTAGACAGCGACATTTTAAATATTTCTGCCAGGGCCCCTGCAATTTCAACACTAGTCTCCTTCAAGGTCCGAGGGAACACCCTGTCAGGTCCCGGGGATTTATCCACTTTAATTTTCCTCAAGACAGCAAGGACCTCCTCCTTTTCGATCTGTACAGATTCCATGATCTCACTACTTGTTTCCCCTAATTCCATAGACTTCATGCCAGTTTCCTTAGTAAACACAGACGCAAAAAAACTATTTAAGATCTCCCCCATTTCCTTTGGTTCCGCACATAGCCGACCACTCTGATCTTCAAGAGGACCAATTTTATCCCTTACAATCCTTTTACTCTTAATATACCTGTAAAAGCTCTTTGGATTATCCTTCACTTTGACTGCCAATGCAACCTCATGTCTTCTTTTAGCACTCCTAACTTCTTTCTTAAGTATTTTCTTGCACTTCTTATACTCCTCAAGCACCTTATTTACTCCCTGCTTCCTATACATGTCATACAACTCCCTCTTCTTCTTTATCAGAGTTGCAATATCCCTTGAGAACCAAGGTTCCTTATTCCTATTCACTTTGCCTTCAATCCTGACAGGAACATACAAATTTTGCACTCTCAGAATTTCTCCTTTGAAGGATTCCCACCTACCGATCACATCCTTGCCAGAGAACAACCTGTCCCAATCCACGCTTTCTTCCAGTTAAGAACCTCAACCCTAGGACCAGATCTATCCTTGTCCATGATCAAGTTGAAACTAATGGTGTTATGATCACTGGAACCAAAGTGCTCCCCTACACAGACTTCCGTCACTTGTCCAAACAGGAGATCCAATATTGCATCCCCTCTAGTTGGTCCCTTTATATATTGATTTAGAAAACTTTCCTCAACACATTTTACAAACTCTAAACCATCTAGACCCCTAACGGTATGGGAGTCCCAATCAATATATGGAAAATTAAAATCCCCTACCACCACAACTTTATGTTTCCTGCAGTTGCTTGCTATTTCCCTGCAGATTTGCTCTTCCAATTCTCGTTGACTATTGGGTGGTCTGTAATACAATCCCACTAATGTGGCCATACATTTCCTGTTTCTCAGCTCCACCCATAAGGACTCAGTAGATAAGCCCTCTAATCTGTCCTGCCTGAGCACTGCTGTAATATTTTCCCTAACAAGCAATCCACTCCCCCACCTTTCATTCCTCTGCCTCGATCACATCTGAAACATCGGAACCCTGGAATATTAAGCTGCCAGTCCTGCCCCTCCTGTAGCCAAGTTTCACTAATTGCTATAACGTCATAATTCCACGTGTCAATCCATGCCCTCAACTCATCTGCCTTCCCCGCAATACTCCTAGCATTGAAATATATACACCTCAGAAGATTTTTACCACCATTCACAACCTTTCTACTAGCGAATTTGCTTGAACTTTTAACATCATTTATTTTCACCCCAGCCACACTGTCAGCTCTGGCACTCTGGTTCCCATCCCCCTGCAAATCTAGTTTAAAGCCTCCCCAATAGCACTAACAAACCTCCCTGAAAGGATATTGGTCCCCCTGTAGTTCAAGTGTAACCCGTCTCTCTTGTACAGGTCCCACCTGCCCCAGAAGAGGTCCCAATGATCCTGAAATCTGAAACCCTGCCCCCTACACCAGTTCCTCAGCCACTTGTTCATCCTCCAGAGCATCCTATTCCTACCCTCACTGGCACATAGCACAGGTAGCAATCCTGAGATTACCACCCTCGAGGTCCAGCTTTTCAACTTCCTACCAAGCTCTCTATACTCACTCTCCAGGACCTCCTCACTCTTCCTTGCTATGTCATTGGTACCGATGTGCACCACAACATCTGGCTGATCACCCTCCCACTTCAGAATGTCATGCAATCGATCAGAGACATCCTTGACCCTGGCACCCGGGAGGCAACAAACCATCCTGGATTCTCTGTCACGACCACAGAACCTCCTATCTGCACCTCTATCAAGTCCCCTATCACTACCGCTCTCCTCTTTTCCTCCCTCCCTTCTGCACTGCAGAGCCAGACTCAGTGCCAGAGATCTGGCTACTGTAGCTTGTCCCAGGTAAGTCATCCCCCCCCAACAGTATCCAATGTGATATACTTGTTGTTGAGGGGAATGGCCACAGGGGAACCCTGCTCTGCCTACCCTTTCCTCTTCCCTCGCCTGACAGTGACCCAATTCCCTGTGCTTTGCTCCTTTGGCGTAACTACCTCCCTGTAGCTACTATCTATAATCTCCTCATTCTCCCGAATGATCCGCAGGTCCTGCTCCAGTTCCCTAACGCGGTTTGTTAGGAGCTGCAGCTGGATGCACTTCTTGCAGGAGTCATTGTCATTGTCAGGGACACTGGAGGGCTCCCTGACTTCCCACATCCTGCAAGAGGAGCATTCCAACATCCTGCCTGGCATTCTCTCTACTCTAAACTATCTGAACAAAAAAAAACTTACCAGAAGCTACCCTGGCTTCTGCCAGGGTACATGTAATCAATCTATGTATAAATGCTATCTTATGTTTTATATTTGTGATGTTTCTTATTATAGTGTTATCTTAACATGTTTCTTATCTGCTGCATTGGATCTGGAGTACCAATTATTTTGTTCTCTTTTACACTTGTGTACTGGAAATTACATTAAATAATCTGGATACTTGGATTTGTTCTCACAGAAAGGGCAAATTATTAGTTTGAAACTCATGCTTTTGGGATGTGGGTGTAAACAGGACTATTCAGTTACAAGAAGTTCGTGCAAACTCCACACAAACAGCACCGGAGGTTGGGATGAAACTGGATGGATGAAGCTGTGAGGGTTTAGCTAAACTAACTTACCACTTTAACACTTAAGCCACTTTACTGTGCTATCCAGTGTAATCCCCTTGTGTAGCTTAAATTGTTAACTTTATTACAAAAATCAATGAAAGATTATTGAAATCTTTTCTTAAATGCAAGTTATAAGTTGATGATTATTAGAAAGTTGTAGGGATGCTTACGGTTGTGGATAACATATGGACAATGATGGGGTTTGTTGCTAGGAAGCACTTGGCTTGTTTGGGACACCCATCCATGTGTAACTGAGGGTGGGGAGGGAGGATAGTCAGTATAAAGAGATGGAGGGAGTGAAGTGGCCAATAGGTGATTGGTGGATCAAGGTGTGGTGAAGGATGTCAGTTGTGGAGTTGAGACAGGGATAGGTGGAGGCAGGCAAAAAAAAGGCATGGAACTGTGGCTGGGGGTTGGGTGGTGGGCGGTGAAAGCTCGGAGGGTGATAAGCAGGAGTGTAAAAGTTACCAGCGCTGGAATCTGATAAGGAAGGTGATAGTGGAAACCATTAGGATGAGAGCTGGGAGGGGTGAAATCTAGTGGATAAAATGTATGGGTAATATGTGGATGAAACCAGGAGGGCGATGAAAATGGATGACGGGAGCTGAAGGGGAGTATGGAAAAAGGATTGGGAAAAAGCGGATTGGAAGGAGAGACAGCGAGGAGATAACACATGAGGTAAGGGTACTGGGAAATATAATGTTCATAATATTACGTTTTAAACTACCCTGGTGGAATATGTGATGTTGTTCCTTGGGTTTGCAACACTTCCTATTTAGTCTGGGTGGTATGGACACTGAATGTTCCAATTTAAAGTAACCTTTATTTATCTCATTATTGTTAGAGGTACAGTGCAAAGCTTCCATACTATCCGTACAAATCAATTCATAACAACATTCAATTGAGGTCATACAAGGTAAAACAAAGAGCAGAATAAAGTGCAAACAATAAGGTGTAAATACCTCCTAGTAATTCCCCACTCTCTCCTTCTGGCCCATCAATCCTTCCATTTTTGTTTTCCTTCCCATAACCCTCTCCAGCCCCCTCCCCCAAATCATTTTTATCCTGCTAATGGTTCCATCCACCCACTACCCATATACATAACCCAATGGGTTCCACCTCCATCTGCCTTCACCTCTCCCTGAATGGTTCCTATTATCAACTTATCATCAGATTCCAGAAACTGCTTATCACACTTCAGCAGCTGTCTCAACCTTCACCCCCACCAACTCCCACCTGCTTTTTTACCTGCATCCACCTGTCTGTCTTCCATCTCCATCTGCCCCGTCATCCTTCACCCCTCCTCCATCTCATCATTTCCTGGCCCTTGTCTCACCACTTCTGGATCAGCAAGTTTGCTGATGATACAAAGATTGGAGGTGTAGTAGACAGTGAGGAAGGTTTTCAGAGCCTGCAGAGGGACTTGGACCAGCTGGAAAAATGGGCTAAAAAATGGCAGATGGAGTTTAATACTGACAAGTGTAAGGTATTGCACGTTGGAAGGACAAACCAATGTAGAACATACAGGGTTAATGGTAAGGCACTGAGGAGTGCAGTGGAACAGAGGGATCTGGGAATACAGATACAAAATTCCCTAAAAGTGGCGTCACAGTTAGATAGGGTCGTAAAGAGAGCTTTTGGTACATTGGCCTTTATTAATCAAAGTATGAGTATAAGAGCTGGAATGTTATGATGAGGTTGTATAAGGCATTGGTGAGGCCGAATCTGGAGTATTGTGTTCAGTTTTGGTCACCAAATTACAGGAAGGATATAAATAAGGTTGAAAGAGTGCAGAGAAGATTTACAAGGATGTTGCCAGGACTTGAGAAACTCAGTTACAGAGAAAGGTTGAATAGGTTGGGACTTTATTCCCTGGAGCGTAGAAGAATGAGGCGAGATTTGATAGAGGTATATAAAATTATGATGGGTATAGATAGAGTGAATGCAAGCAGGCTTTTTCCACTGAGGCAAGGGGAGAAAAAAACCAGAGGACATGGGTTTAGGGTGAGGGGGGAAAAGTTTAAAGGGAACATTAGGGGGGGCTTCTTCACACAGAGAGTGGTGGGAGTATGGAATGAGCTGCCAGACAAAGTGGTAAATGCGGGTTCTTTTTTAACATTTAAGAATAAATTGGACAGATACATGGATGGGAGGTGTATGGAGGGATATGGTCCGTGTGCAGGTCAGTAGGACTAGGCAGAAAATGGTTCAGCACAGCCAAGAAGGGCCAAAAGGCCTGTTTCTGTGCTGTAGTTTCTATGGTTTCTTCTTCTTGGAAAGTTTAATGGTGGTTGGCAGACCAACACAAGGTGCATTACTGCCACGTACTTAGGTGGAGTATGGAGCAAAGCTACAGGAGGTATACCCACCAAAATCCCAACACCTTCCCCCCCAAAAAAACCTCAACTAATATAAAAAACCTATTGCTTTTTATAATGTCAATTATGCAGTCATATACATTGCAAAGGTGGTGATATCCTAACAAACTTTCCATGTTAAACTGTTTGTCCCAAAGATTTCATAGGAACTGCATTCAAACAATATACTGTATGATACACTGTTTCTTGACGTGTTTTCCCGACAAATGCCCATATCATACATAACAGTTCTGAACAGGGAATAATTCAACTTAGTATGTTCAATATGTACACGTATAAGTGGAAACGATCGGCGTTTCGGGCCGGAACCCTTCGTCAGGACTGTAGAAGGAAGGGGCAAAGGCCCTATAAAGAAAGTTGGGGGAGGGTGGGAAGGAGAAGGCTGGTAGGTTCCAGGTGAAAAACCAGTAAGGGGAAAGATAAGGTGGTGGGGGAGGGGAAGCAGGGAGGGGATAGGCAGGAAAGGTGAAGAAGGAATAGGGGAAAACACAATGGGTAGTAGAAGGAGGCGGAACCATGAGGGAGGTGATAGGCAGCTGGGGGAAGGGGCAGAGTGAGATAGGGATAGAGGAAGAGAGGGGGAGGGAATTACCGGAAGTTGGAGAATTCTATGTTCATACCAAGGGGCTGGAGACTACCTAGACGGTATATGAGGTCGAAATGTCGACTCATCGTTTCCACGGATGCTGCCCGACCTGCTGAGTTCCTCCAGCGTGTTATGAGTGTTGCTTTGACCCCAGCATCTGCAGAGTATTTTGTATGTAGACGTACAACTTCTTCACTCCTTTTACACCCATTCCCCAGTTCAGTTCCCATCATCCTCTGATTTTTGTATAAAAGCTGTCCTTTTTTCCCCCAATTCTGGTGCCACAGTGATCAAGTAAACATTTAAATCGCATTCAACTCCCCTTTATCAAAGGTACCACTACAATTACTTCCTTAATTTTTAAGACGTATGAGCCGAACAAGCCTTGTGGCCCATCGAGTCTGCTCCGCCATTTCATCATGACTGATCCATTTTCTTCTCAGCCCCAATCTACCATCTTCTTCCCGTATCCCTTCATGGCCTGATTAGTCAAGAATCTATCAACCTCTGCCTTCAATATATCCAATGACTTGGCTTCCACAGCTGCCTATGGTAATGAATTCCACAGATTCACCAATCTCTGGCTAAAGAAATTCCTCTTCACCTCCATTCTAAATGGGCGTCCCTCTATTCTGAGGCTGTGTCCTCTGGTCTTATACTCCCCACCAGAGAAAACATTCTCGCCAAATCTACTCTATCGAGGCCTTTCAACATTTGATAGGCTTCAATGAGAAGGCCCTCATTCTTCTGGACCACAGCCATCACACGTTTTTCATATGACGAGCTTTTCAATCTCAGAATCATTTTCGTGAACCTCCTTTGAGCCCTCTCCAATTTATGCACATCCTTTCCAAAGCTACGTACAATACCCCAAATGAGGCCCTATGAAGTCTTAACATTAGATCCTTGCTTTTATATTCTCATCCTCTGTCAATGAATGCTAACATTGCATTTGCCTTCCTCACCCCTGACTCACCCTGCAAATTAACCTTTAGGGAATTCTGCATGAGAATTCCCTTGCCTTTTGCACCTCAGATTTTTGAATTTTCTCTCCATTTAGAAAGTAGTCTAAGTTTTTATTTCTTCTACCAAAGTGCATAACCATACAATTCCCAACACTGTAGTCCATTTGACACTTCTTGCCCTTTCTCCTAATCTAAGTCCTCCTGTAGCCTCCCCACTTCCTCAAATCTAACTGCTCCTCCAACTATCTTTGTATCGTCCAAAACGTGGCCACAAAGCCATCAATTCATTCATCCAAATCATTGACATGAAATGTAAAAAGAACTGATCCCAACACAGAATGCTGTGGAACACTAGTCACCAGCAGCCAACCAGAAAAGGCTCACTTTATTCCCCCACTTTGCCTCCCACCAATCAGCCAATGCTTCCTCGATGCGAGTATCTTTCCTATAACACCATGGGCTCTTAACTTGTTAAGCACCTTGTTAAATGTCTTCTGAAAATCCAAGCACACAACATCCACCAATTCTCCCTTGTCTATCCTGCTTACTATTTCTTCAAAAAAATTCCAACTGATTTGTCAAGCAAGATTTTCCCTTTAGGAACCTATGCTGGCTTCAGCCTATTTTTATCATTTGCCTCTAAGTACACCAAAACCACATTCTTAACAATCGACTCCAATATCTCACTCACTGAGGTCAGACTAACTCGCCCGAAATTTCCTTTTTTCTGCCTCTCTCCCTTCTTGAAGGGTGGAGTAACTTCTACAATTTTACAGTCTTCTGGAACCATTCCAAAATCCATTGATTCTTGAAATATCGCTACTAATGCCTCCATAATCTCTTCAGTTACCTCCTTCAGAACCCTGGGAGTGGATCATGCAGTCCAGGTGCCTTGCATATCTACCCTCAGACCTTTGTTTCTCAAGCACCTTCTCCCTAGTAGTGGCAACTTCACTCACTTCTGTCCCCTGACACTTTTGAACCTCTGGCATACAGCTAGAGTCTTCAACAGTGAAGACTGACGCAAAATACTTATTTAGTTCTTCCACTATTTCCTTGTCCCCCATTACTACCTCTCCAGCATCATCTCCCAGTGGTCTGATATCCGTTCTTGCCTCGCTTTTAAGTGATTATTTGGCTTGAATGCCTGCCATCTCGTTTCCTTCAACCATGAAGGAACCCATGAGAAATGGATACATAAGCCAAAATCCTGCAGCCTCAACAGATGTTGTCCAATCTCAAGCAGAATGTCCGGCCTACCATTTGAAATACCTTTTTTTAAATAGATGTTAAAACCAGGAATAAATTAGAGCTCAGAAGGAGATAATCAGGGCATACTTCTTTGACCCATTCCAGGGCTAAAGTGATTGCAGCCTCAGATGTAAATACCGATACTTTGATAATCTTTTCTTAACAGAACCTGAAACTTTGGAAAGTAAACAGAACCACCTGAATGACCTGTCACTGGATCATTTGAACCATCTGTGTATATATGCAAGAAGCCATAATACCTCTGCCCTGTACATATTGCTGTGTCACTGATATATAATCAGCCTCTGTCTTGATCTTTTCTAAAGGCTTAAATCAACCACAGGCAAAGGGACAACCATGGAGGGGTGACAGAAAGGGGTACACTGGGACCATATTCCACATCAAACAACCCAAGATTGTGTCCATTCATTTCCCATCCACCCAAAACTGAAGACATTATGAAAGGAGTGGTCTCAGCACTCTACTAATGTTGCCATTATTGAAACTTTATGTCCTCTTACATTCCCCTGTCTCATAGCCGATAACTGCCTTCTGCATTCTGTCTTGATACAGGGTCTTGACCTGAAATGTTCAACTGGCCTTTTTTCCCCCTACAAATGGTGCCTGACCTCACTGAACTGCCCCTGGCACCTCGCTTCCCCCCCCCCACACAAATTACAATATCATGCTCATGTTTCCCTTTGCTATCTTCTCCCTCACCTTCTCTCTTGCCAGCTCTCATGCAGGATTTCCACCCAAAGCTTCGACAGAACTCACCCCACCCTCCTCTGCTGCTCATCCCACTGAGTTCCTTTAGCAGACAGTCTGTAGCTCACACTAGGAAATAATTGCAGTACCAGGAACAAGAAGCTTAACTTATAAAACGTAAAAGAAAAAGACAAAACATGTTTATTTTCTTCTTCTAGAAATGTTTAACGGCAGTTGGCAGACCAACGCAAGCTGCATTACCGCCACCTACTGAGCATCATTCATGCACACCAAATACTATTCTTCCAGAAAGTCTTCCTACACCATCCCTTTCACATTTGTGTCACTACAACCTCACATAGTACTGTGAGCATTAAAATCCCCTGACCATTAGCTAACAAACTTCTAGCATTTCATTGTAGGATGAAAAAAGAGAAAGAAAAAAATAACAACTGTTCTCTGTCAATTAGCTAACAAATTTCCAGCATTCCATTGTAAGAAAAACAGAAAAAGAAAAAACATAGACAATCCTTCTTTGAATTCTGAATATTTATTCCTCCTTGTAAAGCACCATCAATAACTTCTGGAATTAACACTTTTATCTCCAGATGTTTTTCTGCAGCTTTTAACTTCGTTTTCTGTCCCTTTAGTTTGTGCTGTACAATTTACCACATCTGACATGAAAGCAACAAAATTAGTTTATCGACAACTAATGAATTCTTTGCTATAAAATCATGCATTTTACACACTGATTTAATCTATCTGTATTCTTGATATTAATTGGTCTCATTAACACTGTTTTCTCTACTTTCTGTAAAGCCTCTGCATATGAAATAGCCACTTCCACCTGAACAGCTGCCCTTCTATAGCTTTCTGGTATACAGGACACCCTGCATAAGCAGAGCCATCTTCCCCTCCACCACTGTTAAATTTTAGTTTAATGTCTTCTCTACAATTACCACAATCATGTCCTCCATCACATCTACAACACTTTTTAGCCCTGAACATTGCTGCTACATAACCGAACTTCTAGAACTGACAACATCTCATAGAGAGTAGAACAGACTAGAACCATACAACTCATATAGCCTAAATTAACCCTATCTGGCAACTTTTTTTTCATCAAATTTAATCAACACCGGTAAATTATCTGTTCTTATTCCACCACGAAACCCTTTAAAACGTTTAGCATCTGCAACTTTTCCCCCAACTAAATTAGTTTAATTTGGCCCATGAAAACATCTAGACGCACTTCTGTGATTACTCCCCAAAGCCATGGTCGTTCAATATAATTCCTTAGTACCACCCTCCTTCCTTCCTCTCACAGCTTTTAACCCTAAAGCTTTCTCGTGTTGCTCACTAACTTTACAAAACACAAAGAGCGAGTGCTCCATCTCTTTGAGGTCTTAAACAGTATCTCCTAATTATTTTCAAATCTTTGATTGGATTCATATCAGAAACCGGACTCTTCCTTCCCTAGTTTATTTAAATCCTGTGTACTGCTCTCACTAGACGATAAACCATTACAATCCACATTCGCCGCTTAATTTCACGTTCCCCAGAAACCTGCCATTCGCCGTCCTCCATACAACTTCAATCACCCAATACCATCTCCCATTCGCTACTTCCGTTTTTATCATCACTTCCTGACATTTCTACCCCACAATCCTCGACAGAAACTCTCTATTCAACTTCCCTCACATTTCTTTTTTTTTAAAAAACACCATTTAGTCAAATAAAGGGTATCGTAACTTAATAAACTTCGCCTCTGGATGTCATCTTGCGCGTTTTTCTTCCTAGACTGAACGGCGCAAGCGCAGCTTGCTTTTGCTGTCCTCCGTTATGCCTTAGAGATTTTTTTCTAAACCGAACAGTTGATATATTTTAAAATAAAATTAGGTATATTAAGGGGAAAAAGTATTTTTTTAAATATTAACGGCCGCTGGTCTGCTGAGAGCAGCTTTGCGGAACGGCGGCGCGGTGCGGACAGGTGGGCCTCGGGGTCCTGGACTGGTGGCTGCAAGTGCGCGCCCTCTGCGCGCTCCCGCTCCTCAGTCTCGGTGTGCTGTCGCGCGGAGAGAGCTCCGGTCGCGTCTCTTTCCATTTTCTCCGTTTCAACAAAAGTCGGAACTTTTTCCCCCTCCCGAGCCCGTTTCCTTTCCTTTTTAGTTTACATATTTTTCTTTAAGAAAAATTAAATCGATTTCCATTCACAAAGAGAAAGAGGGGAAAATGCCAGCAGCTACCGCCACAAAAGCGGCCGAATCCCGATCCTCTTCCGCCGCCGGAGCCGAGGCCGCTGCTGCCGCCGCTGCTGCAGTGAGTCTCCAGGCCGGGCAGGGGCAGGCGGCGCACCCGCAGAATGAGGCACTCAGGCAGGTTCTCAATGTCATCGACAAGAAAGTGCGCAACATGGAGAAGAAGAAGGTAAGAGATACTTAGGGAGAGGGCAGTGGGACCGAGAGACTGGGGTGGGGGGAGAGCTGGCTACCGGCCAGCTGCCATTTGCTGAACGTGGACATGCGGGAGGCCTTGCGGTAGAACCATAAACTCCTGAGAGAAGGTGTCTGCTCGAGAATCTCCTTTGCCTTCTGAAGTGGTTATGGCGAACGACAGAGGGGGTGGGGTGTGGAGTAACTGATATGGACATGAAATGGAAGTCGGCTGCATCGTGGTAACTTTAACATGTGCCTGCTGGCTTTTGCTGTCCTTTTCAGGACATTTATTCAAATTGAGGTTTACCTTGTCACTTGCTTTATTTCAATTTGCTATTTGTATGCTTTATACTTAAAATTGTGATTTTTTTTGTTCAATTTTAGATTGATAAGCTGGCCAACATATCTCAAAGGACATTGTAAACAAAATATTGCTAATATTGGAGAGCTATATGTTGTCATCTTTCCCCACTCAGCTTTCAAACTTTTACATAGTTGTGCCTCAGTGCTAAGTTTGGATGCCGCCCCATTTTACGAGAAGGCAGAATCAGTCCAATATTGAAGGGAAATGAGCCTTATCAGAAACTATCTTTCTGATAAGATGTTAAATATCGCTTTGCTTTATTCGGAGAAATGTAATGCAATTCTGATGCCAACATTTACCTCTGAACAAATCGTTGTGACATTTATCTTGGATTGCTGTTTTAGTATCTTGCCTTATGCAAATTAACTGGCGTTAATCTGTAAGGAAACATCAACTACACTTACTGGTTGTGAAATGCATTGTGACAGACCAAATTTGTACAAAGGTACTATTTTAGTGTCAAAGTCTAAACCACAAAAGTTAATTTTTTTAAATTTCAAAATATACTTTATTCAAAAATAAATATATTCAATAAACCATTCAATAACTTTTCATCCTTTACATACTTTTCCATTATACTCAGTACATATCCGTATTTATAGCCACCCACGTGGCACTCCAGTAGTTCAGCTTACCATATCATTGTTGAGGGGTATACTCCCCGCCCACCGACCCCTCCCACTCCCACGGGTGGAGAAACCTATACTGTGGTCCTTCCCCACCGGGCCCTTGTGGTGGCTGCACCGAGTTTCAGTGCGTCCCTCAGCACGTACTCCTGCAGCCGAGAATGTGCCAGTCGGCAGCATTCTCCCACAGACATCTCCATGTGCTGGTAGATCATCAAGTTTCAGGCCGACCAAAGAGCGTCTTTCACCGAGTTGATGATCTGCCAGCAGCACCGGATGTTGGTCTCCGTGTGCGTCCCCGGGAACAGCCCATAGATCAGAGAGTCCTCTGTTACGCAGCTGCTGGTGATAAAACGTGACACTAGCCCGTCCATCCTCCTCCACACCCTCTTTGCGAACTGGCAGTGTGCAAAGAGGTGGGTCACAGACTCCTCCTCACTGCAGTCCTCCCGTGGGCAGTGGGGTGCGGAGACGACGTTCCGGGCGTACAGGAGGGCTCTGACTGGGAGGGCCCCTCTCACCGCCAGCCAGGCGAGGTCTTGGTGCCTGTTGGTGAGATCTGGCGATGAGGCATTTTGCCAGATGAACTGGACAGTCTGCTCAGGGAACCACCCCACTGTGTCCATCACATCCTTCTCCTGCAGTGCCTGCAGGACACTACGTGCCGACCACTGCCTGATGGCCCTGTGGTCAAAGGCATTCTCCTGGAATTGTGACTGTAAAATAACAGTGTTAAATGGAGTTAGTTTGTTGATAACAGGGGCACCACAGTAACGTAATACTTAGCACAACACTTTACAGTACCAGCGACCTGGGTTCATTTCCTGCTGCTGCCTGTAAGGCGTTTGTACGTTTTCTCCCCGTGACCACGTGCGTTTCTTCCCACAGTCCAAAGATACACCATTTGGTAGGCTAATTGGTCATTGAAAATTGTGCCGTGATGAGGCTAGGATTAAATCATGGCTGATGCAATTTTCTTCTCAGCCCCGATCTCCTGTCTTCTTCCCTTATCCCTTCATTCTCTGGCCAATCAAAAATCTTGACCTCTGCCTTAAATATACAGTGCCTATAAAAAGTGTTCTCTCTCCCCCCCCCCACACCCTCGGAAGTTTTTTTGTTTTGCAACATTGAATCACAGTGGATTTAATTTGGCTTTTTTGATACTGATCAACAGAAAAAACTCTTTCATGTCAGTATCGCAGTGGAGTAAAGGGAATTACAGAGGCATGAGAGAGGAGCTTACCCAGGTGGATTGGAGGAGGATACTGGCGGGGATGATGGCAGAGCAGAGATGGTTGAAGTTTCTGGGAATAGTTCACAAGGCGCAGGATAAATATGTCCCACAGAAGAAGTTGTTCTCAACTGGCAGCGGTGGGCAACTGTGGCTGACAGGACACGTTAAGGACTGCATTAAAGCCAAGGAAAGGGCATATAAGGTAGCAAAAGTGAGTGGGATGTTTTTAAAATTCAACAAAAGGCAAATAAAAAGCTATAAGAAGGGAAAAGTTGAAATATGAGGGCAATCTAACCAATAATGTCAAGCAGGATACCGAAAGATTTTTTCATTTATGTAAGTAGTAAAAGGAAGGTGAGAGTTGATATTGGGCCACTGGAAAATGGAAAATGATGCTGGTGACGTAGTAACGGGGAAACAAAGAAATGGCAGATGAAAATAGGTACTTTGCATCAGTCTTCACTGTGGAAGACACCAATAGTGTGCCAGAGGTCTTTGACTGTCAGGGAGCAGGAGTGAGTGCCATTGCTATTCCAAAGGAAAAAATGCGAGGGTCTTAAGTCATAGTCATACCTTATTGATCCTGGGGGAAATTGGTTTTCGTTACAGTTGCACCATAAATAATAAATAGTAATAAAACCATAAATAGTTAAATAGTAATATGTAAATTATACCAGTAAATTATGAAAGAAGTCCAGGACCAGCCTATTGGCCCAGGGTGTCTGACCCTCCAAGAGAGGAGTTGTAAAGTTTGATGGCCACAGGCAGGAATGACTTCCTATGATGCTCAGTGCTGCATCTCGGTGGAATGAGTGCAGACTATTAAATGGATCAAACATCAGAGGTGCAGAGGGACTTAGGAGTCCTCATGCAAGACTCCCAGAAGGTTAATTTAGAGGTTGAGTCTGTGATAAAGAAGGCAAATGCAATATTAGCATTTATTTCAAGGGGAATAGAATACGAAAGCAAAAAGATACTGTTGAAGCTTTATAGAAGACTAATCAGGCCGCACTTGGGAGTATTGTCAACAGTTTTGGCCCCGTATCTCAGAAAGGATGTGTTGTGCAACGGAGAGAGTCCAGAGGACGTTCACAAGGATGATTCCAGAAATGAAGGGGTTAACATATGAGGAGCGTTTGGCAGCTTTGGGTCTGTACTCACTGGAATTCAGAAGAATGCGGGGGGATCTCACTGAAACCTACTCAATGTTGAAAGGAATAGATAGGGTGGATGAGGGGAGGATGTTTCCTATGGTGGGATATCCAGAATTAGAGGGCACAACCTCAAAATTGAGGGGTGTCCTTTTAGAGGTAAGGAAGAATTTTTTTTTAGCCAGAGTAGTGAATCTGCTCTGCCACAGACTACAGTGAAGGCCAAGTCCTTGGGTATATTTAACATGGAAGTTGATAGTTTCCTGATTGATCAGTGCATCAAAGGTTATGGCGAGAAGGCAGGTATATGGGGTTGAGTGGGATCTGGGATCAGCCATGATAGAATGCTTAATTCTGCCCCTATATCTTATGGTGTCAAAGTTAAACAAATTTCTACAAATTGGTCTAAGTTTATTACAACCATTAAACACAAAATGATCGATTGCATATTAACTCAGCGCCTTCAAGTCAATATTTAGTAGATGCACCTTTGGCAGCAATTACAGCCTTGAATCTGTGTGGCTAGGTCTCTTATCAGCTTTCCACATCTGGATACTGCAATTTCTCCCCATTTTTCTTTACGATACTGCTCAAGCTCTGTGAGATTGCATGGGGATTGTAGGTGAACAGCCCTTTTCAAGGCTAGCCACAAATTTTCAATTTGATTGAGGTCTGAGGTCTGAACTCTGGCTTGGCCACTCCAGGACATTAACTTTGTTATTTTTAAGTCATTCCTGTGTAGCTTGGGGTCATTGTTGTCCTGGAAAACAAATATCCCAAGTCACAGTTCTCTTGCAGATTTCCATGTATTTTGCTGCATTCATTTTATCCTGCACCTTCACAAGCCTTCCAGGGCCTGCTGCAGTGAAGCATCCCCACAGCATGCTGCAGTCACCGCTATCCTTCATGGTAGGGATGATGTGTTTTTGATTATGTCTAGTGTTTGGCTTATGCCAAACAGTGTTTAGTCTAATGGCCAAAATACTCAGTTTTGGTTTCATCAGACCATAGAACCTTCTTCCTGCTGACTTCAGAGTCTCCCTCATGGCAAACTCTAGCTGAGATTTCATGTGAGTTGTTTTTCTTTTGAACAGTTGGTGTTTCTTTGCCATTCTCCCATAAGGCTGCAACTGGTGAAGCACCTGGGCAACAGTTGTTGCATGTGCGGTCTCTCCCATCTCAGCACTGAATCTTGTAACTCCTCCAGAGTTACAGGTCTCTTGGTGGCCTCCCTCACTAATGCCCTTCTTGCACGGTCACTTGGTTTTTGAGGATAGTCTGCTCTTGGCAGATTTATAGCTGTGCCATATTCTTTCTATTTCTTGATGATTAACCGTACTCCTAGGGATATTTAGTGACTAGGAAATTTTCTTGTATCCATCTCCTGGCTTATGCTTTTCAATAACATTTTCACTGAGTTGCTTGAAGTGCTCTTTTGTTTTCATGGTGTAGTTTTTGGCAGGATACTGGCTCACCAGCAGTTGGACCTTCCACATACGGGTGTATTTTTACTACCATCATTGGAAAAACCTTGACTGCACACAGGCACCATAGAACATTACAGCACAGAAACAGGCCTTTTGGCCCTTAGCTGTGCCGACCCATTTTTCTGCCTAGTCCCACTGACCTGCACCTGGACCACATCCCTCCATACACCTCTCATCCATGTACCTGTCCAAGTTCTTCTTGAATGTTAAAATTTACCACTTCATCTGGCAGCTCATTCCACACTCCCACCACTCTCCGTGTGAAGAAGCCCCCTCCCCAATGTTCCCTTTCAACTTTTCCCCTTTCACCTTTAACCCATGTCCTCTGGATTTTTTTTCTCCCCTTGCCTCAGTGGAAAAAGCCTGCTTGCATTCACTCTATCTATACTCATCATAGTTTTATATACCTCTATCAAATTTCCCCTCATTCTTCTACGCTCCAGGGAATAAAGTCCTAACCTATTCAACCTTTCTCTGTAACTCAGTTTCTCAAGTCCTGGCAACATCGTTGTAAACCTTCTTTGCACTCTTTCAACCTTATTAATATCCTTCCTGTAATTTGGTGACCAAAACTGTACACAGTACTCCAAACTCGGCCTCCCAATGCCTTATACAACCTCACCATAACATTCCAACCCTTGTACTCGGTACTTTGATTTATAAAGGCCAATGTACCAAAAGCTCTCTTTACGACCCTATCTACCTGTGACACCACTTTTAGGGAATTTTGTATCTGTATTCCCGGATCCCTCTGTTCTACTGCACTCCTCAGTGCCTTACCATTAACCCTGTATGTTCTACCTTGGTTTGTACTTCCAAGTGCAGTACCTCACACTTGTCTGTATTAAACTCCATCTGCCATTTTTCCAGCTGGTCCAAATCCCTCTGCAAGCTTTGAAAACCTTCCTCACTGTCCACTACACCTCCAATCTTTGTATCATCAGCAAATTTGCTGATCCAATTTACTACGTTATCATCCAGATCATTGATATAGATGACAAATAACAATGGACCCAGCACTGATCCCTGTGGCACATCACTAGTCACAGGCCTCCACTCGGAGAAGCAATTCTCTACTACCACTCTTTGGCTTCTTCCATTGAGCCAATGTCTAATCCAATTTACCACCTCTCCATGTATACCTAGCAACTGAATTTTCCTAACTAACCTTCCATGCAGGACCTCGTCAAAGGCCTCACTGAAGTCCATGTAGACAACATCCACTGCCTCTCCTTCATCCACTTTCCTGGTAACCTCCTTGAAAAACTCCAACAGATTGGTCAAACATGACCTACCACACACAAAGCCATGTTGACTCCCCCTAATAAGACCCTGTCTATCCAAATACTTGTAGATCCTATCTCTTAGTACTCTTTCCAGTAACTTACCTACTACCGACATCAAGTTTACCAGCCTATAATTTCCCGGATTACTTTTCGATCCTTTTTTAAACAACGGAACAACGAGCTATCCTCCAATCCTCCAGCACCTCACCCGTAGATACCGACATTTTAAATATATCTTTCAACACTAGTCTCCTTCAAGGTCCGAGGGAATACCCTGTCAGGTCCTGGGGATTTATCGACTCTGATTTGCCTCAAGATAGTAAGCATCTCCTCCTCTTCAATCTGTATAGATTCCATGACCTCACTACTTGTTTGCCTTATTTCCATAGACTCCATGCCAGTTTCCTTAGTAAATATAGATGCAAAAAACCTATTTAAGATCTCTCCCACTTCTTTTGGTTCCATACATAGCTGACCACTCTGATCTTCAAGAGGACCAATTTTATCCCTTACTATCCTTTTGCTCTTAATATACCTGTAGAAGCTGTTTGGATTATCCTTCACCTTGACTGCCAAAACAACCTCATGTCTTTTAGCCCTCCTGATTTCTTAAGTTTTTTTTGTACTTTTTATACTCCTCAAGCACCTTATTTGCTCCCTGTTTCCTATACATGTCAGGTTTCCCCTGCCATCCAAAGATAGAGCGTTCCTATGAAACGGTTCGTAAGCCGGAATGTCGTAAAGCAAAGAAGCAATTGTCATTTATTTATATGGGAAAAATTTGTGAGCATTTGCAGACCCAAAAAATAACCTACCAAATCATGCCAAATAACACATAAAACCTGAAATAGCAGTAACATATAGTAAAAGCAGGAATGATATAAATACACAGCCTATCTAAAGTAGAAATACTTTTCCACAATCATTGCTGCACTGTTCTCCGTAGCGAAAATCTCATGCATCGCTCTCGGCAGAAACACACTCTCCAGTAACCTTTAAGCTATGAAGCTGCCAAATCATACCAAATAACGCATAAAAATACACAGCCTATATAAAGTAGAAATAATGTATGTACAGTGTAGTATCACTTACTGGAATTGGGAAGATAGCACCGAGCACACTGATGATGGTGTGTTAGGCTGAGTCATCGGAGGTTGGGGTGGTGCAGTGGTCCCCAACCTCTAGGCTGCCGACCGATACCGATCCACGAAGAATGCAGTGGTAGCCAGGACGCACCCAGCACATCTTTAAGAAAAAAGTTGAAATAAACAAGCTAATTAATTAGGTGCAGCCCGGCACGTAAATGTCGACCCAGATCAGAGGTGACACAGTCAGCAATCGCCTCTGATCTGGGCTGATATTTACGTGCCAGGCAGCTCCTAATTAATTAGCTTGTTTATTTTGGCTTTTCTCTTAAAGATGTGTTGGGTGCATCCCGGCTACCGCTGCATTCTCTGTGGCAGTGTTTCGGTCCGCAGCCCGGGGTTTGGGGTGGTGGGACACTGGGGTGTCATCTTGTCGTCTGTTTCCGTCAGGGCAGGCGCGTCATCTTCACGTTCAGTTCCTGGACGACTTCACTTTCGGTCCGTTCGCTACTCCATTTGGTTTCGATTGTTATCCTTTCCTCTTCAGCATCATCTTCGTCAACTTCCATAAGCCAGACTCACTTTGTCCTTACTTCGTTCATCACGATCAAAACGCTTAATTATGTCTAGTTTTATGCTAAGTGTAACACCCTTAGGAGCTCTTTTTGGCTTTTCCAATACTGGACCTTGGAACTCATCTTGCTAACGGCTGCTCACAGGTACGTGTTTAAGCAATGCCGGCAAGAATGCAGTTCCAGGGGAGGTGCTTGGCTGCTCGGGGCGTGCGCTGCCTTTTATTGTGCTTTTTTTCACACGCTGCCTTTGTTCGTAACAGTGAAAACACCTTCTGTTAGCGAAAACAGAGAACTAATGTAGATCTTTCGTAACAGTGAGGTTTCGTAAAATGAATGTTCGAAAAGCGGGGGACACCTGTACATCTCTCTCCTCTTCTTTATCAAAGTTCCAATATCCCTTGAGAACGAAGGTTACTTATTCTTATTCGCTTTGCCTTTAATCCTGACAGGAACATACAAACACTCAAAATTTCTCCTTTCATCTCCTTTTAACTAATTATGTGACTTCTAAAGCTAATTGGCTGCACCAGTGATTTAGTGTGTCATATTAAAGAGGGTGAATGCTTATGCAATCAATTATTTTGTTTCATATTTGTAATTAATTTAAATTACTTTGTAGAGATCTGTTTTCACTTTGACATGAGGGACTTTTTCTGTTGATCGTTTTCAAAAAAGCCAAATTAAATCCACTGTGATTGAATGTTATAAAACAATAAAGCATGAAAACTTCTGGGGGGGGGCGGGGGAAGGAGAAGTGAATACTATTTATAGGCACTGTATATAAAGACTTGGACTCCACAGCTGCCTGTGGCAAAGAATGCAACAGCTTCACTACTCTCTGGCTAGAGAAATTCCTCCTCATCTCCTTTCTATTCTGTACTGTATGTTAATAAATAAATGGATAAATGCAGAGGTTTTAATTAAAAAGTTGACTGTCGGGGTTAATGAATGACATCTATCATGAATTTCCAGGCTATGTTCTTTTGAGCCTCAGGAATCCATTATATAAAGTTTAAGTCAGTATTCTGGGTAATTTATTTTTCTTTAGCTGTTGGTGCTAACTGATTTGATATTCTGATTTATCCGACTGTAAAGGCAGTTATGTCTCAAAACAGGTGCAGACAACATGTTAATAACTTCCTTGTTGAAATTTCCATGATTTGGATTTCAGAATGGATATTTTCCCAAGATGCTGGCTCACATCTCTCCATCTGAGAGCTTGATTTTGTGACCATGGAATGTTCAACTTGGTTGAACATCACAGTTACGAAATATTGTGCTTGATCATTTTATTTCATTGTTGATATGAATCCAATAATGGAAATCTACTACCCAATCCTGAAAGCTTGTCTTAATACTGGGTTTTAAAAAATATGACTGATTTAAGAAATAGAACTTTTACATTGCTATTTGTTCACGCGTTTTCCCACTGCAACAGAAAGAACACTGGTTATTTTCACAAACTATTTTCAAGTTGCTAATTTTAGTTCCGAGTTTGATCCAATTGGAAAAGAAAATTGTCCTCAAAGATAGTCTCCACATGTAATGTTAATTGAAGGCATATGAAATACCGTACTTGGAGATATAAAATAGATTATAATCCATTTTCTTGTTTTCTTGGATCTTCTTTATGCTCAACCTCTCATCTTCCATTCTTTCTCTCATTGTCTGCTGAGACATACATTAGTGGGTTGATGGCAAACTGCCAATAGATGGAGGTGACCAGAAATATGTGACCCAGGCGGGTGTTTTTTGTGTTGCTGACAAGAAGAGTGTATTCAAAGCCATTTTTACCTTAAATTTCACTTAAGACATTTCACTATATTGTACTGGTTGATGAGTGGCCAGAAATATTTTTTCAGATTTTCAACATATGGAATACTTTGTTTTAGTCAGCAAAAATACATGAACCTGAATGAGAGTCACTGTTGCAAGTAACTTTGATCAGATTTTATTGTCTTGAAATATAACCACATTTTATTTTGATTGTCCTCTCGATTTCCAAGCTCATTGGCCTTTTTTTGTTGTTTTAGTTGCTATAGATGCCACTTACAGTGCAATGTATGTAACCCATTGTTTAATGTACATTATGGAATAAAATATTACCGTAACATGTTTATAATATCCTGAAACACAGTATGAACATTTAATTTATTTCCATGAACAGGATGCTTTCTGGGCTGCTATGGAAGTTAAATTATTTGATTTCTGGTAACTCTCACCTCTGACCTCTAACCCCCCCCCCCACGCACACACCACATCTGGTTCCAGGTCAATCTGCTTGGCAACTCTCCTCTGTTGATTGTCATTGTCACCTTATCTGATTGCTGGACGAGTAAGTCTTTGTGTTTCTACATTTCACCCCCTTCAACACACGCGCGCACACATGCACACACACGGAACTGGGCCTCTTTCATGTCACACCACTCTCCCTCTCCTTTTAATACAGGCTGTGACCCCCTTCACTCTTAGTCACTATTGTCAGTTTTAACCCAAAGCCTTGACAATTCCTTTTCCTTTTAAAGATGCTGCTCGACCTGCTGAGTTCCTCTAGCAGATTATTGCTCCAGATTCTGCCATCTAAATTCTCTTGTATCTCTATCCCTAATTAGTCTTTGTCTTCCAAATACAAATAAATCCTGTCTCCTAGAAATCCCTTCCAATAAATTTCCCACCATTGATGTATGCCTCACTTGCCTATAGTTCCCTTGCTTATGCCTGCTATTCTCCTTAGCTAAAGGCATATGGTTCGGTATCTTCCTGTCTTTTGGCACCTCATCTTTGGTTAATGAAGATTAAAAAATGTTTTACCATGTCCCAGAAATCCACTCTTTCTTTCCATCACATCCAAGGATAATCCTGGTCAAGCCCTGGGAATTTATTCACCTTGGTTCTTCAATACCACTACCTTCATAATGTTTATATGCTTTATGATATAATTGTTCCCTCCCTTGAACTGTTGTTTCTATGTCCTAGGTGTGAACATCACTGTCCTGGTCCAACCACGTGGATGTTATGGCCAGGAAATAGAAACATAGAAAATAGGTGCAGGAGTAGGCCATTCGGCCCTTCGAACCTTTAGCATTTATTATGATCATGGCTGATCATCCAACTCAGAACCCCGCCCCAGCCTTCCCTCCATACCCCCTGATCCCCGTAGCCACAAGGGCCATATCTAACTCCCTCTTAAATATAGCCAATGAACTGGCCTCAACAGTTTCCTGTGGCAGAGAATTCCACAGATTCACCACTCTCTGTGTGAAGAAGTTTTTCCTAATCTCGGTCCTAAAAGGCTTCCCCTTTATCCTCAAACTGTGACCCCTTGTTCTGGACTTCCTCAACATCGGGAACAATCTTCCTGGATCTAGCCTGTCCAATCCCTTTAGGATTTTATACGTTTCAATCGGATCCCCCCTCAATCTTCTAAATTCCAACAAGTACGAGCCCAGTTCATCCAGTCTTTCTTCATATGAAAGTCCTGCCATCCCAGGAATCAATCTGGTGAACCTTCTTTATACTCCCTCTATGGCAAGGATGTCTTCTCACCAATGCCTCTACTTCCTTAGGATGCTAAAAAAATTCAGCATGACCCTAATTTTTATCAATGCACCACAGAAAGCATAATGGCTTGGCATGGTAATCACTCTGCACTAAACCACAAGAAATTGCAGAGAGTTGTGTTTTCAGCTCAGCATGTCTCGGGAGCTAGCTTCCCATATATGGATCTGTCTTATTATTCTCACTGTCTTAGTAATTATTCTATTATTCTCACTGCCTGATTAAGCTGCCTTAGTAAAGCAGCCAGCTTAATCAAAAACCCGATTCACCCTGAATATTCTCTCTTTTACCCCTCCCATCAGGCAGTGGTAAATGGAGCAGGAATGGGGGGGGGAGATCTGTAGCAGTTTCATCAAAGTGATCATGTATATAACTGTTTTTTTTGAAGTACTATTATAAGATTCTCCCCAATCAGTGGTGGATTTTTGCTTCCCTCTTACTGACACCTCTGTCACTGTAAGCATGGGCATCCTGGAACATTGAGCTGCTAGTCCTGCCCATCCCTTCACCATGTTTCCATAATAGCTGTAGTAGAGTCATAGAAAAATACAGCACAGACACAGGCCTTTGATCCCATCTACTCTGTGCAGAACCATACTACCTACTCCCATTGACCTGCACAAGGACCATAGTCCTCCATATCCTTACCGTCCATGTACCTATCCAGGCTTCTCTTATACATGGAAATCAAGCTGTCATGCACCACTTGATCTCATTCCACACTCTCACGGCCCACTGAGTGAAGAAGTTTCCCCACATACTCACCTTACACCCTTAACCCATGACCTCCAGTTGTATTCCCACCCAACCTCAGTGGAGAAAGCTTCCTTGCATTTACCCTACTTATACCCCTCATAATTTTGTATACCTCTGTCAAGTATCCTCTCAATCTTTTATAGTCAAGGAATAAAGTCATAACCTTTTCAATTTTACATATAACTTGGGTTCTCCAGACCCAGTAACATGTTTGTAAATTTCTCTGTACTCTTTCCTGTAGGAGGTGACCAAAACTGCACACAGTTCTCCAAATTGAGCCTCATCAATGTCTTAAACAACTTCAACATAACATCACAAAACAAGAGAAAATCTGCAGATGCTGGAAATCCAAGCAACACACACAAAATGCTGGAGGAACTCAGCAGGCCAGACAGCATCCATGGAAGAGTGCAGTTGGTGTTTCGAGCCGAGACCCTTTGGCAGGACTTGAAGGGTCTGAAACATCGACTGTACTTTTTTCCATAGGTGCTGCCTGGCCTGCTGAGTTCCTCCAGCATTTTGTGTGTGTTGCTCAACATAACATCCCATCTCCTTGCTCAATACTTTGATTTTTGAAGGCCAATGTTCCACAGGATTTCTTTCTGACCCTGTCAACTTATGAAGCCACTTTCAATGAATTATGGACCTGTAATCCCAGATCCCTTTGTTCTACTGCACTCCTCAGTACCGTACCATTCTACGGAAGTGCAGTACCTCACACTTGTCTGCATTAAAATCCATCTGCCATTTTTTTTCAGCTGCAGATCCCATTGCGAGCCATAATAGTCTTCCCCACTGTGCACTACACCCTCAATCTTGTCGTCTTCAAATTTGCTGCTGATCCATTTAACCACATTATCATCCAGATTGTTGATATAGATGACAAGCAACAACAAACTCTTCAACACTCCATCAGTCACAGGCCTCCAATCAGAGAGGCAACCATTTACTACCATTCTGGCTTCTCCCACAAAGCCAATATCTAATCCAATTTTCTACATCATTTTGAATGCCAAGTACCTGAACCTTCTTGACCCAACCTCCAATTCAGTACCTGTCAAATGCCTTGCTCAAGTTCATGTAGACAACATCCACTGCCTTTCCTTCATTTATTTTCCTGGTAACCTTCTTGAAAAACCTCTATAAAATTGGTTAGATATGACCTACCATGCATGAAGCCATGCTGACTATCCTTAATCAGTCCATGTCTGTCCAAATATTTACATATCCAGCCCCTCACAAAACCTTCCAATAACTTTCTCACAATTGACTCACCATAATTTCCTGTTTTATATTTAGACCTTTTAAATAGTGGAAGAACATTGGCTATCCTCCAATCCTCTGGTACCGCTCCTGTCACTAAGGATGATTTAACCACCCTAGTTTGCCTCAAGACAGCAAACACATCCTTTGTCATTCTGTATAGAGGCCATAAAGTTGATGCCGCTTTGCCTTACTTCTGCCGATTCTGTGTCTGTCTCCTGAGTAAATACAGATCCAAAAATGAATTTAAGAACTCCCCCATCTCTTTTAGCTCCATACATGGATGGCCATTTTGATGTTCCAGAGGATCAGTTTTAGCCCTGCTTTTGCTCTTAACGTATCCAGAATACCTTAAGATTCTCCTTCACCTTGTCTGCCAAGGCAATCTCATGCCTTTTAGCCCTCCTGATTTCTTAAGTGTTCTCAAGCATTTCTCATACTCTATAAGCACCTCATTTGCTCCTATGTGCTTTTACCTGCAATGCACCTTTTTTTTTACTAACCAGGCCCTCAACATCTCTTGAAAACCGAAGTTCCCTAATTCTGTTATCTTTACCTTTTTATTCTGACAGGCACATATAAGCTTTGTACACTCAAGATTTTACTCCCACTTATCAAGACCACAAGACATGGCAGAATCAGGTCATTCAGCCTATCTGAGTCCGCTCTGCCATTCAACCATGGCTGATCCCTTTTCTCCCTCTCCTCAGCCTTATCCCAGTAGCCTTTGATGCCGTGTCCAATCAAGAACCTATCACACCCTGCCTTAAATACACCCAACAACCTGGCCTCCACAGCTGCCCATGGCAGTAAATTCCACAAATTCACCACCTCTGGCTAAAGAAATTTTTCCACATCTGTTTTAAGTGGACACCTCTCTATCCTGAGGCTGTGCCCTCTAGTCCTTGACCTCCCCCACCATGGGAAACATCCTTGCCACGTCTACTCTGTCTAGGCCTTTCAACATTCCAAAGGTTTCAATGAGATTTCTCTTCCTCCCCCCCCCCCCCCATTCCTCTAAATTCCAGCGAGTACAGACCCAGAGCTATCCAACGTTCCTTGTATGATAACCCTTTTGTTCCTGGAATCATCCTTGTGAAACTCCTCTGAATCCTCTCTAATGTCAGCACATCTTTTCTTAGATGAGGAGGCCAGAACGGTTCACAATACTCAGGTGAGGCCTCACCAGTGCCTTATAAAACCTCAGCATCACATCCTCGCTCTTGCATTTTAGACCTCTTAAAATGAATTGCTAACATTGCTTTTGCCTTCCTCACCACTGACTACCTGCAAGTTAGCCTTTAGAGTGTTCTACACAAGGATTCCCAAGCCCCTTTGCATCTCAGATTTTTGGGTTTTCTCCACATTTGTTTCTTCTACCAAACTGTATTACCATGCATTTTCCAACATTGTATTTCATTTACCATTTTCTTGCCCATTCTCCTAATCTGTCTAAGACCTTCTGCAGTCTACCCGTTTCCTCAACATTACCTGCCCCTCCACCAATCTTCATATAATTTGCAAACTTGGCAACAAAGCCATCTATTCCATCAACTAAATCATTAATATACAGCATAAAAAGAAGCGGTCCCAACACCAACCCCTACGGAACGCCACTAGTCACTGGCAGCCAACCAGAAAAGGATCCTTTTGTTCCCACTTGCTGCCTCCTATATCCACTGTATCCCATCCCCTTTATCTATCCTACTTGTATTCTGCTCAAAGAATTCCATCAGGTTTGTCATGCAAGATTTTCTCTTTAAAAAAACCATGCTGACTTTGTCCTACCTTCTTGCCAAGTACTCCATAACCTCATCCTTAACAATTGACTACAACATCTTCCCAACCACTGAGGTCAAGCTAACTGGTCTATGATTTCTTGTCTTCTGCCTTCCTCCTTTCTGGAGTGACAGTTGCAATTACCAGTCCTCTGGCACCATGCCAGAGTCTAATGATTTTAGGAAGGTTATTACTAATGCCTCCACAATCTCTACTGTTACCTCTTTCAGAACCCGAAGGTGCAGTTCATCTGGTCAGGGTGACTTATGTACCTTTAGGTCTTTCAACTTTTTGAGCACCTTCTACCTTATTATAGTAACTTCACTCTCTTGTTTTCCCTCGCACTCTTCATCATCTGGCTCACTGCTCATGTCTTTCACAGTGAAGACTGATGCAAAATACTCATCTGCCAGCTTCTTGTCCCTTATTATTTCTCTGTACTCATTTTCTAGCGGTCACATATCCACCCTCATCTTATTTTTTTTTACATACTTGAAAAAGCTTTATACTATCCACTTTGATATTGTTGCTAACTTTCATATTTCATCTTTTCCCTCCTAATGATTCTTTTACTTGCAATCTGTAGGTTTTTAAAAGCTACCCAATCCTCTGTTTTACCACTAAGAGTACTATCAAGTATACCTTTGTCAGAAATCATACTGTCCCAATCCACACTTGCTCGATCTTTTCTGATATTATTAAAATTGGCCTTTCTCCAATTTAGAATCTCAACCCGAGGACAAGATCTATCCTTTTCCATAACTATCTTGAAACTAATGGCATTATGATCACAGGATGTTTCCCGACACAAACTTCTGTTACTTGTCCTGTCTCATTCCCAAATAGCAGATCAAATATCACACACTCTCTTGTTGGGACTTCTGTGTACTGATTAAGAAAACTTTCCTGAATACATTTAACAAACTGTATCCCATCTGGTCCATTTACAGTATGGGATTCCCAGTCAATATGTGGAAAGTTAAAATCAACTACCATAACATCCTTGTGTTTCTCGCAACACTATGCAATCTCTCTACAAATTTGTTCTTCTGAATCACTCGGACCGGTGGGTGGTCTGTAATATAGCCCCATTAACGTGGTTACACTTTTCTGATTTCCCAGTTCCACCATAACACCTCAGTAGTCGAGTTCTGGCTGAGCACTGCTATGACATTTTCCTTGACTAGTATGACCACCCCTCATCCTTTAATCCCTCCGGCTTTGTTCTGTCTAAACCAACAGAAGCCTGGAATATTGAGCTACTCGTCCTGTCCCTCCTGCAACCAAGTCTCACTAGTGGCTACAATATCATTCCAGATGCTGATCCATGCACTGAGCTCATCTTCCTTTCCTACGGTACTTCTTGCATTGAAATATATGCAGCTCAGGACATTAGTTGCACCATGTTCAATCTTTAGATTCCTGACTTTGTCTGAGGTCTTAGCAACAGCTGTCTCCACAACCTCTCCTCTATCTGTTCTGGCACTTTGTTCCCATTCCCCTGGAACTATAGTTGAACCCCCCTGTGCAGCATGAGCAAATCTTCCC
Source organism: Mobula hypostoma (assembly GCF_963921235.1). Classification (NCBI taxonomy): domain Eukaryota; kingdom Metazoa; phylum Chordata; class Chondrichthyes; order Myliobatiformes; family Myliobatidae; genus Mobula; species Mobula hypostoma. The sequence goes on along the minus strand of NC_086107.1, from coordinate 34,630,489 downwards.
GCTAGATATTAGTCTCCCTGCTGTTCAGGTTGGAACTGAAATCTTGTATGCTGTTCCATGGTTAGAATTCATCTGTTGAGCACTTATGAGCCTTCTTGAATAAAAGTAAATACAATTAGCTAATCAGACCCTTCTACACTCCCAGTTTTGCTTCCACCTGGCCTACCTACTGGACTTGGTTGATGTAACTTTATTTGCTTAAACTTTGTCATCTGATTACATTACATTGGGTTCCAACCCCATCCCTTCCCCACCCCACCAGGTTGGTTCCAGAGTAGCAATAGCAAATCTTTCCATAAGGATATATATTTGTTCCTTTCCCTCCACCACCACATATTCCCATTCAGATTTGTCTCACTTCCTCTTATACAGATCACCTTCGGCCCAGAAAAAATCCTAATAGACCAAGTTGCCAAGTGTTCCTGCATGCTTCGCATATTCATTTGCCTTATTCCCTATTCCTACCCACAGGTTTGTTTGTCATTACAAATCTGTGCTTATATTTAAAGTTACAATTTCACTAGTTAATAATAGGTTCCACATTTCCTGTGATCTGAAGCATGCGCTTTCCTCTGGAATAAATCTAAGGGACTTCTATAAAGATATTTCTATCAATAATGCAATTACTTTGATATTTGATATGCCATCATACACAATTTCATTGCTGCTTTGAAAAGTTTGTCAGTAATTTGGACTATGGGATTAATGGTTTTATGGCTAAATTTTCTGATGATACAAAGCTAGGTGGAGGAGCGGGTAGTGTTGAGGAAACAGCCTGCAGAGAGACTTGGATAGTTTAGGGTAATGGGCAAAGAAGTGGCAAATGAAATACAATGTTGGAAAGTGTATGGTTATGTACTTTGATGGAAGAAATAAATGGGCAGAGTATTATTTAGATGGGGAGAGAATTCAAAATGCAGAGATGCAAAGGGGCTTGGGTGCCTTGTGCAGGATCGATTTCTCTCGCTATCCATTGCATAGGATGATGATGGTTCCTTTCAGTTAGTTGGTGGAGTGGTACCCCACTCTTCAGAAAGGAACAGCATGTGTGTGAGTGGACTTTAGGTGAGTAGGGGATTTGCACAGGTCCAGTCCCACCCTCTCAACATCCCCTCCTGGATCCAGCGGCATGGTGGGGTCCAAGACGGCTGGGGGAAGTTCTGTTGCAGTGAATGGTCAGACCAAGCTTCGATGCAAGGGATGCCCTTTCCGCCCTTTGACAGATCTTGTTTTTCGTCTTGCAGGGTGTCTAGCCACCCGACCACGCGACAGGTAGTACTGGGTTACATGGTACCAGTAGCACTCAGACGAGTGACCTGACCAGAGCCTTGTGCAGGATACCCTAAAGGTTAGCCTCCAGGTTGAGTTAGTGGTGAAGAAGGCGAATGCAATATTAGCATTCATTTCTAGAAGTATAGAATATAAGAGCAGGGATGTAATGCTGAGGCCCTATAAGACACTCGTGAGACTACACTTGAAGTATTAAGTGCAGTTTTGGGCTCCTTATTTTAGAAAGGATATACTGACGTTGGAGAGGGTACAGAGAAGATTGATGAGAATGATTCAAGGAATGAAAGGGTAACCATATGAGGAACGTCTGGCAGCTCTTGGGATAATTCCCTGGAGTTCAGGGGAATGAAGGGGGATCTCATTGAAAAATTCTGAATGATAAAAGGCTTGAACAGCTTACATATGCCAAAGTTATTTGAGAGCACAACTTCAGGATTGAAGATCGTCCATTTAGAATAAAGATGCGGAGAAATTACTTTAGTCAGAGGGTGGTAAATCTGTGGAGTTTGTTGCCATGAGTGGCTGTGGAGGCCAAGTCATTGGATGCATTTAAGGAAGAGATAGATAGGATCTTGATTAGCCAGGACATCCAAGGATATGGAGAGAAAGTAGGGGAGTGGGGATGACTGGAAGAATTGGATGGGCCCATGATTGAATGGTGGAGCAGGCTCGATGGGCCGAATGGCTGACTTCTGCTCCTATATCTTATGGTCTAGACTCGTTAAAATATCTTAAATTAAACTTAGAATATTAAATGATTTTTATTTACTTATGCCAGATATCTAACAGCACAATTTTTTCTGTGTTATATAAAAAGTAACAAAGATGCTTTCATTTTGTCATTATTTCGACAAATCAAAAAACTTAAAAAAAAAATAAATTCTTATTCTTACTAGTCCCAAACCACTAATGTGATTGTTAATAGCCACTCTTTTGAGACTAATTAATGTGAGATTTTCTGCCTACTACACCTCACAAATAGCCTGTCAATCATGGGCAATTTTAAGATTTGAAAATGCAGTAGATTCCGTTTAATTGGAACCATCGGGATCAGTACATTTTGGCCCAATTAGCAGTTGCCCCAAATAGCCCAAGTTTCATGGAAATACTTTAAAAAGGTATAAAAAAAGACAAGTTACTATTTGAGTAATAAATTATATATTTAAATAAAATACAGAACAAATGAGAATGTTATCAATAGTATTACGGTACTATAAAACTGAATTATTTCTTAGTATTTATCAACAGAGGAATTCATTCAAGTGTACGCTGTGTTTTTTTTATTTACTGTGTAACCCTCAGGTTCTATTGGTTGCATAAGTCTAGGGAAGACAATCTTTGGTTTCACCAAATGTGTGAAATTGAGGTACAAAATCCCCCTGTGGATGCTGCGTGATTTGTTACCCTGTTATAAATCAGTACCACAAAATAACACAGTACACCATATGCAATTAAATGATTTATAATTCTTTGCTTATAATTCTTAATTTGACTAAAGGGTTAGTAAAGAAAAAACAAAAAGAAAAGGGCCCATTTTAATGGAACAGTCTAATATACACAAGTTGGAGCTCATGGTTTCCCTTTCACCGATCCTCCATTGAGTTCTCCAGGCTTCGTTGACTCCTGGCCCCACTCCTTTCAGGTGTCTACGACCTCTTCTTTCTGGCATCTTCTTTCTGTATCTCCATTCGAACAAAAGACCCAGGTTACACAGCACGAAAACACGCTTCCGTCATTGAACAGCTCACATTCCTAAGCATCCGTTATCTCTAACCATAACCCAAACAATATTCTACAGGAAGACCATTACATTAGCAGTGAAACCTTTCCGAGGGTGTTAAAACTGTAAATGAACAAAATCATCACAGACACCTACTGAAGATGATGGACTGCCTTCATACAATGCTTTTGATGATTGCATCCTCCAAATCGTCATTTGCACTGTAACATTCAAGATAATTTTGATACCTTTAAATTCTTTGTAGTCCCGAACTTGTTGAAGTAGTGAAATTGTTTCATTTTCACTCCCAACGGTTTCTGGAATCTCCAAGCCTTGTGCTTGAAACTGCAGTGAGCAAGACAGTTCTGAAATGTCTTGCTGCTTATTTCTGGCCACTATCAATAACAAAAATCGCTGCTTTTTGAATACAACACACGCAACTTATGCTGTTTAAAAACTTTGCTCTAAGCACAGTGTACAATCTAGTTAGGAACTGTTTGGCAATGGTCTGTCCCAATTAACCAGAATCCTTTGTACTGTGTATCCTTTGACTTGTAGGTAAGAGGTAATTATTTATTTATCTTCACATTTTTTCTCCAATTCTTGTTAGTGTCTGACAAAATTGGTTAAGTTATTTCAGAAAAATACTTTGGGCAATAAGATGGAACAACTTAAAGACTTAAAGACTTGAGCATGTACATATTAAGAAAGAGGATGTGCTGGAGCTTTTGGAAAGCATCAAGTTAGATAAGTCACTGGGACCGGATGAAATGTACACCAGGCCACTGTGAGAGGTGACGGAAGAGATTGCTGAGCCTCTGGTGATGATCTTTGCATCATCAATGGGGATGGGAGAGGTTCTGGAGGATTGGAGGGTTGTGGATATTGTTCCCTTATTCAAGAAAAGGAGTAGAGATAGTGCAGGAAATTATAAACCAGTGAGTCTTATTTCAGTGGGTGGTAAGTTGATGGAGAAGATCCTGAGGGGCAGGATTTATGGACATTTGGAGAGGCATAATATGATTAGGAATAGTCGGCATGGCTTTATGAAAGGCAGTTCCTGCCTTACGAGCCTGAATGAATTTTTTGAGGATGTGACTAAATGCCATAGATATAGTGTGTATGGATTTCAGCAAGGCATTTGATAAGGTACCCCATGCAAGGCATATTGAGAAAGTAAGGAGGCATGGGATCCAAGGGGTCATTGCTTTGTGGATCCAGAACTGGCTTGCCCACAGAAGGCAAAGAGTGATTGTAGATGGGTCATATTCTGTATGGAGGTTGGTTACCAGTGGTGTGTCTCAGGGATCTGTTCTGGGACCCCTAATCTTCGTGATTTTTATAAATGACCTGGATGAAGAAGTGGAGGAATGGGTTAGTAAATTTGCTGATGACGCAAAGGTTGGGTGTGTTGTGGATAGTGTGGAGGGCTGTCAGAGGTTACAGTGGGACACTGATAGGATGCAAAATTGGGCTGAGAAGTGGCAGATGGAGTTCAACCCAGATAAGTGTGAGGTGGTTCATTTTGGTAGGTCAAATATGATGACAGAATATCCCCCGGGATCAATAAAGTATGACTTTGTATTAATGGTAAGACTCTTGGCAGTGTGGAGGATCAGAGAGATCTTGGGGTCCGAGTCCATAGGACACTCAAAGCTGCTGCACAGGTGGACTCTGTGGTTAAGAAAGCATATGGTGCATTGGCCTTCATCAATCGTGGGATTGAGTTTAGGAGCCAAGATAAATGTTGCAGCTACATAGGACGCTGGTCAGACCCCACTTGGAGTACTGTGCTCAGTTCTGGTCGCCTCATTACAGGAAAGATGTAGAAACTATAGAAAGGGTGCAGAGGAGATTTACAAGGATGTTGCCTGGATAGGTTGAGTGAACTCGGCCTTTTTTCCTTGGAGCGACGGAGGATGAGAGGTAACCTGATAGAGGTGTACAAGATGATGAGAGGCATTGATCGTGTGGATAGTCAGAGACTTTTTCCCAGGGTTGAACTGGCTAGCATGAGAGGCACAGTTTTAAGGTGCTTGGAAGTAGGTACAGAGGAGATGTCAGGGGTAAGTTTTTTACGCAGAGAGTGGTGAGTGCGTGGAATGGGCTGCCGGCGACAGTGGTGGAGGCGGATACGATAGGGTCTTTTATGAGACTCCTGGATAAATACGTGGAGCTTAGAAAAATAGAAGGCTATGGGTAGCCCTAGGTAATTTCTAAGGTAAGGATATGTTCGGCACAGCTTTGTGGGCTGAAGGGCCTGTATTGTGCTGTAGGTTTTCTATGTTCTTTGTTTCTACTCCACGAACTCACATAAATGAACGACAAAATCATTGGTAGATTTGCGCTGATTTGAAATCTGTTTTATTTCCACCCCTGCCACTTATTTGATAGGTTATGGCTGGCCTTGACTTTCCTTTCAAGGAAGTAGTCAACATTGCTTTGTGAGAGGCTAAATTGTGCCTTTTGGCTGTGAGGATTTGGAATTGGAAACTTGGTGGGGTGATTTAAGGTTATTACAGTAACTTGATTGTAAGTTTTTAAATATACAAGGCACAAGGGGGAACAATGTTCAGACTGAAAATGATACATTGGGATGCTATTGGTCTTACTGTATGATCAGTATAATTAGGGTTTGGACAAAGAAGGGGGAAACTCTATTTCAGAAACTTGCATGTTTGAAGTTTTGTGGAAGTTTGTAATGTCAGGTTCTTGATTGTAGCTTTTACAATATTAAGTCCTCTGTTGTTAAAAACAGAACATAATGTTTCACTTTTCTGTTTTATTTTCAACCTCAGTGGATAATCACCCTTTTAAACTGTCCACATCTCTTCGTGGCCACTTGCTATCTTGGTGAAACTTCACCAAGCTTTTATCTTGTCAGCAGATTTGGATACATCACTTACCTAAATAATTGATTGTAATTAGCTTAGATCCATGCATTAACCCATGCAGTATCCCACCTGTGATAGTGTGCTAACCCAAAAGTGGCTCACTTGTTGGCTGTAGGGTAAATCAATTCACAGTAATGCATTCAGTTCTCTCCCATCACAGTATATTTTGTGCGATATAGACTTGGGTGGAACTTCATGGATACATCATCTGATTCCAGAGTAACGGCAAGAGAAATCTGGGACTTTTACTGATTGTAGATCCTCCTTATGCTATTCATCCTTTTCTTTTTAGCAATCTTTAGAGTTCCAACCTCTTCAAGACGCAATGCAAATATTACTGTTACTTCTCTAAGTGATGTGGTTGGGCATCTGGCTTGCTCATTATTCTGAATGTCCAATAGATTCTAGAGTGCAAATGAAGTGTATGGTTGGAGAGAAAATCAGAGTGCTTGTATAATTCCCACTCCCTTGAACTTGCTGTGGTTACTAGTATATCTATTACACCACTGTATAATTGTAAAAATATTGAAATACAAGTACATTTGGGTATTAATAGGAGTCACAACTAATAACCCAGGAAGTTGCTGCTCTGGCACTGCTGAAATCCCAGGGGTGTTGAACTACTGGAATTTTACTCTTTTTGAAATATGATCATTTTGCCAGTGTGGAAAAAGCTACTAATTAGTAACATTATTGTAAATTTGCTAATAACTTGTTACATTGTACAGTACTGATCTCAAATAGCCTGACTGTTAGTTGATTCCTTGACAGACTGGAACAAGAAAATATCTTGAATGCATTCGGAGAACTTGTCCAACATTCTTGCTGCAATTTTAATCTTTCTAGCCTACATGAGGATTAAATTTCTTCATGTGTATGTTCTGTTCACATCAATATTCTGAATAGTTCTCTGCTGGATACTGTGTTTAGGTTTCTACATCTTGAGTTTCTAAGCTTGGATCTTTGTAAACTGTTTTCTTATGATATAATTTGGCTTTTTCTTGTAACTACTAAATATACTGAAAAGATCCTATTCCAATATAGAAATTCAATTTCAGTTACATCAAACTAACTTTTACTGGTACTAACAGCATGTTTTGCAGATGTTGCTTGCATTCTGACGCAGTGTTGTAACTTTTTTTTGCTTTTTAAGTGTCCATTCTTGACTCGCAGTGCTTTCCTTAACCAATATGTTACTCGATTACATTTTCTTGACATTCCTTGCTGAATTAATCTTCTATTCTCCAGACCTCACAAACTACATTTAATGGTTCCCCCTTTATCAACCTCATTTGTTACATCCTCCAAGAACCCTAATAACTTTTTCAAACGTTATTTGACTTTCATAATACAAATACATTCAATATGTTATGCTCTGTTATTTTTTTTCTTTAAGGTCCTCTAGGTTGACTTCTAGGATGAAGGTTTATGGGGGCGGGGGGGGGAGCAGATTGTGCCTTAACTCACTGGAGTTTAGAATGAGATTCTTAGAATCTATCCTTTTAAGGTCCATCAGAATCTCGTTGAAATGTATATGATTCTAATTGGGCTTGAAAATTTAGATTCTCAGATTTTTTTTTTTCTCTTGCTAGGAAATCCAGAACTAGAATAAGTGGTTATACTTTTAAGGTCAAGAGGAGCAGTTACTTCCCAGGGTCATGAATCTTTGCAATTCAGTATCCAGAGAGTTGTGAAGCCTGAATTATTGAAATATTCAAGGTTAGGGTGGTCTTTAAACTTTTCCATGGGGACAACAAAAGTTATTAAGAAATAGGCAGGAAGTACAAATTGAGGTCAAGACCTGATCAGCCATGATCTTATCCGATGATGGAGCAAGCTCAAAGGGCCACATGACCTAATCTTATATTTTTGTTCTCAGCTGCTACATCGGTATTGAGGGTCTGGGACATAGAGATGAGATGTTTAATTAGTTCCTCTTTATATTGGCCATGTTGTTTTGAAAGGTCTCTGGATTTGAAGAATAGTAAATAAATTCTAATCTGGTGCATATTTTACTCTTAACTAAAATCATACCTGGGAATATTTGTTCTGGAATCAAGTAAACTTGATTGTGGGGTTTCTGTGTAGGTTTGATGGCATGATTACTGATAAAAGTCACTAAACTTTAAGAAACTCTAAAGGGATGAAAGTGGAAGGGTAATAACTAGGTGGTCAATATTGCCCTAGACTGTCAGATTGTAACCTCTGCATATCATCAATCCCCATACACTAATCTCCTCTGTCGTCATCTTTAACATTACTCAGGATCAAGGATGACTCATTCCATTCCAGTTTTGTGGGCCCTGAGGTGACTTATTTTGCTACAGGTATTTATTAAGTAGTGCTCTGTGTAGACCTTGAGATTATCATTGCTATTCTGAATGTTGCTTCTACACTTTGAATAATCATAGGCCATAAATTCCATAGATCTGATAGAGATTTTGGATTTTTATTCAAGGGGATTTTGAGAACATCCTTGGATACCTCTGTCTGCCTGGTAATCTATTCCTGTGACAAATCTCAGAAAAGTGTATTGGTTTCAGAAGTCTGGTGTTGACCATAGAAATAATGTGGCTTGCTCAAAAGAACTGACTGATTATAAATTGCTCCCTTAAAGTGGGGAATGTTGGGAGAGAATACTGGCATTGTTTATTCTGGCAATGGATTTGGAGAACTTTGCAGAGAAGGTGTTGGTCATATTTCTTTTTGAAATCCCTGTTGTAGATGGTCCAAGTTCCAGGAGGGCAAGGGTCACTGTCACCCCGTGGATGATGAGTTCAGTGCCAGTTTTGATTAAGGTGTATTGATGGTGATATTTAATTTACTCATTGATAGTTACCCTTGCTGGGATTGCAGCTCAACTACTCAGATTAGTGCAACTTGTTTTGGAGTGGGTTAGGTGCTGGAGAAGGAGTTCCCAACCTTTTTTATGCCATAGGCCATTACAGTTAAGCAAGGGGTCCATGAAGCCCAGGTTGGGAACCCCTGCTGAACAGTTTTTCTGTAATTTTGTAGATTATTTCCACCCCAGTAAGAAGATGAAACATCAGAAAGATTGAGAGAAGTGGGGCAATTATTTGACCTTGCTCTTCAGTGAGGTTGATTTTATTTTGTGCTTATTGCGTAGAATCATGGCTTTGTGAAGCAAGCATAAGATGAAGACCAATTTCTGCAGGCAGGCAAATTTGAGGAGTGCAACTTATGATCGACAGTTGAAAGCCTCTGTAAGTTTGAAAAAAAGCCAGGTAAAATGTGTGGTATATGCTATTAAAACACCTGTCACACAGTGAGGGTCATGTCCACTGTGCCTCCAGATAGGGGAATGCTTAGTGCATATCAGGGACAATGATTTAATAGTAGGAGATGGTTGGGGAAGTCCCTGTTAAGCTGAAGCTCCTGCTGGATGGGCATTATCAGGTTGTCTTTGAGGCATGAGAAAAGCTGAGTTGTGGGGTCAATAATAATTCCCACATTTGGCTGTTGAATTGAAGTCAAGAGAAAGTAAATAAGTTCAAAGTAAATTTATTATCCAGGTATGCATGTGTCTCATGGAAGAAGGTCACTGACTTGAAACAGTCACTGTACAATTGGTAAGGGTGCCTTCTGACCTGATTTCTGTATCAGCATTTCTATTTTGCTTCAGTTTGTCGTCTTTTGAGACCCTGCCCCGTCACGTCGCGATTAGATGCTTGTCTTTGATAAGAATACATTACAGCAACATACACAAAATGCTGGAGGAACTTACTAGGTCAGGCAGCCTCCATGGAAATGAACAATCGACATTTCAGGCTGAGACCCTTCAGTTCTGGAAAGGAAGAGGGAAGATGCCAGATTAAAAAGATGGAGGGAGGGGAAGAAGGATAGCTAGAAGGTGATAGGTGAAACCAGGTGGGTGGGAAAGGTAAAGGGCTGGAGATGAAAGAATTTTATAGGAGAGGAGCATGGACTGTGGGAGGAAGGGAAGGAGGAGAGGCACTGGGGGAGTTGATAAGCGGGTGGGAAGAGGTAAAAGGCTAGAGAGGGGAATAGAAGAAGAGGGGAGGGAGAGGGAATTTTTTTTACTGAAAAGAGAACTTGATATTCGTGCCATTAGGTTGGAGGCTACCCAGACGGGATATAAGGTGTTGCTCCTCCACCCTGAGGGTGCTCTCAAAAAGAGGCCATGGACCGAAATGTCAGAATAGGCATTAAAATGCTGAGTCACCTGTAAGTTCCACTTTTGGTGGATGGAGTGAAGGTGCACAGCAAAGCGGTCCCCAATTTATGACAGGTCATCCAATGTAGAGGAGGCTGCATCGGGAGCCCTGAATACAGTAGATGACCCCAGCAAATTCACAGGTGAAATGTTGCCTCACCTGGATGGACTCGGGCTCTGAATGGAAGTGAGAGGAAGTGAATGGGCAGGTGTAGCACATTGGCCGCTTGCAGGGATAAGTGCCATGAGGGAGATTAGTGGGATGGTATGAATGGATAAGGGAATCACGGAGGGGGCAGTCCTGGGGTAAGTGAGAGTGAGTGGGGAGGTAAAGATGTGTTTAGTTGTATGATCCTTTTGGAGATGATGAAAATTGTGGAAAATGATATTATTACAAGACATCGTTTATAGGTTGAACAAATTAACTTCACTTTGCCATGACTTGGCGGGGGGGGGGGAGTAGTCTGCAGATCCTGTAAATTGGAAATAAGGACAGAAAATGCTGGAAATCAGGTTAGATGACATCCGTGGAAGGAAGTGAAGTTAACTCTTAAGATTAATTATTTAACAGGGTTTTTAAAAAAATAGTAGCAAAGCTGGTTTAACGTGGGCCTTAAAACGTGGTCATGTTTTATCATGGCGTGCTATTGATTGGTATTTCCTTTGGTGAAGCCTGATTGAAGAGCTGTAGGCACAGGGCTGGAAATACTTTATGGAACCGAGTAAGGAATTTGTAGCTTCAGAAGTGAATATACGAGGTATTTCTAATTGATGGAATTGCTTTCAAAATGTTTAATTTGTCTTGCGTGGAACGTCATGCTTTCTTTGGTGTCTATCAGTAAATTATACAACGAATCTCACGTGGATAGAATAAAAAAAATTACAAATCTCTCATAAGAGTACGACACTCATGAGTATGAGAAAGTACTCGTTAATTTCACTGGGTTTCACTTCTGGCCGCGCGGCCTGCAGCTCCAGTCGCTTGTTCATTAGTTACTCCTTCCTTTTGTATTTAGTTTGTATTTAGTTGCCGAAAGAATGCCTAAGATATTTTGTTGCATTTCCTCAGTAAACACAAGCCGGTTTAAAAAATTAAGTACTCAAATTTCGTGTGCATTATTTTAAAAAAAATATGAGAATGGAATGCATTCTCAGTTGGCGGCCCCGGTCGAATGGGAGCTACTTTGTAGGACACGGCGCGGTGTGGACAGGCGGGCCTTGCGAGGTCCTGGCCGATGGCTGCAAGTGCGCGCCCAGTGCGCGTCCCCGCTCTTCGGTCTCGGTGTGCTGTCGCGCGGGGAGAGCTCCAGCTGCTTCTCCGCATTTTTTTTTAACGTTTCAACGAAAGTAGAAACTTTTTCCCCCCAGCGCCTGTTTTGTAGCCGCCTTAGAAAATATAATTTAGCTTCCAAGAGAAAGAGGGGAAAATGCCAGCAGCCACCGCCACAAAAGCAATTGAATCCCGATCCTCTTCCGCCGCTGGAGCCGAGGCTGCCGTCGCCGTCGCCGCCGCCGCTGCTGCGGTGAGTCTCCAGGCCGGGCAGGGGCAGGCGGCGCACCCGCAGAATGAGGCACTCAGGCAGGTTCTCAATGTCATCGACAAGAAAGTGCGCAACATGGAGAAGAAGAAGGTAAGAGGGGATCCAGGCCTAGTTGTCCCAGTGCAGGAAGCTTCGGCCTTCATTTAAAATGAATGCTCGTTAAATTGGAGCTCCATAATATTACCGCAGCTATCTCAGATTTTCACGCTTTGTATATTGGATGCCTAACTGAACCCCAACCCTCTTCAGATTGAATATTGGTGTAATAGTAGAGGCCTGCTGTAGTTCGAAAGCATTGCTTGAAGTTTAATATAAAGAGCTGCAGCCACTCTAGGCTCGGTGTCTTCTAAGTTTTTCTTGATTAAATGTTTAGAATAAGGAAATATGTTTCTTTTTGTAAATTTGTTAATTCAATTAATTACAATTTTTTGTGAAGACATGGAAGAGATTTAAATAAATTAAACTCCATGCGGGGTCAATTTCAGGAAATATTTTCACACAGCCTGAAAGAAATTTGAAACTTAACACAAAAAAACTGATGAGGTTAGTTCGGTTGAAATTTTCAAACTCAAATTGATAGTTTTAAATTTATCCGATGTTGTAACCAAAGTGGGTAGATGAACTTCTGATGCATATTTGAATGGAGGAATGTTCTCCCATATTGATGGCCACTTCATTCTAAGTGACTGTAGTTATGAGCTCTTAGGATTATATTAAATGTAGATTAAGTATAATTACTTGTGACAAACAATCTTCAATTTTTTTGCAGCTGAATTTATCCAGTTATAGAGAGGAGAATCGGGGGTTGGGTGGGGGAGGGGGGAGGTTCTAGTCAAAGACCCTTCATTGTCTTTTTCTCTTTCCACAATACTGCTGATTGTTTACAGCATTTTCTGTATTTTTATTTCATACTATTTGCAGTTGTTGACTGTAATCTATAAATGCTTGTCCACTTCTGAATAAAGCGACAGAGAAAATTTCATAGCTGCCCTTTTTATATATCTCCCTACTTAAGTTAAGTCTTTGGATGCTAATTTGCTGCATAGAACGCAACTAATGGAACACCATAAACATGAACCATAAATTAGATGTAATCCTTTGGATAACAAAGTTGCTGCATTTAAGACAAAGTGAATTATTTGCAAAATGCCCCGCATGGTAATATTAATTTATTTTTTGATGGCTACAGCACATTAAATAAACATTCCATTAGCTTGGTGAACTAATTTGCATGTTTTTGTATTTGGCTGAGATGATCATGTCATGTGGCCTGTACCGTGTGAAGGAGTTGTATGGTTCCTTTTGGAGGAACCATAGAAGTCCTTTTTCAGGACACAATATGGTGTTTCAGAAGTGTTCTCCTTCAGAAGCTATACCCATATTATTGGATGAAAGGAGTGAAAATTGTTTAATCAATCAGTTTAGGGGTGCGGTGGGGGCAAATACACCTGTGGTTTTCTAACATGGTGCAATAGAGGGAACAATGTATCTGATTTTTTTTAAAGAATTGCAGTTGAAATCTGATGTGTTTATTCTCCAAATTTCATCTGGCAAACTTTCTTCAGTGGTAAATGATGCAACGCCTTCCTGATTCTCAGTTTTTAAGGATGTATGAATGCTGAAGGACTTGTCTTGTACCAGTGAAGGTGGCAGCCATGGGTGGTTTGGCATTGATCTATTAAGATTACAGGGAGTTTTGTTTTCAAACTGGTCTTACGAATCCAGTTTAAATGATTCAATTCAAATTCATAATGCAAATAGCTTTGATCATCCTCTTGAGTAGATTGAAACAAATATAACTCTTGTTCCGATATACATGATCCATAAAGTATGTTTATTTTGAGGTTGATTTGTATCGCCATTGTAGAAGAAGCTCAACTTAGTCAAAATTTTCAACCCCTGCTTTTTTTTGAGGTTTAGAGCTGAAAGATATGGCTGTGTTATTTTTCCTCATTGAAAATTGCTTAAACTGAAGCATATGAATTATAAATTGTTATTGTTTTCTTCAGCCTGTTTCCTTACTTAAATTTTAGCCATTGCAGTGGAATGAACAATTCTTAATTCAGTGCCGATAGACTTCAACTCATTACTAACAACCATTTATCTTGTGAGCTTGCCTAATCGCTGTCAGGGGGGCTGCTTATGCTAAGAAATATGCTATGCAGAACTTCTTGTCTAGTGTGTGCACATTTTTCACTAAGTTACTGCTACTAATGAGTGCAACCCTGGGCTGATTTTTGCCTTAGGAGTTAAGGTTATAGGAGCTAATCATAATTGAAGTTTTACTGTGTTAGTTAACTTGGCATGGAAATAACTTTCTGATCTAAGGGATTTGCTGTGCTGGCTATTATTGATGACTTCTAGCTATAAAGGGCACTTCTTTAAATTACTTTAAAATTATTTTTCAGTTGACATCTGTTCTTGAAATGGAAATACTTGAATCAACGTATGTAGGGTAGGCAAAATATTTCCTGTATTATTTGCGCAATTGAGTCTTTACTAGCTATAGCCAAAAGAATTATATAAATATAAGAAATGCTTAAGGCAGCATCCAACACAGATGTTTTTTGCTCATTTCATTCTTGCTTCCTTTCTGCTTTCACTTCTTCCCATTGTTTCTGCCCTACCATGTTGTATAATTACTCAGTATGTTGAGAAATGTCAATTATAAGCATTGTCTATCTCGGCAAAGTGTTGATCATTTTAAGGAAGCCAGTGAAACAATCCACAATGCTTATATCAGTTGAACATTTATAATGTGGGCTATTTACAACACTCATACCAACACTTCATAACTGTGCATCAAGATTATGCCTTGCTAAGTATGTGCTTACCTTAATTTATAGTGAAGATCCAAAAGAAATACCATGCAATTATTTGAAATTTGTTGATCAATCTTAAATGATAATAGGGCAAAGTAGCTGGTACTGATGGCTGAGCAACAGCAGCAGTACTTGATACCTAGAATTTTATTCAGCTTTGCTGTTTTTGAAGATTGTGACTACCTCAAAAATGGATGTTTTCATTTTGGTGCGGCAAATGGAATTAATTGAAACTACATGAAACATTGCAAATATTTATTTGATTCTGACTCCTCTTATACTTGGAATGTTCTTGGCTTTAATTTGTGTCTTTTAACATTATGTTCAATCTGTGGTGTCTGGTGGCATGAACAATACTTGTTACAAATTGCATTAGCACTAATGCATCCACTGTAATTGATGATTTGAAGTACTGCAGTTCTGACGGCACTGGAGCTTAGTGCAACCTGGTGATTTGGTAAAGAGAAGCATTTCATTATTGAGCGAAATGAAATCTGGGAAATAAATTTAGTTTGAGCCAAATAAAATTGAGGTATGGGATTGTAGTTGATGGAATCTGGAGCAGAATAAACAAATTATTGGAGAATCTCATTAGGTCAGGCAGCATCTGTGAACAGAAGTGGACAGTGGATATTTCAGCTCAAGTCTCATTTGGACTGCAAGAGTAGATGAGAGATGACTAATATTAGATGTTGAGAATGTGGAGCAAGGGCCTGCAAGTGATTGGTGGATCCACGTGAGGAGTGATAAACAGTTGGAGGAGAGAAGCGTGGTAGTAGCATTAGAGTGTGTAATGATAGGTGGGTGGTGAGCAAAGGGCTGCAGGTGATGGAATTTGATCAGAAAGGAAGGTGAATCCTGGAACCAACTAAAGGAGGTTGATGGGCAGATTGGAGAAGTGGGGGCAGAGGACCCAGTAGAAAGACTGGTCTCAGGGGAGGATAATAGAAGTGGATAGAAGAAAGATGCAGGGTGATGGGGGGGGGGTGAGGTGTGCAGGAGGAGAGAGAAAAGTGGCAAATTGGAGCAGGTTATCTGAAATGAGAATCCTGTGTTCATGGTATTTGGTCGTAGACTACCTAGATGGAATACAAGGGGCTGTTCCTCTGGTTGTCTTTGGCTACACCTTGGCAGTTGAGGACAAGACAGAGGTGCAGTAGAAAGGGGAATTAAAATAGTTTGCATCGATCTGAAGTCTTGGCTTGGTATCTTAATTGATTATTTATAAATCTCCCGACTTTATAGATGAGTGTGGAATGTGAAACATAAAAGGTTGCAGGTAAAATTAGTGGGGGAGTGTGACTGCACTGTGAGCCAGCATAGAGCATAGCCTGAATGACTGCTCCTATGTTGCAAGGAAAAATAGAGGTAATGGTCCATAATGTTTTGCAAGTTTTCTTGGGATAAGCCGTGCTAAGTATAACAGCATTGTAACATTGGCAGCACTGAGGCAGATGACTAAATGCAATTTGCAGGGAGCATTAACAAGGATCGGCGAATTTGGATTATTGTATTTAGCAGCAGATGTCTTTTGAAGTTGCTAGACCACCATTTATGTGCACATAACAATGAGCACCAGTTGCTTTGCTGTTATTTTGAAGATTCAATTTCTGGATTTTGCTTTTGGTAACTCCAATTTAGATAGAATTGACAAGATTGCTTGGCCCAATCAAATGAATGAATAATGTATTCTGGAGACAAAAAATTGAACCGGTTTTGACTGAATACTGGCAAGCTGAATTTATTTTTTTTAAAAAGCATATGGAGTGAGCTTCCAGTAGAAGTGGTAGAGGCAGATTCGATTTTATCATTTAAAAAAAATTGGATAGGTATACAGACAGAAAAGGAATGGAGAGTTATGGGCTGAGTGCAGGTAGATGGGACTAGGTGAGAGTAAGCGTTCGGCACGGACTAGAAGGGCCAAGATGGCCTGTTTCCGTGCTGTAATTGTTACATGGTTATATCTTTGAAGACTGGATTTGCCATAGAGCATTGTGCTTAAGCTGCCTAGTATGGTTGTTCACTGTGTCCAATTTCCTCATAATTATAGCTAAAACTATTTCACATTGAGGCATGAATGCACATGTTTTTCAAGCTCTTTGTTGTCAAGTCATATAGATTGCATAATAAATTGAAGCTTTTGCTTCTAATTTATTTCACAATTAAAGTTGTTCCCATAAATGAGAAACTTTGTCCTACTTTCTGTTAGACCAATACATAGGGTGCATTAATCAGAATTGTAGAAACCATCTCTTAAAATTAAAACTGGTTTTAAAATCTGTTTTGATGTGCTTTTAAACGGAAATTCATGTGTAAATTTCTTCTTTACAGCCATAGTTCATTAATGAGTTAATTAAGGACAAAAAACAAATGTTTGGGCAATTTGGTGGGCATATACTCAAAAATGGTGAATTTGCTAATTTAGTCATTAGTTAATTTCTATACTGGGTTTAGTGCCGATTTGCTTCAAGTATTTGATGTTTGGGGAAACGCAGAAAAGAAGCTTGTTGTGAATGGGGGGTGGGGGGAGATGCTAAATCTGCCTGGATTATTTGAGCCATTGTAAATACTTAATTTAGACTACCTCATGGATCACCAGGTTTTAGGGAGCTTTTAGTGAAGTGGATGACTTTATCCTTCAGGAATTATTCATTGGATAAGTTTTGATTTAAAATTATAGAGGAAGCATTTGACATTGTCATAACGGCCATATATTAAATAGTAACTTTCTTTTCTCGGAGGCTAGTTAACCAAATTTATTTCAGCATTGTTTTTGATTCAAATGTTTGAAGTTTGATTTGAATATTCCTCTGGTTCTGATGTTTAAATATACTCATTCTCTACTCATTCACGCTTGACTAGGCTTGTAAGGAAAGGGGGAATTGCTGCATATCTCACATCATCCACCCATGCAGATGGACATTGGGACTTCATCCTTATTTAACTATAATTTATCCAAAATGTTTTACTTTTGCTGTTTTTGGCTGTAGTTTTTGAAGTTCTTTTAAAGTTTGTATAAGTGGACTTCTAATGTTTGATATTAGTATTCTGTTCCCAGAATTTACTTTGCTAATATAATAAGGTGAATTAAATTTTGCTATTTTTTTAAAACAATGAATGCCATTGCATATGTTACTGTTTGTGATCCAACCTTTTCCAAAATTAGTCAGGAATTAAATTTCCAGAACAAAGTTGATGTTTTTGTCATTGTCCATGATGAATTCTCTTCGTTGAAAATCTCCATGATTTTTCTTCCCATCCAGACATTATTCAATTAATTGAGCAAATATTCCTTTGTCTTGGAGTGAGGATCTCCTGACTAAATAAAAAAATTTAGTTAGAAGAATCTAACATCTAACAAATCTAACCCCTAAGTTAACAAATTTCACAACACGTGCCAGTAATAATAAACCTGATTCTGATTCTGTAGGCTTCTGTAATAATTTAAAAGAAAATCACTTTGATCTTGAACCTAAAGCTGTCTGTATCTAGACCTACATTAGCCAAGAGTCTTGGGCACTGGCTCCCTTCTCCAGAATTCCCTATTCATTTGGATTCTCTCTAGCTTCTTGCCCTCAGTTTCTAATTATTGCTAACTGCTGATATTGACCATTGTATTTTTTCCTGTTGCTTCATGCACTGTAACCCAGTTCATTCTGAACTTGTAGCGCCCTGCTTATTAAAACCAGACCAGATAATGTCACTAAACCTGCCTACAAGAGTGGTGCTGTTATGGTCTGAACTGACTTCTGTTTCATACATGCTAAACACCAGCTCTTGGTTACATGATTTTTCTTTCTATCCAGACTTATGAAAACTGTGTTGAGATTTTTTAATTTTTACATGCATAAACCATGCATTCCTCTGAATCATGATCCCAACATTGAACTCAGTGTCTAAGACCTGGGAAATGTTGACAATCTTTCCTCAGAAGATCTTCCTTCCACAGATTCTGCCAAGTATTGCCTTCTCTTCTACCCTCTGCCCATGGTCTATAAGTAGAATTGTCCGGGCAGATCCATGGTTTCAGCCTGCTCTTACTGAAAATATATTTTCCCCTTTTATCTTTTTTTTCTTTATCCAGTCCCTTCACTCACATCCATGACACTACTGGCACCCTCCAGCGCGTAGACAACTTCCAATTACCTGCTCTGATTTGGCTTATTTTGCTGTGATATGCATTTCCTCAGACTTTTATCCACAATCAGAAAGGTCTTAACAGTTCACTCTTTTTTTGCACAGACACACAGCTCAGTCCCATGCACTCATTTGGCTGAACTCATCTTTATATTGAGCAACTTCTCCAAGTCAAAGTAGCTAAAAATCAAAGTTGTAGCTATGGAGCTCGCATGAGTTCTGGCTGAATTTTTGCAAAATACAGAATTTGTTCTGATACTCCTAGGGAGTTGCTACTATTACTCTAGGTGCATCCTCCCCATGCCTGCTCATGAGCCATTTGTGACTTTTCTGGATACCTTTCGCAGGCTAGCCACAGAATCTATTACAATCTTACAAACGCACACAGCTGCCTTCCCTACTTATTCCCTCTCTACTTCCTGGTAGTGTTCTGTTCTCCCAGTTCTCCCATTTCGTCATTGTTGCCTGGATAGCATCGTTCCAGACAAGACACTGCCATCTTTCCTGAATCATAGTGTATGGAGTTTTTGACCTCAATCCTCTGATTTCCCACACATTTGTTCTCACTTTCTCTCTAAATGGAGTAAATATTAAAAACTATTGAAATCCTCACTAGCTCCATGATTCCACCACCAGATATCTCTTCCCTTACCCTTCTTAACATTGAGGGATATATTGTTTTCACAAACGTCTGCATTTTTGTCCTCACCAATCACATCCCATCTTACAGTAATTCCTCATGCAACCAAAGGAGATGACACTCCTGCTGTATTATCTCTACACTTTACATCTTCCAGAGACTTAAATAGTATTTTTAAATGAAACGTTGAGCACGTGGCCAAGTGGTTCATCTAGTGATCAGAAGGTTGCTAGTTTGAGCCTCAGCTGTGGCAGTGGGTTTGTGTCCTTGAGCAAGGCACTTCACCACACTTTGCACTAGTATCTGTGCAAGGAGTGGCGTCCCACACAGACTTCCAATCTGCGCCTTGTAAGGCATAAAAATGCTCGTCGCAGGCCTCTCATGGTCTGAGTTGATGTTCCCTCCCTCCCTTTAAACGAAACAATGATTTACTTCCAGACTTCTGGTCTTCTGTAGTGTTGAAGTGAAGCCTAATGCAATTTTGAGGATCCACACCTCTTCCGTTAGGGATTTGATACAAAATTCCAAAATTTAGGGGCCTGGCCCTTTCTGGGTCAGAGGTGATGATTTCTGCTATAAGTCATCCAACTATCATTTGGCCCTGTTTTTTTTTCCCTTTTTCTGTTAATTTGGCCTCTAAGCGCCCCCTTTGGTGTATTTAGACAACCAATCACCAGTACAAATCTGACTTCCCGTACTAACTTGGTTTTTCTTGATTTCTTCTGACGAGCATTTTTAACTTGTAACATTAACTTTCTTTTTACAGATGCCACTTGCTGAACATTCATAGCAGTTTCTTTTTATATTGCTGGATTACGTTGGCATATATTCATTCTGATTATGCATTGATAGGTTATGTTTGCATTTAGTATATGTCACATACATTCCTTTGAGGGGCTTTAGTTTTGATTGTGGGAAAGAGAAGGTGACTTTGTTCCACTATTTCCTTGTGTTTGATTAAGAGAATCTGAACTCTTAGAGATGAAATCATCTAATATTTCTGTAATATTCAGCAGATACTATGCAACTCAGAAATAAACTCTTATTATTGGCTCATTCTTCCCCTTCAGTAAGGATATATTTTCTGCCACCAAGCTTGTTGAAACTTGATGTACTGAATGTATATTGCATCAACATTGACCAATTCACCTTCAGTCTGTTTTTCGCCCAGACTTTCATTACATAATTTGTGTCTTGTAGATTTTAATCAAAATAGTGGTTAAAATCTACGTGACAGAGATAGATGGAGGGCAGTTAGTGTTGAGGGGGCAGGGAGTCTGTAGAAGGATTTGGAAAGATTGGGATAATAGGCAAAGAAGTGGCACATGGAATATAGTGTAGCAAAGTGGTAGGTCATGCACTTTGGTAGGAAGATTAATGTGTAGACTATTTTCTAAATGTGGAGCAAAATCAAAAATCAGAGGTGCAATAGGACATGGGAGTCCTTGTACAAGATTCCCTGAAGTTTAACTTGCAGGTTAAGTCAATGATGAGGTAGGCAAATGCAATGTTGGCATTTCCTTTCGAGAAGACTAGAATATAAGATTAAAAATTTAAGATGTTGTTTTACAGGGCATTGTTTAGACCACACTCAGGGTATTATGAGTAGTTTTGGACCCCCTTTTTTAAATGTTAGAGAGGCGGTTCAGAAGATTGATCTTGTATCAATGTATTGATTTTGTATTAATGTATAAGAAGCACTTGGGCATGTGCCCACTGTAGTTTAGAAAAATGAGCATTCTCATTGAAACCGTTCGAATATTGAAAGGCCTAAATAGAGTGGATGTTTCCTTCGGTGGGTGAGTCTAGGACCAGACATCCACTTAGAACAGAGATGAGAAGGAACTTCTTTAGCCAGCACGTGGTGAATCTGGAATTCATTGCCACGGATGGCTGTGGAGGCCATGTCATTGAGTACATTCAAAGTTGAGGTTGATAGGTTATTGGTTAGTGTGTTGGGAAAAAGCCAAGAGAATGGGGTTAGGGAGGGATAAAAAAAAAAATCATGGAATGATGGAGCAGACTCTATGGGCTGAGTTACCTAATTCTGCTCTTATGTCTTGTGGTCTAAAATTGTTCTGGGCAACTTCCTCACCTAGTGTCATAGCATATTAGCCATGAATAAACAATGATAGTTACCTTCCAGTTAGTATATTCAATTTTCAAGTGCAGCCACAATGACCCTAAATGAGCCCTGTTACAAAATGCACTACAGTTATTTGCCCTGACTACTCTGGCAATACCTCAAACCCTTGATCCCTACCACTAAGAATGATGAGGACAGCAAGTACGTGGGCATACAATGGGAAATTCCCCTGCAAGTGTCATCCATCTTGATTGACTTGGAAGGATTTTGCTGGTCTGCCATCGGAAGTACTGTAACTTTTTATGGTGTGGCTCATTTCTTCTCTGCTCCCTCCCTCCCCCCTCCAAAATAAGTTCTTCAGACAATGAATGTATGCTTTGCCAATGATGCCCAATTTGGAAAAAAAAATAATGATTTTGAAATGATCACACTATAGTTGTTCCTTGTGATAGAATTCTGTTGTAATGTATGTATAATCTGATTCCTGGTTTGTCAACATTAGATTTTAAAAGTAATTTTCTTGAAGTTGTTAACTCCTTGGTTTATAGTGGGCAAGCTGTTGTTTGTTGGTTGTGGTTGACATTTTTTGCCAGTATCAGAGAGGTCATAGAGAAATGTTTAACTACAACAGCAAATGACTAGAAAAGTAATAGGTTGCAGCATTGCAAATTGATTAACTTTGTCATAAGTACTATAAAATACTCAGTGAAATATGTTGTTTCTGTCAATAACTAACACAGTATGAGGATATATTGGGTCAGCCTACATGCAAACAACTTACTAACCAGAATGTCTGGAATGTGGGAGGAAACCGGATCATCCAGAGGAAACACATGGTGATAGGAAGATTGTACAAACTCCTTACAGACAGCGAGTGGTGGGAATTGATCCCTGGCATTGAAGTTAATGCTAGCTGCTACATTACCATGCCTCCTGGTTTGTAAATTGGCCTGTTTAAGTAGATGGGGAAAATTTTTATTGCTTTCATGAAACTTGTATTTCATATCTTGCTTTTCTCAGTTTGTACATGCAGTTCCATCAAATAGTGAAAAAGTAGTTAAATTGTAAAGTAAGTAAACAGAAGCTAAGAAAATACAATTAGTAGCAAGCTGAAGATTACACAGAAAATTTGTCATGTTGCTTTTTGTGTACTTGTGGGATTTAACTACTTAACATGCTGCTTTTAAATTTCCAAATTTGCATTAGTTTGTTAGCATGGTACAAACTTTAATTAACCATGATTTAGCTGTCCTTAAGTGAAGTATTTTGTGGTGGAGTTGGCCTGTCATTATGCATTAGGGCTTTCTCTTCTCTTTCTCCCCCCCCCCCCCCCAATTGTATTAAGGAATATTGACAAAGCATTGCTAATATGCTGAAACAGAGTAACACACATCAAGGTTGCTGGTGAACGCAGCAGGCCAGGCAGCATCTCTAGGAAGAGGTGCAGTCGACGTTTCAGGCCGAGACCCTTCGTCGGGACTAACCAGAATGTCTTCATGACCCTTCGTTAGTCCTGACGAAGGGTCTTGGCCTGAAACGTCGACTGCACCTCTTCCTAGAGATGCTGCCTGGCCTGCTGCGTTCACCAGCAACTTTGATGTGTGTTGCTTGAATTTCCAGCATCTGCAGAATTCCTGTTGTTTGATGCTGAAACAGATCTTGTTTTCAAGGCAGAGTCTACAGTTTTGTAAGAAAGGCTGCATTTGTAGTTCAACCTTTGTCTGGGCTTTTGCACTGTGATAACCAAGAGATGCTCTTTTGAGCTTGTTGCCCCTCTGAACTTCTTTTGCTTTTGTCAATGAGATTGTTCATCCACCACTTACCTGCAAAAGTGTGGATGTGTAGGAGCTTTGTTCAGTAAGGTCTTTTTTTCAAAACATGCAGTTCATTTCCTTATTTTACACCACCTCAGATATTATAAGGTTTTTAAAGTCCTTCAGAGCCTGGGATTACATTCTGTATGCAAGTTGTACTAACAATTGCATTTTTTTCAATGGATTAGAACAGAAACTGAATGTACAGTAATGTGGGACAATAAAGTTATATTATTCAAAATAGCACAATCTAGATAACTTGGTGTTTTCTAGTCTTTGTATTTTGAAGACTTTTAGCTGCACTGAAATATTTTCAACATTTTTGATCTGGAAATTCTTTTTTTTTAAAGGGCAAACTGGACGACTACCAAGAAAGGCTTGACAGAGGAGAAGTACTTAACCAAGACCAACTGGTAAGTAAGTTTAGGATTAAGGAAAAAAATTGCAGGTGAAAAAGCAGAGTCATTTTTGGGAGTTAACATCTCTCTTCCTCCATTCTCCTGTAATTAGCTGGCCAAATGCAAGGAAGGATAGAAGATCGAAGTTCTGTGCCTTAAGTCTTGCAAACTCCATTTGTATGTGCAAGTTAAAATTTTTTACAAGCCAATACTGTGGATTTAGTTTAATATAATTCACAAGTTACTCTATACCTAACAAAGGTTTGTTTTTTTTAATGCTTCATTGTAATTATGAAGCTTTTAAAAATGTAGGTTTCCTTAAGCAACACATACAGTGTATAGAGATTATATATGTGCTGCATAAGGAAATCTGCATAACTTGAGTACTTTGACAACTTTTTTCTATACTGTAAAAACTGCCTTTCGTTCTGTTTTTGGAAGATTTGCGTATGCATAAAGTTGGATGTGTTTTGAAAGACATTTGTAATATTGTAATGTTTTTCTAACCCTTTATTGGTTAAACAAAAATGATTAACAAACTCAGCCTGTACAATTTGTCCTTAAAACTGAAAAACTTCAATACAGGCAACATCCTACAATTACTTCTACATTTTCCCCACAGTTGCGTCCTTCCTATAATATGGCAACTAGAACTACTTGATTCTCCAAGATTGCACAAAGAATATAAAATAAGGTATACAGTGGAGGAGCAAGAAATTAAAAACAGGCTCTGGGGTATGTGGACTCAGAATTAAAACTGCAAATCCAGGATCTGCTGTCATTTTCAGTGAATATTTCAACTTTATTGCTAAACCTCAATGTTTTATGTTCTCTTCTTTTGAATAAGTATGGTCTTGTTTGTCTTGGCTATTGTGTTGTGAAGTTGTAACACGTTGTCCTAGCTTTTGTATTCTATACCAAGGCTGATTGAGGTAGGAATTCCATGTGTTTATTTACTGACCCTCTCCACTTGTGCTCCAGCCTCCAGTAATTTATGGATTAGTATCCAAGGTCTCTTTGTCCTTCACACTTAACAAGATCATACTTATCCAAAAGAAGGGAACATAAAACATCTTGAGGTTTAGCGATGAAGTTTAAAGCATTCACTTAAACTGACAGCAGATCCTGGATTTACAGTTTTAATTGAGAGTCCATGTACTCCCAAAGGTGCTGAAGGTAATTTCTTGCTGCTCCTCGTATTCTTCTGTGCAATCTGGAGGAATGAAATCAATGGGAATTTTGTGTTTATAAACTTAGCTTGCTATAATTTACTCACAGAATGTTAAACTTCGTTGCAAAGGCTATACTAAGTCATGATTCAAGTTTAGGGACATTTCTGGCAGCTTTGAGTCCGTATGTGTGGGTTCTAATTATCTTGAATAAATATTTCAAATTAAGTTTTTTATTAATAAATTAAAGCTTGACTCCTGTTTCTAGTTATGTGTTCTGATCTTTGCTTTGCTCTTGGCAATATGTGGCTTTTTCCTTTCTGCTTTGCTATGACTAATCTTCATTGCAATTGGCTGTAGAGACAATGTAGCATTACTGTTGTTGGATACCACTGTCATCTAGAACTGCACAGTGACCACCAGCATTGAGTGCTAGATCTTTGCAAGCAGTATTTTCAATAGTTCAACATTTTGTCAAAGCTGAATACAAAATCCATGCCGACAAATTTAAATTTTGTTAGTGACATTGAGATATCCTTTTTATTTTCCCATCTATCCAAGAATATATCTGTAGATATGGATAGTGAATGAAAGTGAGATTTAGAGTCTATTTTTGCATGTTAAAATCTCAGATTAAACCCCATTCTTCAGTTGGCTTAAATTCTGACAGCATTAAACATTTATTGTTATACATTTGCTTGACTTGATAAAATAATTCTGCTGTTAACTGAGAATTTCTCACTGCCTGATTATTTGCAAGGTCTACAGTTAGAATATGGTAACTTTTAAAACTGCATTGGTGATTATGGTGAGTTGATGGCCTTTAAAGCTTATGTTATAATATGTGTCTTTGCTTATAGGAAGCTGTTGGAAAGTTACAGGAAGTTGCAAATAACCTGGAGTTTGCTCGTGAACTGCAGCGGAGCTTCATCACATTAGGCCAAGATGTAAGTATCCCAAGAGTTGTTAGGGGAGAGGGGGAGTGGTGACTGAAGCATAATTTGCAGATTTTGTCACAAGCAGGTAATCAGCTTTTTGAAATGTGTAAAATGCACTGGTGCATGAATATCTCCACCCATTTTAATATTCGGCCATATCCTTTTGGATGTTATCCCACAGTGCTGATTCATTATAATTGTCTTACTCTGACAGTGAAGCACTCAGATTGCATTCAGATTTCACTCATTTGCTTGCACTTCAAAAACAGAAGGACATCCGCTTGGGCTGTGCGCTACTATACTGGAAATCTTAGGCAAGCTCCTGTCTTCCCTTCTGTACTGAAAACCTGGTGTGGATCTTGGCGTTCTACTGGTATTCCCCAGCAATGAATCACTAGTGGTGACCAGGGAAGTAGTGCAGTCGCTCACTGCTAAAATGTGGGACTCAGAACTGCACGTTGATAGGAGGGGCTCTCCACAGCCCAGATAGTTCTCTATGGGTAAAAGTTATAATAGGTAGCTTCTTCACAGCTGGCATACAGGTGATCCATTGCTGAATTGTCCACCAGGTTTCTGCTATAGTCCTGTAAAGGATGGGTTTGCACCAGATTTCTAAGTAGAGAAGCACTGTTAGTAATGGATCTCTCAACACCTAATGCTATAAAGACCCATTCCTGTGCTGATTCCATTACCGTTCTCTTTCCTGAGACTGCATTCTGCATGTTAAATGAGATACCGGTGTTGTCTAGCTATTTTACTTCAATTCTATTTTTAAATATGCTCTGGCTGACATTTCTAATACTGTATGCGTAGAGGAGGGAAGGATAGGTGTAAACACTTCTGTTCCGGTTTATTCATTTGGGTTCAATTTGTGCTGAAAATTGCTGTGCATGCAAAGCATACTTGAATGGTAATATTTCAGTTCCTGGTTGTCTTAACTTCTGGAGAAGTGTCCTCTTAATGAACATTAATCTGCAATTTCTATTTAGCCATAGAATACTTGTGTAGAAATAACATTGCATTGAATTGTCTATAGTTGTGCCTATGAAAAAAGGGATATGTTGCATTCTATCTGATCAACATTTCTTTCATTGCATTCTTGCAATGATACGGCACAACTTAAATAAGAACTTTATATTTTGCATTGTTTAACAAAAATTATGACATCTTCCTCTTGGTATGCATCTTTTGCCTCAGAACATGGCCCAAAAATTGCTCAAATGTTCCTGGAAGGAAACTGGTTAACCAACACCTTTCCAGGAACAATTAAGAATTGTTTTGACATCTTTAGTAGACTACCTAAAACTTCAATAAACAAGATGAAAAAAAAATTAGAAATGAGACAAGTTCAGAATTCTGCATAGCATAAGTGGAGTTCATTTCTCTTGCCTTTCTGGAATTCTCCATCTCCATCTACATCTACAGACAGATTAATGACCAATGTTGATGGTGAGATTGCAAAGTCAAATCACTGTCTCATTTTAAGTTTTTCTCACTTTGCTTCCTGTAATAATTAAATTTTCCCAGTCCTTCGTCTTGTAGTTGCTCCGATACATGGGTGACACTTTCTATTGTGGTAGTTGGGAAGCCACAGTTGGAGAGGTTATTTCAGAACCCTTGACTGGATCTGTTCAGTGTACCTTTGATCCCTTCTGTCTGCCCCTCTTCCCACTTTATTTTACTTCCTTTTCTATCTTCTGACCATAAGACATAGGAGCAGAATTAGGCTGTTTGGGCCATTGAGTCTGCTCCACCATTCCATCATGACTGATTTATTACCCCTCTCAACCACGTACTCTCCCCTTTTCCCCGTAACTGTTGACGTCCTTACTAATCAAGAACCTATCGATCTTTGCTTTAAATATGCCCAATGATTTGCCTCCATGGCCATCTGTGGTAATAAGTTCTACAGGTTCACCACCCTTGAGCTAAAGAAATTCTTCCTCATCTCTGCTCTAAAGGGGCATACTTATATTCTGAGGCTGTGCCCTCTGGTCCAAGACTCCCCCACTATTGGAAACATTCCCTCCACATCAAGTCAAGTCACTTTTTATTGTCATTTCGATCATAACTGCTGGTACAGTACACAGTAAAAACAAGATGACATTTTTCAGGATCATGGTGCTACATGAAACAATACAAAAAGTACACTGAACTACGTAAAAACAACACAAAAACTACACTAGACTGTAGACCTACCCAGGACTGCTTAAAGTGCACAAAACAGTGCAGGCATTACGATAAGTAATAAACAAGACAATAGGCACGGTAGAGGGCGGTAGGTTGGTGTCAGTCCAGGCTCTGGGTATTGAGGAGTCTGATGACTTGGGGGAAGAAACTGTTACATGGTCTGGTCGTGAGAGCCCGAATGCTTCGGTGCCTTTTGCCAGATGGCAGGAGGGAGTTCATATGAGGTGTGTGTGGGGTCCTTCATAATGCTGTTTGCTTTACAGATGCAGTGTGTGGTGTAAGTGTCTGTAATGGCGGGAAGAGAGTCCCCGATGATCTTCTCAGCTGACCTCACTATCTGCTGCAGGGTCTTGCGATCCGAGATGGTGCAATTTCCAAACCAGGCAGTGATGCGGCTGCTCTACTTCCATCCACTCTACTTAGGCCCTTCAGTATCCAATAGGTTTCAATGAAATTTCCACCCCCTTCCCCATTTTCTCCCCCCCCCCCCAACTTCTAACTCGCAAGTATAGACCCAGACTGTCAAATGCTCCTCATGCATAATCCTTTCATTCACAGGATCATTCTCATGAACCTCCTCTGGACCATCTCTTGTCTCAGCAATGCCTTGCAAAATCTCAACATTATATCTTTGCCTTTATATTCTAGTCCTTTCGAAATGAATGCAAACATTGCATTTGCCTTCCTGACTACTGGCTCAACCTGCGAGTTAACCTTTGGAAGCACTAGGGCTTCCAAGAACCTTTGCAACTCTGATTTCTGAAATTGCTTCCCATTTAGAAAACAGTCTATGCTTTTATTCCTTCACTGAACTTGATATTACCTTAGATCTTCTGCATTTTGGTTGTCGGGCAAGTTCAGTTATTAACAGTATGCTATTTAGTCTGTGCAGTTTTATTCTTTGGTGCAATGTGAGCATCAAAGCAGAGGCCAATTTTGATTACCCAATCAAATTGCTTGAGAGATGATGGTATAAGTTGAGTGGGATGCTTGGCTATTCCTGAGTGCACTTAAAGAATCAACCCGGTTTCATTAGCACATTTATTGCCTTGAGTATTGAAGCGTTAGTTTATTTTTATAAAAATATCCTATCTTTTTTACAATTCTATGTAGATCCAGAAATCACTGAAAAAAGCAGCTCGTCGGGAACAACTGATGCGAGAAGAAGTGGAGCAAAAACGATTAAAAACAGTCCTTGAGCTACAGTATCTTTTGGACAAATTGGGTGATGATGATACACGCACTGACTTGAAACAAGGTTGGAATGGTTCCACTGTACTCACTGAAGAGGAATTGGGAATGTTGGATGAATTTTATAAGCTGGTACAACCTGAGAGAGACATGAGCTTAAGGTAATAAATTTATTAACATCCTGTGAAAATATTTTCTCTTATGCTATGAAGAAATTTCTTGTTATTCATTGTCCTCTATGTTTGAGTGAATTTCTAAATAGTTTAATCTTTATTGCTCTTTATCTGATTTAATTGAAAATCATTTTTTGACTTCAGCTTATGCAGTGTAATATTTAATTAGTATGTCTTTATTTTGCTGTATACTGTGTAATTTAATTGACAACTTCAAATCAGTGATTTGTAGGGATGGGAGTTTTAAGCCCTTTAAGGTAGCGGACCAGGTCATCTCCAATAACGTGTGCAGAGCACAGTGTTTCAGAACATGATAGGTTATTCTCCAGGTTAAGAATGCTACTGAAACTCAAAGTTGTTAAGTCTAAGGGGGTTTGAGTTTTAATTTTAAAAGGTATCTTGAAGGATGTGTGAGTAAACCTAGAAAGGAAGAAAGAACAGTTAAACTGATTTTCTCAAGCTTTCATATGATCTTATTCTATTTAACTACCTTCAAATAGTAAAATTAAACCTTACTAAAGGCTAATTAATGACTTGCAAAGAAAATTTGAAGTGCCTGGAAGAGGAAAACTAGATGAATTTGTCAAGGAGAGGTCTGTAGAGTAATTTTTGATGATGGAAGGCAGGTGTAAATGTTGCAGTTGATTTCCTAACTGCAAAAATACAAGTCTTCTGTGCATTGTTTTAGGTTCAGTGACTACTCACCTCTTGTTCTGCAGTTTGAGATTCTGTAGACTAGCGACCTGGGTTCAGTTCCTGCTGCTGCTTGTAAGGAGTTTGTATATTCTCCCCAAGACTGCATGGTTTTCCTCCGGGTGCTCTGGTTTCCTATCAAATCCCAAAGACCTGTGTTAGGTTAATTGGTGACATGTAATTGGGTGGCACAAGCTCATTGGGCTGGAAGAGACTGTTACCGTGCCATATCTCTAATTGTCATTCTAATTTTAAGTTGTTCCTTTGTAGACTGATTTGACATGCTTGTTAGAGGTCTTCTTTTCGCCTTTATTTTATACTATCACCTCCAGTCCTCATGCCTGCAACCAGAAGGAATGGCCTCCGCTGTCTACTTTGCCTACGCTCAAATCTCTTCAGCTTTCAAATCTTATCTTATCAATACCTTATCAAATCTCTTCAGCTTTCTCTTCACCCCATTGTAGTTAACTTTCCAATTAATAAATTTGACTTTGTTTTGCTTCCTCTCTTTAGCTACATACATGATCGTCATCTACTAAACCTTGGTGCACTTGACCCACTTAATTCCCAGAAACTTGTCCAACAGTTCCTCTTTCCTTGTTGGATCGGAAGTGTGTACTACATCTGGACTGGACAGGGACCTAGCCACGTACTGAAGATCTGTGCTCACTAACTGGCTGGCGTGTTCACTGATATCTTTTAACATCTCGCTTTGGCGGTGTGGTACCCAACTGTTTCAAGCAGGATTCAATTGTACTGGTGCCCAAGAAGAACGTGGTGCCCTGTCTTAATGACTGTTGCCCAGTTGCATCTACAGTGATGAAGTGTTTTTATGATTATGAAGACACATAGTCCTCTTTTATTGTCATTTAGTAATGCATGCATTAAGAAATGATACAATATTTCCTCCGGTGTGATAGCACAAAACACAGGACAAACCAAGACTGAAAAAACTGACAAAATCACATGATTATAACATATAGTTACAAACAGTGTAATAATACCATAACTTGATGAAGAAGTCCGTGAGCACAGTAAAGTTCAAAGTTTCTCAAATGTCCCACATCTCACGCAGACGGGCGAAGGAAGAAAAACTCTCCCTGCCATGCCGACCACAATCTGACTCTGAGTCATCCGAAAACTTCGAGCTCTGATCAGCTCTCCGACACCAAGTACTGAGTGCCATCTCTGTCCGAACGATTCGACCTCCTTCTCGGTCGCCAAAAGCAGGCAAGGCCGGGGATTTTGAGGCCTACCCTCTGAAAGATTCCCGACCGCACAGTAATGACAGCAGCGGACGGGCGTTTCAGAAATTTTGTGCTTTCATGTCCATTCTCCATCAAATCAGAATTGTCCACGGCCCCTATTTTGAGGGGCTGGTAATGAAACATATCAGCTCCTACCTGAGAGGCGACTTGGATCCACTCCAGTTTGCCTACTGGAGCAACAGGTCCACAGCGGATGCCATCTCATTGGCTGTTCACACAACCCTAGAGCATCTGGACAGCAAAGATGCATGCATCAGGGTGTTCTTTATTGATTACCTCTCAGCATTGAATATCATCATCCCCTCAGACTAATCAATAAGCTCCATGACCTTGGCCTCAATACCTCCTTGTGCAATTGGATCCTGGAGTTCCTCACTTGTTGACCCCAGTCAGTTTGGATTGGCAAAACATATCCATGATCTCCTTCAGCACAGGTGCACCACAAGTCAGTGTGCTTAGCCCCCTGCTGTACTTGCTTTACACCTGTAACTCTGTGGCTTAGCACAGCTCCAGTAAGAGTTTGCTGATGATGCCCTTGTTGTGGGTCCTATCAAAGGTGGTGATGAATCAGTAAACAGGAGGGAGATTAAAAGTTTGGCTGAGTGATGTGATTACAGCAACCTCTCACTCTGTGTTAGTATGACCAGAGTTCAGGTGAGGGAAACCAGAGGTCCATGAGCCAGTCCTCATTGGAGGCTCAGGTGGGGAGAGTTAGCAACTTTATATTCCTGGGGTTACTGTTTCATAGTGCCTGTCCTGGACCCAGCGTATAAGTACAGTTGCAAAGAAGGTGAGGCGTGCCTCGTAGTGGATTTGGCTCAGTGCCTTACTGGTAAAGCTCTCCCAGTCATCTGTATGAAATGCTGTCATAGGAAATCAGCATCCATTATCAGAAATCCTCATCACCTTCTGTGACCATGCGCTTTTCTCGCTTCTTCCATCAGGTAGAAGGTATGGGAGCCCCAGAACTCTCCACCAGATTCAAAAACAGTTACCCTCCCATAATCAACAGGTTCTTGAACAAAGAGGGCAACTACACTCCCTTGCCCATCCATTGACATGTTCCCATAACTAATTATCTCACTTTAAGGACTCGTCTTGTTATTTCATGTTCTTGTTATTTATTGCTATTTATTTATATTTCTATTTGCACAGTTTGTTGTCTTCTACACTCTGGTTGATCTTTCATTGATCCTGTTATAGTTGTTGTTCTCTAGACTGGCAGGGTATGTTCGCAGGAAAATGAATCTCAGGGTTGTATGTGGTGACATGTATGTACGCTGGGTAACAAAATTTACTTTGAACTTTGAGATCATGCTGATCATATTTTAGACATTTTTCATTGAGATATCTAATATCCCAGATTATAACTGCCCTCTAATTTTAGCTCTGCATTTTCTTGCTTAATTGGTCACCAGAGATCTCCCACACTTTGGTGACCAATGGAATACACCAGCAGAATAATGCTACTCCTGCTCCTCAGTTCTAACTAAACTGATTCTGTCTACTCCCCTTTCTGCCCCATACCTCTTCTCAGCTGCCTGTCACATTCCCCTGATGCCCCTCCTCCTTCCCTTTCTCCTATGGTCCATTCTGCTCTCCTCTCAGATTCCTCCATTTCCAGCCTTTGTTTCCCACCCATCCAGCTTCACCTTTCACCTTCTAGCTATCCTCCTTCCTCTTTTCCCCACCTCCTTATTCAGATGTTTTCCCCTTTCATTTCCAGTCCTGAAGAAAGGTCTCTGCCCAAAATGTTGACCATTTATTCATTTCCATGGATGCTGCTGACCTGAGTTCCTCCATTATTTTGTGTGTTGTCTTGGATTTCTAGCCTCTGCAAAGTTTGTGTTTATGGTTTTGTGTTTGACCTTCGCTATCTTCTCCCCAGTATTTTTTCAACAATACCAATATCCCTTCTCAATTTTCTCTCGTCTTTCCCAAACACCTGATATCCTGAAATGCCTAATCCCATGCAAATCCCATCAAAACTGCAGTGCTGGAATCTGAAAATTAAAAAAAAAAGAAAATGCTGCAAAAATTTAGTTGCATAGGCAACATCTAGGTCAGAGATCTATTATCAACATTCTTAAGTGCAGATCAGGGGCTTCAATTTGAAACATTTCCCATCCATATTTTAACACCCAATGCTGCATCTTTTTCAGCCAATGTTTATTATGACTGGTTTCGTGGGCTTGAGTTAAAAGGAGAGATTGGATTGGCTTGGTTTGTTTTCCTTGGTGCAAAAGAAACTGAGGGGTGACATGATAGAGGTACATAGAATTAGAGGCTGAGATAG
Organism: Mobula hypostoma; assembly: GCF_963921235.1. Lineage (NCBI taxonomy): Eukaryota > Metazoa > Chordata > Chondrichthyes > Myliobatiformes > Myliobatidae > Mobula > Mobula hypostoma. The sequence continues at coordinate 34,597,034 of NC_086107.1, read as the reverse complement.
GCAGAGTCAGTTTGCAGTGGTAGGGTGTCTTAAGGCATAGGTTTAAGGTTGGAAGAGGGAGATTTAAAAGGGAGCTGAAGGTGTTTTTTATACAGTAGTTGGTATCTGTATTGAATTGCCAGAAGAGATGATGCAGACAGGAACAATAATAACATTTAAGAGGCATGTCTTCCTATGAGCACGTTGGATTCATTCACATTGAGGTGTAACCCTTCTGTCTTCAAGAGGTGTTGTCTTCCCCTGAAATTTGCCGCATTCATCAGCAATTTAAGGCCTTTACTCCTGTGCTACTTTCTAAAATAACCTTTTGAAGATTGACATACTCTAGCTCCCTAAATTTCTGCCTTAGTTATGCTGTTGTTGCTGTTACAACCTCTGGCTGGTTTCTCCCCCCTTCAACTTGTTCTGCTTTCTTTCAGTAGCATCCTTAAACTTAAACCAATGAGCCATCATACCATTGTAGAGTTGGAACTATAATGACACAAATGCCTGTGTTTCCCCTCACCTCCCCCCCCCCCCGCCCCCACCACCACCACCACCACCATTGATGAATCCAGTGGTCACTTTTCATTTGGCTTCCTCCCCTCTTGTCCAGCTGTGATATTTGTGCTGCAACACTTCTGACTGGCAGCACTTAGCCAAGAAGCCATCATTCTCATCAATATCCAAAGGATAAATCTGTCTGTGATGGAGATTGAGGGGACTGCAGTGCTATCATGTTCATTTCATTTAGTAAGACAAAGTGAATATCTCTGGCATGAGATCATGACAAAGATAATTACAAAGATGCCTGCACAGCAGATAAATGGGGGCAGTTGGAGAGAAAGAAAAAACTAAGGGTAATTGTAAAAGGTGTAAAGTGCAGGGCAAAGCTATTGTTGAGAAACCCAAAAGGAGAATTAACCTTACAGGTAACTAATCAGTGAATCAGCTTGGCCCTATCATTCAAAATGACTGTGGTGTTGTGCCAGTTCTTCATAAGTCTCAATTCTGTGTTCCTTTCAAAAATGTTTCCGCAGGCAGTCCCCAGGTTAGGACAGGGTGCTGTTCCTGAGAATTGTTCATAAGTTGGTAATGAACAAAGGCACAGTGTGGGAGAGGAAACAATATTAGTTTTCAAAGTAAATTTGTCATCAAAGTACATGTGTATGTCATCAAATACTACCCTGAGATTCATTTTCTTGCAGGCATTCATAATAGAACAAAGAACTACAATTGAATCAATGAAAAATTATACATAATAATTGACAACCAATGTACGAAAGAAGACAAAGTGCAAATACAAACAAATTATAAGTAAATAATATTGAGGACATAAGTGGTAGTTTTGATGAAAACGTGAGCAGAAGAGCAGTGTCCAGCCAGTCTTGCTGGCTCAGTGAGTGAACAAGTGAGTCTGCTTAGTATTGCCAGCCCTGTTCAGCTTGACCCAGCCCAAAATTGTTGCAGCACCTGGGAGGGGTGGGGGTTGGAAAGAGAAGGCATGTGGGAGTGCTCCATTGCCAACCAGAAGATTTCAGCAACGTTTGGTAAATCCATTCCCATACAACCTGGTGGTGTCTTAAAAAGCTGATTGAAATTCAGGCATTTCCATAAATCAAGTGTTTGTAACCTGGGAAGGACCTGAATTTTTTAAATATCTTCAGTGCTGTGAGCCTCCAACACCCAGTGAAGAGTTGCTTTCCTGTCCACTCCAATTGTACATGACCGTCAGCTAATCTTGGAACTGTCACCTCATTTGAGATTTGCCCACATGTGGGAAAACTTCCTCAGGCTATTACATGATTCAGTAAGAGCTCTCCTTGCTCTTCTAAACTCTAAAGAATAAAAGTAATTTCTGTAGCACCAGATGGTGCGGTCCTTAATAGAATCCAATCTTTAAAAGTGGAATCTGATTGGCAGTTAAAGTAATTGCCTGTTCACTTTAAAAAAGCTGTATGCACGTTTCAAATGTTGCACAGAAACAGTATCTATATTATGGAATGAGCAAATGATAGTATGCCAAAATATTTATCTGAACATATTGTCAATTAACCATTTATTTAAAAAGCTGAGTAGAATGCGCAAACTTTAGAAAATTTGGAAAGTATGAATATGGAGATAACATTTTTCCTCACACCACTCACTTCAGTAGCAATCAAATGTTCACAGCATCTTTCCAGTAAATACTATGAAACTTAGTGAAATTTCTATTCAAACTAAATGAATGGGAAGATGCACAACATTCTGTTTTGTTTGTTGTGCTATAGTCTGTATTCTTGCTAATGCGCTCTTGAACGGCTTTTTGGGGTTTCTACTTTTACTGTTCGATGAAAACAGATGCTGGAAGCACTTGGTTGGCTTGGCAGCAACAGTAGAGGGAATCAGAATAGCTCTGCTTTTTAAAAAGTTCAAAACCTTTTTGGGTGGATTCAAAGCATAATGGACCAATTGCTCTGTAATTATGACTTGTCGTCTTTTTCACTTGGACAGTAGTTAGATCAGTAACTCACTGAAGCGACCACTTTCATGGAAGAGTGTGCGAGTGCTAGTCATGTGAACTCCCTATAATTGATAGTGTAGAGTCCATGGCGTGATCAAAACTTAGACATGTTGAAGCTGTGATTTGTTGATAGGTGGGCAGCAGGTCAGACAGCATAGGTTGGTATTTCCTGGCTATACTGTAAAGAGTTCATAATGTTTTTTGTTAAGAGAATTTAACTAAGTCTTTCCTGGTCAATGTTAACAATCCTGCTTGGATGATTTTAATACAGTACCTTTTGTATATGTAGATATATATTTTTTAGAAAACATAAATTTGCTCTGTGTGGCACTCCTTGTTTTGACCTTGTTTTGAGTCTGTTGTGTTCTAACAGGTTTACATTTCAGAAATTTAGTATGAAATGTCCTTAGCTTCTGAGGGTAACCAGAAAACATTTCACACTAGGAATTCTTTCCACTGGAGATGTATTCCTGTTTCTCCAAACGGGCTACTTCACCTCTTCCCTCTTCCCCCACTGAACGTCCTGCAGTACACTTACCAGTATAACATTGTGTTCATCTCACATGTATGATAATATAGATTATGCTTGAGAGATGAGAATGAGTACTTCAGGTGAAGTTGACCATTTTAGTACTCAATTTTAAAATTAATATATGTTCCAGAAATAACCATTTGACGTTATGTGCTCTCAGAGCTTGACCTTATTATTTTATGGTTAACAGACTATGCGAACAATTTGAACAAGCATCAGTACACTTATGGGACCTACTGGAAGGCAAAGACAAGAAAGTTGGGGCCACGACTTGTGAGTATCTGATTTTTAGCAGGACAAAATAAGAAAGACTGGAAAATAAAATATATTTTGCTCTGTTCCTGGGTGTTCTTTATTTTCATCCTTTATCTGTGGCACATGCGGGGTTCAAATTATAACAATCTTGCTAATTTTCATAGCTCGAAAGAGTAACGTAGCAATGGGAGGGTCTCAATTTGTGACATTGTACTTTGTGATTATAATTGGTAGTTTGATTTTATTTGACACAATCAATCAAGCTATCTTTTACAGTATTTACAAATAATTTTAAAGTCAGGGTGCTTTTGATGAAGGTAGTGTCTTTAAGGGTGGGTTGTGTTTGAGTAGAGTTTAGCTGTGTCGGAAATCCTTGGGACAATTCTGTGGCCTGTGCTTAGAAAGCCACTGATATTAATTTGTACAGTGGTTTGTTACACAAGTTTGGTTGCAAGGTTTAGATGTGAGTTTCAGGGAATTTTTTCAACAGGGTAAATTTAGGATTCAGTATTTTTTTGCTATGCTAAATTTGTTGCTTTATGGTCTGAGGTTTGGTTAAATACATCTTCAAAAATTTCACGAGGAAGTTTGCAGTATGTTTTTGTAAGCTTGTGCTTATTTATTCTTATCCTTTGTTTAAAAAAAAATCCATTGAAGTTCAAATCAGAAGCTAACTTTATCCTCAACATAGTTTTTGACTATTGGAAGCACTTTCATTAACGCTTCCTAAACTCTCTTATCATTCAGCTGCTTAAACTAAGTTGCTGAAATTTGAGTAAACATGCTCGACAGGAATTGTTTAAATGAAGTACTTGAGGGGATTTTAAAAAATTAAATCAAAATGTATGTTTGTGCCACTTGGTCAATGGCAGGTAATTATGTGATAAATGATTTTCAAATGGACCGAAGTAGCTACCATGTTGAATGAGTTCTAAGTAGCATTTTTGTAATTGACAAGTCTCATTTCAAATTATGGGTTGCTCTGCCTGAAAGAACAATCTATGATAAATGGAGGCCAAGTGATGGTTTGGGCCTTTGTATTTAAGTTAAACGTTTTGTACTCAAACAAATTTCACAGATCTGTTTTTATGTGATCACTGTTCATTAGCCTTTATCTCAGTTACAAGTATTTTCATTGCAGTGGGGGGAAGGGGGGAACCAAGGAAAATTTCTGAAGATGCTACTTATCATATGCCTCAGTTTAAATTAACGACAAAAAATCTGGTTAGGGTAAAATACTTGGATCTGAGACACTAACAAAAAAATTGTCATATTAAGCTTATTTGCTTTGGACAAATGGAATTACTCTATGCTCTCCTATTCAAGCAAGAATATACATTTTTTAAAACCCTCCTTATTTCATAAGGCCACCATGGCCCCAAAAGGTAATTTGGGAAAGAGGAATGAAGTGTGATGCTCTGGATATAGGGGGAAATGTTTAACTGAGTTTTTTTTTTAAGAGGGTGAGGCATGAGAGGGTGAATGCCCTTTTTCAGGTTTCTGTAACATTATTTGTCATGGAAAAGAATGATCTATGGTGGAATGAGTGCATTAACTTAAGTTTAGTGTTGGAAGTGTGGAAGAATGGAAGTATTTTTGAACAATAAAGGGAATAACATACAGCTCGTAGAAATAAGAGTGTTAGAAAGTGAGGTTACTTGTTTTCAACCTTAAAGATTAAATTTGGAGTTTCCTTGTTCAGCAAGAAAGAACTGAGTTTGTGATTAGCTTCAGCGGGAGTTGAAGGAGCTCTTTTCAAAATGGAAAGAACAAACAAACAAACAAATACATTGATACTTCAGGCTAAATTATTTAAAGTACTTACTGATTAGAGACAAGAAGTCTCATCACTGATCAGCCAAGTAGGCTGAAGTATGGCTAAGTGTGACGTGTTTCCTTTTGGAAAGTCAGATCCATTTAGGGGTTTCACGGTAAACAGCATGTTCCTAGGAAGTGTTGCAGAACATAAGGACCTTGGGGTACAAGTAAATGGTTCATTGAAAGTGGAGTTACAGTGGCCTTCATAAGTCAGGGCATTAAGTATAAAGATTGTGAGGTCATAGTGTGGTGGTATAGAGTGCGAGTGAATCTGCACTTCAATAGGAAAAATATTATTAAATTGGAAAGAGTGCAGAAAAGATTTACCATGATGTTTTTTGGACTTGTGTGACTGATTTATATGGAGAAGTTGGACAAGTTAGATTAGTTGGAGTATCAGGAACTCAAGGACTTGGGTTTAAGGTGAGAGCAAAAAGATTTAAGAGGAACTTGAGCAACTTGTTACACAAAAGGCAGTGTCAGCTGGCTGAGACACGTACAATAACTTTTAAAAGGCAATCATAACAGGTACTAATTGGAAAGATGGAGAAAGTTATGGCCAAATGCTGGCAAATGGGACTAATTTTGATGGGTCATCTTGGTTGGCATGGACCATTTGAGTGGAAAGGCTTGTTTCTGTGCTCCAGGAAGATGTGCTTTTGAATTCAACAAAACACTATTTTGGTGCTAGATGAGGAAAAGTTTGAGATTTTTTTTTTCATTTGGATGACATAGGATATCATGAAGAAGTTTTATATTTGTTATCAAAATGTAATCATTTGTGTAAGGGATAGAAATAATGATGCTGAAAGACCGAACTTTTTGTATGGGGTTTTGTGGAAGATAGTGGTAGAGGAATTTATTTGGCTATATTTCAGTGAGGTTGGATTTAGAACTACAGTTGATGCAAACCTTCAATTTGTATTAAGTAGAAGGTAGCATTAAAAATTTATATTAATGTAATGATTATTATACATTATAGCTCACAGCCATTGACTGGCTAGATGAATTGAAATTTAATTTGATAGGAAATTCAAAAACAGCAAAAATAGACTGAGCAAAATAGTATAGTTTTTAAGTGTTGCACATCAGAAACTGGTAAATCAGAAACAGAAATATGTCCACAAATTTTTATTAAGTTCAAAGTAAATTTATTATCAAAGTGCATATGTCACAATGTACAACCCTGATTCATTTTCTTGTGGGATACGCAATTAATCCATAAAAAAGTAATAACCATAGCAAAGTAACTGAAGGACTGCACCAACTTGGGTGTTCAACCAGTGTTCAAATACAGAAATAATAATAATAAATAAGCAATAAATATCAAATATGAGATGAAGAGTCCTTGAAAATGAGTCCATAGGTTTTGGCAACATTTCATTGATGGGGCAAGTGAAATGGAGTGAAGTTATCTCATTTGATTCATGGGCTTGATGGTTGAGGGCTAATAGCTTTTCCTGAACCTGGTGGTGCGAGTCCTGAGGCTCCTGTACCACCTACCTGATGGCAACAACAAGAAGAGAGCATGTGGGGTCCTTGATGATTGATGCTGCTTTTCTGTGATAGTGTTTTGTGTAGATGTGCTCAGTGATGGGGAGGCCTTTACTTGTAATGCTTTACATGATGCTCTGGGACTGTAAAGGTCACAGAGCACATCTAAAGATTACGGATACTCAGATATTTCAATAGAAGCTGGCAGTAGTAAAGCTGTAATGTTAAACCTACAATAAAATTTTGCAGCACAATACGATGATTATACATAATTTTAGACATCCTGCTTTAGAGAAAATATGCACGTTTTCAAAAGGGTGCACATGAAATAAACTGGCATGACTCCAAGGAAGAGAATAGTTAAATGGAAGACACATGAATGTTGAGGTTATTATCCAGAGTAGAAAGGAAATTTGATGATCAAAATTTTGAAGGATTTAGAATGAATTGAGTTTAATGAGCATTGTGAATTGCTTTCAGAAGAGTCAAGTGATGAACTAATTTCTAATTTCTAGACAAGAACCTTAAAGCAATTGTCAATAGACTCCTACAGAGTGGCTACTTTGACAGTATTCATAATCACCAGAATGGTGTATGTGAAGAGGAGGAACCTTCACCAGTGCCTGTTGAGGAACAGCCTCCAGAACCAGGTAAGAAGCTAGTCTGTATGGTCTTTTACAGTAAAAGAATATTTGAGAGACATGTATTAAATTCAAATATATTATGTTGCTTTTTGTGTAACAGACACTCAATGCTGCAATTGTCACTACCACGTGTCTGTTATTACACTTTCCCTTTCTTACACCCCAGCTCTTGAATCCTCGTAATTTTGTTCCGATCTAACCTGATCTTTTAATATTTTGGAACTTCTGCATAGAAAATTAATATGGTATATAAATTGTCTACTTGTATGGGTAAGTGGCTTTTTAAATAACTAAAGTAATACTAGATTTTAATTGAATCTTTATGTAATTTGCCTTATGACATGGATGCCTTCTATGCTTTTAGTTAACATACTAGTTAACGTGATTTGCCCACTGTACACTGCATACTTAGAGGACTCCAAGCCCACTGCCAACATCGAGAGTGCGGACTTACCATAGGGATTGAAACATCAAGTCCTAGTAGCTCTACTGTTGATTAAAGCTAACATGTAAGCCTGCCTCGTAAAAATTGATATGAAGTAATATGTCAGACAATGAAAAGTATTATAATTTTTGAACCTAGATGATACATCTTTCTCTGTTACCTGTGCACTCTCTAATGTGGTTTCCAACTCTGAAAGCTAGCCTGTTTCCTTTTTCTATGGTAGAAGGAGCCACTGTATCTAAATATTTTGAAATCAGGATAATGTGATCTTGATATCCTATCATTCTGAGGGAGGGCCTGAAGACGGAATGGCATTTACCTTGCACCCTTAGTACTTTTTTTTTTGCTATTTCAATAAAAGCAAGATGTATTTTAGAAGATCTTAAAGTGCTATGCTGACTCAGAGGTGCACCCTGACAGCCAATAGTTTGTTCTGGTCAATGTTGGTGTTGTGTTTTGTGGTACACCCTATCCTCGTTATATGCGTCTTCAGACAATGCGGATTCACAGTTATGTGAGGAACCTATTTCTGCCAACGTCTCGTTATAGGCGTCCAAAACTCAGTTATGCGAGGAGCACTGCCTTCCCGCCAATACAAGTCACGTGCGCACACCTCTCAGGGACAAGAAGCACCGGTTCCCTGCCAATACAAGTCAGGTGCATGCGTCTCACAATCTCTCTCCCACCACTCTCGCATTGGTTTTGGCATGGTGTGGATGCGTGATCTTAAACTTCTGTTGGTTTTACCCATGGTGCAGTGATTTTGCGCTTGAAATATTTAACTATACCTCCTAAGCGTTGGATGTCATGTCCTGGGCCATCAGCCAAGCGGCAGAGAACCGCTTTAACACTTGGGAAAAAAAGTTGGAAATTATAAACAGCGCGGCATCAGCTGAAGGTAACACAACTCTGGGACGCCACTGCCGGGAACAGAATCTTGCCTTTAAAGTTCTTTTGTTGCTTGACAATGCGCCAGCCCATCCTAAACATTTGAACAGCATTCATCCTAACGTAACAGTGCGTTTCCTGCCGCTTAACACAACATCGCTGATTCAACCACTCGACGAAGGTGTGATCCGCATTCAAGGCGTGCGTGGTTTTTTTTACCGTGAACTATCTCTCAGATGCTGCAAGCAACAGACAATTTTGAAAATCTCAGTTTACCAATGGTGAGGGAATGGTGGAAGTTGGAACAGTTGGCATAAATGGCGATGGACATGGACCCACGTTTAGAATGGAATCAGCATTTCAGTCATTCCCTGCTGTCAACCCTTCTTCCCTACAAGGAAATTTAAAACAAAATGCTGCCAAGCAAACAACCCTCATCACTTTATTCAAATCAGTAACACCTTCTGCTGCCGGCAGTTCTAAGAGTTCTGTGAGTTTTCCTTCACCCCTTGCTGTGCTTGATATGATCCTGACAACCACAACCATCCACCTTATCTATGTAAAGCTGCCTGACATCACAACAACCACTTATCTCCCAGAGCGAACACACCTGCCACTGTTGGTGAGTACTGTACACCCTCAGATGTTAACTTTCTATGATTTATTACATTGAATATTACCTTAAATTGATGAAATATAATACAAATGTTGTAGTACTGCTTCTGTGTCGTATTGGTATGAAAATGTGAATAAATTACAGATAAAACATATTTAGGAAGCCCTCTGGAACGCATCCCTATTTTCTTCACTTAAATAATTATTCACATTATGCGTCAACTTCGAGGAACGTATCCCCCGCATATAACGAGGATAGGGTGTATTCCTTTCTCTAGTCATGTTGTTGCATTTGACACTGATTTGAGAATTGTGTTTTAATTAGATGTGAATAATTGAGCAGAGCCAATTCAGTTTCTTTGTTGTCTTAATTGTGTTGTAAGCACTACTTCATAATTTTGATTAAAAACAAGGATGGTTTAAGTGTTCAGGGTGTCATTTACACTTCTTGAGTTATTCCAGGTGGATCTTTTTAGACATATTTTCAATGGCTTAACATCAACTTTGGATTTGTTGGTTGCGCTGCATCTAAGTTAGGTTTATGATTTCAAATCCCTTGGCAAATGATCTTGTACGGTAGAGACAAAGGGAGTGCAGGAGGCCAGATGAGTTAAGGTAAAGTCATGGATGCTGTCTTAGATCAGAGATCACCATCAGATGATACTGTTTTGAAGGAGGCAAGGAAATTCTACATTCCTACCGTTTTCACTCAAGTATTTTGGTTTTTGAGGTCCTGAATTGCAAAAAATGGCTGCTGCATTTTATTTAATATTTTATTTTCTTTCATAAAGACAAAGAATTAACCTTTATTTTATAGAACCTGAAGCGGTGGAAGAATATGTGGAGCAAACTGACGTGGAAGCAAGAGAGGTAAGGAGTATAATGTTTTTTTTGACACTGATCAACAGAAAAAGACTTTTGTGTCAAAGTGAAAACGGATCTCGAAAAAGTGCTAAATTGATTGCAAATATAAAACACAAAATAATTGCATAAATATTCACCCCCCCCCCCACGTAATATGACACACCAAATCATAACTGGTACAGCCAATTGGTTTTTAGAAGTCACATAATTATTTAAAATGGAGAGCACTGTGTGCAATCAGGTGTTTCAGTGGATTTATTAAAAATACACCTGTATATGGAAGGTCCAACTCTTGGTGAGTGAATATCCTGCCAAAAACTACACCACGAAGACAAAAGAACTATCCAAACAATTCTGCGAAAAGGTTATTGAAGATTACATGTGAGGAGATGGATCCAATAAATATCCCTTCGAATACAGTTAAGTCGATTGTCAAGACATGGAAAGTATATAGCACAGCTGTAAATCTACCTATTCTCAAAACTGAGTGACCGTGCGAGAGGGGAACTAGTGAGGGGGGTCACCAAGAGACTTGTGACAACTCTGGAGGAATTGCAAGCTTCAGTGGTTGAGATGAGAGAGACTACGCATACAGCAACCGTTGCCCTGGTGCTTCACCAGTTTCCACTTTCTTGGAGAGTAGCAGAGAGAGAGTCACTTTTTTTGGGGTGAGGGTGGGGAGACACACAAATCTCAACCAGAGTTTGCCAGAAGACGTGGGAGACTCTGAAGTCAGCTTGAAGAAAGTTCTATGGTCTGAAACCAAATCTGAGCTTTTTGGCCATCAGACTAAACGCTATTATTTGTGAGCCAAGCACCATACATAGTCAAAAACACACCATTCCTACAATGAAGCATGGAAGTGGGGGCATCATACTGTCAGGATGTTTCATTGCAGCAGGCACTGGAAGGCTTGTGAAGATAGAGGGTAAAATGAGTGCAGAAAATACAGGGAAATCTTGGAGGAAAAGCTGATGCAGTCTGCTAGAGAACTGCGACTTAGGAGAAGATTTGTTTTCCAGCAAGACAATGACCCCAAGCATAATCTGCACAAACTCAAGACTGCAATTGCTGCCAAAAGTGCATCTACTAAATGCAGACTTGAAGGGGGTAAGTAATTATGCAACAATTATTTTGTTTTTGATAATTGTAATAAATTTAGACCGATTTTTAGAGATTTGTTTTCACTTTTTCACGTTTTTCTGTAGATCATTGTCAAAAAAACCAAATTAACTCTGATTCACTGTTGTAAAAAAAATAAAAACTTCCAAGGGGAATGAATACGTTTTGTAGGCACTGTAGATAGTGATATAAATAAGAAAGATTATTTTATTAGTTTCTAATTGTGCGAATGGTGTTTCAGCTATGATGACCTTATTTGGAAGTCTTGCATTTGTCTATGATGTACATTTGAAGTTATTTTAAGTGTGTTGCTGAAAGTTAAACCGAATGCAAATACACATGAATAAATTGCCCTTTGGGAGGGGAGGGGGAGAGAAAATGTTACTTTGAAATTACCACAAGTATATGTGGAAAATTGCTATTGAGTTTCAGTCAATATTCAACCTGTACGTATTAGGTTTCACTTAATCTTTCAATAATGTGAGCTAGTGTTTATATCGATAATCCTTCTACCTCATAAATTTAATGCAAAGAAACTAACGTATGCCTGCAAGCTCATTGGTTCACAAATATTTGAGCTTCCTTGAAGTCACTAGTTAAGCAGAGGTTCCACTCCAGATTCTGATTACACTCAGCCATGAGATCAGCATTATTGCAGAATCAACCAAGAAGAATCTCAAGGAAGAGGCGCAGTCGACGTTTCAGGCCGAGACCCTTCGTCAGGACTAACGAAGGGTTAGTCCTGACGAAGGGTCTCGGCCTGAAACGTCGACTGCGCCTCTTCCTATAGATGCTGCCTGGCCTGCTGCGTTCACCAGCAACTCTGATGTATGTTGCTTGAATTTCCAGCATCTGCAGAATTCCTGTTGTTTAAGAAGAATCTCAAATTTTTCAGAGCCTTTGAGCCACAGCAAAGATATTTGAAATGCCTCTAAAAGAGCAAAAAAATTGTGTGGGCGTATTTCTCTGCATGTGAGTGTTCTTTGCACCTGGCAAGTCAGCCACAAAACCAAGAAGAATCATAAACTAGAACCTTTTTCTTGTGCCAGCATGTTCTTAGTCTTCTACAAAGGTTATGGGAAGAAGGCAGGAGAATGGGGATAATAAGTCTACCATAATCAATTGAAGTGGACACTGAAGTGGGAACCTTGGGTGACTTTTGTGTTGAGCATATGGATTGTGTGACTAAATGCTAATACATGTTGGTAGGAAATATTTCCATTTTGTAAAAAAAGGACTTGTTTTCGTTGAAATTTAGTTGGCTGGGTTTTTCATGTATTCCACACTCTGAAGTTTTTATTTCCTGTAGTTGTTTTGAAAGAAATTCATAAAATAAGACATGAAAACCAGACCTGGCCCACTGCATCTACTAGTTATTGGGTACCTATCTATTGATCCCATTTCCTAGTCCTTGATCATGCATGCACACTTCAAGTGCTCATCTAAATTGCACTGGAATGTTATGGGAATATCTCCCTACATGCAGTTGGGGTCATCTACTGCATCTGCTGGAGGAACAACACCTCATATTCTATTTGAGTAGTCTCTAACCAAATGGCATGCATATCAGTTTCTCTAATTCCTAGTAATTTTTCCACCTCCCCCTTCCTTCATCTTAAATTCTCCACTCTGGTTCCCCTCTTACCTCTACTCTTCACCTGACTATCACCTCCCCCAGTGATCCTTCTTCACTTTATCCCATGATCCATTCTCCTCTCTTATCAGATTCCTTTATCACCTATCACCTCCCAGCTTCTTGCTTCATTCCCCTCCCCCACCCACCTGGCTTCACCTGTCACTGACTAGCTTGTCCTCCTTTCCCTCCACTTACCTTGTTCTGGCTTCTTCCCTCTTCCTTTCCATCAGCTGTTTATTCATTTCCAGAGATGCTGCCTGATCTGCTGAGTTCCTCCAGCATTTTTGTGAACTTGATTCCGCCTTTGACTGGATGCTTAAGTTATACTGCATTGTCACAGAAAATCTCTTCCTTATTTCCCCAAAAGAATTGTCATTTAATGATGAACGCAGAGCAGTTAGCTGATAAAACCCCATAGATTCATTTAAATTCTGCAGGTAGATGAATATTTCATCTTTGAACTGCTTTACTTCCTTGCTGTATTTGGTAGCAAAATTACCCTTGTCATTTTGCACTTGGAATTCTCTTTTACAGCTTGGTGATCTATTAATATTTTCCTTGTGTTTCAGTTTGTAAACAGACAGTTCATTGCAGAGACACAATTCAGCAGTAGCCAAAAAGAGCAAGCTGATGATTGGAATACAGAAACTGTTGAGGTAACTTTCTTTGTGTCATATTGCTTGGAATATGTTCACAGTCATTGAAAAACAATGACTCGGTACATGGCTTTATAACATGTTTGGCTCTTCCATCCCCCGCACCCTCTAAGTCTCCCAAGTTTGCTGATTCTTGGGGCTGGGTACATTTCCACAGTAGTTTAATCTTTCTGGCATCGTGAGTGTGCATTCTTCTATATGGATAGCTCTCTGGCTATCCATCCCATAGGATGATGATGGTTCCTTTCAGTCAGTTAGTGGGGTTTGATATGTGCGTCCTAGAGTGGCTATACAGGGCGATCCTTGACAGGCACTGCTTGTCACATACTTGGCAGATGAGGCCTGGAGGGGCAGCAGGGGCAGAAGCTCTGTTGTGGTGCTTCCTGTGCCTTTCCTCTGTTGCCTCGTTGAGCTTGTTCTCAGCAGTGTCTGCACCTTTTCTGATGGCGTCCCTCCACTGTGAGCAATCTTGAGCCGGATCCTCCCATGTTGATGGGGCAATGTAGCTTTCTTGAGGCTCCTGTGCAGAACATCCTTGTACTGTAGTCGCTGGCCTCCTTATTTTCGGGTACCACTGGACAGTTGGCCTTACAAGATGTCCTTGAGCAGTCTTCCGTCAGGCATTCTGACAACGTGTCCTGCCCAGTGCAGTTGGGCTGACATCACCAAGGTTGAAACTGGCATTCCGGCTCGATAGAGGACCTCGGTATTGGAGACCTTGTCTCACCAGATGATCTTCATTAGAGAACGTAGGTGACGCTGCTGCGGTTGGTCAAGCTGGCATAAGTGTCTCTGATATAGGCACCATGTCTCACATCCGTTTCACAAGGTTGATATGACAACGGCCCTGTATACCTTGCACTTGGTGGCCACCCTGATGTTCTGTAACCAAACTCGATCTTTCAGCTGACCAAAGGCAAAGCAGGCTTTTCTGGTTCTTGCCTCAATCTCTACATCCAGAGAAGCTGAGGATGTTAGTATGCTGCCCAGGTAGCAAAACTTGTTGACATCGTTGCGACGAGTGTCATCGATGTGGACAGTTGGTTCTTCGTAGCTTGAGCCAGGAGCCGGTTGGTACAAAACTTCCGTCTTTTTCAGGCTGATTGTCAGTCCGAAGCTTCTGGCTGCATTGGCAAAAGCGACTGGCGATCTGTAAGTCTTCGAGAGAGTGGGCAACCAGTGCACAGTCATCAGCAAACAGTAGCTCATGCGCCACAATGTTCCTGGCTTTTGTGTTTGCTCTCAATCTTGCGAGGTTGAGGAGCCTGCCATCAGCCCTTGTTTGTAGGAAGACCCCTAACTTCAGGTCTGATGTGACATTCTGAAGAACAGCAGCGAAGAATAGTCCAAACAGAGTAGGAACCAGAACACAACCCTGTTCTAGGTTGTTGCTGATGGAAAATGGGTCTGACAACTCACCACACGTGTTGATGCGGCCTTCCATGCCTCCTTGGAACTGATGGTGGGGGGTGGGGGGGGGACCAATTTTTGGTAGGAGCTTCCACAGGCCATCTCTGCCAACAGCGTCAAACGTTTTGGTTAGATCAACAAATGTGACATAGAGACTTCTCTGCTGCTCAACACGTCTCTCTTGGAGCTGCCTCACTGAAAAGATCATGTCCACTGTACTACGGCCTGTTTGAAAACCACACTGGCTTTCTGGAAGGATGTTGTCACTGATGTTGGACACCAAGCGTCTAAGGATGATCTTCGCGAGGCATTTTCCCGCAACTGACAGAAGAGAGATACCACGGTAATTGTTGCAATCTCTCTCGTCTCCCTTGTTGTAGATGGTCACGATTGATGTGTCTTTGAAGTCTTGTTGTTCTGCAGCTCCCCCCAACTTTGTGAACAGCTGGTGCAGGCATGATGTCAGTGTATGACCACCATACTGGTAGATCTCGGCTATGATATTGTCAGGCCCTGGTGCTTTGTTGGGTTTTAGCTGTTTGATGGCTTTGACCTAGTGAAGAGTAAGGGGAACATCTAGCTCAAACACTATGGGTCAAGGGTGTACTCTGCCCAGTGCTTCATCGGTGATGGTTCCTGGTCTGTTCAGCAGCTCGTGGAAGTGTTCTGCCATCTTTTCATGTGCTCTGTCTTCTCAGTCAAGATGGATGTATTGTCCTTGCCCAGGAGTTGTGAGGTGCCTTGTTTTGATGGACCAAACACAACCTTGATTGCTTCATAGAATCTTCTTTGAGTCATTACAGTCAGCGAAGGCTTGTAACTCCTTGGCCTATATTAATATATACAATTGTCAGATTGATTATAGAGTGTAATATTCCTTATAGTAAACTTTCTTACAGTAAGTGTCACTGAGTAGCAAGCAGCCGGCATTATTTCCTCACTCACACTAGAATTGTGAATTTAGTTCTGGTGCTGTGGTTAATGCTATTAATTTAGATCATATAATAGCACTGTATGGGATTAATTCTCACACTCTGCAGTTCCATAGTATACCAGTATTGCAAGAGGTTACTTTCCACAAGGTTGTTGGACAGTATACAAGAACATACTTCAATAGAACAAGCCACTTAATTTTTCAGCTTTCTTTTGAGCAAATACAGCTTTGTGCTCATGTGCCCTTAGTGTAATGCATTTGTGGCTAATTATGTGAAATTAATAAAAATTTGTTCAAAGTTGATGGCTAACTCAATGTGGTGAAGACGTTTGACAACTTTCCATATATTTTTGGTCAGATAAGAAAGGAAATACTTTTCGAGGCACTATTACAGCTCGGTGCTTTGAGGTTCGGAGTTCAATCCTGGCATCCTCTGCAAGAAGTTTGTATGTCCTCCCCATGTACGGGTGATTTTCCGGGTGCTCTGGTTTCCTCCCACAGTCCAAAGACATACTGGTTATTTGGTTATTGTAAATTGTCCCATGATTAGGCTAGAATTAAATTGGTGTGTTGCTAGCTGCACTGCTCAAAATGCCGGAAGGGCCTGTTAGGCAATGTATGTCTAAATAAGAAAAAAAATAATTGCTGTGTGTCAGGGTCAGCAATTATGTAGAAAATCTAAAACAGAATGGTGTAAGCATTAATTGCCACCTTCTCTTTGGTAGGTTGTAAATTCACTGCAGCAGCAACCACAGCAACAGGTGCAGCCACCGGCAGTACCTGAAAATCATGCAGTGAACACTGTTGCTCCCTCGGATCCCTTGGTCAGAAGGCAGAGGGTGCAAGATCTTATGGCACAAATGCAAGGAACCTTCAACTTTATTCAAGTAGGTATTCAAATCTATTTCAAGGGCTAAAATTCACAGTTTGAGCATAAATGTTTTAATTTGATAACTTTTAAATTCAGGTTTGTTTTGAAAGCAGTTGACTGCTGGTTTGCATCTTTGTTGATCACAGTTGGGTGACAAAATTTGGCTTTCCATCCCATTTGACTTTTAGGCAATGGAGTTTGAAACAAAGCCCTGTCAACGGCAAGATAAAATACTTTTCTTTCAATTTCAATCCATTTAGTCTCCATCCTTTCCCTTTATCCATAATCTAGTTACTTTTTCTTGCAGATATTTACTCATATCATTTTATAATAGTTACAATTTGCTATTGCAGATCAAAGCTGGGTGAGTAATTTGTTACTTCACTTAGCTTGAATCTGGCCTTCTGTTAATAAGTATTCAGTTACTGGAAATGTTTCAGTGACCGTCATGAAATTTGTTGTTTTGCGGCAGCAGTACAATGCAATACATAAATTATAATAACTTGTACATAAAATAATAAATAAGTGCAAAAATTGAGATTGTGTTCATGGTCTGATCAGAAAACTGATGGAGGAGAAGGTGATGTTCCAAAAATGGTGTGTGTGTCTTCAGGTTTCTGTACTACCTCCCTGACAGCAATGAGAAGAGGCATGTGAATGCCACTTCTTGAGGTTCAAACTTTTGCAGCTTTCCAGTCCTGTACAATGGCACCTTCATACCAGACAATAGTGCAAGCAGTCAGAATGCTCTCCGTGGTACATCTATAGAAATTTGCTCTGAAGCATCTGCCCTGGTTCTCAATAACATTCTGGGGTCAATCTAATCTGGCCGGGAGATTTCTCCACCTTTACAGTATGTGTTCCAAGACATCTAGCATCTCAGGCTTAATACTGACTTTTCCCAGACTGTCCAAATATCTCTCGCTGACGACAAGATTTCATTTATTTCTTTGTCTCCATCCTGTGATGGTTTATTAGTGGTCAGATAGTTGAATTACCGATAATACTTAAGAGATTAAATAGCAATTTCAGTGTAATGGAGGAAGGATGGGAGCTATTAAGCTTTCATGTAATATGAATTTTCCAATCCTACATGTACATTCACATTGGAGAACTGGAAGCATATAATTACAAGCTTTATTTAATGTATATTCTTTTCCTCACAATTTGTACAGATTCTGTGGTAGAAACTAACAAGTTAATTGGAAGTTTACGTTCCACAGTGATGTGGAGAACAGTTCAGAGCAGAGGTCGATGAAGGACTAAATAAACTCCTTCTCCGAGCTGGGTGTGTTAAAGAATAAACACACATACCTTTTAGAATTAACATGATTAGGAGTAGGAGAGGGCCGTTCGGCCACTCAAGCCTACTGTATGATTATTACTGATCTGATTTCTGAAGGAAAAGGGTTGTTCAAATAATTGTATGTGTCCTCCCAGCAGGTATAGAATATATATCCATCTGACTTAGTCAATTCTCTACTTAAAGTATTTCTACCATTAAATTAGAAACGTTGATGTGTGAAATAAAAACAAAATGGTGAATGTTTTCAACATCTCTCCTTGATAACTTTTCACCAGAGCTAATGTATTATGCAGCAGAGTCTCTATTGATACACATGTACCGTATAGTTTCTGATGAAAGCTTCCTGTTCACCTTGAATTTGATATTAAATGTACAGTGGAAAAATGCTTCTTTTTTCTCTCAAAGGAATCCATGCTTGAGTTTGAGAGTCAAGCAATAGACCCTGCAATTGTTTCAGTGCAGCCCATGAATACGGCACAATCCATGGAGATGCAACAGATGGTTTGCACACAAGGTAAGATTTTGAACCATAAATTCCAGATTATTACATCTTCACAGTAAGCTAAATCTGTGAATGGTTCTATAATTAACTGTATAAACTTTGTAACAAGTTGTTTTGTTTTGAGTTCTGTTTGTATGATTGGTTTCTATATTAAATGGTATATTGTTGCAAGCAAAGGCTCAAGTTACTAGGTTAATTGATTCTGGGTAAAATGTAACTTTTATTTTAGATCAAACTCTGAGACTAACAATTCCAGGAAAATGTTTCTGGTTTTTATGCTGTTGTGATTGGTTGTCATTCTGTCCTTTCCATAGTGCACAGTGAATCCAGGCATGGACAGCCCAATGCAGTTTCTGTTCAGTCAGAAGCCACACAGGTACTGTAACCTTCACAGGCCAGCTGTTGAATTTGCAGGAAAATTTTTATTATCCAAATTTTACATGATGAGGCAGAGGCAATGGCGTTTGTTGATGTTGACATGGAGTTATGGATATTTGGATTTGCCATTTTGACTTGGTTCATCTGGAGACATTTTAGTTTCTTTGCCATAATGTATCTTGTGAAATGCAGAACTTTTTCCTTGTGCGTTTACAAAAATATTTTTGATCAATCTTCTCATCTTTCTTACATTTTATTTACTGCCCTTAAGAAAATCCATTGTTTACCTTCTTTTAATCTTTGTAACTTCTTGAATTACTGATGTTAATGTCCCTAATAAATTGGAAATCAGCTACTAACCTGGGCATATTTTGCTAGGATCTTTATATGAAGAAAAGCATTTATTTAACTTTCTAGCAAACTGGAGTTTTAACAATGCAGTCAAGTGTGACATTAGTGCATGTTACACTATTCCCATTTCACCAGTAGTGAATAGGCAACCTGTATCCATTGTAGTAGAATGAATAATGCTGGTACTGTGCATTCTGGAGCATCAAGTACAAATTCTTCTGTGTCATGGTCTTTAGGCAGGGTAGCTTGCTTCCAAGCTGGAAGATGCTTTCATGCAAATTCTCAAAGTATTGTGGCCATTGTGTAAATTACCACATGGGTGTGCCTTTGGGGAAAGAGAGGTCTAAGACGTTTGGACATCATTTGTTGCATAAGTCAGTGCATACGTAGCAAAACTGTTGACTTTTTGGAAGTATTAGCAGGCACAATAGAACCACAAAAGTGCACAGACTAAACATTGGACATTAAAGGTTGGGATGGGCTACAAGAGAGGGTGAATGTAGAAATGATATCTCACCTATTGCAACCAGATACAGGTTTCCTTTTCCTATATGCTGAAATAGTTTGACCTTGGTAGTATCCTGTGATTTCATAAGTCACCTAAAAATCTAGGTTTTGGGTGGGGGGTTGGGAGTGATGTTGCCAGCATTTATTGCAAATGTTCAAACCTCGTGATGTTTCCAGTGTCCAAATACTGTGTTCCATGCTCTACATTAGAAAATAAAACTCAGAGTAGGTGCACGATTGTTTTTGTTTCATTGACTTCCATTGTGGAGATCTTAACTCCTCGGTAGATTAAGCATATTATACAATACTACTTACAAATGATTGACTATTTTTGTAAAAATATTAATGGAAATTTCAATATTGACATCCATTTGCTTATTAATATGTATTTGGGAAGGAGGATTTTAACTATTGCATTTACTTAACCCTGTCCAGCTAGGTCTTTGTTTTTCCAAGTCTTTGTGGTGTAATCCATAAATGCTTAAGCTTTTCTCCTGTTTGTTTTCTTTTAATTACTAAGGTACCTTTAGTGTCATCCACAACTGAACCATATGCACCATCTCAGCCTATGTACCAGCCTTCCCATATGACAGAGCAAAGAACCCAAAAAGATTCCATTGAATCTATTCAGGTAACTGCAACACGAGTGCATAAAATTGGTACAGTAAACTAGGTACACTTATACTTTCACCTATTTTCCAAAGTTATTCACCTTTTCTAAGTAAATATGTTATAGAGCAACATTGGGGGCTATCTTGCACTAACCACATAGTGGGCATATTGACATTTCCAGCATTCTCAAGTCTGAGGTTCTATTTTGTATTGGCCTTGTAAATTTTCATGATTGTATATATTACACTTTTGAATGTTGGCTTTTTTAAATCCAAGTATCAGTCAGTAATTGGCAGCATCTCTAGGAAGAGGTGCTGCCTGGCCTGCTGTGTTCACCAGCAACTTTGATGTGTGTTGCTTGAATTTCCAGCATCTGCAGAATTCCTGTTGTTATCAGTCAGTAATTTTCAGCTTAGATATATTGTGCCAGCCCAACAGGTTTAAAATCATAATTACTTAAGAGATTTGAGTCATCATATTTAGAATAATGCAAATAAAGTGAAAACGGTAAATAGTTATTTCTGCATTCTTTTCAAAACTTAAGAAATTATGATTGGATTTTACAATCAGGCTTTTGTGGACCCGTCCTATTCTAGGATTGATTAGCACTGCAAAATTCTTATTGGCTATGACACTGTCTCAGTTACTTATGTCACATTGCAGTAAGGTTGAAGATGCTGTTTTGAAGTTGCTAACAGTTATTAGTGGTTTGGTAACTTTCTTTGGTCTTCCAACTTCTGTACATCTTAGACTACTATGTCACTGACTTCTGAACAGACTCCAGTATCAACAGCACTTCCTGTTGCTTCCCAGTCACAAGCTTTCAAGGCTCCTCCTACTAAACCTCTTCACAGCAGTGGCATAAATGTGAATGCTGCTCCATTCCAATCAATGCAAACGGTAAGATTGGCTCTGTATTCAACTTATAAATATATGAAACTTCTGACCAAAAGTAGATCATTTATGAACATTGGTATGGTTTTCATTACTTATCATACTTTTTCACTTTGAAACTGTCCATCCGGACAGAATATTACATAATCAGAATCTGCCCTGAAGAAGGGTCTTGGTCCGACATGTGGACTGTTTGTTCATTTCAGTGAATGCTGCCTGACCTGCTGAGTTCCTCCAGGATTCTGTGTGTTGATTTGGATTTCCAGCATCTGCAGAATTTCTCGTTTGTAATCAAAATATGAAAGTGGAAATACATTGTAGTTAATATTACTTTGTTAGAATAAATTTCTGCTGAATTAAAATTAATTTTTGGCCAAATCCAGGGGTTCAAGTGTTATGAATGTAAAGGAGGAAGAGAATAGAAATAAAACAATGAATCTAAAAGTGAAGTTATGGCTAAGTGTGGGGATTGTGGAATTTACTTCGTGGGATTGATATTAGAGGAAGTAAGACAGGCCTGTCTGTAGGTCTAAATGTTTTTCTATTGTGATAGAATAAATTGTTTTGAGGAAATTGTAGGTTTTTCTCTCAAATTTGTACAGCTTTTTATTTAGCGTGTGCCTTGGTCAGATCCAGTCATGGGCACTTAATTCATTTTTGAACCCAGAAAGTATACTTGGGCAATGGAAGAGAAAATAAAGAAAGAATGATGTGCAGGAATGTCCAATGTGAATGAGAGAGGAAGAGAGAAATGAAAGGAACAGTTAGTAAAGGTTTAAGTTTGCAGTGGTTTGATGCAGATGGTACAAGTTGTCATTGTAATTGTCATCTCAGTACAATAGCTGTCACTAAAGAGGTAGTGCTAAGCAAACTTGTGATACTGAAAGAAATGGCAGAAGTTGTAGTAGAGGCTTTGGTGATAATTTACCAAAATTCTCTGAACTCTGGGCAGGTCCCAATGGACTGGAAGACAGTGAATGTCACGCCACTGTTCAAAGAAAAAAAAGAATGTAGGCAAAAGGCAAGGTAACTATAGGCCAGTTAACTAACATCTATAGTTGAGAAAATGCTTGAAACTATCATTAAAGAAGAAATAGTGAGGCACCTGGAAAGAAATGGATCCATCTGACAGGCACAGCATGAATTCAGTAAAGGCAGGTCCTATTTGATAAGCTTACTGGAATTCTGGGAGGATATACGGAGTGCAGTGAATAGAGGGGAACAGATTGAAGTTATTTACTTGGATTTCCAGAAGGCATTTGGCAGAGTGCTGCATAGAAGATGCCCATAAGATAAGGATGCATAGAGTTGGGGTGTTGTATTAGCATGGATAGAGGATTGGTTAACTAATAAAAAGCAGACAGTTGGGATACATGGGTGTTACTCTGGTTGGCAGTCAGTGGTGAGCAGTGTGCCGCAGGAGTCAGTGTTGGGCCCTCAACTGTTCACAATAGACATTAATGACCTGGAAGAGGGAACTGAGTGCAGTGTATCTAAGTTTGATGATACTAAATTGAGTGGAAAAGCAAATTGTGCAGAAGATGCAGAGAGTCCATGGAGAGATATAGATAGGTTAAGTGTCCAATGATCTGGCAAATGGAGGGCGATGTTGGTAAATGTGAGGTCATCCACTTTGGAAGGAAAAATGAAAGCAGATTATTATTTAAATGGTTAAAAAATTGCAGCATGCTGCTGTGCAGAGGGACCTGGGAGTGCTTGTGCATGAATCAGGTGCAGCAGGCTATCTAGAAGGCAAATGGAATGTTGGCCTTCATTGCTCGAGGGGTTGTATTTAAGAGCAGGTTATGCCGCACCTGGAGTAGTGCACGCGGTTCTGGTCTCCTTACTTAAGGAAATATATACTGGCTTTGGAGGCGGTGCAGAGAAGATTCACCAGGTTGATTCCAGAGATGAGGGGGTTAGACTGTGAGGAAAGAGGTGAGTCGCATGGGGCTGTACTCACGGGACTTCAGAAGAGTGAGAGGACATTTTATTGAAACATAAAATTATGAAAGGAATAGATAAGATAGAAGCAGGAAAGTTGTTTCCACTGGTAGGTGAGACTAGAACTAGGAGACATAGCCTCAAGATTCAGTGGAGTAGATTTAGGACAGAGATGAGGAGGAACTGCTTTTCCTAGAGAGTGGTGAATCTGTGGAATACTCTGCCCAATGAAGTAGCGGAGGCTACCTCAGTAAATATATTTTACGACAAGGTTGAATAGATTTTTGCATAATAGGGGAATTAAAGGTTATGGAGAAAAGGCAGTGAGGTGGAGATGAGTCCATGGTCAGATCAGCCATGATCTTATTGAGTGGCGGAGCAGGTTCAATGGGTCAGATGGCCTACTCCTGCTCCTATTTCTTATGAGACGCTGAGATGGTGCTGGTGGAGAAAGAATCATTATAAGTGACTGTTAGTGAAGGAAACAGTGGAATTGAAAGGGAATGGAAATTAGCAGTTTGAAATAACTCAAATGTCATACATAGACATATTGGAAAGCTAGGCAACTGGAATGCTGCACTGTTTGTTGCCTCCTGGGTGCCAGGGTCCGGGATGTCTCTGATTGGATGCACAACATCCTGTTACGAGAGGGAAAGCAACCAGAAGTCGTGATACATGTTGGTACCAACGACATAGGCAGGAAGAGGGATGAGGTCCTGAAGTGTGAGTTTCGGGAACCAGGCAGAAGGCCAAAGAACAGGACCTCAAGGGTGACGTTCTCAGGATTGCTGCCAGTGCTACATGATAGTGATGGTAAGAATTGGAGGAGATGGCAGTTAAATGCATGGCTGAGGAGTTGGTGTAGGGGGCAGGGTTTTAGATTTGTGGATCTTTGGGATCTCTTCTGGGGAAGGTGGGAACTGTACAGATTGAATGGGTTGCACCTGAACTCAAGGGGGAGCAATATCCTTGCAGGTAGGTTTGCTAGCATGGTTCGGGAAGGTTTAAACTAATTTGCAAGGGGGATGGGACCCAGAGTGATAGAGCAGTGAAAGAAGTGCATGGAGTAAAGCCAGATCTAACATACAGAGAGGCTTTGAGGAAAGAGAAGCAGAATAAAGGGTGTAAAGGTAGAAGGGCTAAAGTGCGTGTACTTCAGTGCAAGAAGCATCAGGAACAAAGGTGATGAACTGAAATCTTGGATACATACATGGAATTATGATGTAGTGGCCATTACAGAGACTTGGCTGGTACCAGGGCAGGAATGGATTCTCAATATTCCTGGATTTCAGTGCTTTAAGAGGGATGGGGAGGAGGGGTGGCATTACTGGTCAGGGATACTATTACAGCTACAGAAAGGGTGGGTAATGTAGCAGGATCCTCTCTTGGGTCAGTATGGATGGAAGTCAGGAACAGGAAGGGAGCAGTTACTTTACTGGGAGTATTCTATAGGCCCCCTGGTAGCAGCAGAGATACCGAGGAGCAGATTGGGAGGCAGATTTTGGAAAGGTGCAAAAATAACAGGGTTGTATTGATTGGCACCTGATTAGTTCCAATGGTTTAGATGGGGCAGAGTTGTTAAGTGTGTCCAGGATGGATTCCTGTCACAGTATGTTGACAGGCCAACTAGGGGGAATGCCATACTAGATCTAGTATTAGGTAATGAATCGGGTCAGGTCACAGATCTCAGTGGGTGAGCATCTGGGGGACAGTGACCACTGCTCCCTGGCCCTTAGCTTTATCATGGAAAAGGATAGAATCAGAGGGGACAGGAAAATTTTTAATTGGGGAAGGGCAAATTATGAGGCTATAAGGCTAGAACTTGCGGGTGTGAATTGGCCACATTGATCCTTAGGATGACCTATTCGAGTCAGGTTGTCATACATTTGGCCCAATGTCCATGCTGACTGTGTTGCCCAGTGAGCTGGTGCCATCTTGCCCACGTTTGGTCCATAGCCCCATAAAACTCTTCAATCTATGTACTTATCCACTGTAGATTCTTTTAAATGTTGCTTATTTCTTGCAGTGCATTCCAAATATGCACCACCCTCTGTGTGAAGAAAATATTTCTTATGTCCCTTTTAAGTCCATCGGCTCGGATCTTAAACCTTTGCACTCTTGTTCTTCACACACCCTCTCTGGGGAAAATCCCTAATCTGGAAGTGGATGAGGACCGGAGTGATGGGGCTGAGGATAGGGCAGTTGATATACAAGTTGATGCATTGTGTAGTGGGACTGTGAGGAAGAACAGACAGATGATGGGGCAGAATTGCAGTTGGTGAGATGAGTTGCAGTCAACAGGGGGCAAAATCAAAAAGAGTGACCAATACAGGACTGAAGGTGTTATAGTTGAATGCACTAGATACACAGAATAAGGTAGATGATCTTGTAGCACAATTAGAGACTGGCAGGTATGGGCATCACTGAATCCTGGCTGAAAGAAGATCATAGTTGGGAGCTGAACATCCAAGGATACACAGTGTATTGAAAGAACAAGCAGGTAGGCAGAGTGGGTGCAGTGGCTCTGTTTGTAAAAATTGAAATCAAATCCTCAGAAAGAGGTGACATAGGATTGGAAGGTTTGGATTCTTGTGGGTAGAGCTAAGAGACTGCAAAGGTAAAAAGACCCTGTTGAGACTTAGATGCATTCCTCCAAACAGTAGCCAGGATATGGGATATACGTTGCAATGGGAGATAGAAAAGACAAGTAATAAGGGGACTGTTCCCATAACTATGGGGAATTTCAATATGCAGGTGGGTTGGGAAAATCTGGTTGAGCTGGTTGGTCAGTTTATGGAGAGAAGGCAGATAATAATGGTTTTGAGTGGAATCTGAGATAAACCATGAAGAAAAGGCAGAGCGGACTCGATGGGCTGAATGGCCTAATTCTGCTCCTATATATCTTATGGGAGAATGTTTTTGCAGGGAAATGTACTATGGACATGTGGTCGATGTTTAGCAATCTCTTGCAGGATGTTAGGGATAAATTTGTTCCAGTGAGGAAGATAAAGAATGGCAGGGTGAAGGAACCATGGGTGAAAAGTGAGGTGGAAATATAGTCAGGTGGAGGAAGGCAGCATTAATGAGGTGTAGAAAGCAAGGATCAGATGGGTCTATTGAGGAATATAGGGAAGGAAGAAAGGAGCTTAAGGGGCCGAGGAGAGCAAGAAGGGGGCATGAGAAGATCTTGGCAAGTAGGGTAAAGGAAAACCCCAAGGCATTCTTCAATTATGTGAAGAACAAAAGGATGATAAGAGTGAAGGTAGGACCGATTAGGGATAAAGGTGGGAAGGTGTGTCTGGAGAATATGGAAGTGAGCGAGGTCCCCAATGAATCTCTTCAGTATTCACCAATGAGAGGGAACTTGATGACAGTGAGGACAATATGAGTGAGGTTGATGTTCTGGAGCATGTTGATATTAAGGGAGAAGAGGTGTTGGAGTTGTTAAAATACATTAGGACGGATAAGTCACCCGGGCCTGACAGAATATTCCCCAGGCTGCTCCACGAGGTGAGGGAAGAGATTGCTGTGCCTCTGGCTAGGATCTTTATGTCCTCGTTGTCCACAGGAATGGTACCGGAGGATTGGAGGGAGGCGAATGTGTCCCCTTGTTCAAAAAAGGTGGTAGGGATAGTCTGGGTAATTATAGACCAGTGAGCCTTACGTCTGTGGTGGGAAAGTTGTTGGAAAAGAGTCTTAGAGATAGGATTTATGGGCATTTAGAGAATCATGGTCTGATCAGGGACAGGCAGCATGGCTTTGTGAAGGGCAGATCATGTTTAACAAGCCTGATGGATTTCTTTGAGGAGTTGACCAGGCATATAAATGAGGGTAGTGCAGTGGATGTGATGTACATGGATTTTAGTAAGGCATTTGACAAGGTTCCACTGGTAGGCTTATTCAGAAAGTCAGAAGGCATGGGATCCAGGGAAGTTTGACCAGGTGGATTCAGAATTGGCTTTCCTGCAGAAGGCAGAGGGTCGTGGTGGAGGGAGTACATTCGGATTGGAGGGTTGTGACTAGTGGTGTCCCACAAGGATCGGTTCTGGGACCTCTACTTTTCGTGATTTTTATTAACGACCTGGATGTTGGGGTGGAAGGGTGTGTTGGCAAGTCTGCAGATGACACGAAGGTTGGTGGTGGTGTGGATAGTGTAGAGGATTGTCGAAGATTGCAGAGAGACATTGATAGGATGCACAATTGGGCTGAGAAGTGGCAGATGGAGTTCAACCCGGAGAAGTGTGAGGTGGTACACTTTGGAAGGATAAACTCCAAGGCAGAGTACACAGTAAATGGCAGGATACTTGGTAGTGTGGAGGAGCAGAGGGATCTGAGGGTACATGTCCACAGATCCCTGAAAGTTGCCTCACAGGTAGATAGGATAGTTAAGAAAGCTTATGGGGTGTTAGCTTTCATAAGTTGAGGGGTAGAGTTTAAGAGTCGCGAGGTAATGATGCAGCTCTATAGAACTCTGGTTAGGCCACACTTGGAGTACTGTGTCCATTTCTGGTTGCCTCACTATAGGAAGGATGTGGAAACATTGGAAAGGGTACAGAGGAGATTTACCAGGATGCTGCCTGGTTTAGAGAGTATGCATTATGATCAGAGATTAAGGGAGCTAGGGCTTTACTCTGGAGAGAAGGAGGATGAGAGGAGACGTGATAGAGGTATACAAGATAATAAGAGGAATAGATAGAGTGGATAGCCAGCGCTTCTTCCCCACGGCACCACTGCTGAATACAAGAGGACATGGGTGGGAAGTTCAAGGGGGATATTAGAGGAAAGTTTTTTACTCAGTGGTTGGTGCGTGGAATGCACTGCCTGAGTCAGTGGTAGAGGCAGATACACTTGTGAAGTTTAAGAGACTACTAGACAGGTATATGGAGGAATTTAAGGTGAGGGCTTATATGGGAGGCAGGGTTTAAGGGTCGGCACAACATTGTGGGCTGAAGGGCCTGTACTGTGCTGTACTGTTCTATGTTCTATAAAATTGCACAGTCAGTGAGTGCATTGGCATTGTGAATTACTTAAGGTTTTGAAATTAATTGGGGGCATGCTGTCAGTTATCTGTATTCGGGGATCGGAATCTGCACAAATACAAGATGTCGTGCCTTTTTTGTGATAGCACTTAAGTGCTTGTCCCAGGATAGATCCTCTGATGTGTTGGCGCAAAGGATTTAAAGATACTGATCCTCTCCACCTCCGTTCTCCTATTGAGGACAGGCTCATGGGCCTTCAAGTTCTTCCTCGTTTTGTCGATAATCGGCTCTTTAGTTTTAGTAACATTGAGTGGGATGTGGTTGTTGTGGCAACAGTCAGGCAGATTTTCATTGTCGCTCCTATGTATCAATTTGTCACCACCTTTGGTGTGACCAAAGACAGTAGTATTGGAGTGATGTACAGCATTGGAGCTTTATACTTATCGCTGTGCAGCTAAGTATAATGAGTAGAGCAGGGGAGAGGGAGGGCTAATGGCATGGCCCTATGATGCACCCATGCTGATGTTGAATATAGAGATGTTGTTGCCAATCTGTACTAACTGGCACATACTAATGACTGATAAAGGATAAAATGAAGTCCAGCAGGATATCAAATGAAACGCAAGTTT
Organism: Mobula hypostoma; assembly: GCF_963921235.1. Classification (NCBI taxonomy): domain Eukaryota; kingdom Metazoa; phylum Chordata; class Chondrichthyes; order Myliobatiformes; family Myliobatidae; genus Mobula; species Mobula hypostoma. The sequence goes on along the minus strand of NC_086107.1, from coordinate 34,568,266 downwards.
TACTATGAAACACAAGTTAAAACAAAAATAAATAGGATCAAAAATCTTGATGTGTACTTTTCTACTTTTATTTGGAAGTTTGTAGTTTGGTCCTTAATGTCTTTTGTTGTGGCTTTGTTTTGTAGTGGTTTGTTTAATGCTTCAAAGCATGGTGCAAAGATTGATTTTAAATCCTTAATTCAGTTTTGCCATTTGTATAATGACGAGTCTGTGGTCTCAAAGGTGTGCTATTTCTTAAATCTCACTAACCCATGTTGGAATTGTGGGTATAAACTTTGAACAAATTGAACTTTGAATGTCATAAAGATTCTGGAATAGTTTCAAAACACGTTTCACCAGTCTGCATAAATCATTATCACAGAAAGATTAGGACTTGCGACTATAGAACAGTCACATAATAGTTGATTGTTTATTTGGGTAAGTTTAGTTAATGGAGCCACCTTTGTGATTCAGAATCATAGTGCTACACAATGCAGAAACAGGCCCTTTGGCTCAACTGGTCCATGCCGACCAAGATGGCCCATCCAAGTGAGTCCCATTTGCTAATGTTTGACCAAAAAATATTTACATTTTTCTAATTCATGTACATGTTCACCTGTCTTAAACTGTGTCTCATTTACTAGAAGAATTTAGGGCATATACCATCCCATATTTTTAGTACTTTAAGTATAATATGCTTTGGAAGTTCTGGCATGGACATGTACTACATAAATGTATGTCTTTCTAGAAAATGTTAAAGCATCAGCAAATTCCTTGAACTTTCAATGTATTGAGCTGTCCTGAACTGAATCAATCTTTTCACATGCTTTCATTAATTTGCTTCCATCAGGTTTTCTGGATTTGTTTAGGAAAAAATGAATGATTAACTATAGATAATCACCTGGTATGATGTTGATTATATACATCTTATATTCTTTGGAAGTCGAATCCGTTCAAGTAATTTGTTTACTGTCTTTGTAATACCCTTGATATTTTAATCCCAGAATTTAGGCTACTGTTCTGTGTTTCGCACAGATGTTACCAAGTTACAGTAGAGTATGTCTTTAAATTATTTTGTTTTCTACTCTTTTTAAAAAGGTGTTTAATATGAATGCACCAGTGCCTCCTGCTAGTGACCCTGACACGCTCAAACAGCAGAGTCCCTATCAGGCCAGCTACAGTCAAGGTTTCAGTAGCCAGCCTCAGCATCAGGTGGAGCAGTCTGAATTGCAGCAGGAAACACTTGCAACTGGTAGGATGATCTTTCATAAAGCTGAAATGTGTACTCGTTATTTTTCTGTTTCAAATGTCCTAAAATAATTGTCTAGAGATAGATTTGTGGCTTTAATTTTAGAGTTCTGTCAAAAACGCAAGTTGAGATTATTTTTGGTTTGGGGGTAAAATTGTGGACGTTTGGGTATATTAAATGTAAATCCAAATGCCACCAGTTCTAGACTTTGTTTCCCATTCTGGTATTTTCAGGGCGTCCTATTTTTAGTACTACTTTAGTTTACTAGATGACACATGTTTTTGAGGTCTGGCCTGAAGCTAGGAAAAATATCATGGGACCTTGCCATGCTTTTATATGCTTTAAAAAAAATCAACTAAGTATTCACTTTCATCTTTTATAATTTGCTGAATTAGTATTTTGATTTGCAAATGCATTGTTGCTGTTTCGGGCTATTCCCTATGGAAACTACAGCAGTGTCCAAATTATGACATCTTGGAAAGAGCAGCTTTTTTTTTGTTGTCATAGATTTAAACTTTGACACTAAATGCTAGTGCTAGAAATTGAATGAATCAGGATTATTTTTGTCTAGCCTCACCTTTAAGTTCATGAACACTGCACTTGTTGGAAGTTCTGTTGTTGCATACATTCGTGCTCAAATCTGTCGTGTTTTTTGATGAAGGTTGCATGCTATTTTTTGTTTATTTGACTTTGTTGTAGAGAGGAAACTGATATAATAACCCTTGAAGGTAATGTGCAACCACCTTGAATGACTATAGTTGACATGATATATAAAATACTGTTAGGTAGGATACTCTAGTATTTGTACAATTTTAGTGAATAATTGTCAATATTAGGAATGGATAGGAAATAGAGCCTTCTCTTGTCTTACTCATGTCCATTAAAATGAACAAAAGATATATTTCCAAGTCAGGGAAATGTATAGCTTAGAGTTAAAGTAACAGATGATGCTATCAATGCTGTTGCTCATTTTGTTCTTCATGAGGTAAAGATCATGTGTTGGGCAGTGTTGGAGTTAGTAAATTTTGCAGTCTCTTTTAGAAATAGCACACACTAGGATATACCAGCAACAGGCAGGGTGAATATTTGAAGTTCCATTTTGTGACGGTTTATTGGAACTAAGATCATCCAAGCAAGTGGAGAATACTCCATCATATTCCTCATTTTGATATCCAACAGCTGGAGCCATCTCTGTGGAATGCATAACTATTTTGGAGAAGAAATTCCCCCTTCATTCCAATTGATTTCTATCTTGTTACAATGAACCACTTCAAATGGTTCCTTGATATCAATGGATATTACTCTTTTGTGTATTTCAGTTTCAGACTGTAGTGAGAGTCAAAGAAAGAGCAAGTGCTGAAAATCTGAAATTAAAACAGCAAATCTCAGAAATTTTCAGCAGATCAGCCAACATTTGTTTTAGGAGAAACTGAATTAACATTTTAAATTGAGAATGCCATCAGAACCGGGAAAAAGAAAACTTTAGTTATAGGTTGCTAGTGGATAGGGTAGGGGTGCAGAATGATAAAGGGAACATCTCTGATAGAATGAGGCCAGGTTTATCCAGGAGATTCTATAGATGTTGTCACAGTATAAGGATGTAGGAGATGCAAGAGGTGTTGGAAAGAGAAGAATGAGGATTAATTTACAGCAACATCAGTAAGTTCTAATGGTAGCCAAGCAACTATGACCAGAGCCTCAAAAAGATCAAGTCCCTTGTGTTTGAATTTTTGAGGCATAGGGACAAGGAACGGGTGCAGTAGGTTTATTTGTGAGATATGGTCGGGGAAGATCACTAGTATATTTGAGGGAAATGTCAGGTTCATTGGTGGCTTACTGAATGTTACTGCTGCTCATCCACTATGAAACTTGGTCAATGAGTTTTAAACATCCAGTGAAAATGAGAAATATGACTTCATTAAAATATTTCAGGGATTGACATGTTTGCAGTTATCTCTAACGTTCCTAAACAGATCTTGATCAACCTTCGTTAATACTTCGAATGGATAAGTTTAAGATGGCTTTTTCAAATTTGAAATATTCTGAAATTTCAACCAAACCAGAAAATGCTGACACAATCGGAGAAGTTATAAAGAAACCTCCGAAAATTTCAGCATCTTAATTTTTAAAACACTTATCTTGAGCAAAGTCAACTATTTTGATAATGTTTTTTGAGATTTGCTTTTTTTGCATGCCATCTAGACAGATCATGTAATCCATAATTATATCACAGTAAAAAGAAAACAATGTGGAAAATAGTATTTACAGAGAAAGTGCAGTGCAGGTAGAGCTTGCCCTTGCCTGAACCACCCCTCAGCCAACCAGCCACTTACTCATTGTGCTCTCCTGTGAATGCACATGGTGCAGGCAAGCATCCCTTTGTTTTGGTTGTTGACAATGTACAAAATCACGCCAACCTCTGGGGTCATAAATATTAGTACTTTAAAGTTGCATTTTATGATATTTTGACTGTTTTTGTCTTAAACAGTTGTACTCAAATTTCAGTATATCCAACTGGTGAGTTTCAAACTGTTAATGTTTGCTATAATTTGGCCTGTTTATCAATAGTCTTTTTACCCATCCTGCTGTATGTTAAAGATTGCTTTTCTTTTTGTTAACTGTCTGTGGGTATATGCTCCTGGGGAGTTAAGGTATTATGGCTATCCATGTACTAGAAATACAAGTGGCTGAACAATGTTTGTGTCAGAGGTAGGTTGCAGTCAGGTTCCATACTGGCATGAAGCATTACATGGAGCATCTGATGAATTCTAAACTACCAATTTCACAAAAGTGATGTATGACCTTATCTAGCATTATGGTTCTGTAAGTCAGTTTTGTGCTAAGGTAAAAATAACATTGCAATAAAATGTTTTTCAAATGAAACCAATAATTATGGTATCCCATATTAACACGAAGTTAAGTAGTTTGATAGAAATCAAGAAAGAAAACAAATTTGGTCACGCATCATCTGTAAAGGAAAATTGGAGTTACATTTTTGGGTTTCTGAACTTCATTAAATCCACTCAACTTGTCAACAGTTAACATTGATGATGGTTGCAAGATACTTGTTCAGAAAAGTATCATTAATGAATGTTACAATGCCTTATCACAGCTAGATGTATAATTTAACAAGACTGAAGAAGTTGAATGAAGCTTGGGGAGTTGGAGTTTTGCAGCAAGATTTTAAATCCACACTCTTGTCAGGGGAAGTAGATGTCATCAGTTTTTTTGTATTAATGTTATAATAGCTGTTGGCATTTATAAAATAACTGGAATGCAGCAAAAGTAGGTTTTTGTCATCTATATCTTCTCTCAATTTTTGAATTTTCAATTTGTCTACCATTGGTGGATTTTTCAGTGGTAAGAGTAATGGGTTTCTACAGGCTTTGCTTGAGGGATTTCTTTCTTGGAGCTGAACAAGCTTTAGTCCAGTTACAATAAAATAAATAGCTTTTGTTTGGGATTTTCTACTAAATGAATTAATTAAAAGATGCCAACTAAAAATGTAAAACATTTTCATTGTGAACAGCTTTTCATTTATATGCAGGGTAAATGAAATCAGTCAGGATTGCACCGTTGTTCATTTGATTTGTTTTAAGATAATGTGGTTATGATTTGACCTAAACTGATTAGATGCTTTATTTTTCATTTTGCATAGTGGTTAGTCCTTACCATGCAACTCAAGATCAAACACACCCTGCTGGAGCACCACATCAACAGCTGTCCCAACAGCCTCAACAGAATTCAAGCTTTACACGCACAGGGCAGGCCTTCTACAACAGCAGAGGTGTGTCACGTGGTGGGCCACGCAATGCACGCGGTGGGATGAATGGCTATCGCGGACCTGCTAATGGGTTTAGAGGTAGGATTTAACTTGTGGTCTTATAGGCATATTGCGTCTAACTTGTAAAGACTAGAACAATTATGTGTAAGTATACTACAATTTTTAAATCTACTGTTCTTAGAACGTCTATTTTAATCTTTTGTGCCCTTCAAGTTGCAGTTGTTACTGATTGAAGGGTGCAAATAACAGGTTGTCCCCTTGACTAGTGAAATTTAAGAACTGGCTAAAAAAGCAGTGAGGAATGTGGAAGTTTTTTAAATCAGGTGCATGGAAAAGAAAGAGTGCAAGCAAGAGAGGGAAAGGTGGTCAGAAAAGTAAATTTTTTTTGTAATTCTCAAAACTTGCCAGGAATGAGACCACATACTGGGCCAGGGATTTATTGTCAATAAACAACATTTAAATAACATCTGTCTCACCTATTTGACAGCAACCTCCAGTTCATAGAAAGATTACAGATAACTCATGAATCACAAATTTAATTTTGATGTTAAACAGTATGTGAGCAAAACATACAGATATTGGAACCTGGTGCAAATTCTTGACACGTGGAGCTGCAATATCTTGGACTTGGTCACTTTTTTGAGACCTTGTTTTAAATTTACGTTAGTAGGGTTAGTAACACAGTAAATTAATATATAAAGAAGTGGGCTAAAGAAACACTAACAGTGTTTCTGGGAAACACTGTTCCTGGGAGAGGAAGGATTTTCACCTAGAAGACAGTGAAATTGTGTGGTGAATGGAATCATTGAAACATAGAAAACCTATAACACAATACAGCGCCTTTGGCCCACAAAGCTGTGCCGAGCATGTCCTTACTTTAGAACTACCTAGGCTTACCCATTGCCCTCTGTTTTTGTAAGCTCCATGTATCCATCTAGGAGTCTCTTAAAATACCCTATTATTTCTGCCTTCTCCGCTGGCAGCCCACTCCACGCACTCATCACTCTCTGTGCATTTTAAAAAAAACGTACCCATGACATCTCCTCTGTACCTACTTCAGAGCACCTTAAAACTATGCCCTCTCGTGCTAGCCATTTCAGCACTGGGAAAAAGCCTCCGATTATCCACCTCTATCAGGTGTACAAGGACTGGTCAACCTTCGGGCCAGGACAGAGGACTCTGAACTACTGTCAGTGATTTATGCCCCAGTAGGGTGATGGGTTTATGAAGAAATGAGTTTAAAAGATCTCGAGGTAGTCATATAGAGCAGAAATGCGATCTTTAGCTCATTGTGTTCATGTCAGCCATTGAGTTCCCATCTATACTAATCCCATTTTCCAGTATTTGATCAATAGCTTTTTGTGTCTTAACAGTGAACATCTGGGTTATTTTGGCAAAATGTGGCTCACTAATGTAAATTAAATTTTTATATTTACCTAGTCTGAGCAATCTGATTTGAGTCCTGTGGGAGGGTGTTTGCTTCTGAAATAGAACAACCCATTGATTTGCTTGGCCACATGCTGAGACTTTCACCACTTGCACTCTGGTAGTTCAGTAAGAAATGACCCACAAGCATTATCTCCAGACAGTTTAATGATTGAGATTGTATCATTAAATTGCCTAGAGGTGATACTTGTGTTATGCATTGAGTGATCTTGCCAACAACTTCCATGTTTTGAGAGAAAATTTAGTATGTGATGGCATTGAGTTCTCTAATCTGTTGTAGTTGGCTAAATGGAAGGGATTGAAGTGAAGCAGGAAGAGTACAAAATGTATGACACATTTTGTGAAGATTTGGATTCTCTCATGTATGTAGAATGCCCACCTGGACAAGTGACACCAAGATATTTCACTTAAATGTAACTTGATCTTTGAGTGGCGCCTTCTAATGCCCATAGGTAAAAAGTTAATGAGAGTTGGAAGTATTTCCTGAAGGCTTCTGTCCAATAGACTTCAAGTGTTTAAAGTTTTTTTTTAACCATCTGCATTTGTGCTAATTTTGAAACTATTCAATGTGCATTGGGAAAGCTTAGATAGTATTTGGTCTTTGACCAAATATTTTTGTTTCAGGTGGATATGAAAGCTATCGCCCTCCATTTTCAAACACTCCAAGTAGTAATTACGGACAGTCTCCGTTTACTGCCCCTCGTGACTACTCCAATTCTGGATACCAACGTGTAAGTACTCTTCAGATGTCAATTGGCTGTCAACAGTCCAGAACTTGGATGTTTTGTTTGGGGAACATCAGAAATGTACAGTGTAGCTTTCTGTGTTTTCTAGTTTACAGAGTGTTACAATATTAAATGGTACATAGTTAACTTGTGTGCTCATTTGAGCATGATTTCAGACATGTTAAAGTTTCAAAATATGTTGTTTTCACAAAACTAAGGCATTAGTGTAAGTTTGAAAATGTGTTGACTTCAGGTACACTAGTTAGAAAATAATTGAAAAAGTAAATAAATGAATGAATTAAGAATTTTGAACTGGAATATTTTGCAGGGGTCATTTCCAGATCTAGGTGTTAAATAGCAAAATTGTTAGGCTGACAAACTAGAAATATCTTGAATTATAACAACATATAACATTTTAAGATATATTTCAGCCACCAATGGCAGCGCTAACCACTTTTATTTGTAATTCATTGGACCTGATACCTGAAGCCTTTTACTTGTTGCTATTTGATTATATTTGTCATGGATTCACTTCTGAAGATATCAGTAAGAGTTCCAATTCTTTTTATTTCTTTATTCTATCTAAATTGTAATCGGTAATGTATAACCAAATTTGAGTATTTTCAATAAGATATTTTAGTAGAGAACCAGATCCATTAGGTAAATAAGAACTCCTTTAAACATAATTAGATGTTGGAAAAGATGTGTATTATCTTTGGTCACTTAATAAGCTATATAGTGGCATGCACCTCTGGTCAAAATTTCTGTTACTGTGAATAGCTAAGCAAGTAAAGGATGACCTGATTTCCAAAAGGCATAAGGTTAAAGATGACACATTTCTTTAATATTTTAAGCAAGATTACTTTTTTATTACTATCTTTTACAGTTCCAAAATAACAAAAAAGGAAAAGGGCCTGAAGCAAAAGTTTGGGCACCCTGCATGGTCAGTACTTAGTAACACACCCTTAGGCAAGTATCGCAGCTTGTGAACGCTTTCTGTAGCCAGATAAGAGTCTTTCAATTCTTTGGGGGATTTTCGCCCATTCTTCCTTGCAAAAGGCTTCTAGTTCTGTGAGATTCTTGGGCCGCACTGCTCTTTTGAGGTCTATCCACAGATTTTCGATGATGTTTAGATCAGGGGACTGTGAGGACCATGGCAAAACCTTCAGCTTACGCCTCTTGAGGTAGTCCATTGTGGATTTTGAGGTGTGTTTAGGATCATTATCCTGTTGTAGAAGCCATCCTCTTTTCACCTTCAGCTTTTTTACAGACTGTGTGATGTTTGCTTCCAGAATTTGCTGGTAGTTAATTGAATTCATTCTTCCCTCTACCAGTGAAATGTTCCCCGTGCCACTGGCTGCAGCACAAACCCAAAGCATGACCGATCCACCCCTGTGCTTAACAGTTGGAGTGGTGTTCTTTTCATAAAATTCTGCACCCTTTTTTCTCCAAACATACCTTTGCTCATTATGGCCCAAAAGTTATATTTTAACTTCTTCAATCCACAGGACTTGTTTCCAAAATACATCAGGCTTGTTTGGATGTTCCTTTGCAAACTTCTGACGCTGAATTTTGTGGTGAAGCAGGAAAGGTTTTCTTCTGGTGACTCTTCCATGAAGGTCATATTTGTGCGGGTGTCGCTACACAGTAGAACAGTGCACCACCACTCCAGAGTCTGCTAAATCTTCCTGAAGGTCTTTTGCAGTCAAACGGGGGTTTTGATTTGCCTTTCTAGCAATCCTACGAGCAGATCTCTGGGAAAGTTTTCTAGGTCTTCCAGATCTCAACTTGACCTCCACCATTCCTTTTAACAGCCATTTCTTAATTACATTACGAACTGATGAAACGGCTACCTGAAAATGCTTTGCTATCTTCTTATAGCCTTCTCCTGCTTTGTGGGCATCATTTATTTTAATTTTCAGAGTGCTAGGCAGCTGCTTAGAGGAGTCCATGGCTGTTGATTGTTGGGACAAGGTTTGAGGAGTTAGAGTATTTATAAAGCTTTGAAATTTGCATCACCTGGCCTTTCCTAACAATGACTGTGAACAAGCCATTGCCCTAACAAGCTAATTAAGGTCTGAGACCTCAGTAAAAGTTATCTTGAGAGCTCAAATCTCTTGGGGTACCCAAACTTTTGCATGGTGCTCCTTTCCTTTTTTTTCACTCTAAAATTGTACAAAACAAAAATAATACACTAATCTTGCTTAAAATGTTGAAAAGAATGTTTCATCTTTAACCTTATGACTTTTGGAGATCAGTTCATCTTTTACTCACTTAACTATTTCACAGTAACAGAAATTTTGACCGGGGTGCCGAAACTTTTGTATGCCACTGTAAACTACATTCTGGATCCCAATTACCTGTTCATTGATCTCATTCATTGTGAACATGCTAATTAAGCCAAGAAAATTTTTTGAGCACAAAATAATTGTGTAATTGAAGGATTGGCTTATAGTTTCTGCATGGAGTTTTTGCTCCTTTCTGTGCTTTGTTAGGGTGAAAAGAGTTTGATAAAATAGATTTATTTTCAAAAGAATATCAAAATTAGTGATCTTAATTGAAACTACAAACTAATTTTTAGAGTAACGTAAGTGAAATTCTTCCTGGGTTTAGTAACCTTGAAATTGGAGTACCTATTGGAATTCACTACATTCTTCCAGAAATACTACATATTCAAAGATTTGAGAACCATGTTCTAAACTACTTATAGAAATTTAAAGCAACTTAAAAACAGTGCATTAATCTTACTCTATGTTGTTCCTTGGAATAATAGCTTGCTGTGAAGACATGAGCAGTCTAACAAAAGTAAGCATTAGGACAGATTGAATTGTATTTGTATAAATTATAGCTCTTAGGTTGATCTAGCCATTGAGTAGATTCATTTTGTTCAAATTTCCTCAGTTGTAAATCTCCTAAATTTCACTGAGGACTTGAAAGATTTGTTTTCAGTCCTAAAAGTACAGGACCAATAGTTTTCAATAGTATGCGTTAAGATATTAATTTTGCTTTGCTCTGAGACACCATAATTCACATGTCTTATAATTTTCTTTCTGATCAGGAAACAAACTTATCAAATCTTTGTTGTTTTGTAGGATGGATATCAGCAAAACTTCAAGCGTGGCTCTGGACCTGGTGGACCTCGGGGCACTCCTCGAGGTAATGCTCAAGTGATGCGCTCCTAATGAAGGACTGGAGAAAGTGAAATATTGGCAGTGCTTAATTTTGTCTTTCACAGCCCCAGTGCTGCTCCATTCTAGAGGGAGTTGTCGAATTACAAATTTATTCTTAAAAGTAGGCCACACAAACTTGATTCAGATATCCCATTCAGAACATTTTTGTTGAAGCTTTGGAGCTTTAATCTTTGTTTTCACTTTGTCAGCTTCGAACAAAAATAACCCTGCTTTATAAATAACCACGTTCAATTGAGCAGAAACTGTTTCTGGTAGTTTGCATCTACATAGAACGCGAAAGAGCGGGAGTGACGTCTGTGATAAAAGAGCAAATGGTATGTCAGTTTTGTTCCTGAACACTTGAAAATTCCTTAATTTATTTTTTTGTAAAAAAAAAAATTTCTTACTACCATCTTTATGCTGCCACCATTTGTCCCTTTCTGGGAGTATTTTGATAACGTTCATTTGCGGATGTTTGATTCACTGGTTTTTAAACTGAGGCTGTATTTCTTTTTCTTCTCTGCCTTTTAGAGCTCCTGAGAAGTGTGAGTTTGTAAATTGATGTTGCTGCATCAGAGAAAGTTTCAATAAAGATGTGTTGCACACTTGCAGCTTGTTGCTGATTTCTTTTTGTCAGTTTGTTCCTGTGGAGTCTGCCTTTCCTCTGTCTGTTTCCATTTGCTCACACTGGCTTTTGGGGAAATTAGCTGCATTTCAAGCAGTAAGGCTCATTTTATTAATGCAGATTTTTAAACTTGCAGTATGAATGCAAGAGATCATTTGAGCTTATTAACACTGCATGGTAATTTTTTTTACTGGTGAAGGGGGCTGTTGATCTGTTGTGAATTGAAGCTTCTGTGGAATTAAGTTTTTGTCTTTTTCACTAATTACAGAATATTAACATATTTTACTGAATTTTTTGGGCCAAATGTTTTTTGTTCAAAGCTTTGAGTATAAAAATGTGCTGCAAATTTACACGTGGGCTCACAAAATTGTGGTTCAGTAAGCATATGGCTATAATGTTTGAAAATAAGGTATCTATAAGGAGGTGTTTGTAGTTATTGCTCTTTCTGTTCAATGATACTAACTCTTGTCATCTGATTTCCATGTTGAATTTCCTTTAGTTTTGTTTCTTTCAACAAACCTTAAGAATATTTCACTGAGTTTGATTCAGACATGGAATCCCTTTTAATTTAATTTCAGTTTTTTTTCCTGAATCATTGTAACAATCAGCAAGAAAATATTTCTCCTTCTTCCAGTTCTCTCGTCCCTGTCTCATTCCCCAAATACAATTGCTGGTATAAAATGACTGTGTCTCTCTTTTGGAAACTACAGTACCTGTTCACAAAAGCACCATGATTCTAAATTGAGGCTTTATTCATTATGATGCAGTGATTATCATCTTTGGAGAATGATCAGTTTTAAAACTATTTTAATCCAGTCGTTATTGCATGTTGCAACATTTTAATTTGAACTTCCACACTTGTAATAGGACTTATCAGCTTTGTGCATGAAGGCCAGAGTTTAATTTTGATTTTAAAATCACTTATAATTATGTTGATCAGTTTTTAAGTGTAATGCATATTGGTGCTTTATGAAGTTAAGATAGCAAACACCTGCATAAAAATAATTGTTTTTAGACTTTGACATTCATTAGGTTCTTATCAGTGTAGGCTTTTTAAATATTTGAATGCAGACTAGGAATCAAATTCATGAGCCATATTTTTTGATTTATGAATTACATCTGTTAGAAATGCAGCTAATTTTCTTATGATACTGCATTTTGCTTTATGTGCTAGCATTTTGGCATTTTGACTTCTGCTTATTCTGTCCTGATGGCTTTATCTGGAAATAATGGTGTAAATTGATGGCAGTTGTTTATATACATATCATTGTTCTGGCTCATGCTCTCTGTATACTCCTTTGCTCAAATGTTATCTTAAAATGTTTAATATTTGCTGGGTTGTTGGAGTGTATATTTATAGAAATGGGTATAAACCTTCTTAGTTGCTAAGTAGGTATAGAATTGCTGCAAATAAGATTTATTACTTGCTATCTGAATGAGAAATTGGACAAATCTAATTAAATGGATCAGTTCTTGGAAGTTTTGTAAGTTTTTTTAAAAATAACATTTCAGGGGTCCAAATTCATACTAAACTGAAATGACTGCCTGCCCTCCTCAGCTTGTTTGGGGTTTAACTGTAAATTTCAGTAGAACCATCTTTTCTTGTGCCTTTGTACATATGTGTGTGTGTATTCTACGGAGTAAACCTTAGCTTCTTCAGTCTAACCTTGCTGTTGGAATCCTACATCCCTGTATGTTCAAGTAACTGTGCACCTCTCTAGAATGTTACTAATTCAGAAATTTCAAAATGTAGTACTCCAATGTATATATTTGTTTTTATTATGAAGAAAGACTAGTAACTTTTGCACCCCACCCCTGAGTACTTCCAGCCATATTAAATATTTGCTCTGTTTTAATAATATAAGCCATGACTCTGAGTCCTTATTCATAGAGCCATGAAACAAGAGGTCACATGAATCACTAAAACCATTCCAGTTACCTATGGTGGAATCTAGTCATTCCCTCTTTTCTGCTGCTCCTCAATTGACTGTCATAATTTTCCCTTGAATCCCCTGTGAAGACCTTGATTTGCTTCTCCTTCCGCCACCTCTAGAGACGTTGGGTTCCAGATAGTATTTGCTGCATAAAACAAAGTTGTTCTTTGCATAGCCCCTATATTTATGCATCTTTTTAAAAAATGATTTCCTCTCTATTTTTTGAGCAGCCTGCTGAAAGGTGTAGGCTCTCTCTTCATCCTCTGAAAACCTGTCTTGATCTTGCATATTTCTTTTAAATCTCCTCTCAATGTTCTCAGTTCTGAAAAGTACAACCGTAGCTGCTTCAGTTTAACCCTGGTTTTGAAATTCTTCCTTGATTTTTGATATCCCTTGCACTGTTCTAATAAATTTGCACATCCTTTATGGTATTCCTGTCTTTTGAAATGTGTCATGATCAGATTTAGATGCAACAATTATATTGTGACCTAATCAGTATTATGAAGACTCAATGCCTTGCTTTTGTATTCCAAGCCTTCATTTGTAAAGAAAAGGTACCCTTGTGCTTTTATTAACCACGGTCCCAAAGTGTCCTGACAGTTTTAAAGGTATATACACAGTTCCCCTGTTGCTGCCATGTACTTATTGCAGTTTGAATGACTCAGTTACATATATTTGTGTATATTATTTGCATTCAAAGGATCACTCTCAGAACAACATTGAACAAATTTTGTAATTCATGAAGGTTTTTTTGCATGAATGTGATGTGCCTGTGGATTGAAAGTAAAGGTAATGAGCAGTAGACCATTCTGCCCATTGAACCTGCTTTGCCATTTCGGTACAATCATGGCTGATTACTACCTATTTTTTTTTTTAGCAAAACTGCAGGTTCACCCCACGGTGAATTTCTTGTCCTGCAATCTGAGACTGTATCTTAGAATTTATAAAATGAAAACCAACTTGCTGGAAAAACTCAACAAGGCTGGCAACATCTGTGATTAAGGATTATGAGCAGCACAGTTGTGTAGCGCTTAGCGCAGTGCTTTACCGTGCTAGTGGTCAGTGATTGTGGTTCAATTCCTGCCTTTGTAAGGAGTTTATACATTCTTGTCATGGTTATGTAGATTTCCTCAGAATGCTCAGGTTTTCTCCCATATTCCAAAGACGTGCAGGTTAGAATTAGTAAGTGTGGGCGTGCTAAGTTGGCAACAGAAGTATGGCGATACTTGCGGGCTGACTCCAGCACATCCTTGGACTGTTGGCCATTGACACAAGCACCACGTTTCACTGTTTTGATGTTTCAACATACATTTGACAAAGCTAATCTTTAAGTAGTTCTGAATTATGAAGAAATTTAATATGCTGAAGCTGCTTTTATACTGTCTAAAGTATGGCATATGTATTCATTTTTTAGAGCTTTCATCATATTTTGAACTCATCTTATTAAATACAGTTAATATGTAGTATTGCTTTCAGTGTGAAACATGAGCTAATGTTGCACTGTAGCGGTGTAACAAACTACCATTAACATACTGCTGAAAAGCACTGCAAAGACCAGTTTCATTGTTCATTTGAATCAAAAATTTAGATGTTTTGAAATTTTGAACTAGAAACTAGTGATTTTTCCCATCATTCAGTCACTTAGAAATTAGCTGTGACACCAACTTTTGAGTTTGGCCATTAGTGTATATATTTGTGGACTTCCTAGAACGTAAATGAAGTAATTTCATTTCTCGTATGTTTGCTCATGTAGTTTAGATGATAGGCCCGTGTTTGTCTTTTTTTTTTGCATTTTCTGAAGTGTGTCATTGATTATTGATACACCAGGTAGCTATTTCAGCATCAATTCAGATCATAAGTTTGTCTAATATTTATATTAGTACAGGTGTTCAAACCTTTAATGTTTAGTGCTTGGAAGCTCAGGTACCAGGGCATTTTGAATTTGGGATAGAACAATATTTAAATGTCTGATTTGTTATTGCCATACACAACAGGTGATCAGTTCTGTGTTAATGCATTGGGCCTGTTTCATTATTTTGGGTGTTGCCTGTTGACAGTGCAGAATAGATGGTAATAGAAGATTTAAAGTCATTGAGGTATCATTCGGATCTGCCAGTGGTGCAATAGTGGACCATATCTACCATGATTAAGTTGGAACCTGATTTTTGTCTAGCATTTGTATTGTACCAGTTGAAGATTGGTGGCTAGGAGATACAGTTGTGTATCATCTTGTGGTAAGTGATGCTTTACTCATGGTATACTATTCCTCAGTTTTGGTAAAACTCGAAAGCTCATGGGCCATTGTAATATGACATGACAATTTTAGTCAGTCAAGTGATAAAACAGAATCTTTGGTCTACCCTGACCAAACTGTCCTCCTTAGTTTGGTTTCATTTTAGGAGTGATTCAGATGGGTATTACTGAGTATTCAAGGAATGTGGCTCAAATTGACAATCTTTTGACAGTTTGGTTTTAATTGTTTCTGTGATATCACAATTGATGCATTTAATAGCAAATTGAAGATCTTTATGTAGTTGCTGGCTGCCCTGGCAACAGTGTAGCTTGTGTATAAATGTATATAAAGGTTTTGAAGTTAATATTCTCAAACTAAAAAGTTGCTTGATAACCTAAGTGTTCAGTCAAGAAAATATTTTCCCATGACTTTATAGAAGTATTCTCATTGACCTGTTAATTTGGCAGTTTATAGCAGAATTTTATTTGCATTGATTATCCTTTGTGTATAACATGCACTCAGGTGAACTTTAAATTGGGTTCTCTTTTTAAACCATTACATATATATTTTAGATTACAATCTTTAATGCCTGACTTGTAATTTTTCCTTGGCAATTGTGTTAGGTCATCATTAAAGAAAAAAAATGAAAATAGTCTGAACGATTAAGATGACTTGCAGTAACAGCACCAATATCTCCATCCCCATTTAAGGTTGTTACAGCCAGGGGTTGGGTAATGGGGATAAGCTCCCACTATCTATTCAATGCTGCCAATGACGTGCTCCTCAAATGGCCTCTGACAGCCCCGTCCAGCTCCTGGCCTTGTGGCTTAGCTACTAAGCCCGACAGAATCATTTCTACTGTTAAGAGAAGGGGCAAGGACGAGTTACTGGTGCTTTAAAATTAGCCACTTCACGCAGATGTGCTTGTCAGCTGTGATTGCAGCTCATCTAGGAGAAGGAAAACTCCGATTTTAAACCTCCGCTGCCTTGCGGCTGTACCTCATGAGGAGGGCTTTGAGATGTCCTGGATGGCAGATAAGCCAGAAATGATGCCATCAAAAGTGTCCTTCGTTAAATAAGGAGCAGCTATATTTGCTTTGCTATGCATCGTTCTTCTTTAATAAACTGAGGTTTTCTACTTCAGTTTCCAAAGCAAAGCGATACCAGTGGCATTTAGGAAAATTTAATGTTCATTCTGGTCACATCAGACTGCACTACCCTTCTCTCAAAGGGTGCCCCAACGGGTTATCCTGTTGTCTAGTCAGTCCTCTATTTTCCCCATGTTCTTCTGAACCATACTTTGCTGCTTCTCCCAGTTGAAAGTGTTAAGTTCATTTTTAACTATTCATCTGTTCTTTACCTTGATTAAATTTCAATTTAAGTGTTCATTAATGATTGAGATTTAACAAAAGTGTAATTGCTAGTTAGCTATTTGCCCACATTAAAATGCATATCTTTTCAATTGGACAGGATTCTTATGATCAGGAAGAGTCAAATAGAAATCATTCCCATAAAGAAGTTTGTTTCAAAGTGTTAACAACCAATGCCACCAGTATATTTAGCAACGGATAAAATTTTGGAGGAACTCAGCAGACCTGCTGTGCTCCTTCAGCATTTTGTATTTGATTATAGTTGGATGCTGATGATAACTGGGGATAGATCTGTTCTAGATCTAAGCAGTCTGTAAGTACTACCATTTTATGAATTTGATGCTATACACAGCTAGTATGTTGATGATTATTCTTAACCAGAAATGCAAGGTTGGTGATCCATGGGTGTTGACCATGCGCTAGACCTGTGCTTGGATTAAATACAGTGAGTGTTGTCCAGATAATGTTGCCACTCAGTATGTTACAGGCAACGAAGGGCTAAAATTTTAATTGTTTTTCCCCCCAAGACAAATATGACGTTATTGTAAAGCCAAAGGAAATTTCTCCTTGTAGTCATCCAGACTGATAACTTTGACTGTTTTAAGTCCTTTTCTTTATTGTTGGGTTTCTCTTTAAAAATCAAGGAATGCTTAAATGGATGCAGACAGGAACTTCCCAAATTTGGATAGTCAATGAGGTTAAGTCAGGCATATGCTAAATAAACATTGGATTTAATAATGAAGTATGCATTAATTTTGTTTACTTCAAAGTGTGAGCAATGTGGTAGCAGCATTTTAAATTGGAATAGTAAGTAGGGTTACTCCTTTACCCACTTAACTGCTTTTTATCTGATGGGCTAGATTCACTGAGTAGTACAGGTCCAGATAATTAATGTGTTCCTGAATACTTAATTTAGGAGTTTGAGTAAATATGCAAATACATAAGGAATCTTTAGAAACATTAAAGGCACAACAGGTTATATTCTTTCTAATAATGACAGTAACATGGTATTCTGATCTTGCATAATTCTGATTGAAAATTCTTATTCTTAGCAGATGTTTGACACTGATGTAATCTCAATCTAACCTACTCAGTCAAACATTAAATTGTCTCATAATAAGGACTTAAATTCATTGAATTCACTGAATTGTGGCATAATCATTTAAACACCTCTTCCAAAGGGATCTTTGTACATCATGTTTTGGTATGCAATTTACTTCTGTTTTTTCTTTAAATAAATGTATGAGAGCCTTCCTAGGGCTTATATTGTTGAACTTTTTGTGTTCATTATTCATGAGTCATTACTTGACAGTGAAGCATTTGCACCAAATCCCAATTCTCCATTCCTGGTGAGTGCTTACCTCCTGAGGGATTCTCACTGATAGTGATCAGGAGCAAAGTCTTGTCAGATTTGTCAGATTAAGATTTTGCTGAACTAATTGATGTGCTGGCACTGCATGACTGCATTTGACCAACACAAAATTTCCCTGATGTAATGACATTGAAAGACTGGGAGAACTATCACATTTCTGCACAAGGTATGTTTTAACAGTGGATTTTCTCTAGGTCTGGGATTTTTTTTGATGAATGTTGAGTTTAGGAGTTTTTAATGCACTCATCTGAATGAATATTTTTTGTATGAGCCGCATTATGGTAGTTTCAGCAGGGAATGCAAGAGAGATGTGGCTTGAGCAAGCCATGCAGCGCTATTTGGAAGGGATGCTAATTGGAGTTTCTTTAAATTGCTGTATCTGGAAAGGTAAATTCAGTTAAGAATCATTACATTGATGACTCATAGTTTTAATTGCAAACTAAATATTGTATTTCAAAGTCTGAAAGCTTAACATTTTTCAAGTATCATTTTTACAAAATGTAAGTTAATTAAGTACTCATAGGCCTAGCCAGAGTGTATAATATCTCTCCTTTATTATCTATTTAATTTGATTTCAATGTTTTCATAATAATGTATAGCTCATCATAAATCTGTCTTCCACATTGTTCAAGCCCTATATTCATTATAGTGTAGTTATGAAGTACATTCTCCATGTTAATATGTACCATATGTTCCAAAAGTTTCCACACTTGCAGAAGCAGGAACCTTGCACAATCTTAGATTTGAATAGAGTGAAGGTTTATATTTTGATAAATTTAGAGGGTATCAGTTTCTAGCAGTTTCAGATTCTTCTGCATTAATTCAGTTATTTATTTGTTTCACCTGAGGTTATTCAAAGAGGCATAGGGAATATTCCCTTTACTTTGACATATCAGCCAGAACACATTTTTTTCATACCGCAATAATCTTTTGTACTCTCATTTTTGATGTTAATTCTGTTCTTAGATAAAGCTAAACTTTTAACACTCGTGGAAAAATGGGATGAGTAAGAAATGCAGATCCTCTGGCGTTTTATGGAGATAGAAGAAAATTAGAATCTTCAATGAAGATATAAATTACAATTGCCTTCAAGTTGAACTATATATAATTCAATCCCCTGCACCCATTCAAACGGAGCCTGCTGATCTTGGCTCATACTTCAATATTTGGTGTCATTTTGCTTTTTAGCTTGTGGAGTTATGTCCCAGTGTATTTCAAAACTTAAAGAGCAGAATTGTGGATGGAGTCGAAGATAAATTTTCTTGTACAATGTAATTGTAAACACACTGCAATCAACTTTCTTGAGAGATATGAACTGCTCTCCTAATTGGGCGTGGATTGTATTTGAAAAAGACATGCCTATTATTGAATGTCATGGTGAAAAAGCTTCTAATTAGCTTTTATAATATGCTGCTCAACATTTTTTTTTGCTTCAGAAGGTAAATCTCAGCAGCAGTAGAATGATACCAGTAGCAGGTTTGGAAATTTCATTACAAATGTTGTGACAAACATCAGATAATGTGAACAAAACCCAATTTATACTTAACTCAAGATTTCCTCTAATTTTGCAATGTATTCAATAATCTATGTCGTACAAGTGATTTCACATCTCCAGATTATCTTTGTGTTTATCTGACCTGTCGTAATTTTTTTTTTCTGGAACAACCTGGAGCAACGAAATTGGTGATTGTTTCTCAAAAATCTAGAGTTCAAATATTTAAATACTGAGCTATTTGTATTTGGTGAATATGTATCCAGAGCATCTCGGTCATTGCATGGAAACACTTTTTTGATTTGTGCATTGTGAATCTGTGTTAAATGTACAGACCAATAGTGCACAATGTTAACCTGTCGTATTGTGATTGATTAAAGTTCTTGGCATATATCAATTTAGTCAGGTTTGTTATTCATTGGAAGTACTCATTGGGCAAAAAGTAGGATTGAAATTTAATCACTTATAATTACAAATTTTAGTTTAATTAAAAAGCCTCCAAATTGATGATTAATTCATGAAATTTTAAATGGTTGGGAAATCTGTAAATTGCTCTGGTCTCAAGGATAGTCAAAGTGAATACTTATTCCTTAACTGTTTACATTTGGGATCTACTTTGGTGACATGATTATTTATCATTGCTGCCTGGAATAGTCTACTACCTCATTGCCTCAACAGCCGAAGTTTTGTCTTTGCACCAGAGTACTATGCTGGCAGCAAATTTGACAGATTGCTTTAAGCTACAAGTTTTCAGTTTTTTGTGTGCTGAAAAAAGACTGCATGGTGTTTGTTCAACTCTGGTCATTTTTCAGGTTAGCCTCCTGTGTTTGCTCTTAATGAGGGATTATAGATGAGAATGATGACTCAAGTACACCCACCTTATTTGGTACTGTAGTCGTTTGCTCCACTTTATTTTTGCCCGTTGTGGTTTTTGTAACTTTCATTTAGTTGTTTAACAGCATGCTCATTGCTTTTATGAAAATCTTTGATTATAAAGAGCAATCAATTATTCTGGAGATTCTTCCATTTTTAAGTACTTGAATTATTCTCTACTTTTATACAGGGCAATCATTTTTTTTAAAATTCCGAAAGCAAGCCCTGATAATAGCAAAAATGTGCTGATAGGATGTGAGAATATTTGCTGGGAACAGTTTACTGGGGTAGATAATTGTTGCAAAAAGGATGCCTTTATAAATGCAGGGTTGGTTGTGATTCTGCGATTGAAGGTGTGCTGCAGGTTGTAATTGTAATTGAAACAAAATGCTAGTAGTGTATGGGGAAAATAGTTTTAAGCTAATGATCTTCAACCTTTTTATCAGAACGCTTGTTTCCTCTTTGCCTGACCTGAATAATTTGTCTTTTCTCTTTTCATTTCAAATTTCTTGCCATCTTTGTTTAGCACTGTTTTAACCACGGAAATTTATTGAAACCTTTTGGCTCTTTCATAAAGTTACAACATGTTAACTCGTGCATTTGAGGGAATCACATAGCATATTTCCAGCATCATTGTATCTTTGCCAGTGCAAACCTTCTGTGTAGGTTTGAATACTGTATGCCATGTAGCATCAGCTGGATCTGATTCAGCTTTTTTTTATTAAATGAAATAAACACGCTAATGAATATCATAGAATATTTCATTTGCCAAAGCTTAGATTTTGTGATCCATCTGGTTTAATGTAAAGGTCTCAAATCAGTAGATTTAGTGAAATGTGAAATACAATGATTGTTTCTTCATGTGTGTTTCATATTTAATTACTGCTTTGTTGCTGTTGGAAGGTTTTTACAAAGCAAATACTTGTGTTTGTAATAGGAGCCTTTGTTTTAAGGCAGCAAAATGTTGCAGTGTGCCTCACAAATGTTCATGGAATAGAAGTTGATTATATCCCTGAATGACAACATCTTAGAAAGAAAACTTCCAAAACAAACTTGTAAGAGACAGGAATGTGGTGTATCATGTCAAACAGAACAGCTAGTACTGCATTAATTTTGAAGATGGGTTTTATGTTTAAAACATACATGGGTTGAAGGGTGTTGGATTGGAGTGCTACAAAGTGGGAGATAACATTTTTTTTCCAAACTTTCTTTTGCTGCTTTCATATTGGGTGAGTTGTATGCCACTCAAAAGTTTTGTTTTATTTATTTTACTGAGTAGTAAATGATATTTACTTTCTGTCTTACTTTGCAGGCCGGGGAGGACTGATGAGGCCCAGAGGTATGAATAAGAAGATTGTAACTGCGACCCAGATGACTGCTCAGGAAGTGATTTAAACTGGACCCTCCCTCCCCTGCCTGATGGAAGGGCTTCTTTGTGCAACTGTGAAATGTTCCAAACAGCAACTACAAATAACTATCACAGCGATTCCTGGATTATTGTACCCTCTAAAACCTGACTTGTTGAACCCAGCTAGACCCTGGCTGTGGAATCACATGCCTCCTTCGTGGCAGTGATTGCACAATGTGATTTAAAGAAAACAGAAACACCCAAAAATAAAGCACACTGATGTAATAGACAAAAAATAAAAGTTTATACAAAAATAGAGTCATGATTTTCAGTATTTTTCCTGTTTCATGTTAATTGTGTTTTGTAACGCTTCTAAGGTAGTGGTGCAAAATTATTTATCAGGTTTTCTAAACAGTCTTTTAGAGCTTCGAGCACTCCCTCAAATGAACAAAGCACTAGTGCAAAGTTGAAAGAAACGTAATTCCCTGATCCGATGTAAAATAAAGTCCATAAGAATGCTCACAGATAATTTGCTTATCAATGTTCTACACTTTGGCAAAAAAGTTCTCAATAGAGTACTGTTGAATTACTGTCTTGATGTTCTCACTTGAACTTTTCTAGGTTAGGTGAAGAAGAAAAGGGGCCTTAGTTTCACAAATACTGAAGGCTAAATGGAATTCTGTGAACTTAGGTTGCTAAAGGTGGGGGATAATTTGGCATGATATTTTCTTCAGCATAATCAAAAGCAGAAATTCTTCTGCCAGTTTCCATGAATTGAGTGTAAATTGGTGAACTAAATAGAGTAAAAATTGAGTAAAAGATGTATTGGTTTGCCAGTGTTAAAAATCACAATTCACAGATACTTTGAACAAAGTTATGAGCTAATATTTTTTTAAAATATGCTACTCAGTATTTCAAACAGGATCGGTGCTTCCTGTCATGTACAAACCCCATTTCCAGAAAAGTTGGGATATTTTCCAAAATGCAATAAAAACAAAAATCTGTGGTATGTTAATTCACGTGAACCTTTATTTAACTGACAAAAGTACAAAGAAAAGGTTTTCAATAGTTTTACTGACCAACTTAATTGTATTTTGTAAACATACACAAATTTAGAATTTAATGGCTGCAATACACTCAACAGAAGTTGGGACAGAGGCATGTTTACCATTGTGTTACATCACCTTTCCTTTTAATAACACTTTTTAATCGTTTTGGAACTGAGGATACTAATTGTAGTAGATTTGCAATTGGAAATTTTGTCCATTCTTGCTTGATATAAGACTTCAGCTGCTCAACAGTCCGTGGTCTCCGTTGTCTGATTCTTCTCTTCATGATGCGCCATACATTTTCAATAGGAGATGGATCTGGACTGGCAGCAGGCAAGTCAAGCACATGCACTCTGTGTCTACAAAGCCACACTGTTGTAGCCCGTGCAGAATGTGGTCTGGCATTGTCCTGCTGAAATAAGCATGGACGTCCTGGGAAGAGACGTCGCTTTGATGGCAACATATGTCTCTCTAAAATCCTAATATACGCCTCAGAGTCAATGGTACCTTCACATACATGCAACTCACCCATGCCGTGGGCACTGATGCACCCCCATACCATCACAGATGCTGGCTTTTTCACCTTTCGCTGATAACAATCTGGATGGTTGTTTTCATCTTTGGCACAGACAACTCAATGCTGGTTTTTTCTGAAAACTAGCTGAAATGTGAACTCATCTGACCCACAGCGCATGGTTCCACAGTCTTTCGGTCCATCTGAGATGAGCTCGGGCCCAGAGAACTTGCCGGTGTTTCTGCATAGAGTTGATGTATGGCTTCCTCCTTACGTAGTACAGTTTCAAGTTGTATTTCTGGATGCAGCAGCGGACTGTGTTGAGTGACAATGGTTTTCCGATGTACTCCCGAGCCCAGGTGGCTATAATTGTCACAGTAGCACGACGGTTTCTTAGGCAGTGCCGCCTGAGGGCTTGAAGATCACACGCATTCAACAGTGGTTTCCAACCTTGCCCTTTACGCACTGAGATGTCTCTGAATTCTCTGAATCTTTTCACAATATTATGTACTGTAGATGTTGAAAGACTTAAATTCTCTGCAATTTTGAGTTGAGAAATGTTCCTTTTGAACTGACTAACAATTCTCTCACGAATTTTGGCACAAAGGGGTGAGCCACGACCCATCCTTGCTTGCAAAGACTGAGGTTTTGATGGACGCTACTTTTATACCAGGTCATGATACCTCACCTACTACCAATTAGCCTGCTTAATGTGGAGTCTTCCAAACCGGTGTTACTTGAATATTCTGTGCGCCTTTCAATCTTATTTTAACTGTCCGAGCTTTTGTTGAGTGTGTTGCAGCCATCAAATTCTAAATTTGTGTATGTTTACAAAATACAATTAAGTTGGTCAGTAAAACTATTGAAAATTTTTCCTTTGTACTTCTGTCAGTTAAATAAAGGTTCACGTGAATTAACATATCACAGATTTTTGTTTTTATTGCATTTTGGAAAACATCCCAACTTTTCTGGAAATGGGGTTTGTACATCCTCATCTGATTTTTGTGTTCTTGGTGGTGTTGATGTCATCTGTTAAAGTTCAAAGTAGATTTATTATCAAAGTACATATATGTCACCACATACAACCCTGAGCTTAATTTTCTTATGGGCATGCTCAATAAATTCATTATAGAATTAATGAAAGACAATACCAGCTGGATGTTCAAACTGTGCAAAAGACAGCAAACTGCAAATATAAGAAGAAAGAATGAATGATAAATAAGCAATAAGTATTAACAACATGAGATGAAGAGTTCTTGAAAATGTCCATGAGTTGAGGGAACATTTCAGTAATGGGGCAAGTGAATTTGAGTGAAATTATCCTCATTGGTTCAAGAGCCTGGTGGTTGAAGGGTAATAACTTCCTGAACCTGGTGGGGTGAGTCCTGAGGCTCTTGTATCACATACCTGATGGCAGCAGTGAGAAGGGAACATGACCTAGATGGTGGGGGTTCCTGATCATAGATGCTGTTTTCCTGTGACAATGCTCCATGGAGATGTGCTCAGTGCTGAGGAGGGCTTTACCAGTGATGGACTAAGCCACATCCACTACTTTTTGTAGGATTTTTCCATTCAGGAGCATTATTTCCATATCAGGCTGTTGTGCATCAGTCAGTGTTCTCTCCACACATCTGTCGAAGTTTTAATATGATATTAGCAAGATATCATGCTGAAACTTAAACTCCTATGGAAGTAGAGGCACTGCTTTGCTTTCTTTGTAATTGCACTCAGGACAGATCCTTTGAAATGATAACATGAGGAATTTGAAGTTGACACCCTCTGCACTTCTAGTCCTCCAATGAGAACTGGCTCATGGACCTCTGGTTCCTACTCCTGAAGTCAATAATCAGCTCCTTGGTCTTGCTTACATTGAGTAAGAGGTTGTTGTTATGACACCACTCAGCCAGGTTTTCAATCTCTCTCCTATTTGTCACCACCTTTGATATGGCCTATGACAGCGGTGGTGTCACCAAGCTTGAACATGGCATTGGAGCTGTGCTTAGCCATAATCATAAGCATAAAGTGAGTACAACAGGGGGCTAAGCACACAGACTTGTGCACCTATGCTGATGGAGATTGTGGCAGAGATATTGCCAAACTGATCTGACTGGGGTCTGCAAGTGAGGAAGTGAGGATCCAATGAATAACGGATTGATTGGTGGCTTCCTTTGCTAAAGATATTTTTTTCCTGAGTCAAAAACTGAGTGTATGAGGTACAAGGGATATGAATGTTCTGCAAGCTGGTTGGTCAATCTTATCCAGAACTTTTTTTCTGTTCTCTTTCTCATTTCATGATCAAGGTTCTTTTAGCACAGGTCACTTCCTGGGGATGGGTGGGAGGGGGGTCTGATCAGTGGTATTCTGTGATTTGTTATTGATATATCATTAGGGTTGTCCTCGATGTGCTGTGTTTGCCAATATGAGCATGATCGACTGAGTTTTTGAAAAAATCCTTGCTTCAGGAAGACAATTTACAATCCACACCTAGCCCAGCAAGGTTAATATTAGATGATTGTTACTTCAATGATTGTGTTCCTTCAATGGAAGCTAATGTGGGTTTATTTGTATTATACAAGATTTGGCAACATTGACAATATTCTCCAGTGCGTTCGTGATTTCTGTATGCTTTTGACACAGCTTTGTAGAATAGGTCTTGACTGTAGATTAAAAGTGCTCCACCTCCTCCCTCCCACCTTTTTGTTCTATCTTTCCTTTCTTTACAGTCCAGATGAAGAGTCTCAAGCTGAAACATCACCTGTCCTTTTCACTTCGTGGATACTGCTGGACCTGCTCAGTTTTGTGTGTGGCTCCAGGTTGCCAGCAGCTGCAGTCATTCTTGCGTCTCCAGTGTATAGATTAAAGTGTACTTAGATTTGACTCTAATGTGTCTTCAATCAATATATGGTTAGCCTTGCACACCTGATGTGATACATTTCCTCACTGATTTCATTTAAAAATCATCTCGGGTGTGGAGCTCAAATATGCTGGTACAAAATAGTTGCCAAATACAGTCCCCCGACCTAAACATCATTGAAAATCTGTGGATAGACCTCAAACGAGCAGTGCATGCAAGACGGCACAAGAATCTCACAGAACTAGAAGCCTTTTGCAAGAAAGAATTGGTGAAAATTCCCCAAACAAGAATTGAAAGACACTTAGCTGGCTACAGAAAGCGTTTACAAGCTGTGATTCTTGCCAAAGGGGGTGTTACTAAGTACTGACCATGCAGGGTGCCCAAACTTTTGCTTTGGGCTCCTTTTCCTTTTTTTGTTATTTTCAAACTGTAAAAGATGGGGGAAAAAAGTAATCTTAAAATATTAAAGAAATATGTCATCTTTAACTATGCCTTTTGGAAATCAGTTAATCTTTTACTCACTTAGCTATTCACAGTAACAAATTTTGACCAGGAGTGCCCAAACTTTTGCATGCCATTGTATGTAGAAGTATTGCAAGACCTTCCATGATTGATATTTTCAAATTGTGATCTCCAGGCTGCTGCTGAAGCTTTTTCTGGCGAGGCAGTAAAGTGAATGATGCTATAGATATAGTAGTGACAATTTCGAGAAACAGAATTTGTTGTTAATTACACTCCACGTTATCTGTAATTGAGTTTATGTACAAATCTTCCAGAATTCAGTCATGGCCCATTTTCACAGGTGATGTGGGATTCTTTATCCAAGTTTATTAAACAGAATAAATGCTTCTTCCTCCAGATAATCTTCAAATTTACAGCTTTTCCTGCAGTTTTGCATGTATTGTCTTTAGTTGCCTAAGAGATGTGAAGATAGCTCTCCCTTTTGGCATTTGCAATTGCTATATGGATTACAAAATTCTCACAATCCTGAAAGGGCCATAGCTTTAGTGATTTTTGTATCCAGTAAACTCCCAATCAAGAAGTTCTATGTTCAATATTGCTTAATGTCATTTACAATACTCTACACAAGTGTAAAGAAGAACAAAGTCATTGTTATCCGAATGTGATGCAGCACAAAAAAATCTAAATAAGATAAAGAAGACAATAATAACATGATAATAAATTCATAGGTTAGCTTATATACATTGTCCAATGACATTACGCACAGCACTTTCTGTACATAAGATAACTGGTAGGAAATAATAAATGGTGGTGGGGTGGTTTAGTGGGTGGAGGTGTTGATCAGCCTTACTGCGTGTGGAAAGTAACCGTCTTTGCGTCTGGTGGTCTTGGCATGGATGCTATGTAGCTTCCTCCATGATGGGAGTGAGACAAGCGTTCCATGAGTGGGGTGAATGTGATCCTTCGTGATATTGTTGGCCTTTTTCATCACCTTTCTATATATGTGCCCTTGATGGTGGGTAGACTGGTGTAGATGAGTGTTATTCCTCTCCTAATCATTGAATATTTTCTATCTTCACCACTTCACCATTAAAGTTACTTTTGAAGTAGAATTTTGTGATGCTTTATCATGAACTGAGGAGAATGCAAAGGGTTCATAGAATGTGGGGAAAAGAGCATTTATCAGACTTCACTGTTAAGATTTACCCTGCCTTCTAATTCACTTGAGCTATTTCTAACACATCCCCCACCCTTTCTGGGTCCATCTCAATCTCAGGGGACAAACTATTCATTGATTTGGCTCAAGTGCTCAGAAAACATTCTCCTGGTCTGGTGATTCTGGAGCATGGTGCTTCATTTAAACATAAGGGGGTGCACTTCCTAATGAGGTAAGAAATGTCTTGCATTGTGAATATTTGGAATTTGCTACTATCAAGGACTTCAAATACGGACTTTAGAGAATATTCATAACAGATCAAATTTGGACACTAATGGAACAGTGGAATTGGAATTGGATTGGGAACATGAATTATAACATCTGGTAAATCACCAAAGGGTAAGCTTTGTGTGTCCATCTTCAAAGATGCAACTGTGCAAAGCTGTATTTAGAGCAAGAAGATTATCTACTGGGTTTGTGACATTCATTATAAATGTCGTTATTGATCATTGCCCAACCTCATTTCCAGCTATGGAGAGTGAATAATTTAAAGGTGGGTTTGTTCTCCAAGCTATTGCAGCTGTGGCCCTACCAAATTAACTTCGTAATTTCGTGTGTTGCAGTTACAAAATAGCTAGAATATCTGCTTACAAGCAATGTGTAAAGAGGAGAAAAAAACCTGCACAATTTGTACATTACCTGCTAGTAGGTAATGTTTGAAGTGAAACCTCATTAGAGAAATAGATTTAGTTAGGATCTGAGAATAATATGCCATTCAGGTGGAAATGACATGAGTGGATTAAGCTTCGAATCATAGTTATACTGCCTAGAACAGGCCCTTTAGCCCAACCCATCCATGCCCGACCATGATGTCTGTCTGAGCTAATCCTATTTACCTGTGTTTGACCCATACCCATTTAAGGCTTTTCTATCCATGTACCTGCCTAAATGTCTTCTAAATATTATAATTGAACCTGTCTCTACAAGTTCCTCTGGCAACTTGTTCTAGCCGTGTGGAAGAAGTTTCCCTTCAGAACTCTTCAATCTTTCCTGTAACATCTGCCGGATAATGCTGAGGATGATCTACGAGTCTGTGGTGACCAGTGCGATCATGTTTGCTGTCGTGTGCTGGGGCAGCAGGCTGAAGGTAGCAGACACCAACAGAATCAACAAACTCATTCGCAAGGCCAGTGATGTGGGGATGGAACTGGTGGTGTCTGAAAAGATGATGCTGTCTAAGTTGCATGCCATCTTGGACAATGTCTCCCATCCACTACATAATGTACTGGTTGGGCACAGGAGTACATTCAGCCAGAGACTCATTCCACCAAGATGCAACACAGAGCGTCATAGGAAGTCATTCCTGCCTGTGGCTATCAAACTTTACAACTCCTCCCTCAGAGCGTCAGACACCCTGAGCCAATAGGCTGGTCCTGGACTTATTTCCTGGCATAATTTACATATTACTATATAACTATTTATGGTTTTATTACTATTTAATTATTTATGGTGCAACTGTAACGAAAACCAATTTCCCCCTGGATCAATAAAATATGACTATGACTAAAACCACTTACGTTGGGGGAAAAATACTGGCCAGCTACGTTACCTATGCCCCTAATGATTTTATATAATCTTTATATAAAGCCACCCTTCAGTTTCCTATGCCTTTGGTGGATGTGGGGAAGGAGAGGGAAGAAACGTCACAATGGATCCTGTCTCTCCCTATAACTGAAGGCCTCCGGTCCCAGTAACATCTTCATGTACAACCTTTTTAGTTTAATGACATCCTATAGCTGGAAAAATTAGAACTGTGCATAATACTCCAGTTTTGGTCTCACCGACTTGAGCAGTTAGACCATAGGAGGGGAGGGAACGTTGACTCAGACCATGAGTCGGGCATTTTCATGCCCTACAAGGTGCAGATTGGAAGCCTGTGTGGGGCACCACTCCTCGCACAGACACTAGAGCAATGTGTGGTGTGGTTGAGTGCCTTGCTCAAGGACACAAACATGCTGTCACAGCTGAGGCCCGAACTAGCAACCTTCAGATCACTAGACGAACTCCTTAACCATTTGGCCACGTGCCCAACACATAGACTACTATTCGACCCATTAAATCTACTCTGCCATTCCTTCATGATATTCTTTTGCTTTTTCCCATGACCTTTGGCCTTACTGATTAAGAGCCCATCAACCTTCGCTTTAAATATACCTGATGACTTTGCCTCCATGCTGTCAGTACCAGCATCGATAGAAATGAATAGATAGCTGACGTTTTGGCCGAGACTCTCCTTTAGGACAGAGAAGGAAGGGGGAGAGATGTGGAAATAAAAAGGTGGGGATGGGGGTGGGCGTTAGCAGGAGGTGATAGGTGAAGCCAGGAGGGTGGGAAAGGTCAAGGGCTGGAAAAGGAGGAATCTGATAGGTCAGGAGAGTGGACCATGGGAGGAGGAGGAGGAGAGGACCCAGGACGAAGTTATAGGTAAGAGAGAAGAGATAAAAGGTTAGAGGAGAATTGGGGGAGGAGTGGAATTTGATCACTGGAGAAATTGATATTCAGATAGTGAATCGACTATCCACTATGACCTCTGTCTCCTTCCACAAAGCCAATTTGGTATCCAGTTGACTACCTCACCCTGGATCTAATCCTCCAGACCAGGCTGCCATTTGGGACCTTGTCAATGCCTTGCTAAGGTCCATATAGACAGCTTCCACTGCTCTGCCCTCATCAATCCTCTAGGTTACCACTTAAAAACACTCAAATTTGAGAAGTGCAATTCTCCAAGTGCTCAGCAGATCCATGCTAAGCACCCCCGATCAGCCTTTGCCTCTCCAATGCTGGTATATGCTGTTCCTCCAAATTCCCTCCAGAATCTTTCCTACCACTAATGTTTGGCTCATTGGCTTGTGGTTCCCTGGGTTGCCCCTACAGTATGGAAATGAAGATACAAGAATAAAGACATAATCTGCTATCACTGGTGGAACAGTAAGATATAAAGTAGATGACAAATAAAGCAGACATCATGTCTTTTTTTATTTGTGGTTGATCTTCAGAACAGGTTAAGATGAACGGTCAAAATCATTTTATTAAGAGATACAATATGCAATAGTAGTTAGAAACTACTTTTGAATGTTGGAATATATAACAATTATATGATCTTTTCAGCAACGTTAACTGCATCTTTGAAATTCTACACATCCTTAAAGATTCTTCCACATATGACTCTGTAGGTCAGTACAAGATCAAACAGTAAAAGGATTTCCATTCCTTAATGTACAGCTAATGAGAAATTAGCAGCATACTCAGTTTCTGAGATGAGCTGACCTGCATGTCTGCTGAATCGTTTTACTGCTGGAAGAAATGTAAGTAATTGACAGCTCTAAAATCTAAAAGAAGACATAATTAAAGGTAATTGGAAGAAAGAATTTTCAGTTGAAGTGGTTGAAATGAATTGCCTGAAAATGCATGAGAAGCAAAAATTCTAATGTATTTAAAAACATCGAGATGGCCACAAAATAGCTATTGAGGTCCAAGTGTAATTTATTGTTACATGGATGCACAGGTAAAATGAAAAGTTAACTTGCTGCAGGATCAAGCACATAGCACCATATGTAGCAATCATAAGAAAAACAAATTATACATTTTATAAGAAAACGGAAACACCAGGACCATTTTAATGTAAAGTGGTCAAATTGCTCATCGTGTAATCAACTGTAGTGATTAGCTTATCCTGGGGTTAGTGGACTGGCTATAGACTGAACGGCTTTCCGTTCTGTAAATTTTCGTTTTAAGAATAAATACGGCCAAAATGTTAACCAGAAAATTAATTAAATGTTAATTAAGGCCAGCAACTTTAAATTTCTCGATGTAATTATTTCCGAGGACCTGACCTGGACCCAGCCCGTAAGTGCAATTACGATGAAAGCTTTGACAAACATCTATGGATGTGTAGCGGAAAGTATGTTGCCCGGATGCATCACATTCCCTTAAGTGGAAAATCCTACAAAAAGTAGTGGATATGACAGTCTAGCACGGGTAAAGCCTTCTCCACCATTGAGCACATCTAT
The DNA here is from genome assembly GCF_963921235.1 of Mobula hypostoma. Classification (NCBI taxonomy): domain Eukaryota; kingdom Metazoa; phylum Chordata; class Chondrichthyes; order Myliobatiformes; family Myliobatidae; genus Mobula; species Mobula hypostoma. Next base: position 34,536,561 of record NC_086107.1, on the reverse strand, counting down.
ATGAAACGCTGTTGCAAGAAGACACTGGAGCCTCAGGACTCTCAACCAGATTCAAGAATAGTTACCACCCACAGCATTCAGGGAGAACTTCATTCATCTTGACTCATCATTGAAATGTTCCAACAACCAATGGGCTCACTTTTAAGGATTAAGGATTTTTCATCTCATGTTATTTATGTTTTGGCTATTTATTAATTTATTATTTATTTTTGTATTTGCAGTTTGTTCTCTGCACTCTGGTTGAAAGCCCAAGTTGGGCAGTCTTTCATTGCTTCTGTTATAATTATTAGTGTATAGATTTATTGAGTATGCCCACTAGAAAATTAATTCTCAAGGTTGTATATATGGTGACATATGTACGTTAATGATAAATGTAATTTGCACCTTTGAAATTCTAACAATCTAGGAAGATGCGCGTGTGAGTTGGCTATGATATATTGGGAAAATTGCATTAAGAAGAGGGTGAACAAACATTGGCAAAGATTTAAAGAATTAATGCATGGTTTTCATACAGAAAGTACAGAACAGTTATAGAACTGAAGAAGATATCCTGATATTACCAAGAATAATACTAATCTTTAGCCAGGAAAAATAGCAGTCGGGTTGCGGAGAGTCGACTTGAATTTATTAAAAAGTTTATTTGCTTGATAGATCTTTTTTCCGAGTCTGTAAGGATGGGTTTTTGGACGCTCAGAAGACCTTCAATAATGTGCTATAGAAAATCAAAATTAGGAGTGCAAAGTATTGGAATGGTAAAGAGAGAGGCTGAATAGCCCAAGTATCAACAGTACTTACTTATTTCAATAATTGCATTATTTTGCCTTTCAGAAAAATCCCTGATGGTTTATGTTGTTCGGCTTTGATTGTGTGTGGAAGATTTTGTGTAGCTTGCGTTAATTTTATTTTGATCCGTAACCACAGCGAAACGTCGCTACTCGTTATCTAGCCATATGAAAAATTATGGAGCTCAGCATCTGTACCACCAACTTCGAACACCCACCTGTTCCCTATTCTGCATTGTCTAAACTTACCGGTAACAAGTGAATGGTAACACTTTACATTCAATTTTTAGAGAATATTAATAATTGATTTCCTCTATAAACAAATACAAGTATAATTATATAAAGTCACAGCACTGTTCATCATAAATATAATGAATAACAGGATTAATTTAAAACCCTGAGAGGACGGACGATTTCTACCTGCGTCTCCTGAGCTGTCACCCGGTAGGGGGCGCGGGTAGCGGCGGAGCATGAATACCATTGGCTGACGGCGCATTCGACGTCATTGGAAACGGCCCGGCTTCACAGGACCCGAAGTAGCTGTCCTGGGAAACTCTTGGCACCGGCCGCCGAGTTCAGCTCGTGTTCCTGGTAGCTCCGGTGAACGGTCGGGGAAGCAGTGCTGGGAAGGTATCCTCCTGCGGGTGGTTGGGGGAGTGGAGGGCACCGGGGATCCCGAGCCCGTCGGTTCCACGTGAGCAGCGGTTCCAGCACCCCGTGCGTGACCGGAGGCAGAGTAGGACATCGTGGTGGTGGGGGAGGGGGTTCCCTTTGCCTCCGGCTCTGGGTGGGTGGGAAGGAGACATGTCCCGGGACATCGTGGTCCCCATGCCCCGGGGGGAGGAGAGGGGAGGGGAGGGGTGTGGACAGAGCGGCACCACGACATCGTGGGAAGGTGGGGAGGGAAGCGAGGGTGTTGGGAAGAGCGGGTACCAGGACCCAATGTGGGAAGAGGTCCCTTTACTTCTGAGGGGTGGTGGGAGGGAAAGTGGTCCCTGGTGCACGGAGGGGATGGTGAGTATGCCCGGAACACGGAGGGTGGGTGGGGAGAAACGAAGAGCGTGTCCGCACTCCGTCTGCCCCCTGTACGTGTCCGGTGGCTGTTTTCTCTCCCGTGCTTTCTGCTTGGCTTGGAGTTGATGCTTAGTGACCGTGGTCTAATGCGGCCAGGATAGAGGTGCCCCGCTCCTCCACAGCGTGATCAATATGTACCAACCATGATGCCAATTTAAACCAGTAATCCCATTTGCCTGCACGCGATCCTTATCTTTCCATTCCCTGCGCGCTCACGTGACCGACTAAATGCTTTAAATGTCACTATCTTGCCTGATTCCACGATCTCTCCTGGCGTGCGATCTCGGCACCTACCGCCCTTTCTGTCAAAAACACAGCTGCTAGATGCTTACAAGCTTGTGTGTATATGCTGGCTCATGACGGTAGACTTGAGATCAGCCACTACCACCCACAACGTGATTGAGGCTGGATGCTCTAATTTACCTTTTTCAGCAGTGCAAGCTTCTAATTTATTTTTGTTCCTTCAATTCAATGTTTTTGCAAACTGTTGCTTGAGCGAGATACACCAGCTAATTGTGGTGTCACAACAACAACCTTCCACTCAACGTCAGTAAGACCAAGAAGAGTTGATTGTCGACTTCAGAAAGGGTAGGACGAGGAAATATGAACCAATCGTCAGGGAGGGATCAGAAGTGGAGAGAGTGAGTTTCACGTTCTTGGTTGTTAAGATCTCTGAGGGTCTAACCTAGTCCCAACATATTAATGCAGCTATAAAGAAGGCAAGAAAGTGGCTATGTTTCACTTGGAGTTTAAGGAGATTTGGTTTGTTGCCTAAAACACTTGAAAACCTCTGCAGATGTATTTTGGTGAGCATCAGTCTGGTGTGGGGGTGGGGGCTACTGTATAGGATCGAATGAAACAGCAGAAAGTTGTGAAATTAGTCAGCTCCATCTTCGGTAACGAGCCTCAATATGCAAGACATCTTCGAGGAGCAGCGCCTCAGAAAGGCAGCGTCCAGTAGTAAGGATCCCCATCACCCAGGACATGCCCTCTTATTGTTACTGTCAGAAAGGAGGTCAGAGCCTCAAGGTACACATTCTGCAATTCAGGAACAACTTCTTCCCCTCTGCCACCCAATTCTTAAATAGACATTCAACCCATGAACACTACCTCACTTTCTTAATATTATTTCTGTTTTTACACTATTTTCAAATTCACTATTTAAATACACATATTTACAATAATTTATTTCTATATTATCATTTATTGCATTATACTGCTGCAGCTAAGTTAACAAATTTCATGATGTGGCAGACCTCAGTTTGTGCAGCTTCAGAGCTGTGTCACACGTTGCTATAAACAACACTGGGGCCCCACAGGGGCCTGTATTGGCTCCCTTCCTGATTACCCTGTATACCTCGGACTTTAGGTACAACACTGAGTCATGTCACCTGCAGGAATTCTCTGATGACCCAGCAATAGTTGGGTGTATAAAGGGAGGACAGGAGGATGAATGCCAGGCTGTGGTTGAGGACTTTGTCAAACATAGAAAACATAGAAAATAGGTGCAGGAGTAGGCCATTCGGCCCTTCGAGCCTGCACCGCTATTTATTATGATCATGGCTGATCATCCAACTCAGAAACCCGCCCCAGCCTTCCCTCCATACCCCCTGACCCCTGTAGCCACAAGGGCCATATCTAACTCCCTCTTAAACATAGCCAATGAACTGGCCTCAACAGTTTCCTGTGGCAGAGAATTCCACAGATTCACCACTCTCTGTGTGAAGAAGTTTTTCCTAATCTCGGTCCTAAAAGGCTTCCCCTATATCCTCAAACTGTGACCCCTCGTTCTGGACTTCCCCAACATCGGGAACAATCTTCCTGCATTTAGCCTGTCCAATCCCTTTAGGATCTTATACGTTTCAATCAGATCCCCCCTCAATCTTCTAAATTCCAATGAGTACAAGCCCAGTTCATCCAGTCTTTCTTCATATGAAAGTCCTGCCATCCCAGGAATCAATCTGGTGAACCTTCTTTGTACTCCCTCTATGGCAAAGATGTCTTTCCTCAGGTTAGGGGACCAAAACTGCACACAATACTCCAGGTGTGGCCAAACGGTGCAAGCTGAATCATCTGCAGCTCAGCATCAGTAAGACAAAGCAGATGGTAATAGACTTTAGCAAGACTAAGCCTGCACTGCTCCCTGTTACTATTGATGGTGAGGACGAGGATGTGGTGAGGACCTGTAAGTAGCTGTGGGATGCACCTGGATGACACACTTAAGTGAAGCACCAACACAGAACAAGAAGGGCCAGAGTCGCCTCTACTTCCTGAGGAGACGGAGGTCCTTTGGAATATGCAGGCCTCTCTTTCACATGTTCTACCAGTCTGTAGTTCCCAGTACAATCTTCTATGTGTGGTGTGCTGGGGCAACGGCATCCACACAGGTGATGCCAACAGGCTGAATAAACTGATTAGAAAGGCTGGCTCTGCTATAGGAGTCAAACTGGGCATACTGGAGGTTGTAGTAGAACAAAGGACCCTCTGGAAAATCGTAGCAATTCTGGACAATGTTTCTCACCCTCTGCATGCCATCTTGGCTGAACAGAGGAGCACTTTCAGTCATAGACTGGACAACTGTGCTGCTCCAAAGAGCACTACATGAGGTCATTCTTACCCTCGGCCATAAGGCTATATAATGTGTCAACCTATAGCCGGGGGAAGTGATGACCCCCTCCTGGTCGACTGTTATTAACCTCTGTTTACCACACCCTGTGCAATACCACCATCACTTACCTGCACGGTGTGAATGTGCACCCATTACTGTATAATATTACGGTAATTCTTGTACTACCATCTTATCAGTCTGATCTTGTAAATTGTATTTTTAGGGTAACTTTTTTATTATTCTTTCTTCTGATATTTGTATATCTGTGCACTTGCAGTGTTACTGTGACACCGTAATTTCCTTTGGGATCAATAAAGTATCTATGTGCTGGTGATATTAAAACTGATTCTGTTTCTACTCTGATCACCAGCTGGAACCTAAACTCTCCTTAATCATTCTTAAGGCCTATTGTTTTAACTAACCCTTTAAATCATGTATTTTAGCATCAGCTTTTGCTCAATAATGCTTCATGAAGCAACTTGGCATATTTTAAAACGTCATCAAAAGTGATTACATAATACAGACCTTTTCCTGACGAGGGGTCTCGGCCTGAAATGTTGACCATTTTATTTATTTCCATAGATTGCTGCCTGACCTGCTGAGTTCCTCCAGCATTTTGTTTGTGTGCTATACAAATGCACTTTATTCATTGTTAATGAAAGAGTGCTTGG